>NC_092825.1:80900114-82100114 GCF_039878825.1 Excalfactoria chinensis
TAGCGTGGCCAAGCAGGGTCAAGGGAGGTGATCCTCCCCCTCTACTCTGCCCTGGTGAGGCCTCATCTGGAGTACTGTGTCCAGTTCTGGGCTCCTCAGTACAAAAAATACAGGGAATCTCTTGGAAAGAGTCCAGCAGAGGGCCACAAAATGGTGAAGGGCCTGGAGCATCTCTCCCCTATGAAGAAAGGCTAAGGGAACTGGGTCTGTTTAGCCTTAAGAATACTGAGAAGCAACCTGATCCAGGTCTATAAATATCTGAGGTGTGGGGGGCAGAGTGGCAAGGCCAGGCTCATTTCAGCAGTGTGTGGAGACAGGACAAGGAGAAACAGCCAGAAACTGGAGCATAGGAAGTTCCGCATGAATGTGCGCAAGAACTTCTTTATGTTGAGGGTGACGGAGCACTGGAACAGGCTGCCCAGGAGGGTTGTGGAGTCTCCTTCTATGGAGATATTCAAGACCTGCCTAGGCACCTACCTGTGTGACCTGCTGAAGGGAACCTAATTTGCAGGTGGGTTGGACTCAATGATTTCTGGAGGTCCTTCCAACCCCTACGATTCTGTGACCCTCTCCAATCAACTGGAAAAACTCTTACTTAAAAGCTGCTTACAATGTGGGAAAGAGAATCTTTGAACCTTAGCAAGGAAATTGCTCATTTCCCTCACACATCAAGCAGTAATGATCTTCAAACAGCTGTAAACCTCCTTTCACTTTTACAATTAAGAAAGTGAGTACCTAAAGAGATTTAGAAGCTATATTTTTAGCAGTTTAAAGATCTTAAGTTTTTAAAATAGTAAGATCATGGATCAAAATACTCATAATATAGACAATTCTTGCATGTACAAAAAGTCTTAGTGATATAGCTATGAAACTGGAAACACGTTTTTGTATCTCTTATAGCCTGTTACTGTCTGTGCAATAAAGCCTACTCTGAGTCTGACATAAGCTGAGGAGTTAAAACTTATGAAGAATATTACTTGGTAAGACTATCAAGACAGAAAACACTGGAAACTACACATGTACACTTTTCTAACTAGCCTTTAATCTAACAGTGAACTGATCTGTTATCTGTCCTGAAAACTTAATTAATAAACTGAAGGTAAGTTTCAATGTAGGAAGTTAAGAAATAAATCTAAAGTATCAGTTGTACCGATCCCAGTCATGTAATGCTACAAACATGGAGTAAGTCAATTCTTAACTCAGTGGTTTCATTCAAGATGTTGGCTCAGCCACAGTGAATCAGTGACAGGGGAACATGTGCTGCAAGTGCAGATTGTTCCCAAAAAAAGGGGAAAACAGCAGGAAGACAAGAAGGCAGCTTCTATGATAGTGTCAGTGCATGCAGAAACCAAAACTAGACAGGCTTTTGGTCCGACATCTCTGTGGAGTTCCCTCCCCCCACCCTCTTCCATAGAAGAACTGAAAAAGTCAAACATGACATGGACTTGAAATCTGCAGAAATTCCTCAGGCATTGGTTATGTTCTTTCCACAGATGTTAGCTGTTTTCAAATGGAAATTACAGTGTCAGACTTTATTTTCTCAGAAAAACAGTAACAAACTCTTTTGATCAGAAGAGCTTTAGCTCAGTTTCACATGAGTCAGGTTGAACAATTTCTAGATGGCCCTCTGGGAACAGCATTTGGATGCAAAAAGACAAAAGCTCTTCGAGCAGAATGACACTAGAAAAACTGGAGGTATCCTCCATAAGATGAAAGTGGGGGAAGGGAATGGTGGGAAGAAATGAATGAGGACTACAGGGATTTTCCAAAAAAGCATTGAGAAAGCAGCCAATAAACTGACATAGCATACAATATTGCTTATTTCCCAAATAGCATTTAGTCTCTAAGGAACAAAAAAGGGTTTTTCTAGCTTTCAAAACAACTAACAAAATTGCCAACTGTTACTCAATGCATCATTAGGCAGAGGGAGGGGTTTGTGCATGTGTGTGTGAAGAGACAGAGATGGAGAATGCTTTTATCTTCTACAGTTCTGATTGATGCAGTTATCAGAAATAAATAAAATAAATAAAACCCAAAGTTTACTCCTGCAGAGCACGGTATAGTTGGACAAGGATTAAAATAAATGCAAAATTGAAGTAGAAATGAAGGAAAAAGTACCACGAGACCCTTAGAAGCACAATTTTCCTCAAAGAAGAATACAGATGTGGAGGTGGCAATGGATATCTATTTTTTGCCTCCTTTACTGTTATAAGTTTATTTCTCAATTAACTGTAAAACAAATCTTACTGAAAAAAACATTTTTCAGACAATATTAAAAGCTATAAATATACCATTTATCCTCTACAACTTTTATATAAAAAATAAATAAATAAATCTATCTTTACACATATAAAAACAGAAGCGTACTGATAAAGGTCTCATACCTTCCCTCAAAGTGCATTCCCAATAAAAGAATGAAGAAACAGATGGTCCATCCACTTAGAATAGTGAAAGAAAATTTAAGATTAAAAAAGAAGCAGCAACAAACATTGATCCTACCAAACATTAACTGACCTTACTGCTCTCCTCCTACAAAAACGTCACTGTATGCAAGAACATGAGAATCTTGTGGGTGAAAACCATCAATAGGGAACCTTATTGAATAGAAAGACCCCATAAGAAGAATAGCAGTTCTTGTAACTCAACTATTCCAAAGTCCTACATCAAACATCTCACATCAAAGTCAAGAGATCAGGATAAATCTTCACAGAATCCTCAGCAAATTTCATCATAGAGAAAAGATGTCCATCTCACAATCTTGATCCACTTATGAAAAACCAAGAATGAAGCACACTGTCATTTAGTGGTATTTAATGTCAACATTATTTTCCACCACCTGGATTTTGCTTTTATGTATGAGTTTGCTTGCCTCAGGTCAGAGTTTAGAGTACATCTCAAATTAAAAAACAAAAGCCAATTCATGATTGTTACACTTAAATATCATCATTGTAAACACACGTATGACTTCAGATTTTTAATTAGTCCTAATTAGTTCCATTATACTGTACAAGCACAGAATTGACAGCTGCTCCAGCAAACAGTATACAGCCTGATAGCCTTAACTGGCTGTCTCCTCCTATTCTGTGGGGCAGACCAGCAAAAAGGAAGCAAAATAACTAAGGATGTGTTTGTTGAGCATCTTGTAGCTTTGGAGGGAGAAATTTATTCTGTTGCCTCTTTTAAAAGAGCCAGAAAAACAAACAGGGACACCCTTGTCTTCCTCCAAAAAAGCAAATCAACCAATCAAAATAAACAAAGTAAATCATAAATGATGAGCGCTTTGTAAATTATAAATACACAATGAATTTTAGTGTCCACTGAGTTAAGAGATCATCCTGGTCACCTTTGTTTCTCATTTGTTTTTTCTTTTCCTTACCTAAAAGCACAGTAAGAAGTCCACTTAATTGCCAGCTTTTCTCCTGATTCCTGTACTTAGATCATTCACTTTATACTTGCTCTGTTCTACTGACACTATGGCAAATGCAGCATTGTCCAGTAGTGAAAATTTTGTTGCATTCCTCTTTTAGCACTGTGTTGAAGAGATTAAATATATGTTCTGTATTTCTGTAAAATAATGGTTAAAATAATCAAAATAAACATTTTTGAGCATCAGTCTTGCATGTTGCCAAAGGTCAAAATGATCCAAGCAAACCACAGTAAAGACTTTCCCGTTTTAGAACATAACATTTCTTCCCATCTGCCTTCATCCAACAAACAACTATGAAGACACAAGCAGTTTTTGCTTTGAAATGAATAAAGCATTTGCAAAGTAACTCCTCCTACCCCACTTAGCATATCTGTCTCTCATAAAACATTAGATATATACATAATGCAAGGCCAGATGATAAAAATACATTAGCAGCAGCCTGCCTTAGTCATTGACTTGTCCAAAGCAAGTTTCAACTATGACTTAATGGAGTTTGAATATTGGCAATGCATTTGGCTTTTAATGCTCTTGCTTTATCACAAAACTCAATACACAGTTTTCACTTTAATGTCATTGTTGTTCATTGTCTTATATTCCAAAAGTATTAACTCGAAAAAATTCAGTCCCACAAGATAGGCCCTTTCGTCTTTCCAGGAAGTTTTATCAAAAATATCTGGACATTGTTCAACATTCACTTCAAAATTAAAAGGTCGCTACTCCAACAGCACACTGTGACTGTATCTTACAAGCTAGCTATACAGTCTCAAGCAGATAAAAACAAAACAGAGAATTTCTGAGGCTTCCCAGTTTTGCAACAGGTTTCTTACAAACTTTGTGTCACAGTCATACATCATGGTCATGTTTCATGCTCATTTTGAGGTTGGAGAGGGCCTCTTGAGACCTTTTTCTCTAAGTTCTTTTGGTGAGTTAGAACAGGTTGCCCAAGAGTATGTCCTAACTCCTTTTGGATACTTTCAGATGTGGAGACTCTACATTTGCAGAAGCCTCACAAAAATCTCTGGAGTTGGAACATCAGAATACAGACACAAGGATGAAGGAAGAGGGAACTCACCCCAGAGATCAACATAACCTATCTATATAAACCAAGATGTTACTTCTATCAACAATCTGAGTAATATCCTTTTGGGCACTCAAGGGAGGATTCAGCTACTCTAATTAAAACTCTGGATGACCTGGTGCTCAAGAAGAAGGAACAGTTTGTCTCAAGTGCTGTCTAACCATATATGCAGTTTTAGGGAGATTTGAAAATAAAAAAAAATAAAGACTATAAGTTGAGATTCAAATAGTAACTGAATAGGATCCTCCCCTTAAAGAGCATCTGTTAAATACAATTGATAAGAAGTGTAAATAAAAATAAGTTAGTGTGACTTTGTGTCCAGACAGGAAATGTCACACATGAGCTGTATTATTGCCTTTTCCAGGTTTTTACTGAAAACTGAAAGCAGTTTGAAATGCACAGAAGGTAAGACAACATGACACAATAGCTTTTTGTTTTCCCAGAGACAATAAGACTGCTCATAGCAATTGTGATAGGGTTTATACATTTTCTGTATTCCACTCCTAAAACCCAGTATATAGTCACTATGCTAAGCAATCATCACAAATATGTGAGGTTATGATAGACAAGACTTATATGGACTCCTCACAGAAATCAGAATGGAAGGAGAATTAAAAAGAAATAAGTTACAACTACCTTGGGGAAGTCTGATTGCAAAAGCAAGGATAGAAAGGGATAGCAAAATACTTACTAGGAAATGAGCAATTCATTTAAACATACACACTGAACGAGCTGTATAGCTTTGAAGAACACTATTAAAAACAAGCAAATAAACAAAACAGTGGTTCTGTCATTAACTCAGACAATTTCAAGATTTACAAAGTATTCTCAATTTTAAGACTTGTACCCAGTAACCCCATAATCCATGCACTAAAAAAATATAAAAATAAAATAATAAAATAAATAAAAATAAAATAAGTCATTATGGGTAGTAAAACTGATAAGTAATCTCAGTAGGTTTACAGAGAGACTCAAAAATCTACCTTTTTAAAAGACCAAATAACTCTGTTTCAATATCAGCACCTGTTTCAGAAGTCAGAAACTTGGAACTGTACAGGAAGACTAGCACCTGTTCTAAGAAAGAAAAATATATGACCAGCTAACATCTCAGAGCAGGGCCTGAATGTTTCTAAGGAATTCTGAAAGCTTGAAGCCTTCTGTTTCTTTATTAAACTATTTAAAAAAAAAAAAAAAAAAAAAAAAAAAAAAAGTAAAACAAACACAATCTCATTATTTCTAATCAAGCAACAAGTAATTAAAAGAAGCAATGCCTGTAAGCATAACTCAAAACATCAGTTTCTCAAGAGTTCAGACTACATGAATTATATTATCAGCAAAAATGATGATAATCTATGAAGGATATGAAGGATGCAGTTTCCACTGCCTCTTCTTGATACCACCTCCCACAACATCCTTATAACAAAGCTGAGGAAGTGAGGAATAGTTGAGTGGACAGTGAAGTGGGTTGAGAACTGGCTGACTGGCAGAGCACAGAGAGTTGTCATTGGCAGTGCAGCCCGGTGGGAGACCTGTAACTAGCAGTGTTCCCCAGGGGTTGGTGCTGAGTCTCTCACTTGGAAAGAGTCCAGCAGAGGGCCACAAAGATGGTGAAGGGCCTGGAGCATCTTCCCTATGAAGAAATGCTAAGTGAACTGGGTCTGTTTAGCCTTGAGATAAGAAGACTGTGAGGGACCTGATCCAGGAATTATGCCAGAATATCTGCATCAAAGACTTCTTTAGAAAGCATGGAAGTATGTACTTTAATTACACTATCCATGATGTTTCAGAATTCCTTCAATTCTCAGTGACAACAAGCCATACCATAAGCATTAATACCATAGATTTTAATTTATACATAATCAAGTCAAAAGCAAGAAGGAAAAAAAAAAAAAAAAAGTACTCATGGAAGTTCTTCAGTGTTTGAGGCCCTTAATTATGTTCCACTCTGCAACTGGAGGTAAATCTGTGTGTGCACTGCCAGTTATGGCAGGTCAGTTATGTTGGTCTAACTAAACCCTTTACATCTAAGTAGTACTAGAAACTAGTAATAAATTTCACTAGTTCTGTTCTGCTGACACTATACAACAAACTGCCCCAAGTGCTCATCAGAACATTATGCCAATTAGTTCCTCTACCAGAATATGCAAATGACAGTTGAGAGATAGTTTATGCAAGGCAAGACCGAAGAAATTACAGAAATTGAGTTTTAACATCTGTCTGAGATGACAGTGCATGGAACATGGTTTCAGATTCATCAGAAACTGAGATGAGCCCTGGAATGAAACAAGCTTGTTTAAGTGACATATTTTGTGTGAACCTACAGGTGAACCAGACTGGAAATATATTAAAATCAGAAAGGTCACAAATGACATTTTAAATCAAAGAAAACAAGTAAACTATCTCATGAAAAACATGGCATAAACTGTCAATGCCATAAGCATCAATAATGTGTATATCTACAAGCCAAGTGCAAACAAGCATATTTTAATGAAAAGCACAACTTCTATATATACTGCCTGGCAAGAGAAAGCTGCATTCATAAACAGTGTAGTAAATTAAGCTATTCAAAACAAGGAAAAATTAAAAACACCAAAACCTTGAGAGCATGCCGAGTGAACAGGAAAACCAAACAGATGAAAACACAAAAGTCTAGCAGATTTCACTGGAACAGGCCACAGCTTAGCTTGAAGATCAGCTACCAAATGGAAGCAGAACTTGTAATAAATCTTACTTGAAATACATCAGGATTGGGAAGTCTGCCAATGACTATATAGAATTGACTGATAATCGAGATAAAAGGAATATTCAGACATTACAGACCTTTGTGGCAAAGCTACTTGACTTCTTAGCATTGTTTTTCACTGGAGACTCTCAAACAAAATCCCATTTATTAGGGACTCATAAAAAAAAAAAAAAAAAAAGACAAAATGAACAGTAGCAAATCAGCAAAAACAGACTATTTTCATCTAAGAGTTCTAAAACAACTTAAGGATGGAAAGGCTGAATATTAATCATTGTACATAGACAAAATTGCCTTGGTAGCTGATAATCTTATTGGAAAGAGTGACCTTGTGTTTAATTAATTAAAAATGGGATAACTGCAGGCCTGCAGGATTCTTTATAGGAAAAAAAAAAAAAAAAAAAAAAAAAAATCAAGATGAACCGTAATACAGTATGGACAGTGCATTTCTGTGATCTCTTTGAAGTCTTTGAAGAAGCTAGCTAGCTTCTGGATAACAGGGATGTGGTCAAAGTGCACTCCCAGCAGTCTTTCACTAACCATAGAATCTGTTAAGGAACATAAGTAAACATGATGCAAGACAGCAGGTCAATGAAGAAATGTATTAACGTGTATCAAAGAGCACCATTTGTAGTCCTCTTTCTGCACAGCTCCATCTTTCCTATATTACCCTGAAGCAGGCAAGTTTGAAAGGACAGACAAGGACAGAAATGCTGTGTAACATCAAGGTTTCAGAGTCAGATGCAATACTTGAATTCAAAAGACAGCGAGGCAGTTTTTCCCCTAAAAATTAACATAATGGATCACAGCTGTACATGCAACAGAAGAAATCAATGTATTTTAAATAAACCGGGACAATATAACATGGAACATAGAGAAGGAGCAGAAGAATATGAACCAGTAACTGAAAGAAATTATGGCTTTTAAGAACAGATGGTTACACTGAAAGATCTCAGCTGCTTCATTTATGAGACTAAATGGCTAACTAAAATCTTTTTCTTGTAATAACTTTTTATAGTCTTTCCAGACAGTAACACTGGAAAGTGACAACAGGCAATGACTTTCAAAGTCTCTTTCCAAAAATACAACCTTCACTTCCTTGTGTAATGGGTATTTGATCAGTGGAAACTAGCAGTTAATACAGGTTCACAGAATGGACATCTTACAAGGAAAAGATTACTGATGAGAACACTTTACAAAAACACAACTAGTTCTCGAAGTCCAGCTAAAGAAAAAATGAACTATTGCAAGCCCTAGTCACTACTAGGAACAAGAAGCTGGTCAGGATCCCCGGCTGACCCAGTACATTTTATGTTCTTCACATTCTTTTCATCCAAGTGGAAAACTATCTCCTTAGCACACACAGGAGCCTGGTAAGTTTATGGCAATATCTTTTCAGTAATAAAAGACATCACGCCAGAAAATGTCATTAACATCACCACAAATTTCCAGCTATTTCCATCAGTAAATGAGCCTTTTTTTTTTTTTTTTTTAAACACACCATTTCTAATTCATTATATCAGTTTTAATTAATAAAACTTTTTATATATCTTTAGTTTCAGAAAGGCATTAATTTAGCCTTTCCTTTACTCAGCATCTGCCTGTTTTCACATAATATAGCTGTTCTTGGAATAACAATTAATTCCATTAATTAGCTATAACTGCAAGTGGAAAAATCACATTTATTATATGTAAATGGACAAATTCTCTCTTGAAGAGACTTCAGCTAAACTAAATTCTCCCTTTAGCACTACTTTTTCTTTCTAGTTTAAAAATGATCTAAATACTTGAAATAAAATCACACTGGAAATATGATTATTAATCTCAAATGCTTGGTAACAAAGGTTAAAAAAAAAAATAAAAAAAAAAATCTCAAAGTACAATAGCCAAGGATTCCACCTGACAATAAAAGTCATCACTAGCAGACAAAGTATCTTGATTATGCCTGACATAAGACAAGAAAACTAGAAAACTGACATATTTAAGCAGAATAATCCACAGCTCTGATAGATTTTTTTTATTACATAAATGTAACTAATTCTGCATGCATAGCTCTATGCGGGCCATGCTTCCCCCTTCAGTCTCTTCTAGTGTATTGTGAAATACCAGATCCTATGTTATGGTTACATCTTTAGGCAAGGCATCTCAAAGTGCATCATCTGTGAACTTTCTCTTTCGAATATGTCATTCTTGTGACTAGCAGAATCAAATATGAGGGTGGCAAAAAGTTTATACATCCCAAGGATAGACTCAATTCATTTTTTCAAGCTTTTTAGCCTTAGTCAGCAAGGCTTGTGTGATAAACCCACACACCCATCAATTTCAAGAAATAATTCTCAAGGGAACAATGAGAGGGAAAGGGAAAAAGAAATGAAATATATCAGCCAGTGAGCATTTGACTCATATCTATGCTGACACAACATATTTTACAAGATTCCAGCACTAGCTGCATCATGTTTAGCATACAGCATAGCACAGTTAGTGACATATACAGAGATTCTAAGAGACAAACATTTCTCAGACAAACAGACCAGTAGACAGGGATTTATCACAAAAAACTAAAACAGCTGACTTGCTATTTTCTTGCAAAGTTCAGAATCCAGTAGTAAAGAACATCAGCCTTACCCTGTCATAATCAAATTCTACTTTTCCTCAATGAATCCTGTGTCTTTAAATGTACAAGATAGTTTGTGTTCTCTGAAAAGAGAAGCTGAATAACAACTGGTGAGAAAATAGAATATATGATAATGAATTTTGAAAAGCCTGAGAGACAGAAAATTAAACACAATAAGAAATCTATAAAAGAGCCTGGAAAAAAAAGAAAAAAAAAAAACAAAAACACAAAGAAACAAAAAACCCACTATTTTTGGTCTGTTAGCATAAACACTAGTTACTTTTAATGTTAACTTTCAAGCAATATTTGAATTAAAAAGTAGATGTGAGAAACACAGGGGAGCTTTAATACATCCATATGGTGACAAAAATTTGCCTTCCCTTGAAAATGGAGACAGACCATGGATAGAAACAATATAGAAAGATATTTCTCAGCTATATATTCCTTACATCATTTTAATGTAAGGAAATGTTGCAAGGCTATTGATTAAGTTTAATTACCAACTTAAAACAATTTTATTAAAACAAAATGCAATTAATAAGGCATCAAGATTGAACTTACCCTATCTTTGGCTAAAGAATCATAGAATCATAGAATTGTTCAGGTTGGAAAAGGCCTTGAAGATCATTGAGTCCAACCCAAACCTAACCATACTACCCTAACAACCCTTCACTAAACCTTGCCCCTGAGCACCACATCCAAACAGTTTTTAAACACATCCAGGGACAGTAACCCAACCACCTCCCTGGGGAGTCTATTCCACTATTTAACAACTCTTTTTGTAAAGCAGTTCTTCCTGATATCCAACTTAAACCTCCCCTGGCACAACTTGGAGCCATTTTCCCTAGTCCTGTCATCAGTGAAAAGAAACCAACCACACTCTCACTGTAAGCAAGTGTCACAAGTTTTCCTTATATCCATTTGTCAGCAGGAGAACCTGTCCTGTGAAATGCTGTGGTAGGCACACTAGCATAATGTCATTTCTTTGAGGTATTTGATAGTATTAACAAGTGTTTCAGAATTCTGCACTTGACCTTCAATGCATTTTACATTAGAAAATTTCACCATTCCTACACAGAAACTATTCAGTGAGACTGCAACTAAATACCACTGTCTTGGTTGTGATCATAGATGACTAAACCACAAATATTTTTTATATGCTCATTTCATTACATTTGCTCATGTTTATTAGCTTAGTCTAAAGTCATTTGCATTGCAACACTAAAAGCTGGGGAATTTCAGCTTACAGGAAATGATTCTGGTAATTCTATTTCTCATGAACATACTTACAGCTAACCATCAGGTTTTAATTTGTTTGCACAGTCCTTTAACTTGTAGCTTACTTGTGCACAATGCCGCATAATACAAAGGATTTAGAAACATTGTCGTTATCAAGTGACAAAGTTGCCAAGAAAGAGGAAATCCACTTTAGAGTTCATCCATGTATTTCTGAATTGGTAAACCAAAGCATGGGGCAGAAGAAATGAAATTCAATGAATTTCATGGAGAAAAGGTGTTTGTACATGTTGTTGTCTCAAATGACTCACTAGTATCTGCACTGCCAAAAAGCCTAAAATTTAAGGATTGAAAAAGAATCCCTAAGTGGTGACCGAGACAGATGTATATATATATATATATATATATATATATATATTTTTTTTTTTTTTCCCACAGAAGATGCCACCAACACTTTTTCCACTTTGCACCTGAACCAAACCTGGTGAAAAGCAGTGGAATAAGAGTGCATAAAGTTCCTAAAAGACGCAACAAAAATAATTTTGTAGTTGGAAAGCTTGGCCTGTCTGTTTTCCTTGAAAGGTGCATGCCCTTCATTGATATAGAACAAAGATCAAATATCAAAGTGATATCACATACAAATTCTGCCAAGCCTTGGCAGGGAGGCAAAAGACAGCTGTTGACAATATTGTGAAGTTATCTGACTATCCCATCCCCAGAACTTCGCTTAGCATAGCATCAAACTCTTGACACTAAATAAGCCATTGTATTCAAGCAGTCAACACAGATACAACACAAAAATACTGCCACTATCACAAACAAAGATTATGTTATAATGAAGAAACAAACACCTCAAAAATTCACACCTGAATAACAGTTGAATAGATTAACATAAACTAAAAGACATTTTGTTTTTGGTCAAGTCTATTGAAAGTCGAACTCAGAATTGCTCAAGAAAAGGATGAAAAGGAACTAGTCTTTAGAAGGCTCTCATTTTCACTGGTATTGGGAACTGGAATTCTGATTGCTATGGGACATTAGCTGGTACAGAGATTTGCACAGAGAACAACATAGTGACGAATTAACAAAGCTTGAGATAATGACCTCAAATAACAAAGGTCACTGTGGCAAGCATTTCTATCTTCAAGCTTGGGCTCCTTCAGGTTAAGTGTGGATATAAAAGAATATTGGTTCTTTCAAAATTTTCTTTCAGGGCTGCTAGCTGCAAAAATTTTAGGGGAAAAAAAACGAAAAAAAACATGCACACACAAAACTGTGAGATGCAGAGCCAGAATCTTCAGATAACATGAAAAACATGTTTGCTTCATATTTAATAACCTTCTATGACAAATTTGGGAAATGTGTGTTTTGACAGAATAAGTTTAAGGAAAAATGATTAAATTTATCTGTCTCCTGTAAATCTGCTTCACTTGGAGATCAGTCTTATTCCTCTGGGACAGCCCACACAGTTCAGGCATTTGTTGGTTTCTATTTTATGATGACTTTTAAGTTGCAAAAGACCAGCAAGTCCAAGGTTGTCATAGCTCTGAAGATGTAGGGCAAAAATGAAACATCTTGTAATAAATTCAGAGTTATTCCCAATTCTACACTTTATGAGTGAAATAGTATTTTGCTTTGGGAAACTTGCTAGTGTGGCTTGTATAAATAGAGAGGGAGTGATATTAGGAAAACAAACAAACAAACAAAAAACCACATTAGAAGTCCACAACTGTATATAAAATGAATCCAAAACATCACAATACTTGTTTTGCCAGTTGCAGAGGTAGTACCAGTTGTGAAAATCAATATCATTTCTATGCCGTAATGTGTTCAAGAGTCTGCTGGATTGAGCTGATTCGGGAGAAAGCTACATATTTGAACCAACCTACGCAATGTTTTCACAGGTGAAAGTATCTGAGGGAACAGTACAAACACCCAAAATGAAGTGGGAAATTCTAGAACTGGCCCCACTCCCCTGCCAAATCAAAATGTTCAGTCAGAAGTTAAACTGTGAGAGATCATATCTGCAAAAAGATTTGGCCACCATTTTATTATGCACATTTCACATGCTTATCCAGAAAATTACAAACATTAGGTGGGAGAGAATCTGTGACACATGCAACAATGACAATGTTTAAAGAAATAAAATTAACATAATTTATCCATACATAAATACACATAATGGAATGTAAGAGTAGCTATAATCACTTTTTAAGAGCGGTTTCCATTCAATTTTAGGGTCACAACAACAGCACTTCCCCCTTTTTGGTTTGTCTCAAAGCATCTAACTGTATTACCTGCAGCAATCTTGCATAATAAGCTACACAAACAAAGCAACACATTGTTGGTAAGGATATTGTTTGAACTCTTTTAGTTTGAATTATTAGTGCTAACTGTATCCAATTACACATCTATACTTTAAGTACACATAGCAGCAGCTGAGTTCTTCTTCCCCCATCACCACTGCTGCCACTGGCATGGCCCACAAACCACACTGCAGTGTGCCCAGAAGCTTTTCATGCTGTTTAGTACTGTTAGCAGCAAGCCACAAATCTCCTTTAATATTTCCTGACAATGCCCACAGCTTCGGCCCTCAGCTAAGAAGGGTCAATTGCTAAAGTAATCCCCACCATTCAGAGGCTCAAACACTGACAACATAATTCCATTGCTATACTACTTCCACATGGGGTAGGAAAGAAACTTTTGGCAGAGATCAAGTACTTTCCAGAGTAAAAGTTTCATCATTTAGTCCTCTTCTTTCAATTTTAGGCAGGGTTACCAAGCCTGCTATGCTTGGATAAATGCCCGGTGGCTTACTCAGCCCAAGGCAAGCAGGGGGTGCTTCAACACTCGTCCAGATCCACTTGTGATACCACAGTGATAGTCAATTTTCTGCATAAAGTACAACTGCCTATTTCTGCAGTTGATTCTTTGAGGTTTTTCTACTTAACTGAACCTTTGTCTTCCTCCTGGAGGTCAGCTAGAGGAGAGAATATGAAACACTTTTTTCTGCTGTGGCTGAGACACACAGTATTTGGCACAGCCATACTTTAAAAAATCCTGATGAGGACGTAGCTTTTACTGGCAAAAGAATACTAGTTAATGTCACTTTTTGCTGAATTAGGCTGAGAAGTTTTTCAATGATTTATACTTTTTCCATTGCAACACGTTTTCAGCAGTCCAACAATTTTCCTAACCTAAGTGTCCTTTAAATAAATATGCCCTTCAGTAAAAGAAAACAAACCTGAAGTCAGGCCCAGATCCAGCATAAAATTTACGCCATTTAAAGTCACTTCCTTAAAGAAATGTCAGGACAGAGTAAGTCCACATTTAACAGATGGTGCCTATAATATCTCCATTTATGTTTTCAACCACTCTGTTCCAATTAATTTTTGTTGGGAGATACAGCAATGACTTCCTTACATAATTTAAGTATTTCCACTTCATATGTCTTTATTTTCATATACACCCTGAATATTTTAAGCGGATGAGAGTCACGCAGTTCCAAAAGAAACCAGCCTCTCCCAGTATATATTTTCAAGGAAAAATACAGGTGTAAAACTGTCAACTGTTTTTTTTGCCTTTCGACTGAATGGCAGTGAGTGCTGAAAGCATCCAGTACGCACACAAATACCTTGCATTTTTGTCTGACTTGATACTGTCTGGGATTTCAACCAATACTTTATAAGAAAAAAAAGAGAAAGAAAATAAAAGCAGTTTGATCTAGGGCTACTTCTTTCTACAAAGGAGGGGCAAAGAAGGTAAGGACAGCCAGGATTCCCATTGCTCTTAACTCTCTGATGTAGAGCAGACTCTACAAATACTATAAGCTCTATAAGCAACTATAGACACTCATTTTAAACTTTTGACTATTCTGTACATCTGTAAACTTATGCATGTATATAAGTTAGCAAGATTTAAACTACTTATGACAAGGAAAAGCAATTGACAGCCGTGCAAGTGGTTACAGTTTGTTAGATAAGACCTCTAACTGTTCCGTGAAATATGGTGAAATCTTCTAGCCATAGAGCAATAAAACACAATTCTCAATCTTGAGAGAATGAAAAACTACAAACAATATTACACATCAATTCTGAACATTTATATGAATTAACTAATCTACCTAGTTATTAAGATACTAAGAGTATACAGGCCAAATATGAAATAGGCTTCCTCTGTAGGCTCCAAGAAGCATGCTACTCCAAGAACAAACTAAAAATTCAAGGAATCGAAACTGCAATGCAGTTTATGGGCTACAGCATAATAGACTTTGGAATAAAAAGCTCTGCTGCTCTCAGAGCAGCTGAAACTGGTTTGAGGTAAGCCAGTTCTTTGATTAAATCAAAGTTACCAAAACAGAAAAAATGTTAGCTTAATCAATGGCAGAAACCTGCGGTGACGGCAAGCACAGCAGAAATCTGACAATGTTGAATATATATTCTCAGATCAACCTATGCTGGTAAAGGGTGTTTTGAATACCCCCTTCCCAGCCTGCTGTTGTGAAAAACAGGTTGGTGGAGTCATATAACTATTTCTTTACTATTGTTCACTAAAAATTACAGAAGACCAGAACCGTAGGAGTTGGAAGAGACCTCTGGAGATCATCTAGTCCAACACCCTGCTAAAGTAGGTTCCCTGCAGTAGGCTACACAGGAAAGCATCCAGCTGGGTTTTGAATATCTCCAGAGAATGAGAATCCACTACCTCTCTGGGTAGCCTGCACCAGTGCTGTCACCCTCATAGTAAAGAAGCCCTCCCCCATCTTCAGATGGAAAGTCCTGTGTTCCAATTTGTGCCCTTTGCCCCTTGTTCTATTGCTGTGTAGCACTGAAAAGAGCCTTGCCCCACATACTTGGCTCCCTTGCTTTAGGTATTCCCTCTCAGACTTATTCAGGCTGAACAGTCACAGGTCTCTCAGCCTTTCCTCACAAGAGACATGGCTCCAAGTCTCTCATCATCTTTGTGGCTCTCCAATGGACAGTCTCTAGAAGTATTTCTTGAACCGAAGAACCTCAAACTAGATAAAGTGCTCCAGATACAGCTTCATCAGTGCAGAGGAGATGGTGAGGATCACCTCCCTGGACCTGCTGGAGATACTATTTTTCATGCACTCCATTGGCCTTGGCCACAAGGGCACCTTGCTGGCTCTTGGCCAATCTGTTGTCCATCATTACACCCTGGTCCTGCTCTGCAGAGCTCTTCTCCAGCAAGTCATCCCCTAACCTAATGCAGTTAGTTATTCCCCCCCAGGTATAGGATTCTACATTTACTCCTGTTGAACTTCATCAGGTTCCTCTTCACCCAACACACCAGTCTGTGTGACTGTGTCAATATGAAAAAACATAGTTCCTAATTGCTCTCTAAACAGCTACTGAAGAAGTACCTCTGAAATTCAGAAGTATGGCCTACATCCTGCCTACTTAGCAGGCACGTCACTACCAAATTATAGAGCTTGACACACATTAACCAATTTTTTTGGCACTAAATTCTTGGACTTCATTTTTTCATCAAATCACAAGTACACAGTGTGTCAGCTCTTCTAAAACCAACTTGAACATATTTTGAGAAATATCATTCACATTTAAGTTTAAAGCTGATCACATGAACCCAGCTAACAACAACTCGGTTGCCTCCTCTGGCCAACATCTGTGCTAACTCCGTGGTCATCGTGAGCCAGTTTAAGGCAAGCTGGATAGCAATCACTACAGTGTGCAATCCGAACTATTACTACGCATGGAAATATCACCAATTCCCATAGGCATGTGCAGTGTGCCGCAGGCCACACACTTACTGACACAGTACACTTTGTTCAAAGGCTCCAAGCTTCCTCAAACACCACTTCCCCTCAGAGCATGCCAAAGTGCTGATTCCCAAAAAGGCACCACCCACTTGAACTTTTAAACTGTTTTGAAAAAGAACATATTTAGTACTAATTTTTTGTTTGAGTTAGACCAGGATGCAATACTCATGACAGAAGAGAATTACACTAACTACATTAGAAATTTAAATATATAAGGTGAAACTGAAGTGTCTTAATATTTAACAAAAATACTGAATTCATCAACACCTACTTTTATCTATTTAGAGAAATTTTACTTGCAGAAGTTTACCAGTCTTTTTCGCAAGTTAAGCATCCAGGTTTCTGTCTCTTCAAGGAGGCTAAGAAAACTAGAAACATCCTTCTGTTAACAAAAAACATGATGGAGGAACAAATGATGGTATCCCTTATAGTGGAAGTAATTAACCTTTTGCTTACTGTACTTCATCTTGTGCTGCTAATACACACATAAATAAGTTACGAATACTAGAGAGTAATGCAACAAGGATTTTGATGACTTCATTGCACAAATCAGGAAAAACAAGGGTTTAACATGTAATCAAAATTACCAGAATTAGCAAGGAATATCATTAGCAAAGACTATCAGAGAATAATGAAACAACCCTTATCGATTCTTTGCTCAATGCCACATTCCCATCCCAAAAGAAACAGCAGAACCAGAAAAGTAAAGAAAAAGAAAAAATTAACTTCATTTAAGGTACTGTAGAATCAACAAAAATAGAGAGGTGTGGTTAGATCAGTATCCACTGGTCATATAGCTAGAGAGATTGTTAGGTTAGAAATGGATAACCAGAAATAGATGAAAAATGCTCAGCTGTGTTGTAGACTCACCAGAAAACTCCAAGAGCAGCCATCTCCAGAAAGACATCCCTCCCCAGTGGCATTCAGCCCTTTAGTGGGGTCTAGGAGAGGTGGGACCAGGTTCCACAACTTCTAATAGTACAGCTGAATTGCCTTTACCTGTGCTCCCACAGCTGACTCATTGCTCACCTCAGGTGGTCAATCAGAGGTTCAGGCTGTAATTCAGCAGTTCCCATATAAGTACGAATTGAATTTTACATTAGAAATGCTTAAAAAATAAGAAGTTTCAGCCAAGAAATCTGGCACTGGATGCTAATACGCTAAAGATATGTAAATCAACAGTGGAAAGAAATAAGCAAATAGGAAGCAGTTGTCCTATCTGTTCAAACACAACACTAGAAAGTACTCAACAAAACTAACCTGACAGAAAATGAACTAATTGTTTGAAAGTATAAGCAAAAAGGGTGGTGTTGTTTTCAGTACCTTTTAAAGCCACATAAGAAACTTTCAGGGATGGGAGTGGGTAAGCCAACCCAAAGAAAGCTACATTGGTAGTCTAAGAGTGTATCATTTAAATAAATGAGAAAAATCATAAAATGACCATTTCAATCTACAGAAATACTGATGATTTCAATGTAATTTTCATTTGAGCACTTTAAAATATTAATAAATATTTCTATGAAATATACATTTTTGAGTTATTCCTCTGAAGTTAAATTAATCTATAACATTCTTTCCTAAAAATTGTTTCAGTATTAGGAAAGATACATTTTTAACTGAAAAAGAGATTTTCAGATATTTCTGAGAAAATCTGGATTAAAT
This sequence comes from Excalfactoria chinensis, assembly GCF_039878825.1. NCBI lineage: Eukaryota > Metazoa > Chordata > Aves > Galliformes > Phasianidae > Excalfactoria > Excalfactoria chinensis. Next base: position 80,918,672 of record NC_092825.1, read on the forward strand.
GTTATAGTATTATACATCAAACAACAGATAGTATAAAGCAGCCTTCATAAATCAGTGTTTTCTATGGGAAACTGACAGAAAAGCAGTGATGAAGGCTTAAGTAGAATACAGACCTACTGTGACTTTCATGTAAATATTTTCAGAGAAGGGAAGCGCAAACAGCAAAGTAAACCTTTTTATCACAAAATGGGAAAGCAAGCAATTATGTAATGAGGAAAACAAACCATCCCAATAACAAATGAGCACAATACTCATTTGTTGCTTATGAATATAATCTGCTTGTTACAATTAGAAGAGAATTTTCAGAAAATACAGCCAAATTTCTTTCTTATGTTCACCAACAAGAACTTGAGGCTAGCGACAAAAACCGTTGCCAAAAGGGGATCACAAATGGAAATAATTTTGATTCAAATAGGTTAAGAGCTCATCAAAAATATTTCACTTGATAATTGTAGCTTAATGCATTCTAGACTCATGATGTTAGCATTTGAACACTGTTCATCTGTTTAAATGAGAGAAGAATAAAAGCTCAAGAGATGCCAACCACCAACTTTCCATCCAAGGGAAATGAGTTCTAGTGAAAAACAGTCAACCATTACAGAACTATTACTTAGCAGATTTCATGTGCATAACTTCAGATTGATCAAACTATCAAGGACAAATCAATTTTGTATGTAAATGCTTTTTGTATGCTAAATATTTTTAATAAACTGTACCTTGCATTTTTATAACCTATTCATTTCAAGATAACCATTCTTAAAAGAAATTTGCAGTCTCCTTCAAAAATTTTTAATTGCATTTCTCCCATCTTACACACAGGTTCCCTCCACAATTCAGTCTTTTGAACCTGCATCATAAATGGCAAGATGACTGACATCTATCTGGTTGCATTTTAGTGCTATGGAAGCTGCTGCTTTGGACTCATGTAACTGAATAATCTGTGCAATTTTCATATAATGTTTTGTAGATGAGAATATACTTAGATAGACTATGTGGTTGATCAGTGACTGGTAGTTATAAAAACATTTGAGTTCAAAACTTATCTAGAGTCCCTCTACTCTGGGAATTACAGCCTGCTGAGGGAAATGCTTATATGCTTATGCCTTCAGCTTTGGGGAATAGCTGAATTGAATACGGGGGTTTATGATTTCCAGTTAAGTAGATAAAATCTCATGGGTAGTGAGTGAGAAACAAGGTTCTTGGGTAAGGGAATGGTGGGTATAAGAAGGGTATGAAAGTTCTTAGTCACTTTCTGTTTCCAGAGAATGTTAAATGTCTTCTGGTCACCTATTCTAAGTTTCTGTAATGAGAAGAAAAAAAAGTGAGTGGCAATAACAGTTATATATATGGAAGGGACATCAGCCTTTTGCTGCTATTTTTACAGAACCTAGAGCAGCTCAATGCACTACTGCTTACTGATTATGCTTTCATGTTGGATTTGGTTGGTATCAAATAGCATTGTACTTATGGCATTTAAAATGGGATTTGTAAAACAAATAAGACATAGGTAGCTCAGACCAGTGATTAAATTCTAATTTTAACAGAAGAAGACCAAGGGACATGGTTAGTAGGCATCTAGTAGTGACAGGTTGATGGTTGAACCAGATGATCCTAGAGGTCTTTTCCAATTTTAATGATTCTGTGATTCTAAGATTTAATACTATTCAGTACTAACCTAAAGAATCATTAACCTCTTCAAAATGTATGATTGCTTGGATTCCGGAAACTAGTCTAAATCATTTTCTATAAAGTCATAGATTAGAAGCCCATGTTCAGAAAACAACTGGCAGAATAAACCTTCCCTCCCCCCAAAAATAAAATAAAATAAACCACCGAAACTAATGATGTAAACATCTCACAGAACAGAGGGACCATTCACAAACTGGAGAGGCCAACATCACAGTAATCAGAAAAAAAAAAGAAAACAGGAAAGTACAACAGTGTATGGAAAGTACAACAGTTTTCAAATGGAAAATGAGCTCTGTTCAGTTTTATTTCAACAGAATTTGTTAATAAATAAATGAAAAAGAGTAAAACAGACTTCTCCCCACCTGTAATATCCAGTAAAATAATGCTGTCAAAATTGTTTTTAACTAATCATTAAACCAGTTTTGCACCTGTTATGTATGTAGGATTTCACAGTACATTCAGAGCACTCTGACAGCAGAAGTTGAGCTGCATGGTGAACCCTCCCAACACATTCTTGTGAATACAGTCAGAGATTAACTGAATAAATTATTTTACACATTTAAACTGATGTTTTTACACATTGAAGTAAATAATCTTAACAAAATAATGACCAGGTTGCTTCTCACATTAAAGGTAGTTGATACATACAACAAAACGTAACCTGCAGCTCCTGGTTCTTTCTTAGCATCTGGCAGCCAGATGTTAAGCTCAGAGATGAATGCAAACAAGAAACCAGTGAAATACTGTGAAACAGATCTATTTTAATAAAACATCCATTACTGAGGAGTCTGGAGACTTTTTCAATCTAACACCAGGAGCAACAACCTAAAAGGTAAGTTCTTAGAGGATGCCAAAATTGTAAAATACAGTAAGCTATGTCAGGTAGAGTGAAACTTGCTGTGGCTTACGTCCACAACATTTTAAAAGGAAATGAATTTTTGAAGACCTAGGCCATAAAAAGAAGTATATGCACATATATACTCTTAAATTGCTGCAAAAGCCCTGGAGATTTTTGATCATTAATGTTCAAGCAGTGTAACTGTGAAGAATATTTACTAGTGCTACAGTTTTCCATTGCATTTTTTCCTCATCATCAATACCAATATATATTTGATCAGTGTAGGCACATCAATCAATACCAACATTTATTTCAGAACACCTAGGCACTAAATATCTGTATAATAGATTATTATTATTGTTTTAAAATAATGGTTATGAATATCATACATGGTCTTACCACAGTGGAAAAGACCGTCCAAAGGGGAAAAACAAAACCCCACTAGCCTCAAGAAAAACAGATAGCAATAAAAATGAGGATCCCAAAAGTTATCAGAATGAAAAAATACAAGTGTGAAATTCAACATCAGAGTAAGGAGCATCTACTGTTTGAATCAAATATCAAGAACACATCCATCCACTGCTCTTTTTAAATATGAGAGAAATATTTTATTTCAGCAAATAACGAATTAGCTCAGTAGGAACTCCCTGAAAGTCAAACACATAAGAAACCATATAGCACTTTACCATAAGTAAATGAAGCACATACTTGCCCAACAATACAAATAAAATAAAATAAAATAAAATCAGTTTTACAAAGTAAATATTTTGTCTCCTATTTCCATTCTTCCACCACCAACAACACAATAGACCTCATCTTTCAATTGGGAAAGGGATTCTAAGTTGAACATTTATGCTAAAAGGGTTTCTTTATACATTATTGTAGCAAAACCTCACACTGAAATTATGTAAGAAATCTTCATATTAGAAATGAAATAGCATCCTGAATATGACTATAAATTTATATATAATCTCCTAAATGTCTAATCCTCAAACACTCATTTTTCTAATGCCAAAAGCACTCTTCATTTCTAGAAGAAAATTGTAATAAGAAAAAAAAAAAATAAAAAAAAAAATCAAGCAATAAAACACCTGGCACAAATTCTAAAAATACATTAGCATAGAAAGTGTAGTTTCTTCTTTTTTTGGCATTGAATTGTATCACATATTTTAAAAGACTATTTGATTCTTAAAGTATCCCTTAAAAATTATTCGAGTTTGATGTATTTCAGTAAATCTGAAAAACAAAAAAACAGAGCTGTCAATGATTTGCTATCCTCAAGTGTATCATTCTTTAATTCACTGAACCAAGCATGTGCAACATTTATTTCACTGTCCTTGTAACACATGTCTCTGGAGTGTCATTACATGCCAATGTTGGGAACTCAGCTCACTTCTAATTTAAACTCATTTATTATAGATAATAATTATTTTGTTTCCTGCAAAGGGACATGCATGAGCTATGTAGTTCTTCTACAAGTAACTAGCTATCTAAAGTCAAAATCCATATACTTTATGCCTATTTATATCAAAGGTTTCCCTGAACTCATCAGAGAGATGGAAGACCTGATTTTTTTCATATAACCCTGCATGAAAATAAGAACTGAGACATTTAAACTTTAAATAAAGGGAGAGAAAGAGTGAGAGAAGATAGCAGTCCAAAAAATTAAAAAAAAAATAAAAAAAATAAATGCAATTTAAAACAATCAAAAAAACTCTGCCAAAACATACTGTCCAGAGCAATATTTTTGCACACTTTCCCAATAAAATTAGAATAAATCACAATTTCTACATCTATCCCATTTCAATTTAGGATTAAAATAATTATTAAAATGCAGATATTGTTAAGTTTGATCCTCTTGATGGCAGATATAAACAATAAACAATGGAATTGCTAGCCACGTCTCAAGCACCACCATGTCTCAGTTCAATTTAAAGTCTTGTTGAATTCGCATTATGCATAACTGTCTGGTTACTGGTGGGATCCATTTCTTAATTTTCCCTTGATATGTTTTGCCAAATACGACATTAGAAGAAAATGCATGCACACAAAACACAGCAGAGAAGCTTATGCAGAAAGGAGAAATCCGGTAAGAACAAATCACAGCAGTACCTATTCAACAGACGAGCCAAGTGTGATGTCCAAGCCCATTCAGGTTTGATTTCTTAGCAAAACCTGCCAACAAAGACACCAGCACTAAAACCAGTGGCTATTTCTGCACTTTGGAAAGATACCCACTGCGAACAGAACTGATGCAAAGAGACCTCACACAGGCCATGAAACAATCCCCAGCAGGCACTTTCAGACATAAACTGACATTTGCATGGTGCTGCATATTTGTTAAGTGCTGTTGCAGGTCTGGATGGGATTTCACTGTTCCAAGTACAATAAAGCAAATATTATATATAGTTGATGGAAATTCACCAGGTATAATACAATCACTGTGGAGATTAGTTGAGTCCACTCTTTGATTCAGAGCTACTAACTGTATACAGATTTCTGTATTCTCTGTATTCTTCATATCTGTTAATAACACCTCCTTTTCTTCCTCATTAAAATAGATATAATTATCAATATATGAATTATCTGTTGCTTAAACTATTGTAACTTTGTCTTTAAAACAGTGTACAAGTGCTTGTGCATGAACAACATATAAGCCATTTTTTACATGCAGAGGGAGAAAAAAAATGAACTGTTTTCAGTCAGGACAAAGTGTAGAAAACTGCAAGTTAAAGCCATTGAGATTTTAAAGTAACAAGATGTTTTGACTATTGCTCGCGCTGTACTAGACCATATCCAGGATAGCCCTATCTGAGGCGTAACTTGCTGCTACAAAGACAGTTTAGAAAGGAGCAAGTCATGAGAGGAACAGAGGGGAAGGAAGCTTGCCATAAGCTGGTGAGCCAACAATTCTCAATACTCAGATACTCCACACTGGGCTGATTTCTTGCCTTTCTTGATGGCAGCAAGTTATTCCTTCAGGACTTTTTTCTATCAGTTCAGTGCGTCAAAAGAACAAAGTTAAGAGCAGCAAGAAAGCAAGAAAGCCAAGGAAACTTTGAGTCCCTCCCAAAAGAAATCAGTTTTCCATGTCATTCAGTGACTGCTTTTAGAGTCAAATGGTTACACAGTTTTAAGCAAAACTCAAAGACATAGCTTAAAAGTAAAGGAGAGCAGTTATTAAAAGAACAAGTACTTCATTAGTTCAATCAACTCTCAAACTGTCCATGGAAACAAGGGCAGTATCCAAAAATAGAAGAAGATGGCCTTTGTACATAAATCCCTTTGCCAGCAAGTCTGTCTCTCATAGCAATCCAACTCCAACCTCTAAAATGTAGGATATGTTACAATGGCCATGTCTGGGTGTTTTGGTTTTTTTTCCAGGGTTAACAATGATCATTTTTTTCACCTCAGTAGGGCTCCAATTCTGTTATTCATATATTATGGCTGAAGATATTACAGTACGGCTATGGTTCAATGCTTTGGGCCTCTTGAGGTGGAGAGAAGCATTCCAAAGTACACCCTCAAAAGCACAAATAACACAGAGACTATAAAAAGCATAACTTTTCTCAAAGTTCAGTTTTACGATTTAAACCCAGCCAATGGCATTAGCTTTTAACAGAATGAGGCAAAAAATGTTTCTGCTTCCTCTCTTTTTTCTTTTATACTTCTAAACCCTGGATGGAAGTCATTAACAAAATAAACTTTCTTCAGCTGCAGCTTTGTCAGCATCTTGCTCAGACAACAATGATATACTGCTCAAATCTGCTTTAGAGACTGTTTTGTTTAGTCAAAGGGGAATCCAAATGTGGGCATCACTTATATTTATGTACAATTTAGCTACCAATTATTAAAAAAAAAAAGAACAAAAAAAGTTGTGTACCTTCTTACTGCAGATCATGTTTTGTCCCAAGCATCAGACAACAACTTTAGATGAAAGGCAGCAACAGTTTGTTTTTTTTTATGTCCAAATACCTTCTTACACGAGACAGGAGATGGTAAATTCGGCTAGAGTGCATTAGAACCATAAGTATTCCAGTGTGTAGGAATTCTCAGAAGGAATACAAAGCTCAGCAAAAGAGTGAAGAAGAACCTTAAGATAATTTGGCTCTTTTACTATCTTCCCCATCAACAACTGGAGCACGCCAAAGACATTAATCATCTGTACTATATTTGTATAAAAATGACTGCCCAGAGAACAGATGTTCTCTATTTTGGCACAATCCTTCTCATCTGAATTAGCCACACTCTGTCAAAGCTGAAAGAGCTGTTAGAACAGTATAGAAGCAACCATGACCCTTAGATGTTTCTCACCTCTCCCATTATTAATCTTAGCACTTTGCACTTTCAAGGACAGGAAAAAAAAAAAAAAAAAAAAAAAAAAGGAAATCTTTACCAAATTAAACTTCTTTTTTCTCAGTAAATGACAAAGGTAGCTGTAAAGCCTTTACATAGTGGAGTCTTCTAAACATCTTTACAAAAGCAAATCTAAACCAAAATTCTATCTACTAGTCACTAGAAAGACAGAAATTGGCCCCATTGTCTTCGTGTGACAGCATGTCAATACATAAAAGATTCAGCACACCATAGGTGTGCCACTAAGTAGCATTTCTTCAAACCCTTCTTCCAGGCACTGCTTACCACTGAAGGATTCTGGAAGCACAATGTTGGCACTGAAAATCATTCAAGGTGGTCAGAGGAATCTTGCTGTTGTCTGCCACTGTATAATATTCTTGAAGAAAGCATGTTACATCATCTTAAGTGTAGCAACAGCTGCATTTGCACAGTTGTTTCTGCGTTACTTCAGTTTAATGAAGCAAGATGACAGAAAAAGTAAAATCACGCTCAAGGTTTCGAAGACTTCCAACAGTTGAATCAGTGCTGCTGGATCAACCTCAAAGCAGAATGCCAAATGTAGAAAGTGTCCTAGACAGCACTTAAAGTACTGTAACATTACACTTACAAAACCCCTCTGCAAGACATTTTAGATTAACCTGTGAATTTTAGAGCCATTTTAGAACTATTATAAATGCTTTTAGCTCTTTAAAAGAATCTATTATAATACTGTCTAGAGGAATGGTCAGGGAAGGCATACTGGCAATTCTGTGGTTGTTTTCAAACCCAAGCTGCCTTCCCTGACCTTATCATGTTGCTACAATAAACATAAGTGTTCATCTTTCAAATTTCACCCAATAAAATATACCACGATTCATTCCAAAACATCACAGATTTGTTTTCAGCGAATGTACTTTGCAGTGATATCTAGCATTCTCAAATGTCTACTGCCTTATTCATCAGGAAGACTATTACAGAATTCTATGCCACGCCAGTCTCAGATATCAATATATTCATGTTTAAATGTAAGAACTATGTGTGAGGCTTCTCTTGTACCCCCTTGCTGGCATTTTTAATGGCAGCTAGAGTACTACTGTAAAGAAAAGCAGGAATGTGTCTAAGAGTGGCTCAGTGTATAACTTTATAAATCATTGCAGAGGTGTGAGGGGAAAAAAATGTTGTAAAATTCTTATAGTCATAGAAAAAGCACAGTAATGTATCACTCTGTGTGGTGATTTTATGCTGTAACATCACTAGCAGCTTAAAATGGTATTGAGTTGGAAGCCACATCTGCTTCTCCTATGTGTCATTAAACTACAATAAACATGCTGGATTTCAAAAGGGCACTGTAGTAATTCTGAGGTCAACTGAAAGCAAAAGCTTTTTAGTATATTTTAAATATCAAAAAGGCCTCTAAACTCAGACTTTGATTCAATTTGGATATTTCTGCACACACAATATGTACAACATGATTTTCTTTGGTTATACATACACGCACACACATATGCAACCAGTGCAACAGGGCTAGCAAGTGATATTCAACCAACAGGACTAACATTCATCTCTGAGTCCAGGCTCCTGTGTGTCTTCCCAAAAATGCTTACATAAAAGTCAGTTTATGGTAAATTGTTTCACTTTTCAGTATCCAAACAGAATAATTACTTAATAACAAAGAGATACAGGACAAAGATTTACAAGAATCCTCATGAAATTTAGATCAGTTGTCTCACAAATGAGAAGGCAGCTTGACTAGCTAGTGTCTAGCTGGTTTCACCGGTCCCTTCTATTGAGAATGAAAACAGACGTATACAAATGATTCATCATTTTATCTGTCTTTAAGAATAATATGAAGCTAAACAATGAGCACTTGTAAGACAAACTCTGACTGGTAATGATTATTTGCTTTCACGAACACTGAATACTTCAGTGAATGCCTTATGACTATGAAAATCTTTGTGTTGAATTAGTCCATTAAGTTGCAGCAGAAGCATTGATATCTTAATGCTTTCAGCATCCTCAGCTATCTCTGTTGAAGCAATTCTCAACTTGACAGTGCCAATACACGAAAGCATTACCAACGACTGCCATCCATGCCAAAGGCAATGGAATGAGCACATATTCATTACTCTTCCCATTCTATGTAGAAAACTTATACTATTGGTTTTGTCTTTCAGTTAACATCCATGGTAATTATCCTAGCACCAGAACTTCTATTACATGTTCAAAGGAGGGCCTTTTGAAAGCATAAAATCTGTCAGTTTTAGCCCAAGTGAGTCAACTCCAGTTACATAAACTGGACTTGAACTATGTAGGCCTGTAACAGTTTATTCCCTTCCTTGGGACACAGTGATTAAATGCTAACATACTAATTATAATTTGAAGTTCTACTGTGAGCATTTATGCTGTTTCGTAAGCTTTATCTTCATCACTGACATCATCTGCCCCAAATGAAGACCAATCAAGCCTGCCTAGGATGGAAAAAATGGAAAAAAATGAGGTAAAAGTTGCACATTCAGTTTTGCAGATGAAGCAACTGAGCACTCATCCTTTCTAAAAAGCCAGCATGTCCTTCAGCAAACAATTCAGAGAGTACTGCACCTTCCTCTCAACTTCATGTATGGCATATTCAGGCCCAGGGTATCTAAACAGTATTCATTTCAGTGTAGGCACCTCTATCTGTCACATAAACGTACAGGAAATACTACTTCACTGTCTACTGAATTGCAAACAGTTGCACTTTTCAAGAATTCTTCTGTAGATAAGGAATAAGAGCTGTGTACATTTCACTGCCTTAAATCTTAGTCTTCGAAAACGAAAATCTTCTTAAAGGCATACCGTCAATCACTTCACAAGAGGTCATTGTAGAAGTTCACAAGCAAAGAAACTAAATACTGTCAGTGGGAGAGGAAGAACAGAGTTTGAAATAAGCATGTTAGTGTGGCACACACACACACACACACACACACACACAAAAGAGCTGCAAAGTGCCACACAAAACAGTAATTTGAGAAAAAACTGAAAAAATCTGGCTATTAAGAAGCAACATTAGTTCTCTAGCGTCTCCTGGAAAACAAGATCAGCCCTACTTTATTTTCCATATCTCCATGTTTAATATCCCAATATATATACATTAAAAAAAAAAAAAAAAAAAAAAAAAAGAAGAAGAAGAAGAAAAAAATAATGGAGCATAAGTTACTGCCCAACTAAGAAATGAATTTATTCTGCACTTAATGAAAACTATTTACTTTACAAAATTCCCTGGAGCAAGAAGCACAAATTCAGAGAAACTCTCTAAAGGTTAGAGATGCTAAGTGCTGTCTAATTTTACAAATAATTCAGTTTCTTTCTACCATTTATATTCTCAAACTTATGACATTCTTACTAGCAAGAAATTTGCTAGGACCTGAGGAGATCGGAATAACACATCAGGTTAGACAAGTTTTGCCTGCTTTCAGCCCAAACACAAACATGCACAAAACACTAAGTTTAACAAGACCCCATCGGGAATCAACAAGATCACCATCAGGAGACCAGTACTACAAACAAAGAATTAATTTAGTTTTAATCACATTAGAACCTTTATTATTACTCAGTTTACCCTTAGGAATGCCTTGTGTCCTCCTCACTGGGAAAATACAGATTTAGTATAACTCAGGGACTTTATCAACCTTCAGATGAAAAAATTTGCTGGAAAAATAGCTGAAGAAATTACAAAAATCAGTATACCCCAAATTAGCCCCAAAGAGTTAATGACCTTAAAGTAGTCCTTACTTTCAATGTCCCATTACTACACTTCCTCTACCTGCAAAGGACTCTTGCTATTACATTACAGTATTCATTTCAGCTTAACTCATAAAAATAGCTTCAACTCCTTGGCAATGACAGTTTATGCCATATTTCTATTAAAGAAAATGGGAAAATATAATTGACTTCGGACCTAAATGTTTTTTCAGAGTTCAGGTTTAATTCCATCTAGTAGTTTTTGAAACATCAGTACTCTTATTTCAAACCACAGTACATAAATTCCAGATACTTTTTCTCTTGCAGGATCATTACTTGTTATGATTTAGGATGTACATTAAAGCTATTCCAGTCATACTTCCTATTTTTGACTTCCATATTTCACCCACTTGTATTTTATGTAGCCTGTGCTGTAGGGATTTTCCTCATGGGTTTTCTTTCTTTTTTTTCCTTAGTGAAGTGGAGTGAGAAATATGAGGGTTGCCCCAAAAGTAACACCTCCTATGTTATTATATTGGCCTACAATGTCAGAGGTGGATGTTGTTGGTATGGAAGTAGAGGCAGAACCTTCCCACCAGTATTCCCTTACATGCTGCTGTGCGATGGGTGGCAGCAGAGGGGCAGTCTGACAGAAATTGTATGAAGCAAAGGTGTGTCACTGAATTCCTGCATGTAAAAAAAAAAAATGGTAAATGGTACCCATTTATAATTTAATATTCATTGACACTTGCTGAATGTTGATGGAGACCAAACAGTGGATGTGAGCGCAGTGAGGTGGTGGGTGGTGCATACCAGCAGTGGCAACAGCAGGTCACCTCCACTTTTGCAGGTTTTGATGAGAGCACAATGCAGGCTATTGTTTGCTGGTAAAAATGCACAGCTAATGGCAGTGGCATTGTTGAAAAACGGTGTTCTGTAGCTGAGAATTTGCTTTATCAAATAGTGTTATTGTGCTCTTTGTATCATGTAGTTTCCATGGAAATAAATAGGAGGCATTACTTTTGCAGTGACCTATGTACATTGCCTGCATAAAGATGGCTAAAGATTTTAGAATGTTATGAATGTCACAATTGCCTGAAACAAAGTGAAAAGAAGAAAATCACCAGCTCCTGTGACATCCTAGATATATTCCACATTCCTCCGCGTAAACTGCCCAGAAAGCAGAAGAACTATGACTGCTATCTGACATCACTTCTGAAGAAACACCACAGCTCAATATCTGAAACATGCAATTCACACCAGAGACTGTTAAAATAATTCAGTTACTGCCAGTGTGAATGTACCATCAGATTTAAGAACAGTGATTTCACTAATCTGTAACCAGAACTTTTTTTTGTATACAGAAATAACCATTTCCCTTTTCCATGTTTCATTCTTTTTACTCACACACTCCACATATGGACTTCTGTATCTGAGATATTAAAGGCTCCTTCCACTTCATAGATCTATTCCTGCCTTTAAATGAAGGTATTATTTCATGTCAGATTCTAGAGGTGGGGAGAGGAATAAAATAAAGTAAATGAATAAACATAAGAGAAGAAAGTCCAACACTTCCCTTTGAACTTAGGAGGAATAGCACTTAACTTAAATTCCTTATATCAAGTTAAAATAAAAGCATTAAAAGCATTGTTCTTCTAGGAAACTAGCCAATGTGGAAGCAAGGCCATTTCTCTTCCAGAAACTATCTTGTTCTCCTTACTCTAATGTGGGTATGGCGTCTACTAGTCAGCCTACACATCATGCCACTAGATATGATCCTGAGCAAACTAACTTAAGAGAACCAGCTGTTCTTTCAACTACTTTGAGTGGGAAAAAAAATTAATCAGATAGATTCATTATGGTCACTTGCAATCATAAGCAAAAGAGTCAAGGGGCAGCACTGGCACAATTTCAGAGTATAAATGGTAGCAGTAAGCGGTATTAACAAAAAAAAACAGCATTCAGATAAAGCCATCTGTCATTTGAAATCTGCAGGCAGAAAAGTATTTCTCACAGATTATGAAGCTGGTTTAGGTTATATTTTGCCAATAAACAGGAAAACAAATCTGGGGAAGTTTATACATCATTTTTCATCCATTTTTACAACTGCTGACAACAGTGAAGTACTTGAACTGACATCTTTCTGGAATCAAAAAAGGTATTAAAGTGTACTATATCTTTTTCCTAATAAATTGATGAAATACACTTTGAAATAAAAATGAAAGTTATCACTATTTTCTGGCGATTAGATGGAATTTATCAAATATTTTGGAAACCCCTCAGATTTTATCAACAATTAGTGATGTCAGTAACATTTGGTCTCTATGCCTAAACGTTAAAAGCAAACAGTGCACAACACTTGAACCCGAACTTCTATCAGTACAACATGGAAAAGACAGACAAATGCAGAAGTACACAGTATTTAAAAGGTCCATTCTGTAATAATTTGTTAAAACCCAGTTTTCTAATCTGTGTATAATGTCTTAACTGCACAAAATAAAACATATTTATGGTGTTTGTTTAAAACATTCTTATAAAATATTTCAAAGGCAAAGACTTAAGTATTTAGTCTATTTACAAAGATTATCAAGCTATAAACAAATTAACATCTGTACCCAGCAGGACTTCTACAGTAGTTCGTAGTCTAAGTCTCTGTTTATAAGAAATATAAGATAAACAAAACATAAGATTTTTTGTAGGAAGTATATTTCAACACCAATTTAGGACTTGACTTGTTATGTTTGTTCTAACATTGTCCAGAAAACAATACGTATAACTACAGGGCAATCTAGATGTAATTGCATGAGTCCAGGTTTGCATATTAATTAATTTTTGAGTAAATATTTCATGGAGCTGATTTGTGGAATTACAGGATGTACTCCACAGCTTCCATCAGGGTGGTCAACTTTACTAGGTACATAATGACATTAAACAGTGAGGTCACCTCTGACTCAAGAACTGCATGCTTTTCACATGAAAAAATGACATCCCAAGAAAGTCAGAGAAAAACATAGAGAAACTTAAGAGGAAAAAAATAATCTTTTTATTAAGAAAAGTGCTATGTACACCATAAGAAACTATCAGAAACACAATCCCAGTGGGATGGGGAGAGAATCAAAATTAACAAAGTAAAACATGTGGGTTGAGATAAAACTATTTACTAAGATAGAGAAAAGGATAATGGTTATGGCATATATATATATACATATATATATATATATATATATATATATATATGAGCAATTGCTTGTATATCAAGTGATATTCTTATCTACATTCATATATATATATATAAGCAATTGCTCACCATCCCCTGACTGATGCCCATCAACTCCCAAGCAGCAGAAGAGAGTGATGAACTTCCATCCTCTTCAAAACTCTGCATGATGTCGTATGGTATGAAAGTTTGTCAAGTTTAAGTCAGCGTCCTAATTCTGTTCCATCCCAGCTGCTTGGACCCTTAACTGAGTGATGCTGGCTCTGTACAACGCTGCTTAGCAGCAACAGTAAGCACTGGTGTGTTATCTATATTGTTTTTCTCCTAGAACTAAAACTTAGCATCAGACACCCTGAAGAAAACAATTATCTGCCAGATGAAACTAAGACAATAATACATCTAAATATAAAATCAAGAGCCCACATAACAGGAATAACAAAACAATAAGATGTATTTGAACTAATAGTATGTGAAAAGTGAAATACATCCCCAACAGAAAAACCCAAACTGATAAGATGCTCAGCTTCAGCAAAAATAACTATCCTGTAAAGAAGAAGATATGAAACTGGTTACACATATTATATTACAGACCATCCATTATCAAGATTGGCTGAATTGTCTCTCAGCATAACATAACAGGCAGAGAATACACGGTTTTAAGTTCAATCTTTTTATCAATTTATCAATTGCACTTCTCTCATTGCAAAAAGCAAACATGAATTTCTGGTAGTCCTTGCAAAAATTGCAGGCAAACAGAAAAGAACAGTACATTCTGCTTTTCTATTTCCTTCCCCAGCCAGGACAGCAAAAGTACTCTCTTAGAATCAAAATCTCTCTCACCTTTCACACAAAAGTCTTTGAATTCTTTTAAGCTCTGTCACACATCCGTTTTATACTTTTGCTGTTGTTTTCTATGAGACTCATCTCATGCTCCAGGAAACACCTGTCTTGGATCCTCACAATGTAAGAAGATCAAATTTTGTATTTATGGTTCTGTTGTAGTTATTTCCAGCTAACCAACTCCTGAGGCCAAAGAAATAAAGGCTTCTAGTACTAACAGAGATCTTTCACAGATATTGCCACTCCTGCATGCAACAATTAATAAATTTAATTCTCATAAAATAAAATAGGAACCTGAGGCAAAGACATGTTAAATCAGAACCCCAGTGATGCACTACAGTGCATGAGAACCAAAACACACACACTTGGAAAAGGAAAGAAATGGAGGAGAAAACATTGTGTTAATAGTATTATATTCACTGTGTTTGTGAAGAAAAAAAATGCTTTTTGCAACATCCATAATGAAAGTCAGTTAAGACTTAGCACTCTACTGTGACTAGAGGCGTTGAAGCAATTTATCTGCAATACAGAAATGTTAGCCAGGTCACTTGGAAGTGGCTGGAGGCAGGCTGGATCTAATAACACTACAAGATCATATACACCTTCATAAGCAAATTTCTGTTAAAATCAACATGCAGTCTCAGATAATAGCAAAGCTCTCAGCTAATATTTAACAAACACAGAAAAATCCATCTTGTTCCTTATGCATTGGCTGTCAATCGGTTTTCTAACCAGATTAAACTCTGTTGCAGTAGTCTCTTTAGAGAATGCAGCTCTCCACTGCTGCTTTTCTGATCATTCCCTCTAATTCACTGTATCTGCAATTTGAAGAACCAAATTCCAGCACTTTCCAGTGACCACCACATTACTAAACAAGACTAAGGTCACTGCACCTAGATGTTACAGAACACTGCTCTGTTTTCTTCATTTCACTGAATGAGATTTCTGTAGGTCCAGTAGAATCTCATGCAGACACAAAAATGGAGCTCATCAGACAAGCTATAAGCGCCCTCCACACGATTTTGACATCGCTTTGTCCATGACTAATGCAGAAAACACTCTGCGTCCCTGAAGCAACAAAGTAATTTTTCAGACTTAAAGATTAAAATACACTCTGCTGTACGTAGAAAACACAGTTTGGAAAATAAAAAACAGATGAGTTTCCTTTCTGGAATGCATCAAAAAAACTGCCTTCATAAAATATACTCTGAAATACTCTTATACCAGCATTTAAGAATGAGACATCACATAATTATGCTACAGCATAACTCAAGTTATGGCAGTGCTGATAAGCGTGACACAATGCTGTGATGGGAAGAGAAAGAAAATTTTAAGTAACACTCACTAAGATTGTTTCAACACCGCATCAAATTGAAAAGGCAACAACAAAATCTTTTTTTCATGTATACATATTCCTCTTGCCAAAAATCAGTGACCATTAATACAAAAGCCAACTTCAGGACTTAATAGTATCAAAAAGAGTATCACAGCTTAAGCCCTATCCAGAAATGACTATTGGTAGACACTTCCTATTCTGTGTTGATCCAGATTGGGTTCCCTCATAGTAAATACATGTTTGGAGATCTTCTCTGTCTCAGACACAAAGCCACACTAAATAGTAGCATGAAAATGTCGCCATGGTCATGCTGTAACTTCACTTACATTTAGCATCCTTTGACAGCTGTTGCCTAACTGCAGTCTATAACTTGGATAAAACTATGTGCCTTGTTAAAACAAAACTAGGAGAGCTGGGTGTCTGAGAGATTTCTTCTTCCTACAAATTCTCTTTGTAATTAACTATGGAAAGTCAACCTACATTTCAGAGTTAAACATTCTGCCAGTTTCTGATATTTCCATTAAAGAAAAGAAAAACTTTTACTGTGCTCTGTAATTTATCATCTTCTCTCTACAAAATCCAAGCCCTGTCTGCTAATGTCTGCTAAACATTAAGAATTCCTGTCATCCCAAAATGACAAAAGCCTTACTAAATTCCATATCATTATAGAACACAGATCCTCAATGCTTTCATTCCCCTAAACTCAGTCTTTAATGTGAAGAGGCACTTGCAAAATGGATTTCATCCATGTTAACAAGCAACTCGGTCACTCTTTCTGGTCATTTTGATGCAGTCAGTAACTTTTACTTCTGAGTTGAAGATGCTCTTTTCAACCAAATGCAGCTCAGACACTTCTTTTTTAACTCATACCACAACTCTGCTCATATTCCAGCTATCAGATTGTGAAAACTATTTTCATGTATTCACAGAGAAGGATTATTTTTTCCTCTATTTAACATCCAGACTCCAGTGGCGATACAAGATGGGGTCATTCCGTAAGCAGCACTCCATTCTATCTTTGTATTAGTTGTGTGCTACTTAGACATTTATAACTTTTTGAAAACAGATTAAAGACTTGATAGAAACATATAACCATTAAGGAAAAGACCACCAATATAATCTCTTTAAATAGTCTCTAGATTTTTAATTTTTAAATTCTGAATAGATATTTTTCTCTTGATGGATTTTAGACATAGATAGAACCAAATGTAGACTCTGACCACTTCCCCACTTCTCCCTCCTCCATAAACACACTGGTATGACATTGACCCTTATTTGAAATAGCATTTCTAGCATGAAATGAATAGCACAAACATTTCCTATGTTTTTTTTTTATGGCAATACACATGAATGCTACTATGTCCAAACATACGGACGCTCTCACAGTACCTGAACCAAAGCTCCTGATGAGGCACTATTCAATTCTACGTATGATGCCCAAGTACATGTTTGGCCTGCTATTTTCAGTGAAATTAAAGAATACACAAATTCATCCATGCAGTAACTTTCAGACATCTCATTTGTCTCAAGAAGTGCATGACTGTGACATTACAGCTGTATGTTATGTTGCTGTATGATACAGACTACTAATCATATTTGGAAGAAAAGTTATTTCTTTGAATTCCTAAACACCGTTCTTTACGAAGTTGAATGCATTGTAGTTTAGAGAGTCTGACTTCAGAGTCATGCAGGTCATGACATGCATCTCAGCTATTTTTAAATACTTATTTACTCTGGACCTATACAGTTGTAAGAGTAATCAGAATTTTGTAAATTAATAGGATCTACTTCACAAAATACAGCGAGTCAAGAACATTGCTCTTCATATAAACATGGCATATATTGTTCCTACTCAAATTACTTAAAATATCATATATACTCTAAAAAAAAGGATTAATAAATGCTGGCATGCTACAAATATTTTCACATAACATACATTTCATAGTAATATTAAATTTGTTTTTCTTCTGGCAGCTTCTATGAATGGAAAATTGTCTTTTCAACGTCTATGATAATTCACAATATATATAGGAATTTAAAATAGGTTTCTATAATGAAAATTAAGTTCATATGGAAGTAATCAAACTTTTATTTGGATACTGTAGAGGTAAGGTGAAAGACTTGTGGCGTTCTGTAGAAATTCTTCCTCCTCCATTTAAAAGCTCCACTGGAAGTGTCTAAATATAGTTTCACGTAATTACCACTGTGAAGGAAATTCTATTCAGCATCCCATGTGGTATGGTCTCTGCCAAAAGAACTCCAGGCATAGATCAATAGTGATTTACTAGAAACAGCTTGTTATTTCCATGCCCTTAGAATACGGTACCGGTATTTTATTAAAAAATTATTGCTGTACCCAGTATGAAGTCATCTGTTTCCTGGATTTATGTCACTACTTTATTATATCGTAATAAGATGCTACAGTTTGACCCAAAAAGAGCAATGCATGTGAAAGTTGCCATGCTGAGATTAGCACTTCGCTTAGGAAAAGGTCCAACCAGAATTTCTGAAAGTCAGCCACACTTCCCAAGAAGTAGGAGTAGTGCATTTTTGCTTTTGAATTCAAAACAATTTTTTCTGTTTTGCTCTTTAATATTGCTATCTTACCTGAGCTGTGGAGCACTCGAATGCTTAAAGGTGTCTTTTTTTTAATGTATCTATTTCTACTACACACATTCCTGACTGGAAAACCAATGTGCAGGGTCTTATAAAAGCAGAACTACCCTTGACTTTTGCATGTGTTGGGTGAAAAACTGATCATACATTTTTTTGAAACCCCAAGCTCTCATGATGCAAAGTTAATAACCCTTCTGCCTATAGTACAACAATTACAATTAGATTAGTTGTGCTTAATATACATAATTTTTGCCCATGGGGAAGTACTAGATATCATTGTTCAGAATAGAAGAAATACTGCATTATTTGGCAGATGCATATATTTTTCAAAAGGAGGTTATGTTGATATTATGATGTCAATGCAATTTTTAAATTAGACATTGTGAATTATTAAAAACAAACAAACAAAAAAACAACAAGCCTTATTGGAAGTCTCTAAATCTATCTATATTGCCCTAATGTTAATACTTCGACTGGTAGGAGCAAGAAATATATGAATTTTCAAAATTGTAGTGAATGCAGTTTTCCAGCTGTGAACTAAAACTACACACAAACCACATGGGGAGATTGAAGAGGTCACCATTTGCATTTCAAATGTAGTATGGCAATAAATAATTTTGAATTAATAATTTCTGATTTCTTTCAGTTTCAGCTTCCCTATAAACTTCTAATACAAACTCACACAAAGTGGTAGAATCTTTAATTTATAATCAAGTTGGAAGTTTATGAATGATTATGTCATTTTTCTTGAGCAGAGGCTGCATATCATCTCAGGAAATAGCATATATGACATCATATAAACATAAATGACATCACAGTAAATATTATCTTAAGTATTTTTATTCTTTGCATACCTGGTATTAATATTCTGGTTAGGAGAGACACTAATAAACTTGGTGCAATCCAGCTGTGTGTTTCATTTTCCCCAGCTTCAGTGTAGCTTATATACTGAGTGTGCTATTATGTTATGAACTGTCTTTAATAAAAGATTTTTTTGCAGATTAAATATAACTGCTTTAAATAGAGCTTTGAAATGAGCTGTTCTGAATTTTAGCAAAGATGGGAAATTCTATCTGGATAATTTTTGCTTCTTTTAGGACCCTCTTAATACTCTTAAGGACAAGAAAACAGCAAATTGATCATACTTTGGAATACAGGGCTTGCAGTTGCACATACCATAGAACTTGTGTGTTGGTTTTTGTTTGCTTGTTTGTTTATTGAAGAAATATTTAATAGTTGAATAAACTTTATCTCAATCTTTTAACAGCCATTTAAATATATAAGCAATCACTGCAACTGAAAAAAAAAAACACAACAAAACAAAAACAAAAACTGCACAGAATGAAACTAACTGAAATATATTGTCTTATAATCTATTAAGATCTTTTTAATATACACTCATGTCTGCTTTTAACTCTTGTACTGTATTTTATGGCAACTTGCAGCAAGCTTCTTTAATATATTGGTCGTCGTGCAATTCTTTCATACATAGATTTTCCACTTGGTCACTGTGTTTAGTTTGAGAGAAGAAATCAGATGAGAATTTATACCACTCTCTCAACCAGTACTGTTACAAAATAGCTATCTTGTTTTGGGAATAAGGAGAAAGTAAGAGCTTTCCAAGACTAAAATATGTAGTGTGCAAAGCCAGTTTTCATTTTCAAGTAACTGAGTGTATTGCAGAAGATTCCAGGCTAATATGTGTCAAAGCACATTTAAATTGTTATAACAGAGAAGATGGTAACTGTAAATAAACTGATTGGAAGGCACTGTTCAGGTAGAACGTACAAAAATTAAAATTTTGAATCAAACCCTGATTTGAATCAAACATAGGCCTCAAGCTAAACACTGGTCAGACAGCTGTGAATCTACAGAGATTGTATATAGATTCAAATTCCTACTCAGAATTCTTAGACTTCTAAAACAGAAGCTCAGAAGAAAACAGAAGTACTTGCATTCCTCTCCTGCAGTCTTTTACAGATTTGAGCCATCTCAAAAGCTTTTGCAGGGTGCCTCTACATCACAGAACTGTAACGTTGGTTCTGCAACTTAGGATCAAACACCTGCTGTAAAAAGACTGATACTGTGATGGGAACAGTGGTGAGATACAAATGAGGATGCAAAGAATGAGAATTCGCTGAACCTGGGACAAAATAGTTTGAAAACGAAATTTATGACAGGAAGGAGTAAGAAAAGTGGAGTGAAAAAAATAAAGCAATGATGGATGTACTCGCACAGTATTTTTTAACCTCAAAAATACTCAAGTGAAATGCAAAGGCAGGACATAGAACTTTAAAAAAATAAATAATGGTCTGAATATCTGTAACATAAACTGCTTTCTGCAACTAAAATTCTATATGTGGCACAGCTGAACAGCAAAGCAGGCAAATTAAAGACATGTGCCCTGTTTATATCAGAACAACACCAGACAGCTTCAGCAGCTCAGTGAGGCCCAACTCCTATTGCTTAAAAGCACAGAGCTTATAAAACAGCACTTCCAGTATATGAGCTAATGTACTTAAAAAAAAAAAATAAATAAATAAAAGAGAAGAAGAAAAAAGTGCATGAAAGCAATACTACTGTTTGTATTAAAAGCAGTAACTGCTTTTCAATATCCACTTAACGGAATTTGTTTTCCCTGCATTCTTCAAAGATGGTTTCAATCTGTCACAAACTTTCCCCCAGCCTCTCCTGACAACAGTATTATTGAAAATATCTTTTCTATCTATGGGCCATCAAACATCGCACACAGTTATGAAGAGAGAATATGCTCTGCTGAGGGAAGAAAAATAGAAAGGGAGGAACTAAAGAAAATCACTGTTGTTCTGTGAATTGGGTGTTAATGGAGTTTGTATTGGAAAACTACCCAGTTTTTATGCAAAAGAAAGTGACACAATGGGGAATGATACCTGGCTTTTGAATCCTCAAATGTTATCCCTTGTGCTTCTGTAGCATGTCCTATCCTGATATGTTCTGCGTGCCTCTGCCCATGAAAGAGTTATTGAGACCCCTGTCCTGATACAGGTGTGAGAAAGATCTCCTTGATAGTATCAGCAGTATGCCATAAACTCATGATAGAAGCTTAGCAAGCACTCTTAGTGGGCACTGGGTTATCTCCTTTCCTCTTATTAGGAAGAAGTGTTTCACACAGAAGGCAGTGAAACACTGGAAAGCGTTGACCAAGGAGGTTGTGGGTGTCCCATCCCTGGAGGCATTCAAGGCCAGGCTGGATGTGGCTCTGGGCAGCCTGGTCTGCTGGTTGGCAGCACTGCACACAGCAGGGGGGTTAAAACTAGGTGATCATTGTGGTCCTTTTCAACTCAGGCCATTCTATGATTCTATGATTCCTTATTATGGCCTGACAGTATGCTGTCAAAAAGCTTAGAAATGTCATTCTTTGGATTGCAATTCCATGACTAATTCTGTGATTTAAAAGCATCTTTAAGTTTATCCCGACTTACTTTTGTAAACAGTTGTAACATATTGGTTTTCCAAATGCAAACTACCATGTGAATGACAACTTAGCAATTTTTCAGTCTGCATGACTGGCAAGCAGTAGAGAAATGCTGAAATAGTACAACAATTTTGTTGAAGAAAAAGTCTGTTTAGCTGTCTAATTCACTATAATTGAAATGTACCATTGTAGGTTTTGTTGCAATTTGTGTTTGCTTTTTTTTACAGCGTCTCTCTAATTCACCTCTGTCCTCTATCAGTGTGTTTATGTGTAGTAGTATTGCCCTCTACAAGAGTCAGTCAAGACTGCTCACATGTTTATGGTTAGCTGTCCCATAGGAGGCTATAAATGCTAGGCCTAATAACTAATAAATATTTTGGAGGCCGCTTGTGGAAGTACTTTGGTTCTGATTTAGACAGTGAGTTGCAAAATGCAACTGACAGTGCTAATGTTTGTTTATGAGGAGACAGTTTAGAAAAGATCAATCTGATTCCCTCTACTCAAACCTCCAATGAATAAATTGGAGGTCTTGCTGCATGTACACGCCAAATATATTGCAAATACTTGAGGGGAAACATTTTGAGCAATACTTTAATCTTTTTTGACTCTTAAAGACAGTCTTTAAATAAGTGCTTAGCATAATTGAAATGGCTAAGCATTTATTGAAAATAAAAATGAAATACTGAATGTCTATAATGGTACTATCCTAGTTTATAAAGGAACTAAAAGCAGAAGTTGCAATTAGTCGATCCAGCAGAAATCCATTTCAAAATGGTTTAACAATCAACAGTTTATATAAAATTGAGCTTAGTTAAAACAGAAGAATGGAAGGAAGAGAAGACTTGGCCATGTACATATCTGGAAAACCATCTTGCACTAAACCTTATTGTTCTGGACAAAATCAGTAAATGAGGATCCCATCTGGTGCAGTTTTAAAGAAAATTAAGTTCTGCCTTTTCTGAGCAGCTGTCCTTTGTGCTCAGTGGCAGGCACAAAAGGAAAGGAAGCAAACAACTGCAGTGCTGGCAGGAATTTTGGAAGAGATAATAGAGGTTCCAACATCTGCAGGATTTATTGAACCCATTGAGAAATTGTATGCTGTGCTGGTGCTGTCCTTCAGTATTCCCTACCAAAGTCCTTCGTGCTTGTTTGCCTTGACAAGTTGTTCACAGAAAGATGGCTGCATATGGTCAGAGTAGAACTGGTTGAAATAACTTCACCTAGGAGGAAGTAGGATGGTGGAAGATTCAGAAAACTATTTATCTTAGAAGTACTTTAAGCTTTCCTCGCTGTCTGAGAAAGCCTTCATAATCTGGGTATTTAAATGGTCGATTTAAGCCACTGAAATTTATACTGAGTGCTCAACTTGTACACTCATTCTGAGCATACTATTGAGTTTAAGTGTCCGTAGTGAGTTAGAGACAGCTGACTAGCCATTCAGATTCAGCAGATCAGAGAGGAAAGGGAAACAGAGTGGGAATCTAATAATGAGGAGCTGGGAGCAGTTATTCTCACTGCATCTCAGCCAAAAGAAAGGTGTCAATACAACACATTTGAGATAAGGAAGTGTCAGCATCACCTTCTGGTATTCTTTGTCATATAATATTAAAACACCAAGTAATTCATTAAATGTATTTTACTTTACATTAATAGCTAAGAGTAAAGGGTGGTTCAGTCATCCATTATGATAACTAACTGCTTTTTCCAAGTTACAGAACCTGGGCTATCCAGTGATGAATCCCAGCCACTGTGCCATGTTTCTCAAAAGTGACTGAGAGCAACTCTACTTAAATTGCTCTTACCTTGCCCATCAGACTGGCGATCATTCTTATGAAGCTTTCAAACTGTAGGCACACAGTGTATATACTATATGTGACGCTGTCAGCAGTCCTTCACACAAGACCAATGATCAGTTACTTCTAAGAGCATATTTTGAAGACAGTGAAAGATACAAAACCTATTCCAGATGCAACATGTAGAGCCATTGAAGGACAATATAATCCTTAGAAATATATGTGTGATATCATGACAGATAATTCTGTCTTCGTTATGTATTTCCCTTATGTACTTCCAATTTATGGGTTTCATTTCGTACATAAAATTATCACTTCTTTTTCCCTTACGTCTGTTTTCTCTTCTAGGATTGCATTTCATTCTTTCTTTGACATTCTTGTTCAGGAATGTAAAGATTAAATAGAAAAACCCAAGCGTGCAACATACAGATATATGTTTGTGAGCAAGGGTATAAAACTTTTATTTGGCTATGAGTAATTATTAGTCTACCTACAGGAGGGCTTTAGGTGCCACTAATATTTTTATTCTTTTCCCTGGCTAACTCTAACTGTAGGATTCTCCCTGGCAGGATGCTAATATGTTGCCTCTGCCTGAATACCATGTCTGTTCCAGAAAGGCAAGTTCTAGGGCTAACTCCCATTCAGATTTTGTTAAATTAAGGCTCGGATAGGCTACTGAATCCAAGCTTTGGGCCTAAGCAGGTAGTAAAGTTTGGAAATTCAAACGTCATTGTTAATGCAGCAAGGAAGCTGGTTCGGCATTTCACATAACTGTAACTAATTATAATCAATCTGCCTTTAATCTTTAATTGTTTCAATCAGACTGTGACTATGCATGTATTTTTACTGAAACAATCTGAGTCACCCAGAGGTGACTGGGTAATTATTTGAAGCACAATCTCTAGACTGGATCAGAGAATAGATGCACATAAGCTGAGAAGAGGTTAATCATTTTGTCTCTTAATAAGGTCTGCTCTAAACTTTCTGGCAGTTCATGGTAATACATAAGCTCAGAAAAAATCATGAAAAGTCTGCTTTCGGGATCAGCGTCTTCCCAGAAATACTGTAGGATTTTGGCACAAGGATATTGCAAGTTGTTAGATAAACTATGCAGGGCTGATCCTGAATGAAAATATATATACATATATAAATATATGTGTTTCTGGCTAAACAGAACAAAGCCCAAACCATTCAGAACGTATAAAGTGGGTCAGCCTAATTCTGATGACTTTTTTGTTTGTCCTCATGCTTACTAAAAGCAATTTTATGGAAATAACTATTGACAGAAGAGGTTATTCTTGCAAAAGTGTTGGCTGCCAACATGCCATACAACATCCAGTACTGACTGGAACTTTGGCCTGGAGAGCCAGCTGATGCTCTCAAGTTTTTTCAGTATTTATATTAGCAGTTGTAAGACTTCCATATCTAGGAAGAGGGGAAAAAATAAAAAAAGAAAAGTCAGTGTAGACTCTGCAGCATGACTTCAATAAAATGTTTCTGCTCATTAAGCTAACAACTGCCTAGGAAATTAATTTGAAATTTCCTTTGAGACATAAGAATGCGAGCAATATTGTGATTTAGTTCTCTTTAGGCTTGATTTTGAACTACATCAAGTTAAAGTTGGGTAAATATACTGTTACTCAAATAAATACATATTTGAGGTTGGTCAGTGTTGGTTTGTTGATTTGGTTTAAATAAGATTTCAGGGAGCAGGACCCAAAGCTTAGAGTCAATAAAGGAAGGAAGAGGAGAGTACGAAAAAGGCAGAATGGCAGGGAGACTGAAACTAGTCAGAAACCATAGCTAGTTACAAAAAGCAAAAATGTTTACACTGAATGCATACACTTCAGATTTTGTATTGCATTTTTTTTTTTTTTCCTTAGGCAGAGGACTTGCTTGCAGAAAGGGCAAGTGAGTAAACTTTGCAGAATACCTGACAGTAGATAGGAGTGTGAATGACTATGCTGCAGTTACACAGATTGTTGCAAGTTCAGCTAGCATTGTGGCCCCACTCAGGTTGCCAGGTTTCCATTTTGCATAACAATCAGTGTGGATTTTATACGTAAATACCTATGTCAACACACTGTGCCTGAATCTGTTGCCACCTTACTTCAGCATCTTATTGTGAATCTTGAGACCTGCTTTTTCTGCCAGATTGTGAATAAGTCTTTGGCTATTGTGTATTTTGGGAGAGTTTTCATGATGTTCAGCAGTGCTGCCTCCTTATTTCTGTGCTGCTTTTAGGGAATTATCTTTTCTGTATAAAATAGGGCAGCTGAAGTATGAACTTGCTGCAGTGATGCACACATTTCGTTTAAATAACTTTGTTGCCCACACTAGGTCATTGACTTGTTAGCCCAGATCCAGAACCACTTGTAGCATAACTTACTTTGCATCTCAGTTGTAGTTTGCTGCTTTACTTATTATTCATGATACCTAGGTACTCGATAAGAAATTAAGCTTCAAATAAATATTTTGTGTGCGTTCATTTATAACGCTCAAATACAAAGTCCTTATATTATGGAACACTAGAACCAGGATCTTAACAAAAATGCGGAGATGCTTCAGTCAAATGATGCTCATTTTGTTACCAACAAGATTCAAAGATTACATCCAGACTAGAACTGCACAAAAGGCTGAATGTATGATTCTGGATCCCTAGCATAGAGAACACGGTATTCTGTCTTATTTCTCTAGGCTGTCTGAGCCCTGTTAACAGTTAAGGCATTTTACTAAGTCCTCCATACTGAAGAATCTTGATTCTGACTAAGTGAAACAAAACCTCAGTATTAGAGTTGTGCTATTGGAAGCCTTTGCAAAGGCCATCTGTTTACTTTCTTAGCTAAAATATAACCATGGAAAAGCTGTTTGCAAACCAAAATGTCCTCAGGAGGATGCTTAAGCATCTGAAATATCTTGAGTTGGCCTGGAGACTACAGCCAATGGACCCATTGGTCCCAGTTCCATGGAGGCATAACAGAGAGGTAAATATATGGTTGTGCACAGGAGTGATGCTCATTAGGCTGAGAGGAAAAAAAAAACAACAACTGAAATCTACAGGTACCAAAGGAATTTTGTGGTGAGTTCAGCACAATTTTATCCAAAATCAGAAGTCTTTCCTTCTTTGTCTCATAAGAGAAAAAGGAATTAACTTGATACCTGTCTCATCAAAAGGAATTGCATAAACTCTATTGCTGTTCCATACAAAACCTCAGTATTAACTGCTTTAACTTACATGTATTTCTGAAGTTTATATTATAGCTTTCTGCACCTGCTCTTCTAAATTTTTCTGTAGAATAGACTTAATGGTGTCTTAATTAACTTTAGAGCTCAGTGCAACTGCCTTCATGGGTTGTATGGCAGATTTGCAAAGATGTTTCATTTATTGAGTTCTTACTGGAAGTAGTGGGCATATGGTGGGCACTGACTTTTCTTTGATAAGCTCCAGTTGCAGGTTTCTTTTCGTGATTTTTAGAAATGAGATAAAAACATTCTAGCCTGACTGTCAAGGTCTCCTGATGTAATTTTAGGGCTGACTGTTTTAAAAATATATATCCACTTGTAAACTGATCTAGTAAAAAAGCTATTAAGCTGGGAAGAGAAACGCATTCCAGGACATTGCTCCAACTATCTCAGCAAAACTCCCTCAATGTTTTACTTGGTGAGGAAGAAGCAAGAAATAGCAGATGGGTTGCAGATGAGCTGCCAAACACTCCCATGTGATGGCAGCTCTGACTAATATCAGTCCTTATTATCTTCATAAAGCACCCAATTGTCCTCACAGACAATTAATTGTTTCATTGGCAACTGTAGACATTTAATTATGTATTCATATGCTTTGGAGGTCATAGAACAAGGAAGTGGAAACTTTGAGAAATGGAAAGAGGACTGTACAGATGGACTGTATTTCAGCATGGAGATCGCTTCTTCATGGCCATTATGCAGTAAATGGTGGAGCTTCATTACAGGGAGTAACAACCAATCAGATATAGCCCCATTAGATCAAGTCCAATGGCAGCAAAGTGAAAGAGTAATTTTGCCAGTCATGCTAGTGGGTGAATTAAAAAGCATCTTTGGATGGTGCTATCACCTTCCTCCCAGGTGGGTAGTATTTTTAACACTCACTTTAGCACCACAGTTGCAAGCTGTTTAAAAGGCAGAATTCACTTGAGGATTCATAGTAAGCCAAGGGCAACTGCTGTTGCAACAGTCTCACAAGCAGCTCAGCAAACAGTGGTGGTCTCACTCTGCAAAAAGGCTACGGCTGTTGTGTGAAGGCATTCTCTCCATAGATTTGTCAGGGCTATGAAGAGTCTTACAGAAGGAGGATGAATTACAGCCTGAGATTTGTTGTGGACAGAGAGAACCTAAGTAAAAACCAAGCTTTTTTCCTAGTATTACCTGTCATACAACTGGAAGGCAAATGCATATTTCTTCTGGTGGATTGAAATACCAGAATCTTATCTCACTTACTCCTGTGGTTTAGTACTTTAGTGGTAGATTCTTTAGAAGGTTCTGTATAAACGTGCAGATCAAAGATGAAATTCTGAAGGCTTCTTAGGAACCCTTGTTCGCATGTGGGAAATCAATACTTCAGTCTTAGAGATAATTTCCCTTAAATGTGTGTGATGAGGTTAGCTGATTGTGCGACAGGCTAATAACAACTTAAAGCAGCCTTTCCTGTACCGCTTAGTTTTACTTTCCAATCTAGTGAGTGTTTGCTCACAACCTCAAAGAAAGTGGAAAAGTGAAAGCGGAAAATGCCCTCAAAAAAAAAATAAATAAATAAAATAAAGTCAACAGAGATAGGCTTTTCAGCATGCCTGTGACACTTGTTACTATGTCTATATGGAGTTTGCAGGATCAGCAGTAGTGTAGAGTTATGATTCTTCAAAGTAGTTCTTGTGAGTAACAAAAGAACAGGCACTCCTTCCTTTTGTTAACTGATTCTTTCTGTAGGGTACTAACCTGCTATGAAATGCAAGTATTAAGTATTTCTTACTTTTTCTCCATCTGTTTTGAATACCTAAGAGCTGTCCTAGATGAATTACAGTTAGTATGTGTTACAGTGCATAACACTTTGTGGTGAGCAATACGAGGCTTTAAAAGATACATAGAAGGCCTTGACAGCTCATTGTAAGCGAATCTGTGGACACCAGTGAAACATATTTATACTATATTTTGATTTTGAAGAGCAAAATAGCTGTAGAAACATGAATGTGTTAAGACACACACCTCTACAGAGATTTTTGTTTTATATTCATTTTGCCCAGCGTAATGAAAGAGTTTCTTTTTATGCCTGAGTAGATTATTTCACCATCCCTTCCCAACAAGGAGTTGTTTGCATTTCCATAAAGACCATTGGGTCTTCACTGGAATAAAACCATGACTGCCTTTTGATAAAACAACCGTGGGTTCTGGTTGTTTTGCTTTTTTTTTTTACCTTTAATTAAAAATATTGCCCCAGAAAACAGTTTGTGATCCATAATGTTTTAGCCTCATAAATTTCAGTTTATAGTAATGATACTGAAGTTGTTTCCATTTCTTTTGTTGTTGTTTTTTAAATGTATTGAAGACCTATTCCAGCTCTTTTATGGCCCTTCTGTGATTTGTTCATGACTCACAGGTCCCCAGTTATCACATTACTTTTTCTTGTGAATTGTTTTCTACAGATTTCTTGTATTTTATGCATATATTTGTTCCTGTTACCATCTGTTTTCGTAGGTGTTTCTTAGTAATTTTGGTGTGCCTGTTCTTAAATGGTACTATTAACATAACATGTTAAAGGAAGAAAAGTTTGAAGGGTTAGAAGAACTAGCATAACTAGCATTAACCTTGGAATGGGGTATATCTTCAGTAATTTTTATCAAAGGAAAAAAAAGAAAAAAAAGTCTTAAATTCATATTTCTGCTGAGTTAAAAAAAAAAAAAAAAGAGGAAGAAAATACTTTAACTGTTTTTGATGGAAAATTGGGTTTCCCAGATGAAAAAAAAAAAAAAAAAAAAAAAAAAAAAAAGTTGGACAGAGTGATTATTATTTTGTTTTTGTCAAGCTTCAAACTTGCCAGAAGAAAAAAAAAAAGAGCTTGTTTTGAAAGGGTTTAATCCAATGGCCTTTTGACAATGCACTGTGTAGTGTAAAATGACTGTGCTTTCTGCTTTATAGATTTCTACTCAAGATATCTCATGCCCTTATTTCCTACTGGGTTCTTTTGTTCAATTTTTAGGAGATGGGGGGCAGTGTGTTGCGCAGGAATTTGCTGTGTTTTTCTTTGCTCTTGTTTATATCAAAGAAGGTGATGAACAGGATTATTTACAGGTTTTTTTGTTTGTTTTTTGTTTTTGTTTTTTTTTTTTTTTTTGAAGTAACTTCATGTCTGATCTCTGCTGGTTTATCACACAGCATTTTAAAAATGCTATACAATGCAAACAAGCTACTATAGCAACTCTTTTATCACTAGAACTCGTATTCATCATCAGGCTTGACACCTGGATATTTTTGTTCCTATGCTCCCTCTTGGATCATCAGAGATATAATCTACAACTCTTTCTTTTGAGAACTGTGCATCTTTTGAGATTCTGCTGTCAGTCATGGTCTTTCTCTGCTTCTCTTTCCTCAGACTTTTAGCAAGAATTAGCCCTTTCTGTTTTCCTTCATCATCTTTTCCTGAAAAGAATTTGAGTTCTTTTAACATCTTCCATTATCCAGTTATCAAAAGGTTACCTTTGGGAAATGAGGCAGAATTGATGAACGTTCAAGATAGCAAATGCCTTCTTACTTAAACAGAAATACTGGGGTGCATACCATGTTTAGGAAGCCTGTTTGGGTAGGAAAATGAGTATGGAACATCCTACTATAAGTTAACTATTTCTGAGCACTGAAACTGTCTACATGAGCTCTATCAGCCTGCCATGTTGAAATCAGTCTTCTGTTTTCATAAACACTTGCTATTACTGGTTTTGACTACTCGTTCCAATCTGTTGTTTTCTATTAATTCTGCTAAAGCAACTCTCAAAAAGTTTCTTATGATGTTATCCAAGTTACAATTATTCTTGCTCTATCTTTCAACTTTGATACTGTCAGCATAGTATTCCCAATGTGTCACATAAATTCTCCTGATTTATTAATTCACTTGATTTTTATCTGATTATTTAATATATATTCTCATCATTGTCCGTGGACTGGAGGATTTGAGCTCATCAGACAGGCTTTTAGGTGAATGCTTGGTTAAGATTTTGGACATCTTTGTGATATGTATATGTTTAGTTTTTGTTGCGTAGGTGATCAATGCACAGGCAACAGTAAAATTTTCGAGCTGTAACTTTCATTTTCAAATTGAGAGCTGGCTTAAGAATTCCAGTAAGCTTTAATGCAAAGCATGAACTTGGTCTGGAATTACTTTGTTATACATCTGAACGGGATTGGCCATGACTCTTCACTGGAACAGCAAGCTAACAGATGTTATCCCTTGTGTAATTTCCAAAGACAGCCACAGTGTTTGACACTTTCAAATAATAAAAACAAAACAGATCATGCTAAGATATTAGCCATCTTAAAATTGAGTGTAACACAGCTATATAGCAGAATTTCCCTTATACCTACTCATAGAAACTGATGGAATTTACTACATCAGTAAATCACTTTGGAGACAACAATCATATTTGTTTTTGCAAAATTATAGGTTAACATATTAGAACATTATTTTCAGGAGTCATCCCTCTTTATCAGGAATAATTAAAGTTTATTCTTATTCTGTATAGTAGCTGCTTTACACTTGTATAGCTGTGAATGTACTTCTGAAGCTACCATTTTCTTTTCTTCTGGCATAATGATTGAGTATAGAACTCAGAGCAACCAGGGATCTCTGTTTACATGTGGAGATTAGATTTTGCCATACTTCATTGTTAGGTCCAAATTTTACTGATACATTTTTGAGATTTGATCTCTGAAATGTGAGGTTTATTTTGTCTTCTTCTAATTTTCTGGTGTTGGCAATTGCCAGCTGAGACTCCAGATAAAATAGACCATTTCTACATTTCTTTGACCACACTTGGTGTGGTATGTCAATCAGAAAATAGTTTGGCTTCCAAAATACTATTCTAGTTTAGAAAAGAAACTGATCCTGCTCAGAGCAGACAGGATTTTTTTTTTTTCCCTAAAACATCAACGAAGGTTTAAATATAGTTTTTGTTTTGGTTGGCTGCATCACTTATTAAGCCCTAACAGTTCTCTCCCAGAACCATCACCTCAAGAATTTTAACGCAAACTAAATTCAAGTTTTGTAGTTCTCATTTTTGTTTCCTATCTGCAAGGAAAAGGATGATTTAAATACTGAGATCAGAAATAGCTGTCTTGCACTTCTTCCCATTGTGGGGCAAACAATCTGGAATTCATTTCATATAAAGCATGATGATTGGTGAGAATTGCATTTGAACAGAATAAATCATGCAGTGGGCTTATTATTCTGGACTATTGGAAGAGTTGGACTTAAGATTTCTCTGCAGTTACTTTCTTAACATCTGTAGGAGAGGGGAAAGAGAGAAGTACATCCAAATGGCATGCCTAAGAGAGGAATGTAAATTATCCTTTCTGTTTATTTGCCTTTAAAGCCCGTCTGCTAAGCTGCTTAGTATTCAGATACCACTGTGATAGGTGCATTATAAATAATATATTATCTTTTTATAGTTTTTGTCTAAATAGACTGTGTCCTTGATTGCCCTTTCCAAAGCTGTGCATATGCTATTATTATATGAGAATAAAAGAAAAAAATATCTAAAGAGACTTGGAAAGTTGTTGACTGCCAGTTTTTAATGACAAAGCCTTACTAAACATAAAACTCTCCCCATTCCTTCAGAGCAAATGACGAAGAAAACATTAAATTCAGAGGAGGAGCCTAACTGTTCCTATAAAATAGGTGGAAATTGTCCAGTTCATATTATACAGATATCTCCCACATCTTGCCAGGCTAAATGTTTTGTACTGTGAAAGGTTTATGATGGTTAATAGAGAATGAGTTTATCCCTGTAAAGCTGGAATAATACAAGTACAGTTGAAATTACAGACTAAATGAATAGTCAGAGGGTATCCAAGAAAAGACTCACCAGTGCTGAGGCCTTTGGCTGAGATGGATGCTCACCAATGTTGAGGCTCACCACAAAGACTCCACACAGAAACAGTCTCCAGAAAGAGATGCCACCTTAGTGGTGGTCAGCCCTTAAATGGCATCTAGGAGAGGTGGAGTCAAGCTCCACTCTTTCCTTCACCTTCACCTGTGCTCCCGCAGCTGACTCGTGGCTTGCCTCAGATGGTTAATCAGAGGTTCAGGCTGTGATCAACAGTTTCTCTTACAATCCTTAACAGGTAGACCTGGTTTTATGTTGGCAGAGAGTACACAAACCACTAAATAAACTTAGTTGTGCCATTTTAACATACTAGCACCTTTAGATTAGCAAGACATAGCTGCTCACTGACCCTGTCTGAGTTGTACTGCTATTCTTGTTTTTCCAGTTTTAGACTAGAGATAATACTTTTTGTCCATAAATCTTACACTATTCTGAAAGCTGATGATAAATATAGTAATGCTGAGCTGGTATCATGGCCAACATAGAAAAGCTAGACACGAAGGGAGGAAAAATACAGTATTACCGAAAGAGCCAAATTCTTCAGTCTTTTGACTCTTTGATACAGGAAACACATTTTAACTCTGAGACTACTTGTGTCATATTTGGGAGTGCAGGATAGCCCTCTGGCAATTTACCTCAACAGCAGTTCATGTGAAAGTAAGTAATTGATTAAGGGTGTGGGTTTTCCTGCATAGTGGATGTTTTTGTAGACAAGATGACTAGTTCTTGGTACTGAATATTTTTCTGCCTGACTTGTGCCTTGTCAACATACACAAGCAATGTGTTTGTTTCACTTAATTACAATTGTAAGTGGGATAGACCTCTTCTCATACCACCACTGATGCAGTTACACAGCAACGGGTTGTGTCCTACAGTTTATCTTCTCAAAGAAAGAGAAAGAGCAGTGCAAGGAGGAAGGCAATCAATCCTTGAAGCAACCTGAGCTGCATTCCCAGTGAGATCAGTAACTTTGGCCAGCACCTGGTGTGCTTCTAAATAGCCAGCACAGGTTGTGAAGAGAGAGGAGCGAATAAGCAATGATTCTCTCAAGACTGTAGCTGGAGTTAGGGAGTATATTTACTGCAGAGCAGAGTGGCAGGTTACTTAGTAAGCTGTCCTGATTAGCCTCCATTCCCTTGTGCCACTCAAGGAAAGAGGTAGAAGAGGGTGGTACAGGGTCAAGAGGGGAAAAATGTTCTGGGTTTGCTTTTAGTTCTCACTACTCTAATCTTTTATCAGTAGACAGTAAGTTATAGTAATTTCCCTAGTGCCTGTGGTGGTAACTGATGAAAGTGAAATCTCCCTGTCTGTATTGTAACCCACATGGTTTGGGTTTTTTTCATCATTTATTCTTTCCCTGTCCTATAGGGGAGCAGGAGAGAGAAAGAACAGCATGGTAGTGCTGAGCTACCTATTGGTGTTAAACCACAACACAGGGAGAGCAGTGTACCTCTCAGTTCGGTTCCTCAACACCTACAGGAAAATAAATAAATAATCAAACTCTAGTTTTGTTGTTAACTCCTTATCACTTAATAGACTTTTTTGCTCTTGACCATTCTGAAAAAGGAACTAGGCTTGTAAAATCTGGAAAATACTATTTAGCCTCTTGCCAAGGACAACTCTCAGTTTTGTTTCTTGGTTTTTTGGGGGGATGAAGGGTGGGGTGAAGTGTGAAGAAAGTGGAAGATTTTTAAAGTTCTTTTACACAGACATCCTGTGTAAAACTGAGAAAGTGAAGACTGAAGGCTAAGCTGATGGTATGTTCAAAGCAAGATACTATTACTAATTGTTAGAAGATGCAAGCAGACAGCAGTTCTCAGTGCAGTTACCATGTTAGTTAAAACTTTGCATACCTGTGGAAAGTATGAGGTGTTGGTAATACAGATTAATGAAATGTTACACAATCCCCAGCAACTTGTCTTTCTCCTTACTCTTAGCTATTGAGCAGCTAGTGAGATGGAATTGTGTTTACATCTGAAGCCGAGTTGTATGCATGCTAGTGGAGTTGATGTTTTCCATAGAGAACAGAATGTCAGCCAAATTCTAGCAACCTGCCAACATGCTAGACAGATGCCTGGCTTTACTTAGCTCTCAAACAGCATTGCTCACGTTTTAGGTATCTAAGCCTCTAAATTCTGATCAATTACAGGTGCCCTAGGCAATTAATTGCAGTTTATATAGAGGTTAGGTTTCATTCTAATAACTATCTTATAAAATTCAACTGGAGTCTATCATAATATGCTATATAATAGCAAGAAATGATATGCTGTAATCCATATTCCCTTCATTCCCCCAGCAAGTGTACAGCTTAGCTGATATATGTATAGGCTATCTGGAAAACCTTTACCTATATATATATTATAGATTTTTTCTTTTTTTTTTCTTTTTTTTTTTTTCTTTTTTTTTTTTTTCTTTCAAACTTTATAATTGCATTCTCTTCATTTTGTGTTCTTGGACAGTCTTTTTCATACCAGAACTGTAAAGTAAGGGGTCATTTGCATGGTGTTTAGCAGGCAGACACAAACTATGCCTTGAGCCAGATGGATGTTGGCCAGCTCTGAGCGGAAGCCATGCAGCGCAGGGATGAACCTCAGCTAGCGGAATCGCTGGGAAGCAGGTTATAGGATCTCAGGCCATACAAGAGAATTAGCTTGATCATAGAATTGCTCAGGTTGGAAAAGACCTTAATGATCTTTAAGTCCAACCACAACATAACCATACTACCTTAACTCTAACTACCCTCCCCTAAATCATGTCCCTGAGCACCGCATCCAAAAGGTTTTTAAACATATCTGGGGATGGTGACTCAGCCACCTCCCTGTGGAGCCTATTCCAGTGCTTAACAACTCTTCATGTAAAGAAATTCTTCCTGATATCCAACTTAAATTTCCCCTGGCACAACTTGAGGTTATTTCACCTCGTCCCATCACCTGTCACTAGTAAGAAGAGACCAACAGCACTCTCGCTGTAAGCACCTTTCACCTGCTTCTTTTGATGCAGCCCAGGATACGTTTGGCTTTCTGGGCTGTGAGGGCACATTTCTGGCTCATGTCCAGCTTGCTATCCCTCAATACCCCTAAGACCTCTTCATCAGGGCTATGCTCTATCCTTACATCTCCCAACTTCTATTCATATTGGGAGCTGCCATGACCTCATGACCTGGGCCCACTGCTCAGGCCTGTCTAGGTCACTCTGGAAGGCACCCTGTCCCTCAGGTATGTCAAATGCACCTCACAGCTTGGTGTCATTCACAGTTTTGCTGATGGTGCACTCAATCTCACTGTTGGCTTAACTGATGAAGATATTAAAAAGCGTAAGTCCCAGCTCTGACCCCTCATGTACATCACTTGTCACTGATCTCCATTCAGAACTTGATGTGCTTTCTGCACTTGGAGAGCAAAACAAATGGTACTCTATCCCAGATACAGAGAAACAGAGGTTAAATAACAGTGATATAAAAATATTGAGGCTTGGAAGAACAAAACTTGCAAAGAAGCAGAAAAGCTTCCCGGAGTTGAGCAATGTTCAGAAGTGTATTGAACTGTTCATGGTTGAAAGCAGATGGGCAATGAGTTTGCCTACCCCTGAGTATACATTCTCGAGGACTTCCAGGCAAATGCAACCAGCAGGCTTCCCATGGGTTTATAGCTTTACCAAGTTCAAATAACCACTGAAGCTCAATGCCGTAACATAGAATCACAGAATCATTAAGGTTGGAAAAGACTGCTAAGATAGATCATCAAGTTCAATCACCAGCACACTGCAGTCATGCCCACTAACCATGTCCCACAGTACCCTGCCTACATGGTTCTTGAACAATTCCAGGACAGTGACTGTTACCACTTCCCTGGGAACCCTATGCCAGTTCCTCACCACTATTTCTGAGAAGAAATTTTTTCTAATGTCCAAGTTGAACTTTCCCTAGTGCAACTAGGCCACTACCTCTCATCCTACTGCCATTATCTGGGAGAAGAGGCTGACCCCCAGCTCACTAGAACCTCCTTTCAGGTTGTTGTAGAGAATGATAAGGCCTCCCCTGAGCATCCTCTTCTCCAGACTGAACAATCCCAGTTCCCTCAGCACCAAAGCGCCCCCTGAAAAAAAAAACTAGGTTCTGAAGATGATGATATTTCAGATTGACAGCTGGGAATACGAAGTTGGATGGATTAATGCTTTGACTCCTATAAAAACATAACTTCATAGAAAATAATTATAAAATATGTACTAGATTTATATGCATATATTTATTAAAAGGTCTCACTATAGAATTACTGTCAGCACTCTGTTATGTTGGTCATGCAGCATACACAATACTTCTCCCTGATAACATTCCTTCATCCCAGTGGCCGGAGGAGAGAAGGGAGCGCCCCAGGCGGCACTGTGTGCAAGTGCGTATTGGAGGGCAAGGGGGAGGAGGAGGGCCCAAGCCCCTCCGTGCAGCTCTGCCGGCCCCTGGCGGTGCACACTGGTAGCAGTGATGCAATACCAGGGTAACAACACACGTACCAAATCAGCACCCAAAGTGCTTGCCACTGCAGCTTTTCTTATTTTTGAGCTTAAGTCAGGAGACAAAAGCCAAGTTTAAGAGGCCTTGCATTTAGCTGTCAGGTTAGCAGCAATGCAGGATTTCCCTGCCCAAGGCTTTTTGGTGCTGTCACTCACAGCATTGTCACAGCTGGGGAGGGCAGAGTAGAAACAGCTCATTTAGGGCTTCATAGGTCACAGCTGCAAAGCACTTTGGACTGGCACTATGTCTGGCAGTCATTTAGTAAAACAACTGACCCTTCTTTGCCACTTTCAGTGGGCTTTGCTCCTCTCATATTTACATGTTAGCTGAATCCTTTATGTGAAATGCACAACTGACTTTCATATGGCAGTATTTATGTCAGGAGTGTTTCTTGTTCTGTGCTGGTGAGTTATCAAGAGCCATATTGTCATGGACTAGCTCACAAAGAAGGTGAGCGTTACTGACTGAAAAAAACAAACAAACAAAAAACAGTGAAATCAAAGCAGGGAACCCCTGAAGTTCAATCATCTCGTGTTTTGTTCCATTGGGTTTTATTTATTGTTTGTTTTTTTTTTTCTTTGTTTAACCAGAGAAAATGAAACTTGATCTATGCGTTCTTTCTACAACTCATAGGAAAAATTGTAATGAGTGTGTGCAAAGTAAGAGAGTGATGGATAACTCAGAGGGACACAACCAGGAGATAACAAAGGCAGATGTCTTTTTATGGGAAGAAGATATTTTGCAGGCTGTTGAAAAGGATACATCTGATTAAGGTCAGTGGGTTTCAAAGTACTGTAAGAAGAACAAGATACTGCTTGCTGCAGTGTATGCTAATCACTACATGATTAAGGTCCATGAGGATGAAGGAAAGGCTCTTCTCCTTATTGTGGGATATTTTAGATTTTAACAATGACAGAAGGCAGAAGCTGAGTCAATAAAGCCCAAAAGAGACTTTGAGCTAAAGGCTTTTAAACCTGCTTAGTTGGTGGTCATGAAAGCAGGAGGTAGAACCATGGTGACTGAAAATTACAGTAGCCTAAGCTTTCAGAAGGGGGGGGGGGGGGGGTGTGTTCTTGGGACAGAGTCCCCAAGAAAAGGGGTGTGTGGGGGAAATAGTACGTCTCTCCTTTCTCTACCATATGTTCCATGGCAAAGTATTTCTAGCCAGTTCCTGTGTACAACTGGACGCTGAAGAAAACTCCCATTATTGTAAAGTGCTCAGAAACCAACGCTGGTTTGTCACCTCTTTACTTCAAGTCTTAACTCACCAAAATGTATTGTTTGACTGTGCCCTGAAACTCTATGCTATTAATCCCTAATCCTGGGGATTGGTTTAAAACCCCAAATAGGCTTCTGTTCTTTCCCATGCCTTATTGCCACAGACACTCTGGGGATACAGCAGAGAACTTGGTACGCTGAGTCAGGTAAGAGAAACTATATGCTATGGGGCACAATGTGCACCAACCAGCTGGAGACTGTACCCTCTGTGGATGCACTGTGAGTGGGTCAACACACTGTCAGTAAGCCCTGGGTGATATTGCCTGCTGGTGTGCAACCCTGTGCTGACTCTGCAGCTCACCCCTCTTTGGGAGGGAGCCACAGTCTAGCCATGGTACAGCCCTGCTTAGCCTGAAAGAGCCAGCCTGCCTACCTCCATGTTGTGCTTTGTTGCTCAGTGCAGGTATGATGGACAGTCTGGCAAATAAAATTCATTTTATTACCTTTGACTATTCAAAAATACCATTTGAGACTCATACAAGTGTACTGAAATAATAAAAATGGGTAACGCTTAAAAATGGGAGCCATTACAGACTCTCTTGTCCTACCAATATCTTGGCACGCTTTATAGTTGGAATAAAGCAAGTGTATAGTTGTAATTACAGGGTAAATAGCCAGAGGATATCTAAGAAGAGACTCACCAGTGCTGAGGCATTCAGTTGAGATGGATGCACACTAATGTTGAGGCTCACCACAAAAACTCCACATAGAAGCAATCTCCAGAAAGAGATGCTACTTTAGTGGTGGTCAGCCCTTAAATGGCATCTAGGAGAAGTGGAGTCAAGCTCCACTCCTTCCAGGAGCACAGCAGAATTACTTTCACCTGTGCTCTCACAGCTGACTCATCACTTGCCTCAGATGGTTAATCAGAGGTTCAGGCTGCGATCAACAGTTTCCTTTATGCATGCACACACTCTAAAAGAAAAGAGAATACAGATCAGTGTTAGGACAGTCTCTTTTTACCCATGCTGCTGAATGCAGAGAACACTTTGCAGTCAATAAGTCACCTATGCTGAGTTCTTGGGCTAGAAATTTGTCATGACTCAAGCTCTCCCATCTGTATTTGTGTTGCAATAAATCCTCACAATTTATACTCCTGCAGTTTAAGTCTAGCATGCCAGCACTCATTCCTTACCCATTCTATAATTAGCTCAACTGTTACAGTTGTTTTGACCCTACATGTTCATTCGATCCTCATCAGCATGGATGCAGTAATTTAGTTTGTCTGCATGCAGTCCCACAGCTAGGATGAATGCTCCTTGCTGCACTTAAAGGGAGAAGCAGCATGTGGGTGAGCAGGATGTTCCTAGATCATGGAAAGTATATGCTGCAGTAATCCTAAAATGTCCTTCTATTAAATCCAAAATGTGGGATTCAGATAACAAAGCTTAACAAAGCTATGCTACATATATATATATGTATATATATGCATTTTCTCAGAGATTATGGTTTAAATTCTGGGAATTCTAAACTTAGATGATTTTTTATTTGACCTGAAGCAACAAAACAGATACAAATTTCAAGTTAGCAGAGTTACTCCCACATAACTTCTTTTTTCAGGTTTGGCCAATTCAAAAGACGAAAGTTATGTAGCAGAAAGGAGGAATCTTTTCAGTGCAATTATTTTGTTGTCGTCTTTTAGCTTATTTTAGTGATTCATTTGAATTATTTTATTTCTGACAATATAATTGTCTGCATTTGAAATCCAAATACTCATAATACTGTTAAAGTACCATGACATATTTTGTTGTCACAAAGACTGATCTGTATGTGTACTATTTTTGTAAGGGCATGTTGCGGCAGTATGCGGGGAAATGGCTTCAAACTGGAAGAGGGTAGAATTAGGCTAGATACTAGGAAGAAATTCTTGGCTATAAGTGTAATGAGACACTGGAACAGGTTGCTCGGATAGGTTGTGGATGCCCCCTTACTGGAGGCATTCAAAACCAGGCTGGATGGGGCTCTGAGCAACCTGGTCTAGAGGTGTCCCTGCCTACAGCAGGAAGGTTAGAACTAGGTGGTCTTAAAGTTCTCTTCCAACCCAAACCATTCCATGATTCTATGATATGATTCTGTTACCCTCGTAGTAACCAACAGAGGTCCTTTTCACATGCCAAACTGGTATATATTACCTCAGTCTATTAGGTAGAAATCTTTTAGACCTTCTGAAGTACGTTCACTCTTGAGTCTATTATCTTTCCCTCCTACCGCAAAAAGTGAAAGGGGAGAAAGGTGCAGAAATAGTGAAAAGAAAATAGCAGGAGAACTTCTACACATAGCACATGGAGCAGGGTCAAGGTAACAAGCCTTCTTTAAAACAGGGAACATGTAGTATGTCCACTAAAAAAAAAAAAAAAAAAAAAAAAAAAAAAAAAAAAAAAAAAAAAGAGAGAAAACACACAAAAGATGATTTAATTTATTTCTTGTTTTTAAGTGCACTGTTGAAAGAAGTCTCATGTTTTCCTAGCAGCCATATGGTGTTGCTGGAAAGCCATCAGCTGATCAAC
Source organism: Excalfactoria chinensis (assembly GCF_039878825.1). Classification (NCBI taxonomy): domain Eukaryota; kingdom Metazoa; phylum Chordata; class Aves; order Galliformes; family Phasianidae; genus Excalfactoria; species Excalfactoria chinensis. The sequence goes on from NC_092825.1 coordinate 80,959,924, forward strand.
TAATAGTCACATCAGCGACATTCCAGCATATGTGTCTTTGTCTCACAGTTGCTTAGTCAGATGGCAGTTTATTTTTATCCAAAATGTATCGCCAGATGGGATAAAGGGGCTCATCTGACTGACAAGAAAGCTTAAATTTTTCCAGTCATCCTTTTAGTAAGGGGAAATCATGCGGTACACCCTTTCCCAAACAGAGCTGACAGAAGATAAGGCTCTTAAATAGAAGGATCAGCTCTCTTTACTCAGAAGCCACACAGGAATGGAAGACCATCTGTTCTCCTGACTGTTCTTAAAAGATAAGCAAAAATTGCAGCGAAGTTTGACCAACTTTTCTCCATTATTCTTTTTAATGGGCTTTTCTGTTAGCATCACCACTGTTGATTTTCCAGACAGCTTTTAGTTTTGTCACTTGTAAGCTTGCTATGAGCTGACATCATAGTTAACGAGATACAAGGTGATGTACCTATGCATCTAGCTGACAAAAATAACTAGAGAATTTTCTAGATGTAAAATAGAGGAGAGGTCCTTCACAGTTGGAGCCTGAGTTATTTCTCTGCTCTGTGTGTACTGTTGGCCAGATTCATTGAGATTTGCTTTGGTTTTAAGTTTCTTTTCTTGGAATTCAGTTGTACAAGCTTTGTGGTTATTTGTGCTCTTCAGCAACCAGATGAGGCACCATTGTTATGCCTGTCTAATTGTTTGAGGAGCGAAATTAATATATCAGAAAACAGGAGTGCAGGTCTGAATTGGTTGTCCCATTACAAATGCTTGGAAATGGGTTCTCTTGTTGGTTGTAGTGGTGCCGAACCAGATACATCAGGCTCTCACTTATTTAGGAACTCAGTGACTTGCTCAAGATGACACTGAGAGCCTGTAACAGAACTTGGGCTATATCCCCAACTTTCGCAGCTTACTTACAAAACTGTTTGGGTTTTTTGGTTTGTTTTTTTTTTTTTTTTTTTTAAGATCAAAAATTTTAACAAGATTCTCAAATTTAAGAAGTGTGCAACTTCAAAATGTGAGAAGTGTGTTCACGTTACATATAGCTGGGAAAGGGATATAGTTCCTTGTGTTGTTACAAAGTTAAATTTAAATTTCTTACTTCTCCCTTTGTTTTTTTAGGTGTTTATTGATGGTGATGTGGAGTTGGTGGCTTTGTGTGTGTTTGTCTGTTTAAGTTAGCAGTAACTCACAAGTTCTCATTTTCTGAATTTCCATTAGAGTGCATTGTTGAAAATGCCATTTATGTCCATTTGCAGAGTTGGAGTGAGGAAATATGATTAAAAGATGTTTGAAGAGCTGATTGGAATGGGAATATTGCCACAGTCAGCTGTGGGCAAGAGCCTTCCACCAGATCAGTGCAGGTAGTGGAATACCAAAGTCTGATGGGAATCACAATATGTGGGTGGAGGTACCACAAAGGAGGAAAATGGAAAAGCAGGTCTTGGAGACAAAGGATGAGCATGGATGGAGCTACAAAGCCTGAAAGGTTGACATGTTAGTGTAGGTAGTGAAGCTGATGCTACAACCTGTGGTAATTACCATAGTAGTAGTGTAATGAGTAGCCCCAAGGGACTGAAGTGAGCTTGAAATGCCAGAAGTGACTTGGGCTGTCATAGTCAAGAACACTGTAGGGCTGTAAGCAAAAAAGACCAGGCTGATGAAAGGAGACCGAATGTAAGAATACCTGTAGAAAGAAACAGCAGGCACAGCCTGGAGAAGAGAAGATGCTATGGTCAGTTTTTGCAATATTGCTACAGAAAAATTATTTATTTTTAAATAAATAAAAATTTATTTAAATTGCTTATTTTTGTCCATGTTATATTTTAAACCCACACAGAATATTTGAAAATATCTTTTTCTTCTCTTTCAGAGAAACATAACAGTGTTGCTAGATGGAACAGTGCTTGTGTTTGTATGAAGTTATTACAGAGAGATCTTGATTTTTATGTTTGGTGAAGCCAATTTTATAAGTGTTTCTGTACTCAAAAGCTCATTTATACTGTGTTTGTGTAGATGTTTAAGGCATAGCAGCCAGAATTGCCAACTCCAGGTGAGGACAGATGAAAAAGGCTAAAGGAGTATATTAGATCTGTGTAGTCAGCTGCACTGGAGGTGCAAATGAGGACAAGAATGAAGTACGCATGCTCATGTAAGAAGGCTCAACTGCCAAATGCCTTCATGCACAGCCATTGCATTATTCCCTTAGAAGTTAAGTTCAGGTGCCCCTTTTTAGAAAGGGAGGGAGTGTGTGGGTATCAGAATTTTAGCGATCCAAGTGGGAGTGAGCCTGAGATCTGAGCAATCCCTCCAGTACCACTGCGTGAGTAAATGCAGTAAAACTGCTTCTCATTTGTTGTTCGGTGTTTCTAAGTAAGTTCACCATCTGGTCACTGGATCTTGTTAAATGCCTTTGTATGCAAGATGAAGACACCCCCGCTTTCAGTCAGCTTCTCTTATTACAGATACACAGCAAGTTGGCCATCTTTCAGCCCTCCTCATCTGTAATTAGCTCAGGCTGTTGAGCTTAGGCTGTAACGATGCAATCAAGGAAAGGCAACTAGATGTGAGAGATCACAGAAGACAATTTAAAGTTGAGACACCTGAGTTTGGACATGAGAATATTACATCAGGTGCTATTCAGCGTACAGGACATGTCCAAGTCCATTTCATGAAGGGAAGATCATATTCTTAATACAAGAAACATGGTTACAGTGTGGGAGATGTGGAGAAAATTAAAGGAGAGAACAGATAAGCTAAAAAAGAAACTGGAAATGGGAAAATGACAGTGAAGGAATGGAGGATATTCTATTAGCTTTCCCCTCCCTTTTTCTGTGAAGGTTTCCTGGTACATATGACCGCAGTGGAGCCTGCAGCTAGGTACCTGGTAGTTGCATCCAACAGAAAATAAAATCTGCTTTTTGTATTTATTAATTCATTTTGCCCCCTTCTCCACACATGGAGAGCGAGTTAGAAGAATTAACTGTACACCTAAAGTCTAGGCATGCTAACATCCATAGTTTTCAGTTATTAATGAAAGGGTTCTGCAGTCCTTCGGGCTTTGTTTTCACTGAGAAAGAGGATGTCCCAGCCTCAAGTGCTTGCAAATAGGTGTGCAAAAATATTTTCCTCCCTGTTGTTTTCTCTATTCTCTACTGAAAAGAGTGCACTGCTTTCAGGAGTCTGATTTCCTCAGATATTGCATACTGGTATGTAACGTCCAGCCATGACACACAAGGAGCAGAAGTGCCCAACGTAGGAGAAAGTGCAAAGTAGAGCTTGTAAGATGGTTTAGCAGCCTATGAAACTGCACCTTTGTTACTCAGAGCTTCCATGGATATAAATGCTGAATGCTTGAGTATTCTGTTCTGTCTGTAGGCCCTATCACAGCTTTGATGAAAGCTCTTCTAGGCAGTTCCACAGACTGAGTCTTTCTCTGAAACTGAAGATCCAAAAAGCTAGCACCTAATTACAAAGTTAAAGGCAGTTTTCCTTATATTTTACTACAAGTAAATCAAGAAATCTGGATCTGGGTCTGAAATCTGGCTTTCAACTTGCCCAGAAGAATATTACTACACCCATAGTCATTGATGTACATCCTAGGATGGACTATGAAGCTTCTAGAATTCACTGCAGGGGTCTTTGAATTGTGTGGTGGAACCACAGATAGGTTCCCATGTATTTTAAGAGCATTTCTTTGAGTTTTGGGCCCAGAGAATTTTGAAGTTGTGGTAAGGCTAGGCCATGTCCACCCTGTGAAATGGAGAGGTTACCATACTGCTTAGCGTCTGTGTTCTGCTCTTAAACAGCCTTAGATAAGCCACATAGCCTGCCTTGCTAATGCCTCCAATCTCTGATATGAACTGTTTGTGTGGGGATGACACAGAGTGCAAGGTACCTCCAGGAGCTCTACAGTCCCAGTTTACCATTTCTTAAAGTAGTGCATGCTTGTGGAGATGTTTTATACTCTTCTTCAAGGCAGAATTTATCCCTTAATATCTTTTTCGGACATCAGCCGGTTTGTAATTGTGTTTTATTGAGTTCCAAGTGGCCAGCAATTTTTGTACATGTGTATATATATATGTATATATATATATATTTAATTTCTGGGAAAGAAGGTTGGATTAATGCACAGCTCACAAAGAAAAGCCATGCATTTTGACAAGAGATGAGAAAGTTGTCAGGAATGATGGGGACGATGTCTGAAAGCAAGGCTCCAGTGAAGCAGTCTTCTGTCTGTGTCACAAAACTGTAGAAGAATTTCAAGGGCAAAAGCTGTAGATTAAATTCTTAAATGGATAAGTGCCAAGCAAATCCTAAAATGAGCTAAGCCTTTCTAACAGACTGAGCCTGACAACGACAGTATCAGCGCACATCTTGTCCCTTTTGAAATCCTTGAGTAAAAGTTGATATATTGCACTGAATTTTGGGACAAACACCTCTTGAAATCTTGCACATAAATTCAAATAGAATGTACCATAGAATCATAGAATATAGTTGAAAGGGGCCCTTAAAGGTCATCTTGTCCAACTCTCTGCAATGAATAGGGACACCTACAGCTAAAGCAGGTTGCTCAGAGTCCCTCCCGCCTGACCTTGAATGCCTCCAGGCATGGGGTATCTACCACATCACTGGGCAGCCTGTTCTAGTGCCTCACCATCCTCACTATAAAAGACCTTTTCTTATATCCAGTCTAAATCTACTCTCATTTAATCTGAGAATATTTTCCCTTGTCATATTAGAATAGACCCTGCTGAAGAGACTGTCCTCTTCTTTCTTACACATCCCCTTTAGATATGGAAAGTCTGCTATCAGGATTACCTGGAGCCTTCTGTTCTTCAGGCTGAACAGCCCCAGCTCTTTCAGCCTATCCATGTAGGAGAGGTGCTCCATCTCTTAGATCACTTTTGTGGCCCTCCTCTGGACACACTCCAACAGGTCCACATCTCTCTTGTACTGAGAACTCCACGTCCAAACACAGTACTCCAGACGAGGTCTCGCTAGAGTAATCTGCAATAATAATAATGCAAATTGATCTCCCTTGTGCAGGGCCAGTTTTGGACCTGAATATTTAATGACAGAAATAAAGCACCTATATTTTATTTTAGTATGTCTGTATTTAGAAGAACAAGCACAAGAGCTTAGCTGTGCCTAGGAATGTTTAGAAGATGGATGAACAATTTCCCTGGGAGACTTGCAGGACAGACTGAGGTTGGCTATGCTGTCAGACCAGGGACTCAAGTGACTGGTGTATGGTGAGAAAAAAATATTATCTGAAGGATGATGTTTCTGGTGGATCTTTGGTGTAACATATCACTCTTATGTTATTCCTAGCTTTGTCTTATCTATGTGTTAATCATACTCATAAAACAAAGGAGGAATAGTAGAAAGACTTTGGCTTGGATTGCCATGCCTTTGATCTGTGTTGTTCAAAGTGCACGTAGGGTGACGAAATTAAGAATACCTACTGTTGTGGAGTTTGGAGTTTCTTTTGTGTTTGTTGTTTGTTGGTTGGTTTTGGTTTTCTGGTGTTGGATGTTTTGTTCATTGGATTGTGGTTGTTCTTCCCCATCAAGCTACAAAACAGCAGGTGCAGATTTACCAAGATAACTTGAGAGATTTCTCTGATGTGATATGTGCTCCTGGTCACCACATGACATGTGAGTATCTACATACAGCCTGGGACAAAAAACCTGCTATTTGTTTTAGAATGAAAATAGAGCATCAAAGAAGATGAATTATCTTCTGATCATTGCAGTCTCAAGTTATTCACAGAAGCTCCCATACGCCACTAGCAAAAAATAGGTTGTATTAATCAGCCAGCAAATTTTGCTATACAAATAGTGATGTCCCTATAAACTGAGAAGAGGAAACTCAGAGAGTTTTTAGTTATCTGATATTACACTTAAAACCAGTAGTAACTGTCTGTAGTTTTCACACAGTAAAACAAATATTTTCCAAAGTAATAAGGAGAAATTGAAGCATGGGGGAGAAAATTTATAAACCAACCAGGAAACTCAAACAATACTCTTGAATAAGAAAGATCATAAATGTTCAGATGGGTTCAGTGAGATTTGGGTGCTGGTTACTTCAGGCTTCCATGTTGAGACTGCTGGGAGGGCTGCTAAATATTAAATACTTTGCAGTAGTACTCTCATACTAATGATAGTCTAAGAACACAAGCAAAATGAAGCTTTCTAGGAGAGAGAATCTTGTTGCTTGTGTAGGAGGGGAAAGAAGTGTGTGGGCAGACAAGATTTCATCTTGAAAATCATAAATCCTTCTGTTCCCTAAAAAGGATCATTACTGGAAATCTGTGTGATCATGTGTTTTAGTTCTGTAGTGGGTGGTAGTAGTATACTGCATTCAGCTGTCCTCACTTCTCACACTGTACTTGGGGAGACAGAAGGGTATTCTAGCCCTCTTTGATCTCTCTACTGAGAAAGGCAACAAGACTTCCAGGTATGATGGTGGATTCTGTGTGTGTGTGAGACACCAGCACCTGTTTATTTTCCATGAACAAATAAGTCTCCAGATGGTAAAGATTTTTATCCGTGCTGCTCTATCTGGATTTGTACCAGTAAGTTGGACATGAAAGGTACCATATGGTACTGTTAATCCCTGAAGCATTCATTATTCCTAATGTAATTTTCAACACCTTTCAGTGTTGACATCTCCCTTTCATTACTGTCTGTGCTTATTTATATGGTTAATGTTCAGATGAAGCGTAACTTAGAGTATTTGGTTTGGGTTATTTTATGTGAGTGTTCTGAGGTTCAGAGCCAACTGGAAAATTAATTGCCCTTGGTCAGTCAGTTGGGGGCATATGTAAAATGAGGTGGTTGTGTCGTCTCAGTGTGCAGGGGGTGGGGGCTATCACTGGCAGCCTCAGTGAAGAGGCAGACTGCAAATAAGTTTGACAACTTAAGAAGTACTGTGTGTTCTGGGGGATACTGTCTATTCATTAGTACAAAACCCTGCTTAGACTACTTTAAGGCTCTGGGAGTAGGGCTGATTTGTGATATAGTGCAGATATTAAAGATTGGATCCTTGTGCTTGCTTGAGTGGGTTGCAGTTTTAGAGTTGGAGACTAGCCCATGAACAGCTCTGGATCCATAGGGTCTAATGGCTGGATGTTCTGCATGATGGTAGGTGTCCAGAGGGGGCTGGCATCCTGGTGGCAATACAGTGCCTCTAGAATGAGGCTGAGGTATGCTTAGTATGACTGCAATGAGGAAACATATAACATGGCTGCATTATAATGAAACGGCTTCTGTTTCAGTATAGATATTGCACAGGTACGTGCAAATGCTAGTGCTTGAATTTAGGGTGTTTGGTTGAACAGCTGCATCTTCTATAGAATGTTTTATACTATAACAGCGTAATAGTAAACACAATTTCTTTGTAAAAGAAACTGCTGAAACAACTTGCTGCAGTTTTTTCAGTAATGTGCCAATACCAGAGATGACAGGTTGATTATTTAAAATGATAGATTTTAGCATTCCAGGCTGATCTGAAGAAATAAATTAAGAGGCAAGAAAAGATTAAAATCTTTTGCTGACATTTTGACTGTGTTTCTTTAGTCTTTATGCAGAAAGAGCTGTACTGTAGCCACTTAGTGTCTTCTGTAGAGTGGCCACTCATGGATCCAGTTTGCACAGCAAGCACACAAATCTCTTGGCAGATTCCTGGCACAAAAGGACGAAACAGTCACTGAGGTTCTATATGCTCCGGCAGTGCTGAAAAAGCCACCCTGTCACAGGAAGGAGCACATGGGATCCTGCTGAGAAGAGTCCCCTGTCATTGGGAGCGCAGAGGAGTGGGATGCTACCCACTCTGGTGGGATGACCATCCTTCCCAGGCCAGGAACAGACAGGCTCTGCTACAGTTGCAGCCATCCTGGTTTTCCAGAGCTCTGTCACTGACCAAGGCATGGGTGCCATCACTTCTGGTGCCCTCTGTGAGGACCTCTGTCTGTAGACCACTGGTCTGAATCCCACCTAAATGCATATTCTATTATAGTGTTGACTGTGGTCTGCACATAACATAACAAACTTGCTGAGCTGATGGTTGCTTGTCAGGTTGCAATTGCTTCAGGCCCTTCTGCTGGTATTGAGGAGAACCACTGATGCCAATGTGGTATTTCAACAGCAGCTGAAGATAAGATTTGGTCAGTAAGAGAAAACTGAAAACTTTGTAGCTTGAGTAGGCTTATATCTCTTCTTGCTTCTTGGGATGGAGAATAAGACTATGGACATGGCTAATCTGGTCACTTTCTGGTGCCATAAACATGAAGGGAGTGCAATATCTCTGCCCCACATCAACAGCTGTAGGGGTGCAGGCTGTCAGCTTCTCCCTTGAACTAGGATGGATACAAGAAGGGCTTTGTACATCCAGCATTTCAAATAAAAGCTGTGAATAAGTCAGTCCTGTATCTAAGTGAAATCCTTTGTTGTACTGCTTTGGAAAGAAAAAACTCTTACAATATTTTATTTAAAAAAAAAAAAATAGAAAATGAAGACACAACTGGATTGATAGGAAGACCATGGAATCATAGACTTATAGAATATCCTAAGTTGGAAGAGACCCATAAAGATCATCGAGTCCAACTCCTGGCTTCACACAGCACCACCCAAGATATTCTGTTCTCAGCCTCAAAATGAAGGAAGCCTGAGTTCAGAGCAGTAGCTGGCAGCTGCCACTGATAAAACTTTTCCATACTGTCATGCAAGGTGGGAGGTTGGCAGTAGGGGTCTGAATATGCCATCGTTATGGATAAGGAGTAATAAAAATAATAAGAAATAAGCAGTAAAAAGTTTGTTATGCAGATTAAAGGAGGACAGCCTACATTATGAAAACCTGAAACAGTGTTTACTTTTTCTTTTTATGTCTTAGTGGAAAAAATATGGAAAGGTGGAGAGATTTCAGATTCACTTTTGGCACTGGTAAGAAACTTGAGAGCTCTCCCTCCCCCCATCTGAAGGTATGCTTTGGCTTGCCTCAAGTTCCTTCCACAGTTCATTTCAGGGGTTAGATTTTTAACTCTGGTTTTACCATGCTCTGCGTGTGGGAAAGCAAAGCAGATGTTTGAGTGCACTTACCAAACAGACAAAGCAGAAACAAGTATTTCCTAGAGCTCCTCATGTCCTCCAGGTTTCCTTCAGAGTTTGAGGAATTGTTTTCCCACCACTGCTGTTGTGAAGACAGATCTGTCACTTGTCCTATCTTTAGAAATTGTCTTTAAAAGAAAGCAGAAGTGGATTTGGGGGGCAGAGGAGCAAACAAAACTGATTTGTTTAGGCTTTTGTTTCTGATCTGTAGTTGCTGACACAGCCTGTAACCATACCTCATCTTTTGTCTGATCATCTTCCATTCTCTGGTCCATTCCTCTTGCTTCCTCGAAAGCACCCCAAAGTGAGATCACAGAGACACAGGTATAGAGTAGATAGTATTGTTGTTTGTGTTCTAGGCTGAAGGCTTTATTGATAGGCATCAGGTTCTAGATCAGGTCCTTCCAAGCTGAAACTCTAGTTATTTTTCCCACTGAAAAGGGGGAAGAAAGCTGGAAGTGTCAAGATTCTGAAGCAAACACTGTGCAGGATAGCTGGCATCCTGAGACGATCAAGTAACTCCAGCTGGATGAGGTAGCTGATAGTCCTAGAGAATCCCATCAAGGAGCAGGTAATTTTATTTTGCTCTGCAAATTGCTCTTCAGAATGAATTGCATGTGTTCTTTATCTATAGTCTGACATTTAAAACTGGATAAATACACTTGGTTTTCAAATTTGATCCACAAATGTGTTCTCTGTTTGCTAACTGATCTTGGCTTGATTTGAGCTTTCCCATTTCTCAGAGCAGGCTGGGAGCTGCACACAGGCCTTTGCACAACGTACTGCAAGAGGCTTATTTAGCTAGAGCTGTTCTCAGAAATGTTCATGAGAGATTCACATGGGGGCTAGATGGGGTTGAAGAATTCATATATTTGGTTTTCTTTATTACAGGAATGAATCTCTCCGCTATTTTTACTGGGGTTTCTTGTGGGTGGTTCTATTTCTCCCAAGATCTGCCAGCTCGAGCTTTTCATTTTATAAAATTGTCTGGTTTTTGCACACAAGTAATTCAACAGTGGGAAGTTCTGTTGAATGTTTATGGAACATACCAGTCAGCACAGATAATTAGGTTTTTATATCATGACGTGGAACGCTCTTTGTAATGCTGCGTCTGGGAGAGGAACAGCTGGTGGCTTACAAGTTTGTTTGTAGGCTGCTGAGGGCACCTGATGCAAGACCATTCACCAGTAGGTGCTGAGCAGCGGGACTGCAGAAGCTGTGCTGTACTCAGTTGTGCACATCACTCACTCATTCATAATTAAAATTGACCTTGTCCAGTTAATCATCTTTGCTGGATACACATTTGGTAGTTCCTCTTCCTGTTTGTCTCTGCACGTAGCTGCTGTAGGTTGCAGAGGGCCTGACTGGGCCGTGGTCAGAGTTCTTCCCTCTCCTTCACAAATCAGTAGTAAGGATACTTCACCAGGAGCTGCTTATTGACTTGAACACGTACCAAACTACAGCAATTCTGGGATGTTTCTCCTCTTCTTAAATTGAAGAAGTAAAGAGAATAACCTCTTAATTTACTGCAGAGCTCCTAACAATTCCTTCTTCCATCTTTTCCAGCTGGAGACTAGTTTATGCCACCCGCAGGCTGTGGCCTTGCTCTCTGCTTCAAATTCCTTACCAGCAGCTTCATTTTTCCTTTTTTTGGCAGGTAAACTCAAAGCCTTCTGTGGTTTACCCTTTTAAAAATCAATGGAGTCATGTGGTGTCCTAAGAGATGGCCCCAGAATCAGTCTACTCTATCATCTACCCACTGATTCTGCTTTCTTTTAGTCCAGTGTATGCAGTGTTGGCAGTACACATGACAGCTCCCATCCAGACCTGTGTGCCTAATACAAGAAGCTGGACTATTCTGAAAGGTCAGCCTTCATGTGCGTGCTCACTTCAAGTCTTGGGAGGATGTTTATCAGGGGGTGAGTTGGCTGGTTTGATGTCTGTAATGCAGGCAAGCAGGAGCTGTCATTGTGAATGCTGATGTGGCAGGGAGATGGGCACAATGAGATTTAGGATCTATCCTAAATCACGCTGTGTTCACGCTGTGTTCCCACTGTGGCTGGCTGTGAGCTTCCAACTATGCCTGAGGAGAAGACAGAAAGCGAGCCCTAAAAAAAGTAGTTGTGGGAAGGCAGCTTTTTGTTGACGTCGTTGCTGATTTTAACCAGAACTTTAAAGAATCAACACAAAGCAAAGTGATTTTGTGTGAAAGCAAAAAAATGCTATGTGGCAATATGTGGTTTACTGAGAAGCCATTTTTGTGGATCAAAACCTGCTAACACACCATCTGGAGACAAGGAAGGGAACCACAGATGCTCCCTTACTGAGCAGGTGACTGGACCACGTCACAGGAAGGACCACAGCCAGCTGTTACCTGTAGGTCATGCTAAGGAGACTTGAACTCCATGCCACTGCTGGGAGCACTTTTGCATCCTCTTCCTCTCTGGGATGAGAGGTCATTCAGTCACTGTGTAATCCTCTCAGGACTGCTTGTATGCACACTGCTGGGTCTGCCCTTGCTCTTGCCCTCTTTCATCCAGTCGCTTGCCCGCATTACTGCATAAAGCCTTGACGTATGGCCATATTCCTTATTGTTACTGCTTTCATTTCTGTTCAAACTAGGTCGGCCTTTCCAGAAACGCATAGTTTCCCCATCTGGTAATCAGCTGTGGAGATGCAATCACAACTCCAGTTAACACTAACTCTGATTTGTGTTTAATAGGAGACTTTTGGCTAACATTTTCACCTCCTCTGATTCAAGACAGACTGTAGTTGTTGTTGTTTGGGTTGTATAAATGACACCACCTGGTGAGGGGATCTCCTTAAGAAAAGGGTAGGCTTCAATTGTAGCTGACTGTGACCTACATATATAATAAATACATTAACACAGTCATTAGATGTGCTGACAGCAAAATTGATTTTTCAAAACATAAACTGGCATGTGTTACAGAAAATTCCATCACTGGGGGGCATTTTTCATCCTGAAAGAGAAAGGTTTGAAACCTGTCTTCATGTTGAATTGGAAATGCAGGAAAACTAAAAGCACACGTTTGGAAATGGTGTTCAGCTGTTCCTGACCAGCAGCAGCAGCACCTCAGGCGAGCCATCACTTTCTGTCCCACAGCCTGCTGTCATCCCCCAACCAGAGCTGCCTGCTGCAAGAGTGTTTCCCACTGCAAAGTGCAGGGGAGAAGCAGAGGAGAGGGAGGGTGACAGGCAGCAAGGGAGAGCCCAAGAGGATGGGAAGTGAGCTGAAATTCCTGGAGCCGTTCATAATCTGGAGCAGGAGAGCCAGCTAGTGTTGAATGTGGCAAAAACAAAACTTCCCAGCTTGGAATGACCTTTATAAAAAATTCCTGTCTCAGAAACAGCTTTGGATTCTTCTTCTTATTATTATTATTTGAGAAACAAAAGCAAGTGGATGGATATTATGTAGAACATCAGCCTGCTGATCCCAAACCAGATCAAGCAGTGGAAAGATAAGGCGGAACTGCTGCTGGTGCTGTAGCACACTTGGAGCAACCAGAACACACCAAGAAATTGCTGTGCATATCTACCCATATTTAGAGTAACAACACTGTTGAATTCCACATGCTGTGCAAAGTCAGTCTGTGTCTGTCCTGGACTGCTTACAGATAGGTATACTGGCATTGAGTTTTTGCTTTACCAGGAAGAGATGCCTGTCCCTGTTGTGCAGCTGTAGTACCTTTGCATCTCTCCCACCCACAAGCATGGGGTAGGAGAGAACTTGGAGTTCTCTCCTGTTTCTTGTGCTGCCTCTCTCATCAAGAAGCCATTCCTGCAGGTCTGATCAGGGACATGAGTGACAGGCTTGACTGGTAAAGGCTGAGCTTACTCCCAGTGCTTTTTGCAGGTCTAAAATGTGTGGCTACTGCTTGAGAACCTCTGTGGGGGGGAAGCTGGCAGTGTTGTGCAGAGACATATTTTCATCTTTTTCAAGCCTGAGGGCTATGGATAGTCAGCAGAAGCTGATGGACCTGCCCACAGTCAGCAAACTAAAGCTGCCTTTATGAGTGCTCTTAAATTAAACTGTCACTCAGACCCATGCTTTTTGACTTTCTGTAAGTGAAAAATTACATGTTAATTAATAGCAAGTACTGATAGATTTTTATAAAGAGCTTGGCTTGGGTTTGTGGGGATATTTAGAGGGTTTTGTCTCTGCCTTTGGTTGGGAAACTCGTTACAACAAGACAGTTCATTAAGTCCTTCATAACATATTGTAAGATACATCATCAGAGTTCATCGGAGGAGGCCTGAAAGAGGAGGGGTCATTTGTTTTTGTTAAGACATCAAGATCCCCTTATTAACATGTTTTCGTTATTTAATTAGTGCCAACACTGTTTCATAATGGGCAAAGATCATAGTAGAAAGCAAAGCCCTCCGTTACATGTTTTGTAGCGTGAATTTTCAGAGTATAACCATGCAAGTGATAAAGAACGATGCTCAGCCCTTGTGCTAGCAGTGAGCTCAACAGCTTAACCAACTCAGTCTTAAAAGAAGTCAAACACCAAACTTCCTGCCACTGTGTGCACAACTCCTCATGGCTAAGATACCTTGTTTCTTCATGTCAAACTCACAGTCCCCGCATCAATTTTCTAGAATAAGCATTTTGGAAATAGTATTTTATTGTAGTGAAAATATCATTATGCTTATAGGTACACACACAAACAGGGAAGAGACACTGTATATACACTGAAATACCACAAGCTCAGTGTAACCGAGAGTGTGCCCAGCAAGTAGTTAAGTACTATTAAGATGTACCTGGTCCCAGCTGCCCTGAGAGCACCGGGTCACACTGTGTGACCTCTGTCTGTCTTGTAACACTTGGTCACAACAGTATTAAGCTGCACCGTATGCCACTACCTTGTATTATTTGGGCTTACAGTGATTTCTGTAAACCTTTCTTTGATAGATTTGTGGCTCTGCTACTTGCTGCCCCTCAAGGCAAAAAGATACCATGCATGCAAGCGATCCAACAAGGTTCTCCAGAACACACAGAGGAATTGCACTCAAATCTTTACTTGCTTAGATAAATCAGCCTACAGACAAGTAATTCTCACTAACATTGAACTTTAAAAACTATTGTGTAGCTGTTGGCACGTGTGGGCAGAGAGCTACAATTATCTTTGTAAAGACAACAAGCAGCTTGGACTTGGTTACAGGTAGAAGCTACCGTAGCCCTGACTGCAGTTGTCTCTAACCAGAGCTCCCACATACATTAACAAGTGGTCAAAGCTCCCTTCAGAACTTCCCAATAAAATGCAATTTCTGTACTCTGCGAGGTTCCCATGTGTATTTAGCTGCTCTAAAATGCTTCAGGAGGGCTGCTTCTGCTGGAGGAAGACTACCCTCACTGAGAAGAGTCTGGCTCTTCCCCCTAAAGAAACTATTGTCATTCACCAAATACATATACATATGAATAGCACAGCTTGATTTTGAAACACAGTTCATGGTGGGTCAGTATTGCTCAGTTCAGGAGGAAAAAAAATATATGAAACCAATGTTTAGCTGAATTCAACACTGAGTAAATACTAACTATGGTTTTTTAAAAAAAGATGGGCACAAACATCACTGCAGTATTTCATCATTAACCTACTCATCTTTCTATGTCAGCAGTTCAATCCATTCTGAAAATAAGCTGGTAAGGAAATACACAACAAAGAAACAATGCATCTTAACAACAGATTGTCTATGTACAAAAAAGTCAATGTTAGTCACTTAAGCTTTATACAACATTTGTATGATAGAAGACCTGCTTGTGTCTCTGGCAGGAACAGCTGGAGTGCCAACCATCGTGACATTATAACACTGTACTGCAGGAGTGCCCTGCTGTGCTCCAGCACCAGATGTGGCCACTACAAGCCAGCAGTGACGCTTACTGTGAGGGGAGATCATTTCAGAGGGCTGCAGCCTCAGCACTGAGCTGTTTTGCTAATGCCAGGTGGCATATGTTTAATCTGGCAGTTGTGTGAAATAACAGCATTTCCAATGAGGTTATGTTCACATTTATGCTTTAAAATAATGCTAACGGCGTTCTATCACTGTGCTTCTCTCCTACAAACCATTCACGTGCAAACCACATTCTTCCCACTAGCGCTTTGTACTTGTGAATTCACTACAGTAGACTCCAGTGAGGGGATAAATACCAGACAGGATTTTAAAGGTGCCTTTTATTTTCAGTTTATGCACGTATCTTCTCTTTTCTGAGGAGATTTATTTTTTGCCTTGGTATACTGTCCATTTCAGAGTTAATGAAAAATGAACTTTCGTAACCTCTGCCACTTCTGATCACCTCTTAAAATTGTCACTTCACGCAGAGAAGCCAGAGGTAACTGAGATAAACAGACATCTGTACATTTCAGCCATTCATTTAGAAAACATCTGTATCCATCCATGCAATGTTAAGACTATAAGTAACTTTGCAGTTACATCTGAGCCCCTTGCTATGGCAACAAGGTAGTCTTTATCTCCCACGTGCTCTCTACTGATTTCTTTTTATTTTCTTAAAGCAGCTTCCTGAAACGAAAAACAGAGAAGCAACGATTAAGTTGGTCTCTTTCAAGCTCTGGATTCAACACTTACATGAGGCAGCCCTTTCTACTTTCCAGCTGTGGAAAATTTAGAAGCCGATTTGTCTCAAGATGAAAATATGTACAAGTGACATGGAAAAATGTGAACTGCAGTTATTTTCAATTAAAAAACAAAACAAAACTGTAGTTGAGGACTTTGGAACACAGGGGTTGTGCTACTGTAGCTGTTTTTAACCTGATCCCAAGAAATTGTGCTTCAGAATCTTTCAAATGAACAGAGCTATCTGTGATTTTCTTATTGCTACAGTGAGAATACAGTTTGCAGGAGACTGAATGCTGACACTTAATTCCTTGATAGAATCATAGAATTACCCAGGTTGGAAAAGACCTTGAAGATCATCAAGTCCAACTGCAGCCTAACCATAGTACCCTAACTCTAAAAACCCTCTGCTAAATCATATCTCTGAGCACATCCAAACGGCTCTTAAACACATCCAGGGATGGCAACTCAACCACCTTCCTGGGGAGCCTATTCCAGTATTAACTACCCTTTCTGTAAAGAAGCTCTTCCTAATATCCAACCTAAACTTGCCCTGGCGCAACTTGAAGCCATTTCCCTTGATAGCCTTTCCCATGCTTGACTTTCATCAAAGCACACAGCTCAGAATCATACATTTTCTATTCTGACAACATGCCCACAATATCAGATGGTAGTACTGCACTAGTGACCTGCTGGGTTAGCTGCCAAGTCTTGCAAACTCAAGATAAACAAAAATGCTTTTAAAAATTTCTCTTCCTAATAAAACAGGTGGCAGCAGCACCTACATTAAAAGCGTTAAGAAAGGTTCTATTTGTGCTTTCAGGACCAAATTGATGTTAGTGCTTTTCTGATACCTGTTAACTGTGGGACTCCCCTTCACTATTTTTAATGTACTTGCCTACTTGTAGCAGTGATTAAATTAAGTCCTTTAAAAGCATTGAGCCTCTTCAGAAAGTAATGAAATCTTAACTTGTAGTGCTCCAGCACTTTCAGACCCTTCATATGAAGAATATAGCAATGTAGTAGAGGTTACATAAGAAAACATCAAAGTAATTATACAGACAAGATATTTCACTCACATTTGATGCTGCCTAACAAACTCTGCAAACTGACGGTCCTTAGCGTAGAGCTCTATAATTCGAATTCTGTCCTGAATTTCCTAGAATACAAGAAAGACAATTTTAGGTACGTAAGAGAAATTAGAGTACTACTGAAACTGTCTATTTCTTTCTCCTGGAAAATAAAACTCATATCCTTTGCTATTTCAAGGAGGAGACCTTGAAATTGGACAGTCCAGGGCTAAAATTCTTCTTTGTGCTATTTTTAAAAGCGGAGCGCTTCAGTTTTGGAATCTAGTCATATTTTACGGTTAAAACCAGGGTTTGGATAGAATGTGACATTTCAACTGGCGTGAACAGAAACATTTCTCTCTCATAGATACTTTCCCCACAACCCTGGCTACAGGGTGGATTCACACCTCTTACAATTGCTTAAGGATTTGGGGCTTGCTCCTGGATGTAAATCCCTTCTCCTCTTCAGTGAATCATGGATAGCACCTATACAACAAGGTAGGAGGACAGAATGATCTAACTTGCAGGTTATATAAGTACTAAGCTTTAAAAACCCTGCATTAAAGGCCAGGAGGTTTTTACAGCATTGCTGATTCCTGCATGTCAGTTGGCATCAAAAGCTAAAGGCCATGTTTAGCACTAAAGCAAACCCTGTGCAGTTACTTAAGCATTCTGCTCTTTTATCACGTGAAATTCATTACAAGCCAGAACACATACATTCCTTTCTGTATACCTGTTCAAAAGGATTTCTTTCCCTGCTTGCTCTCTTCTTTTAAACAGTTGCAGCAGCTGTAGTTGTGACTTATCTATCTAGAGCATAGACTCTTGAGAAAGGTTGAGGCCTCAAATTGCAATTGTTAAATAATGTTATTTTTCACAAGATCTTTTCGATGGCATTATGAAAACAAGGTCATTTACCTCCTTAGTAAGCTCACTGTTTTCATAAATGTGCCTTATCTCTTCACTGCTGTAGTCGGTAGATGTCTCTGCACTGGTAGAACTGTAGGACGTTAGCTGAGGGTATCTGCGATAATAATGGCTGTAGCCAGTCGTATCACTTTCATACATGGGGTTGTATTTAACTGCGTTCTCAATGGACGAGAGGCTGTCACCCTGCCTGGGGGAGCAATGAACAAACAGTGAGCTTCTCTGCAGCCCAGAACGGCAGCAGACAGACTAAGGAAGCCTGGCACTCAGAGGTGCACACAAACCCTGCTGCTGGTCAGCTGCATGATATAAGGCTTATGATGGAATTATCCTTACTGTGGCAGATGTGTTTTGTAATACTAGATGGTGTCACATACCCCTGTGAGACCTCAGGGTCGCTCTTTGTGTACTGGTCTCGAAGAGTCCTTGCCAAGAAGAAGATAACAGCAGAAGCCACCAGAAGGAAGCCTGCCACAGAAGCAATGGCAATACCTACGACCAGGGGTTCAGACACATATTCTTCACAGTGCTCCCCTCTGTACCACCAGTTCTCTCCTACGCGACACCTGCAAAAAACAAACACCGGGAAATTAAACATCAACAACAACTGCAACTCTGATTAATATAAATGTATTTAATTTCTTCTTGTGGCACCTCGACAAATAAATGCCTTCACAAGTTTGAGCACCAACTTTCTTATTATTACTGGCAACAGCCTTTTGGTATTGCTGAATTATGTGAAGACAAGTAGAATTAGAAAAGGATAATGCATTTGTGATGGCAAACTTGCTATTTAGAGCACCCTGTAACATGCTACAAATGAAGTGTTCAGACTAAATAAAAGCTCATGCACTGATAGAGCCTTGCAGGTAATGTATCAAACACTACAAAGGTAAAAAACAATCTTTTAATGCTATTGTAATGCCAGTACATGAGTGTGTGTTAAATGAGCAAAATGCTCACAGTGTGTAAACTCTACAACGGTTAAATAAATACATAAAAGAAGGAGCTTGCTCCCAAGACTGAATCTTTGGAATTGCTTCCTTAATCAGCATTCATCATTTCTGCTTTCCTGCAGTTCTGAATATGAAAGCTTTCAGACTTTTAAAGTATACAGACTTACTTAAAATATACCAGTAAAAATAATATACTGCATTGCATTGCCTTTGGAGTGTTTTGTTATAAAATCTCAAGGAATTACAGCCACTCACAGCAGTGAGCCTCATTAATAGAAAACATCAGTAAATTAAGTCTTTTGACCTAAATATCTGAAATAGTTTCTAAAAGCAGTAACCGATACTTCAGCTTTTTCAAAAGCTTCTTCCTAAGTACTGGCCAGAGCATACCTGAGCACATGTGTTTCCTGTTAGCACTGTTAGGGAAATAGGATAAAATTTATACTACTATACACATCTGTGAGAGTAACTGTTTTCATATCACAAAAAGAAACCCACATTTTATTGTTTCTCCTGTTAGCTGCTAAGCCCCTAAGATCAACTTCCTTAAAGTTCTAAGTAAGCTTTATTAAAATAAAATCACATGAACTAATATAAATTGTAACTAGTTATCATAGTATCATAGTATTGTGCGAGTTGGAAGGAACCTTAGCGATCATCGAGTACAACTCCCGGGATTCGAGCTCTCTGTGTAGCAGAGCGGCACTTCTACCCCTTGCACCACTGGCGGGATTCGAACCCGAGCCTCCAGTGTTGCAAGCGGCAATTCTACCGCTACGCCACCGGGGCACACTATCGCTATCATATTTTTTAGAGTAATTCTACCTTTTGTTGATGGGTGTAATTAGATATTAAAACAGATTATTGCATTGATAAAAAGGGGAAAAAATAGCGCCGTATTAGAGGGCATATCAATTTATCAGTACCTTGTGCCATTTCAGTTACCTGTGAAATACAGACATCTGTTTAAACACATCTGAACCTTAAAAGGCAAAAATATCGCTCTGAGGCACGTCTTGATCTTCATATGAACCACACAGTATTTTACCCAAATTACCAATTCTTTCTTTTCTTTTGGGACCTTTCTCTTAAGTAAGAGCACTGTATTTAATGTATCTATGCTAAACGAGGAAGCCTTTCAAATCTGGATTTTTGTATTGGGGTCAACTAACATATTTTTTTATGAAATTATCTAACACTTTGCTTCTTAGAAAAACTTCCGGAGGGAAATTCTGTCCTCAAATTCAAAGAAACTGAAGTGAACGACTCAGTGTGCACCATTACTTCTATTTTTTTAGATAGCTTTACTTCATGGCATTTCTGTTCTATGAAACAAATTAATTACTGCCTCATTATTGAACTTTACTTAAGAAAACTAACAGTAAAACTGGGACCTCCACTCAACAGCGTTACATGGTTGATAATCACAAGCATCCCAAGTGTAACACATTATCTTAGGGAATTTTGCACACACCCCATGGAATGCTAGAACAGAGGAATGCACATGCATCAAACAGAAGACTACCTACCTACATATGGCCCCTTGCCCAGGGCTGATGTCGCACTTGCCATCATTCAGGCAGAAGTTGGGTTGCAGATCACAAATACTATTGCAGGGCAGCCCGTCAATGCTCAGGTAGCCAGGATTGCAGACACACTCAGCTTCCCCACTCCAGCGATTTACTAAGCATTCGGAGAACTCGTTGCAGGCCTGGAACTTGCAGGGATCTGCTTGCTCTCCTGAGAATACCCCCAAAGCAGAAAATATGAGCAATAGAAGAGAACATTACTTAAGGCAGATCACTGTTGCCATTTTCTCAAATGACTTTTTACTTAAAATAATCTGCCAAAATGCAGCAAGTGTCTTTCCTGAGTTTCAAAGGGCTCTGCTAAGGTGAACGAGCACTAAGATGTGTTCCTCTGCACTGTGCACATTAAGTGGTATGGCTAAGACCACCCAGAAAGCCAACTGAAAAGGCAAGTATAAAGAGTGTTCTTTTTCTTACTGGAACACGCTGTACCTCAGATGTTCTCTCTCTGCTGGAACTATATTTTGCAAATGAGTAAAACACAGCTGATCTCCAGTACTTCTTGTCACAGAAAATATAGGCAGCACAAAGAGAAGGGCAAGGGGACTTCAAGCACTCAGACCCTACTTGTGAAGTGCCTTTGTCTGCAAGGAACACAAGCTGGTTGTATATCTGATGTCTTGCATATCAAGCTTAAGAGGGCTGGCATGGAATTTAATATCAATATCACAAGATTTTTCATGCTAAATAGACTGCATTTATAGCAGAGCTTCCTCAGAAGCACAGCTGTCATTTGTCAGCAGTGTTGTTTAACAAAGGAACTATTTCCAGGTTGCTTTTATGGTACACTACTGGCTAACTTGGACAGGAAGGAAAGTTCCCTGTATCACAAATGGACTAAAAGGGCCAGAAATATTTTACTGCAATCAAGCTGTGAGTAGAAGAGTAAGTCAACAACAATTTTCTGTGTAGATACCTCATAGTTAAACTGGCTACCACTCATGGTGGCAGCCACATACTGAAATTCAAACCACATGTGAAAGTCAGCACAATAGAGATGGACACTACTGTTCCTGCTGACCAGTCCTCCTATAACTCCTCAATGAAAGTGAAGTGACAATTATGTAAGCTAGTTTGAATCCCATATTTCTACATGAGCCCCATATTGTTTGTTCAATGTGGGTCCCAGTTTGTTGTTCCTCTGTCTAGTCCCATAACAGACTTTTGTTTACTTAAACTCAATGAAAGTCTGTCCTGGGCTTTAGAAAAGCCCCACCTGTGAAAAGCAGTAGGAAATATCTGAGCTGTTAGGATCCTTAGTAGGTTGTTAAAACAGAATTCCTTGGTTCAAAACTACTTCCCTGCCATCTTTACCTGATTCCACATCCAGAGAGTACTTATCAATGGCCAGGTTCATGGTGTGATATGCAGTGTTGCAGAAGTCTTCCAGGATCATATACACAGCGTTGGTGACGTTTCGAGGCACAGGTTTGGCAAATTTCATTCGACTGTTCACCACAATGCTGCCATTTCTGAAGTTCAGGATTTCCAAATTCTGGAAGCCTGTTAGATTTGACTGAAGGTACGGTACCAGCTGCAAAACAAAGGACAATGACAGAAAAACTGAATCCTTGAATCTATACTCAAGCCAGTTGGTATTGCATCAGGCATCAGGAGTCTGAATTCGTTCATCCAAATCCCATGGCAAGGGTGTTAAAACTCTTCCCAACTGAGGCATCTTGCCAGGGTCCTGAGTACTTCACATCAAATATCAATTTGTAGACAGTTCCTATTTTACAGTTCAGATACACAGTTATAGGGATGTATGTGGAGCTCTCCCTTGTCCAAAGCAACACATACACGTCATTTCAAAGGGTATTTCCCTCAAGCATGTTATCCTTTTCTATCTCTCTCCTTTACTCCTTCTGTCTCAGTCCCAGTGTATATCCTGCTTCTCTCCCCATAGACTAAATCCAGAACAGACCGCAAGCAAATTAAGGAAACGTTATACTGAATTAAGCTACATTTGCTGCATCTACTGATACAAGCAGATCATCTGGACAGTATCACTAGAAAATTAAGATAATGAGATCGTTAGATTTAGAGAGACTACTGACTGAATAGAAAATGAAAACAAAACAAAATACAACCAATGATGTCCCCTACTACCCCCCACTTTTCCAGATAGCATTTTTCTAGAGAAGGACACATAACATTCGGAAACACCAGTCTTGAGTTACTCTCTGCAAAGAAGTGCAGACCAACTCATAATTACCAACAACTTCTATCTATGGAAATGGTTATTTAGCACAGAAATTATACTTACCAGTTCCAAGAATCGTTGCTCTAATGCTTTGTATTCAGGGGAATTCTTATTGAACAGGTCTTCTGAAAACATCATATTTGTAACCCGAAGACTGAAAAATACAACTAAAGCTCGTGATGGAACAGGAGTGCTATTTTGATTTTCACGTGTAGGCCAAGCCACACCAGCCATCTCTGTGGAGTGGGCATGGGTAGTTAGCTCCACATGACTGTCGGTCATGCTCTTTGCCTCTTCACTTGGCTCAGGAGAAAAGCTGACCATGCTCACATGATCCAGGTCCACTGAAACATCCAAGACTCTTGTTGTTTCATCTCCCAGCTTTGCTGAGGTAACCACAGATGATGACACTGTGGACATCATAGGAGGGAGATGGGATGGAAGCTCAACAGTGTCTGCTGTTGCAGTTACATAAGAGTTCAGAATGGTGCTGATGCTCATGGAAACATGTGTGTCATGTTCTGTACCATCCTGTCCAGCAAAACCCTCTAGAGCAGTGGCTTGATGTATTAAAGAAGGAACTGTAGTAGAAATTTGAGCTGCAGTCGGCATTGCTGATTGTATTGCCTGATCTAACGTCTTCTCTAGTACTCTGTCAGTAGGCCAAACATCAGCTGGCTTCTTCATTGCTAATCCAGTGTCTCTGCCTGCCAGTGATGAATCTAGGGTTTGCTGCTCTTCTGTGGAAGTATCAGTGCGTACCTCAAAGGGTTCTGCAGTCAGAACAGTTTCTAAAGAGCTTTTGTCCAAGTAATGTATTGTGGCAGCTTCACCTACATTTGACTGTCCTGCTGTGAATAATTCGTCCACTACTGGCCTGTCTTCATCTTGATGTTCAACTGCTACAGAAATGATCTCCTGACCTACACTGGACTCTTCTGGTCGTTCTACACTGAGGGCTGCAGTAGATGTAAGGAGACTATCCTCCATACCAAGAGTTACTGTAGATGTAAAGAGACTGTCTTCAACTGACAGACCTGTACTGTGTGCTAAAAAAGGATCTTCTCCAGTTGGCATGTCTACAAAGGAATAGTCCTCTGTTGGCTCCAAAAGTAAGGATGGTTTAACAAAAGAAGAGTCATCCAAGCTCAGTGTTTCTGTCTGTGTAGATGGCTCCACAAATAATGGCTCTCCTGTCTGTAGCAGAGGTACCTGTTGAGTTGTAGTCTCTGGAAAGACAAATATTTCAGACTCATCAAGGAAATCTTCTTTTATACTGACCACACCTTCATTCTCATCTTTGGAAGGATCATCATCTAATTTACTCCTAGAGTTAAGAATATAATCTAAGATCAGACCTTCAGGAATATCATCAGTTCTGATTAGCAAAGAATCATTATCATCATCAAGCCAGCTATCAGGACCAGGATAGAAAACTGGTTCCAGTGTTGCCACATCCCAAGGCCAAATACTTGGTTCCATTCCTTTTCCTGAACCGTCAAAAGCTGAACCAGATCCATCATCAAATAGAATTCTACCTCCAAGATAAATATCATTTTCACCTTCCTCTGGGTGTACTTCTAAAGGAAAAGGACTTTCTTCCACAGACTCATGCAACAAAGAATCTGCATTGCTACTGTCTGCATGACTACCCTGAGTTACTTCTTCCTTCTCAGCAGTCACTATTCTTTTTGTATCAGTCTCTATGACGGATGAGGAGGCCACTGTTGGTACAGAAAGCAAGGGAGCTGTGTAATCATCTGTAGATGGAGAATCTTCAGGCACAAGGTGAGAAGGGGGACTTGAAGGCAGAAGAAAGTCATCAGATAGTCCAGTATCTTCAAACTCTAAAAATAAAAACGAGCTTCCAATTAGTTTTTGTTTATACAAAAAAGTAAAATATAGTTCATTTTTTTTGTCTGTAAGTAGGCATTCATTGTGTTTACTGTGATATATACTGATCTCTTTGCATGCTGAAGTCTAAAGGATGCCTGTTGACCTCTCCACTTTTCATTCTGATATTCTATGAGCCAAATCAAGACTATACATTTAGTGAGTATTCAGAAACACTGATTTCCAAACTTTAACTTCAGTCAATGAACTTACCATCTGAAGAATCAGGGGCTGAAAGCCATTCCAGAGAGTCCAAAGAATCATGCTCTATTACCGGTGCAGTGACCAAAGCAGGAATCTGATTCCCATCCTCTAAATTCAGCCCATCCGGCAAAGATGTGACATCGGCTTCTGAAGAAAGCGGAGCTTCAGGTATCAAACTGACTTCAGAGTCCAAGCTTTCTGGTCTTGGTTGGATTTCGTTGTCATTGGACTCTTCACTATCTAAAGTGGAATCTGGTTTGGTGAAGTCAAAGGGCAAGGTATTGCTGACAGTTGATTCATCTGCTGAAGGCCGTTCAGCTGAAAAGGTGTTATCCTGAAACAAAACCATAACCACTATTACAGGGGTAGTATTGGCTGCCCACACTGGGCTGAACATATGAAGGTGTTAACCAGGGTGTTAACCAGGAGCAAAATAAGGTATTTTTGCTTCTGTGAGGAAGTAATGCAAAACAGCAGGAGAGGCCCAACTAGAAGGATTTGCAAACGTAATCTTTGCTAATAAGGTTCAGTGTTCATATAAAACGCACATCCTTATGACACATATTTTGCATCTGGTCATGACCACTAAAAAGGGAAAGAAGCTATTCCAATTATTCAGGTGCAGCTTCAGGTAATGGTACTTAGAGATTTACAGTCTATACTCACCCTGTGTCCTTACCTATTCCCTACTGAATAAATTGAACTGTCCATTACTAATTAAATCAAAGATAAATACACACAACATTGTCATCCTTCTGAAGGCATGAAGAGGTCCTAGCAGCTATTACTCATCAGCTTCATAATCATTATAGTAATTATGATATTATAGTTACTAGTATATATAAAACCCATTTAGAAACTGAATTTGACTGTATATATGCCCTATGGTTGTTTATTACTATCTTTTGATTTGTGAGTCTGAGAACCTGGGAGGGAAACAGTGATCACAATGTAACCAAGAATGCTTAGAATTTTGAATAACTTCACTCTCAAAGCTGAGATGCCAATGTGGAAAGAAAACTATCAACAGTAATGATGAACAAGGGGTATGCACAATGAATTTGTCAATTACATGAACTGCAGGAAAAGAATTTATTCTGAAGCCTCCAATTTGCACACTATTTACTTATAAGACCACACCCCAGTTATGATTTGGTCTACAGTTATAATACCGAGCACATTTTATCTTTGAAGATTAATCCATTCCCATGTTGTCTCATGAGGAAATCATATAGCAATAAATGAATAAATGGAGACATTAACTTATTTAATCAAGGCTACCAAAGTAAGCTCCCTGCCTGAACTCAGGAGTGTGCTTTGCACAGATACCTGTCCAGCTACAAATGCTGTGCAATAAGTCAGAAACTGACCAACAAAAGAGTCTTGAGATATGAAACACTGCCAAATGAAGAAAGGGAAACTTACTAAGAAATAACCAATTCCTGATGGTGATTAGTAAAGTTGAGTGGATAGCTAACAAAGGTTTTGGAAATAAATATGACAGTTCAAAACAAACAAAAAAAACCCCAAACAATATATATAAACATTTCTGTCTCTCACTGTTCCCTTCTAATCTCTCTCTGGCATGAATGATGTCTAAATATTTCTCAGTCTTGAAATTATAATCTTGGTTGAGATGCAGGTGTATTAAATTTTTATCTTCATTCAAACTATATTCAGGAATAAACACTTCAGGAATAAAGCAGTGAAGGTATTTCTCTCTAATTATTTGTCTACCAGAATTGACAAAGGTTTTTATAGGCACTTGTTGTGCCACCCAGCCTTCTCTTATTTTTGAATGTATGGTAACAATCAGTAGAAAAACATACACTATAGAGACATGTGCTCCAGCAATTATCTTACTTGGCAAAATTGACTATTATAAATAAACCCGTGAAAAAAAAGTTACTGTGCAAGATTAGAAACAAATTACACATATAAATTCCATAAAGAATGAAAAAGGACTACCAGCAATAGCTGCTCAATACATTTTTTATGTCAGCATTTCGTTGCCAGAAATTGCACTTCATCATTTATTTTAATGTGGATAGATGTTCCTATGACAACGAACATTATTCAAAGATTCTTGTTACAGTGCTATATATTATATTAACAAGTTTAATATCATATTGGCAAGTTCTTTTTTTGCTAATGTCTTGAAAGGCTTACAAATATGACAGATGACTGCAAACACAGAACACCCTCCCTGATTTTCCGTTTCCTGCTGCCAGAAAGACACTGTGTTCAATAAGCCAATGAATTCTACCTGTTGGAACTCAACTGAAATAACAAGAAAATACAGGTTTTAAAAGCTAGGCTTGTTTTTTTCTTCATTTTTTAAGAGATTTGTAAAAGTCAAATAAAGGAATTAATGATTAGTTGGTACCATCTGCTAGCAATAAGATGAAGTAATGATAGTCCTGTATTATGTCATGACCCTGTACGATTATACAGATCCAACTCATTCCCAAATCAGCCACAAAAAATAATAGCCAAACTCTTTTTCATAGGTAACAGGTCTACGTAACAATATCTACTTGAACCTCAACGGTTTGATATCTGTTCAAATACTTGAATAATCATTTCAGCCTTGTTTATTGTTAAAGCAGTTTATGAGTTTCTTAAATTCATCTGAAATTACTTCCCAGATTATCTGTACACATCCAGAAATACTATTCCCTAAAATTAGTTTAAGTGACATCACAGAGCCACCTCTACTACAAAATCTTCTTGCCTGTACACATCAGTATAAAAATGGCAGAATTGTCTTGTTAGAATAAACATATGCAACATTTCAATAAAGCTAGATCTAGTAAATAGAAAATAGAAAGCCCTTTCCTGAAAGTTAAATCCACACCATGTTTAAGCCACGTACAGCAAATTCATACGAATTTGCATTTTCAATACTAACAGTTTTAAAAAATCAGGGGAAACTGGCAACAAAGTTAAGGATATTCTAGCTGTGACCAATGGAACAGACACCATTGGCTTCTGTGAAGTTGCTAAGGATTTTGCTTCTATAAATGTTTCAGAAGCCAGACTGACATAAGGTTTGTTTGCGCTCGTAACAGCATCTCATAATGAGATGAGTGAAAACCTACTAGTAAATATAGGTGGTCCTGTTTTTTGTAACATGTATTGTGCTCATTTAATTTTGGAAGGCGTGTGTGTGTTACACAACAGAGCAGAAATCTACTGGGTAAATCCTTAGGCCCAGACAATGTCCCAACATTCAGCTGTCAGCAGAATTAATTAATTGAATCTCTTCATCACTGGCACCTCACTTGGTATCTCTGCTTGAAGCCCCACTGCCCTGTACAGACATGTTCAGGGGTACTAACTCTCCTGTCCAACAGGGAACACTCAGCTATGTCCTGAATTGTTCCAGAGATGTTCAGAAGAGATAATTATACATTTTTATAAGAAGGACCAGAAACCAGTGCCTACTAATTTTCAGTTTCCTTTGCATTGCGGTCAGCTGGTGGCTCAGTACCACTCAGTTGTCTGCCCCCTTTCTCAGTGGGATGGGGGTGAGAACAAAAAAAATAAATAAATGAAGTAGAACTTGTGGGTTGAGATAAACCTAATAGCTATAATCATTTACATATATAGATGTACATGACAAGCGGTGTAGAAGCAACTGCTCACCACCTCTTGCCAAATGGCCAGCTAGCCCCTAAGCAGCAGAAGCAAGTTAGAAGAA
Organism: Excalfactoria chinensis; assembly: GCF_039878825.1. NCBI lineage: Eukaryota > Metazoa > Chordata > Aves > Galliformes > Phasianidae > Excalfactoria > Excalfactoria chinensis. The sequence goes on from NC_092825.1 coordinate 80,988,170, forward strand.
CTCCCACCCCCTTCAAAACTCCTTCTGCATGATGTCATATGGTGTGGAATATCCCCTTGGCCAGTTTAAGTCAGCTGTCCTAATCCTGTTCCCTCCCAGCTTCTTTGGCTCTTCATGGAGTGCGGCCTTGGCTCTGTACAACACTGCTTAGCAGCAGCTGTAAGCACTGGCGTGTTATGGTGTGTTATCAACATTATTTTTCTCCTAGGACAAAACACAGCATCATACTAGACCTTCTGAAGAAAACAGTTCCATTCCAGCTGAAACTAAGACACTGCTGGCATCAAGGATGTGGACATCTTTTAAAACCTGAACAAACAACTTGCAGGTAAAATAAAACAGTAACAGAAGTAGCATATAAAACTTACCCTTTTACCTCTTCTAGCAGACAGCTTTAGTGCCTACAACTATTTCTCAACTTCCAAAGGAAGGTAGTGCTGTGAGTCAATTTTATTTATTTTTTTTTTAAGCAATTTACAGCCTAAACATTATGGCAAAAACAGACAAAGGAAGCCTGAAGAGCAAGTCATGGCTAGACAGCTATGTAATATAAGATGATCATAGGAAACTGTTGTTCAACAGATAGAAAATTATCAGATGGGAGATTTCACCAGAAGGTTTTGCTTTCCCAACTGCATACTTTACATAAACAATAAGATAGAGAAGCTCTAAGCACTGGTTTTAATTCCATCTTGCTTAATTAAGCTGTCTGAATGTGTGACAAGGACAGATGACAAATTAAAAGGACACCGTTCAGAACCATACTCACATCAAACTCCACATGCTCCAGCATAGTTGGATGTTCGGTAATCCAGGATGGATCTTCTTGGGTAGGGTGTAATATTTCTTTCACTAGGAAAACATAAACACATAGACTATAAAAGCCGCAGTAGAAGTGTAGAGAAAATGTTTTAGAACAATTGGTTTAGACTGGAAAACCATTTTTCATCACTGATTTGTGAGACCTTTTCAGAAAATTTGCCATAGAGATTTTGTTTCTAGAAATATCCCCAGATCACTGACAGGAAGTACAAAAAGAAAGAGCAGAGGGATGGGACACCCTCAATCCTCCACCAGCTATGGCAGGATCTTCGTATATTCAACAATAAGCCAGGTATTTCCTTTGTACTACTCAAGGCAAATACAAAATTACTCTGCTGAAGGTCATCTTCATGCTGAAGGCAATATGCGTCACATGAACTACGTCTCCTTTCTGTTCCTGCTAATTGTTGAAGTATTACTGGAATTGTATTCTACAAATGATGTCAGAGAAAAATTTGAGAAGGCAAATCTAATGGACTGAGCATGGGATACTACTCCTAATGACTTGACCGAGTTACCAAAACAAACTGCAACACCTTTGTGCTTATGGCTCCTTTTTAGTTATTCAGAGGGCTGATGAATCTTAAACAGTACTCACCATTAATAAGCTGGAGAGAGTTAGGGTCTAACGTCAAGGAACGGTTTTCAAGCAAGGCATTTTTCTGGAGGATTTCAGCAATATAATCTTGGAAATCGCTGATGGTGTAAACAACTGTTGGATTATCTTCTATCCCCATAAAGGAGTTGTCCTCCACCTTGTTGGAATGAAGGTTAATCAGGTCCCAAGTGGCATTGCTGATGGCTTCTCCATCAAATGTAACAGCATAGTGAACTTCCACCCCACTTTGGTTTTACAAAAAGAAAGAACACTGATGAGAACTGCAAGGTTTTTCAAACATAGCAATTGCAATACGTTTTTTTTTCAAAGAACCTGTGTCAGCACCCTTTGAAAAAAAATAATAATAATTAAATTATACTACTTTTAAGCATTCTATGTTAAAAATAACTTAATTTGTTTCACACTTGTATCTGCCTGACTCTGTTTTCTACCACTGATAAGTTCTCAAGGAAAAGGCTACCAAAGCATAACATCTGGTCTGGTCCCAGCCCTGTGTTTCTACTTCTGATGGTAGAGGGACCATCAAGAGATCAAAATACTGTCTCTCTGCCAGCATATCAGTAGAGCCAACAGCATGACTATGGTGAATGATTCTTTTAAGGTTGTGCCAATGACAGGAATGGCTCTGAAGTAAGAAAAGCCCTGACGACTGTCATCGAGAAGTGTCAGTCTGCATTAAATAATTCCTTTAGCCACTCTTAGATGGTATTTAATGCACTTTGTAATTGGGAAAGTTTTTCTAGACTCAATTATTATTTGTTCTTTAACAAAGATGGGGCTCTTAGTTGTCTGATCTAGTGAACGGCAACCCTGCCCAGGGGACTGGAAATGGGTAGTCTTTAAGGTCCCTTCTGACTGAAGCTATTCTATGGAAGTTTCATATCTGTGAACATCTTAGCTTTTTCCTATCGACTCTCTTCTATTTTCTTGTTGATGCTTGCCTAAATACACCTAGATGTCCTCTTCTACGTGACAGAGTTAGGTAGCAATCAGATTTACCATACACTGAACATAAGCTCAAGGGAGCCTTAGAAAATACAGCATACTTTGGCCGTACAGAGACCACAGCAAGAAAGTGAAGTAATCTATGAAGTGCTAGGAAAACGTGCTCCAAAGACAGGTTTCCTTCATTCCACAGAGCTGGACTATATTGCTAAAGTAACAACTCTGTTCAGGGATGTCCCTAAAGCCCCAGTGCCAGGCACAACAAAGACTTAATCAGCAAACACTGACTAAAACCAGGAGCCTGATGAAATTTTGCTGCTGGAGCTGTTACTGAAATGAGCCCACTGCAGGCTCACCCTGAGTACTGAGTGTCAGTAGAGGAAATGAAAAAGGACTTCAGTAGTGAAGAGGCAGAGCAAAGATGGAATATGGTGTTCTAGTAAAAAAAATAACATTTAGATTTAATACAACTCTGCTGTTGTATTAATTACCTGCTACAGTTAATAACTGCTAATAACAACATTGCCATCATCTGTCTAGAAAAGCCTATAATGTCTGGTATTTGGAACACAACCTTTCTGAACTGTTGTATGCATCTTATTCTGCAGAAATGCAGAGTAACAGAGGATAGCTGTCACTCACTATTGATTGTGAACAGATTTGCTCAGTACCTTTCTTCTAAAATTAAAACGCTTATTCTCTGTATTACAGTTTGTGGAAACTGCTAATACCTTTGCTAAGGAATACACAGAATAAAGTAATACTACTAGTAATTTAAAGCTGTGGTAAATTTTTTGTTGTTGTCTGCAAAATTCCTCAAATATCAAAGAGGAAAATGTTGGATGCTCAACTTGGACATGTCTACCAAAGAAGTCCATGCTGTTCTCATATTCTGCTAAGAAATGAGTGCAGGATTACTGCTAAGATGTGCAGCAACTATGGCCTTGAAGATGCTAAGTCAACTGCCTTTGCTGGATAACTATGGTTTTCTTACTAATTTTAATTTCTCTAATAATAATCATCCTGTGTCTCCCAAAGATTTTACTGCTAATTAGAAAGACCGTGAATAATCATTAAGTAATTTTATTTTCTCTCCCAGAGGTTCCTATACAAAAGGCAGCCCAATAGCTGACTTATGTTTAGAAGGGTTTTCCTCAAGCATTTTCTGACAAGCAGCCTTTAAATAAGCCAATTATGTTTATTTGTAATCAAACCAGATTGGTTACTTGTAGTTTCTGGTAGAAGTCCCTCACACTGTATTTTTGCTGCGTTTGCGACTTTGGTGGAGCCAAAACAACAAATCCCCAAGACAGCATCCTCCAGCTAACACGTGCTTCTCATCTGTATAATACAAATATGTATAAAAATGTTGTCTTTACCTGTCCTCCTCAGCAGAGCTGAATAGAGAAATAAAACAACAATAAAATCAATGTTATTATTTCCTTAAGGTCTAACTTCACCAAATTCACTTTTGTATTCTGCAGGACACACATATTTGAAAATCTGCATAGTTGCATTATAAACTCCTCTGCTTTTACTGAATTGAGATGCTTCCTATTGATCACAAGGTATCAGAGCAGAACCATTGTTCTGCCAGTAACACAAGGAACAAGGCTCCCCAGTTCTATGCAAAGGTAGTTCACAAACATGTTGCTTGTCATGAACAGCAGAGCACAGAAAGCTTCTTTGTTACCCTGCCAGAAATACCAGCCTTTGATTTTTCTTCTGAAATTAAGAGAGAGCTTGCAAATGTATTAGACTGCAAGCACTGAGATGGAAGGTTTCACCTCCCAGGCAGAGCTTCAGCAGGGTTTTCCCATGTCATTGCCCCAGCTTGTTGTGAGCATAGCCAGAAGTGAAAGGAGGAACTGAAAAGACAAACCTGCTTTTGGGCTCCAGTGAGGGCTGAAGACATTCTGTCATTCTGTTTTCCTTGCAGATGCAGGGATAATTACTACATACCTATGAATCAATCTCATCAAGTCAGGTAATTATTGTCTTACAGCCACAACAAAGTGGAGTTCATCAATCCACAGGGAACATTCCTGCCTTGTTGCTTCAAGCATTTCATAATTTGATTGCTATACCATCCTTTTTTTGACAATACTGGAACAGTGTCCAACCATATGGTTCCAACCGTAGCTGTTTTGCTATCTGGAAGTATTCTGGTTAGAATTTGTTGGCTGGAATACTTTAACAAATACAGCTCACAGAGTGTCACATAGAAAACACAATTTAGATTGACTCACAAAAAGCCTCACTGGATTCTGAAAGTCATATCCAGTCAATTCAAGTGCAGTCATAATTTTTGATCCACATATATCAAAACTCATAAATCAGATGTTTGACATATAATACATAAAAGTTACTTAAAGCATAATTCTGAATCATAAATCAATTTGAGAAAACTAGTCCTTTAAACAGTATTTATGAGACCAAAGAGAGTTAAAGCATTCACCTGCCTTTGCTTCAGTCAAAGGTAGAAAAACCTTTACATACTTCAAACACCAACTGTTGTAGTTATCCCAAATTAACATCAATAAGTTGAAAAGTGAACACAGCGCATTTTCTAAAAGGATTTCCATGTTCTTCCTTGTTTAATACCAGGACATGTCAACAGCATCAGATATTGATTTGAAATCAAAAAACATCTCTTTTAATTTTAGGTATGATTCCCAAATAACTTGCCTTGAAATGAAAGCAAGCATGTCAAGTGAGGTTCTCTAGTGGGTGAGGAGCAGAAAAGAGACAAAGGCATTTATATACAATTCTGCATGTCTATTTTGACCTCTGTACTCATACCTCATTATGGAAGTCCTCTTTCTCTGATTAACACACCCTAGAAATTCCCTCTTACTGACTTTATGCATGGTGCCAGTGCATTGCACCATCAGACATGGTGAGTCTCAACCAGAACATTCACATCTGTATCTTCTTACCTGAATTCCAGGACATGGATGTTTTTGTATCCAGGTAGTCCTTCAAATACATTTTGGATCTATTTTGAAGGGAAAAAAAAAGATTAACACAAGTTTCCTCCATCTACTCCTTGTAGAGAAAAATCAGAAAGTATTTTCAACTTTTTCTGAAATTCTAAAAACACATCTGAGATTCTATTTCTAACAGGGGAAACAAAAAATAATTGTTAAATACGCTCTTTACAGGAGAGTTTTGGTGTCGTTGTTTTATTATTACAAAAAGAAAAGCAGACGTATGAAGGACACCATCTAAGCATCCCCCAAGAATTGTATGCAAACAGTAAAAGGGGAAAATTCAAACAGACGCTGCAGAGATATGCACAACATCTGCAGAGATGACATCCACGCTCTTATTTATGTACCACAAACCCTTTATTGCTCCCAAAAATGCAATTACCTTCTAAATCTCTCTGGATTTCAATAAATTCAGGAAAAATGCTTCAGACCTTGGCAACCAGATACAAGGGAAGCAGTGACAGCCATTGTAGGTACAGGGATCTCAGATTCTAAAGATGCCCAAATGCAAAAACACAGTGCAAAACATGGCTTGTCTCTGCTGCTGTAAACATATGGAGGGGGCTCAGGAGTGACTAGTGGTGCTACTCAAAAAGGAAGACCTAGAGCAGAAGAATGGTTGCATGTCCAGGCCCAATTCAATAGTTAATTGTTCTGACAAAAACAAGCAACAGAATACTACAGTTTCATGCTGGCTTTGGTATTTTTTCCTCCCAAAAGATCCTTGTCAGTCAAGAATTATTTTCTACTCCTCAAATTTTTCTTCCTCTCCCTAGTCTCCCTATTTTTAAACAGTCTCTGGTGAGATTTAAACAATCCGAGTGCTGCTGACTTTCTTTCTTTTTGTTTTTTAAATAGCTTCTTCATCCAAGCACAGAGAAAACCAGGCTAGGGATCAAAGGAGTGGAACATCCATGTGCCAGGTGGACTCTGTCCCATCTGACATTTCTTCCACACACACACTCCATGGCATTGCTACTTGGCCACACAACTAGGAAAATTAAGATGTCTAGCCTAGGCTAGCAACTTGTGACAGTTGTGGTGATGCTTCCTGGCTGAAGTCAAAGAGTACATCTCTTTCCCATCTGGCCCAGGATCTGGCAGAGGGTTAGCCCCAGTAAAAGGAATTCAGTACAGAACCCCAACTAAATGAAACTAAGAAGGAAACAAAGCTAGAATAACAATGATCCCACCATTCAGTACCCTGGATGCTTTGTCCAGGAGAAAGAAAAGACAAGCTCTCTGCCCCAAGAAAACGTTGGTAAGAAGAGTGCCATCATTATAAATAAGAAGGAAAGTAAATAAATAAAACAATGAAAACAGAAGGGAGAGGTAGCTCAGGAGACAGTAGCGGATTGTATTTTAAGTACATTTTTGTATGTTGGTGAATCAGTAATTTTATATATAGTATACAAATTACAGCATTCAATTTAATCAAAATTAAATTAACTTGAAATTAAGATTTAATAAATCGTTCGTATATGCATATACATATATATATGGTTATTTGCATTTTTGTATGTATATACATATATACAAGCACAAATGTATCTTTCTTTGAAGTTCATTCCTAAGAGTCTAAACTACAGTTCATTCCCACTGACTCCAGTAGGATTTAAGCACATGTTGATGAAGTTTTCTGAAGCTGGAAGGTTTAAAGGTGTGTCTATATGCACCGCTGATTTTGGACATTAATGAAGAATAAGAGTTTTCTCAGCAGCCTAGATTTCAAAGAGCTTCTCATTGCAGTGCAGAATGATTCGTTCAACAAAACACTGCTCCTGGGTGGAATTAATGGATAAGTCTTGCTGCTTGTGACTTCCTTATCACCTTACTTCTGCAATCAAAAACCTGGACATTGTGTAATCATTAAGAATTTCTAAATCCCATTTAAGGGCTCAGCTTTTGTAGGGCACCCAGAGCATGCCCACACGAGCAGATGCTGATGGACCTGTTTGTCTTCTGCTGGCACTTCATACTGCTGCAGTGCTGTACTAGAATTACTAGAGCTGCCTTCCAGCACTGCCCCTGCACAGGCTGATGACTCTGAGCTGCAGACAATTCACGCCCTGTCATTTGGAGAGAGTGGGCAGTCTGGTTTGCCAGCACTCTCAAACTATATTTTTACTCCTGAGTTTCAGATCAACTATGTGATGGAAGAATTCAAACCTGAACAAGATCTGAAATAAATTCTCTACAGAGACTGGTCAATAGAGAGAGGTTAAATTCTATGATTCTAAATATATCTTTAAAAGTTAGGGTTTTCAAGTTTTAGATCTTGAAGAACTGATGAAGGTACATCAAGAGGCAAAGAATAATCTTGTCACTTCTGCACGACTTCAAAAGCTCTACTATTATAACGCTGACAGGAAGAGGTGCTTAAAAATTCTGAGAGGAAACAAAGAGTGGATTGGAAGGAATGCCTCTGAAAGCTGTTCTGTTTGGAGTAACCATCCAGGGTGCAGCATAATTTCCCCAGATGCTTACTTTTACCTCTTGCTAGTAAAAATGAAAGCATGCTATTTCATAAGAAACATGGGTAGAAAACTGAAGTCAGCATTATGCAACTGGTGTGCTACCTGTGATGTCTGACACAACCCTACAATCTCAAAAAGGCAGCATATCAGACAAAGCAAGGCATTCTCATAATGAATGTTTTCCAGCCTGCCTCAGGCAACAAAAGCCCTAAGCTGGTTCTGCAGAGCAGTCCTAATACAGATGCTATGTGCTACTACTGCTCTGCAGAGCCAGCAAGAAGAAAAAGAATCCGGGGGAGGTAAATCACCTGAGAAACAAATTCTTCAGAGAGCAGCTGATACTTTGCAGTGTCTGGGTCGCTCAGCTCCTCGCTGTACTTCTCTCCAGCAATCACAATGCTGAACTCAATCATCTGCTCAGTTACAGGTCTCGCTGGAATCTCATCCTCCTTCTTTATCTCATTATTGATCTGGAAGGAAAAGAGAGAGAAAGCAAAAGGTGATTTAGTGCTTTTTATTTTCCCACTTGACTGTGGCTTTTTTCCCAAGAAATAAATCCCCTTTACCCGCTGCAGACCAGACTCCTACTTATCCTGGATTCACTCCACATGAAAAGCATCTCCAGATATGGCAGCATGTACATCTGGTCCTGCCAGCTGTCAGCACACTGCATTGCTCAGCTTGGGTTCAAATGTCTTTTTTTTTTTTGTGAGGGCCAGAAAATTCTCCAGACCCAGAGGGTTCTCTGGCCCATGATGTAGCAAACAAAAATAAGCCCTCTTCATACATGCTGTAAGGACAGGAACATCTCAGGGAACTACTGGAAGGCCAAATAGATGGCATGATGAATGCACTTAACGATGGAGAAGCTGCAGTCCAAAGCAGACCGTGCTGACTTGAGCCATCAGCACACCTTTTGCCATATACTACAAAGGAGTGCCAGAAAGTCTCAGGGACAAGTGAAAGGTAATAAGACAACCTAATGAGCCAGAATATTTTTTTAGTATTTTGTATTGCCATTACTTCTATTTTCCATTTTCACATCTTTGCTGTAGTGCAAGGTTATCTCGTTGACAAACAGAAACCCAGCAGAGCCAATCTGAAGTGCAACTGTGGATGCACCAAGGGTTCACCTGAGCCTGATCAGCAATGGGTTGATCTACCCATTTATCACAAGGCTTCTGCTTACTTTCTCACTTGGAAGACAATTTACCTTTACCAAGTTCTACATTTTACATGCACAGCATGTACAGATACCCTGTGCAATAATTTGGCTTCAGGAACTACCATAGCTGCTGTGAGCAGCAGTGAATTCCAGTCAAATATTCATCTAACTTGAATCGATGAGCAACACAGGAAGAGCCTTTTCTATTTCATTCCCCACTGTTTTACAACCAGCATATTTCTTGTGGTATACTGAATGACAAGGAAAACAGATCATGTTTCACGGTTCATGGTTTCTTGAACAAAAGTCTGGAATTTGGGTTACGTTTATTATAACATATTTTGATATTTACATGCAGCTGTTGCCTTTTCCCTATTAAAAAGTTAAAAATGAGCCAGAAAAGCTGACATTTTCGGCAAAACCGCAGCCTGTGCTATGTATGGTGCAGGAAATGGAACACTTCCAGAAAGCCTGGCTGCCACCAGTGAACGCTTGCATATTGTTTAGGGCCCTCTTAGATTTTTTACTTAGATTATCTTCCCCCACCCACCCCTTTTTGACTAAATAACTTTGTTAAGAACTAGAATGATGGGTACCCTGCTTAAAGCCAGCTATTATTTCACAAACATATATTTAGCTTGCACATGTTTTGCTGCTACATGACTGCGTGCAACTCCATGTAGTTCAAATCATTTATCAGTGCCCCAAAAACAAAAGCACACTCATGGATGTAAAAGATGAGCTTTGCTCACTCTTGGTCTTGTAATCAGCAGTGCATTTTGGCTGCTCAGAGCAATGATGAGGTGAGAGGTAACTGTAGAGAGTGAAAACACTATAGCAGCAGCAATCCAATTCTGATTTCTTTTTGATTTACTGAGTGGTCCTACTCTCTGCTCAGGTAGTTCTGTTTCAGGAAAAAAAAAAAAAAAAAAAGGTGTACATGGGACCAAACCACAAGTGTTTGTGGTATATAAATATAAAATCAGCCCCTGGACCAGAGTCAGGAGCTGTCTGTCTATTTCATACTCAGTGTTTATTCCTGGAATCACAATATCAGAGCTCAGCAGACACACGTGAAAGCTCTTGAATTAAGTCTGGAGTTTGGCCCGGCATTGTTTCTCAGCCATACTAGGTTACCAAATGGTGCACAGTTAAAGCCCAGTACCATAAATCAGCTTCCAATTATATGCAGCATGTGTAACCTAGTATGCTTCTCAGTAAATCCAGTGAGAGTTTCACATTTATAGGAAAACAAGTGCCAGCTGGTTCATATGGCTACTTTTCTGTGGTGGTCAGGTAGGCTCAAGCACGCTGTATTTGGAATCTAGAGTTGGGGCTTAAATTTTAATCCAGAGGAGCTTTTTCCTGGAAGCAAATATTCCCTCAGGACCTGTCTGGTGGTCAGCACTTGTGAAAGCCAGCTTGCTTTTTTACAGATAACATTTAAAGTACTTGCTGTAGGCTCCCCTGCACTGGGAGTTGTGTTTTAGATATCAAGGTAAGAGTGACTCTAAAACAATAAATACAAATTCACTTATGGCAGTAGAGGAAAAGGAATGGAGAATTAGAAGGAATCTTCAAGGCTACCCAGGCTCTCTCTTCTACAGTCCAAGTTAACTGCTGTACTTGGACATTTCAAACACTAGGACAGCAATTTAATGTGCATCACGTTTCCATAGGAATAACAAAACATCCTTCCCAGAGCTTTCAAAGTCCATAAGCATTCACTATCTAGTCCTGTTTAATCACCTACAAAATCTTCACTTGATAACCCATTTATTCGCTCACACGGATGGAGAATGCACACTGCAAAACCACTGCAAATGGAATAATACCTACCCAGGGAGTTATGTAAAAGTTTCTAAGGTTCATGCCCTGCTTTTATGAATTCTTTGTGTTAACACATTATGCTTGAAACATCTTCAAGTACAAGAATATGGAAATGGTTGCCATGTTCTTTAGCAAAGGCAAAAGAATGCTAAACCAAATGAGATATATATATAAAAAGAAAAAGGAAAATACTCACAGTTGTGTCTGCATCTTCGATCTCATGGCTGGTACCACCTGGAGGACTCTCAATTGATACCTCATGAGGAGGAGGAACATTGGCAGCTGCATCTGAATTTGAAAGAAAAGCACTTATTTTTTCTCATGTACGTGTAAATACACACATGCGCTCAGCAAGCACAAATAGTAACACTTGATTCATATTTCCATCATCATGAGAAAAACAATACACGAAACATCTGAAGAACTTCAGGAAAAGTATCAGATATGTTAATCAGAGTTAAATGCTAATATGCTGTCCAAGCAGCGCAGTATTTTTAGGAACACAATGTAAGTGCAGTAAAAACTGCCCGGGACTGATCTCTCAGGTAGGATTTTTCACAGTTCATTTAGTAACAAAATAATGTCAGCACACACCCTGAACACCAGATCAGAACCAGCATTATTTGGAGATGGAAAAATTCACAGCTTTTTCACAAATCTACAAGACATTACTCCATTTTCAAGCAATTAAAAAACAGCTTTGACTGGGTTTAGATGAAAACTGACCTCTCAGTGTGGTAACATCAGCATCTGAAGCTGGAGATGGAGTCCCACTGTTAAATAAAAACACAACCAGAAGTTGAAGTTGGGCACGGTGAGACAAATTGACCAGTTTTTGTTTTCTCTGTAGTTCTGCTTTCAGCATCAAAAAGCATGCTTGCAGAAGAAACTTCTCATGGTGGTGTTTTGCTGGTATCTTCATAACTGAAATATTGCAAAGCTTAATTTTTATCTTCTGCAACTTAGATATCAGGTCACTTGCAACACACAATACATCAATTGCATCTCCGGGGCGGCAAAACTTCTTTCATTTCAACAGAATTCCAGCACACACACAAAAAAAATGCATTTGGCCTTCCAGTGGTTCCTACTATGAAGTAAAAGTGAAGGCCACACAAAGATATCTGTAGCACCCTATACAAAGTTCAATTTCAAAAATGCCCTGCAGTGCAGCAAAGCATCCTAGCTGTACTGAGATCACTGCAAGATGGTGGGGCATTTCATCATAAATTCTACTCATTTGCAGATGCTCATCATTCAAAGGTACCAGTTTCCAAATCCAATTATTGCATTTACACACAAATGCACACCAAAAAAATCCCACCAAAAAACACCCACCAACTCCCAACTCGAGGCCAAAATATGAAGGAGTATTGCAAATAAAAATCAGATGAAGACTGTGAAGATTGCTGGTCTGAGGATAAACCAATAGCTTTGATACTGCTCTAAGAGTAAATCTAAATTCCTTGGAGCCAACTCAGTGAGCACTGAGCAATTGTCAAGTTACCTGAAATGAGAGAGATATTGACAGAAACAAGTGTTTCCTGAATGAAGAAAAACTGATTTTTTTGAGTTTGTCATATATTTTAATCTAGACAGTTCAATTTGTAAGATTGCTAACTTAAGTGCTGCAGAGAAAATGAACACTAAAGTAAGAGCTCTAAAGATCAGTGAAGCTCATTGTATTAAGATATTTATCTCATTTCCAAAGGAACTCGTTGTTATTTGTGGACATTTGTGCCATAAGATTAATACTGAAGCAATGAATCTTCACTGTTATGCACACGAGTGCTTATTTAACTACCTAAGCCATGCTTGTTAGGTCTAATTTCTGATTCACATACTAGACTAGATTATTGATCCTGCAGGCCGTACTCAAAACTCAAACCACAGTTGATGGCTATTTTGCCTTCTTCAAGATTTATAACCAGACTCTGTATCTCTTCCCAAAAAAACAAAGGGTTCCAGTACCAGCCAAACATATCCAAAGTTGCATACTGAAATGCCTGGGCACAGGCACATGACAAAATGTGACAGTTTCCATTAACTAAAACTTCAAACACGGCTTCTTCCCCTGCTTTTCTTAAACGTTCAACGCTTACCAATAAACAGACTGAAAGATTAATCTGGTCAGTTTTCCATTTAAGCCATTTTCACCCACCCTTTCCTGGGAGGCTCAGCCTTAATCTTGTGCATAATGACTAAATGCCACACTACAGTAAGTTCAGGAAACATTAAGCTGCCAGAATGAAACCTATGTAACAATAAGAAAATATGAACAAAAAGTAAAATAACCTCCAGACGAACAAAGCAGAAAACACAGATTCAAGAATTTAAACTGTAGCTTCATTTTCTTAAACAACTAAAGCCTATAAACTATGCAAGCTTTGAAAGGTACACAAAGAATTTGTGTCTGCTTCCATCTCGTGGACACTGCTACCTGCTTTCAGCCAGCACGGCACAAGGTAACTTTCTTCCTGCTTTTTGGCAACCAAAGTATATATTGGAATGATTCCCAAGAGAAGAAAGACGAATCTTACTAGAGAAAGATGCCCTTGCCCTTCACCAGGGGGTCAAACAGGATCATTTTTAAGGTTCCTTCCAACCCCAAAAAAACTCTGTGACTCAGTGATGTGCAGTGAAACAACTCTGCTACAGGACTTGTATTATTCTGTTCTGCTGAAGTGTTCAAACTCATATAAACGCATCAACTAAGTCTCATATCAACCCCATTAATTCAGAAGAAGTCAGACAGATTTGTGACTTGCCGACTAACCAGGTTCAGAGTTTAGCCTGAGACCTAAAGTACTCTGTTTCACTACCCACACATCAGTACTTTGCACAGGGTCCTCCAGGCTTTTCTGGCCAAATCACCCACAGATTCCACCTACATTATAGCTGCCAGCTCTCTGCAGGTGTGTTCTATAGCTCAGGACATCTCACAGAGACCCAAATGGCTACCAAACCAAACCAAGTAAGCACATAACTTTGTGCAGGGTTAGGCCTGGCTAAGTGTCAGATGCCCTTATTCATTCATGATGCCATTCATTCTCAGACATCCCCCTCCTCCCCTTCACAAAGGACAGAGGAGGCAATAAGATGAGAAAGTTGATGATTTGAGATAAAGACACGAAGACTGCTTACCAGTTGCCATCACAAGCAAAACAGACTGAGATTACTTTATCACTAATTAAAATAGATTTGTGTAGTGAGGAACAGATAAACATTAAAACATCACTGTTCTCTCCATCCCGTCCCAGGCCCATTTTCACTCCTCCTTTCCTGACTCCTCTATTCAGTGCTTGCTCTCCAGGGGCTGCAGCTCCTGAGGACACATCTACCTCCACCCATCTACATCCTCCACAAGCTGCAGGGAACCCCTGCTCCACCATAAAGCATTAGTCCTCCTCCTTCAACCTTTCAAATACAGGTCCCCAAAGCACAGCTGGTTTTCTGACCAAATTTTACTTCACACCAGGCTGAAAATTAAAAGCCAAGGGCTTCAACAAAGCCTCGTGTAACCCTAATCAATCTAATCAAGGAAGACCAGTCAAGAACTGAATTTGGTCGCATTAACAGCTATCACTTTCATCTTAGGAGGATAAAAATGCTGTTTTAAGAAACTGTGGTGTCACCAACATCACTTTCTGCACAAATCTGCTTCCAGATCACTACTACAAGTTCTCGATATTCATCAGCTCATGTACCAATTTGAATGTCCCAAAGTCTAAGTTGCTATGTCAAGTATTTCTTAAACATTATTGTGTCAATGCTCGCATTAAAAAGACTTTCTCAAAGGGAAAAAAAGAATATATGTTTATGAACTGATTTTCCTCTTCTAATACCTTTTAACCAAAAGGGCAACTAATTGAGCTAAATAAGCTTGCAAAAGGTACAAAATTTGAGTTGATATGTCACAAACCATTGCTGCTACCACCAATGAGATATGGATCTTAAATGTGTCAATGTATTTACAGCAGAGTACGTAGACAGAACAACAAAGGTCTGGACATGATTCATAATGCCTAATTTCAGTGAGTCCACAATCAGGAAGTAGAAACAAATGTTCCTACTTATTTCATTATATTTTACATTAATAAGCAGGTCAGAAGTAAAAAATAGCATGTTATGTTCATCCTTCCCAACTATCCCATACTCCTTATGTTTTCTACAGTATGCTATTACACATACAGAATTTGAGAAAAGTTATGACATACAAGCAATGTCTTCCCACTGCAGAATTTTTGTGCTACTTCTTTGCCTTCAGTTGGTTCTCAAAATCTGGTTTTTGACCCACCAAGAACTAGACAGGACAACTGTCCTATTTGTGGCAACCTCCAATATTAAAAGAGCAAAATTCATTGTGTAGAGTCACAATGACCTAATAAATAAAGAAATCATTAAAAGCCTGTAGTTGATGGAGTGTTCCCACACTTACAGCCTAAAAAAACTGAAACATATAAATAAGTTTTATATAATATTTACACTGGGGTGCTCTATAAAAATCTAGATTGTTTCCCATATATTACTTTTCCTTTGAGGCTTTTTCTTCCATGGTACTTAGTTTAATCCCTCAATTCCTTAAAAAGCCAGGCTAGCTGGGTGTTTAACCTATGTGCATGAGTTAGTCTTACTGGAACTACTTTCATCCTGCTGTTATGTAATTGCCGGTAATGCTGGATTGTGAGTTATTCTGGGAAATAAATCACAAGTGCACACCACCTTTCTGTAGGCTACATCAAAACTATCTTAGTGTTTAACTAGCTGAAACACGCTTTTTCCAACTAGATAAAAAACACAGAACTGATAGATAGGTAGGATTGTACTGGGCACATTAAATGTTTGAAATCACAATTCTTCAGTTGTTTGTAGATTTCATCACAGTCATACTTTGATCTATCCTCTCGTCTAGAGGATAGACAAAAACACACTCTTGTTTCAAGGCATCTTCAGGGGAAGCACTAGAGGAGCCTCATTCAAACATCTCCTTAAAATGTCTACAGCTGGTGCTCTAGGATAGTCCCTCCATCCCTTGGGACATGAGACCAGGTCAGTTCCCTGTTCTGACAGAGATATCACAGCCAAGTGGTGAGACAGCTACACTCAATTCACTGTATTGTCCTGCACTAAACACATATCTACAGGATCACTAGGTCCTGTATGTGTAGGACAGTCCCAGTGAGACCTGCTGCAGAAAAGCTCAAGGGTGATTACAGCACTGCCCGGAAAATGGCAGAACTGCACTCATCTTTCTTCCTGTGCAGGAGGGTCTTGATGCTGGATTTCCCATACTACCCCTTAGGGAGTGGGTGATCCTGTGTTATGTACTTTGACTTCTTAAAGAAAACTTTTTAAAAAGGTCTTCCATTTATTCTGATGTCTACTGGAAAGTCTAGCATATTCTTGTAGGAAATAACAGTCTGGTGGCAGTACTGAGGTAGTTTGCTCCCTCATCCCTCTAGATGGAGGATGCCCAAATTTAGATGAGACATCATCTACCCATGGCATGCCAGTGAGATACTTCTATAATATACTCAAACTAAATCACATTTATTTCTTTCTGATGCCCCATTATCCAGAGCAAATCAACACAATTTTTGATATTTTCTCTTTGAAAAAGAAAGCAAAAAAAAGTTTGGTCAGTGTTACATTCTGTAAGGATTTACACTATTTGACTGACCTAGGAGCTAAGGGGAGTGCTCATGTCAGAGGAAAGTTCAGCTCAGAAGGAAAGAGAAAACAAAAATCTTCTTAGGCATCACCTTTGCCCTTTGCATCTCACATTATTAATTTTATGTGTAATACTGTGGTGATGAAATGTAAACTTAAATGTTGGGTGCTTTTTTTTGGTGTGGCGTTTGTTTGTTTTAATCTGTTAAGTGAACACTCTTCCATAAATGAATCACTTATTTATTATAGCTTTAACATGGCTGGTAAAGCAGAGGATTGAACGTGCTAAGTTTTCAGAGGAGTTCAGCACAAGGTTGTTTGGGTTTGAAATGTTCTAAAAATACCAGTTTTAGATTATGTTCTATGAGAATGGAGTAGTAATACTCTGAACTGCTTTTTCTCCGAGGAAAAGAGGAAAAGAGGAAAAGAGGAAAAGAGGAAAAGAGGAAAAGAGGAAAAGAGGAAAAGAGGAAAAGAGGAAAAGAGGAAAAGAGGAAAAGAGGAAAAGAGGAAAAGAGGAAAAGAGGAAAAGAGGAAAAGAGGAAAAGAGGAAAAGAGGAAAAGAGGAAAAGAGGAAAAGAGGGGAAAAGAGGGGAAAAGAGAGGAAAAGAGAGGAAAAGAGAGGAAAAGAGAGGAAAAGAGAGGAAAAGAGAGGAAAAGAGAGGAAAAGAGAGGAAAAGAGAGGAAAAGAGAGGAAAAGAGAGGAAAAGAGAGGAAAAGAGAGGAAAAGAGAGGAAAAGAGAGGAAAAGAGAGGAAAAGAGAGGAAAAGAGAGGAAAAGAGAGGAAAAGAGAGGAAAAGAGAGGAAAAGAGAGGAAAAGAGAGGAAAAGAGAGGAAAAGAGAGGAAAAGAGAGGAAAAGAGAGGAAAAGAGAGGAAAAGAGAGGAAAAGAGAGGAAAAGAGAGGAAAAGAGAGGAAAAGAGAGGAAAAGAGAGGAAAAGAGAGGAAAAGAGAGGAAAAGAGAGGAAAAGAGAGGAAAAGAGAGGAAAAGAGAGGAAAAGAGAGGAAAAGAGAGGAAAAGAGAGGAAAAGAGAGGAAAAGAGAGGAAAAGAGAGGAAAAGAGAGGAAAAGAGAGGAAAAGAGAGGAAAAGAGAGGAAAAGAGAGGAAAAGAGAGGAAAAGAGAGGAAAAGAGAGGAAAAGAGAGGAAAAGAGAGGAAAAGAGAGGAAAAGAGAGGAAAAGAGAGGAAAAGAGAGGAAAAGAGAGGAAAAGAGAGGAAAAGAGAGGAAAAGAGAGGAAAAGAGAGGAAAAGAGAGGAAAAGAGAGGAAAAGAGAGGAAAAGAGAGGAAAAGAGAGGAAAAGAGAGGAAAAGAGAGGAAAAGAGAGGAAAAGAGAGGAAAAGAGAGGAAAAGAGAGGAAAAGAGAGGAAAAGAGAGGAAAAGAGAGGAAAAGAGAGGAAAAGAGAGGAAAAGAGAGGAAAAGAGAGGAAAAGAGAGGAAAAGAGAGGAAAAGAGAGGAAAAGAGAGGAAAAGGCTCAAGTTTTGTTTTGCTGTGGTAAAAAGAAGTCAGAATTCAGACAAGTTTACATTTTGATTTCCTTTTTAAAAGTGCGAGGAGCCTGTAACACCTCAAACATTTTTTGGAAAAGCATTTCAGAAGTATTCTTTTCTTTTTTTAATACTGATGACCAGGTCTTGCTTTGAAAAAGTTTCACAAGACTGCCAGAACACTGACACAAGCAACTGGGGATACAACTCTCTCAAAATAGATTTCCCCCACTAAACCTCTCCAGGTCAACGGCCTGCCTGCGTGTCTGACTGGCAATGAGGTGATGACATACTTAAGCAAAAGTGCAAGCTCCAGATTGGCTGAGATATTTTCAGCACACCAAGCACGCTAGGACAGCCTGTGAGAGGCTCACATGCAAGAAGCACAGGATTTCTCCACCACACAACATGCTTTTCTATAAGCCTTTTTGCTCAGAGGTGAACTCTGTTCATCTTCCACTCATCGACTCCAGCAGCAACAAGAACTGGAGAAAGGACTACGCAACAGCCTATTTAAAAAGGGAAAATGACTTACCCACATGACCAGTCAGTGCAGGAGCTGACAAGAGAAAAATAGAAGAAAAAAGAGAAAATATCACAAAATGTCACAACTCAACCCTGCTGTTAGCTGCAGACAGATTAAAACACTAAGGGAACATACTCACCCAGCCATTGCTTCCTTTGTATAGGACAGTTTCTGGAAAACAAACAAACAAACCCCAATTACATTTGAAACATAAGGGGAGAAGAAGCTCAAATGCACTTCATGTCTGTTTCTTTCCCATGCCAAAACAATTATCTTTCACTTACTCTATGTTCATTTGTTCAGAATTTATTCACTAAGCCTTCTCCAAAAATAAAATGCATATTACATTTCTAAAGTACAACTGAAACTCAACAACTGAGAGCGTAAGAGCACTAGGTATGACAGAAGATGCTCTGCTTTTCTACCTTTTCCTGCAGGAGCAATGATCTCTCACTGCAGTGGAAGCTAGGAATTAGACCTTTACAAGTAAGACATCTTAAAGAATGCATTATTCCTGCTACTTGTCTATTGATTTAAAACCACATTCTTCTAAGCACAATGGTGATGCTCTGCATCTCGATAGTATGTGCCCAGAGGCTTTACTTGCCCAGCCACAAAGGACTTTGGCAGCAGAGGTCAGTATAACCCTGATCATTTTGCTGAGCAGGAAGGACTACCCCACAAGAGGCTCTCTGGACCCGCTCTGTGGCACTGTGCCCCAAGGAACTGGTGGCATCACACTTTCCTACACTCAGGTCACAAGTCCTACCCAATATGCATTGCTATTGCAAAATCTTCTGTTTGATAAACCATAAGAAGGATCATTTCACGAAGCATGAAATTCCTGAGTATTATTCTGATGGCCAAGGCCTAGAATGGGGTCAGGCTCTTTTCAGTGGTGCCCAGTGGCAGGACAAAGAGCAACAAGCACAAACTGGAACACAAGAAGTCCCATACAAACACTGGGAAGGACTTCTGTACTGCGAGGATGATAGAGCAGTGGCACAGGCTACCCAGAGAGGTGGCAGTCTCCTCTGGAGATATTCTAACCCTGTCTAGACACTTTCCTATGCAGCCTGATGTAGGCAACTTGCTTCAGAGGGGGGGAGTTAGACTCAGTGACCAATTGGTCACTTCCAACCCCCACAGTTCTGTGATTCTGTAACAAATATAATAAACATGACACATCTTGTCTCCATATCTCCATTTTCAAAAGGTATCAAATAGCTCAGTCTTCATCAGTTTTGTAGCGAACTAGCAAAGCCTAATACTGCATGAGGGAATGATGTCTCCTTCATGGGGGTGGCTGGATTATTTCTTCACTCACCCAGTTCAGAACAGAATATTCTCTCTTCATGGTATATGTATAGTTGGAATAATACAAGTGTATAATAGTAATTACAGGGTAAATAGCCAGAGGATATCTAAGGAAAGACTCACCAGTGCTGAGGCGTTCAGTTGAGATGGATACTCACCACAAAAACACCACACAGGAACAATCTCCAGAAAGAGATGCTACCTTAGTGGTGGTCAGCCCTTAAATGGGATCTAGGAGACATGGAGTCAAGCTCCACACCTTCCAGGAGCACAGCAGAATTACCTTCACCTGTGCTCCTACAGCTGACTCGTCACTTGCTTCAGATGGTTAATCAGAGGTTCCGTCTGTGATCAACAGTTTCCCTTACAGCATACCACATTTTTTGTGCAATTAAGTAAGTTTGAAGAATTCTGTACTTTAAATGTAAATTATGAATGGATTGGCCAATAAAATATTACACATCCCTCAAAACTCATATGCCAATACAAAGTTTGCAGAGGGATTATTGCCATCTTGCAGCTTTATGTCACATTTAAAATCTGACATTTTACACTAAATTCAAAAGGAAAGGATAATCTCAATATCCAGTCTGAAATACAAGACTTGTTTTTGAATAACATTAAATGTTCAGGTTGTTTTTTTCGTTGTTTTTCTGTTTTTCCAACTTGGAATGTGGAAATGAAGCATCCCTCTATGGCTAAGCTGGCACAGTCTGCAACATTCTGTAGTGATTGCTTTCTGCTTTTTTATATGAGAAATTTACATTCCAGTCCAGGGTGAGGACAAATACTTGAATTTCATGGCAAACAGAAACCTTTTCCCCTCTAATTAGAAGTCTGGAACTCTAAGGTTCTACTTCTGGCTTGCTTTCTCACTTAGTGCAGAATAGCCCAGGCCAAATCATCTCTCCTATCTGACTCAGTTCCATTATGTGCAAGATGGGTGTTATAAACATGTTCCAACCTACCGCAAAGGAACCTGCAGGGATTAATATCTTTACCCACTGAATACTTGAAGTTATCTACAAATCTACACACAGCAGCAGTAGCCACAACACAACTCCAAGGGAAGGCTTTACTCAGTGGAGCTGCCTCTGGCATCTCCTCACATTATCAATTCATTACCAATTCTTCTAAAGCTAGGAAACAAAATTTTGCCAGTTGCACTGGTGCTTACCCTTCTCAACAGCCTGCAGTTAGTTTTACATATCGTAAAACCATCAAAAAATTATTCAGTCTGTAGCATTATATACAGGCTACTACCAACTGTAAATCACTGTAAATCACACATAGTACTGACCAGATGGATGAGCTTCTCTCAACTCATGAGCTGCTGAAAAGCAGTTATATGGGATACCTTTGCCTGATCCTAAGAGACAAACCTGATGCACAGTAGACAAAATATCTTTCTTGGAAATAATTCCAATCAGAAGAAAAAGGTGGAGGAAATGTAAAGGAAATCTTAAGTAATCTCATGTTAGTTTAATGCCATCTGTGTGGGATTGTACCAAGTGATTCAACCCACCTGTGCACATTACTTGCCACAGGGAAGTCATACCAAGAAAATATTCTTTCTTTGCCTGTCCTGCTCACTCACCACAGTGCATTACAGAATCATTCTCCTACAGGGGGCAAGGCTGAGGCAATGGGAGAATTCAAGGGAATGGATGACAAAATCCAGAATGGAAGCTAGTAAGAAAGGCCAGGATGGTTAGCAATGCTCTGACAGTTGACATGCAAGGATGGTCTACAGAGAGCAAAAGGAAAAATAGCAGAGAAACATGGTGGAACAGAAAATGTTTTAGCCGTATTCAACTAGGAAGCAAAAACTAGAGATCCATGGTGTAATGTTAGAAATTAGCTGAAGGTCTAGTCTGTCCAGGAGGAATCAACTCCAAAGCAGAGGTGAACACTCATGTCAGAAATGATTCCTCAGTGAGTCTTAGGCAGTACTGAGATGCAAAACAGAAAAAAACAAAGAACTGCAGATTTTCCAGGTAGAAGAGCTGATCAGACAAGGATGATGAGGATGAAGTATTGACTCTCAGCTCTGCTCTGAAGATGTAAGCACAGGTCCCATGGCTGACAGGTTCTGTGCTGTGTCTGCAGTCAAGGGATGTTAAAAACGAAAATTTAGGCTGGAACTGGAGTAGGATGACCAGAGAGAGAATCCACACAGAAAGAGCTGAATAGATGAAAGGAAGATGAAATAAGACTTGGAGAAGAAACTGGAGTTTATTGGTTTGAAGATGCAGGGACATTTTCTGAGTGTTTCAGTTTCTTTGTTTTGTTTAAAATTAGAGAAGCGTAAGACCTGCAACGCAAAAAGAGCCAAAGGAATAGGAGGATAGGAGAACAATAAGTGTGGGGATAAGAAAGAGGATGAAGAAAGTCTGAAAGAATGGCTCGAAGGAGAGCAGTGCAAGAAAGTTTTTGCATCCTTAAGAAGGCAGAGAGAGTGGAAGGGGAGGTGCTGAAAGTGCGGAAGAGATCTGCTTTCTTTCTGATGTAGAAGAACTTGGAGATATGCTATTGCAAGAGAAAAATATAAAGTTATCTTAGAGAGCTAACAAAATATACTGAAAACTGTAACGAAGACATTGAATTAAACAGAGATGGATATGTTGGCAAGGAAGAATGCAGGATAGGCAGAAGATGGACAGAAGTGGCCACACAGGAGATGATCAGAGGTTAAAAATAGGAGGCAGTGGTTAAAAAATGACAATGGGGAGCTGGTTCATCACTTTGAAGAAACTCAGAACTCAGGCAAGCTCAGGATGACATTGCTCAGTGCCCATTTCAGCATGTTAAGGAAGAATTTTGCTGTGGCATCCAGAAGCATCTAGTCCATGCTCCAAAACAGATAGAGCTGCTGACAGACTGTGAAAGCTCAATGCTAAAAAAGTGTGCTGCTGAGTCGACATAGCTACAGCTTTTGTTTCTTGGCCCAGGAGCTTTCTGAACTGAACTTTGGTGGCTGTCTCCTGTCACTACCTTGGAGATTCCCCGCTTTCCTACCTGCCTGTTGGTTCTCAGACAAAACTGTATTGCGAACTCCTTTCTATGGCTAACTCTTGGCTTAACTTCTTGTTCTGAGTCCCACCAAAGAGAGAACAGCCCAAATCTTTCTCTCATCAGCATCCAAACATCACATCCTTTTCTTTGGAAAAGATCCATGAGCTAATCCATTTATAGTAATTAGTTGGTAAAGATTGTTTTTTCTTCCCCAGAATATGTAGTTTTCCTCCACTTCTAATTGCAGTACATTTATGGATTCGTGGATATTCATAACAAAATCTGTCATTGTTTCTCACTGAATTACCATATGTACTATTAGTCATGCATCAGGTTCCCAATGCTAAGTCGTTTGAGGCTCCATTAAAAAGATAAGCAATCAAAGTATTTGCAAGGTAGCAATAAGGTAAAAAGTACCCACTAGTGTCTTTCAACAGAAGCTTAATGCTTACAGTGTATTCTGCATATTGTGAGTTTGTTTTTGCTTTTAAACAAACTGCCACTGATATGAGCTTGACTTCACATCTACTTTCTTAACATCTAGAAAATACCTTTTTTCTTCCTCCCCCTTCTTTTTCACACCTTCAGCTCCTTTACTTTTGCTGCTTCATGTTTAAATATTCAGTGCATAATCCTCCAATAAAATCTGTGCAAATTCCTTGTACAAATTTCTCTGTACATGCTACAGGTTGATGAAGGAAAAAAGGGAAAAGGATTGTCATGTGAAGACTTTCGGTGCACCTAGCTTCACTTTTTCTTTCAAATCACTGTCAGCAGCAGGTGCCTCTATGGAAGATTTGTAAATATCCAAAAACTGGACATGAGCCCTAACTGATCCTCATATTCAGAAAGAACAGGAAAACAACAAAGAAAGTGTCAAAACACTCCGACTTGCCACTCCAGAACTTTTATACTGTTTCTGTAGTTTACAAGGTCAAAAAATGTGCCTGGCAGCTATGCAGGTACCTCAAGAAGAGATACTTTATCCCTGCGATAGCTGTTGCTATGGATGGCATAAATTATTGGTTTGGTGGCAGAGCATCAATCTCACAGCAAAAGGTACATGGCCCTTAGAAAATCTATAGTTACTTTTGTTGATATTTCTCCCTTTTGAGATTTTTCAAAAAGTACCTAAGTGCTAAGACAGTAATAGCCATAGTAATGCATAACACCTAAAAAAAAAAATAGCAGAAATAGTTTGGTCAGTTGAAAGGTCTAGGCTGAACTGCTGACCACAGACGATTCACAAACTCAAGAGAGCAAAAGAAGATTAAAAGCCAGGTTTATTTAATGAGGTGTGTCATGGTCAGACAAAGAATTTACAAACTGAATTGGCACTGACCACATACTTTGCTTATCTGCATCTCAGTGCATGAGTGATTCTTCTATCCAAGCAACTGAGTACGTGGACTATTCACACATTTAATGCTATAGGGTACTGTGCATGCTGTGAAATTATGCCAGTCCTAAGGTAAGAAGTGCTCCACATTTTATAGAATATAATCTAATGAATAAATATAAATAAATATGGTCACAAATTACCAAATAAATGAATGAATATTCTGTAATGAGAGAAGCAAAATTCCCATGGGTAAGGGAAAAGCTTTCCTATGCAACTTGATCAACTTAGCTAGTGAATGTGGCAAAAAACAGGACAGTGCTTTAAAACATGCACCTGGTCCCACAGGCTGAGCTGGGCACCACCTCTTACCGCAACATTAATCTGGAGCAAGCAACTGGCAGGAGGAAGGATGTTCTTAAAAGCAAAGTGATAACCACTGCCTCCGTTTGGACTTAATATTTTCAGAGCTGCTTTGAAGAGGTTTCACCCACTGACAAGCAAGTTGTGCATAATCACATATGAGAAAGAGTGACTCAGTACTAGGAATAGCAATTAAATCCACACTGACCTATTTGTATTAAAAAAATACACCATGAGACCTTTTGAACCTGCTGGCCAGGGATGAGACTGAGTGCTCTCACCTTCAGTTTGGCTGAAATATAAATTGAGGTGCTGATGGGGTGTTTTTCTTTTGTTGTTTTGTTTTGTCTTTTTTTGTTTTTGTATATCTTTGTATTCAAGTTATCTGATAAATTTGGTATATTCTGTATAAGACATATCGGTGACAGCATTAGATCCTCATTAGCACACATTGGTGTTCCATCAGTTCAGTCCACGCACCTTTTACCCTCCAGACCCTCACCCATCTTTGCAGCCTGCCTTTGAACACTCTCTAATAGTTTCAGGTTCTTCTTACATTGTGGCCCCCACACCTGCACCCAGTGCTTTCAGTGAGGTTGCACAGTGCAGAGCAAAGCAAGACAGCCCCTCTCCAGCCTATCACCCCTCAGTCACTATATATAGCCAAGGTTGCCCTTCCCAGATGCAGAATCCGGCACTTTCTTGTGTTAAATTTCATGCAGATGGTGATTGACCAGCCCTCTGATTTGTCAAGATCTCTCTGCAAGGCCTCTCTACCTTTGAGGCAGTCAACAGTTCCTCTCAATCCACAATTTTAGTTGATATAACTTCAATCCACATATCCAAGTCATTGATAAAAATATCAGGGCCAGTTCTCTTCAAAATTGAGCCCTGGGGAACCCCACTTAGTAACTGGCCACCAGTTTGATGTAACTCTGCTTAATTTGATCCTTTGTGCGTGACACGTCAACCAGTTGTTCACCTATCGCATTGTTCTGTTTAAGCGTCCACATCTTTTTGTGAAGTCTTTTAAGGACAACAGTACCACAAGACACCACAGAAGCAAACTTTGGCCAGCAGCCACCAGTGAAGAGTAGTATGCAGGCTCAGAAAAATTCTCTCCCCATAAACCACAGTGATTTCCACACTCAGATCCTCAGTGCACATTCCTAGCACAGGAGTCCACCAGAAAGGAAAAACAACATCACGTCCATACTGGCATAACATTACCAATTCTGATCAGACTTTTAAGATTTCTCTTATGTTTCATCTAGCTTGCAAAAATAGGAGAAAGTATCATTTTTAAAGAAAGATCTATAAACCAATATACACTTTAAGACAGCCTGATCTCTGAATAACAGATCCAAAAGCTGGGAGTATTCATACCTGTAAAATTTAACTGCCCCCCCACATATTAACTCCTGCCATATGCTGAGCAGGTTTTTGTGGTGGAACATTATACCCTTGCTTCGGAGAAAACACTGACATGGTGCTGCACTCACCTTCACAATCAGACTTCGGTGCTCCTCAGATTGACTGAAGTTCATGCCCATTTCAAAGATGCTCATCGTTCCTTCTTCACACAGGCTCATCCAAGTGTGATACTCTTCACGCTCTGGCAGTCTATCCCAGAACGTCTTGAAGACCTCCCAGACTGTTTCCTGACACACTGAAGGCACAAGAGAGGTCTGCTGTTAGTACAACAAAAGTGCTTCTGTGGCAAAGGTAGTCAACACAGTATTGCTCAAATGCTGTATGCTTTTAAGTACATTAATATATTTATTGTGGTGATCAGCAATAAGAATGAGAGGGAATGGTCTCAAGTTGTGGGGGGGGGTTCAGGTTGGATATTTATTCTCAGCAAGAGTGATGAGGCATTAGAAGAGACTGCCCAGGAAGGCGGTGGTGCGTCACTGTCCCCAGAAGTGTTCAACAGCTGTGTAGATGTGGCACTGAGGGATCTGGTTATTGCACGTGGTGGGGAGGGGCTGACGGTGGGACTATGACTTTGTGGTCTTTTCCAACCCTAACAATTCTATGATACACACCATGTGTAAATGTGTAAGACATTAAATGCACCAACAACAAAGATCTGGTAGATCTTACACACTCATACTACTTCCCATCCTGAATTTTTATTGAAGTAATTATTTCATTAAAGAAAAAGTAGAGACCAAGAGAGATCACTGATCTTCTGACAACCATCAAAATAGCCTTTGACCAAAAACTGGTCAGTTCTTGTTTAGAGAACTCAGTAAGCCAAAACTGTAAGGTGAACAGCATTATAGACAGTCGAGACGAAACTTAATTTGTAAGAATGGTAGTTCCACTGAACAAAGCTTTAGAAGCTCAATCAGTAACAGGTCCCTTGGACATTACAAATAGTTTAAAATAATTTTCAGAAATTATAATTGCATTAATCACTGAAAAATAAGGCAGGATGATGACGACATAACCATGTAATATGTCGAGCAATAAGTCAATCCCTAACCTTCCTGTATATATGCACTGAGAAAGATCTGTGACTGAATAGACAGCCTGCAAATTAAATGTTGAATAATCTTGCCTGCCAGCTGCTTCACTCTCCCTCACCTGAATGTGCTCTTTGCCAGTCAGAGCAGTTGGTCATACCACTTGCTCAACCAAGAATAAGTGGAGGAGATGAAGATATATAGGATTTTCCATGCATTCTAGAAGATAACATTAAAAGGAGAACATCTCTAAAAATCAGCTGCATCAGGTGCCAGCCTGGGGTAGCACCACACAAACAAACCTGCTTTTCAGCTTTAATCTGATTTCACTAGTTAAATATATACGCACAGTTTGGCAGAGGCACACTTTGCATTCAGAGAAAGTCTTGACATCATAAGCAAAATCCTACAGGAGACTGACTACAAATCTATCTTTGGAGACTCATTTTTTCCAATCAGCTTTAAATTGCAATCTAGGCTACCAAAAATGGTATCTTTTAAAATACTGCTTCTTCTCACTACCCTGTATGCTGAATTCCAAAAAGGATGAAACGTGCATCTGAATTCCAAAATGGATTAAATTTAACACCTAAATCACAATGAAACTTTGCTTCTTCTAGCCAAGGGGTGGGCATTTCTATTAAATGCAACAGCTTTATAATTAATAACTTGAAGAAACTGTCCCCAGTCACACCTAAAAGCTTAGCTGATTTTGGTGCTGGATGGCATCAGGAAAAAAAAAAGCTCTTTTCTCCACTTCAAATTTCAGTTCATTATAGCAGCTGAGATCATTTCTCTGTAGAACTGTCAACAGATATACAGGTATTTCTTATTTCTGCACCACATTCCTGCCAGCTTTTCTTCATGGTGGTGGCCTTGGACATTTGACAGGTATGTATGGTGAGGAATGTGGTCTTTAGACTCTGCATATTTAACTTTCTGTAATACACTACTGCTCCAGCATCCCTCCAGTTTCCAGGTGTAATCTGTACATCTTTATCTGTAAAGCACAGTAATTGGTCCCCTCACATCCCACTTCAAGTTATGCTGGCTGCATCAGCAACTGAGGAAGCAAAGGCTGCCTTTCCACAAGAGTCTGCACAGCCCTCAGGCAATGAACCCATAATCCTTCTCAAGGATTTCTGGATCCTGCTGGAGTACTAATAAGCTTCCTGAAGCAGAAGGACATCTGTAGTATCCCCTCTACTATCCCACTCCTAAGAGCTGCATGTTCTGGTAAAGACCTACATCTAGTTTCAAACCCAGAAGCCTATACCAGGCAATACCACTTTCTCTGATTTCTCTGGGTGGAATTTATGTCCTGCATTCTGACTAATGGACCTTTTGCTCCAGGTGCAATAGTGCACAGCAACAGCCCTGAAACGTAATCATTCCCTGTAGCTAGACAAGCCTTCAGCACACCGTCAGTGAGAGATGAAGCCATGGCTAGAGCTTGCAAATACACTGATGTGGCACTGTCTAACCCTAATTTTCAAATGGCAACAGGCAAAGGACTGGCTTTGCAGCTGCAAGTAGTAAGTAGCAGTAATAATCATAGGCAGTTTTCCTTACTGCTCTTAATCTTAAGTAGTTTAATCTCTTTTTTTCTTTTCTTTTTGTTAATGAATGCGATGAGCATGCCTTGTCTGAATACAAGCTGCTGCTGTATGAACAGTTGCCCCAATCAGCTCCCAATAGATTAAAGTTTTATTGTGCGTCCTTTCATTTGGAATTAGACACTCCACTGAATTTTAGTCCCAAAGGCTTTGTGCCATCTGTGGGCTTCAAGCCCATTAATCAGACCTAAGCTGTCAGAACAGGGCTGTATTTACAAGAGAAGGATGAAAGGGGGATGTTGTTAAGGAGTACTCTCCAGCCTCTGTCTCGTCTTGCCACTTCCACTGTGGGAAGCAGTAACACATGAGACAGCATGGTACAAACTGATACTACATCATGCTCCAGCCTTTTTGACACTCAACTCATCTTGTCATTGTCCCATTTATTCCACTGGCCAATTTGGGAAGCTGGGGATTGCTTGGCAGGACAATGAATTCAGACTGCATGGGGCTCAACCCAAGAACTGTCCTCAGGACAGTCCACTGTTTAGTGTTCAAGAGAAAGCCCACAGCCTGGCTATGAAAAGAACCAATTTTGTTTTAGTCTTTCTTTTTCACGTACCTTTCCAATGCTTAAGTAGTTAGATGAAAGTTGCCATTCCAATCACTGAAAAAGAATGGCACAGTTTCTTCAACATGACTCAGATCACAAAAAGAAAGAAACAAATATGATTCTATCTTCCAACTGTTCCTTAAAGGATGTAAAAGAGTGAGTTCTTACCACGGCATGATTGACGTGGCCACCCAAGGAAGTGAAGAGACACCTCCCTCATGTTGCATTCAGTTCTATAAGAAGTGTTTATATTCTTTCAGTTTAAAGGTGGAGCCCATCACTGTGGCAGGTGTTGAATTACCTGTAGGCCAGTAAGGTTGTTCAAAGTTCTTACCAACAAATTTTTGTGAACTCCCATGAGAGAAAAATCTTGTTTTTCATAAGTCGGTTAAAAGTATGCTGAGATTATGTAAGCAAAACCTGAGGTCATAAGTCATGAGTAAATAAAGTTTAATTTGACTTGAGTAGAAGCTTCAGCAAACAGCTGTATTTTACTGTATAGAAATAATTCACTGTTTCTCCTTTATGACCTTCCAGCAACATGGTGTTACCCATGCCATTAGTACTATCTACATATTCTGACAATAAATTAAGCAACATTTAACTATTATTTGAAATCTCATAAACCTACTGCAACCAACTGTAGGGAACCAGCTATGGAAGGGGGTTGGACTCAGTACTCTCCAGAAGTCCCAGCTAACCTCTACAGCTAACCTCTACAGCTAACCTCTACAGCTAACCTCTACAGCTAACCTCTACAGCTAACCTCTACAGCTAACCTCTACAGCTAACCTCTACAGCTAACCTCTACAGCTAACCTCTACAGCTAACCTCTACAGCTAACCTCTACAGCTAACCTCTACAGCTAACCTCTACAGCTAACCTCTACAGCTAACCTCTACAGCTAACCTCTACAGCTAACCTCTACAGCTAACCTCTACAGCTAACCTCTACAGCTAACCTCTACAGCTAACCTCTACAGCTAACCTCTACAGCTAACCTCTACAGCTAACCTCTACAGCTAACCTCTACAGCTAACCTCTACAGCTAACCTCTACAGCTAACCTCTACAGCTAACCTCTACAGCTAACCTCTACAGCTAACCTCTACAGCTAACCTCTACAGCTAACCTCTACAGCTAACCTCTACAGCTAACCTCTACAGCTAACCTCTACAGCTAACCTCTACAGCTAACCTCTACAGCTAACCTCTACAGCTAACCTCTACAGCTAACCTCTACAGCTAACCTCTACAGCTAACCTCTACAGCTA
This sequence comes from Excalfactoria chinensis, assembly GCF_039878825.1. Classification (NCBI taxonomy): domain Eukaryota; kingdom Metazoa; phylum Chordata; class Aves; order Galliformes; family Phasianidae; genus Excalfactoria; species Excalfactoria chinensis. The sequence goes on from NC_092825.1 coordinate 81,018,647, forward strand.
ACCTCTACAGCTAACCTCTACAGCTAACCTCTACAGCTAACCTCTACAGCTAACCTCTACAGCTAACCTCTACAGCTAACCTCTACAGCTAACCTCTACAGCTAACCTCTACAGCTAACCTCTACAGCTAACCTCTACAGCTAACCTCTACAGCTAACCTCTACAGCTAACCTCTACAGCTAACCTCTACAGCTAACCTCTACAGCTAACCTCTACAGCTAACCTCTACAGCTAACCTCTACAGCTAACCTCTACAGCTAACCTCTACAGCTAACCTCTACAGCTAACCTCTACAGCTAACCTCTACAGCTAACCTCTACAGCTAACCTCTACAGCTAACCTCTACAGCTAACCTCTACAGCTAACCTCTACAGCTAACCTCTACAGCTAACCTCTACAGCTAACCTCTACAGCTAACCTCTACAGCTAACCTCTACAGCTAACCTCTACAGCTAACCTCTACAGCTAACCTCTACAGCTAACCTCTACAGCTAACCTCTACAGCTAACCTCTACAGCTAACCTCTACAGCTAACCTCTACAGCTAACCTCTACAGCTAACCTCTACAGCTAACCTCTACAGCTAACCTCTACAGCTAACCTCTACAGCTAACCTCTACAGCTAACCTCTACAGCTAACCTCTACAGCTAACCTCTACAGCTAACCTCTACAGCTAACCTCTACAGCTAACCTCTACAGCTAACCTCTACAGCTAACCTCTACAGCTAACCTCTACAGCTAACCTCTACAGCTAACCTCTACAGCTAACCTCTACAGCTAACCTCTACAGCTAACCTCTACAGCTAACCTCTACAGCTAACCTCTACAGCTAACCTCTACAGCTAACCTCTACAGCTAACCTCTACAGCTAACCTCTACAGCTAACCTCTACAGCTAACCTCTACAGCTAACCTCTACAGCTAACCTCTACAGCTAACCTCTACAGCTAACCTCTACAGCTAACCTCTACAGCTAACCTCTACAGCTAACCTCTACAGCTAACCTCTACAGCTAACCTCTACAGCTAACCTCTACAGCTAACCTCTACAGCTAACCTCTACAGCTAACCTCTACAGCTAACCTCTACAGCTAACCTCTACAGCTAACCTCTACAGCTAACCTCTACAGCTAACCTCTACAGCTAACCTCTACAGCTAACCTCTACAGCTAACCTCTACAGCTAACCTCTACAGCTAACCTCTACAGCTAACCTCTACAGCTAACCTCTACAGCTAACCTCTACAGCTAACCTCTACAGCTAACCTCTACAGCTAACCTCTACAGCTAACCTCTACAGCTAACCTCTACAGCTAACCTCTACAGCTAACCTCTACAGCTAACCTCTACAGCTAACCTCTACAGCTAACCTCTACAGCTAACCTCTACAGCTAACCTCTACAGCTAACCTCTACAGCTAACCTCTACAGCTAACCTCTACAGCTAACCTCTACAGCTAACCTCTACAGCTAACCTCTACAGCTAACCTCTACAGCTAACCTCTACAGCTAACCTCTACAGCTAACCTCTACAGCTAACCTCTACAGCTAACCTCTACAGCTAACCTCTACAGCTAACCTCTACAGCTAACCTCTACAGCTAACCTCTACAGCTAACCTCTACAGCTAACCTCTACAGCTAACCTCTACAACTCTGTGATTCTGTAAAATAGCAACTTCTTTGAGCCAAAACAGAAAATAAAGTAAGCATCTAGTCAAAACACATGTTTACCTGTATGCTTTCTGACTTGCCAACTGCTAAGTAAAAGAACTCTTGTGTTTAGGCCTTACATTACGATCTTTCCAGAGATGGGTTTTGAAGACTAGCTGCAGAACCCTACAAACAAAGCAGCCAACCAGGCAATGCTGACAGGACAATGAAGAAACTGCAGAGCAGACCCAGTGGTGCTGTCATTTCAGGGCAGCCTTCAGGGCACAGGAGAGCCCATCCCTACAACTACATCTCACTCAGAACTTTCACTGGCCTGCTGCAGGAATAGTCACAGTCACAGAGTATGTGGGACAGCATTATCAGCATCAGGCCCTGGACAAGGCAGGATTTGCGATCCAGCCTCTAATCCCTGGTAAACAATACTGATTAAAAGCATCATAAAATCGAGATCAGTCTTTTAAGGCAGCAAGCTAAGAGCCTTGAAGTTACACGTGGGTGGGAAGGTAAGGGTAAGCTCCTCTAGGAAATAACTTCCTTCATCCCATGGCCTTGGTAATAAATAACTTGCATTTTAGTGTTAAGTGCTCAGCTGCTTTGCAATTTTCATCTGAAGAATTCATCTGCTAGAAAAAAAGTACGTTTATGAGATAACAGCTCCCTGCTATAGAGATGTGATCATTCCAGCTGTCCTCGGAAAAGTGAGCAAGTACACAGATGATGTGTGACTGACAAGATGAATCAGAATTCAAACCAAGAATGAAAACCAGATGGCTTGATCTTCAATTTCTTTTTTTCCCCAGTGTACATTTTGCATGTGAATAAGACAAGTCCCCAGAAATCCAGTCACTTAACTCACCCCTGGAATATATTCATCTTCAAGGTGAAAAATTTTCCTCCTAAGGCAGGAAAAATGGAGCAACAGCATGTTTGGCACATGCACTTGTGCAAACTTTCACTTGAGCAACATGTTATAGGCACAGTCTTGATTTTTAAGGGCTACAACAGATTCCAGAGGCCCCTTCAGAAAGCTGGACACATATCAAAGTCATTGAATCTCAGCATCTCTCCTCTGGAAGCCAAAAAGCCCAGCCCTTGGAGCTTATCTGCTCCAAATCTAGTGTTTACACTCAACACATACAAACAATATCTTGAAAAACTCAAAGACAAACTGTGTTCCAACAATAACAAAAAAACAAATAGGTAGGCATAAGCTTTTTTCAGTCCTACAAACATATGCAAAGGGGTGGGGTGGGGGGGAGGAAATGTGTGATTGAAGTTTACTTTCTTAAGACTTTATCATTCTTTTCAAAATCTCCAGCTAAGATCTACGATGAGACGACCTCTCTGTCTGACACTCTCCCATATGGCTGGCTACCTCGCGTGCACCTGGGCAGCATACAGCACCTCTCTGGCTCTAGCTTTACAATTCAGGATGCATTTATCTCTCAAATGAGAAACAATTAGCCTATTACATCTCAGTCTGTGCCCAGGGATTTCTGAGGTTAATAGGAGAGGCAACACATGACAGCAACCAGTGGGGGGTAGGGTGGCTTTCTGGCCATTTGTGTAAGTGGAGAGCGCTGGAGTTTAATCTCAGTTAAATCCCATTAGTGCTTCTTAAGCGTTGAATCATGTACAGGGGCTAGGAGCACCAAGTCAGGCAGAACATTCTATTTTGAGGCAACCTGAGGCCAATTCCTTCTCTTCTCTTGCAGTTTCTCTACAACTAGAAGACTTAATGGCAGCGGATTTTTATCAGAATTATTGCAAGAGGGAGACTGACAGATATTTCCTAAGAGATCTTTCCTGCAAAGATTTCATTAGGACTTGCTAAACAATCTAATAGAGTCACGTGCAGTGCAATCACTTCAGCTGCTGCTGAAATGCCATTGTTTATAGGCTATAACACAACAACCTTTAAATAACACATGTGGCAGTCCAGGGTTTTTAATTTAAATAGCTGAATGTCGGTTAGCTAATCCACACTAAGGATGTTTGCCATGAATGCTGACACACTGAACTCTAGCACGAACTATTCTCACTGGCAATATTTCAATAACTACAAAGGAGTATCTTTCAAGATAACACTTGAGATTTTGAGAAGCGTACGCTGGCATCTAATAATTCAAGTGTGGAGGGAGGCAGAAATGGAGTTTTTACAAATAAATTTCAGAAATGTATTGGCTGAGTATGAGCTATGTGTAATAAGTGAAAAGGAAGAGGGGGAAACAAGGAGGAAAAGGCCCACTTGGACAGGTACTTTGATTTAATGCACGTTGCTTCAGCCAGGTAGCTTTCATGAATTTTGACCTCTTGCTTTCATCACTATTCAGCAAGATTTGCATAATTTGTGTCATGCAGGGTTTCAACATCAAATTGAACCTCCAATCTTAGTTCTACCCGTGTGCAGAACATCACATCATTATTTCTGCTGTTTCAGTAAATAGATCAACTCAAGAAATGAGGAGAAAATTTGGATTCTGTCTTTACTGTCATAAATTCAGTCCTTTGCCCAAGATCACCAAATCTTGATTATAATCATGAATAGAACTTCATTTGTGAGAAATTCCTCTTATTCTTTCCAAAGTACTGAAATGTTCTTGGCTCTCATTAGCTGTGACACATCAGAACACTGTTTATTTCATTCTCTGGTCAGGATCTTTAAATGCTATCTTTAGATGTTCAGCTTCACCTGAAGCTCTGCTTGACAAAAACAGTTCTGGCAGAGACACCATCTGATCTACTTGCATGAAACTCAATGCACTGAACTGTTGAAAGCCATGAATCAAAGAAGAAAAAAATCACAAATGCAAATTAGGAATGATAGACATAGGAATAACTACATCTCAGCCATCCAAAGACAGTAGCAGTACTAACCCTGAGCCACAGTGCCAAAACCAAGCATCCTTCATTTTACCCAGTTGATAGGAACAGTGCCAGGATAACAGGGCATACCATCAACCTTGCGACCCTTACTTTGTTCCTGTTCCACTGGCAAGTACACCATTTAAGTCTATTAAATTCTCAGCTGCCAACTAACAGTTTACACCAAAGGAAATGGGCAGTCAGTGACTGGTCAGTCTCATGGCCTGATGTGGAACAGACAGACTTTTGGCCTGAGTGGGTATGACTGTTTTTCAAATATAATCATTTTCTGTTAACGGGGACTTGGCCCATAGCCTGCTTGTGAAGAGTAAAAAACATTATTCCAAATCAACATTACTGTACTCGGCGTACTTGCTATCTGAAATCCACAGTTCGTTTCCTACTGAATCCCTTTTGTGAAACCACCAGCCTGTTGGATACATGTTGTGCTCATCACAGCAATCCAGCTATGAAACACCATCAGATTTACACAGACCTCCCAGCAGCATCACTGCTCCTATTAAAAGGATATGTATTAAAGACCCAAACCACAGGCCTGTAGTACCCAAACTGCATGCATCTCTGACTGATTTTCATCTCTACATTCCCTAAGAAATGAAATACAAAGGCAGCCAACAGCAGTGACTTCCATGCACAGCTTCAGGAGGTGTAGAGTCCTTATTTATCATGCTGGAGACTGCAGAAACAACCATAACCCTGGACTCAGCTCAAAAGAGACCAAAAATAGTATCTACCACTAGCGTAAAGGTTGGTTTGTTCTGCAGTGCAAATGACTGTAGGAGTAAATCATCGCATGAGAAAACTGCCTTCTAGACTGTAGGTGTAGAGAAACAGTCACAAACAGCCCTGTTCTTGGCTGGTGTTTCTAACTACTGCAGTAGCAGAAACAATTAGCAGTGAATAACCATATCATTATTCAGATAATCTGTCCCTAACACTAGTAAAAGCTTTAGCAAGCTAACAAAAGTAAGTAAAACAAGGGGACCTACAGCTAGGTAATTAAATCCCTACATTTTCTTCTTAGGTAGATACAAAATAGAGCAAATATACCTCAAATAGCCAGAACATGCAAGCATCATCTTTTTTTCTTACAAGCTCTTATGTCAAAACAGCAATCAACTGTGTCAAAACAGAAATCAACTGTGTCCCTCAGTGTCACAACTACACATGCTCTTGAACACCTCCAGGGATGGTGAATCCACCACCAGCCTGTGCCAGCGCTTCACCACCCTTTCTGAGAACAAATGCTTCCTAATATCCAATCTAAACCTCCACTGGCACAACTTGAGGCAGTTCCCTCTCATTCTGTCTCTGTTACCAAGGAGAAAAGGCTGACTCCTACCTCACTCATCTTCCTCTTAGAGCATTGTAGAGGGCAGTGAGGTCTCTCCTGGTTCTCCTCTTCTCCAGACCAAACGATCCCAGCTCCCTCAGCCACTCCCCATAAGACTTGTATTCCAGACCCTTCACCATCTTCACTGCCCTTCTCCGAACACATTACAGGGCCCCTTGTAGCAAGATGCCCAAAACTGAACACAGCACTCAAGGTGTGGCTTCAGGTGCGTTTACTCAGAAAGTAATTAACAAGACCTCACCAAATAGTTCCGATGCAGTGCATTGCCACTAACAGAACGAAGACAACAGGTTGCTTGGACCAGACCTTGCTCAACTTGCAGCTAATTGAAGTCATCCCTATTTCTTGCAGAGATCTTTTTCAAAAGTCTAAGATGCTAAGGGTGGCCACGGCATCTCTGCTCAATAAGTCATAGGGGACTGTAGAAGCCAGGAGTTCAACAGGAAAGCAGAGGGACTCAGTGGGCCTTTAGTTCAGGCTAAGATCATCAAGTTCTAAATAAGCTTTTACGAAACAACTTACAGATGTCTCTTCTTTACTCTCACTCAGACTTTTGTTTACTCAGTGTTTGCCTATGCTCTTGTATCGTGTGTAATTGAGGGATGACTGCAGTTAAAGTGAATAATATGGATTAATTTGGAGCAAAACAAATACCAGCTGAGTGCTACTGAGCAGACATAAACAAGAAGCTCACAAAGGCTGTCAGACAATGTGATCAATGTCAACACCTCTCTTAAGCTGGCACAAGTCAACAATTTCAATGAAGCTCCACATAGTTCTATTTTGTACTCCAAATACATTCTTAGTATTTACTTTTACACAGACACTCAGCTGCTCCTGACTGTAACTGTTTTTTCACTGCACTTAAGAGAGAAGAAATACAAAATGCGTGATTCAGAATATGTGAAGCCAAACCTCTCATTCTCTAACAAGCCTTGGAAAAAGACTTCTCAATTAAAAAAAGCCCACACAGCCACCATGACTCAAAAATAACTCCAAATCCATTTGCTAGGCCAAGATGTTCATGCTGTGGCTAGAAGGAGTGTTCAGCAGACCAAAGTAAAACCAATTCCTAAATGGTGCCAATAAAAGAAGGAAGTTGGGAATCTGTTTCTTTTTGCACCAAACAACAGACACCTGATTCTGTCACATTAGCCTAGCTGTAGTCTCCTATGTTGAATTATCAGAGGGGCCCTGCATGATCAAGGCAATGCGGTATCACCAGTTGAAACAGCCAGCAGATGTCCTTGAGCTGTAAAAGTCAGATGCACTTTCTCAAAACTGTTTCTTTAAGTCCTTGATAGCCTGAGCATAAGTCTGCAAGTGGGGCTCCCAACCTCCAGAAGGGATAGGAGTGGCCTTCATCTTTTAGCTGTTGGGAGGGAGGTGTTAACCCCATGAGCAGAAAAGCTGACCCAATACTCATGGTTGAAGTGTGGAACACAGAGATTATAAACTCTACAACTCACCTTGTCTCAAGATTTGCGGACCTCAGGAAAATTGTTTAGGGTAGAATTACTGACAAAGGTGATTTAGTAGCCCACTGCTTACAACAGTTTCACCTATTATATTAGTATGATCATACAAGCATAACAGCAGTGTAGACAAAAAGGCCAGAGACTTCTTTTTTCTTCCCCTTTTTTTCTTGTTTTGTTTTGTTTTTTCTTCTGTAGCTAAGCTATATTTGTTACTCCTTTATAAATGTTAATTAGAAGTGCAAGAGAATACGTCTCTGAAGACATTTCCTTCTTCCTTACGTGAGAACAGCTTTTCCCTGTTCCATTGATGGATTCTGGGTAAACATGCTAACACCCAATAAAGCATTTGAATGCAACTGTACAGAAATACAGGTTGGATGTCAGGAAATAGGCTGCTCAGGGAGGTGGTGGAGTCACCATTCCTGGAGGTGCTCAACAGCCATGTAGATGTGACGTGGAGGGATGTGATTAGCGGGCATATGGTAGTAATGGGCTGATGGTTGGACTAGATAATCCTGGTGGTCTTTTCCAACCTTAACATTTCTATGATAAATACAGAAAGCAATGCGTTCCATCGCTGCAAGATACAAGTGTGAAAATACATCATACTGCTGTAATATTTCAAGGCATGGACAAAGCTGTTACAGAGTATATTTCAGATTTTATGATTGGACTGGATGATCTTTTTGGTCTTTTCCAACCTTGATAATTCTGTGATTTTCAGAGCAAGCTTATTTACACCAACTTCTTCATCTTCATACAAAGGCCTCATTGCTGTTACACCACAGCCTCACACACAAGAGATTGTTTTAGGTGAGAGAAAAAACAACTACAGCCAAAAGCCACATGGCTGTCCAATGTTTCTGCCATTACTCATCTTCTTTGTATTCTACCAGCATTTCAAGAACACTACATTAAAGCAGAATCTCAGAACAGCTCTCATAGAATTGTCACTAAGAAATTAAGTTTTTTTTTTAAAGCCATGTATTTCCTATTGCACAGTACTATTACATTTAAAAGCTCCATCTATTATTTTTTTACTTATAACTAAATGTTATCAGTTACTCATGAGATTATGATCTTGGTGCCCACTTACCTCTGAGCCTGAAGTACTTCAGATGGTTGGCAATAGCCTGTTCAACAGATTCATCGGGGCAGACCTTAACTCCACTGGGAAACAGAATGGAGCGCTTCCTTCGACGCAGTAAATGCCTGCTGACTTGCTCAGTCTCCACAATGCCATGAAGCTTTCTCAGTTCAGGAGGCAGAGAGGGGCTTGCAAACTGCCAGACACTGAGCTGAGGGGTTGGTGAAGCATCTGTAGCCTGTTTTTCTGCTGCTGTAAAATTGAAACGGTGTATAAATTTCTCAGATGAGGTAGAGATGCAGTCATGTGTATCTCAGTGCCATTGCTCTGGTCTGTGGAGGACCAAACTGTTGTGGGTTTTTTTTTTTTCTGTTAACAAGCTTAAACCTGTCTGTGTAACTGCCCTATTACAAACAAACTCAACCTCTTTTACAGCATGTTATCAAATGAAACCTCTGACCCTGTGAATGCTAATGTTGTGTATTTGATTTCTCTTCTGGGATTTGGCTTAAGTCAGTGGGACCATACATGTCAATAATCATGTGCTGGAAGTTTTCAGGGCCAGGAATGGAAAGTGTAATTAGTTGAAGTGCCCTTATTCCATACATTATATCCGCAAGCCCTGTGCTTTAAGAAAGCTGTCTGAATCGGCAACTAGCAACTTTCCCTTCTAGCACCACAAGACCAGGTCCCACCCTGACAGGAGGAAACAAACAAACAAACAAACAAAAACAACAGAAAAAAAAAAAGATGTCTCAGCTTCAGCTTATTGCTTTTTTTTTGTTAATTTCCTCTGAGTTGTTCCACATCCCTCCAGAAAAACAAAGAAACAAACAACTTACAGCTAAGGGGAGAATGCATCTATTTGGTTTTACTATGACTGTCAATCTCTGACCTCCAGAGGCAGCTTATCTGAAATCAGTTAATTCCACTTTTTTCTTTCACTATTTCCCCAGAAAACAAATGAAGAAGAATCAAAATGAATTACTAATTACAGAAGGAACAGTAATTGTTTTCTGTTAATTACAGAAGGAACAGTAATTGTTTTATGGCATTTTTATACCCCACAGACTGTAAATTTATTCTGCAACTTCAAAGTCAATAGCATTTCTGACTCTGATGACTGAAGGATAAAGATCGTGGCTATTCTGATGGTACACTAATAATAGCTCTAGAGCAGAAGGCCACCAGTAGATGATATATTGGAGGGAGAAAGGAACAAACAAGGTCACTAAGGCAAAACACCAATCTTTACCTAAATAGACACATTTTCATTGACCATACAGAGGACATATATTTTGTCATCTAATACAAACTTACTAGAGAAAAAAAAAAAAAAAAAAAAGAAACAACAACAAAAAAAACCCCACTAAGTGGAAAAGCTTGGTGTTCAGTATTTGATGTCTTTCAAAGTTGGAAACCCTTGCACCCTATGCCTACATTCTGTTCTTAAAACAACAGCAAATCTTTCTCATAAATCACTCCGTATTTATAACACTGATATCACAACATAGATTTGGCCAAATGTTTGTGTTGTCCTCCTTCATTTTAGTTAAGGCAAAGAGGCATTTTTTTCCTACACACTACTGTAGGCAAAACCCTGAAAACAAGAATGTAAAGAAGAAAGATGACTGCATTACCTGCAACTGCTTGAAGATCTCCTGTAATCATTCCCGAAACCAAGAGGCAGAGAGAGGTTTTCCAAAAGAAGGCAAACATATTTATTTGTGTCCAAAAACCAATAGGCAAGAAAAAAACAAAATCCTTTTCAGCAAGAGAGTCGTTGCCTTTAATGTATCCTTAAGCCAAGCAAGAGCATCGCCCTTCTTGAAAACGTCTTGACGTCACGTCAAGTTATCTTTGGAAATAAAACACTAGGTTAAAAAAGTCAAACAAGACATCCTGGAAATGATCTTTTCAAAGCAAGAATTCCACCCCAGTGAAGAAACAAGGAAGGTGATGAAGTAAACGCCTCAGAGCTGCCAGATGGACTGAGACAATTTTTTAATTTTAATCTGGCCAGCTAAGCTCTTTACTGGAGCTTGTCATACCATTAACAGACAGTCCAAACAAGGACAGCACCTTTCACACTTAATTAACCACGTATTTGAACAGGCCCTTCAATTTCTGTCTATTTCTAAAAGTCATACTGACCACAGAGTACCAGCGTGGGTACACTACTCTCCAGTGGAAGGTCTCCACGAGCTTTGCCCTCTGTCTGTACTCATGTATGTACCTAAGAATGCACTGACTTGCTTGTAGCACCAATGAGCACAGAGGCAGGACTGAAACAATCATTCCATAGCTGTCATTCTGGTGACAGAGGTAACATGGTCCTGCTGCTTGAGTCTGAGCTAAAGCAGAAGATCTGTCGCTACATTACTGCCCTTCACATCCCAGGATAAAACCAGGGCAAATGGCGATTCTTTCACCTCTGCTCAGATGTAATCTGAGATGAGCGTTAAGAACAGATTTGTGCTGATACCTGGAGAAATGGTGGGTTAAGGAGAGCTGCAGACAGGATAGAGGGTGCAGGAAAACAGCAGCATTCTCAGCTCCCCTCCTCTCCAGGGGTCAGCTCAGTGCAGAGATGTGTATGGAAGCCAGCTCACAATGGCAGACAGCAGTCAGACCACAAGAAAAACCATGTCAGGGCTGCCTAATGGGTGGCACTGCTCAGGACTTGCTGCTCACTGCTTTGCACATCCTGGATAATACTAACAGGACGCTCACAAAAGTCAAAGAAAACCACCCTTTATTCCTTCTCTGTCTTCTAACGTGTAACAGACTCCAGTCAATATTTTCAAAACAACAAACACTTCTTTTTTTTTTCCCCACAAAACTACTAAACTGCACTTTAAATTAAACTGCTGAGCTGTTCTGACAGCCTGCATTTTGGATCTCTCAGACCAGCGCTCCTCACCTCAGCTGACTCTGTCAAGGTAACTACACAGCTGGCAGCAGCAAGTGCGCAGTGCACCACAATCCTGGGGAGCTGAGGCACACAAATGCTGCGCTTGTGCCCAAGGAGGTTGTGGATGCCCCGTTCCTGGAGGCATTCAAAGCCAGCCTGGATGTGGCTCTGGGCAGCCTGGTCTGGTGGTTAGCGACCCTGCACAAAACAGGGGGGTTGAAACTACATGATCTTTGAGATCCTTTTCAACCCAGGCCATTCTATGATTCTATATTAAACTGCTTCTGAGTCCTACCGAGTACCTCCAGGCATAGAGAGCCACTTCTGAGACCAGTTTGGGTGCCTATAGTACTATGCAAGATTGATAAACACAGACCAGACTTTTTTTAATCCTCTGCAGACACAGGAGCTCCCAATGCTATGAATGCCTTCCTTCCATTAACCTGCAAGAATGCAAACAAATAGAGACAAGTAACTGTATACAAACCTACAAGGACAAAGGCTCTCTTACCTCATGAATGCAACAGCATTTAGAGAAGATTCTCAGAATCATAGAATTACTCAGGTTGGAAAAGACCTCAAGGACCATCAAGTCCAACTGCAGCCTAACTATAATACACTAACTCTAACAACCCTCTGCTAAATCATATTTCTAAGCACTACAACCAAACAGCTCTTGAACACATCCAGGGATGGTGACTCAACCACCTCCCTGGGGAGCCTATTCCAGTGTTTAACTACCCTTTCTGTAAAGTGTTTCCTGACATCCAACCTAAACTTACCTTGGTTCAACTTGAGGCCATTTCCCCTTGTCCTGTCACCAGTGAGAAGAGTCTGCACAAGCATAAAGATATGAAACCCAATAAAAAGCTTTCCTGAAAAGTTTTCTTATTTTCTGTTTTATTATGCATTAAGCAAGGCCTGAGGCTATTTAGCCTTCCAGTATATCAGCCCAGCACAGCCTGTCATTCTGCCACCACGTACCACTGTAAAGTACTTGGAAACAGAAACACCAGGAAGTGAGACTGATCAAATTAATCAGACACTTTAGTATTTGCTCTGCCTATAATGTGTAATGTGAATCTATCCCTTGCATTACTCCTTTTCTGAATTGTACCTCAGGTGATATCTTACCTTATTCAACAGTAAAAGACGATCCTGGTGCCCATGCTTCATTTTGAACGGAGTTTCCAATTCCTGTTAGAATGGTTTCTCATTTTTTTCTTGGAAGATCTAAATCCTACAAGTTATTTATCTTGTCTCTTGTTTGTCAACATCACTTTGCACCAATCTCCATGACTCAGATTTCCTTATGGAAGCCATTTTCAAGTCCCACAGAGCTGGAACGTTGCATTTTCTTTCATGTTTAGCATGTCATAAGTACAATGCAATGCCTTGATACCAAATTGCAGAGTGCAGGTTAAAGGGTCTTATGAAGACTGGTTTGCTTCAAAGCAACACACCTCTCCACCATATCAGGAACATAACTAAACGTACAAACACTTCCTAGCATTCACCACATGTCTGTTACATGCGTATGGCTGGAACAGGGTGGATTACAGCTGCATGACCCAGGTATTTCCCAGGCTGGTCATTCAGGTTGTCAACACTGTTAAGGCCAACTAGATAAAACTATAAGGCTGCTGAGTCCAAGGGTAGTCTTGCTTGCCACAAGAAGCTACAATCCAGCTGCATGGACTGAAGAACAATTAACTGCTTTGATCAAAAATTGGGTTAAGAGAGACAGACTGAAGGACATATTTTCAGTGCAAGAAGATGGATTATCTCATATTTAGCTCATCAGTTCTCTGTGGCAGAAGCAAAAAGAATGGTGACAGTCATGTTTAGTAACTTCTGGAAGTTTTTATTATCAAATGTATTGGCATCCCCATCGCACATTGCTATCATTAACCTACAAAGTCAATCCTTTACTGTTATAAAACCAATTTAGAAAAGTTTATACATATCTTTTACTTTTAAATATCTACATATAAACCAGTTAATCTAAAAGAGAATAAATATTGTTTTGTGATATAAACCAATTTTACTGTAAGAAAAAGTCCAAAGTATTTTTAATAAGGGAACACCGAAAATATTTCATCCATTAAAAAAAGGCGTAGAGAAAAAACACACATTTCTGTGTTGTACCATTTATCTCTTACAATAAATACAAAGATCATCCCTGGGAGGGAAAAATGGTGGTGATGAGGTTTGTGAGATAAAAGTCACACAAATTCTTGGGATGAGAGTGACAAATATTGGTGGGAGCAGTGATAAACTACCGAGTTGAACTAGAAACAAAGCAAAAAACCTCAACATAAACACACGAGGCTGCCCACAGTTACACAAAAAGTAACTGCACTCAGCAAAATATGTTTCACAATTGTTTCTGCTCTTCAGAAGGACTCCTTCCTGGTTTGAGAAACAACGCTGTTCTTTCTCGTTTTTGAACAACTGTGCAGAACCTGAAGTCATGGTGGGATTTTCCAAATGCCAGGTTATCAGAGTTGCCATGAGGAAAGGGGCCCTGAGAATTCTGCCACACTACAAATTTGTCCACATCTTTGGGGTTGCCCTTAGTTTTTACTTCAACTTTCTAACCTACCTCCTTTGAGGCTTCTGTTTTTGCAGATATGCTTATTATACAAATGACTTTGTTGGCTACCTGCAATGTGGTTCCTCTGGGTTCTTCTTCCTGTGGGTAACAGGAGAAAGCATCCTCTCAGAACAGCCACCATCTATCAGGATATAACTATGGGAAAAAGGGTGCATGCATCAAAATGTTATTAGAGTTTCCATGACAACTGTCTGTGAAAAACTAAATAAATATATATACAGACTATGATAAACTCACACTAGTTTATCATATCAAGTCCTGAGTTCAAACACTCAAATATTTGGGTGCCTTTACTGAATTTTCCCAAATAAAGTATAAATCCCATATGTCTTATATATAAGTAACACGTCTTAAAGACATATTACATATAGCAACATCCCTTCTAAATGAAAACATCCTTATTTCTCAAATATCTCAATCATATTGAGCCACAATCTACTTGCTTTTCTAATGCAAATGATGCCTTTAAGACTCACAGGAGTAACTTTCCAAAATAAGGCAATTAGGAGTAAAAATCTATTGCCTACATGTACTGTACCAGCACGTACTTTGAGAGCAAGATTTCTAAAATCTGACAAGAAAAGAGTTATCATAAAGGACACTCAGAAGAGCCCACTTCTGACTTCAAAAGATTCCAAGATTCACTCTCAAGCCAATTAATCTTTATGATGGAAATGCTAGGAAGGAAAAAAAATTAAAACCCAGAAGTGCCAAATCCCAGCAGAATATTCTGATAAATGCAAACTATTTCTGTATATTATCAGAAACAAAACAGAACAAAAAAAAAAACATCTCTAGAGAGAATCAATGTTATATCCTTAAATTGAAACAATACATAGTATTCATTCTATCTGTATGAACTGCAAAGTAGAAAGAGACACTGTATAAGGTCAAAAAACCATCTTTGGGCCTGATTCCTACATGCCCATCCAACTCTGTAAGGTTTATATAGAACTGTAAAGAACAGGCTCCAAAAGACCAAAATATTTTCACATCTTTGTTGCATATACCTGTACGCAGTCTCATATTCCAAGTTAAAAAAAAAAAAAAAAAAATCAATTAGCAAGTCACATGTATTAGCTTTAACTTACATATTTACACTTATCTACAATCTTCTCATTCACCGCCCTCCCTTCCCCCCCCCTTTCAATGGCATTTTATCATCACTGAATCCGAAGTAAGATAATTATTTACATAAATACATAATGAACAAAAAAATATTTTTTTCTTCCACGCAAGGCGGACAGAACCAAAATGCTGCTAAGCAGAGTTCCAGGTACTTAATACAACAGCATCTTTGCCAGTTCTGGCTTATGGGATTTATTAGCTTCTGCTGCCTCTGAGCTGTTGAAAGTGCAATTGCAAGATCAGGTCTTGGATTTCTTCTCTTTTGCTTCTGATCAGCTGACGAGGAAACCACTTCTCCAGATGCAGTGGCTGTTCAAAGTCAATTATAGGATTCTGGTAAAAAGAGAAATAAATAAAAACAAGAATATTTACAGCAGGAATTCCCCATTACAACCTGCAAAAAGAATTCCAATGCCTTCCATACTGCTGAGACCTAGCATGCATAAACAAGTTACCATGAGATACAGTGGTCAAGAATCTAAGTTAAATTTCAGTTCCTCTGTTATAGTTATAGTCATACATAATGCAAGCTACTGATGGTAAACAAAAAACAGATTATCATCACTTCCTCTTAAAGATACTTTAATATAAGCTAATATTCAATGCTGATTCTATATACTCTCATACGATTAGACATGCTCTTGATATTTAACAGGAAGCAGGTGCATTTCAGTCAAAAAACACGCACGTGCGATCACACCACATGGAATGATTAAGCAAGCAAGTCTCAGGCACATTTTTATTGTCATGAGCTGGCCTGTCTGAGAGACGAAAACAAAGAAGCAAGAGTATTGCCAGCAATTCTAGCAGGATATATAGAAAGAAGAATTTGGACCAGAACAGGAAAGCAGATTCAAATGGCTGAGATATTTCTAGTTCTGGCAATAAGATTACAACACTACATCTCAACTGCCAAAGTTTTTTGTTTTTTTTTCCTCCTCTTGTCATTCTTTTGCCATGCCTACTTTTCACCTTCTCCTTCCCGTGAATAGAGTCATGTGTTAAATTCAAAAAGCAAGGTGAGAATGGCCTATGAGTCCTGGTATGCTCAGAACAACAAACGACCTCACCCTGACCTTGCTTCTGTATTGTTAGAGAATAAGAAGTTCAGAACACTGGTAAAAAACAAATAAATAAATTTCTCTTCTACCTCCCTATTACAAAATCACTGAATGGATGAGGCTGGAAGGGAATTCTGGAGGTCACCCAGTCCAAACACCCTACTTAAGAAAGGCCAAATAGAGCAGACAGCCCACAACCCACACTACATCTTTGACTCTAAACTGATGAGACATGGATCTGATAGATGGACCACTTGGTGAACAAAGAATTGGCTAGAGAGTTGTGGTCAACAGTTCACTGTCCAAATGGAGATAAGTGATAAGAGGTGTTCTTCAGGAATTGGTATTGGGGCTGGTACTATTTAACATCCTTGTCAGTGATGTGGACAGTGGGATTTAGCGCACCCTTGGGAATTTTGCAGATGACACCAAGCTGAGAGGTGCCATGGACATGTTGGAGGGATGGGATGCCATCCAGTGGAACTCCAACAGGCTAGAGAGATGGGTCCATGCAAACAAACTGCCATTGAACAAGGCTGGGTGCAAGGTCTCACACATGATCGCAGTCTAGGTGATGAGTGGACAGGAGTCAGTCTTTTGCTGGACTTGGGAGCACTGTGGGACAAAAAGCTTGACATGAACTGACAACAGGCACTTGCAGCTCTGAAAACCAGCCATACCATGGACTAAATCAAAAGAAAGGTAGCTAACAGATCAAAGAACATGATTCTCTCCCACTACTCAGTGCTCATGAGATCCCACCTGAAGCATTGTGTTCAGCTCTGAGGCTTAAGAAAGGCACAGAGCTGCTAGTATAGGTCATGAGGAAGGTCAAGAAGATGACATTTAGAAGTATGTTCAGTACATGTAAGAGAATTTCCCCTAGCTTTGTTTATTGTCTCTTAAGGATCCTACTTCCATCTCTTTACAGAAGCTGCTGCCTGCACAGACAATGCTATTCAAAGGCCAAAGGAAAAGCTGAACAAAGCTTGAAAGGCAACATGAGAACCTGCACAGCAAACATGTCTTTGTACCATTTGTAGGCCAGAAATGCATAAACTACACAGGACCCAAATATATCCACACAGCTGCAGACCTTGAATGTGTCAATGTAAATGCAATATTAAACCACAATGTAAGAAATGCCTGCCTAAGAAACCCATAGGAGAAATCGTCTGTGTTTCAGATACAAAGACCTCCTGCCACAAGACAAAGAACAGCTTTTATGTTCTCTTTCTCAGATATCTTAGACAACGTAAGATGCTAAGCAACACAGGATCTCTGTCTGAGTATTTCTCTCAGAAATAGCAGTTAATGGTTTGAGGTGATTTTGGGGAAACGGAAAAGCGGATTCTTTTAGTACCTGGAAGAAGCTTTCCACATATTGTAGCAAGTACACCCCACAGTCACTACTGTTATCTTGTTTAGGCACTCTTGGATAAAAGTCAATCATTGTTGATTTACTAAATTCCCGATGCGTTTTCCGTTTGGCTTCCCATTCCACTTCAAGATACCTATAAAAGAAAGCAAATAGATATTTGAGAAATAACTCCCAAGTTCAATGAATTTTGAGATGCTTCTCAATATTGTTCTGGAGCTGGACAAAACATTAAGATAGCCTCAACCAATTTATTTCACAGAACCTATAAAAGAAATTCATACAAGTAAAAAATTTCCACTGTCCAATATTCTACCATACACAGATTCAGTTCTATCATGGAATATACAATACACAAAGTGGAAAATATACGTGAAATTATTTAAAAATAATCATTATCATCCATCTGCATTGAGTTAATTCAAGCTATTAGGTCATTTTAAAACCTGAGCTCAAGGAGGAGTTCAAGTGATCTTTCCCAGATTTTATTGTGTTCATCCAAAAAAGCCAGCAGTGCTTTTCTACCCTAAAAAATTTAGAATGTGAAAAATTTAGAAAGCTGTTAAAATTAAGTTAACTTTTTGAGCTTCAGCTATAATTACACCATTATAACCCTCACAGCCCATTAGGGTATAAAGTGTTGGAAAACTTGTTAAAAAACTTAAAGGATCATTTCTTTAATGATTACGATTTAGTTATTATCAGCTTTTTTTTTTTTTTATTGTTTTCTTGCTTCAATAGCAACTCACTGATTTCACTTTCTGAACTGACTACTGATTTGGAGCATGAGATTGAAGGCATGAGTGTCTGACAAAGTTGGATTCAGATCTTTAAGCAAGGTCAGGCTACAAAGGAAAATTACAAAGCTGCAGTTTGCATATGCAGGAAGAAAACGTGAAAGGCTAAAGTTCAATTAGAGTTAAAATTGGCCGATAACATTTCAGATAACAAAAACAGTCCTTTTAAGAGTATGCTAATAGCAAGAAAAAGTCTAAGGAAAATACTGGAATGAAAATACTGGAATGTTACTGGATAAAGCTAGTCACTTGATGAATAGAGATAATGAAAAGGCAGAGGCATTTAATGTTTTGATTGCCCTGGTCTTTAATAATGACAGGTTTCTCATTGCCCAGTTCAGTAAGCTGGGGGAGCAGTGACTTTTTGTTTTTTGATATTAAAACCGTAACGTTGGACTCCTCTCAACTATCCACCAAAGATCTTGGGGTCTGGAGAGGTCTCTTCTGACTGGAAACTAGCCAACATTGTTCCAGTTTACAAGAGGGGCAAAAGAGAAGACCCTGGAAATCACAAACCCATTAGTTTAACTTCAGTAACTGAAAAAGATTATTGAGAAGATTATCCTGAGTGTCACTGAAAGGCATTCAAAAATAACACAATCATCAGGTCTTATCAACACAGATTCACACAAAAATTTCTGTCTCACTAACTTGATATTGTTTTATGACAAGATCACACACTCACAGTTCAAAGGAAAGGTAGCAGATGATTTTTTTCCTGGATTTTACTAAGGCTATGCTTTCTGTTGACAAGAAGGATCTTTTCTGCGTAGTACCTGGTTTACAGATTTCTGCTTCTTCCAGTGAAGTGAATACAACAGAGTACAAAAAGATCAATTCTGTTCATCTTCAAATAGTGAAGACTAGCAGCTTTTAAAAAACATTATGATAGCTATTGAAGTCATTAGGAGTACATTAAAAAAAACTGTAAATTTCATGAACTCTTCCAAAACTTGCAGACTTTTCAGATAAAAGACTCTCACTTTTCAAAATACATAATACCATTCTGATATTACTATCCTTACACATGATACTTGTAGACAGCATCAGTGTAGTTTCTGTTTTTTTGTATATACTTTGCTGTGGATTTAACACAGGAATTCTGAAAGCTCTATCAAAAAAAAATGAAGGCCAGTCATTTGGAAAATGTATCATTTCAACTTTGAAATATTCATTTTAAATACTTTACAAGTACTATTTACTTTGAACTTCAGAAAGAAGTCAATTCACCATCCAATTCACAACTTTTACATTACATTTAGACAGTAAAACAAAGACATGCTTCTCACACATACCTCTGTATTGCTGTTACAGTAATGGTTGTGGCTGCTTACGAATTACCCTTTGGCAACAGAAAGGTACAACTTCATAGAGAAAAGTGTTTTAAGCATCAAAATATGACCAGCAATGCTTCTTTCTAATAAAACAAAACTGTTGCCACTTACTCTCTCAAAACCTGGATTGTCTTCTGCACAGAACCAGCTTTCAAAGAATCTAAGATCAGTATACAAGGCCTGTAAACAACAAAGTCAAATTAGTCCTTCATTACCAACACTACAGAAGCAATTTTTTATTTACTTTATTTTTTTAAATACAGCTTAACAAGAGCATCAGTAACTAAACAAACGTGCAAGGAAACAGACAAGTCCCTACAGCTGCACGTATGCAACAAATACCTGAATCAATCATCATTTTAATAAGGTCTTTAATGATACAACATTAACAAAAACAGAAACATACCTTTTACAAATTTGCCTCTTGGAATTATTTAGGGAGATCTGGGAGAAGAGAACATAAAATTAACCTTACAAAATTGCAAGTATAAAAAGAAACGTCTTAACAGATTTAAAGCCAGAGCCTTCCCTTACAGAAACAGAAAACAACATAAATCTTTTAAAATGTGAAACAATAGCATAAGCAATGAAAACTGGCAATGGAGGACTTCAGACTAATTCAGATGGCCTTGCACAGGCTGCAGACCATATAAATAATGACAGCTGCTGCAAAAAGATGACATAAAATCATTTGTTCAAGTCTCAGATCCTTCAGAGATGAAGTAATACATTTCCTCTGTCAGTACAGAAAAGCACTTACTTTAGAAATACCTAAATCCAGGACCGAGGCAGAAGCAGCAGATTCACTGCCACCTAGTACAAAGGAACAAATGTACTAAGTATTAAGAAAAGATTCCTTAAAGTGAAATATTTTCATTTTCAAATTAATGATTATGAGCATTCAAAAATAAATCCATTTTCCTTCCCTTCTAAATATTCAAATAGCAGATTTAGAGGGCCTCCCATCCTAACAATACTCTTAATGAAATCCAAGAATTTTCACTCATGATGGGAAATAAGTCACTTCTTTATATCTCTTCCACTATTTTCCAGAGGTGCGGGAAAAAAAAAAAAAGAATGCCATGCAGTCCTTGTTATGCATAGTAATACAAAAACATATACCTTAAGATAGGAAATTGCTTTTAAGACATTATTTCTCTCCTTCAAGGATTAATAAACTATCAGAATTGTGTATGAACTGACAATTTTCTTTTAGATTATCTACCTTTGGAGAATAAAGTTCTGTTTGCATCTGTTTCTTCTGCAGGATAGGCCAACACTGAACCAACTACAGAGTCCTCACTCTTGTTCTCTGACCGGAGTGGAGATAGATTAAATGAATTCTGGTGGGGACACTCCTCGTATACAGCTTCTTCTAACCAAGGAAAACAGATAACTGCAATGTACCAATGAGACCTGCCCAACAGTGAGGAGAAGGGGAAGAAGCACGTAAAAATTCTGTAACATTTGGTTCTGAAAAGGATATGAGAAGTTTTTATAACATTGAGGGCATGTGGACAACTGATCAATTACATGTAACTGCTGCTGCAGTGTTCTTTCATGGCATCACACATAAATCCTCTGACTCACTTTTTTCTTTACATTCTAGCATAACTGCAGAAGCAAGCATAAATTCCTTCCACAGCAATTTATAGCACTCTCTTACCACCCACTGCAAATAAAGTAATAAACAATCGGTGACAGTGATCCCAGCTTTGAATATAGTTGCAAGTTAAACATGACTCTGCCTTTATGTCTTCTTGTAGGTATTCAACAGTAACTCTCAATTACTCTTCAGCTTTCCAGGAGTTTCCATGTGCAGGTCAGTTACTCAGCCAGGCCCAGTCACAGTGCTACTCCTGCTCCTTTTACCATTAAACCTGTGAGTTGCTGAGACTCTTTACAGAAGCATTACTTGCACAGAAATCATCACAATGGTACAAAATTTATTTTGAAATACATAAAAAGCAATTTTTTGTAAAACCAAGAACAAAAATGTAACATTTACTTACACAACAGCACTAATTAGTAGGAAAACTAACCTCTGAAGAGACTTCAAAATTCCTCATTCCATACCTCACCGCTATTTCAAAATCTAATGTGTTCATTTCCAGTTATCCAAGCCAGCAGCCATATGGCCTACAGCCATAAATCTTTCAAATCACTGCAACATTCAAATACTAACATGTCTAGATATCAAAAAAGGTGTCTGAAACACACAGACTTACTCCTCATTCACAGGTACGAAGATATAATCTTTACTGAAGATGTTTATGTGACGAGTCCATGTTCTTACTCTTTTGTGTCTTCTTTGTGCCTCTCTGAAAACCAAATGATAATTACTATTGAGATTTGTTTGCTAGAGTAACGTATAAGGATTAGTATTCCTACACATTCCTAATACCTCACCACGATTTTCATTTGCTCTCGACTTTTTTATTTTTGGATAGAGAAAAAATAAACCAGCAGAGCATTAAGCCCAAGTAACTAACAAGCCATTTCTGAACCATCTTAAACTTATCTGGTAAATTATCCATTGATTCGAAGGACTTGCTGCAATTATTTATCTATTAATTATTTACTACAACAAATGCAAAAACTGTATATAACTACCTGTTAGTGTAAAAGCAGATCTACAGAAGTTCATAACAACCATGATTTCAACTTTACACTGTCTCTTTTGAGGGCCTATTTAAATAGTCTTTGCTTCAGAAGCATGAGTGCCTTTCCTACGATAACCCAGCAAAGTCAGAACCACAGCACAAACTCCCTCCAGTCCTGAGTTTTAATGGTTGGATCACATTTCATTTCTATGCCTACACACAAAGCATAGTAAAAGGATTCCAGGAGAATAAAAAAAAATTTACAAGAAATTTCAGTTCAGATTTTCAGTTTATTATGATCTTATTTTTATTATAACATGGAGACTAATGGTTCAAAAAGCTTTGTACCAACATGAATGGAAAGCAAAACCAAGAAAGAATCCTATCACTATTTTAATTACATTCTGTACTATGACTAAGAATCACAACTTCAGTGTGGGAGGAAAGGGAAAAAAGGAGTAAGGTGCTAAGAAGCTCTGCAGAGGACATTGTTAAGTGATGCCTTGCTGCTAACATTCTTTGCTACATGATTAAGAAGTGCTAGAGATATAAAAATGGAGGACATGTTTGCAACTTGGAAAAACACCTATATAAGCATCTGAGCCATCTTAACATGCACAATTTTGTCTCCACTCCAAAACATTCAGGATCAGAATGGAGACATTAAAAAAAAAAAAAAAAAGACATTCTCTGAAGCACCGTTTCTTGGATTTTTGAGACTTCTTTCAAAATACTACTGAGGTTGCTTTGTTCCCCTTGCACTCTGCAATGACTGTGACACAGAAACACAATGCTACGCCTCTTTCTGCAGGTGGCCAAGTTCACCAAGACAATGAAAAAGTTGGAGTATTTATTAATAAAAATTGGTTCAGAGGTGGATGTAAAAAAAAGTTCTGACAAGGTGAATGAAGGAAATAGCAAGAATACTGATGACAGGTGATTGCTCCAGGTGAACCAGCAGAGAAGCTTCACACTCAAATATCAGTGTTAAGAAAGAATTGAAAATCTGCTAGGGACCTTTTTCACAGTCTTAGTTTTAAGCACAATGTGATAAAGCATTCTTGAGCCCCTGATGAAATGCTTTTTGAGAATCACAGTATCACACAGTATCACAGTATCGTGCGAGTTGGAAGGGACCTTAGAGATCATCTAGTCCAACTCCTGGGATTCAAGCCTTTCTGTGTAGCAGAGCAGCATTTCTGCCACTTGCGCCACAGGGGGGATTCGAACCCCGGGTCTCTGGTGTTGCAAGCAGCACCTTATACCACTGCGCCACCGGAAGCACACTATATATATAATATATAGAATATATAATTATTAATACAATATAAATAATATATAATAGAATATATAATTTCACCACATTAAGGGTGTAATAAACACGTATGTGTAAACTTGGCACGTAAGAAATTTTTGTCAGTGAAACTTTGGACAATAACTTATTATCAGCATGCAACATGAAATGTGTAGTAAATATAAAAATATTTCTGGACGTAAGTTGCTTAAAATAATGTATACCTTCCAAAACTCTGAATCTATAATTAAAAAAAAAAAAAAAATCAAAATCAAAAGTAACTGCATAAAGTAAAGAAGAGGAAAGTCATAATAATGGGGAAATGTATTAACACTTTTATTCCTATTCCATTTGAATAACACACAGATTTTAATTAGTATATTTCAACTGTGAGTTACAACATTTAACCGCTAGTCCTTTGGAGAACACTGATTAATATTTTATGCGCTAATTTCTCAATAGCAGCAACAAATAGCTTGATTAAAGTCATTACGTCATCTAACAAGAACTTACGAAACTTTGGGATCTTCCTCAGAGAATTTTTCTGTCCTTGTGAGGCACTTATAGAAGAAGCTGCTAAAAATGTGCGTACGCTCAGCGAGATGTTTTGGTGCCTTCTCCAACAACAGGTATCTATCAAAGAAAGAAAAATGGAAGTCAGCACACTCCCTTTCTAGAAAGTATCTTTACCGATCAAGAGCACAACTATCATTTTAATGACTTAGCATATTCAGATTATGTTTAATATCCATTGTCTTAACAATTGTTTTGTGTGTGTTTTTTTATCTACTCTATTTTATATGTGGTTACACAGATGAACATCGTCACAGACTGAAAAGGCTAAACAGCTACTAAAAATACAGATACATTTATCTCAGGTTTGTGCTACAGTACTAATGTTGCTACCCTTACTTTTACAGCTATGTTTCTAGGCCTTGCAATAACACCAGGACTAATATAAGACTATGCAGTGTTATACTTCTTTATTTATAAAAAGCATGAAACAGGTCAGTAGTACAAATTGCCAACTTGACTTCTACAATTTAGACACATGAAAGTTGAGTATCTACAGATACTCATTTAGTATTATTTTACTGTTGACCATTTTACTATACACAATGGCTTGAGTGTTTATTCTGTCACTTCAGAAGGCCTTATGTAGTTTATGTATATGTAGTAATACTACATAAGGTGCCTCCAGTTTCATTTAGTGAAATATGTAACAGTCATATACCATACAGCTGTTAACACAATGAAAGTCAAGACTATGGGAAGAAGTCTAACAAATTTAAACAGCGGGGGGTTTTCTGCAATAACTGCATTACATTCCTGTATTCAAACTTCCTGTTTTTCTGGTAAAAAGGAGCTATAGTTAGTACAGGGGCTACCCTGCATTATTTTTTTGTTGTTGTTAAGCAAAGCATACAGGGCTTTGTTGTAAAAATACAAGAAAACACCCTGGTACGTTTATTTCTCATTCCTTTAGACTGAAAATTTTAACTGGCTCATTACTGTTCATGCTTACAGAAGCTATGGCTGATGCCAATCCGAATGGAATTCTTGCAGTTAACCTTCAAAGAAGGTCAGAATTCTACTTAAGTCTAAGTCAGCACAGGGAGGGAATGCCTCTAACACCACTTACTTTCACAAGCAACCTTAGTTGGATGGCACAGTGCAGGTAAGTTCACTTTCATCAAAAGTGTTTGTTATGTTGCTTTATGCAAGAGCCGTGTATCAGAAGAATCCCTGAACACTTACACAGAATAGTGGAGGATACTCAACTTCAAGTAAACCTAGTAAAGAAACCACCCAGTACCTCTCTGTTCAACTACCTGATGAAAACTGCTCATCACTTTCTGCTCTGAGAGACGCCCATGCAGCCTTTTTTTCCCCAACAGCTTTTTGATCTATAATCTACAGAGTGTATCACAGCCCTTTTAAAGGTCAACAAGAGTTAAAGTGAAGCATATTAAACTTCAGAGTATACAAAAGTTTTAAATAAGAAGACATACAACCTGATAATACCGTTATTTTAAAAATTATTATACCATGTCTAGCAACTAACTTTTACATTTACATCAAAGTCCAGATCCAGTCTCAGATAGAAGAGGACAAGTAAGCATTTGATTACTTACTTAAGATAGAAATCAATGATGACATCATTAAGAAACTCTCCGTATTCTAAGCATTTTAGGTCTTCTCTTGTGACTCCAAGTCCTCCTTTTGCAGGAGGGGGTGGATAAACAATCAGACTATAAAACACAAATCATGTTATAACAGTAAAGACCCACATTTTACACAACACTTCTTCGTATGGTCATTCTACATGGAAAACACTTCCTAGAAAACCTGGTGAAGTGCACATTCTCAGAATCTTTAACTGCCTCAAAAGTTCTTTGCACCCAATAGTAAAAGAATGTTTACAAGAGTGTTTATGTTCCCCACTGCACATTAGAATTTTGAGAAAGCTTCTGAAAAGGAAATTCTTTACTTTTACCCTTTCCTCCCTTTTTTCCTTTTCATAAAAGCAACTGATAAATGGCCATACAACTTGGGAAAAACACTAGGGTACATACCCTCAAAAGATTCTTAAAAGCAATTTATTCCAACTGATATTTGCCATACTAAATATAGGATTACCTGCATTACACATTTCCATGTTTCCATTTTCTAATGAGTTCAAGTATGCCCTGATTTCTGAGATTCTATTTCATCCTGTACCACACTCATCTTGTCCATTAACTATTTTGAATAACTACATTTACATCTAGTGATATTATGTTTTATAGCACAACACCAAAATCAACTAGAAATGAAAATTACATACTTCTTAACTGCTCCAGATTCTCCTACTTCTTTCCATTCTTCATTCAGTGCAGAGGATAGAGAGATAGAATAGCATCCACTATTCTGCTTGTTTGCAAGGGCATAACTGGGCCTGGCCACTTTTGGTTTTGGTTTCTATCAGAAAAAAGCAATAAAAAGTCTCACACAACATCATTCAGCATTTCAAGCTGCAGAGCAGTCCAAGGAAAGTCGAGAGGTGTCTGGAATGGGCAAGATACACACAGTTCCTCCACCACTGCAACCATTCACTTCTAGTTCAACTGATAAATGGCTCCATTGCTTCTTACTTGACTAACTCCTACCTTGCTGCTCTGGCAACACCACAGAGGCAGGGAATCCCTATGGTCTGGGAAAAAGCAGCCAGAAATCAATCAAAAGCTTGATTATCTGCCACTTATTTATGAGGTATCTATACGCTATCCCTTCATACATATAGACTAGTTTATCAGAAATTGTCCCCCTTTGTAAGAAATAAGAAACAACTGTGTTTTGTTTTGTTTTTTTTTAAACTAGCGATATACAAATCTTGTTTTCTGCACCTGTCTGACCCAACACTGAATGGAACATGGGAACAACAACAACTGGTGATGAATCAAGCAATAGTTATTCACTAACCTGAAATTTAGGATCTTGAGCAAATGAGATACTCTCTTTTGTTGCACATTGCTTTAACAGATCCTCACTGGAACTTATAAAAGAGCTCTCATCAGGAGACAAGTCCTTAAACAAGAGTAAAGCTTGCTTCAAAGACAACAATTCAGGGAGATCTGGTGCTCTGTTCTTCTTGCTTAATTCTGTAATTAATTCAGACAGTCTGGCGACTTCTTTTTCTGTGAGTGGTTGGGACAGTTCAAGAAAAATAAATTCACTAGATTTGGCTGGAAAAAGGAAAGAATGGATATTGTTAATGATTCAGCTGTGTGACAGAAGTTCATCTGCACACCCACACAGGGGTACAGAGAAACAACAGCAGGAGAAGCCCAAATAACATCCCTCCTGGGTTCATCATAGAGACCCATCAGAAGCCCAGTGAAGCACAAAGGCACAATGGAAAAAGGAACATCCCCATCTGGGCTCTTTCCAGGGCTGTCCCAGGAAAGCTTCAAGTCTAGATGTGAACCCCATCCAGATGAGTTGATGCTAGAGCCTTATGGATAGAAGGAGTTTGCTGCTGAGGAGCACAGCACTCATGTTGGGACATAGGGCAAGAGTACACTCACATGGTTCGCTGCTAAGACATTTTCCTAATTGGGATTTGATCTTTTCTAGATAATCCACAGACAACCAAATGAAAATTACAGTTGTTGAAGAACAGCCATCATCATTTCTCCACAAGCCAAACCTTCTCACATCCAGGGTATCCACAGTCAGCTTAATATTCTTATTAAGTGCCACTGTAAAATAATAGGATTTAAAATAACTATTTGTGGCTGCAAAAGAGAAACCTACACATGTCACAGTACAAACAGTTAAAGTTACTGCATGCTAAGATATATACATCATCAAAATTTTTTAAAACTGTACTTATATATTTTATTCCTGACACTACATAAAATGTGTTGAGAGTTCAGTACTCAAATCATTTAAATTACATAAAACAAAGTTATCAAACCAAAAATGTATTATTTTCTTTCAGTCAATCCAACTCAGAACTGCTCAGAAAACTTTTCCTGTGGGATACAGTAAACTATGCATCATCTTGGGAAAACAGAACGAATGCAAATCTAGTTACATTCCCCTTGGTTTTAAGCAACTCATACATTTTAAATAAACCTAAGGGTCTAAAATCCCTGATACAAAAGGATTAGTTTGAAATATGTGAAATAGTTACATTTAATACAGTTTAACACTTACCATATGCAGGAATGCACAAACAAGGCCACTAAAACTGCAAGTTCACCTTAGAAGCGCAAAAAGTAGCTGTTATCAATGCTTACACTACAGATACCACTACATCCATTTACTGAAAAATGTTTATTTCAAAAGTCATTTGGTATTTTTGTGAAAGACTATAAATCATTATCAACAAAATAATATGTTGAGTATCATGTAATACTCTAAAGATTAAATTTAAAGTTAAGAAAAGGCTAAATAAAAGTTTGTCTTACCTTGAAATGGTATTGTAATATACTTGGTCATAAACTGAAATAAGATTGAAAAACAGTATAAATGAATTCACTTTCTACAGGTTGAATGTTAGCCAAATAAACTGAAAATAATATGCCTAATTTATATATGTCTCTTTCACATAAAACAGAATTCCTAAATGCGTATTATGAATGTTAAGTTACATTCAGATTTTAAAAAAAAAGAAAAATTAAGATTAACACTTGAAAAGAATTTAAGGAGGTATCCTTTAATAAAGACTGTCAGCTGCACTATTTGAATGAAGGATACTATGTAAACTGTCCGCACTGGTGTATTACCTTGGTATTTACACTAATCTTTAAATAAAATGCCTTTAAAGTTTCTATGATCATTGGCGCTATGTTAGAAAAGCTTAGCTAAATAAAGAACATTTTATTGCCGCTTTTACTGAAAGTTGTAGTATGTGCTGAGAGGTTTCTCTTCCCTTACTATATTATACACAAAGAATAAACTTGTTTGTCCCCAAAGGAAAACTTTCCTTTTCCACCTAGAAGCATTCTATATGAACTCATCTCCGGAATTATTTTATATTTAATATAGGACCTATAAGTTCCCACAGTTGGTACTGCAATTAAAATACACCTTCACTTACATTTGTACACTTTGTTGAATAGCATGTTACCTATGCAATTAATGCTTTTAGTATCATTTTACAGCTCTTTGAAGCTACAAAACAAACAATTTTCTGTTTATATGTCAATTAATGCATATTATACATGTGAACTATGATTATCTTATTCTAATAATCTATACTATTTTTAAGGAAACTGATTTCATTTCCAGTTGACACATATTCTACCACAGCCATTATTTGCTGTTACAATTCATTAAAAACTGCCCCAGAATGATTTCTGTCCCAACACAACATTTACCAGAATCTTTGCCTCTGAAAACTAGAGCTACACAAAATTGCAGTTAACTTTTCTACTGACAGCAATCCAAACACACAAATATCTTTTCGCCAAAGCAATGTGATGCAATGATAATCAAAAAGTGCATCCACGCTAAATTCCACAGAATTTTGTTCTTTAAATATTCTCAAGTATAACCACAATAGACAAACTTACCCTAACAGGACCTGTTGATGACCATTTAAATTTCCCAATGTACAGGCTATCAAATTCAAAATCTAATCCTGGTTTCATCTGTTCACTATGTATGGTTCCAGAAGGCAAGTTCGTAGGACATTTGTCTTCATCTGACTTTATTAAAAGCTGAGGAAAAAAATGGGGTGGTATATGAGCTTCTTTAAATGAGTTATTTCCATTCTGTAGTCTTACAAATTCTTACACTCATCTCCTAACACCAAGACATAATCTGGACACTTTGCCATCTACACCCAAGCAAAAACTCAAACAATGGCGCAACAGAAAATATTCCCCCCTTTTGATATGAAAGGTACAGATCCAATTCAATGCTTATTATAGAAACAACACATTTGTGAGACAAAGCAATGATGACTCTCATGACCTGTTTTGGGATTACAGTGACAAAACAGGGCTCATCAAGTCCAAAATGGGGCAACAATTATCTTGGTTAGGTTTAGATTCAAATTTCACTGCTAGCCACATCGGAAATGGAACTTAACCTCACCTCCTGCTGTCCAGAGAGACATTTTAACTTCTCCATGCAGCAAAAGTTAGAAGACGAGAAAACAAATGAAACTACTGTGAAATATAGCTATTGTTTGGTTGCAACTAGTCATATCCTACTCTAATCATTTCACAGCTTTCCCAACATGCAAGGAAAAATAAACAGTGAATAAATAAATGGTCTGAGATAACAGTATACAGCTCAAAAACTGCACTACCAGCTCTGTGTGACTTTTCACATTGTCTTCCAATAGCTTTTCAGAGAAATGGACATTAGACTTTTGATCTATTTCTTGAACATCAGCAATATTATCTTGCAGTTGTTCCGTGCATTTTAGTTCAGAAAGTCCTTCTTCAGCCTTTGGTTCAGAAGATCCATCCTCCTCATCACTGGAGAGGACAACTAAAGAATGAAAGAATATATACATATACTACAGGATTCCGACTTGAAAATATTTCACTGCATATTTCAGATGAGCAAAAAACTCTTTCTCTTCCAGTATATAATACTGAAGTATGTTATCCCAGCTAGCCAACAGCTGTGTGTATGAAGGTATCCGTAAGAAGTAGTTTTATATCTTTACTATCACTTTGTACCTCTTCTTCAAAACTGTTTGACTCCCAAAAGAGAGAAGACACAAAACAGCTGCTTCAACAAATAAAAAGTATTTTACTTAATTTAAAGGTTATTAAAACATCCAAGATTGATTTTCTATAGGTTCAAAGTCAGCTGCAAAATACAGACTGGAATTTGAAAATCCTGTTCTCTGCTCTGTTTATCAAGTACAAAATACCCTGCACTTTGCCAGACTAAACTGGGTACTGTTCTCTGATCTGCATAACACATTACAAACAACGCAATATGTATCCTCAGTCTTTAGTCGTAAATATTTCAACTAGTCAGCCATGTATGTATAATATAAATGCCAGCAACACAGATACAGTACATACTTGGATCAGCTGAAACAAGTGGCAAATTACTCCTGGAGATTCTGTTCCTCAACTTGTTTGAGTACTGTGATGTGTCCATCTTTACCTTCCTGATGATACTAACTCGAGGCGAAACTCTAGTAGCAAAAAGCTGTTTTTCTGACAAATTACTGGGAGCAGACTCAGAGCCAGCCTCCTCTGAACAGCTGTGAACAGGTCTTAATTGGTTGTTGGTAGGAGTGTCTTTACAGTCTCTCTCCAATGTCTGAGCAATGCAATCCTGTTTCAGGTTCGATCTGTGATCTTGTTCATCTTCACAAGGAGTTCTGCAGCCAGAAGAGCGGGTTGAACTTAATCTTTGCTCTTTCTAGAAAACAGGAATTGAAGGTTATTTATTTATTCCTTAATCTTTCTACAACGGTTCAGATTAGTAATAATTGAGAATTTGCTACATTCTAGATAAAATACATAATCATAGCTTAAGGAGACTGCCCTTAGAGCTGAAGACAGTGTAATTTCTTTCTCCCTGTATTTATTACTACAAACAGACAGGGGAAACAACCTGTTCAAAGCCTATTCAAAACCCCTTCAAACTGAACAAGAAACTATTTCTGATTTTTAGTAGCTCTCCCAGTATTTGACAATGAAAGATCAAGCAACAGCAATTTTTGTTACTTTGCAAATGTGTGGTTTGGTCCAAGTTCTGTGAGCTTTTAATCAGAAAGTCACAGATCTACCTTTATCATATTACAAAAGCTTAAATAGAAACCATAACATTTACTTGACTGATTCAGTCAGACTGAATCTTTTCCTTCTCCTTTTTTTTTTTTTTTTTCCTTTTTTCCTCCAAATCTTATTGACTGAAAAGAAGAAAACTTTAGGGAGGGGTATGATAGAAGACGAGGAGGAAGGAATATGGCATCTACAAAATTTCACCAAGTCTGAGTATACTTTGAAAGTCTTGTACCATAGTTTCCTAATCAGTTCTATACCATCCATGCAAGAAACTTAAGTATCTAGATGTCCTATTTCCAATTTTGTTTTCCTCCATGCTCCAGTCTGAAGGAAATGTCATCTTTCATCCTTTGTGACCTTTCTGCTTCAAAAAGCATATTCTGGTATTGTGAACAGAAGAACCTACATTCACTTTTCTTGATGCATCACATCATACTTTCCCTCAGAAATGTAACAATATTGCTAGATACCCTACTTATTAGTAAAACACTTATATTTTGGATGTTGTTACTGTGGCTAAAGAAGTACTCGTGCATTTCGTGTGGGCACACAAGTGCACATTAAAATTAACATTAAAATTAAACACAACTTACAGACTGTAGAAGTGATTTTTCTGGAATGTGTTCTTTACAATCATCAGAAATATGGCCACTAAATCTTCTTTTCCTTTTCTCAGAATCCAAAGAGCTTGATCCTTTCCAACTAGTAGAGGTAGAGTTCATGTTTTTTCTCTTCTTTTCCAGTTCATCAGAGCTCTTGTTTTCTGTGTCAGAATATAAGTAATTTAAGGGGTTATCCATAAAAACCTTTTGTATTTCTTCATATTTGCTATGTTTTATATAAAAATGCATGGAAGTAGAGACCATCCACGAGAGATAAGTTCTTCCCTTTCTCATTTGTGTGTGCTTGCCAGAATGTATTACCTAGCATAATATGGTAAAGATTGTTACCACAAGAACTGATGAGAATGTAACCAAATTTAGAATTCCCACATAAGGATTAGCACTCCATGTTCCACAGATTTTCTTTTCGTTTCTGCTGGATACAACATTCTGCAATTCTTGCTCGAATCAGCAAATACCACTAAACAGTACTCAAAAGATTGCATATCTGCTGATTCTCTAGGGGGGATAACTCATTATTTTCAACAAGAAAAACAAATATTTAAGAAATTTCAGTGGGGATCACAATTCAAGAATATAAGGGTTTTTTCTTTATATATATATATATATATATATATATATATAATCATGATTTAATGGTCTAGTTAGGCGTCTCTCAGTTTCCTTTTGTTCTCAGATCTGATTCATCATTGCTCAGTTCTTACTTAAAAACATAGTTACTCCATATATTCTAGCATACTTGTAAAAACTTGGCTTTGAGGAAACGTATATACTTCATGCAAAAAAAAAAAACACAGTGTTTTCTCTGCTCTCTTCATAATACTAGATTAAATACTCACTAAGAACTCTCAAGAATTCATATTTAAATGCTAGATTATTGCTCACTACAAACCTTTCTTCTCCAGCTTTCGTCTTCTAAAAGCCAGGACAACATTACCTCTTTCTGGTTCCTTAGAAAGATTGCCATCTGACTTCATCAAGCAACGGTCTGACCTGTGAAGAACATTAATGAAAATTTATCTTTCATTTTGAAAGAATGCTGAACAAAAATCTCAGCAGAAACAACTTATTCAGATGAACTTTTACCTCTCCAATAAGCACATGGAGCTTGGCAAATGAAATGCAAACTAATCCAATTCCCAATATGAAAATACTAAGATACACTGACATTGCTAATGAAATGGATGCAAGAAATAAAGATCTGACATGCTTTGATATCAGACATTGAAATATTATTTTGCAGCAAAGCATACTGCCACAAGAATATAAAACAAATTTTTAAAAGAGAACGAGTCAGCTGATTGTATCCTTGCCTTTGTCATGAATGCAGGAGGAATGAGGCAAAGTAGTATACTTTTTATTTAGATTTAGAACTGGTAAGAGTCCACAAGATAAGTTCCTGCAATGAGAAGAGACTTGAAATAGAAATTCCTGCTCAAAAGAGCCTGAAATAGTAATGCTGAAAGGGAGAAAGGGAGGTAAAGGAATGTAAATGAGGAAGAAACAGAAAAGAGACAGAATCTACAGTGTGGAAAACTAGAAAAGCTACAGGAGTTCATCTGAGTTCGTAATCTCCTTCTAAAAAGAAAAACATCCAGGAAAGTAATCAGTTGGCGTTTTCACTGTTGATTGCATGTTTGTTTTTAATAAATTGGAGAATTTATTCAGGATGTGCCGATAGCCTGAACAGTGTGACATCCCATCTGGACCTTGTAAATACACCTTCAACTTCTCTGGAAGATTAAAATTAGATTAAAAACAGATTTTAAAAGTCTACATAACCATGCTTGGGTTTCTAGTGTACGCACTAAGATACTATATTTAATTATATATTCATATGATATTTTCTTAGAGAAACTTCATAGAATCATAGAATTACTCAGGTTGGAAAGGACCTCAAAGATCATCAAGTCCAACCACCGCCTAACCATAGTACCCTAACTCTAACAACCCTCTGCTAAATCATATCTCTGAGCACCACATCCAAACGGCTCTTGAACACATCCAGGGACAGTGGATGTACTTAAGTACATTCAGTATACGTGACTTCTCTTCTGAAAATTTAGTACAAAACTAACCTTTGTGACCTCTCCTTTATTTGCTGTGACCATTGGAATGTAAGAAAATAATTTAAGATTTCATAGATAAAGCAGTTTAATGCTGCTCTGGAAAACTCATTCCATTATTCCATCTGTCATTTCCTTCAGTACAAAATGATTTGGGGTTAATAATTATAATGTGCTGAACTTGGAATTTTGCAGTCCAATCTTCAAAGAGCTAACTGATGATCATAATGACTGAAATCACAAACAACTGAGTTCAGACAAGAACATCATGAAACACAGGAAAAAAAAAATACTCTTGGCCTCTTTAACTAGACAATCAAAATTGTTTCTGAACAGGTGCCTAATCTTCAGTGCCATATCTGTAAACTGCAGTATCATAGCTCTTTGGAAATGCTGTGAAGATGCATAGAGATGTCCAGACTGCTCTGATATTACAATGCTGAATGCTACATAAGCACCATGGAGAAATTACTAATTCTCTTTTCATTCATGATTAACCACAAATGTGTCCATATGCACAAAAAGTGTAAACATATAGAAGCAATATTATTTGCTCTGCATATTGAAGAAGACAAAGTCTTCCATAGGTGAGGCAGCTCTAGTTAGGGAATAGCTATAGCCTTACTGTAGAAAACTTATTCTGGAACCAACATATTTCTCACTTCTTGCATGCAGAACTACTACTTAATCTGACTGCTTTGAATGACGATACTTCGGTTGTTCTCAACAGCCATAAGAAATGAGTATGGAATAAATCTATCAACAACCCTAAATTTCTTTATATTTAACACCCACCTTAAATTCATTATACTGACCATGACTTAAACAAATACATTTCATACTAGTTGTGGTGAAAAAGCAATGCAAAATCCACTGATTCTTTAACATCAAAAGCAAGAAAGGAAACAGGGATCTTATATTAAATTCTAGCTGACAGAAAACCGTTAACTTATTACCACCCTGTTTTGATAACACACAATTCTTGATGAGAATTCTTTGATTTGCTTTGTAACTTCCATAGTACAAAAAAGGAACAATTTTCAGTATGGATGAATCCATATTCTAGCTATTTTGATGGTAGCAGAGAATGTCAATATGGCTGTGTATGTATATTCACAAGTGGGGAGCTTTTAAAGTACTCTGAAAGACCTCTACAAAATCAATGCCAGGTGTATTCTAAACACAGGCATTAACTACTGAAAGGTGACAAGGATCAAACCACGTCTTTGTTGGAAATAATCATAAGTTTTCCACATGGTAGCTATTAAAACTCGCACTAATGCCCTGAGGTCACTGGGAGGGTGGGAGGAAGGGAGAGGTGCAAAATCCTCCTAACATTCCTGCTTTCTAGTAACTAGTTTTTTTCTTCACACATTAGTGGGCTAGAAAATTAATCCTTCAACACCAAATCTAAAGTAAGATGAGTAAATTACTCCTCTTACTCATTAAAACAACTGATTCAGACCCCTTTTAGTGAAAAAGAGGTCAACTAAAAATAGATATATTTTTTTTAATCTATATAGATATTGATATAGTTCCACACTTATCTAAAAAGTCTGAACTTTACTGATATATCTCTAACGCATTTCTGTCATTGGGCATTATTCTCTCCACAGGGTTACATAGAGCAGAACAGTTATCAGCTATTTCAGTCCTGAGGAGTTCAAAGCCATTCTTGTACTTACGATAAAACTGAACAGCCAGCCTTCAACTGCGATCATGAAAAACTATGCAAAATGCTTCCTCAGATTTTGAGAATTATATTTAAAAGCTTATGCTTTCCTCTCTATGAAGGCAATAACTCCTCTTGTCCAAAAGAAAACCAAAAAGAAAAATAGAATTATAAAAATTACAGATTTTAATATTTTGTAAAATAAAGTGATAACAATAGAAAATCCCAAGCTTATTAACACTTAGTCCGTCGCAAGCTATGAAAAGATGCAATAATTCTAGATTGACACTTAACAGTTTGATGAACTGCTCTAAACCTCTTTAAAATGCAACTTTGTCAGATTAATTTAAATAGTAACAGAGAGCCCAACAGTAAAAGAGAAAGCAACTCCTACTAATTCAGGTTCACTAACAAGCTCATATATCAGAATGAGTAACAAGACTTAATTTTCTCAAGAATGAGTAAGATTTCTTAAAGCTGGAAACTGGATTATTCCTGCAGCCACCAGTTGTTCTTTTCCTTTCTCATTCTGTTTTTTTCCCCCATATATTTCTTGCTGTTTGTTTCTGTGAATACTTTGCTACTGAGCAAAGGCCATAAAGGAAGAGAAGGTCATAAAAGGCAAGAGCTTACTCCAAGTTCAAATGTCACCCTGTACTGAAACAAACATTGTGTAATTCAACTGTCTGCTAATATAGCACATCCAACTTCCAATGGTCAACATTAACATCAGAAAGAAATATATATATATATGCTAAGCAACGAAATATACACACATATAGTCCTTAAACTGTGCCAGTCTGCTGATGAGATTGCGACCCCTGGTGGATGAATGAGAAAATAAATGAACATAGAGGAATCTGCCAAAACTTTGCAAAGTTAATTGAAACTGTGGAAGAACATATTAAGAGCAGCAGCAAAGCAAGAGCGAAATGCGTTTGAATTGCATGGCAACCCTCACAAATCAAAAACACTGATCTACTGAAAATGGAAATCCCTTCTACGAGAGAAAACTAGTCCATTAATAACAGGTACAGCACAAATCAGAATAAATGCAATGTTAAAATGGTTTGTTGGAGACATTAGTTTTCATTCAAGAACACTGAAATGCTTCAAGGCAGGAATATAATAAAAATTGTTTTAGGACAATTCTTCTCCATTGTGAAGCTGTATCATTTCAGGAAGACTGAAAAAATCAGCATGGAGTAACATACCTTTCAGACAGAAAAGAACTTTCATGAGGAGAACTTAATATTTGACATGTCTGTGCGCTGGCAACAGATGATGAAGCTAGTTGACCCAATTGTAATTTCTCAGCATCAGATAAATTAGAATCAATTAATATGTGACTGTCCACGTATTTCCTTCCAATTCTCGTCCTCAGGACATTCGTCAAGATAACTTGAGGTTGCCTGCCATATATATAACAGTAAATCATAAATACTGCACTGAGATCTAGAGAAATAAGTTTCACGTTGAATTCATGCATCCTAGAAGCTGCACAATGCCCCATATCAGCAACATCATTACTCTTTCTCAATATTATGTCAGTTAGAGACATAAAACAAAATCCCATTATGGAACTTAAAATCCAAGGTAAGTAGATAAATACAAAACATACAGGTAAGAATCTATACAGTGAAAGGTCAGTGAGATAATTTCAACGTAACCAGATACAATTCACACTACATTGCCCCTAATACATCATTAAAGTAAAATAAAGTTTAATAACTCATGTCTATCTCTAAGTAGCAATAGCTGTTTACATTTCTCTCAACTCTGGAGCAAGCAATCTTGATTTTCCTATGAACAAGAAGCCTCCAGTAAAACAGACTGAACTCTCTGAAGCAATTAGTTAATAGGTAAAAAGTAGCACATACACAAGAAGTTAGCATTAGATTTTGTTCCCTTCCTCAACTTCCAGGTGACACTGTACAACACAGCAAAAGCAAGGCTCAGGAAAATGAAAAATATCTTGAAGTGTTAGAAGAGACAATCACAAATACAAGCTAACTAAAAAATATGAATATGCAACTATCCACTCAACCACAAACATATAGCAGCAACACGTTATTGTTCTATAGCCTTTTTATTCCCTTTTTATTTGTCAAACTGGGATTTAATTTCTACCAGCTCCATTCTGTTATTTAGGATTATGATGTATTGTCATGGTATTTTTTGGGTATCTACTGAGTAAATCTGTTGTTTTCACAAAGCACACTCCAGTATAGAATCCATAGATGGGAGTGCTCAGATCTCTTCCTTCACTGAGATGTAAACCTAATTTTAATCAGGAGGCTATACTAAAAACAAGGTGTTGCAGAGGCCTACAGGTGATATGCAACGATTTATTATTATAAATATGATATAATGGAAGTCTGATGCAAAAGAATATCACAGTTTGGATGCAAACTCCAATAAAGGAAGTTCCTAAACATAAGAAGCTCAGAGAGAAACATCAGTGAAGCACATTAACTTTAGCAATGTATTTTCCTAGATATCTGCAACTAAAAGAAACTGGACTTGATACGCCTCTCTTCTGATTTTTATGCATGTTTTCATGATTTCATGAGTAGTCTGAAACAGTGACAATACATTTGCAACCTTGCCTGATAAACGGTCATTAAATGCAAGTGTGTTCGTTCTTCTTTTCACAATAAGTAAAAAAAACTTCTTTTTGAGATTCTAATGACTGAAACAGAATGAACTGATCTTGACAGTAGAGGATCACTGACAAGCCATCTGATCAGAAATCTCATTACAGTGAACCTGGCACCATCTCTCCCAAAGATCATCAAAAGTAAGTAGATGCAATGGAATTCAATCAAGTCAAATAAAATAAGACTTTGAATAAAAATGAACAAGACAGCTGTGATACGATATAGGATACTTTCTCGTGAAAAACAACTGCAAGGAAAATTATTTTGTTTAGTGATGTAAGGCAAAGACAACATACCTTTTAGACAGAAAAGGGCTGTGGAGAGCAGGGTTTAAAATTTGCCATATCTTTAGGCTGGCAACAGATGATGAGGGTGGTTGATTTGACTGCAGCTTGGCAGCATCAGAAAAATTAGCATCAGTTTTAGGTTGTGCTTGTGTGTATTTTCTTCCTATTTTCGTCCTCAGGACATTCGTCAAGATAACTTTGGGTTGCCTGCCATGCATATAATAATAAATTAATAATAGGGTGTTGAGAGCTTATTAAGTCACACAAATGCAAAAAAGCTTTTCCATGAGTTTCCTGTCTCTGCATCATATCTTTTATCTTCAATAGTATTGACATCATTTTCTCATCAATTTACAAAGCAATTCTCTCTGTAGGAAGGGAATCATAACTGCATCTCTTATCAGCACATCCTTCCAGGGTTTCTTCTTTAGTTAGTATCAGTGACTGATAGATCCATAAGTGATTCCGAAGTGGTAAACCTTCTGTGCAGGGGCAAGGAAATTGCAGTGCATATTTCTTATTGCAGAATGTCAGAAGTAGTGTCATCATGGCCTTATAAACTATTCCGAAAGTATACGCTTGAGTATTTTTAGGGTACAACATCAACTACTCATGGTGTGGCATCTTTTTTTAGAACCATAAATACTATTGGTTTCCATATCAAAATTCAGAATACAATATTGCTGTAAAATAGAATCAAATAAGATATAATTCACAGTTTTGAAGCTTCAACTGATGATGTTTCTTCAGTTTCATTACAGAAATAACATACAATTATGAACTAAGTTAACGAAAACTCCCTGTTAAGGTTTTTTAAACAAGAATTAAATCTGTATCAAGGCCAGTAACTTGAACAGTTTTCTTTAAGCTGACAAGCATTAAATATAATAGATGATTTATCAGCATTTATCCTAGATTGCTGATTACAATTTCAAACAAGTGAGAATTGGACTTGTTTTATCAGGGCTGTTCATAAGAGTGCACACACAAGCTCAGGTTATAAAAGACTACCAAGGTAAGAACTCCCTTCTCTCTTGCAGTTTCTTGCCTATTCTAAATTGCTTACCTTCTTTCATAGCCACAGAAAGTATTTTACTGTTCACATAGCTTTTACATGCTACACCAACATTTCTTCAGCAAAAGACTGCTATTCCTCAGTGGGTTAACAACTGTTGTGCTGATGATGAGCTGCATTCTCATCAACAGCACAGTTATATTGTACCAGGTGCTATAAAGATCAACTGGCATGAAAATTAAAGAAGAACAGGTATGTTTGAGTGTGTATATATATATATATATCCAACTGCTACACTGATGAAACGTGAACAGTTTTACAAAATCCTTCTATTTCACTCTTGCGTGAGTTGCTGCATGTTGAGATCTCTTCTCCCTTATTACTTGCCATGTTAATATAACACACAATCTCTCAGTGAAAAAAGAAGTCAATAAGCTTTCGATGCACAGCCTGGAAAAACCTGCATACAAACTACAAATACTGATCAATTTTATTCAGATCTCTGCACTGCTGAATGCCATAATGTAAGTACACAATGAACAGCTTTTGTCAAGAGCTCTTCCAATGGACCTCCTAAACTAGTGGTCCAATGTTTTTAATCACATACCCCATCAGTAAGAGCATTTTGAGCTTTGATGCTTATTTAACTGTGAATTACATAGATATACTATGGTACAAACACATAAGTAATAGGAATTTTAAATCGGAATAAACAAAGAAAAACTTTTTTTTTTTTAATTTATTAATGGTACCGACACTACTTCCTTCTTGCACACCAATGCATTGTCCCATATATCCCCTGTGGGGCATGCACCACACTTTGGAGACAACCGTCCTACACAACGGACATTAAACTACTGGACATTGGAATATTTAAATAGTTCCAATTTGAAGCTAAGTAATTTGAGCTCAAATGAACGCAGCTTCCTCTACTCTCTAGGCTTCCCTCAGAATTTCCCCATAGGAAGACTAAATGGTCAAAAAGTATTGTGGCTTTGGCTGAGATACAATCAATTTTATTAATTAAAGTAG
The DNA here is from genome assembly GCF_039878825.1 of Excalfactoria chinensis. Taxonomy (NCBI): domain Eukaryota; kingdom Metazoa; phylum Chordata; class Aves; order Galliformes; family Phasianidae; genus Excalfactoria; species Excalfactoria chinensis. Next base: position 81,059,853 of record NC_092825.1, read on the forward strand.
ATCTTATGATGCCACATCTATGATTTCTGAGGAAAGAATGTTGGTTAATGTTGGTTCTTAAACTTAGCTTGTCTCAAACAATATTAATGACTCAACCTGATGTATTTGAAAAAAAAAAACCAACAAAAAAAACAACAAAAAACAAAAACTTAAAGCACTCAGATAACAAAGAATCTGAACAAAAAAGTGTTTCATTTTATACAGGATGGCTCCTAACGACTGTAAGAAAAACAACACTGAGTTTCCAAAGCAAGAGACAAGCTCTTTGATGGCAAACAGAAGTCATATATATGTATGCTCTGGACTCATCAGAAGACTGCTCCAAACCACATGAGTGCTCTTGAGTGTTTTAGGCAGTCAGGAAAAAGCAGGTAGGCATCTACTATTTTACCAACACTTGTATATACTCTGATTAATAGGGCAAAAAAATCATTCTTTTTAAGAACCATTTGCAGAGTCTGAGCACCTACTTCAAGTATTGCAGATCTAAAAACAATTTGTTTTATACTATGAGGCTCAAAATTTTCTTTCATGCTTATGTCCTTGAGCAACTTAAGGCAACCAAGACACGTGGCTGGTCCTACTGTTCTATTTCCAAGTGAGCAAACAATATAACTAATATTCAGTTATCTCTGGAAGGGGGAAATGCTGTAGTTTCCCCAGACTATGGGAAGTTTAATAATGCTAGTGTCTAACAGGATAGAGCCCAATCATAACAGCCTAGCAAAGCAAACCTGCAAAGTAGTCCAGCAAAGGAAGCAGGAGACATTTCCTATGGAAATCTATACCAAATCAGAAGTTACAGCTCTTTTTTCTGGGCTTCTCAGATGCTCTGAGATCAGACCTATACATTACTTCATTTTTTTTTCTTTGTTCCACAACAGTAAGGTATCCTAAAAATAATGGTTATATAAGGAAATGAGAAATATCTATGTTTAAGAAAGCTGAGAAAATAATTCTGGTGTCCCAGAAGAGGATAAGCAATAGAAAACTAAGTCGGATAGTTCCTTTATTCCTCCAAGAGGACTTGAAACTACAAATGAAACCCTGAATTACCTGAACAGCATCTTTCCTTCAAATACAATACAGAAACAGTCAGCAAGGCCTCAGCAATCAGAACACCTGATTCTAAAATCATTTATCCAATCTAAAAAATAAAAAGCATTTTTCAATTATTACTGTAGAGCTCCATGAAACAATATAAACGTTACTCTATGGAACATTCCTCTATTCTCCTGACTACAATCATGACAACAGAGTATTTTTACAGACCTAAACTTTTCTCACTGTAAAAATGACAGGATTTGTGTCTGTTGATCACAACATACCCTAATGATTCTTTCCTAAATTTATCCCGAATCATCAAGATGATTAGTCCATACATAAAGGTAAAAGATAAAGATAACTGAAAAGGTTCCAGCTCTCAGGAACTTGGACATCTTGGAAACTTAGATCTGAAATCATTCGCTCACAGTCTTATCCAACCGACTCTTAGCAATTTGATTCAGTGATTGTTATTAGGTATATAGTTAGTAATTTTCACTGTTTCTTTCATTTAATGGGCCTTAACATTTAATTAAAAATAAATAAATAAAAGTATCTTCATAAAGAGTGTCAGGCTAAAGCATCACTTATCTTGCACCAGTTTTTGACTACAGACAATGTGACTTATCTTCAGAGTTGTACAGTGCTTAACACTTTCAATGGCTTACCTTTCTAAAGGGAAAATAGCATCTGGTCATATTTCTTGAAAAATCAAGTCATTAAGATTGAGCATAAAACAGATAAAAGAAGAACATCTGCACTTAAGCCAGCTTGCATCTCTGTATAGGAGAATTAGGACAGATTCATAAAATACCTGCTAAGCTGTCCACAAAATAATGCAAGCAAGCTATGCAAAAGAAATTGCAAAGGAAAAAATGATGTGAAGCAGAAAAAAAGCAAGCAAAATATGTACCTAAGCCATGTTCCACTGGCAGACACAGAAAGGAACATGTACAACATAAGACTGGAGGCATCTTGTGAAGGAAAACCAAAACAGTATATTTTTGTTTCTAATGCAAACACCTATCCTAACCCCTCTAGTCTACTTCAACAAAACAAAAACAAAAAAAACAAACAACATTAAAAAGACAATGAAAAAGAAAAAGGCAATATGAAGAATGCTGCTAGTTGCTCCCCTTAAGTCCTAAATCATTCCACAGGCAAAGAAAAAGGCCCCACAACATCATCCTACCTTACAAAGCACAGGATCAAAAGCTATTAATTATTTCTATCAACTGAGAGAAAATGTCTGACTTCTACTGCACTAAGGAATTGGAGCTCCCAGAACCAGCTCCTATCTCAATGATTTTATATATATATATATATATATATATATATATATATATATATATATATATATATATATATATATATATATATGATTACATATATATATACATAATTAGTATATACCACTGGTTCTGGTTTGTTCAAATTTGTATTAGAGAGAGATCAAAATCAGATCTGGAAGTTACTGACTTCTTTTTTGAATAAATTAATGACAATTGCCTAGATAATTATTTTCACTGCCTACATTCTTCTACTCATAAGCCCAAATTTTATACAAACAAGTATTTTAATGGTGGCGAGCCACATGCCATGTGAAGGTCCCCTTTCAAGTCCCATAATAGCTGAGTTTACAGAACAAAGCCACTTGACAATCTTGCTGTGTATTCATCCGTCTGAGCTTCTGCAGTCTGTACACAGCCCACACGGTCCTTCACCCTTAAAGAGCCTCAAAGAATAAATCAAATATCAACAATTAATGGGAAATTCATTGCCACATTCAATAACCATATTTACTCAAAGAAAAGAACTTCTCTGTGTTGTCATCATCCTCCTACTTCAAGGCCTTGACATTTCATCATTCCATTACAAGTCAGTGTTTTAACAGCAAAAGTGAACGTTGCTTTGCTGGACCTGAGAGTCACAACCACTTGGATGTTTACATTAGGGCAAGGGGGAAACAGTATGTAAATGACTGTAGTATTTGATTCAGCTGTGATATATATTACAATTAATGTTTAAAATACCAAGGTGGAAGAGTCATAACTTTCTACTTAGTCATCTGTTGTTAGGTTATTTTTGTTTTTATTTTCCTCTTGGACAACCCAAGAGTAACACAGCTGAGACAAGTGGATGCTGCCAAGCTCTATTTCCAGGCAGTGATGACCTACAAAGCAGGTCATTCCCTTCCTCAAAAGAAAAACAAAAAACAAAAGGGGTATGCAAAACTTTAATAGAACAGTTACATAAATATGATTACTATCTTTCTGCAAAGACGCTAATGAATTGGACTGTTTGTATCTAGTGACAGTCCTAATCTGTTTTAGCACAATCACAGCAGCATGTAAGAGACCGCCCACATATGAGAAGGACTAGTGCACTAACCTCCCCTCAAGCCCTGTCCAGGTAACACAAACAAATCACCTGAGAGCAGCTTTTCACAAAGTCGAGAGCTGTGGTGTTCAAATGTAGGAAATGATGGTTTACAACACAGCTTCCTACCCTCATGGCCCTTTCTCACAGTAGGAAGGATAGAAGCATCAAGCTACCGAATTTTGCAATTCAGAATTTTAGTTAGGCCGTGAGCAATTGTGAGTTTGTGCTAATGCACTCAGCTTGTCCTTTCTGACTAAAATTAGAGAGTCAATAACAATGCTCAAGTAATACTTTAGAGGAAATACAACTCCTTAAATATTTAATATTAGCTCCCATCAATGAAGATTATACTTTATAAAAAAAATAAAAAAATCAATAAGGAGCTAAGAGTTTGTTATTAAGTCTTATTTCTTCTCAAAACAAATTAGAGTCCTCATTAGGAAGAAGGAAGAGATAAACTTTTGCATTATAAAGATTCTTAGCATACCTGACCCTCACTTCCAGGGGAGGTCATGGAGCAGATATCGCATCGAGTGCAATCACACAGTATGTGCTGGACAACTAGGATACCAGGCCTAACCAGAACAGATTGATGAAAGGCAGGTCCTGCTCAACCAATCTCATTCCCTTTTATGACCAGTTGACTTGTCTAGTGGATGAGGGAAAAGCTACAGATGGAAAGGCTGGTTCTGTTTAATATCTTTATTGATGATGTAGGTGAAGGGACTGAGCACACCCCCACCAAGTTTGCATATTACACCAAGTAGAAAGGAAGTACTGATCTGCCTGTAAGGAGGCCATACAGAACAAAATGGAAAGACTAATGTCACTCATATGAGCTCCAACAAGACCAAATGAACAGGTCCTACACTTTGGTCACAACATCCCCCATTCAACACTACAGGACTGGGGCAGGAGAGTGGCTAGAAAGCTACATAGAAGTATCAGAGGGTATGTACAGGAGCTGTTAGGTTATGGTCTGAACCAATTATTGGGCACCTGGTGAAGGGGCATGGCCAGCTCTACAACCAGAAGTGGGGGGGAGGACCCCTGGTCCACCCCTCCTTAACCCCATTTAAGGGCTGGCAGCCAAAAGCCATCTTTACTTGGGGATTGCCTCCTACTTGGAGATTGCCTTCTCTGAGAGTTTCCAGTGAGCCCATATCCTTGGAAAAGGCTGAACTATTTCTTCTTTATTACTGGATTGTGACCACAATTTCTTGGGTGATCTGAAACTGGTTAAAGACAACTGTACCTGCTGCCCCCTATCCTTACAGGGTATTAGTTGACAACCAGCTGAACATGATCCAGCAGAGTGACCAAATGGCCAAGAAGGTCAAGGGCATCCCAGCTCACATCAGAAATACTGTAGCCAGCAGGACTAGGGAGGGTACACAGCACTGGTGAGGCTGCAGCTCAGGTACTGTGACCAGTTTTGGGCACCCCACTATGAAAAGACATTGAAGCCCTGGAACACATCCAGAGAAGTGCAAAGCAGGTGAAAGATCAGGATCAAAACTCTTACAGGGAGTGGCTAAGAGAAGTGGGATTGCTTAGTATGGAGAAAAGGAGGCTCTGAGGAGACATTATCACTCTCAACAACTACCTGGAAAGGAGGTTGTGGTAAGGTGGGGGTAAGCCTCTTCTCCCATGTAACAGCAATAGGACTAGAAGGAATGGCCTCAGTTCAGGTTGGATATTTGTAACAGATCACAGATGTCACTAAGCATTCTCATAACCTGTAAACTTTGTTTCTAGCAGCCTCTACTGACAATAAACCATCATTGATCAATTTCTAGTCAGAAAAATGAGGCAGAGAATGAGGATTACTTGCTACTACTTGCATGATCTGTGGAATCGTGGTTGCTTCATGACCATGAATAGAGTTAATTTTACCATGAAGTCAATATATTTCCTAGCTTGTGCCAGTGAATATAAGCCTACATTTTCATTTGACTACATTAGAAATAAAGTTTTAAACTTTCTTGGGTAAACTTATCTAGCTGATAGCTTCACAGAAGTAAGGTTTAAATAATCTGCCACAATCTCAAAGAAATCAACACATTTTCTTTTGGCAAACAGAGCATTAAGAAGCAGCACATTCAACAGTTCTTTACTCATTTGGGTGCCTTGAACACAACAGAGGTGAGACGCCTCTAATTTTGGTTGGGATTTTTTGTTGTTTTGTTTTTAAGAACAGCCTTCTCCTACTTATCATTTTACCTGTTTGTTTGTTTTAACATTTGAAGTCTCCTTAACAAATATGGGCTGCAGAGCAGAGTGACATACAAAAGACAGTCTGGAAGCCTAAAGGAACTAAAACACCTAGGGCTAAAATGATAATTTACAAAGACTAACAAACATCTTTCAAGATCCCATGCGGTAATTTCTCTAGTCAGCATTGCATTTTCATTCTGATTTTGCAGCCTTGTATTTAAGCAGACAAAAAAAAAAAAAGCATGGTTGTTTCATAATTCATTGTCAATAAATCACTGAAACATGAGCATCTAAAGATGGGTCAAAACCTTGAAAACTATTTCAAAGGACCCAATTAACTGAAGACCAAAGATATCCATATTCAATAAAGGTTATTAATTTCAGAACATACAGACAGAATAATTCATTTTGAGATAACTTCGTACCCAATTGATTCTTCATCATTAGAGCTGCATCTATCACAGTCCCTTTGCCTTCTTCCTTTTGGAGAAGTCTCCCTGTTGCTGGCACTTAATCGCCACTGAAATAAAACAAACAATAGTGGAACACTGCAACACATTTAAGTGTCATATTGGACATTACATAAGGAAAATGGAACAAGGCCAGGCATTGAAACAGTGCAATTGATCAGACAGAGCAGAGATACAAAGAATATGAACAATAATTTTGTAACGTGGATTTGTCTATAATAAAGCATTTGTGTACTACTGGGCTTACCAGGAACTTGCTTCATTTTTCCTCCAAAACAGTACAAGACAATTTAATTACTTTTGTATTTAAGGTAGCACTGTCCCCAGTGAAAACTAAAATGTTAGGTCTGTTCCAGATAACCACAGTAATGTTAGATATCTTCTTATTTAACTCCATGAATTTAACCAAGCAACATTCCATTCAAAAAATGCACAATTCTGAGAAGCAACAGGAAACTGAAGGCTTCACACTGGCACAGTACAGCAAAACTCACAAAACCAGTAATTCTTTTTTCCCTTCCAGTTCTCTTACCTTACAAAATGTAGTTGCATTTCCAAATTAAAGAAACAAAAACCCCACGAAAACATACAACTGTTTCTGCAATTCCAGAAATCCATCTCCTGCCGCTACTTTCTACTCCCTCCTCACATCAAAACCAAACTGAGGTTGGAAAACGATACCGGTCAGTCTGAAACCACATAAAGGTATCTACAACGCTGTGTAAGTGTGCTGTGAAAGGGCATCTGAAAGATTCATGTCCACACCTTAAAAATTTTCTCTTTTGCAAGAGAGTATGAAGACTAGGCAGTGTTTTAAAAGTCCTCAACTGCATTTCCTGCAACTGCATGGAAAAAATCTGTCATATATACAAAGGTAAGAAAAACAATAAATGGAAAGCAAGACAATATTCAGGAAGTAAGAAGTGATTCTTCAATACATCTAGTCCAATCAATGCTTTTATGGAGGCAGAGAGAAAGACAGTTCTACTACACGTTACCTCGCTCAGCAAAAGAGGCTGCTGCTTGTGACTTAAGGTTACATTGCCTCCTGCTTCAAAGCAGGAATTCAACTGGATGTTCTGCTCACTTTACTAGTAAAGAACATAAAACAGCAAGTCTATATTGCAGAACAATCAAACATCCAGATCTACCATAAGAAATGGGTCACACTGTCAGCACTCTTGCAAGTCAAAAGAATTTCCCTTACTAGCCTTCTCTGCAGGGGAGCCTGTTTGACTAGTCCTATGGTTCTGAATGCAACAAAACTGGCAAAAACTTCAAGCTGCATTGAAGCAGTCAAAAGTGACAAAATGCATTACCAAGACTTGGCATTTTAAAAACATTTAGCATACAAATCTGCTTGAAATTCCCTAAATATTTATTTCTATACATGACTGAGATGTTCTTAAACAGCATTAGCATAAATAATCATATGTAATCTTTTAACCTTAATATTAAAATGAGTTTTCTATTATTATTAGTTATTCTACAAAATCATGCTCTTTTTCACCTATTCTTAAGAGTTTCAGCTCTTAGATACAAAATAACAACCAAAATTCAACAAAAAAATTACTTCCATAGTATAGTGAGAACAATTTGGATAAGCAACCTGAATATTACCTACAGGTCTAGGAATCAAAAAACAATGAACTACAGAAAAACTGCACGTAAACACACTTGCCTTCACATTCTTCAGTTAAAAGTTAATTTTAGTACCTGAGATTACTATGGAAAACTGTCAAACTATGTCTGATAACCAGCTCTGCTTTTTAATGACACAGCCTGGTGTACAGTGACAATAATGAAAAGACAGTAGTTGTAAATACCCAAGAGGTTATTTACAGGAAAAACTCACCCATATGGAAGTCTTCGGTCTGCTGGGAACTGCTGAGGCAATCTCCACCAAGAAGCAATCTCCAAGAGATGCTGCCTTAGTGGTGGCCAGCCCTTAAATGAGGTCTAGAAGAGAAGGAGTCAAGCTCCACTCCTTCCGGGAGCACAGCTCAATTACTCTCACCTGTGCTCCCACAGCTGACCCAACACTTGCCTCAGCTGATTAATCTGAGGTTCAGTCTGTGATTAACAATTTCCCATACAGCCTGGTGATACAGCACAGATTTCCCTTACCATAGCTCTAATACTTGCAGACACATTTCAGATCTACACACTTGACCTTCCCAGGAAATGTGAGTCAGGTACTGATCAAATAGGTACAAGGCAGCACTTGGTACTTAAAAAAGAAAAGGTAAAACAAACCAAAAAAAACCATAGAACTCTCCTATGCACTTTACACTGCAGAGAACTTCTCTTTACCTCTCTTAGAGGGTAGTCCCAATGCTGAGAGCCTGGGAGCCTTGCCAAAGGGGACTGAACTTGAACATCCTCTGACTTGTTTGGTTTCTTCTTAGGAATACGAAACTGAAAATAGAGGATGTTACACACATGATGAAACTAAATTACCCACTGGTGCTAGGAGCTCACATACTGCCAGATACAAAGTTTTTATAATCACCAGGTAAAATAGCAAAGTTGCAAACATAGCACTGACCGGTTACTTAGAAGTATTCTCATTGATGTTTCATCATAAATTGCTGTCACCTATCAGGAGCTGGTTTTAACAGATGAACACCAAGAAAAAAAAAACTAATCTTATTTCATTCATTTCACAACAACCTCAAATATGTGTCCAAAAGGTAAGAACAAAACCAACCTACTATTAGTCCATATTCTTGGTTCTCTCTAACTTTCTAACACTCTACTTTAATCTTCAAAAACAAAACAGCTGAATTATGCTGTTTGCTCTCAAAAAATGAAGAAGAACATTTATCATAGTACTAGTGTTTTAATATGATTATTTAGCAATAGCATACTCTAATGTCCACAAAATAGTATAACCTGTTGTCATTACCAACCTCATCAAAATTAAGTATTGAAAATAAAGAATCGTACAGTTTTTTGAGTTGGAAAGGACCTTTAAAGGTCATCTAGTCCAACAGCCCTGCAATGAGCAGGGACATCTACAGTTAGATCAGGTTGCTTATAGCCCTTCCATCCTGACGTTGAATATCTCCAGGGATGGGGCATTCACTGCTTCTCTGGGCTGTTAGTAATTCTTAGCAATTTGCCAGTACGAGAAATAATAATAAGAGTGAAAATCTAGACATTTATCCAGGCATCTTGATGTGAAAATCATAAGCTGCAAATAGGACTAGATTCAAACACAGTAGGTTTGTATAATGTAGTACTGGTATCTTTCAGTTAATGAATTACATAAGCTCAAGAAAAAAGGTAAAAGTTACTCCACATGACAGCTACTGTAAAGCATGTTGTGAACTTTATTTGCAAACTGCCTGATATCCTACTTTGCAAGATAAAATCATAAGTCAGTATTCTAGAAAAGTGTGAGGCCAACAACTTAATTAACATAGAAGCTTCATTCATTAGCTCTGTATGCAGTCCTTCAGATCATAACTGAAGCATACTGTGCCGCCAATAAGAATCCTTCCATTTTTCAACTTAAATCACTATTACTCTTATTTTTCCTCTATCCTTCCTTTAATTATTGCTATTTTTTTTTTAAGTGAATCACCAGGTCTGAATTTCTATACAGTACCTCAAGCTTCTTTTGATGTTTCAACAGTAGTGCCAACTACAATACCAGATGCTTCGAGTCATAAAGGTCAAATATTAGGCACAGGCAATGCTTCTACTAAAACTAATTATTATTATTAAAAACACCTGCAAGAAGAGGTATTTTGTTGTCTGGATAAATGACTTATACATTTTAATTAATCAGGATGTTTTCTTCAAACCCATACATTAACAGTGAGCAATCAATTTCTCTCTTTAAAACACTCAGAAACCAGCAGGTAAGAAGCGGGCTATAAGATTCCTGACAGCACAGAATTGTGTAAAGTTTAAATATGTGTTTTGTGTTACAGAGCTTCAGACAACTTCTGTAATAACGTAACATTGAGAACAGATAAGGTCAGACTCAGAGAACAGAAACAGACGATCAGACAGAGGGACAAAAAGCATAAGATACATTCATCAGCAAGATTTCCACCTCAGTGCACCATATCCTCAATACGTTTGTACTCATTAAGATGTTGGTTAGCAATAGCTGCAATTAACATACAGGACAAACACGAAGTGCAATGTATGCAAGCTGCATCAGCTTTCCCTTCACAGAAAGTAGATGAATCAACCCATATATGCGCTTCGTAGATTCCTCATCTAAATCAGTAGTATTTACCTGGAAGTTCACACTTGTAGAAGCAAAAGTCAGAGAATGCATACAAACAATGTGCTGGAAACATCTTATTCCTGAAACACCAGACAGCCCTTACCTGGATCAAACCATCTACTGTGCTACAGTTTGTTTCCATTGCTCCAAACTACAGCTAACATGGATATATTAAGAAAAAAAAAAAAAAACACTACTATATGGATTCTTACACACATCTCAGTAGACAACCAAAGATTAATCAGTTATGCAGCTCATTCACTTGAGTATTAATATTTAAATGTTACTGAGATCTTAATATGGCCTTGAAATGTATTCAGTTTATGTTAAACGTTAACCCTATATTGTATTAACACGTTCAGCAGTAGCTATTGCTATTGATTGCTGCTAGCATAAGGTAGTTCTCAAGAAGGCTGTTCCAACAAAGAGAAAGCAGGACTAGTAGAGAATGACTGGTTACATAAGCACGGCCAGAATACCTCAGCATACCCACAGCCTGAAAGCTACTTGTTGTAAACTGTAAAAGACTTACACCGACATGACTTGAAGGTGATGGTCTTCCTTCCATGACTTTCTCCTCTAGAAAAGAAAGACATAACTATATACACATACACACAAAACAAGCTTAGCAATTTGTATTGCATTTATTCAGAAGGAAGTAGAATTGCAGGCAGCAAGCAAAAGCATCCCTTTTTCAGGCACAACACGAGCTCATGGATAGCCACAATGCAAGAGACATGGGCTTCAGCAGGGCCCTGTATTATCACTGTGTCTACGTGGACTTGCTAACAAAAGTTTTCACCAGAACTTGTCTTGAAGGAAAGTATTTACCCTGAAGTGCATATATAGTTATGCTGCCTGCTCGCCTGAGTGTAAGCTGGTCTTTGATTATAAAAAGAGTCACAGAAATACATTTGTAACACTGTAACAATTGTAGTAGTAAGGTAATATAATTTGGTTCAATATAACTCAATCTCAAACTGACAAACTTCTTCCTCATCGGAGGAACTGAGCTTCAGAACCTCAAGCATTCCAAGTCACTTGTTCTGTTTACAAATATTCTGTACGAGACACAGAGAGGTCGTAAGACTTTCAAACTTCACACCTAACTCAAGAAGCCTAGCTCACCCTGTAAGCCTGGGCAGCTTTGTTTCGGTCAGCAGCTTTTCAGCCTAAGTTGGAGAAGAGCGATATGTGCAGAATACATCAGAGGGCCCTGCCATCGCCTAGCCCAACGCCACACCGACAGCTCCCGGCCGGCTGGCCGCGGGGCTGAAGAACGGCCCCTCACAAAGCGCAGCAACGCTACTGCCCGGCACCGACCGCTCTGCCGTTCCCCCTCGCGGTTTCGCGATCGTTGAACGGGGGAGTGACGCAGACACCCACCCACCGGTGCTGCGGCTCACTGCCGGGTTCCGTTATTTCCCTCCAGCCCCCCCTCGCCCCTCAGCGGTTAAAGAGCTCCTGGAGCCCCGCCTGCAGGGCAGCGCCAAGCACACGCTGCCGCCCCTCCCCAGCACTAACAGCCGTACCGTCGCCGTCGTTGTTGCTGCCGGTGCTGCTGCCGCTCGCTAACGCTCCGCCACCGCCCCCTGCGCAACACCGCCGATTACTTCCGGGTAGGGGCCGCCCGAGCCGGGCGAACCGGCCCCGCCTGCTCAGCAACGGCTGCCCCTAACGCCAGCCCCGCAGGGGAACGGTCGCAGGCCTGCCCGCCCACAGCAAGGCCCCGCCTTTAGCACCGGGCTTTAGCTTTCTCCTTTAGCCCGATGGGGACCTAGAGGGGAAAGCAGGCGTGGCGTAGAGCAAGTGGAGGCCAGAGTGCGTCTGTAAATACAGCGGGGCTGAAGGAAGCTAGTGCTAAAGGAGGGGAAACTGATCGCTGAGGAAACGTTATGGAAAGCGACAGTCGTCTGGCTGTCTTTCAATAATTTCTAATCAAACGAAACGAAGTTTAAATTGCACCTCGCCGACCCCAAGTATATATTAATCCTGAAGGCGGATTAATAGCTTAAATACGTCTCAATTTGCGCTGCCCCTTCTCCAAGTATTGCATATATACTGCCAGAACTTCCTCAGACTTATATCATACCATATCATAGAATGGCCTGGGTTGAAAAGAACCACAGTGATCATCGAGTTCCAAGCCCCCTGGTATATGAAGGGTCACCAACCACCAGACCAGGCTGCCCAGAGCCACATCCAGCCTGGCCTTAAATGCCTCCAGGGATGGGGCATCCGCAGTCTCCTTGGGCAACCTGTTCCAGTGCATCAGCACCCCCTGTGTGAAAAACTCTCCTAATATCTAACCTAAACCTCTCCTGTCTCAGTTTAAAACCATTCTCCCTTGTCCTATCACTGTCCACCCTTGTAAATAGCCATATCCCCCTTCTGTTTATACACTCTCTTCAAGTACTGGAAGGCCACAATGAGGTCTCCCTGGAGCCTTCTCTTTCCCACACTAAACAAGCTCAGTTCCCTCAACATTTCCTCATAGGAGAGGCGCTCCAGTCCTCTGATCATCTTGATGGCCCTCCTCTGGACCTCCTCAAAGAGCTCCACATTTTTCCTGTGCTGGGGACCCCAGGCATGGACACAATACTCCAGGTGGGGCCTCACAAGAGCTGAGTAGAAGGGGACAATCAGCTCCCTCTCCCTGCTAGCCACCCCTTTTTGCTGAAACCTAAAAACTTCTGCAGCTGAGTAGGCTGACTCCAACTCAGCATGCAGCAGGGTAATAAGCTCAGCTGATGCAATGATTTCCAGCTGGTGGCCTTGGCAATCCTTTTATATAAAGACAAAGATCTTCTTTCTAAAGTAGCTTTAGAACTGTAAGCTTGATGTGTGGTTTTCTGAAGTAAAAACAACTCTTTTCTCTGCTTGTTAACATAATGCCTTTGTATCAAGTAGTAGGAGTCTATGCAAAGCTGGTTTTATCAGTTGTTTAGTTATATGCAAAACAGACTTAGCTTTAGCTTCTGTTTAGGTGTGAAATATAAATGTAGGATGTTAGCTTGGAACTATCTGAAATGTTTGAGATGACCTTAGCTGTTAACAAATGATATATTTCAGAGACATACCCAGGACTAATGTATGTAAAAATAATGAAACCTGAACTTATGTGGAACTTATTTTCTTTACACAGAGAAATTGCCTACAGTCCCTGAGTCAGAAAGATTTTCTTCCGTGACAATGGCAGACTTTACAGAAGTATATACGGTGAGTAATGTCTGGTCTTACTAGAATAAGCTCTATTGAGTGGCAACTCTCATACAGGGTATTATTTCTATGGCTTATACTTTAGTGATGTTTATAATGTGCTAAGTTCTGTGCAAATACTAAGCTTACAGATAAAACATCTTGAAGTCATACAATCACTAAGGTTGAAAAAGTTGTCAAGATCACCCAGTCCAGCCATCCATCTACCTCAAATATTCATCATTAAACCATGTCCCTTGGTACCTCATGTGTTTCCTAAACATCTCCAAGGATGGCAACTCAGCCACCTGCCTGGGCAGACTATTTCTTATCTTTCAACATGAGCAGAAAAAAGAAAGGGAAAGAAAGTTGTGTGTCCTTGTTGTCTTTCTTTTTCCTTCCAAAACTATTTTTTTTAGTCAAAATAGTGGTTCCCTCAGAGGGAAAATGGGCATGCTGTTCCTACCATAATTGTTGTCAACTGCTTACGTGATTAGAAAAATTATATGGTGGTCTCCGTTTTAAGCTATAGTAATTTCATGGGAAAAATGAAGTATGGACTCCCTTCTCCTTACTCCTGGATCACAACAGCTAGTTAATTCTGACATTTATTCCATAATTTCCACGTTGCAAGTGCTTTCAAAAGGTGAAGTGGAAGGGTTAGTACCAATGCACTGCTGTTGCAAATGGAATCAGGCTTTTCAAGCAGCTGGTTTACTACAGCCCACCAAAAGCAATGAATGCTCTGTGTGTAACCACTTGTAAATATTGATTACAATACAGCATGCTTTTTGTAACTGTTGTATGATTGTCTATTATTAATTACACTGACATAGTTTTCTTAACTTGCAGTGGTTACAAACAGGACATGAACTTAGCTTGAGGAAACTAGTAGAGGGTTCAGATTATGAAGAGGAATTGAAGTACGATTTTAATGTAAGAGGGGAACTGAGACATCTGGATACAAATGAACCCTTTGTTTTCAATTACTACAAAAACACCCACGAGAAGAATCATGAACGCTATCAAGTTTTGGGACATATGATTACCCAGTATGTTTATGAGCTCCTGGAAAGAGTCTGCGCTCTGCAGAAAGTTTACATTCCTTCTGATGCTACAGAGGATGAACCAAGAAGTTTCTTTTTTATGAGTGAGAAAGCACTAACAAGTTCTTCTAGCATAATTGTCCTTCTTCAGGACCATGGAGTTTTTCGTGCTGGCCAGTGGGGGCAAAAGACAATCATCAGTGAGGGCCTGTACCACGGAACACAAATACCATTCATCAAAATGGCCCTTCAAAGCCATGGGGGAGTGATTGTACTGAATCCTAATGACAATCTTGTTGATTTGAAGACTGAAAGGGAGAAGCTAAGCTTTCCTACCAGAGAAGAATCACCGACTTCTATGCATTCCTGCCAGTGGATCCCCAGGCGGTGCAGCAGTAACCCTGAGGAGCATACCATGTATGTGTGGGATCATTTCATTTCTAAAAGTGCAGCCAAGAATGTGGCTTTCATTGCCCACGGCTACGGTGGTTTGGTGTTTATTGATCTGCTCGTGCAGAGAAAATGGGAAGTGATGAATAAAGTTTTCTCTGTGGCATTCATCGATTCCATGCACAATATACAGCACCAGGCTAGAAATGATCCACAAATACAATGGTGGATACAGAAACACTGCTGTGAATGGGTATCAAACAGTAAGCCTCTAGGTAAAGCTGTGGGCTCCCTTGTCAAAGTGAATTGTCCAGTTGTCTCTGCTGGAACTGAAAATTATAGCTTAGCACCTTCCTATTGCTTGCGTTCCATCTTTAAGTACCTGAACAGCACACTGAAAGCCAAGTCCACAGCAGACTTTAGGCGTTCACCTATTGCAACCCGAAGCAGCAAAAACAAGAAAGCTGGTAAATGAAGGTATACTGACTTGGGTTTGAGAGTAATGTCTTCTTTTCATAACCATCCCTGCAGCTAAGATTCTTCACAATGGAGAGACTTGAAGTTTTAAGTTTGAAGACTCTTTGTTTTTGAGAAACACAAAAATACAAGTGAACCACGAGGAACAAAATGCCTTCTTGAAAGCTTTAGGACGTATCACTTCAGCTAGCTGTGAAATTTAAAGCTGCACAAAATAAAGATGTTAATGCATATCAACACTTGTCTGTATAATTTTTTTTTAATTAGATTTCCTGCATTGATTGCTTTGGAATTAAACTAAATGATCAACAAAGCTCTAAATTCTTAAGTGCATAAAAGGACAATTCTGGAATACACAAAGTATGCAGATTTGCAATTTTAAATCCAACAAAATCAGTGAAGCTCCACAGAGTGAGCTGCTGGGGTTATAAAATATGCTAGAAACCTACAGTTATCAGACTGATATAAGAGAATGGTGTAGCTGTTTCCTCTCAGTTGTTTTATTTTTGATTGAAGCACGGAACAGTTTAAGTGTCCATGCTAAAGGTTGGCAATTTATTCAAGGCTTTTTTAATCCAGCTTGGCTAATATGATATTTGAATAAAAGTAGTATTGACTGGACATGTAATAGAGTACCCAACTGTTTAGTTCACTTATGAAAACTGTGCTGATGCCATCATTGTGCATACAAGCAGCATGTCTGTTCTACAGCTGCTGGTCAGCATGCAACTCAAAGAACAGTCACCTACATAAATTCTAGATGTTAACAAGTAGCTTTATTTGTGAGAGAAGTACTAAGTGACAGAATGTCTGTCTTCAGAAGGAGACCAATATGATCCTTCACCATAAATGCTCAGTGTCCCATGGCATCACCAGTGGATAAAAATGTTCAGGAAAAAAACCCAACAAAAAACAAACCATATCTGGAATATCTGCCATTCCTGTAGTTCTTTAACTGAAGTCAGCCCACTAAATTCCTTGGTATAGAAGGTCGTATTTAGGAATGTTATTGGGATCAATAGGACTTCTCACAATAAGCTTTCCACGCATGGCACCACGGTAAATCACTTCAATCAGATCTATGAAGTCTTGCTTTGTTTTGAAGCTTCCTACAAATTTGGTATGATCTGGAGACCTAAAGATAAGCATAAAATAAAAGTAGTATTGTAACATTTAAACATTTAAAATAAAGACAAGAAAAGTATAATGAGATTAAGGATTTTGACTTGATGATTCTCAAAGAACCACATCAGTAATGGCATAACTAGGTCAGGACTATACTATGAGCTGATATCCAAAGTCCAAAAAGGTGTAGTGTTGTGCCTAAGGATTTAATCATACTCTCTTTGCAGAGTCTGGCGTATTTCACAGCTGGTACCTACTTATGACGTCAGTATCTTTCAAACTATTTTTTAATGTTACGTACTGCTGCCTTCTCACACAGTTAGCAATACAGATACTGTCAACAGCAACACAGTTTTCAAGCATTACCTGCTGTAGACAAGGTAACATAGAAGCCGTTAAATTACTATAAATGTAACAGACAATGTCAGGCAGGATGACGTACCCGTAATCAACTTTCATGTGCTGTCCATTGAAGAAAAATACAGTGGATGGAATATAGCTGATGTCAAAATATTGGGTGTACACGGGAACCTTGTTCACATCCACCAGGTAGATGACTGCCATCTTACTTAGGTCATGAGCTGTCTTGGCAAGCTGACAAGAATGAGGCAGACAAGGAAAAAACGGAATGAGGCAGAAGTGGAGAAAAAGGCAGCAAAGTTTATGAAGCCCATCTCCATTACATTCTCCCAGTTTAAGTGGGGTTGGAACGTCCCATTTACCTCTAGCACTTTGTACACACACACAGCATCCTACGCGCTTAAGCGTCAAACTGTTGAGGGTATGATTTCATGTTACATTTAAGTGTCGGCTGCAAACACTACCACCATCTCTATCAGGCACCCTGTCACCAAACACAACCCATGGCATTCCCCTGTGTAAAACAGGTATATCTGGAGAGCTCGTTTATATCGGGGTTTAAAAAAAAAAAAAAAAAAAAAAAAAAAAAAAAAAGCCTCTTACAATATCATCGAGCTGCAGACAGACAGCATCGTTATCTCTCCCGAACCGGAGGACCAAAACCTTCTCCGCCACGCTTTTTATGGCCTGATCCACCTCCTTCTTACAGCTTAGCTTGGGCAGCAGGAAACTCATCCTGACAGAGCGCAGGCTCCACCGACCCCCTCCCCTGACGATCACCGCAACAAAAAAGAAAGGACGACGAAATGAAACCAGCGAGCCAGCCCGCCCGCGACGGGAGCCCAGAAGCGCAGAGAGAGGCAGCCGCGGCTATCAGACCGTTCCGGAGCGGAGATGATTGCCGGAACTTCTATTAAGAGCGCTCAGAACACCGAGATCCTCCGGCGGAACCCGGGCAAGAAAGTGCAGCGGACCGACTCCTCCCCGCGCACGCGTTCAGCGGCCTTCCTGCCTTCCCGGCGCGCAGATGGCGGCTGCGTTGGACGCGGTGTGTGGTGAATGTTAGCGGCGCTCGCCTGCGCAGTTCAGAGGAGCAGTCGGGTGGAGATCACGCGGACTGAGCCGCAGTGTGGGCAGGTGCGGGCCGCTGAGGGGCGGGCGAGAAGGAAGCCTTCCTGCCGCGGGGGGTGCGAAGGTGGGAGCGGTAAAGTAGGCCCGCCTCGCTTAGGTGGGGGCTGCTGTGATTTTCATCTGGGCGTGGGAGAGTGTGGTGCAGTTTTGCCGAGGGGCTGCGTCTCTGCTTGCTCCATGTCTCGCACTGTTCCTGCTTAAGACAAGGAAAATACTAATCGTTCTGAGGTGCGTTTCTTTTTCCTATGAACTTCTTACATTTAAAAACCGATGTGTGTGAGATTAATGAGCTGCTGTGCAAAGCAGTAAGCCCAGCTTCACAGACGCCTTACCAGAAAGAAAAAAGATGGTCTTCTGTTACTTAGTTATTGTTCTATTCCCATCGCTTTGCAGGTGTCTAGCAAATCAGGTATGTAATCTCCTTTAGCAGGTATGATAATTAGCATCCCCCTTCTCCCTATCAGTCAGCCCTGAAATCAGTTTGGGTTTGGTTCATTATGCTGCCTCAGAAAGAATTGTTAAGGTTGGAAAAGTCTGCTAAGATGATC
This sequence comes from Excalfactoria chinensis, assembly GCF_039878825.1. Classification (NCBI taxonomy): domain Eukaryota; kingdom Metazoa; phylum Chordata; class Aves; order Galliformes; family Phasianidae; genus Excalfactoria; species Excalfactoria chinensis. Next base: position 81,078,487 of record NC_092825.1, read on the forward strand.
TTAGTTGAACCACGAGCCCATCACTCCCATAAATCCACTACGTTCCTCAGCACCACATCTATGCTGCTCTTGAACTCCTCTAGGGACAGTGTCTCCACTGCCTCTGTGGGCAGCCTGTGCCAGTGCCTCACCACTCCTGAAAGGAAACGTTTCCTATGATCCAAACTGAACCTCCCCTGGTGCATCGTGAGGCTCTTATGTTTCATCCTATCCATGTCATCTGGAAGAAGAGGCCAACCCCCACCTCACCACAACCTCCTTTCAGGTAGCTGTAGGAAGCAGTAAGGTCTGCAATCCCAGTTCCTTTGGCTGCTCCTCATTTCATTTGTGCTTCAGACCCTCCACCAGCTTGCTGCCTTTCTTTGGACACTCTCCGTGGCCTCAGTGTCTTTCTTCTAGTGAAGGGCCAAGTGCTTGCCCTGCTAAGGGAGCCAGGAACGAGGGCCTCAAGGGATATAAGTGTTCCTTCCTTGGCAGTACTGTTGGCTTTGCAAAACTATAGCAGTGGCAGTTCCAGTAGCTCAGTGTCCTATTATATAGAAACATACAGAGGAATTAAAACTTAGGTACTAAAATAAAGAAATTAGGTAGGTATCTGGATGTGGTTTTAAGTTATTTTCAGTCTCCATGCAGTATTTTGCTTGCTTTTGTTGCAAAGGTCGTATTTATCAAATGAAAATAAACACCGCTGAGAGGTTGGCTGTGTTTTGTATTGCATTAGGTCCAGCTGTTTTAAGCAGTAGAGCTAAACACATTGTTCATAACAGTGTCATATACGTTGCTTTTAAGTACAGTAGAAAAGCAATAGTGGAAGCAGGGATTCCTAGTATTCCTCAGGAAGTAACTTGCTGTCTGCGAGCAGTAATAAGGATGAACATCTGTGTTTCCTTCGTGACTTCTGACAAGTTTTTCCCCCTCTTGTGCTTTTTTGTTTTGCAGACAATTGTTTGAACAGAGCACACGTTCAAGCATGCGGGCTGCTAATACGCTTCTGAAGAAAATCGTCTCATTTTCAATACAACATGGGATGAAACAGGATATGCTTCCACTTAGAAGAACTCTGATTCTGTCACCTTGCCTGAAAGACGACAATTCACGCGGTTCCTCGGAAAAAGTAGATTTAGATGCATGGAAGGAAGTAATGAAGTCTGGGTTGCAAGAAGTCAGTGAGACGGCCTCTGAGCCTAAGGAGCTCTCCGCTTTGGCTGCTGCACGTGAGACTTTGGAGTTGTGGAGGTTAGTTGGTAGACCGGTTCCTGAAAAAATCACTGATGAACAGATGAAAGCTTTTATGGAATGTCCTTCCAAATCGGCCCAAAAGAAGTATTTAAAATTTTTGCATCTTAAAGAACAGCACAAGAAAAATAACAAAAGAAAGATGGATGAGAAAAGGGAAAGGAGGCTGCAAACACAAGAGAGAGCTTCAGAAAGTGAAGAGCCCAAGAAGAATTCGTTTGTTTGTTCGTGGAGCAGCTCTATGGATAAAGCGTACAACTGGAGAGTTGCTCAGTCTATGATCTTTGGCCAGCCTCTGGTGTTCGATATGTCTTATGAAAAGTATATGTCTGCCAGAGAAGTAGCAAATGCGGTGAGACAAATGGTATTAAGTGAAGGTTGCAATCGAAGATCTGTGGATCCATTCCACATTCACTTCTGTAATTTCAAAGCTGACAGTCTGTATCATAAGGAATTTATCAAACATTATAGGGGAGCGTGGGACAAGCTGCTTATCACTGTGACAGACCAGTGCTACACAGACATCTTTCCAAAGGATAAGCTTATCTATCTGACTGCCGATTCTCCCAAAGTAATGAAGACTTTTGATCATGACAAAATCTACATTGTCGGGTCTATGGTTGACAAGAGTATAAAAACAGGAGTCTCTTTAGCACAGGCAAAACGACTGGGGCTAGAGACTGCAGCCCTTCCATTGGAGAAATACTTGCTTTGGAATTGTGGTGCTAAAAATCTCACGCTGGATCAGATGATGCATATTTTATTAACCTTGAAAGATACTGGAGATTGGAAGAAGGCTCTGGAATTTGTTCCACGAAGGAAGTACTGTGGCTTTGTAAACAAGCCTCTGCACGAACTAAAAAAAACCTTAGACTTGGTCAACATACTTAAACATGGAAAGAGATCAGAAGAATTACAAAAGCAGTTTGCAAACAACTACTCCAAGAGGCTAACGCAAAAATAGAGAATTATTTCCACAGGCAATCTATAGCCCTGAATGCACCAGTTTCCTGAGACTTCTAGGGCTGTACTCTGTAATTACTATTTGTCACTAAAAAAGACTAGTTCAAAAACACTTTTGTTTAGAGTTTTTCCTTTTTAATGACTGCGTTATTGGGTCTGCTTGAATTTACTCATGCACTTTTGAAATTAAGCATGATAAATTAGATTACGCTGTTAAAAAGAGTATGAATCTGTTCAGTCGAGTCTTAGAATCACAGAATCATAGAATTACTCAGGTTGGAAAAGACCTTGAAGATCATCAAGTCCAACCGCAGCCTAACCATAGTACCCTAACTCTAACAACCCTCTGCTTAATCATATCCCTGAGCACCACATCCAAATGGCTCTTAAACACATCCAGGGATGTCCATTCAACCACCTCCCTGGGGAGCCTATTCCAGTGTTTAACTACCCTTTCTGTAAAGAAGTGTTTCCTAACGTCCATCCTAAATTACCTTGGTGCAACTTGAGGCCGTTTCCCCTCGTCCTGTCACCAGTGAGACCTGCCCCGCTCTCACTGTAAGCACCTTCCAGATAGTGGAAGAGAGCGATAAGGTCTCCCCTCAGCCTCCTTTTCCCCAGACTAAACAGCCCCAGCTCCCTCAGCCTCTCCTCATAGGGCTGATTTTCCAAGTTCTAAAGTGCCACATGCACACAGTTCTTGGATACTTCCAGGGACAGTGACTCTACCACCTCCCTGGGCAGCCTGTGCTATTGCTTCTCTACTCTTCTAGTGTGAGTCTGGGGAGTTGCACGGTGTTTGTTTTTGAGTGTTCTGGTACAAAGGAAGCCAAAGTTAGGAAGGAATATCTACAAGTTTCTTGAGCCTGCCAAAAACAACGCCTTACGCTCTTTTGACTGCAGGGTGACAGTGGGAGCCGGATGACCGCCAGAAACATCTGGGTTCCTTCACAAGCAGTTAAAGCCTCTTGATTACATCAGTTGCCTACCTTGGTGTTTCAAATTACCGATAGCGTGTAGTGGTTTGTGTCCGGGAAACCCAAGAACGGGACCCTCTGATTTTTTTTCTCGTGAGGAAACGGCTGTGACGTTTGCTGGAGGGAGGGAGGGAGAGCGGGATGACTTTGGCGCAGTCCGCAGGGCGTTACTCGGCTCTCAGGGGCTCTGGTCCCCGCCCGCCGGAAGTGCACCACACGGGCGCCGCTTTGGAGTTCTTCCCGCCCTCCCCGCACGGTTTCCGTTTCCGGCACACCCGCTGCGCCTCTCTATGGCCGTGGGAGGATCGGGAGGCGGTGGGGCCGCGGCATCGCGGCGCGCATGCGCAGCGCGGGAGGTGGAGGCGGGGGAAAATGGCGGACGGCAGAGCGGAGGGGGAGAAGGCGAGGCGGCCGCCGCCCGCAGGAGGTGAACGTGCAGCGCCTCTCGCCGCGGGCCTGTGGGGCGCGCTGGGACCGGGGGTGTCCCCCGGGGGTGGGGGGGCGCGGGGAGTGCCGCCCCCGGGCGGGCAGGCCGGCCTGGGCTGGGCCGCGCTGCGCTGTGTGCCCGGCCCTGGGGAGAGGGGCGGCCCGGGCCTGAGGGGCTGCGCGGGAGGGGAGGCCGCGGGCTGGGCGCGGCTTCTGGGGCCGCCTCGGCCTCATGGCAGCGCTTGTAGCCTGCGAATTCGCCCTGGCAGCGCTAAGGCGATATCTTATTTCTTGATTTTATTTTAATGAAAAATACACGGAATAATTCTGCCGTGTGTTGAGAGAGATTGCACGGTTGCCATTGAAACGCCTCAACGTTGGCTTTTAACAACTGTAGCACCTAGGGAGTACTGATACAATGAATATCCCCTGTGTGCCATCTTAAGCATCACAAGGTATTTTTTGTTGTTTTTTGCTTCGCAGCAGTCTACAAGGTTTTTATTTAGTTCTATATTATTTAGATTTTCCTGTCTCCTGAGAGACAGACGTACTAGACAGACGTACTACTTATCATGCGTTCCCCTGGAATGTTTAATCATATGTATCATATGGCTTCCCTTCTTGCCTGCTTTCTTTTTTTCTATGACTTAAAATGGAGAAAACGGTGACTTGCTAAAGCTTTCCTTCCCTGGTTTTGAATTAAATATCACTAGAAACAGAGGGCACTTATTTGATCTGTTGAAAGATTTAATTTGGCTTGTAAACCAAATAAGGTGGCATTAAGAATGAATCTTATACCTAATCACCAAAGTATGAATGGTGGTTCCTGGACTCTTTCATGTTCTCCTCTTTATACATGTATATTTATTTTCTTCCTTTCTATGTGCAGTATTATAACTGGCCAGTATTACTGTGTCTGATATCCATACTGTACCACTCTGGTGTGCTGGAATGTGATCTTAATGAATTATGCTACATTGGCCCTAATGGAGGCGACGTTTTAAAGCAATCCAGAGCCTTTTGTTTTTTGTCAAAATCAATGTTTTTCTCCTCAAACTTAACATAGTTGACATTCGGTCCCACTCCTGGGGCAAGGTATCCTAAGATGCTCTGCACCCAGCATCGTCTCGCTTGTCCCTTCTAGTACCGAGGTGCTGAAAGATGTCCATGTGTACACACAGCTTGTTGATGCTTGTGAAGGAGACTCCCATGTGAAGCAGCGTGGCTTCTTATCGTAGAATTATAGAGTATCCTGAGTTGGAAAGGGCCCACAAGGATCATCAGGTCCAACTCCTGGTTCCACACAGCACCAACCAAAATTCAAAGCCTGTGTCTGAGAGCACTGCCCTCTGGTGCAGGACCTGGCCCTAACCCCCAGCTACCTCTCCCTTGACACAGCTCCATGCTGATCCCTTGGATCCTGTTGCTGTCATTGGACAGAGTATTGTTCCTGTGACCCATGAACAAAGCACTGGTCAGAGTAGATTTCCAAATAGCAGTGGTGCTTGTGGAAGGTGAAACAGGACCATCAAGAGATCTCTAGGAAGTAGTAAAAATCATTTTAAAATAATATGTCTGCATCGGCCGAGGAAATAACAGAGACCTCTTTAAGGAATGATCTACATCTTCATTTCTGTTTCCTCTGGAAATAGAAGAGTACAACAGTTCCTCCCTCCAAGTTGAGCCATGAACTTCATGAAGCAAGTTTTTGTAAGGAAACCATTTCTTTCAGCAGTCTGCAGTTTGTCCTAAGTAGAGCCTGCCTGAAGCAATGGCAGTAGGATCTGATTTTTGAGAGGGAGGCTATTTAACATTTCATGGAGAAGGGTGAGAAAATGTGCGTGGGAGTTGGTACAGCCAACTCTAGATGGTCTCAGGCTTTGTGTTTTGCTTAACAGCGTTCTAGAAATTGCAGTCAAATTAGTAAGCCGTAGCATAATTTGATTTAGCTTCAAGACAGCGTGAGCTTAGGAGCCTGGAATGGTCCAGTATGACCTGAGGTCTGGGCAGTTGTGGTTGTCTTAGAGGCAGGCTTCTAGATCAGCCATCCCAGAGCTTTTTGGGCCATTGAATGTTCTCCGTGCCCTCACATCTCTTTACAAGGTACGATGTACCTAGATTAGACTAGCAATTGAATATTCATGCTGTTTCATGGACAAGCTGTAAACAGCTTCTCATAGCCCTGTTCTAAAGCTGTGCTAAGAGAGCCACCAGTACCCAAGGTCGCTATTGAAAATGGTGCCTGTTTCTCTTTTGTCTTTGTTGTCTCTCACTGTCTTCACAACTAGTACATTAGGGTTGAAAGTCTATACACTAAGACAATGCTTGTGATTTAGGAAGCAGCAATATAGAGATGGTGGATAGGTAGTAATTGTACTCAATGGATTCCTGAAAAATTTCAGTATTAAGCAGCTGTGAAAATGAAGGCAATTAAAAACAAAACAAATAACTACCAAAACCCGACCCAACATACCTGCCAAACTGGAGCATATGATTTTCATTTTTCTCTTCAAGGTTTCCTCATGTCCTTAATTTTCCTTCCTCCTGACACTCTTTGCTTTTTTCTTTCTTTTTTATCTCAGAGCTACAGTCTTGTGACCCCCAGTTCAGACTAGCTTCTCCCCCATTGCTCTGCTTTATTTATCTGCTTTTTATTGCTAGAGAGCAATACCAAGAACTTTTCTTCCCTCACAGGCTGAGTTTGCTGTTTGTGGAGAGTCTTTTTCTCAACTTGATACAATGAGAAACCACTGCTAGTTTTTCTTCGACTGATAGTATGAGCACTTGCCCGTCCTTTCTCCAATGCATGTTTGGTTTTTGGTTTTTTACCCTCCCATCTGCTACTGCAGTGATTTGCTTATTGCAGCAGCAGAGAAATGTATTTTTGCTGAAGTGTTTGCTATGTTCACTGTGAGTGTTCCAAGGGCACCTTTGTCCCTTGGCATAACTGAGGCAACCGCGTCTATAGAAAATGAAAATGTGATTCAAGTCATTCTTCTTCTGTGGACCACTGTTCAACTTCTATGTTCTTCTGTGATTTTATGCAAAAATAGAAAAGATGAAATCTATCTATCTATCTATATATCTATATATGTTTTTTCAGTGCTGGTTTCTTCCTCAAGCAGAGCTTGGCAAATTTATTACAGATGAGATGCGGACAAGCAGTGAATTGAAACATGACTGAGACAGCCGGCCTCACTGTAGTCACTTCCCTGGTCTTAGAGTTGTGCCAGACAGGCCAAGAGACTGGCGTGGACATATAAAAGTTCAGTAGAATTAAATTTAACTTAGATAACCTGCTCTAGATTTGGATTTGGGATTCTAGTTGTGAAACTTTATCTATTGCAACTTAAACCCTAAAGAGATTTAGTCATCTGCACTTAATTTACTACGTGAACTTTGACTTCCATACTAAATAAATAGATTGTGCTTCAAGATTGTTTTCCTGGCTCGTACATGAGAAGTTCTGTATTAATAGTGGAGTGCTTGTGATTTCTTCTGCTCTTTTGTGTTTTGCTGTCCACTAAATGTACATTGGTGACAGCTGCTGTCACTAAAAGCACCTAACCTATTGCACTCAAAGTATAATGCTTTTTGAGGTTGCTGCTCCCATCAGTCTGCTCAGTAAAAATAGCTCATCTTGGTAAGTTGTTTCGACTTCACCAGGACCTGAAGAAGAGGCAGAAAAACCTGTGAAAACTAAGACTGTTTCTTCCAGTAATGGAGGGGAAAGTTCGAGTCGCAGCGCAGAGAAACGGGCAGCTAATGAAGAAGCTGAAGACTTCACCACAAAGCCTGCTCCTGCCAAAATGTCCAAGTTTGGATTTTCCATAGGCAGTCAGACATCAAAGAAGGCATCTGCAATATCCATCAAACTAGCAGCAAATGTAAGTTGTCTGAGGGCTTTTAATTTTAAGGAAAAGGGGACGTACTGTGGGGAGGCTTCCTTGCAGAAGGCAATTCTTGAATGAAATTGGGGTAACTTGGATGAAGATTAAGAAAGCGTTGCAGAGGCACCTAGTCATGCACATGTAAGTACTTCAAGGTGATTAATACCAGGTCAGTTGTCTTAGGAAGCATAAGACCTGGTGGAGATTAACTGTAGATCTCTGAATACTCACAATAATTTTGTAATGAAATTTGATAGTCTGGAATAATTTCCTAAGGGAAATGAGCAGACTCATTAAAGACTCTCAACAAGTCACTTTGAAATGAGAGCTGGGAGCTTCATTGCATGGGGTGCTTAAAGCTTCACGAAAGCAAGTGCTCTCCAAGGTGGCCTAGTAAGTCTTCCGCTCTGAAGATCTTGTTTTTGTATGGGGAAGTATAGTTTGTTTTTTGTAACTCAGCTTGTTACTTGCAAGGTCAGTATGATTCATTTGCTGCTGCATTTTTTGTAACCTTGTTGAAGGATTTATTTGGAAAGAAATAATAGGCAAGAGATGAGACCTAATTACATATTCTTATGCTCTGTGATAAACAGTGAAGGTTATCCTTGTGCTTGTTCTGAAGTGAACCTGATGCTTCTCCTTACTACAAAGTAGACCTCTATTAGCTCAAGCAAGGAGAAGCCAGATGCTCCCCCTGCATTAAATGGTTCATGTATGCTTCCCTTATACTTCATACATTCCACTGTGATGGATAGGTTATAGGTCCTTGTCTGGATTAAGTTCAGACTGTAATCATGAAAGGCTTGTACCTGCAGTGCCAGGATTGTGCAGATCTGCAGAAGATGAAAAGAGTGGTCTGTTATTTTCACATGGGAAAGAGACATGGGCTGGCAGCATTCCAGGGTATAAACACAATTAGGTCAGATCAGACTTTGAAAAATTGGCAAGTCTGCCTTCTGAGCTACTAGCAAACTCAGATTTTTCATGTAGGAAGCTATTTCCAGTGGCAGTAAATTTATCTCAGGATTTCTGGCTCACTGAGTTTAGTGGGTGATTGACATTATTTTTGACAGTGCTGTAGCTCAGCCTGTTTCCTATGAGTTTAGTTTTTTTCCTTTTTTCTTAGTATGCTACCCGTTCTTCTGGAGCTGGTACATTTAAAGATGACGCAATATTTATATACTGTAGGATATCGGATGAGCTGTAGGCTCATTATTCTGCAGCATCAGCTTCCAAAATATGAATGTATACAGAATAATAGCCAATAAAGTGATGATGGATGGAGCACTGCATATAATTGATTTAGATAAAAGTGCCGTTGAAGCAAGCTGTTACTGACAATTCAGCACTTCCTTGGTGGTCTCGCAGAGAAGACATCAGAAGTAACTCGATTACATGTGGCAGTCATGAGTTCAATAGCTGGATGTGCTTGAAATAGTGGAGGTTATTTACCAGAAATCTAAAAATTACTTTTTCAGAGGACCCTTATACTGTTCAGGCCTCCGTAGTGTGAGTGATCCTGGTTAAAACAGTTCAGATTGTTCTAAGCCAGAAAGCTGCTAATCTGTGAAAAAGCAAGAAAATAAATGTGCTCAGCTTCCTGGCATTAATTAATAACAGTGCTCCAAAAGAATAATGAAAACAGTAGTGTAGTAAAATTCAGAACACAGCAGCTTATTTGGGTTCTGATCTAATTGTTCATGCTATGCGCCATTGGCTGTGTGTCCCTGCAGTGTGCTAGTAAGTTGAGATTTACTTGTGGGGAGCTGTAATCTGAGAAGGCTCAACCAGCTTTTCGGAGAGTTTTTTGCACAGATGAGCAGCCATTTTCCTTTTCATTAGAGAGAAACCTTCATCTGTTCTGATTCAAAATAAAAATATTTTTCCTCCTTCAATTTCAGTGAAAATGTTTGACTTTGTTTTACCGTGTTATTGAAAATGCCAAGAGTGCTTGCTTTCTTTTTTTTTATTATTTTGAGTTAGTAGATTTACTTTACTCGTGTATTTGATCTCTTTCAGAAGCCTAAAGAGCCCGTTCCAACCCTTGCTCCAAAAACCCTTTCTGTAGCAGCGGCTTTCAATGAAGATGAAGATGTGAGTAATAAGCCAGTGATTAACACAACTTAAAGTCCCATTGGTGCAGGTCAGACGTAGGAGGAGATAGCAAGTCGTTTGATTTTTTTTTTATGTAAGTGACAGGGATTTTCAGCTTAGAAGCATCTCCTTATTTTCTGTTTAAGTATATACAATTTTGTAATACTCCCCAGGTTCAAGAAATATTTATTATATTTTAAATATTATTTATTATATTTTAAATATACCGATGACTTTTCCCTGAAAACAAAATACACATCATTTGAATTACTGGTTGCTTTCTCTGGGCTTGATAAAAGGCAGGCGAAGAGAAGTTGTGCTCCTTTTGGTTTCTTAAGTGTTTCATTGTCGTGTTGCTGTTCCTTCTTGCAAGAGATGGTCAGAGGAATTGTTTGGTTTTGTGTTGTTTTTCTAAATCACACTGCTTTCCTGTAAGGCTGCATTCCATAACGTAGCATTGAAATGTTCATAAGACAGTGCTCAGCCACACTCTGAACTCCCTTTTTCCACTGTAGAGTGAACCAGAAGAAATGCCTCCAGAAGCTAAGATGCGTATGAAGAACATTGGAAGGTAAGTCAGCTGTGAACTGTGGTTTGAAGAAGGGTGACCATGGAAGAATATCAAGCTCGGGTCAGGTCTTGCAGATGGCTTACAAATACAGAAAGATGGAATGGGTTCAAAAAGTTTTTCTTCAGAAACAAACACAGTTAATATAGATCATATGTTTCTCTTGTAGTTTAATATATGTACATTTGTACATTGGATCTACTTGCTGCCTTCTTACTAGGAAGGAATTTATGTTACATAAAACTAGTTTTCTTCTTGGTGATTAGTAGCCAAGAGTTGCAAACTGCGAGTTTTCATTAACTGCTCAGTCTTATATCTTACTTGTTCCCCATTTAATACATTGGCCTGAGGTATGTAGTCTGCTTGGATTTTTAAACTCATGCAAGAGAAAGATGGAGGTGGTCTTCTGAAGAGAGAAAAAACAAAACAGCTGGTTTACTTTTCAAATAAATCTATATTGCTCCTTTACTTGACACAGATTTGAAGCACATTAGGGTCTATCTTAAGTAGAGGGAAGGCTTTGCTTAAGTGAGAGGTTAATCTTGAGCATATACGTTTTAAAGATGTTCACCATTACAGATTGCTTTTTAAGTCAGGCCACTGACTTGACTTACTGCTGAATGCAGGCTTACTGCTGCTCAGTGGATTTTTTTCTCCAACAATAGATTTGGATCCTCGACTTTTTTGCCTGTACCACAAATTCTTCACAGCTGGCAGCATTTGCTGCCATTTCTACTCCCTCTGCTGCCCCATCTCATCACTGTCTTCATGTACCACGGACAGATGAGCTTTTTCACCAACTAACAGTCGCTAATAGTTAGGACTCCTGACATAACTGAAATAAAGAAACGTGTGGTAGTTCCTGGCAGCAGGTTGGATTTGAAATTGTTATTTTCAGTGTCCCATTGCACAAATTGCTGTCGTTAAAGTCACTTTCTCAACTGATGCTGTTTTGCTTTTCACAGGGATACACCAACCTCAGCAGGACCAAATTCCTTCAATAAAGGAAAGCATGGGTTTTCTGACAACCAGAAGCTATGGGAGCGAAATATAAAATCTCATCTTGGAAATATCCATGACCAAGAGAATAACTAAACAATGTGGATTGAGATGTGGGTGTCTGGGGGGAGGGGAGGGTGTAACATTAAAGGAACAGTTTCCTTTTTTAAGAATGGTGTAAGACTATCTTTGGAGCCACTTTTTTAAGATTTTGAGTGGTACACTAATAACTGAGTTTGAAATTAGAGGTAATTTATGTTTTGTATACAGATCTCAAGGCATTTGCTAATTTTGTAGTTCCATGTGATTAGTTTCCAAAGGTTACAGATAATAAAAGAAATTGGAGTGGTACCTTTTTTAGATATTTTTTTTTTTATATATTATTTTTTTGTCAGTGATTAAGGTGGAGGAAAAAGGTTACTGTCTCTTTAATCAGGTTAACATAGAGTGCTCTTGCATTCTTATTTCTGGCTCCCTCTTCCTAACAGGAGAAACAGTTGGTTCCTGGGAATACTGCTAAAGAGTGAGCATTGTCTTGTGCTAGAAGTGTTACTGGACTATTAATTTGAATAAGAACTTAAACAGGAAACATTAAGAACCTGGATTTCTTTCCCCGCCCCGTTCCCCCTTGCAGTTAACTTTTTGTTAAGTCTTTGCAAACTAGGAATTATGTTGCTCTGAGTGGCTCTGGTAACTTAGCTCTAATTTTGTTTAAAACTTCATGTAGGATGTGTAACATTCTGTGGCCTGTTTCATCCTGAGGAAATGGGCCTTGTCTGTATATTAGATACAGTCTGTAAAGAATATTCACTACAAGGTTAAATCAGTATTTTCAGTGTGCTCCTCTTTAAGTCATTAGCCTTGAGTAGTGCTTGTTAGCATTTCCTTGTGAATTAAATAGAGACTAATATTAAATGCAGCAATGAGTGGTACGCAAAGGCCACCACCAAAAGGACAAGATAATGTACGTTAAGCTTCCCGTTCGGTTGAAATATTTTTCTTTACTATGCCTAGAAGGAATAAAAGCCACACCAAAAATCAATAACTCACTGCTTAAGTATGAAAAACCTTAAGATGCACTTTCCCTGTCTTGCCCTGTAAAACAAAATGCCTCGATGCCTGTGACTTGCATGGGTTTCAAAAAATCCTGGTTTTGCAGTCCTAATGCATGTGGTGTCAACTAGAAATAAAAGGCATCCTCTTCCCGTCTGTCTGCCTTTTGCAGTAATTAGGAAAAACGATGAAGTAACAGCTACAACAACAACAGAAGAGGTTGAAAAAACCTAAGGTCCTTTCTGGACTTCAATACCTGATAGCATCAACAGCTACTTTCATTTTAACCTGGAACTGACCGTAGAACTCGGTATATTAATTGCTTTCATCCCTTCTCTAAATCCTTTCTTCAGGCTCAATTTCAACCTGCAAGTGCAGAAAGGAAAGTGCATCTTCAGTGGTATTTCTTTTTTTATTTGAATTTTAGGTTGACAACGTAGACCTTTGAGTTTGTATGTTCTAAAAGAATATTTTTTGTATTTTTGTATTGTACGTGTAATCTTTTTTTCTTTTGAAGTCTGATGCAGTCGAATACCTGTAACTATTTTCTTTAAAAGCCTTGTTATAAACGTAACATAAAAACATATACATTATTATTATTATTATTATTATTATTATTATTATTATTATTATTATTATTATTATTATTATTATTATTCCGTAGCAGAAATCTTTGGTTTATTTAAAACAAAGAAACAAAACAACTACAAATAACCTAACCTGGGTGTTATTGGAGCTTGGCAAGGCAAAGTGAAGCAGTTGCATTTCACTTACTTACTACATACGGTTGTATTTGTCCAATGAAATCCATGAAGATAGTAGGTAATATTAGTGAGTGGCTGTTCTGTCTTCCTTCTTAGCAGTTACTGGATACGTTCTTGGTCTCTTGTCTAAGGAGAAAGCAAAAGGGGACTTGGAGTAAGAGGGTGACAGCTACAACTATTCTTTCTTAATTAACCCTGTTGTCAGCCACATCTTCCACCTCTTTGGCTGCAGCAGGTATTGATTTCAACAGTTTCCTGGTGCTTGTAGTCAGAGCAGCAGACTTGCTAGGATATAGCTTTCATGGAAGTCTGATAGCGGTTTTATATTTGTCTGATTTACTTCCGTGGTCAGTAAATGTAATTCCAGTCTTTGTGAGAGGCTGCAATAGCTTGTAGATCTGAATGGAAGGTAAGCAGAGATCCTGTCTCACTTGAAGTTCAAGTTTGTTCTCAGTAGTGTGTAGAAGAAACTCAAATCAGGATTGCCTAAATCCACTTGGGACTGAATGTCTGACAACCTTAATCTTGTAGTGACGAAGGTATCTGTTGCAAGGAAGAACTGATCACAGAAGTGTGGTTGAGGAGAATGTTAGCTGGAACTTCACTTGGAGTTCTGGGCTGCCTCTGCAATATCCATTGCCTGAATATAGTTGTAACAAAGAGGAAAGCTATATTTCAGGGATTCTGTTTATTGTAAGAATATTAAAGAATTCTAAAATTAATGGTGAACTACCTGATTTAGCTGTCTCGAGTGTTTCAAGGACGTTTGCAGATACTTGAGCTGCCTAGTATAGGGAGATGTGTTTGACTATCAGTAGTTGAAATGCGTTACCCACACAACTTACTCTTTTCACTCAAAAGGCCTATACTTGCTTAGCATTAAAGCTTTACTTAGCACCCGAGAAGCTTATAAAACATTTAAGACATAAGGTGAAGGTAGAAGTAATTATCCAGTAAACTTTTCCATGCCTAGAGTGCATTTGAACCTGCTTTGTGCTTGGGTTGTTGGTGTATCCAAGCTCATTGAATTCTAATTACACAAAAGATAATGAATGTAAGCAGCTACTGGCAGCAGTTTCAGGCATTGCTGGTGCAGCCCTGCACTCCCGATTTCATTCCTTTAAAAGCATAAGAAGCGTACTGTCCAGATTCTCAGAATCTATAATCATGCAGGAGGAAGTACCAAGTTTCCTGTCTGTAAGGTAGCAGATGATGCTCTTTTAACATATGGGTTTACTTCCTTGTAGTAGATCACCTAACTATGGCACTCAGACAACTGACAAAAGTAGATGTTATGTCAGGGCATCCTCACCCTGGCAGTAGCCACAGTTGCATTCAGGCCTGTCACGCTTCATCTCTGCTAGGCTTGTGATTCATAGAGCACCTCCCTGTCAGAACTGATAGGGCTGTGCTGAGTTCTCTATGCTGCAGGTGGTTTTATCAAGGCATTCATTGTGGGGAAGCTCAGAAACTTACTGCTTATGGGGAGGAATCAATCGCTGTTTAACTGATACATACACTTAGGAAAGCTACTTGTTAATTGGAGCCATTGCCTCTGGATAGAGGCATGGATATCTATGAAATTAGAAGCATGAGCTGTTACATTTTAACCTTGTGTATAACTTGTTAAATGTCTGTGAATTTCCGTTTCTAAGTTAGGAGTGATAGTAGCCTGAGCAGGGGATTTAGGCACCAAATAAACCTTTAAAATCTAGAGCGCATTCCTTCTGCAGTATAAGTAGATATTTGCCAGCTACACTGCAGGGTGGGTAGAGGAGGTAAAAGTGGTGGTGACCACCACAGCCAGCAACTGGAATATAAACTGTCTGATGAAGTTGCATACAGTGAGACCTTAAAAACCTTTGCTCATCTTTGACCTCCTCCTTAAATTTCGTTCTTTGCTTGGATTTCATAGTGAAACAGATGCACAGATCAAATGTTTGTGGGTCTGTAGCGAGAGTTGTGCTGAAACTTCAAGTCACAAGCCTACGTTAATACTTCCCTTGAAGTACAAATACATTAATCTACATTAATCTAAAGCAATGCAAGTCATAATAAAACTACAGTTCTCCTTGGGCTGCTGAACTTATTGGTAGTGAATAAGTTAATGCCGATGCTACCATTTATAAAACAAGGCCCTCTTACAGAGATGTATTTTTTTCTATGTTGCTGAACTATCTGGAAAGTCTCATAGCTGATGAGTGAGCTTCGTAGTTGCAGTAGACTCGTGACCTAACCTAATGGTTAGCCTGCTAAGTAGGTACACAGTTCCAATGCTTTAGGTATGCACAGCTCTTCATTTAACAGCCAGGAGTGATGTGGTTCTGGCTCAAAGGAAAGGAGAGAGCGGAGAAAGTTATTCACACGTCACTTGTGGTTTTTAATTTGTAAAGCTGTAGTCGCAGCCTTACTGAATAGTATTTGTTCATTGCCAGGCCATGTTATTCCTTCAGTACTCAGCCTTCTGAAACCCTCATTTTGATTTGTGTACTTCTAGTGTAGCCTGTATTCCTGTGTGGGCTCACAGAAGAGTTAGCTGATACGCTAAAATGCTAAATGTTAACATGCCCAAGTCCTAGTGTTACCATTAGGGAGCGGGATAAACAAAACCAACAAACAAATCCCAACAAATAAACCTCCCCAGGAACAAAACAATAACAAAGCTGGCCTTTCTGCAACACCAGCATTGCCTTAAGTTGGTAGCAGTAATGAGAAGGCAGCTGTACAACTAAGGTCCTTCAGCCTGGAGTGTGATGCTGGAGAACTTCCCAGCCCAGAGTAGGGGCAAAGACATAAGTGCCACATGATGCTTCCTCTTGGGTAACTGTTAAACAAGCACAGCCAAAGTATACGTTTATACAGTGTTTGTTGTGCTCTACTCTGTCTGTGTCCTGACGCTTAATTTAGGGATGCAGTGGTATTCCTTTCCTCGTACAAGTTTATTTAACTTAAGCAAAAATTGAAGTGTGTTGAATGAACCATATGGAACAGCCTTCTAGGTATATAGATGAGGGGTGCTCCGAAAGTAATGCCTCCTATGTTACTGTGTTAGCCCACGATGTCAGAGGCAGATGGTGGTGGTATGGCAGTAGGGGTGGAACCTTCCTACCCATATGCTCTTCCATGTTGTTGCTGTGTGACAGATTGCAGCAGAGGGGCAGTCTGACAGAATGGTGTCTGACATGGAAGTGCAGATGAAGCAGAACTGAATTCCTCCATGCAGAAAAAGTGGCACCAGTGGACATCCATCAACCCTTGTTGGACATTGATGGAAACCAAAGTGTATGTGAGCACAGTGAGTGTATGCATTTCAGCAGTGGCAGCAGCAGTGTGAAAGATGAGCTGTATTCTGGATGGCCATACGCAGCTGTCATGCCACAAAGTAGTTTCAGTCATGTTCTCCACAGAAACTAGCAGATTACAAGCAGGGAACTTGGTATGGAGCTGAATATCAGCTTTAGTGAATTAGAGACAATGCTGATATGTCACAAAGGCTGGGAAGGTCACAAAAATGCTCACATAGGAACATAAAGAACAGAAAGCAAGCTGAAGATGACCATTTCCTGCATCCCATCATTACAGGTGGCGAGACATGGTGTCAGCACTACAAGCCAAACTCGGCAGTTACGTGAAATGGCAGCATGCGAATACCCAATCAAGGAAGTTCGGTATGCAGCAGTCAGTGAGTACAGCTGTGCACTGTCTTTTGAGATAGGAAAGAGATAGTCCTGGATTTCCTGGAAGCATGACAAACCATTGATGCTGACTAAAATAAAGGCTCAAATCCCAAGCCAGGTCAGAAAAGATGACCACCTTTCTCTTCCAATGCAATAATGCCAGGCTTCCATACCAGTTGGAAGACCCATGGGGCAAATTGCCTGTCAGGGCTGGACTGTCCTACCACACTGAGTAGGCTGGATTTGGCATTTTCTGACTTCCATCTGTTCAGGGCAATGAAAGATGGACTGGATGGGCAACATTTTCCTATTTTCCTAGCAACAATGCAGTCATAGCAGCTATGAAACATAGCAGGGCACCTCTGCTGGTGCAGATTTTCATGAGCGTGGCTCTTGGTCATTGCTGTTGAAAACACATAGCTAGGGGTGGTGGCTATGCTGAAAAACGTTTGGTAGCTGAGAATGCACTCTATCAAAGTGTTACTGTGCTCTTTGCAGCGTTGAGCCATTACTTTTGGAGGAACATAGATGGTAGAACACAGAAGGAATAAAGAACTCTTAAAACCTTTTCCACAGGGAAAAAAAAAGGTTGCTTAGGAGAATAATTTCTGACAATACTGGATTTATTTAATGACAGAAACCGTAACTTTATACATCAAACACTAAATAAAAACAGTATAGTTTACAGATTCAATTATGTACAGGAATTTATTACTAGGAATATAAATGGATACATCTTAGGAGCTTTATTTAAAAAAAAAAAAAAAAATCAACTTAAATAATATCAACTGCATTATTAGCAGTCTTCAAATAGGTGGCAGGAGAATCTTAAATTAAGAGCTTAAGGAATACGAAGAAGAACATAAGGCAGCTGCACAAACACAGAAACAGCAAAGCAGGCATCAACAGCTCCCCCTGTTAACTTGCTGCCATTCTGAAAAGGCAAGGCACGGTACCTTAGGAAAGGGATGTCCCCAATGTACAGCTTTGATATTCCTGGCTGAGTTTTGCTTATGAAACAGCATCTCAGGTGGTTTTTCATCTGCTTTTTGCAGGCCTACGGGCTCTGAAATTTCTGTTTTTACCACATATTGGGCAAATAAATTAATGCACCAAAAATTAAAAGATCAAAACTGAGGTGCCGATAATCTTTGTAAGGTAATGCACTAAATATACAAATAATGTTCTAGCGTCATTTACAGCTGTATTTCCTTGAAATTTCATCACTTAATACGTAATTATCTGTCAGATACAAACACTGGAGTAAGTTTGAAAGATTACCTAGCAAGTCTATTCTTTTCCCATCATAATGCGGTAAGAACTGTTAGTTTACGTATGTCTGTATAATTTAAAGCAGGATGGCTATCTGAAGATTCCTCTACCATACAAAAATGGAAGCATTATAAGCTAGCAGTACTTTTTCCCCCAAAGTATTCCTCTTAGTTTTAATCAACTGGGTAGCCAGAAAAAAAAACCCCACAATTGTAAAGGCTGCAGGATATATAAATGATGACATTAATTCTCTGCAGGATGACCTTCACTTCTGAAATGGTCATCCACAGATTAACACGAATCCGAGGCGGGAACTTCCTTAGATTACCTTAAGACAAAAAAGATGAAAAGAAAAGAAAAATCTATAACTGCTTATCTGCATGCTTGTAAAATAGAAATAGAGCAGTCTGTGCTTTAGCTTCATAAGCAGATGCTAGCAGTAAAATGTGATGTAAGGTAGAAATACTAATTCAGATGAAGTGGTGGCTTTGTCACGGATTTTGCAGTGCAGAGATACACACGTGTAACTTCATGTCACGCCCTGCAGTGTTCCAGGCTTCCTTGGGGTACGCTGCTGCTGTCCAAGTTGGAAGGCATTGGGCAGTGCCAGAGGGACTAATTTAAAGCATACAGTTCTGACTGGTCACATACATCCCATTATCTCCAACCAGACGCATTTCTTGCTTGAACTTAAAAATGAAAGAACCCACACCTTGAGATGCATACAGTACGTAGTATTAAATCACAGACATTTCAACTAGGGTCAAGCATAGCTGTGAGTTGAGCTTTTCTAGTATGAAAACCTAGTAAGAATGTTTCAATCCATGTAGCGTAACACTAGGGAATTAGCTTCCCCTAGCTTTTGTTACAGCAGCAGCAGTAAAATCGCCAGCCTCCAGAAGACGTTAAGACCAATTTATTACATGATACTGAGATACTCACAGTTCTCTACCCTGATACTGCTGTGTCCCCCATTTGGGAACCATTTTAGTTCCTCCCCTCAGCAAGACACCAAATCAGATCGTAAGCAGCAGGACTCCTTCAGTACAAACATATGCTCACTTTCAAAGAAACGTGCCGTTACATCTCTTTCACTTACAACTTTCTGTATCAAATTCAACGCAGAAATAAATCCATCACTAAGTCACCTGCTTTGGATACACAGTCGTGCATAGAGGATGAGCTGTAAGCTCACTTAAAGAATGAAAGATTGCCATAGGATAATGGTTGAACTTACATTCCTCACCTCAGAGTAGCACGCCCTCAGACAGCAGTGCAGCCCTGCCCGTTAGCTTTCTTTTGTGGAACCTTGGACCTGCAGCCCACCGCCTTGACGTTACAATAACCTCTGCAAAGCTGGGATTCACTGACTGCAGATGTCACATCTGCCAAAAGACGAAAGCCTCCCATCTTCTCTAAGTTGCACACAAAGCACAGCTGCATGAAGCCTTTCATCATTCCCCTGTTTTGGGCAAGACATGGGACCCAGCTCTGGTGATCTGCTCACAGGCACGATGAAATGCACATTAAACAAAAGTTTATCCATTGGTTGCTATATGTTTCTAGGTTTTAGTGCAGCCTCTTTGTACATGTTCTTCAATTTACAGCATGATACTTACCCTGTAACACAGGAAACATCAGTAGTCCAACCTTTCTTTTTTTTTTTAACTGGACCAGTACAGACATCTTTGCCTTCAAAGCCTTGGCCTAAACTGAAGCATTTATACCTTTTCCCCCATAGCACACAGTGCTATATTTCGTAGCCAAGTAATTTAGTATAAAGGATTAACTGTTTGATAACAGGTGTCACTGTAAGACTCAAATACCCAGCTAAAGCTCGGCTGTCCCACACGGCAACACTTTGGCCCCCTTGCTTTCTCTTTCAGGCTCTGCTCACTCTGTCTCTGTAACATGGGCTACTTCCACTTCTACAGTTTCCATGGCCTGGGTAACTTCAGCCATCTTCTGTCCTTGCTGCTGTGCAAGTACATAATTTACCACCTGCATGATGCTTTGGTCAGAAAGAGTGGAGACTGATGAACATTGTTCAGTAGTTGCAACTGCTTCAATTGCCTCAAGCGTGTCTCCAGTCACCACCACAGTCTCTATCTCTTCACCACCAACACTAATCTCAGTTTCTTGTTCCTGCATGTCTGCTGCTAAAATACTGATGGCGTGCTCCACCTGCGTCCCCTGGTTATGAAACTGAAGAGTATCTTTTTCCAGCATGATTTTACAGGGTACATAGTCCCTGTGAAACTTGGTCATATGCTTTCTTAGCGTCCGGGCGTCGATGTAAGCTTCATTGCAAACCGGGCAGACATACGGTCGCTCTCCAGTGTGCGTCCTCACGTGGCGTTTCAGGGAGCGTGCGTCAGCCCAGGCGACCCCGCAGGTTAGACATTCAAATGGCTTCACACCTGTTCTCAAATGCAAAGCAAAGATGACTCAGCTTTTGTAAAGCAACGAAAAATGACATGGGGCAAAGCAGTATAACAGAACAACAGAAATCACAGAAGCAAAGGATTTTGCTTACCCCTTCCCCACTCACACCTTATTTCTGTAAACACACCTCTCAGCAAATCAGCACTTATTCTAGTTAGCTTCTAAGGCCATCTACAGCTTTTTTCTTCCTCCTTCACTCTGCATACACTGAAATACTGCATGGGGTGTGAAGTTTTTATAATCTTGTAATACAGGAAGGTGACCCATTTCCAGCAGTCCTTTTTCTGAATTCAAGCCAACAGTTCTCTTGACTTTCAGAAATGTTTTGTTAACTGTGCGCCCATTCCAAACTACTAGGTACAAACCTTTGCCAGATACGCTGCTTTGTATCATTTCTAAAAGAAATAACACATTCCTTTTCCATTAAAGCTTGAGAAAGACAAATTGATACCGTTCCCATGCCAAAGTAGTTTTAGAAAGATCCCAAACAGCCATTTCTGGGAATCACTGCAAGCAAGTTACCTAGTTAGGACAATGTATGGGAACTGCCATGCTATAGCCTGAACCACTGATTGATCACCTGAGGAAAGGACTGGGTCAGCTGTGGGAGCAAAGGTGAAGGCAATTCATGTGGAACCAGGTTCCACCTCTCCCAGACCCCATTTAAGGGCTGAGTTGCACTGGGGAAGGATTTCTTTCTGGAGATCCCTCCTTTGTGGAGCTTTTCATCATGAGCCTAAATCTTTGCATGTGGATGAGCATTCTTTCTCAGTTTGTTCCTTTGCTATCTCACTACAGCGCTCTTTCCAACTGTACTTCGTCATTGACTGTACAGACAAGCCTAAAACTAATTGGACAGTCTATAAGAACTTCTGTGTGTCCTGCATCACAAGACAGACAGATTCAATGCAAACCCGCAATAATCTCTGCACAAGGTTTTTCGGGGTCGGAGAACGTTCCGGCTACCCGCTTTCTACACACCTTGATGATTGTTCATGTGTCTCCTGTATTCCCGGAGCTGTGTGAATTTTCTTCCACAGTGCTCACAAACTCGTTCTAGGTTTTGTTTTGCTCTTCCTTTTTTCCCGTGTGTGGCTTTCTTCACATGTCTTCTGTACAAAGCCTTCTCATAAAATTCTTTACCACATACATTACACCTGGAACGTGTTAAACAGGAGATCTGTCAGAACCGCTACCCTATGCTTCTCTTATGTTGTTTGAACAAAAGTTGAGCTTTAATTCGCGTAGGTAAAGTTTAATGGGAATGCTGCTTCATATGACAGATAATTTCATAATTAAAATACTACTAGGCTGTGAAAGCCATATTTTGTCCTGTTCACAACCATAAAGCTTCCACTTACCTCTCTAGAGCAGCAAGATCACATACAAGGCGTTTCTAAATTACATTTACCCTCGTATGGCTTCCAGTGTATTAGGCCCTGGATCATGCCAGCAAATTACCAGTTTGACAACACTATCTGAAGTCATCCATCCGTTCCCAAGAACTCAAGGTCCCAGTTAAGGACAATCAATTAGCACTTTTACCACAGACAAGGCAGCTCCTTGGTAACTAATTTAGGGCCATGGAGCCGCATAATCTCATATATTTCAGTGAAGTACCTTTCCTCTTACCTATAAGGGTCTGTGACAGAGTGAGACTTTACATGAGAATACCAATCTTTCTTCCAACTGTAGCATTTTCCACAGAACTGGCACTGAAATGGCTTCACATCTAAATGCTTATTCATATGCTGACGGAGATCTCTAGCTTCATAGAAACTCTTTTCACACCTGTAAAAGTAAAGGCTTTAGCGTTCCAATGTAGTGTCATCAATATTGATACAGCATTTGCTCAACATTCTGTATTGTATATACAAAAGAAGGTTACAACATGATTGCATGAGACTACGTAACAGTTAAAAAACAAGCTTCTTCTCTCCAATGCATGTCTTAAAAAAAGCCCTTTTAATTCTTCTTGTTAATTATTATTTAGCACTTTACAAGTCTTACTGCAGGCAAATGAACAGTTGTGTTACAAAAAGGAACGGCTTTTAATCTTCATAAAAAACAACAGCACCGGACAACTTACTGAGTACACTGGTAGCCACGAACTTCAGGCTTTGGCTGGTGTTTCTTTATGTGTTTACTGAGTCCTGATGCCCTGTGGAAAGATTTTCCACAGATGGTGCAAAGATACTTGGATTCTCCTGCCAAAAGCAAAACCAAACATGTTACAAAGACAAGCTTCCATCTCTTTGGAATGCTCTGTGAAAGAGCGTTACTTTCTTCTCCTGGAATTTATCCGAAGGGTTGAGAGCAGCGGTACCAAAAGAAGATGATTTAATTACATGCAGATGGAATTCTGAAAAGTATTTTGTATGTGCTAATGTTGTAGCATACGGAGAAGGGAGTAACAACCCTAAATTACTTTCACTGCATGTTTCTAAGCGCAGAGTACAACATTACAGCTACTGATATGTGAACTGTACAAACATTTGCCCTCTTGCATAAAAGCATTCAGGGCTTGTTTTAGCAGAAAGAAACATCATCTTTCCACATGTCAAGGTCTTTCAAGACACCGGTTTGAAAAAAAAAAGGTATTCTAATATCACAGATTTTAAATAAGTCCTTGATTTCTCAGTTAAAAGTACAGCTTTTCAAGTGCCATTTTAGCACTGCTGAGAATTCGGAAGGAAAAAAAACAAAACACAGCAATTCATTATTCCTTTGAAATGAGAACATTCACAGAGATCACCTACAGGTTGCAGACCATACAAATAATATCCCATGAAAGAGGAAAACAGAATCTTAAAGAGATATAAGCTATTCAGACATAAGCTTCAGACATAAGGAAGAACTTTTTCTCTCAGAGAGTGGTCAGGCACTGGAATGGCTGCCCAGGGAGGTGGTGGAGTTGCCATCCCTGGCAGTGTTCAAGAGGCTCTCAATGAGGAGCTACAAGACATGGTTTAGTGGCTTGTAGCAACAGTAATGGGAGGACAGTTGGACTAGATGATCTTGTAGGTCCTTTCCAACCTCATGATTCTATGGTAGGAATAAGAACTGATGGATATTTCTCATATTGACTAAAAATATCTATCTTTCACTGAAGTAATTTAGAAGAGCAGCAAATAGTATCTTCTTTCTTTATAGATGTTTAATTAGCGCAGAAAGTCTTGTAAAACATTTGTGGATTCTGAAGAAATTTAACTTAGCAAGTATTCCTCTGAAAGCACACACCAAAAGCGTCGGTGCTTCAAAATACTCCATCCCGTCTGTCTTTGTTGAACTGATATAATATAGGCACAAACAACACAAACATAGGAAGAGACTAAACATGACTCTTTGTTCTCATATACAGTGTTTGCATAATAACCTTAAGCTATGGTGAAATATGCCCAGAGAAGGAATGCAAAACAGCTGCTTACCTCTAAGTCAACAGGCTGACCAAGGGGAAAAACTACTTATTTTTCAAAGTACTTCTTACACTGAAGGGCAGTGTTAGAGTTCACCAGCATACAAAAGCCATCCAAAGAAAAATGTTCCTCTTCCTTTTCACTTACCAGTGTGAATGCTCATATGTTCCTGAAGACTTCTTTTTGTGACAAAGGACTTCTCACACAAATCACACTTGAACTGTTTCTGTACTTCGTGAAGAGCTAAGTGCATTTTTAATCCATGCTTATATGTAAAGGTCTTCCCACAAACCTAAAAAGAAATCCAGATCCAAAAACAAATAAAACTCAATACTTAAAACACACCTGCTTTGAAAACCTGTTATCTTCAAACACAGAAAAAAATGGATTTCTTAGGAACTAGGATGACCAAGCTTGTGATATCTCACACGTTGCAAAACAAGTCTGTTAAAAACATGAATGCTCAAGAAAATACATTTTCCAGACTGAGAATATTAACTTTCAAGATTCCGTATCTAGTTCAATTCTACTTCTCAGTTTTGGACTACAAGAAATATTATCAGGAATGTTACAGTATTTTCTCCATTCTTTAATGACACAAGTCAGAGGGCTGGAGCAGCTCTCCTATGAGAAAAGGTTGAGGGAACTGAGCTTGTTTAGCTTGGGAAAGAGAAGGCTCCAGGGAGACCTCATTGTGGCCTTCCAGTACTTGAAGGGAAAGTATAAACAGGAGGGGAACAGCCGTTTATGAGGGTGGACAGAGATAGGACAAGGGGGAATGGTTTTAAACTGAGACAGGGAGGTTTGTTTAGGTTAGATGTTAGGAGGAAGTTTTTCACACAGAGGGTGGTGATGCACTGGAACAGGTTGCCCAAGGAGGCTGTGGATGCCCCATCCCTGCAGGCATTCAAGGCCAGGCTGGATGTGGCTCTGGGCAGCCTGGTCTGCTGGTTGGTGACCCTGCACACAGCAGGGGGTTGGAACCGTATGAGTATTGTGGTCCTTTTCAACCCAGGCCATTCTGTGATTCTGTGATTAAGCTCTTTTTTAAGGACAGAGAGTCAACAGTAAAATATAATAAAGATATTACTAAATTGATTACGGAATAAAATAGTTTTCTCTTTACCTTGCAAGCATGTGGTTTTACGCCAGTATGTTTGAGCATATGTATCCTGAGAGAATAGAGCTTAGGTAGAGTTCTCCCACATATATCACATATGAACTCCCGTTTAGTTCTCCCTTTCACTGAGGACGCACCCGTCTCTTCTACACCATCAGCTGCAGCATTCACCTCAGTCTTGCGCGTGTGCCGGACAAGATGGGCTCGCAGGGAGGCACCATACTGGAATTCTTTTTTACACAACTGAGAAAGGAAACATCACAACTTTACTTTGCCTTCTACATCTAAAAGTAATTTCAAAAAAGCTCAGTCATGGATTTTAAGAGTAGTAATCGGATTAGGTAGGCCTACAGATCGACTCCAATAGATGTTTTACGTCTGGTTAATGAAATGCTGAATTTTATAGCTAACTGAAGAAGTGCTGACAGCTTCCCAATAAGGCTACAACTTGCAGGCTAATCTAAACATAGTTGCAGGTAAGAAGGAAAACCCATCGCAGCACTATGAACAACAGCATGCTCCCACGTCACACGATGCTATCAGGCAATGTGGCTGCACTGAATTTTACCTATCAGGGCTCCATCTGTCTCTAAAATCTATGAGGAAAATAAAAGCACATACTAAAAGAGATAAGAAACATAATTATATGTTGTTACTGAATGAATTTTAACAGCAAAGTTACAGGCAAAAAACTTACGGGGCACTTGTAGTCTTTAGACCTTTCATGTTTCAGTGTGTGCATGATAAGTGCATAGCGTCGCTGGAACACCATCCCACACTCAGTGCATTTGTGCTGAGCTTCTAATTCGTTATTTTCGGTGGTCTCTCTTTTGGGCTGTTTCATTTTCTTCCCTCTCTGAACCAGCTTCATGGCAACCTAAATTGAGAAAGCATAACGTGTGAATGAACTTACAATACATTTCATACTTCCTCTGAAAGTCAGCACTAAAGCTTATTTCTTTGTTACTGTAACATCAGCCAACCTTGCTTCATTTCCTTAGCTACTGGAAAGTAATGCCCTTTCTGGTTACAGCTATTGTGGTTTTAAAACAGGACCATTCTTGCCTATCATCACCTGATTATAATTAATTGTGTTCACTTCAGAGACAACTAACCCTTCAGCCCTGAGTAACTAAGTAACCTAGGTTGGCTAAGTGCAAGCTAAGAGATACAAGGAGAGGAACCACAAGTACTTCCCATCATAACCTCTACCAATTGTTTCCACCCTATTTCCTTAAACCCAACAACCCCTTTCAGGATTTATTTCAGAAGTCATCAAATTACAGAGAATAAAGTGGCTTCAATCTTTCTTACCAGCTAATGAGAAAAGAGTTACTCACAACCTGGAAATAGTTTTGCTGCAATTTGTCTGTCTTGTTATTCTTCCAGTATCAAAACTGGGACCTCAGGAAGAAGCGGTTCTTTCCTAACGCTCATCTAACATCCAGCACCACATGAGGAGTTGAGACAAGCATGAGACAAAAGATATTAGGAAGAAATTCTTTGCTGTGAGGGTGGTGAGAGGCTGGAACAGGTTGCCCAGAGAGGCTCTGAATGCCCCCTCCTTGGAAGCATTCAAGGCCAGGCTGGATGGGGCTCTGAGCAACATGGTCTAGAGGGAAGTGTCCCTGCCTATAACAGGGGGTTGGAACCTGGTGATCAAAAAGGTCTCTTCCAACCCAAACCATTCTATGATTCTAGGATACCCTCTCACAAGAACAAACAACAACAGAAAACCCTAACACTCTCTGAGATCAATGTCATATATCCACATACACCAAACAGGAAAGGCTCCTCATTGGAACAGAATAAGACCTCTATTTCATTAAAAGGAAAAAATATATATTCAACTACTAAGCATTTACTGTGTCTGAGTACTTGCTTATCAATATCAGAGCTTTTTTTCCATTAAATTAAATAATTCCAATCTGTAGGTAGCAGGGCTGGATCATTGTGCTTTATGACTGCCTTAAGATCTGCCTAGGATATGAGTCTTAACATAAGAAGGGACTGACTTCAATAATGGATCTATATACCTACATATTTGTCTATCACTGACATAAACACGTACCAGCAAAGAACTAAATGCCCAGGTCATTAAGAATTTTAAGGAGTAGATGTCCGACCACAAGAAGCCATGCGGGGGATACTCAAGCTAAGCTAAGAATAAGCAAGCATTCTAAAAATCTCCGATCTGGAAACAATTTTGATACTCCCTCCCAACAAAAGTCACATCTCAGAAGTTACTTTGATTTGCAGTAATGTTGATTTCTCGAAAAAGAAAACACTTAAAACGTTTGCCAGGCACTGCTTGGAAATGAGAAACAGTCTTTTCAAATAGGTTTGGAAACACAGGACTACCACCACCAACAGACCTAGCCAGAATACCTGCTGTATTGCAGATTTAGGATTTGTCTTTCTGTTCTGCAGTTTCTTCTCGATTCCTTTATGCAACCTGATGTATCCACCTTCACTAACAGACCGCTGCCGAAGCTTACTCTTGTAAGTGTCATCCTGGCTGGAAGTCAAGCTTTCCGGTGGTGAATCTGAAAGGCTCTGTTCTCTACTTTGCCCGCCATGCTTTTCCTTGAGCATTTCTGAGGAGTCTTCAGAAACCGTCTCTGCATTCACTTTACAATTTTCATTTTCATCTGTCTCCTTTTCCAATGGACTTTCTGTATCCATGGCTTCCACAACTGATGGCTCAGACTGCCTGGCAGACATTGGGCTATTTGAACTGCTCTCCACCAGCTGCATTTTGACACCATTTTCAGTTGCTTCGGACTGCTCTGCAGGCTTTGAAAGATCATCAGGAGAGGCCTCCACAGGCCCTGGGGGCAGGACGCCAGGCTGGGGTTCTGATTTCTCCTCTGGCTCAACAGAGGAAGGTGCTCCATTCACAGTTGCTGTCACTTCACCAGCCGTCAGCTCTACCGGCAGAGGTTGCTCAGCACTGTCCGCAGGAGGCATCTCAACTGCAGTTTGCTCTGCTAAATTTTGTGTTGATTCTACTGTTTGAATATCTCCCTTTTGGTACACTGTAATTTGTTTCTCTTCCATTTGTTTGTGCACGTTCTCACAGATTTCAAGAACCTCTGACATGAGGAGATGCCGGGCAAGCATGGCCAGTTCTGCCATACTACAGAAGTCAAAAGTTAATTCTGAAGTATAAGCAAATTCCAATAGCGGAAGGAAACTTGACTTGCAAAACCCTACCAAGAACAAAACAGAAGATTAGAGCAAACACTGATGACACCCTAGTTACATCAAAATACCCCATGATAGATACAACAAGTTCACCTTTGATATGGTTAAGTCTTAAATTTAGAGTGAAACACGCCCACATGAAGCCCCTCTACTCAAACCCAAATCACCGTCACTTACACAAAAACATCCTCCTTATATATTTTGTTCATGGAAGCCAAAGTCAGACAACTTTTTCAATAAGTAGAACAGAAGTAGTTTCACAATAGAATTGTTAAGATGACTGAATATCTTTGAAGCAAATTAATCCTAATTTAACCCAAGTCTTTCTGGGCTGCTACATTCAGAAAGCATTTAAGAGTTAAATAACAACCGGTAATGCAGAAAAATAAGGCTAAAAAGTGGCCAGTGGGGGGTGGGGGAAAGAAAAAAAAGAATATGCAAAAACTTAGAAAGAAGCATTTAGTATAATTTCCCACAGTTCAATAAATCATACGTCTAATATTTGGGGAACCTTCTGGACCAGCATATATGTTCATTCATGTCTACTGTTCATGCAAAGACAGAGACGGTTAAGAAACCACGGGGCAAGGAATGGAACACACACAAGTTCTGCACAATATTCTTCATCACTACAAAGCTGTTTCTTGTGCATTTATTTTTGTACCATCTCCCATCTTCAAAGAAACAAAAGGTTTGAGAAAGAAGCAAAAATATGGGTAATGATGTTTTCCAGACATGAGACAATTTAGTCTTTGCTTCTCAATTCGTTGAGAAGCCACTGAACATCTCTTCTTTGTGTCTTGTAACATTGAAAGTCTGGGACTAACGTAAGAAGAAAATGCATGTAAAAAAGAAAATGCATGTAAAAATGCAAGCTAAAAAAAAAGAAACCAAAGACTCTCAGAAATTAGGAGATGGAATTCCATTGTCAATTCAATATGGCAGAGCAGATATGCAAAACCAGAGCAATCGCTTAAGCATTAAATACATATAAAATACTTAGAAATGAGAAGAAGAAAAATTAACAATATATTTGGCTGTCTTGATCACTCAAAAGAGACTAAAGCAAATACTGTACACCTTACTTCAGATATAACAATTTCTATCTTTGAAACCCACAGCAATTCACCTGACAGATCCACTACAGCTTCATGACTAGTGACAGCTCCCTTCTCAATGAAGAGCTCTCGGAAGTACTCGCTGTTGGCTGCCAAGACAGATTTGTGAGCTTTGTACTCCTCTCCTTCTATCAGCAGAGTCACATCGCAGAACTGATTGGAAAGCCTCTGCTGATTCAGTTGGTTTAAGACTGACAGACAGTGTTTGGAAGACGACTGCTTCACAAGGCCCTTACTGTCAACCTGCCACAAACAACATTATGAGAACTTCATTACATTTAGACTATGCCATTCTTTAAGCATTCATACTGAAACACAAAGACAATTACTTGCTGCAACCATAAAAGTAGTTCAAGACTGTATCATCTTAACTATCATTCAGAAGCCTTTACACACGTAAACCCCCAGTTACCATCATCAAACATTTTATATATAAACACAGCGTAGTTTATTAAGTAACAGACACAAACATCATGAGAATCTTATATGGAATACTTCACTTATACTTCTGCAGTTCATTTTCCCTCAAGTCTCTCATGCATACATAGAAACTTTATTTCTATATATATAGTCATTTTATTTTCCAAAGGCCACCTACTAGCACTGGTTTCATGTCATATATACCACTCACCTGCTTCCACATACTGAATATCTTTGCCAAATCATATGTCATCTTATCCTTACCGGATAATCATAGCAACGGAAAATAGGTATACAGCCAGGAATGCATTAACATCTCAAAGACATTCAAAGGTAAACAACGGTACTTACAAATACAAGCTCATGCTTTGCTATTGGCTTCTTCTTCGCAGGCTTTGGGGATGCAGCTGGGATTGATGCCGCATTACTCACTTCATCATCTGTTTCATTACTGTCTTCGTGAGATTTTACATCCAGTCCAAGCTCTTCAAGCATTTCTGAAGGATCTGACAGAGATCTGGAACGATCTAGCTTTTCCTGGCACTTGCTGCATTCTTTAATGTAATCTTTAACCTGCTTAAGAATACCTAAGGAAAATTAACAGAACTTCATTAGGTTTCTAGTCTTCATTCAATTCACCTTAAAAGCATAATTAAATACATAAGTGACGAGCAAAAATAGATGATTATTTAAGAAAAATGAAGTCAGTTCTCTATGCTTTCCCTTTTTACCAGTTCTGTCTATCCCACTATTGCATAGGAATAAATAGGAAAATAGCAGGAAAAAATATTTCAATTTACAAATCCATTATAAGAATCCCAAGACACCGAAAGCTGTAAATGGATCCTGCAATGAGCTCCATGCAAAGGGATCTCCCTTTGTACACACTGAAGAGGACAAGAATTATAAGGCTTATGTAAAAGGCTCTTGCAAAACTGGGACCAAGTGAATTATAGGCAATGACACTGGTATGTATAATTAACACCGATTTAAATTAGCTGCTTGGAATCTACAAGTTTAAAGAAACTCTTTTTCTCTACTGTACTTCATGAGATGTAACTAAGTAACTTCAGATGCTCAAGCACGGTGTCATCTTTGAGACGTGAAGGTGTTCGTTCTGAGACTACCGTTTTGAACCCAAAATTCATTTTATTCACAAGGTCAATATAAGAGCCTATAGAACAGACTCCTTTATGCTTCAAAATCTACCAGATCTCAGAACCTTGGCTGACACTGTGTTAGACTCAGGCTGCTCGTACTACTGTGGAGCACACCATGTTCCATGGTTAGATATGCATCCCTATTAAGGACTGGCAAAACACAGACTCAAGCAACCTGGGACACACCATCACAGGACACCTGTGCCCATTTCAGACATGGTTTATGTTCCCCTGATTCCTGCATGGACCTGGGCATGACACAAGGTCTATTATCTGCAGATTCCACTTCTAATACCGTTCTCAACCCCTGGGCTGCATTCCAGCCCATTGGTTCCCAACACCAGCCCCAGTAGGTCAGCATCAACCTAGGAATGACGAATGAATGAAGGCTGTTGTCCCCTAACACCAAGAAAGGATCATCACAGCAGGGCAAGCACCATCTTCACAGAGACAAGAGCTAAAATGCATGCACAGAAAGCTAGCTGTGAATTTCAGCATTCTCATTACGAGAGAAATAAGAAAAGATAGGTTACGCAAATAAAGCTACCTAATAAAACTGAAAGATACAGAATGCCCTACTTTGACAAACAGAAAATAAACTGAGGTCCATTAAGAATGGATGGATGGATGCCAAGGATAACAGCAGATGCCATAACAGTCTGATGTTGGGCAGACAGCAAGATCCTACACGAAGGCAAGGAGACCATCATCCAGAATGCATCTATCAACTGGGAGACTCCAAATCCTTTTTCACATCAAACACCTTCAACTCAACAAAGTCTGGACTGGAATGATGGACTGCAGCTAGAGCATGAAGCCTACAAATTAAGACAGAGAAAACTAATGCTGCAAGGGCAGATGTTAGGGAGAAATGATTTATACAGAATGTGGCGAGGCAATGGTACAGGTTGTCCACAGAAACTGTGGATGCTCCACCCCTGGAACCATTCAAAGCCCAGATGGATGGGGCACTGGGCCCTGACCTGCTAAGTGACAGCCCTGCCCACACCTCAATGATCATTAAGGCCTCATCTGAGATAAGCCATTCTATGATTTGCTCACTGATGACTGAGAAAAAGCAGAACGAGAGAAGCAGGATGAACAGAAAGCAGGCCCTGGGCAGCTGAGAAGCTGGAGATTTGTTTAATGGATACCTCAGATTGCAAGTAGAACACCAGCTCCGTGGGGAGCACAGATCCCAAGCTACTGGCTCAGCTGTAAGGAAGCTGTGACTGGGAATTACCGATGTTAACACAGCACTGTTTCTAAGTGCCGTGACATCACTACCCTCCCAGCTGGGGGTTAACTCTGTGTGTGCAGCTTCCCGTTGGATGGAAACAGGCAAATATAATATAACGGTGAGTGCAACAAGCACACTTACAGCGGTGCTGCTGGACAGCGAAGCCGACACCTTAAAGACTGACTTAAGGCCACAGACCACGCAACGGAGCCGCCAGAAGCACCCAGCAGGAGCCCTCTCACCTCACATCCCCCTTTGAAGGGCAAAGTCTCCCACTCCCAAAGCGCCGGCCGCGAGGCGGCGGAGCACGCTAGGACTGCCCCGCAGCGTCCCCAGAGCCAGGCGCACGGCAACGCGCGGCAGCGCCGTCCCCTCGGGTGACCCCCCGGGCTCACCTCGCCACCAGTACTTCTGCGACAGCCCCTGCCATGTCTGCAGCCGGGTGCGGTGCGCGCCGTCGGGCGCCAGGTGGGCGGCGCGGATGAGGCGGGCGCGGCGCTCGGCCTGCAGCACCACCTCGAGCTCGGCGAAGCGCTGCTGGTCCCTCTGCCGCCGCTGGTAGTAGAGGGTCCCGCCGCGAACCACGTAGCAGGCGGCCGCTTTGCGGATCTTCCGCTTGGCGTTGCCCTCCGTGCCGGGCGCGTAAGGCTCCCGCTCGTTGGTGAGGTAGCGGAGGATGGCCAGGTAGCTCTCCTCGCTGGACATGGCGAGACGAGGACGCGCAGGGCCGGGCTCCCGCTCCCGGGGCCGGCAGTGTGCGGTGGGCCCCGGGAGAGGGGTGCCGGGGGCCCGCGGGGATCCTCCGCGCGGGGCGGGGTGGGCGCCGGCCGCCGCCGGGCGTAGTGAGGGGGAGGGGAACGGACAGGCAGCGGGAGCCGGGCCTGAGGGGGAACTGGAGTTTCGCGGCCAGCGGCGGCGGGAGGGAGGGAGAAGCTCGGGCAGCAGCAGCAACGGAAAGACAAAATGGCTGCTGCACAAGAGGAAGTGGCGTCAGCGGCCCGCGCGCCGCCTCGGGGGCGGGTGAGCGTGCGCGGGGAAGGGATAGAAAGAGCGGGGCCGCCATCTTAGGGTCGGGCACGGCGCGGGCCGGGCGGAAGACTGGCGGCGGCCCTATTAGATGCGGGCGAAGGCTTTGCGGGATGGAGCGGCCCTGGTTGGGGCTGCTGGGGGCGTGAGCAGTGCCATGGCCGAGCACTCGGTTATCCGACGGTAAAGGGCGGGCAGGAGTGCCTCAGGGACCGAGTCAACTGAGCGCTAAACAAGAGCAGCTCCTACACCCATAGCAAAAAGCACTGCTATTAGAAACGTTCTGGTGCACGTTCCACTAATGCAAACTGGACCTATATAATACCTATTGTATAAGCTTGACATGACTTGTAGTTTATTAATGAAACCTAAGGTATAACTCGAAATGACACCCAGCACTCAAAGTGTCCATTACTGCTGTTGTATTTTTGAAGTCTAAAAGATCCAGAGAAAGCAAAACTACAAAAAAAAGAGCTTATTTCTTAGCTAATAACACAATAAAGCCCTCGAAGCAGCTGTAAGGTGGCAAACAGATTGAAAACCCAAACAGTAAAGCATTTTAGTTTTCCAAAGCTTTGAGAATTTAACCGACTCAACTGATAGTGTACCCCTTATAGGCATTTGCCAAGCATTATACTGCTTTGGATTGGTAGTGTGGGTAGGGCTGACAGGCTGTGAGATGTCTGGAGTACCCGTCTTTAGAGGAGTGGCTGAGAGCCTGGGGTTGTTTATTTGAGGGGAGACCTTATAGCTCTCTAGTTACTTGACAGGAGGTTGTAACAAGGTGGGGGTTAGCCTCTTTTCCCAGGTAACTAGTGATAGGACCAGAGGTTATAGCCTGAAGTTGCACCACAGGAGGTTTGCCATGGCTAATAGGAAAGAATTGTCCTCAGAAAGAGTAGTCAAGCACTGGCACAAGCTGTGCAGGGAAGTGGTTGAGTCGCTGTCCTTGGAGACATTCAAGAACCACGTACATGTGACACTTAGGTGTAGTGAGCACGACAGCGATGGCAGTCAGAACTGGTGATCTTAGAGGTCCTTGAAGATTCTATGTAGCATTAATAAATGGAGAATCAATCCAGAAGATAAAAAAGTTTATTTTCTCCTATACTTCTAGTAAGTTAAAAAAAACATTGCTCTCCTGAAGCTATTACAAACCAAAGCTAAGGGGAAGTTTGGGCACACTGCCTACGAGGCATAAGTACTAAACTAGGGAGCCATGTACATTACATAAACAATTTTAGATGCCATTCTGCCTGGGAGTAGGAGCTAAGCTAGTTTCCTGACTCCTCTGCTTAATTTCTTTTGCTGATGGATGGAGAGCTTTTGTGCTCTCAGAAAGGCATCCTTAAAGAGCTGCCAGCTCTGTTCTGTTTCTTTGTTGCTAAGGACAATTTCCCAGGGTAATCTCATCCAGTAATTCCTTAAATAGCTTGAAGTTCACTGTCCTGAAATTCAGGATTCAGAATCCATTCTTTGCTAGACCCACGTTCCTTGAGATCACAAACTCAACCAGGGCATAGCTGCTACAGCCCAGGCTGCCACCGATCTTAACCTTTTAATGACCTCCTCCACACGATGAACACCTGGTCTAAATAGCACTTGCCCTCTCATTTGTCTATCCAGTACCTGGACTAGGAAGTCATCAACAGATTCCAGCAGTCTCCTGGATTGCTTGCAGCTCACAGCACTGTTTTCCCAGAAGATATTTGGGTAGTAGAAATCCTCACCAGAGGAGAGCCTGTGAGCATGACACCCCTTGCTGCTGAAGCAAGGTCTTGTCAACAGGCTTCCCTTGATCAGGTGGCCTGTAACAGAACCTAACCATCAGATGTCCTTTATAGGTCTGGTCCCCAGTTTTAACCCACAGGCTATACCATCCTGGTAATGCTTGTTACTCATAGGCAGCCTTTCAGTCTTAACATAAGGAGACAACTCCACCACCTTTCCTACCTTCTGAAAAGCTTGTAGCCCTCAACTGTAGTATTTTAGCTATACAATTCATTCTCAGCATCTTTCTGCGACAACAATTTTAAGCTTATTCAACCTGTTATAAATGGTTTAAGCGTTGCTAACTAGATCACACTTGCAGAATGGCCATATTAGCTCAAATTGTGCCATTTAGCTTAGCAAAAGCTCAAGGGAAGAGTGCAAGGCAAGACCTTAATAAGCTTTGCCTGACAAAGGCTTCCAGCACTCAGTGATTTTGTTGCTTCCTGAGGAGCTTGTGCACATATCAGCTCAGTCCTTCCTGATGCCTGACTACTCTGTTCATTTTAAGACTTCCAAGATGTCTTCTAGTAGAGCAGATCCTTTAAGGAACTGAGCATTTTATGGCATAAGGGTGTTCATCGGGCTTCAATTCTCTTCAGCATCTGTCACACAGTCGAAAAGAACATGGCACAAGTTGTGAAAGCAAGTCAGATGTTTATTCAGTATGGCTAACAGACTGGCAAGCTAGCGCTTCCCACCAACACGGGGAGCAGAAACCTTGACTGGTTTCACAATTTTCTGCTTAGGCGCTGCCTTTGTTGGAGCCTGTGGAGAAACAACAACATATGAGCAAAGAGAAACATGAGCAAAGAGAAACATTGTCCACATTACTGAAAGAATCCCGATGCTACGCTTACAATCCTTTACATAAATGAGGCACTGTAAAAATCAGATCAGAGTTAACAGACTGTTACTATACCTATCACTGTAAGCCTGAAATACGGACGATGCCAACCTTTGGCATTAGGTCAGAAGCAGTACTGGAGAGCATGTTAACGCTCACCAATACACTGCTACCAAGCCCCTAAATAATGTCACACCTGGACAAGCTGACATCTACACATCGTTACTGTCTGCTCAGAAAGTGGTTTTACTGTAATATTTACTCTCCCTCTAAGAAGTGGTTTGTTCTGTTCAGCAGTTCACATGTGTATCTGTAGTGCATTAGCTTGGTCAGTATGCTTCCAGATCAAACCGGACAAACAAAACACCAATTCCCAATTAAGTTCTGTAGTAGTGTTACAATATGGCATATTCCAAGTATACCCACTGCATCTTACCTTTGCAGCAGAAACAGCTGTTTTCTTGGTGGCCTGCTTAGCCTTCTTGGCTTCTTTTGCAGCCCTGTTAATTCACAGAACAAAAGCTATTTATTCATGTCTGCCATTCACTGTTTCTTCATCTCAAGCACTGTAAGAGCTCCCTAAGATCAGGATAGCCCCAGATACCTGATTTCTCACCTGATAGCTTGTTCCCTCTGCGCTTTTCGTACTTCAGGCTTCTGGTTTCGCTTAGCCATAATCTCAGCTAAGGATGCACCAGTAATAGCCCTTTGAAACTTAACAGCACGGCGTGTGCGCTTCTTTTGTATCTCTTCCTAAAATGACAGAATACGAAGGCAGTTAGCACGATAAGACATTAAACCAAAGGCTAAGGACAATTACAGAAACAAGCTGCTATTAAGGTTGAAGCTATTACCGAGTTGTGTACAGAAGAATTTTATTCCTCATTTTGGACATAAACAATTAATTGATTTGCCAAAGCAGACCAATAAGCCATCGACTTTGCTTCTCTAAATAAACTCACAGGTACGTTGAGCCAGTGTTTCCATGTTAGCCTTTCTAACTACACTTTTGCTGTGTGATATTAAGCAAGTGACTGAAATTACGTATGCTAACATGCTGTATTTTTCCATTGCAATGACAACTGCAGAACGGTGAAATTCTACTAAGTTAGAAACCCAGAACTGTTTTAGATGGAAGGGACCTTTAAAGGTAATCTAGCCCAACTCCCCAGCATTGAAGCACCACATCCAAACAGTTTTTAAACACATTCAGGGATGGTGACTCAACCACCTCGCTGTGGAGCCTATTCCAGTGTTTGACAACCCTTTCTGTAAAGAAGTTCTTCCTGATATCCAACCTAAACTTACCCTGCTCATCTATAGCTAGATATAATAAGTTTCCAAGAAGGTTACATGAACATTTCCTTCACCCATCACCCCCAAATCATCTGATAATCAGTATTCTAATACAAAATTCTGGAATCTTAAAGTCCAAATAATTAAGCAGTACAGAGATTAAACAGTGCTGTCCCACCTTCTGGAAACAATTTCATTTGAACAAGCTTTAATACGTATAATTCAGACAAATGTTAAAATCTGATGTACCTCCTGTGGTTCTGAAGGGACCCTCAGACATAATTACATACAGTTATAGCAGCCCTGCTGAAGTATT
Source organism: Excalfactoria chinensis (assembly GCF_039878825.1). Lineage (NCBI taxonomy): Eukaryota > Metazoa > Chordata > Aves > Galliformes > Phasianidae > Excalfactoria > Excalfactoria chinensis. Next base: position 81,115,787 of record NC_092825.1, read on the forward strand.
ATGTTCCAAATATAAAGCAACATACAGACTCAAGCAAACGCACGCACTCTTTCACCAAACAGACCACCTTGTTCAGGTTATGAGAGTCACGCTTTTGCTACCCATCAGCGTACTGCAGTTACCTCCATTCTAACCGACCAGTTACCAATTCTTTGGTGGAAAACTTGTGAGCAGCTTTCATTGATTTATACTTACTGACTGTCCTTTCTTGTGCTTACGCCTATACAGAACAGTCCAATTGATTTGACGGGGGTTTCTCTTGGAAAGGAACGCAGACTCACATTTTGCATTCAAGAACTGGAAAACCTGAGAAGACAGTAAAGTATTCGTGTAAGCTTCATTTCTATGAAAGACACTGTCACGCTTTATGTCACCATATCAAGCAATTATTTGATTCAGTGTTTTTCAACACTGATGGTTTTGTATTTCTTTACACACGATGACAACTTATGTCAGAATCCAGCTTCTGTCCCCAGATTTTAATGCAACCTAACCATAGTACCGTGACTCTAACAACCCTCTGCTAAATCATGTCCCTGAGCACCACATCCAAATGGCTCTTAAACACATCCAGGGATGGTGACTCAACCACCTTCCTGTGGAGCCTATTCCAGTACTTAACAACCCTTTCTGCACAGAAGTTCTTCCTGATATCCAACCTAAACTTACCCTGGTACAGCTTGAGGCCATTTCCCCTCATCCTGTCACCAGTGAAAGGAGACCAACCCTGCTCTCATGTAAGCACCTTTCAGGTATTTGAAAAGAGCAGTAAGATCTCTCCTCAGCCTCCCCTTCCCCACACTGAACAGCTCCAGTTCCTTCAGTTGCTCCTTAAAGGCAGATTCTCCAAGCCCTTCACAACAAGCCTTGCTGCCTTTCTTTGGACCTGCTTCAGCACCTCTGATGCTATTTTTCTGACTTAAGCTCACAATGTCTTTTTTCTTTTTTAACCCCACTGCTGTACTGTACTCAAGATGCAGCATAAACAGCCATATCCAGAAGCGCACGTGTGTTTGTTCTCAATTAACTATGTACTTTGTGTATGTGTGGGTCATGAGAGGACATAAGCAACACTTGGGAGACCAGCACTGCTCAACACCTTCTTGACTAGAGGAAACTGAAAGCAGTATTAAGGGCCTGATTTGCTACTAGCTAGTCAGGTTTATGTTCCCCAGTTTCTAAGGAGATTACCTCAAGAATCACTCGGTCCAGCTGTTTAGCTGCCATAAGACATGCTGCACAGCAAGACCACAGCACTGGAACTATAAAGACTCGCAAGACGGTTGGGTCAGAAAGGACCTAAAGCCAGTTCCAGCCCCCTGCTGCGGGCAAGGCTACCACTCACAAGTTCAGACTGCCCAGGGCCCCATCCAGCCTGGTCTTGAATGCCTGCAAAGATGGGGCATCCAGAGCTGATCCAAGCAGCCTGTACCAGTGACAAGAACCAGAGTGTCGTTACAGACACAAACATCATATCTCTAACCCTATCCACACAAGATAAGGAAACCAGATCGCAGTGATCCATACCTAACACGCTAGATACACGTCCCATTGCCTCAGCAAAGCTCAACATTTGAACCAGAAGCTTTAATTAACATTTTCTACACCAGACACGCTCAGCCACCCCTCCCACACCACAGCTGTACACTAACTCAGGCTTCCCAGTATGCACAGTTCCCGTGAGCCGGGCCTGCCACACAGCGACCTCAGCAGCACAGCGCAGCTGCCGGCAGCTCACAGCGGGCAGCTCACAGCGGGCACCGCCCGCAGGCCCCACTCAGCACCCGGCTCCCTACTCGGCAAGGCGAGGCCTCGCTCCTCTGATGCTTCGCCAGCAGCGCCGCGGCCTCACCTTGCCATCCGTGCGGGCGTAGCGGCGGCCGTGACCCGGGTAGATCTTATACCCGCTAAAGCTGCACAGCTCGACCCTACGAGAAAGACAAAAGTTAGCAGACAGCGCAGACCGACGGCGAAGGGTTCCGCGGTCATCGCACGGCCTCCCCACCGGGGATGGCGATGGATAAGGCGGCCAAGGCCGCAGCCCTACTCACTTCATGATGGCGGCGGGCGGGCCGAAGAGGACGGGAAACGGATGGAAGTGGGCGTGATCCCGGCGGCGCGGGGCATGCCGGGAGCGCTCCGCCCGTGCAGGACCCGGCGGGAGGGCGCGGGCCGCAGAGCGGGGTCGTTGCGGGAGCTTCTGCCGGCCGCCTCTGGGTCCCTTTGGGTCCCTCTGGGTCCCTTTGGGTCTCGCCGCGCGGCGCTGTGCGGGGAGATCAATTAAGCATCGTAACTACGGGAATTTTCTCGGCGAGGAGTGAGGCAGCCAATCGGCGCCCAGCGTCCGGTTGCCTGGCGGCGTCGGCAAGAAGGAAGCATGGCAGCTACCGGAGCGGCGGAGCGGACCGAAGCCGTCACGTCGGCTGCAGGGGGTGAGGGGGGACCGCCGAGGCCTCGCGGCGCGGAGGGCGGGCTGCAGCCGGCGGCTGGCGTTTGTTTGGGTCGCCGTTGTGCGGCGCCGAGGGACGTGGTGTGTGCTGGGAGATGGAGTCGGGATACGCGTTATGTCAAGTGTTGAGTCTTATTACTTTCTGTTTTATGTGCTTATTCTAAGGTTTGGTAGTTAACTGGTCAGGACAAGGATTGCAGAAGCTGGGCCCAACCTTACCCTGTGATCCTGATACTCACACTCTGATTCTGGACAAAAACCAGATAATTAAATTGGAACACTTGGAGAAATGCAGGAATCTGATGCAGGTCAGTGTGACTTGAGTTGTATTTGCTGTAACCTAATGGTTGGATATCAGGAAGAACTTCTGTGCAGAAAGGGTAGTTAGGTACTGGAATGGGCTCCACAGGGAGGTGGTTGAGTCACCATCCCTGGATGTGTTTAAAGGCCATTTGGATGTGGTGCTCAGGGACATGATTTAGCAGAGGGTTGTTGGAGTTAGGGTACTATGGGTAGGTTGTGGTTGGACTTGATGGTCTTTAAGGTCTTTTTAAACCTGAGCAATTCCACGGTTCTTGTTAACACAGTGAGTTATGTAGGCTCTGATGTTGCTAGTGCTTAGCTTTAATGCACTTAACTTTGAAACATTTCATTTAGGTTCATGAGGGTATTAGTAGTAGCAATATTAAACATGTACATGATGCTAGCAAGAATCAGCATTAATTCCACTGGAGCAAAGCTGTAGAAGTCCACGTTAAATATCAAAAGTGCCTCCAAACGGTCTTGAAGGAGTGACCTCAGTAGCCTCTAGAGACAAGCTAAACTGACGTTGGAGAGGGTTCTTTTAATTGCTACAACAAATCCTCACCAGTCTGCTAGCTTCACAGTTGCTGTGTTAATGGGTATGTCTTGTGTTCTGTTAGGACAGGACTTCTCTGAGAACGATGAAATATATTTCTCTCTTGCATTTTTTTGTGTTTATAGTATTTGCTTAAAAACTGAACATATACACTGAAGTAGTTCCTGTTGGATTGGATTTTTAGCTTGACAGACAGCCTATACTATCAGTAGAGTTTAATCATTGAATCTGTTTCTTTTACTTGTTGTGTCCACCTGCAGTTGTCTGTAGCCAACAATCGTTTGGTACGAATGATGGGTGTAGCAAAACTGACTCAGCTCCGTGTGCTAAACTTGCCTCATAATAGTATCGGGTATGTAGAAGGGCTGAAGGAGTTGGTACACCTGGAATGGCTCAACTTGGCAGGAAATAATCTTAAGGTAAAGTACGTAGAGTTCTATGCATTTTTCCAGAATCTACCATAGTAGAAACTTGGAAAACACAGTGAAGATGGTCTTTACAATGTTTCATTCTGTTCCACTGCAAAGAAGTCTGAATTTCTGCTTCTGGTTTTAATGGGAACGAATGTTGAACCTTCCTGTCTGCTAGTGTAATGAAATGAAAGAGGGCAACTTTTGGACAAGAATTGGCTTGGAGAAAAATAGATCTTGGCTTGACACCAGCATGTAATGAGAACTGGGAAATAGCCTACAAAACAAGAAAAGAATTGTTAACTTTACAATTAAAGTGTATAAAACATGGTTTTAATGTAGGGCTTGTTATGCAGTGCTGTTAGCTTCCCAACCTATTTTCAATGATTGATACCTCTTTTGATTTAATGACTAAAAAAATATTGACATTGACTCCTTTATTTTTGTAGGCCATTGAGCAAATGAATTCCTGTGCATCTCTTCAGCACCTTGATCTGTCAGACAACAACATATCTCAGCTAGGAGATCTCTCAAAACTTATGTCTCTGAAGGTAGATGCACTTCTGTCTGATCTTATATTCTTTGCATTGAGCATTTTTGTTTAGAAAATTGTTACCTTTTAAAACATTAATTACTCAGATGGTAGATTTTAAAGCATTCTGATTAATCCCTATGACTTTTAGAAGGAAGAATGTAACGGGTTTTTGGTTGCTTTCAAATTGCACCAACCGGGTCAGTGATTCTTATGCAATCACTAGTGATTTTGACTAAGGTAATGCTGTAAGATAGCACTTGTTTCTCTTAGCAGGTTATGAATCAAGACAAAGCACAGTGTTAAGTCTTTTTATCACATACACAGAGATAATGTTTCAGATATACTTGTGAATGCAGCTAAGCATCGGTTCTGTATTTCCTAATAGTAACAGTTTGCTTTAAAATGTAAAATTCAGTTTTCCCTCCCTGAAGTAGTTTTGGAAAATAGTTTTTGGGAAACTTCTAGTGTTGTTGTTAATCAAACATGCATCTTTATCACCGTATTTCTATTTTATAGACCTTGTTGCTGCATGGAAATATTATAACTTCACTCCGTACCGCCCCCGTTTGCCTACCTCACAATCTGACTGTTTTTTCTTTGGCAGAAAATGAGATCAGAGACTTAAATGAGGTAAGATGTAGGAAAATGTCTGCCTTTGTCTTTAGGGAGAGTGAAAAGAAATAGCTGGGTAGTTCTTTTGAGATAGTAAGCGGAATAGGCTCTCTTCTTCAAAATAACCTTTGTGAATACAAGAAACCTTTAGTTCTATGTTATAACTATGTTTGCTCTAGCTGTGCAAGTTAGGTAACCGCTTTTAAAACTTGTCCTTACAAGACTTCTTACTGTGTTTTATGCTTTTATATTATTTCTGAATGTCTTATATTTTGAGGACTAGATCCACAGAGAGATTTTCCTGCTTATCTAAAGGTTGAAAATTGAGCGGATAAACTGCTGCAGAGATTTTGTGCTGCAACTCAGCTGTTCTGTTTAGAACATGGTCTCTAATCTCCCTTTCAAAGGCTATGTGAGATAAATGAATATTCTCTGTGTTGTTTTTTCTCTTTATTGGATATTTGTGTGTGTATGTGTGACTTTCGCCTTTATCTATTCTAATATGAGGAAAAAAACATGTGTATGGGAAATTGGTAATCACAGCCTGAACCTTAATCAGCTGAGGCAAGTGTTGGGTCAGCTGTGGGAGCTCAAGTGAGAGTAATGTAGCTGTGCTCCCGGAAGGAGTGGAGCTCGACTCCACCTCCTCTAGACCTCATTTAAGGGCTGACCACCACTAAGGCAGCATCTCTCGGAGATTGCTCCTTGGTGTAGATTGCCCCAGATTTTTCCAGCAAAGGCATCCTCATTTGGTAATGTTTCTCTCCCTTCCAGTGTTGGGCAGTGTTTCTCAGCTTTTCTCAGCTTTTCAGATTGCCATTGTTTTGTCAACATCTCCATAGTATTCCACTTTACTGCAGCAGATACATCTTTATGTGAAAGCTCACTCCCAAATTTTAAGAGAAACTAATACTTTCCAAGAGCTATACTACTTACAGGAAAATTAACAGGCACGTAGTTGGTTAAAGACCACTTAAAAGATATTTGGGTTTAACAAGCAAGTGTGATTTTCAATGTAATTGTAATGTTGTTGTTTTTTGGGATGTATTGCTGTAATTAGGCAAATTGTTACGTTCTGTAAGCAGCTAATGGTTCTCTTCAGTTAATAAATATGTCTTGTTTTCTCAAGGTTTCTTTCCTGGCTTCTCTTCCTCAACTGGAACAGCTGTCGATAATGAACAATCCTTGTGTGATGGCCACACCTTCAATCCCTGGCTTTGACTACAGGCCATATATAGTCAGCTGGTGTCTCAACCTTAAAGTTCTTGATGGATATATGGTTTCTCAGAAAGAAAGGTAATGTGATACTTCTAAAGTTAACTAGTGACCAGTTAAAGGTCAACCAGGGGATCAGGCCCAGTCAGCATGGGTTTGTGAATGGGTGAAACGCTGGCTGGATGGCAGGCACCAAAGAGTTGTGCTCAATGGAGTTAAATCCAGTTGGTGGCCGCTCATGGGCGGTGTCCCCCAGGGCTTGGAACTGGGGCCGCTTCTATTCAATATTTTTATTAATGATCTTGATGAGGGGATTGAGTGCACCAGCAGTAAATTTGCAGATGACAAGTTGGGAGGGAGTGTTGATCTGCCTGAGGGAAGAAGGGCACTACAGAAGGACCTGGATAGACTGGATCAATGGGCCAAGGTAAACTAGATGAGTTTCAGTAGGGCCAAGTGTTAGGTCCTGCATTTTGGTCACAGCAACCCCAGGCAACCCTACAAGCTTGGGGAGGAGTGGCTAGAAAACTACCTGGATGCATTTTAAAAACTGTTTGGATGTGGTGCTCAGGGACATGATTTAGTGGTGGGTTTTTAGAGTGAGGGTACTATGGTCAGGTTGCTGTTGGTCTTAATGATCTTTAAGGTCTTTTCCAACCTGAGCAATTCTGTGATTCTAATTGAAGTTTGTGTAAGCTGGAGTTTCGGTTTTATATGATAAAAAAATAGGAAAAATGCTAATGATCTGAAATTGTTTGTCTAGCTAGTGCCCATTTGAGATACTGACCAATTAGTGCGTATCGCTGCTATCTGTATGACAGTGGAGGTATCTGGACACTGTTCACATGTAGTGTTTTGGTAGCTCTTAGAGGAACAGGGTTCAAAGAAAAGTTATGAGGTTTGTGCTATGAATTAACAGTAACTGTCTTCCTGACAGTTTGAAAGCAGAATGGCTCTACAGCCAAGGTAAAGGAAGATCATATCGACCTGGGCAACATGTTCAGTTAGTCCAGTACTTGGCTACTGTTTGTCCTCTTATATCTACATACGGTCTCCAGACTGAAGAAGATGCCAAGCTGGAAAAAATACTGAGTAAGCAAAGGTGAGAACTTCTTGCTCTTCCATTGTTACAGAATGTAATTGAGAATGTGATTGTTTGTCTCATTATGTATTAGATATTTTAAGTGTTTTAAAGCATCAGCAAGAGCAAAGGATGGGAAGAGCAATGGAGATAAAGGATGAATGGAATGAGGAACGAGAGAGCAGCAGGAGTGTTTGCTGGGCACTCTAGAGGCAGTCTGTGCTCTGTAGAACATTGAAGGTGGTTTGTATGAGGACTGTAATTAATATAAACTTTACCATCTGAGATTTCTATCACAAATTAAAAATGTACACACACAGGATCTTTAAGGCAGAGTGAATTTCTAATATCTGCCTCAAGATCTCTTAATTTCGCTAGGTTGAATTAACCTTTCTCTTTCTTCAGATTGTAAAGAATGACTTTGTGGCAATTCTGTTACCTGAGTCCATTCCTCAAACTCTTTACGCATACAAGCATAGCATGTCCTGTGCAGTTCCCTACATTGTGAGCAGTCCTGTAATTAGGAGTAGGCTAGCACCTACCTATAGCTAGCATCTTGTTTTAGAACGGTTTGATTTCTTGTTTACTTCAAAGTAGTTGATAGTTGATTTCAGAAGCCTCATGTACCAAAAACAAATAAAAGATATAAAATCTGTTGAAACTTTGTGCTTAGGCTCCACCAGAGGCAGCTGATGTGTCAAAACCAGAATGAAGGACCAGCTACATCTTCTACTTCCAACAGAACTTTGCCCGTTACTTCTGAACACAGCAGTCCAGTTCATCCACCACAGATAGTTCTTGAAAGCGGTAAGGTGTAAATATGCGTCTGTAATCTTACCTGTGGGAATAAAATACAGATTTATTTTCTATGAACTGAAGTATTTTATTGAAACGCTGTGTGAGTTGTGAAAATGTCTTTTTGCCTATCTAGAACGTGTCATCCAGAAGAATTCCTGGGTTGGACCAAGTGTGAACGATGATCATTCCTATGCAGTAAAGAACACTTTTCTTCATGAAAGAAATTGTCACAAGGAGCTGTACCTTGAAGACATACAGACTGATGAAGACAAGCTAAATAGCAGCCTGCTATCTTCAGAGTCTACTTTCATGCCAGTTGCTTCAGGATTGTCTCCAGCATCTCCTACTTCAGACCCGAAGTTATGTGGAATCAGTTTGGACCTAGAAGATAATGATAGTACTGTGCTTGAATTTGCAAAAGATGCTCATAGAAGAGAAACAGTTAACAAGCAAGAAGAAAGTTCTTGGCTTACAAAAGAGCACTCCAACAAAATGACAGAAAGTGCTGAAATTCAAGAGCAAATGAAAGAGAGGGTGCAGTTATCATCTTCTGATCTGGTAAAAGCTAACCAGATTGATGCTAGCAATTCTTCAGCATCCTCTGAAGACCAAATTCTACATGGTCAACCTGGCAACTCAGAAGGCGCTGAATTGAGAATTACAACAGTCTGCACTGAGAAGGTGACAGGAGAAAATTTGGATCCTTTAGCTGCTGTTGATCGAGGTGCAGATGAACTCCAAAGAATGACTAGAGCAGCCACCAAGCTTCAAGCCTGCTGGAGGGGGTTTTATGCAAGGAACTACCATCCCCGAGCCAAGGAAGTGCGATATGAAATTCGACTGAGCAGGATGCAGGAGCACATAATTTGCTTAACTGATGAAATACAGAAGTAAGTTGAGGTTGTGCTGTGCATTTTTCAAGTCTGAATAGAGCTCGCTCCAAGGTAGTTCTGAAACGGTATAGGTGGGTTTTCTTATAACTGCGCACAGTAGGACCTAGCATTGACGATATAAAACAGTGATAACAGTAGAGGAAGGATTCCTGTAAGATATAATGGTTACGCATGCATGTAACTTCTCATGCTCTGCATGTCCTCTATAAGCAGGTTGGTTTAGAATTAACTTTCTCTGTTCCCTTATTATTTGGACATGCATGATGTGCTGCATAATTGAAATAGAAGTTGTAAATTATGAGCTTTTTGACTTAATATGTTAGCAATTACAAAGTCTCTAAGTGTTGGTATTGAGTCATTCCTCTGTTAACAGTCAGAGGAATGATTCTCACTCTGCCTTTCACAGTATGATTTCCAAATACGATTCTGTTTTTTGATCACATGAATCTATGTTTTAGGGGGTTGTTCTCAAAGTGTCTCAACTTCTAATACAGGAATTGTGGATATATTAATATCATTCAGGATCAGTCTGGGAACAGTCTGACAGATCCCTTTGGTTTACTATCATAAATGACAGAAGTTCTGTGAATCAGACTGAGCTCTTGGTGAAACTATAGAAAATCCCGGTGCTTTCACATGGTACCTACACATTTATCTTGGTGGCATCAGGTGGGGAAGGCAGAATTTGAAGCACAGAAGCACTATTTTTCTTTCTTTATCTCCTTCCTACTTCAGGAGAAAGAGACGCATCTACTTGAAGAGGTCAGGTTCAGTATGCAAAAAGATCCTCGAAGTATTAGCAAGTCAATACATGTTTGACAGCAAAAGGAAAGCAAATTGCAATTGTTACTTTGAAAAAGAAATGCCTACTTGACAGCCAGAAACTGGATATTGATGACAAGCCAGTGATGGGCTCTATGGTGTTTTCAGAAGTTCTTTTTGTAAATGGGCATTCTTATGTAATCTTGTTGATTTTGTTACCAGGATAGTATTAAATTTGCATAATTTTGGATGCATGTTCTTGCAGACTAAGAAAAGAAAGAGAGGAAGATAAGATTCAGAGGCTTGTACAGGAGGAAGCTGTCAGGTTTCTTTGGAACCAGGTAAATAGCTGTAGTCCTTATTTTTTTTGCTTATGAATGGAGAAGATATTTCATACTATAGAGCACGAACAGATGGTGAATATGGTTCATTCTTCCAATTATAAGCTCGGTGGCTTATTAAAATCTAATTGCAATGGGTTTGGCTGTCCTTTTACTCTGGGAAAAGTAACATTCAGAAGTATTAATGCAATAAACTGTGTTTGTAACAAAGTGATAAAATACAGCTTGATATGAGAAGAAGGACAAAGTGGAAGGAAAACTAAACAAGCATGGTAGGCATGAAACATGATAGACCTGCTGGATGCTTAGGGCAAATGAAATGGTGTTGAGTGGATGTTGCTTCTCAGCAAATCATTTCTAGAGTAGAAAAAGCATGTATTAATATATATCTTTTAATAAGCTGTTATTTCTTCCCAAGCTAAGGCTTGTTTTCTTCTCTTTTATATTTTACAGGTTAAATCCCTTCAACAGTGGCAGCTTACAGTGACACAACACTTAGGTACCACTTGTCAACCTGGGATCCCTTCAGCCGGTACTTCTTGTCTATCGGAACCATCCGCTCAGACATCTACTCTTGAGCAAGAAGCCCCATCAGATGTCAGTTCTGCTTGGTTAGCTCCAGCTAGTGATGTTCTTCAGGAGAAGCCTTTGTTACAATTCCCAGACTCTGGCTTTCATTCTGCCATGGCTGACCAGACTCATACTGGTGACTTGCATACCTATGAAAAGAGTCTAACAGAAGGAACTGAGGGTTCTCTTTCGGTGGAAACCATCAAACAGTGTGGCAATTCTGGTTCAGAACGTTCTTCAGATGTAGAAGATGATGGTGGGGGATGTGAACAAAGCAGAGAGAGCTCTAATAACGAGCAGGACAACAGACTTCTACAGCAGTATTTGGAAACTGTTGAGCAACTAATAGAGGCGGATGAAGGGACAAACTGCAGTGATGAAAGAGAAGAGGGTGGCTGGCCACAAGTTGATATTTCAGCAGAGAGCCAAGATTCTTCATCTGACCTTCTGTCTGTAGGTATCCCTCAAGGGACATCTTCCCCGGCACGAGGTGAAATGAATCAGACACCTGATAGCTGCAAACTAGATTCAGGAATAGGTGAGGGGAAGCAAACAGACTGTGATTCTTCATTTCAGATGCTGCATGTTGGAATAGCTGTATAGTAGGCTCTATTTCACTAAGGGCTAGGGATTCCATTTCAGTTTTGTTTGGTTTTGTTCCCCCATTTATGTAAAACTTATTTCCATTATTGTGTGCTTGGATTTTATTTATTCACGTTCTATACTTATGTTAATTTGTTTTAATTATCATTCTGCTCATGTTGCTGAGGACTGGCATATACTATGCTAGCTTGAAGTCACCAAAGTTCTCAGTGGCTTTCATTATGCACTTTATTTTCTAACACGTAGCTGATATTCTTGTAACTGGCTTCCTTGAAATTAGTTCTGAAGGGGTGCAGAGGGGTGTTGGCTGTAAATTCACCTCAATGAATGTGTTAGTCAGTCTTGTGATTATTTTTTTTCCTTCTAGAAAACAGAATTGAATCCTTACTCTGCAAAGAGAAAAAACTGATGAAAGAAGATGAAAGCAGTTGCCTTTCAGAGTTTTTGACTACAGCAAGTGTTAGTTAGCGTTTCAAATACGCGTCCCATGAATCCTGTGTCCAAGCCAGTGACATCTTTTTGTCTTTTACTTGAAGCTGCTGGCTCGGAGTTTGGTCAGTTATATAGATTCTGAAACAAAGAGGAGTCAGACCTTAGGGGAACTTCAAACAAACTTTGGTCTTTGTTTTTCCCTGGGGTTGAATTTCCCTGTTTTTTCTCAGGTAAGAAAAAACTCAAAGTGGAACCTGTAGCAGCCTTTACCAAGTTTCAAAAGGGCATGTGATCTGGGAGCTTAGTTTCCAAGAGTACACCGCTGAGTTACAGCAGCGGACTTAATGATACGTATTTTGCCTCCACGAGGTTGCTAATGTCATTTTGGGATTCATGACTTTCTAGACATGAGTGTGTTTGATGGATCACAACTCCTATATACAGGTATGAATATTAAAAGCAAATGCCATGACTAAAAACTATTGATATCTCTCTTGGTTGTTTTTTTTTTGGGGGGGGGGTGGAAGTTGTTTTTCCTTTTTCTACTTCTTGGTATTTGACATTCCAATTACATGTAGATAAGAAACTATCTTAATTGCCTGTTGGAAAATATGCTCAGTTTCCTAAACTCTGCTTTCCACTTAAACTCCAGGCAAGGAATTGCACGTGTATTTTGTGTAAGCCATTTTTTTAATTATTTTGGGTTTTTTTAGTGAAAAAAGATTAGGGAACTTGTATGACAAAAGCAGGAAGGGAAATTAGTTTTGCCAGTGGATGTTAGTAAAGTTGATGTGACTTTTAGGGGAAAGTTAGATTTGCTATTATTGTCTTTTGCAACATGCAGTGAAAAAAGCCAGTGTTTCCAACAGTTTGCTTATACTAATTTCTCCAAGAAGGATACTGCCAGTCGCACAGACATAAACATGTACGCCTATTGCATCTTTCTGAACACACAGATTAACTTCTGGTGCTACTGTGTCACTGAAATCAACTAGTCCTGTCCTAATGTAATTCTTCTGACCGTGTTACCATACAAAATAACATAGCTGTTGTAAAAGCTTTTGCTGCTTGTCTATTTTAGGTTCTCAGCTGAAGTTTAACACAGTTCGGGTGTTTGGCATGAGGGCAGCATCCGCCTAAGGCCTCAAAATAGCCTTTCTTTAGAACATAAGTGGTGTGTTGGAGTTGTACCAACCCTCTGCGCAGTGGTGGAATTCACCTTGGAAGAATAAAGCTTACCTCTGCATATAGAGTAGCCATCATCTTTTTGTTTATCTATTTAGGTGTGTTTTTCTGGAATTCTAAGGCACTGAATGCTCAGAAGACCTGCCGCTGTAGCCTAGCTGACAGCTGACTGTGCCTTGCATACATGAGAGCATAAAAAAATGAGGTGGTGTATTCTCAGTGTGTTATTGGACTGTAGCATCTGAAGGCAGCAGCTAGGTATAAGAAACGATAAGCTCTCTTTTGCAGCGGGGCGCTTGATTAGTGTGTGCCAGATCTGCAAAAAACTAGACCACTGTCTGGATAAAAAATGCATCGCTGAAGGCACCACAATGCTATAAATATTCCTGTTTTGTACTCGGAGGCTTTTTCTGATGTTCTGAAAAACATCTTGTATATGCATGAGATCGGAAGGTACAGAAATCTAATACACCTGAAACTTTGGATTAGCGTTTACGGGGCTAAAAGTAATTAGTTTCTGTATGCACAGAACACTTGCAATCTGGCCATTGAAACATACAGAGAGAAAGGCATAATAAGGGATGCAGTGGCAAAATAAGGAGTCAAACGATTCAGGCTTCACAATGGCTTCTTTAGATCCATTCTGAGCTCTCAAAAAATCAGTATATGGAAATGTACATGTTTTATGTATAGTTTAACATTTACTCTTGTTTGTCTATTTAAGCTTTCTTCATCCAAGTGTAATTTTTTTCCACAGATAGGGGTGTACAGCTCCCTTTGGAGATGATGGAGCCAAATATATGAAAATCCATGTCTGAAACTTTCCTGTAGTAATACTGTGTGTCTTTTGGTATTTTGCTTTTGCAAGGCTTTTGTATTCAACAGAAGAATGTACAGTTGGAGGAAGAGAGGTGTTTTCTTGGCATGGACTCACCCTGCAGTGCTGATGGTTACTATTTGTCAGGCAATGTCTGCTCTGCTGTGAGTGTGGTTTAAGCACTTTGATTTGTAAACATTGGTTAAATGGAGCTTTGCCTGACTATTTAGAATGATAAACCAACACAACTAGCTTTGCCCCCAGTGAGGTAATGGGCTCAGGCAAGCCTTTCAGTTAGTCTGGCAGAGGTGACTCCTTTGCTTGCAAGAGGGGCACAAGGACAAAGATGGCAATGCATTTCAATGTATGTTCAGGTTTAATGTTTGACTGATAGTAACATCAACTCATTGCTCTTTCACTTTTCTACCAAGTACGTTTATATTTTATAGATACTGCAATCTTCCACGTAATCGAGAACGCCATTTTTCTAATGTAAATAACGTTTGATGCTGTTCAGATGATAGTTCGAAAAGTAGAATATTATCAAAGCAAGCATGTTCACACTTTATATTTCAAGTTTGTTTTTTTTAAGGTATTTGGATTGTATTGATTCCTCTGTGTGTTAGGTAACTTTACAAAGAAAAACACAAGGCAGCGCATCATTAATGAGAGCAGGTGAGCTTGTGTTTCCGCATTCTTCCATGAACTGTCACAACTCTGTTCTCTGTACCTGAAATCTCTAATGGGATATTTAACCGCTGAATGAATGCAGTGACTCAAACATTTTATTGTGGTGACTGTTACTGTGTGGTGCTATTTTATAAACAACATAAGCATGTGCTGCAAAGGCGGGGTACGAAGGTTTCGAAACTTACCCGACTTTACTTTTACTTAAAAGAAACAGGGTCGAAATTCAGTTCAGTGCTTGTGAACTGGCTGTTTAAGTTGGGATTTACCATTATCTACATCTTCAGAAGTGTTCCTATATCACAGAGCAAGAAGGCATTAAAACTCCAAACCTGATTTTGTTGCTTCTAGAACAGAAATATCTTTCAGCTGATACTTAAGATAGTCCTTGCTACACTAAATGATGGAAGTTTAACAGGTTATAGTTAAGCTCCTTAAGCCACCACGGACTCTACTACTTGCATGCACCAATTTAAATAATTCACTTAGCAGCCAGCCTGTCTGTATATATCTGGTTTTCTTGAATAATGTTGTGCGTTACTGAGTTTGCAATTTATTCCTGTTTTTGGTTTTTTTTTTCTAATGGATTTGTAAATACTGTCTGAAGAATTCCAAGCTTAATTTCTTACTTGTAGCAGGTCATATGAAGACAGATTGAAGGTACGCTCCTTTAAGACTGCTTGGGAACTTTTGACTGGATTTGACGTTATAGCGTGTCGTTCACACACGCTTTTTCCTGAGCAGGTAGAATTATAGCAGTTAGTGAAGACTTGCTGAATGATTATAAAATGTAAACTTGTTCTGCTTTTACCCAATGTAAAAGAAGCTTATTTCCTTGTTATCTTCTTTTAACCTTGAAGACTGTGCCACCCAAGTAAATACATGCTAAGTGTTTGTGGGCTCTCAAAACCTCCTTTTGAGTTACAGGATTCACCCCCGCCCCAATTTGGCTTTCTAGGACAAAATAGTGGAGGGGAAAAGAAAAATCCTGCTTTCCTTAAACCTGCCAAAAAATAATCAGGACTTTTTCAGCCTGTTCTGAAACGCTTTCCTTGTTTCAGTAAAGGAGGGAGCATGGGATCCTCAACTTGTAAAATCATTAAAGAGCCTTTATCAGGAAAGGTGCTTTATTTCTCGCAAAGTGCCAAACCAAATTTTATTGTATAAATTAAGAGTTCTCAATAAGAAACTTGTTTCATGACTTCATTGCATTGATGAGTATGTGGGCCAAATTCACTTGTAGCATGACTCTACTGAACTAAATTTTGCCAAGCCTTTCACAGTAGTGCTCTACCTCTAAACTAGAATCTGGAATAGTTAACGATTGGACTTTGTCTTTCTACTTCTAACTATTCTCTGTCAGGAACGGTGGGTCGTTAAGTCGGTACAGTTCATATGTTTTCTATAAGCGTTTACATTTTCTGAATTTATTGTTTCTTACATGTTTTGTTTGTACCTGTTGAGTTTTGAATTTTAAATAAATGATTTGTATGTTTATTGAACATGTTAATTGGTACTTTATCCCGACTCCTGCAGCTACTAGTCATTGTCTTACAATTGGAGGGCTCTTTCACAGACAGAATGCTCAGAATTGCAAAATAACAATGGCAAGGTAAGTGTTAGCATTCATGACTTGGTACACTGAGGCATCTAGTAGGCCACTGTGCTAAGGACGGTGTGTGGTAGGGTACTGAATTTATACTCACTGAAACAGGGACTTGAGGCATAGTGTGCCGCTGACTCAAGTGCTGGCAAATAATGTTACACATTTTGGTACACTAGCTGAACACAACCTATGAGCAGTGAAAATTACACAGCTGTGCTTCCTATTGTGACACAGTTTCAAGAATGCTGAAAAGAGTGCAGTAGCTAGCATGTGAATGTTTTGGACAGAGGTATTCCCCCATGTGCACAGTGATTAGGGTGGCAAACCCAACTGCAGATGTCTTGTCAGACTGAGCATGCTTGTCAGCATGAGCATACAGTTCTGATGCAGAGCATTAGGCTCAGTGTTGTCTATGTGTGTGACCCCAACTCCTGCCTTGAGCACAGCTTATTGCCCAGTTGCCCTCGGTGCTCTGCTGCTACACATGTCTCTAGCGCAGCTCCTGCAGCTGGTCTCCTACCTCCCCAGCTTCATCACAGAATCAGAATTGTAGGGGTTGGAAGGGACCTCTAAAGATCACCTAGCCCAAATCCCCCATTAAAGTAAGTTCCCTACAGCAGGTCACACAGGTAGGCATCCAGGCACATCTTGCAATCTCCAGAGGAGGAGACTTCACAATCTGGGCAGCCTGTTTCAGCCTTTCTTTGTATAGGAGATGCTCCAGGCCCCTTATCATCTTGGTTACTCTCTACTGGACTCTCTCTAGGATATCTTTGCCTTTTTTGAACCGGAGAGCCTAGAAATTGACACAGTACTCCAGATGTGGCCTCACCGGAGCAGAAGAGAGGGGGAGGATCACTTTGCTTTTGTGAAACCTCATCAGCTTCCTCACTGCCCAACTCTCCAGTCTGTCCAGATCTTGTTGAATGGCAGCACAGCCTTCTTTCTGGTGTGTCAGCCACTCCTCCCAGGTATCACCAGCACACTTGCAGAGGGTGGACCCCATCCATCCACGCAGGTGGCTGATGAGGATACTGAACAAGACCAGACCCAGCACCGGCCCCCTCGGCGTGATGGCTGTGGGCGGTCCGGGCCGAGCGGCACGCACTGGCGGCGGGCGGGGCCGAGGATGGCGGGCCCTGGAGGTGGTGCCATGGCAGCAGCGGACCGGTTCGGCAGATGCACGGCGTGCCGCCTCCGGGCTGGGGAAGAGGGAGCTGTCGTCTCCTGGCCCGGGGGAGCGGCCGGCTTCACGGTGAGTGGCCGGCGGGTGGAGCCGGGACCGCGGTTAGGCCTGCGGCGGCGGAGCTACGTGGGGAAGGGAAACTCCGGCAGAGGAAGCGGGTGCGGGGGGCCGGGTCGGTGTCGAGGCGCTGTAGCGGAGGAGAGCCCCGCAGCGCCCGCTGCCTCCCGCGCGTCGCTCGCTTTTTGTCTCAGCGGCGGCGGCTGAGGGAAGGAAGGCGGGCGCTTCCTGCAGGCGCGGAGCTGCTCGGCTTCGCCCGCGGCCTCCCGGGCTGCACCCGCTACTGGGTGGGCCGCTCCGAGCCGAGGTGTGCTGCGGGTTGGAGGAATGAGGTAAAAGAGGGCGTTTTAATAGGGGAATGACTGTTTGCATTGCGGGCGGCAGCGCCTCTTGCCTGCTCTCTTCCCCCCCCTTCCACCCCCCCCGTGTGTGGATCCATACTGTGACAGAGCGTGTTTATCAGGCTGGAGGAGTTGCAGTAAGCTGCAGCGAAGCGAGCTCCTGGCAATGCCTTGTGGTGACCTCTAAATGTCAGTGCTGTCAGCGCTGCTGTCCGGGGAGCAACCTCGGCTAGGAGAAACGGCTGCGCCTCTCTTCTGCTGTGGCTGCAGCAACTGTGTGCCTAGCATAGGAGAGCTACCGCCAGAATTAGATCCGTGTGTCTCAGGGATGTGCACCGCAGTTCTTTGGGGTGGCTGTGCTGATATGCGCTTCAGCGGCCCTATTCGCTCACAGGTACTTGGGCGTGGAGGTGGTAGTGGTTTAAAGAAAGGTAGGGCTGTAAATGGGCGTCAGACAACTCGAAGGCTGGTCGTAAAATGCGTCACTAATTTCATGTGTTTTCTTTTTTTTTATAGCCTGGGACAAAGCGATGTATATAATAACGTGAAGTGGTGCAAAGTTGACAGGAGTAATACTTAATGAGCAGAAAGGTAAGTATAGGACTGAAGTGAAATACTTAATAAAAAATAAAATCCCTGATTTGCTATAGGAATATATATATATATATATATCATTTAAAAAATCTTAACTGCTTGTCACGTTTTGTTTACTTTTGGAAGCAAACCATAAGAGACTTTGCTGGAAGAAAATACTGTGCATACACACATGCTTTATGTTATTTATATACACACACATACATACATAAAAGGGGCCTGGAGCATTTCCCAAATGAGAAAAGGCTTGGAGACGTGGGACTGTTTGATCTGGAGAAGGGAAGGCAGAGGGGTTTTCATCACTCTTCATAAATATCTGAAGTGTTAAGATTAAAATGGTTGGATTCAGGTTCTTTGCAAAGCGGTGACAGGACAAGGGTCACTGGGCACAGACTGGGGCATAGGTCAGTTAAACATGTTTGACCAGAGAGGGTGGAGTCAGGATCCACCCCTTCCCAAATCTCATTTAAGAACCGGTAGTGGTGGTAAGGGTATCTTGTTGGAGATCCCTGTGTGCCTGAGGCCTTCTGAAGGTAAGTAGCCTCTTTCCTTTATTTCTGTGCCCATGGTTGCTGCATTTGAGTAAGCTCTCACTTGCTGAAGCCTAGGGCTTTGCTACTCTGCTGTCGTTGCTGCACTTTCCGTTGTGTTACAGCTTTACAACAGGGCATTGTATATAAATATGAGGAAAATCTTCATTGTCAGAGTGATGGGCCACTAGCACAGACTGCCCAGAGAGGTGGAGGAGTTGCTTTCTCTGGAGGTATTCAAGACCTACCTGAGTGACCTGCTGTAGGGAATCTGCTTTAGCAGAGGGTTAGACTCAATGAGGTCACTTCCTTCCTTTTTGGTATTGTACTATATGCACGCATCTATGCATATAATATTACTTCATCTTCCTTTCCTCTTTATTTTTTCTAAGGATATTTTCTACCTTTTAGATGAATGGCTTCAGAGAACACTTCAAGGATAGAGGAAGAATTTAAAGCTTTTTGTCTTGCTGTGATGGCTTGTGTTATATAAAAGATGAGCTAGATCTGTTCTTCACAGATGACGAAGCTGGAAGTAAGTGTTGAGGCCTTTGCTAAAGAAAGCTCTAAAACGTGCTATTGCTTGTTTTGGAGTGTGTGACTTTTACAGAGATGTAGTATTTTGAGCAAAATTTGTTTTCTAGCAAGAGAGCTATGAAACATGTATGAGAAGAGGATCTTCAGTTACAGGCTTGCCAAGCAGATGGAGAGAGCTTTTAAATTACAACTAGCAGAGGAGGGGAGCCTCAGTCCACTGAAGAATTACTTGTTCAGTACCGGGAAAGGGATCAGAGGTCTCTAGGAGTGCACCTGAAGAGCAGGACAGAGCAATTCCAGTTAATTCATGCAATAGAATGATTTTATTAGGGGCACAGCTTGAGTACCTCTACACAAATGCTCACAATGCAGGAAAGAAACAAGAGAAACTGAAGGTTCGATGTCTCTGGGCTGTGTGATTGGCATCAGTGAGACATGGTGAGGTACTCACTTGCCTGGAGTTGATGGTTACATGCTTTTTAGGGAAGAGAGGCAGGAGAGGAGATGGGGTAGACCTTTAAGTTAGGTCACGCCTTGTCTACGTGGAGCTTGGCAGTAATGATGAAAGGCTTGAGTGTATATTGGTATCAGTCCAGGAAAAAGCCAGTAAGGCTGATATTAAAGTGGGGTTCTGTTACCCAACCAGGATGAAGAGGTAGGTAAACTGTTCTGTGCGCAGTAAGGAGAAGTCTCGCTCTATCTAGTCCTTATTCTCATGGGGGACTGCTGCTTCCCAGATGTCTTCTGGAAATAAAATACAGCAGAGGGAAAACAGTCTAGGAAATTCGTGGAGGATAGCTTAAAAGCCTATCTTGTGTATTATCCAAACTCAATACTTTATATTAACAGAGAGCTATTCCATTAAGTCTGCTTTTCTTGTTGCATTTGGTCAGTTTTGTGCTTTTATTTTAATGGATGCTTTGCTCTTTTGATGCTTGTTTGTCAGTCAGAGATATATTCTCTGTAATTCTCTGCAAAGCAACTGCAGTTATAATCCATATAATCCTTATAAAGCAATTCCATGTACAATCTATTTCGAGACTGTCCTGGTTATCCAGTAGTATATTTCAGGATTCTAGTCTATGCTCATCTAGTGAAATATTTAATTAGGTAATTGTGATATTCAGTATGTTATTACATTTAAGTTTTTGCTATGTACTTCATACAGTCTGAATAAATACTGCAGCTTTTCAGCTAAACTATAGGAAATTGTGTGAAGTTTATCTAATCGTTTGATGTTGTTGCAGTTGGTAGATATTTGTATGAGTAATGCTGTGTTGAGAATATTGGATCTGAAGGAACTGCGTTCTTTTGACTGCCTCTGCTTGCCATCTGTTGTGTTTCCAAGTTCAGAGCTTCTCCTTCTGTAAGGAGAAACCCATTTAACTTGCAAAATCGCTGCCTTGAAATTATCCCGTTCAGAAAGAAGAAAAACTAAAGTTCAAACTTGAGAAAGCATTAAGTTGTGAGAACAGTTTATCAACAGTTGTTAAGTCTGTGGTTCTGTATCACAGTTGTTTATCAGCTATCAAGCAGTATCGAAGAAACATTAAAGTTAATAATGTTAATTAACATTATATCTCAAGCTTTATATAAGCATGACTATTACATTCTGTATTTCATAAAAACAATCCTGCATTTTTCAAGAAGGTTTTTTTTTTTTTAATCATTAGATCTTTGTGAAAATACATTACATAAAAGGAACGATAAAAATCAGAGAGGATGTGGTCCAATATCTGGATGAATTCTGAAGTTTTCGCTCTATTTTAGTGTACCCAGCACTGTTATACATCTCGTCTTGAACTGCTAGATGTTACAGCTGTTTGCCTCCCTCCCTCAGCCTTTTGCTTGACATACCTTTTGTCTTACTCACAGAGACTTGCTTCCGACCTCAGTCCTTGATAACAACTTGTTGGAGTCACCAATCAGGTAAATGTGTTGATGCCTAAAACCACAAGATCCTGCTAAAATTCTTGGGCTTACAGTGGCTGGATGGTGACAGCGTGGCCTAATAGATAAATAGGGTGGTTGTTTTCTTAGTTGCCAGAAGGAAATCTCGTGTTCTTCTTTTTATTTTTCTCTGTCAAATACAGGTGAAGTTGCTTTTGTAATATTTTTTGCCTTGATATACCCATTAGAATTATAGATAGTCAGATTTTTGTGGCAATCTGAACAGCACTATAGACTTATCAAGTCTGTTGAACCAGTTGTTGTAGTGAAGAGTTCCACTATTTATATACTTTCTGAGTTCAACTCTACTTCAGGTAATTTTCTGGGCGCTTTATATATTTCTTGTAAATGCATTTGTAGGAGTGAAGTGGAAGTGTGCACTACTGAGACGAAATGACCTTCGTGTTTGTGATGAATGGAAATCATGGCAGCATCTAACATGGGAGGAAAAGACGTGAATGGACAATGTGGCGTGACTCATTCAGATTGCAAATCTTCTGCCTTCTTATGGCAGTACTGGCTGTTGTGGTGCTGGTCCATAACTTTTTTCAGTTAGAGGTAAGTGGAGATGGTACGGATGGTTGGAATCGTGGAAAAAATCAGAGCAGAAAGTGTGTATGGAGGTCTTCAACAATCAGAGGGCTAACTCGAAAGTTACTTCAGATTGCTCACTATGTTCTGAGTTGAATTTTGATGCCCTTCAGCAAGGACGCATTCTACAGCCTGTCTGGGCGGCCTTCCATTGCCATATGTAGAGAAGAACATTGCTGTTATGTGCATGTGGAAGTTACCTCTTTTCCTTTTACTGTATGGTTCTGACTCCAATTTCTAACTCTCCTTTGGCTAGTAAAAGAAACCCCAAACCTAGTTTAATCCCTTCTTGGTTTTCTCCAGACTTTTGAAAATCTGCTTCTTTTAATGTCTTCTGGTATGTCTCGTATTCCAAACCCTTAGTCATCTTAGGGGTTCTCAGCTGATCTCTTCAGCTTAACTGTGGGAGTAGATGTGCAAAAACCAGGTATAGTGCTTTAGATATGGCTTTACCTTGGCTGAGCTGAAGGGGAATTAGTACTTACCTCAGTTCACTGGGTATGTTTTTGTTAACACATTGCAGCAAAACAAAGAGTTTTCACCTGATCAGTTTGCTATCTACCAGAATCCCTAATTCCGTTTCTGCAGGTGGACTTTATGCTGTTGATCACAACGGCAGATCAGTCAGTTTTCAGTCCAGAGTAATTTGCATTTATGTAGTCTGTACTTCATCAGTTTGTCTATGAAAATATTATGGGAGTCTTACTGAAGTCAAGTTAAATGACATCACTGAGAATCCATTGCAGGGAGCCTTGGAGGCTGACCCTTTCCTGTGGCTGTCTGCTTGCCCAGACTTTCCATTATAGCATTTTTGACAGGTGAGCAAATGCGTAGCCTAACAGTAAATCCTGATTGTTTTTCATGCATGTTAGCTGATAAATGTGTTACATGCTTAAGTTGCATGTATCCCACTTACAAAGTCTTTCACTTACTGGCTAGTGTTGCCCAAGTAAAGCGATCCCTTCTTATGCCTAAAAATACATTGTTGGCTTGAAGGAGATTCAGATTAGGGGGAGGAAGATGTCTGAGGCATAAAGTAACATGTAGCATAGGAAAAATAACAACCAAACAAATGTTCATTGCCTGTTCCACTGCAAATGGAGACATGAAATTGAAAACTGCAGGTGCCAGATTCAGGGCAAATGGTGCAAAACAGCAGAAGTCCTTGCAGTAAGAGCGAGTAGCTGCTTGGAAACATTCATAAGTCAGGATGAATGATAGAATCACCAAGGTTGGAAAAGACCTCTAAGATCCAACTGTCCATCTCTCACCAGCAGACAAAAAGAACAAATTAATTATGTGACAAAGCTGATATATATATATATATATATATACATACACACACACACACACACATATATATATATATATATTTGTGGTGGTGTTGCTGCTAAATTGCAGATCCTTGCAGAAGAATACTGAGTCATCTCATCAAGTTTATTGCTGGAACAGTTGTGTGTCAGGTGGTGGCTTTTTAGAGCTGGCTTTGACGTTTGTATTTATTTAGCACATACTCAGTGCTGTGAGACAGTAAAGACAGAGCTGATCCTGTGCTTGTTGTAGGTGGATATGAGGGCTAAAGTATTTGGAGTGTAAAATGGCTGCAAATAAGGTGACTGGTCATTCAGTAGCTGGTATTCGGTCTCAATTATTATCAGCTGTATGAATTAAGATTCTGCTGGGTAAACTTGAACTACTTTTTTACTCCCATGCCTGTCATTTGGGAATCTTCAGTGATGTTTCCTAACCTAATGTAGAAATGTAAACAGTCTGGTGTAGTATATCTGGAGCAGTTGTCATAAATCTAACAGTTACAACTCATGGATCATATTGGACTTTGAAATATAGTTGAAGATCTACCTTTTCAGCAGCAGCTGAAATATTCAGCCTCTTTTGTGTATCAACCATTTGTATTGTTGAATATTAACTGAGAACGAGTGTTTGCGGCAGATCTAATGAAGCCACCAGTAATCCTTCTAGAACGTCACAGGTTTCATTTGAAAGGCATCTCTAAAGATCATCTATTCTTACTCCTTTGCTATGGGCAGGGACATATCTTTGAGAGCGTGATTGCATCTCTGGGGTTGCAATGTTATACATTACACCATATTTTCACTTAGTTGGTAGCAGGGATGCTAGAAGCTGAAAATACAGCTGCCATTTTTATTTGCTTATGGCATAGCTGTCATGCATCAGGAAAAGCCCACGGACTCGTTTGTGGTTAATTCATGCGTAATCCAGTCTGTCCTGCCTGCTTTACTTGGTAGACATCCATTAAATTACTTAGTGGTCACATCTGGGTTCTGATTATCACAGAATCACAGAATTGTAGGGGTTGGAAGGGACCTCTAGAGATCATCGAGTCCAACCCCCCTGCCAAAGCAGGCTCCCTACACCAGGTCACACAGGTAGGCGTCCAGGCGGGTCTTGAATATCTCCAGAGAAGGAGACTCCACCACCTCCCTGGGCAGCCTGTTCCAGTGCTCCATCACCCTCACTGTAAAGAA
The DNA here is from genome assembly GCF_039878825.1 of Excalfactoria chinensis. NCBI lineage: Eukaryota > Metazoa > Chordata > Aves > Galliformes > Phasianidae > Excalfactoria > Excalfactoria chinensis. The sequence goes on from NC_092825.1 coordinate 81,139,935, forward strand.
GTTCTTGCGCACATTCGTGTGGAACTTCCTATGCTGAAGTTTCAGCCCTTTAGAATTATCTTTAGAAAGGAGCAAATAAACAAATGCTAGGAATTGCATGCACAATCAAGACATTTTTGTGTGGAGTATATGTGGAAATAAAGCAGGACAAGTGTTATTTAATATGGAGATTACATTGGAAACTAAAATTATCTGTTATAAGAGAGGGAGGGGATTCCTGAAAAGTGTTTCAAGATTATTATTTTTGACTGTTATGAGAAACTAGATTTTCTTTTTTCTTTGTTGTTGTTGTTTTTCACTGCTGATCATAGAGCCCACTGTCCTGCATGGTAGGCTTCTGAATGGACTGGATACTGGGGAGAGTTGTAGACCCCTAGACTCCAGGAAGAGGTGTGGATGGGGAGTGGTGCTGGGACAACCTTATCTATCAATTCAAAGGGCAAGCATTGTCTAGTTGTAGGGGCAGGAGAATTTGAACGCTTGTTTTGGGAAGGAGCCAGGGAACTTCTTCAGAAAGGAAGACGGTTTGGAAATTCCAGTCAAGGATCTTCCGTATATGAATTAACTCTGAAGCTTTTTCTGCATTAACTTGAAGAGCTAATCTCTGTAATGTTTTTTTTCCTGTGAATACCACATGTGTTGTAGCATACTTTTGCCCCCATTCTTATAATTTTGCAATAATGTATGGTCTTATCTGGGCTTGGAAGTAGTCTGTAAAGATGAACGAGGCTGTTTCAGGAAGAATGGTCTTTCATGATGTGGAGAGAGAGGGTGTGGTTTGTTTTGTTTTTCACCTTTCCCTTGAATAGGTTGATTGAGAAAATATTTGTGGTGTGGTCAATTCTGCTTCATCATGACCTGGGGTTGAGGTGACAGCTCTTGTCCGGGAACTTAGCTGCATGCAGGTGAAGTGCTTTTGCTTGGCGCTGTGCTAAAAAGGCTGCTTAGGTATACTGTTTTAGAAATATTGAGCTATATTCTCAACTTTGTTTTGTGAACTTCAATTGGCTTAGTGTTCTGCCTGCCCTATTCTGCTGAATCATATAGATATTTCTTTGGAGATACTTCAGGAAGGCTAGCTACCTCAGCCAGTATCTGCACAAGTGAATCTCTGACAGAAGGAGTAGGTTAAAACTGAAAGGTTAAAACAGTGATAAGCCTGTTCTTAAGGCTTTCTTAGGTAGCTGCATTTCTGCCCTTCATTTGAAAGGATGTCTATGCTTTTTATCTTTTTTTTCCCCCATCTAACTCCCCTGGCCCACATTCTTTTGATGAATCAAGTTAAAAGAAGAAACTTCCCCATGAGGATCTCCACTGAATTTGAGAGTTTTACAAACACCCCTGTTCTCCCCCACATTCCTCCTTAGGAAGATTCTTAAATGCTTTTGCAAACTCAGGCGTACTTTCCAGCATGTTGGATATGCTCAAGTATATAACTAACTTAAAAAAAGAAAAATCTCACCATGCAATGCTTTTTGTGCCATGTATACATATGAGCAGAAGAAAGGAAGTAGCGAAGGCATCCAAAAGAAGAAACATGGCTTAATTTAACAATGTATATGGGCAAGATTCAAGGTTGAACTGTGCTTGAGATTCATTCTCAGCTTTGCCTGAAGTTTACTGGATTAAGAAATAGTAATGTGTGGAGACATGTTCACATTTTTACCTGATCCAATGGAAAACAGAGATAAATCTGAATTACCCTTAATGGTAACAGAAAATTGTGGTATAGAACAGATGTATATTAATGTGCTCATTATCCTCTCATTCTAAGCTGATCAAAACCAACTTCTAACAGTGGCCTTCAAAACCTGTAAGTTTCTATTTCTTGCGAGGTTTTCCTTTTTTTATGGAAAGAAATATAAACAAAATTATTTTTATTTAATTTGAATACATGAATACACTACATAACGTGGGGGAGCTACTTAGTATGTACACAAGGTAATACTTGTGTCAACGCCTTTTCACCCTGTAAGTGATACGCAGCAACAACTGAACCACTGATGTTTTATCAACACTTCTTTCATGATAAATCCAAAACACAGCTCTATTTAAGCTGCTGTGTAGAAAATTACCTCCATCCCAGCCAAAATCAGCATAGTGCTTTGACCAGAATCTAATTACGGTAAGAATATGAAATATGAGGTACTTTTCTATTTAATTGTATGACTTCCTGTATTTTTTAATATTGTTGATACAGAATATGCTAATAACCAAAATGTTACCACAGAAAATACTGAGCATGCCTTATGTAAAAGTCTCTTTGCCAGGGCAGGATAAAGTAGCCAATTGGGTAATCATAGGTTGTACAACTGCTTCTTTAGACATCTCACAGTCAAGGGAATCAATTTGTGTATTCTATTAAAGTTGCTTAATTTGGTCAGTGTAAAATGGCTGCTTCAAAGCTGTGCAGAGCAAACTCCCAATTGGATTGTTCCCTAAAACACCATCTGTTTTTCATTGTGTTTCATTTAATCACACAGTTTCTTGTACTCATTATTTCCCCCCCCCCTCCCCCCTTTCAGCACCTGGATGACTACACAGTTTCAGGATCAAATTGGATAACAGAGAGCAATGACCAGCCTTCTCTGTCACAGACAACTAAATCTACCAGGAAGTCTTACTGCGGTTATGATCAGCAGATTTTGTCCAAAAGAGAACGAGCAGAACAGGAATCACTGCTTGCTGCACTACAATGGCCAAAACCCCCTGAGGGCAAAATTGGTTTTTTACAAAGCACTGATCCGGTACACAGTGACTTTGTGATTACGAAGCTCAGCAAGTCGTTCAAGGTGGGAGACCAGTTAGAGGTGGTTGTTCGCGTGAGGGATTTCCAAGGAAAACCTAAGCAGCACGGCGGAGACTATCTACAGGCACGAATCCACTCTCCTCTGCTGAAAGCTGGAGCAATAGGAAGGATTGTAGATTTCCATAATGGCCTTTACAAAATCTTTTTCACATTACTTTGGCCAGGAGAGGTGAGAGTATCTGTGACTCTTGTCCATCCAAGTGAAGCGGTCCAAGTCCTCCTGCGTTTACGAGAAGAAAGGCCTGACAGAGTTTATTTTAAAAGCTCATTCAAGTCTGGGAGGTATTCAGAAACTACTGAGTGCAATGTATGCTTGCCTGGAGATCTTCCAGTCTGTAACTTCACGGATCCCTACAGTGGTGAACCGTGGTTCTGTTACAAGCCACGGAAACTGTCCTGTGCCAGCCGAATCAACCATGCCAAGGGTGGATATCAAAAAGGCCTTCTGATGCACGAGGAAAGCCTCTTTTTCCAAACGTATGTATGTCATTGACTTTATATGTACTCAGTCTTTTTTTTTTTTTTTTAATTATGTATTTACTTTTTAAGAAAAACTTTAGGATGAAGGGGAAGAAAATAACAACTTGCATCAAGCACCTGTTCCTGAAGACTTACACCTCCTCTAAGGGTGGGAATCTCTTATAATTCACCAATAGGGTTCAATCACAGAGCCCTACTGGGTTTATTCAGCTGTCCACAAACAAGCTCTTCTGAGGGCTTTTTGTATGTAGGGGGTGTGTGGGCTTTGCCTCCACATATTGAGCAAACTGCTGTCTTGCTGAAGATCTCTGAGACTGGTTGGATATTGACTGATGCTGCATCACCACTGGCAGCATAGTGTAGAGCCAAAATTGCAGGTGATGATAGTGCTGGACTGCTAGAGATCTTGTGTGTTCTGTGAAGCAGGAATGTAGCATTATGGAGGCTGAAAGAACAGCCACCTCCTCTTGAGGTAAGCAGTTACTGAGATGGAACAAAGTTGGAAGAGTTGATGCAGCAACGTGTCCTCTCAAGTAGTTTGCCTTATGGCAGAGGTCCATATGTCCCAAACTGGGAACCTTCAGTCTTTGTTGTTAATCCCCCAAAGCATATAACAGACTCCTCATAGCTTGATGGTTTTATCTAGGCTTGTGCAAGTAAGAATATGCACAGGATTTGAGTCCTTGTGCTCTTAAATCTTGAATTCTGACTGAAAACAGTGATAGTGGTCTTAAGGAAATTGAATAATCTATTCAGCTATATGGAGTCAACCTAAGGAAAAAGATTCTTGTTGTGGAGCTTTGTGTTCTTACGTGAAGTGGATTACAAAAAGCAATCTATAGGGCTGTAAAACTTGAAGGTAACGTCACATAACTATTTTAATTTTTGTTCAAGTGGTGTGAACATCAAAATGCCAATACGTTCCAGCGGACCTGACTCAGTGATTGTAAAGCCCAAGGCATTTACAGGTATAGTGAATTTTATTAAATTCTTCTTTTTATTTCATATTTTAATAAAAAGAGCAAGAAGCATCAGGTACTAGAGAGTTCGTTAGTTTTCATCACATGGAGTAGAAATAGTCTTAAGTCTATTTTGTGTTGAAGATAGAAGCTCTTGAGCGTTACTAACAGCAAACTTATCTAAAAAGACGTGTAAATGGAACTTCTAGGGAAAAAAAAAATGGTGTTTTCTTCAAGTGTTTACTTAGAGATATAAAATGTCTAAAGTTAACTGCTTAGCAAATGAGTTAATCTAGCAAAACTACCCATGAGGTGGTTTTTAAGTTTCATACACTTGTTTTTCTGAGAAGCGTATGTAATAGGTATGTATAATCAATAAGTAAACAGAGGCTAAACAGGTGTTTGGTTAAGAAACATTATCGTGATGCAAAGATAACCTATAATAAATGGAAATGCTCACCAGTATTGAAGGCTCACAGTAAACTCCACAAAGGAACAATCTCCAGAGAAAGTGATCCTGCCTTAGTTGTGGTCTTAAAGGGGATCTAGGAGAGGCGAAACCAGGCTTCACCCCTTCCAATAGCACAGCTGAATTACCTTCATGTGCTCCTGTAGCTGACTCATTGCTTGCCTCAGGTGGTCAATCAGAGCTTCAGGCTGTGATCAACAGTTTCCCACACAAGGTATCAGATAACTTGCATTTCATTATTAGCATCACTGGTGTTACCATGTCATAACCTAAGGTTGTAGACCAGAACCTAATTTTTCTGTATCATGTTTAAGCACAGAAAACATAATCTGTGTTTAGTTAAACTGAAACACTAATTCAAATTCACCTGCACGCTTTTAATACCTCTAAGTATGCTGCGTAAAAATATTACTTCTTAATTGAGATCTCTCCATTTTTATTTTTAATAAGCTGTAGGAGATATTAAAGGTAGAGTTTCTGACCTGAGCAATTAAATCATAAAAGAAAGCAGCCTGCAGTGCTGCTGCTTTTTAGTTCTGCCATTCTCTGTATTTAAAAATAAAAAGATGCTATCGGGCCAGCAGCACTTTTTCCCCCTTCTGTCTCCAGACCCCTTAGATGTGATGTCTTCTGTTGTTTAATTTTTAAAACATTTTCTTGTGGAAACTGTTTGAGATTTGATTATCTCACCATTTTTGCAGGAGGTAGATGATCAAAGTGTGTTTTTATTTCCTGAGGTTTAATGATAGGTTGGAAAGGGTTGATAGGAGTGGCACAATTTCCTCGGGGAAATTCCTTCTAACAGGAACCAGTCTCTGAACAAGTAAATCTTATACTCTGGAATAGAGATGATGGATGTATGATTTAGGATTCATACCCGCTTACATTCCTTGTTTTGTTGTCTTTGGTTTTGTGCATTCCTTTCTTTGGGAGGTAAATGTAGATAAAGTTTATTTTTGAAATTTCATTTTTTTTTCTGAACTATAAGCTTCTATTTCTATTCTTGGTTTGTAACTGCTCAGATCGGAGCTTTTCCCTTCTTCCATAAAATCCCAGGAGTAATGACTCTTTGAATTCTGGAGCAAAACAAGTATGGTACTGTACATAGGCTTGAAAAGCTGGTGTTAGGTGTGAGTTCACAGCTTATTCTCATGTCTCACTTCATGTATGTACAAGGGCTGCTCAGAGAGTAATACCTCCCATTTCGTTATGTTGGCCCATGATGTCAGAGGCAGATGTTGGTGGGATGGCAGTAGAGGCTGAATCTTCCCACCAACATTCCTTTACATGTTGTTGCTGTGTGACAGATGGCAGCAGAAGGGCAGTCTGACAGAATGGCATCTGACATGGGAGTGCAGATGAAGCAAAGCTGTATCACTGAATTCTTCCATGTGGAAAAAATGGCACCCATTGACCTCCATCGGTGCTTGCAGAACATTTCTAGAGACCAAACAGTGGATGTGGGTGCAGGGAGGCTGTGTGGGTGATGTATTACAGCAGTAGTGGGCCACTTCATCTGGTATAGAGCTTTATGAGTGTGGCATGCATACTTATTCAGCACTGACAAAAATGCATAGCTAATGGTAATGAGCATGCTGAAATGTGTTTTGTAGCTGTATCTGTTGTAGTTTTCATGGGAATAAATAGGCATTACTTTCAGAACATCCTATTTATATGTCTAGTCTAATAATCAATTAAAAAGGTTCAGTATAAGATTTAAACTCTTTAAAAAAAAAAAAAACTTAAAAAACAAAAGAATTTAAGTTGTGAATTCACATGAGTTTCTCTTTAGTTTTATGGCCACATGGTGGCCTTTTCCTTTGTAGGAGTCCTATTTAATATGATTTAGATTAGTCAGCGTTGTTAGTTGATTTCTTTTTCCCCCCCCTCTTTGTTCATTGGTCCTGTTGCCTTATTTGCTACATATTATTTAAGAACTTATCCAAATATAACAGTTTCTAATGGATTTTTCTATAGTTCTCAAGATTATAGACTTCGTATTCTGTGAACATTCCTATAAAGTCTAAGGGGGCTAAAATCTATTGATGTAAATCACAGAATATCGTATAGGAATAGCAAGACCAAACATGACTATTGGGGGTGGGTGTTTAAAGATGCCTGTGGAGTTTGTTGGAATCAGTGAATCTCTGGGGAGTTTAGCTGCTGCTGTGTTATAATGAAATATCTAGCAGAGGACGTTTCTGAGCACTAGAACTCCACTGCCTCTACTTTTTCATAGTTAGAATGGGCCTTGGCATGGTTTTAGCCATGAGTGGGTCCCAAACAGCTGCAAGCTATGACAGGGAAGGGACCAGTAGTCTCCATGCCAAGGTGGGTATAAGTGTTTTTTAATAGATGGTTATGGCTCTTCTGTGCTGCTAGCTGGCTTTGGTGCCAAGGAGCAGCTCTGTGCTTGCTTAGTTCACTGCCACTGACAGCTTCTCTATTCAGGCTGTGGCTATGGGTTTCTTTGCAAAATGGGCTGTGAGTCAGCCCATTTCCAGGCCTTAAGCATTAGAACAGATATGTGGTAAAAGAAGAACCTGTACTTAATGACCTCATGGAAGTTCAATGTGCTAGTATCACACTGGATGCTATGAGAAATAAGGCAATGTTTGACTGATGTAACCTTGAGATTGCAGCTTTTCCTGTAATCACTGGCCCCAGTTTTCAACATAGCATCTAACTTCTGCCAGACAAAGAGTCCAAAGGATCAGAACATCCCTGCTGTCCTCAAATTACTCCTCAGGGGGCAACCTATGCCAGACAGTGTAATAAGAAGTTAGACAGCAGAAAGTATGAAACCCATAGAATTAAACTTTAACATAATTCATATATTCTTAAAGGCACATGAAATTTTTTTGGCTATAGCTTTAATGCTGGCACTTCCTGGTTTTATAGTCCTCATAATTCAGATTTCCTTCTTACAGCATCTGTGGTAGGGCCTGTACTAGTGTCAGTGTGCAGGTTGTTCCGTAGATGGATTTACATTAAGCAAATACAGCTGGTATCAAGTTGTCTCTTGCATGTTGTCACCTTAGGGCTGGTGTCCGCTGCTGCAGTGGGAGGCGCTCCTCCTGCAGAGCGCAACGGCTGCCATCCCTTCCTGTTGGCAGGCTGGCCGCTAGAGGGGGGAGCTGTACTTTGGCAGATTGCAGATGTGTGTTGGCAGAGGAGGCATAGCGAGGCCTTCTTTATCATCATCAGATACAGTTTAACTTAGAAGTACTTCAAAATAAGTTTAAAAAGTAGTTAAGTTTAAAATAAAACTTTAAAGTTACAAGTAGTCATGTGGAGTAGGTTTTGATGCAGGAATAGTGGGGAAAATATTTGGGCTTACAGACTTGAGATGCATTGAGCTTTTTAGTCTATGTTGTACATTCAGCTACTTCCCTTTAGAATGTATATATGTCCATTAAAGTGATAGGAGGTGTGTTTGTTATATGTTAATTTCAGAGAGGTGTTTTTTGTTTTTTTTTTCCTTCCAGATTCTAGCATTATGGACAGGGCTGAAGATCCCACAGTTCTCCCTTCTGGATATTACTATGAAGACCTTTGGAGGCCGACAACACACTGGATTTATCATTTTAACAAGTCAGACGACATAAGCAAGTGCTTGCAAGGAAAAGTAATCCACATGTTTGGAGACTCTACAATGAGGCAGTGGTTTGAGTATCTGACTGCAACTGTTCCAGGTTGTCATTATTTTTCTTTTAAATTGATTTTTACTTTGAAGTTGTTGGCAATTCTTTATTTTTCTCATCTCAGATACAGAGTTGATTTTACTGAATAGTAACATCAAAAGAAAAGGGAGAGGAAAAGCAAAACGTCATCACAAGTGCTGATAGAAAGGCAATCATTTAAATGTTTGGGGGAACTTGAGAAACTTCTGGGCTTTAGGAGAAAAAGGGCCTCAAGTTGTCCGTCTACCAAATTGTCATTATAAAATGTTTCACTAATTAAGGACATTGTTGCTACTGTGAGTTATTATGCGGCCACGAGGGGGCATACCTAAACCGTGGAGGATTGCGTGAGTTAGGCTTTGCTGGTAGTATTTTGGAATGAAGTGAAGTAGCAAAATGACTTGCAGAAGCAGATGAATTTGGTCTTCAGCTCCTGCTTCCATTTTCCTTATTTCACCTTTTCCTTAAATAACAGAATTTCAGTAGCCAATTTGGTATCCTTCCTTCATCCCAACTCTAAGGCAGTTGGGTACTGTGAAATGGAAGCTGAGACTCCTTCACGTTAACCAATTAAAATAACCAATGAAGAGGCCTATTAGTAAAATAAGAGATCTATTTGGAGAATTTGTTTTGTTTTGTTTTTCTGCCAGAGGAAAAAAATAGTTTTGGAAATTTGGAAAAAGCACTAACATTTATGAAGCCTTTATGATTTTATGGTCTATGAACATTTATGATCTATGAACATTTATGAAGGTAAACTGTGCTCTTTTGCAATGCTCATAAACTCCATTTTGAAATATGTAGCCAGTATGCCTGTGGAGCTGTTGGAGTGGATGCAGAGACAGGACACAAAGATAATTAGAAGGCTAGTGCTCTTCTCCTGTGAAGAAAGATGGAGGGATCTGGGTTTGTTCAGTGTGGGGAGGAGAAGACTGTATCAGGAGATGTCATTGTGGCCTGCCAGTACTTAAGTGGAACTTATAAGCGGAAGCGAGACCAAATTTATACGCAAGTAGATAGTGATAGACAAGGGGGAATGGTTTTAAAGAGGAAGAGGGAAGACTTAGCTTAGATATTAGGAGGAAGATTTTTACTTGCAGGGCCTGCAATACTGTGGTATTTGTGTATGAATTAACCTATTTGTGTATTTGTGGTGAAACGTGGACACAGGCTGCCCGGAGAGACTGCTGATGCCTCATCCCTGGAGGTGTTCAAGGCCAGGTTAGGTAGGGCCCTGGGCAGCATGATCTAGTGGGTAGCAACCATGCCAACAGCAAGAGGGTTGAAGCTTGATGATCTTCAAGGTCCCTCTCAACCAAGGCTGTTCTATGATAATGCTTATCTTTTGTTTCACTTTAGGATTCTTAGAACTGCGTACATGTTCACTGCTACTGTTGCCCTGTGATCCTATTGTCCTGTTGAATAGTTTTGTGTCTTTTTCTGTCTTGAACTAATGTGTGCTTTTGGGTTTTCAGATCTGGTGGAATTTAATCTGGGGAGTCCTAGGAATGTGGGCCCTTTTATGTCTGTGGATCAGAAGCACAATATCCTACTGAAATTCCGCTGTCATGGACCACCCATCCGCTTTACCACAGTCTTTACAAGTGAACTGCGCTACATTGCTAATGAACTGAATGGCATTGTTGGGGGGAGAAACACTGTGATAGCCATAACTATATGGTCCCACTTCAGCACTTTCCCTTTGGAAGTGTATATCAGGAGGCTGAGGAACATTCGGAGGGCAGTTATTCAACTGCTGGACCGCAGCCCCAAGACTTTAATTGTCATCAGAACTGCAAACGTTCAGGAGCTTGGGCCAGAAGTGAGCCTCTTTAACAGTGATTGGTATTCCCTTCAGCTTGATTCTGTCATGAGGAAAATGTTCTCAGGAATTGCTGTGCACTTTGTGGATGCTTGGGAGATGTCTCTGGCTCATTACTTGCCACATGACTTGCACCCAAAAGAAGTAATTGTTAGGAATCAAATAGACACATTTCTATCTTATGTGTGCCCTTTGCAAATTTAACACACATAGGCATTCCTGTGTCATCTTTTGCTGTAGTTCAGTTAAAGTTGGTCTTTGCTGGAGCTACTAAGTTTATGATGGATGGCATGGGAGAACTCTGTTTATCATGTCTGCATTCAGTATAAGCAGGCTGGCCATCATTCTAGTAGCTGTGAGGGATAGCGGAGAAGAGTTAACTGTTCAGGCCATATCTTCCTATGAGGTTGATTCCTTAGGATCTTAATTATCTCAGATTATTAGCAAGCACCTTAAAATGACAAGATTCAATTGGGTAATAAGTGGGTTATTAGCTTTACTAGTCATCTGCACTGTATGTTTAGTCCATATAGTGTGGAATCTGCTGAGACCTGGGGAAGATGTAGTGAAAGAATTATCTGGGAGCAGTCTTTCTCCCAAACTCTCTCAACTCAGAGTTGAAGGAGCATCCCCTGCAGTCCTGTGTTGGTCAGAGAAGCACAATGCCTATTCTTTTTTCAAAGTCTTAACCAGGAATGTTAAGTGTGTGTCCTAAAGCTGCTACTATCACTCAAGGAAGCTTAATCACAATGTCTGTAGTATTAAGTCATCAAGAGTTGGCTAAAATTTAGTTAAGCACACTAATTAGGCACTCTTGGTATTTACAGATTGCTGCTTAATAATGCAAATAGCCAGTAATTTAATTGATTTTCCTATACTACTGAATCTCTTCTGAGTTTTGATACTGTCGCTTTCTTGATTCATCTGTAACCAAGCAACGTGTGTATGTTGACCGCAGTGAGGGCACTGTCTCAGGCAATTTGTGCATGTGAAAACTGTAAGCTTGCCTGCTTGAGGCATTTCCTAATGAAATCATTTTACTTGCCATTGTTAGATAAACATGTTCCATTATGCTCTTGCAAAGCTGGGCTTCTGTTATGAACTTTTATACATACATAATATGTTGTGTCAGAAGCCAAGTTACTTGAATACACTTAAAAACAATCTGTACAGGTAGTAGAAGTCTGGCACAAGCTAGTATCAAGGCTGTGTGCTGATGTCCTCCTTTCCTTCTATGTTGTGCAGTTTTATTACTTACACTGGCAACAGTGAAGCTGTTGAATGAAGTGAAGACAGAAAACTAATAAATCCTGTCCCCAAATCAAACACACACAGGACTGGCCTTCATACAGGTGTTTGGTTACTGCTGTTTTGCCAGTGTGGAAATGGGTGGCTCTTGGGCCTCCTGGAACTGTTTTAAATGCTGCTAGTTTGATTGAACCTGCCTATAGTTTTAATAAGTAGCACTTTGAACATTCTGATTAAATTCAGCTCTGAAATTGCAGAGTAGGAAAGTGTTCAGTGTTGTTTTTTTTCTGTTCCCACTCGAGCCAAAGTTGGTCTTTACCAATGGCTGTATTGAGAAACGTGTCAAGGCACACGTAGTAGAGTGCTTCTGAAGAAGTGCATAATGCTTAAAGAGAATATGAGTCAATTATTTGTGAGCAAACTGAGGAGGTAAAAATTGAACAGATGGGCAGGTCGCAGAGTGCAGTAACTGAAATGTCATTGTATCAGAAGTGTTCTGCTCTCTGCCAGGGTGGTTGCCATGTATGGGGAGATTGTGCTCTTGTTGCTGGAAACTAAAGGGAGCTTATGCTGCTATCTACAGGAAAACTGTTTTAAGAGCTTTTCGCTTGTAAAAGTCAACAGCATCCCTGAATAAGCTTAACAATCTGAGAAAATGTAAAAATCTCTGTAGGAGTTGCATACAGCCAAATAGCATTTAATCTTACCTTTTCAGATCAGAAGTCAGGATGTCCAGTTTGCCAGTTGCTACTGACAACTGCCTCCCTTAGTGTCTGTGGCATATATTAGCTTTAAGTAAGTGTTTCGTACTTGAATATGTTAATAGCGATTCATTCTCTGCTACTAAGAGACCACACCAGTTCAGTCCTGGGAAGGTAAACCACCACAATGCAGAATGACTTTTCATCTTCTCTAGGTGCATTTTTAAAACGGGTAGAGTATAAAGCTTTTATCCTGAATAAGAAATCTATTCAAATAACGTTAATGAGAATAAGGCTTCAAACTTTTACTTTGAAGGAAACCACTTAATTTGTGGACTGTTTGTTGTTTCTCAAAATGCCATATCATGTGTGAAAGCATTGTGCCGGCACGTTTCTTCTCTGAATGTTCTACTGTTCACTATTGCTCTTCAACTGTTAGCCATCAAAAAACAGAGAGGTAGGAAGCTTGAATGTTATGACAATCGGAAGCAAGAGAGCTGGATTGCTATTAGGAAAGATGTCTAATCACCTCCTGATAGAACCTCTGCCTTCCAGATTAATTTTTCTTTTTAATTTTTTAACATGTAGATCACGAACTTGAGGAAAATTGCCTGTTAATGTGGGCTGAGGACTGATGGTTTATTTCTTTGTACTCTGGAATAGACAGGGAGAAGAAAGGGAGATATTGAGGAATTACTGATGTTGAAAGATGAAGACTGAGGGCAGAATGCTTTTGTCATTCGGTTTGACTGTAAGCTCATTTTCGTCTCTATTCTCCCTTTGCTACCTGTTTCACCAGTTGTGTATGTACTGTATATAGTAACATAATCAGAAGCAATAAAATATTTTTAAATCACTTTCTTTAAACCTTTAAGCTTCTAAATGGATTTTAATGAGGACTTAAGAGGTTGGTTATTTTTCAAGTTACTTAATATGAAGTGGAACTCGAAAGGAGTTTTGTAGTTGTCAGTGGAGAGTCTTCATTTACATGTAGAAATTTCTTTCATGAGGTTTTTCAAAGCTGTTTTTCTTTCCATTCCATTCAGTTGAAGGGAAGAAAATGCGCTATTTTGGATATTTCTGTTCCCAACCCCGAGCATTTTGACTATTAATCTTTCAGTACAGAAGTTTTCTTTACCTTGTTAACTTATTTCTTCTGAAATATCAGTGAAAAGTACTCTTTATGGTGCTCATCAGAAGATATCAGAGCAATTTGTAAAGCAAGGAATCTTCGTTTTACAGATTAGACTGCTACCCAGTGATTTTCTACTGTGAGCTCTTGGTGAGAGAGAGGACAAAAGTCAGTTGTTGTCATAACCTCAATTTCAGTTGTTTGTTTTTTTCCTGTTTGCAACACCACTGCACTTTCACTTTGAACAATACTGGTTTGAGTTTCAGTATCCTTACTTGTTAACGGTAAGCATTTGGAGAAAGGAATGTTGCATACTAGAAGGAACAGCACGACTTTTTGGGTACTGTAGGTGTTGCTTCCATGCATACGTGACAAACACAAATGTCTGAAGCTGTGTGCTGGTAAGGGTAAGAGCATTGGATTTCTCTTTGCTTTTTTATTTTTCCAGAAGCATGAGTTAAAACTTCTTTCCACTCACGGTGAAGTAACAGCAAAAAATGTCTGTCACAAAATGCTTATTTAACTTACAAAGCTCATACTTAATAAGTCCAGATCACTCCTTCATACTTAGTTCATGCTATACATTTAGACTGCTCAGAAAGCTCTTGGTGGCAGTGGAGGTCTCTCTGTGTTCAAAATAAGAACGTGTTTTTACAGGTGTTTGGTTTTTTTTCTATTACATGGGTGATACTGAAATGCTTACAGTACAGAGAAGGCTGTAATGTATTATTGCCTGACGATATTGGAAAAGCCATTCAAATAGCCAAAAGAAAAACCTCAAAGATTAAAAAGTTCCTATTAAAATGGGCAAGCTTGTGCACCAAACGTGTTTGATCTGATTTGGTATCAGTTTATCTTGTTTGCCCTCGCATTGCATAACTTTCCTTCTTTTTATGGTTCCTTTAGAAATGTGTCATATTTCCCTTAGTTTTACCTTATTACTACATTACGTGTTGCGTATTGGGTAGAAGTTTTATACAACAGTACATAGATAAAAATCACTTTATTTGTTCAGATGATGTATGTATATTTGGAGGGGTGTGATCTGTGTAAGTGGCTCAAGCCTGGCACCAGTCCTAGTACTGAAACACATTGTTTCCTGTTGTCAGTGTGTCAGTCCTGACATACAAGAAAACTTTGTATATAATGTAGGCTTCTTTCTCTGAGGGCTTTGGAAACCCAGCTGGCCAATAGAAAATCCTTTAGTCACTTCATTATTTTAAGTAATGGACAAAATCCTGTAGTCTGGGTACATGCACGCTGCCATGTTAGGACATAAGTTGTGCTTGCCCTGTTGTGGCTTGAGAGCCAGAATGGAGGAGGTGGGGGACTGCAATTGGGTTGCCCTGGGGTTACACTGCAGCCAGGATTCACTACTGGGAAGCAAGTGAAGCAGGGTGCGCTGCCTACAGTACCCTGTTTGACTTGGAAAAAATCCCCCAACTACAAATACCGGGCGCACAGAAGTGAATATACTGAGGCAGAATTGCAAAATGTTTTCTGCTTTTCTGTCCCCCCTCTCATTTCATGCTGGCCCCAGAAGAAAGCAGTGTCTGAAGCGATGTCCTGTGGAGTTATCTAAGTTGCTGTTCTTGTTTCTCCGTGTGAAACATGCTGCTGTTGTGTTCCATCTGCTCATCCAACCAAAAAAGGATCAGAGGGGGCTGCAAAGCGTAAGATGCTTTTTAGCGTGTTGTGAGATCAGGCATGCTTAGAGAAGAAAGGGGAACAAGGGATTGGAAAAAAGGGGAAGCAAAAATAACAGGATTGTGGGGAAGGAAGAATGTCGTGCAAGGATCTTCTGTGGCACTGAGGAGAGGAAGTTATTTGGGCACGTCACAGTTTTCATAGGCAATACTAGTAATTGTGAGGGGTGGAGACACTCCTTGGATATAAAACCCTGAAATACATATATTGCTCTTCAAATGTGCTGAAAAAGAACAGTTCTTCTCATGCAGGCTGTTCAGGCGCTTCTTATTCAACTCCCTGACCGTAACGCAATACAAATTGTTTGCTAGGCATTGCTGTAAAACTTCTTGCTTGTCGTTTGTTTATACAGTCACGTGTACTGGGTTGTCAAATGTTTGTAGACATGATAAATAACAGAGGTGAGGAACTTTTAAAACCAAACCCAAAGAATAGAATAGAATAAGGAGCAGTATACAAGCAGGCTTTCATCATGTGCCCTGTGCTATTCAGAGCTGGTGGTGATTAAGAGAAGGCCTCTGACTTTCCTGAAGTGAAGCAAGTGCTTAGCACAGAGGGGACTGGAACCTGAGTTTCTGACAATAAGGCTGGAGCCTAGCACTTACCAGTCAGTGGTGCTACACTGGGTCTAACAAAGAAGGTGAGACCTTAGGGTTCTCAATCCAGTTAGTATGGGTTGTCGTGTGTTCATCCCATAGTTTATTACTGTATCCTTAGTTAGCAAAGTACTGCATAATTTCTGACACATCAGCTGTCCTTCTTGCGGTACAAAAAGCTCTGAAATAAGGGAAATGTTTTATTATCTCTCCAGATCTGAATCTTTAACTCTCTCCTGAAATATTCATTCTGCTGCCTTTCACACATCTGAGCTCTCATACTAGGTTACCTAGCTCGCTTCTGGGCTGTGTCTCAAATGTTATCCTTCTTTACTGCCTGTTTTACTACTTCTCTTTTGGGGTAAAATAATCTGGTCTGTTTTTTGATTCTGTCCCAGTGAATTGCATAGGAACTTCTCTGCCTGGAGTGGAGCAGAGAAGTTTTGTGGGAGGATGCTAGAAATTCAGCAGTGTTTGAATAGCTTTCTGTGAGCCCTACATGCAGAGTGAGTGTGTAACTAAACCCAAGTGAAAGTACTGTATGTTCTGCCTCGCTGTCTTAGCTGTGTCATCTGGGATGGGTTTAACAGATTAGTGAATCATTAATGAATGTGCCTAGAAGGGGATTTTGAGGCACTGAAAGAGAGCCTGGGATGGCTCTCAAATGAAAGCTCTCTTAAATCTGCCATTGATAGTCGTTCATCTTCTAATTCCCAAGGCTTAAAAATGAATGGTACAAACACCACTTTGTGATACTCTATGTAGATCACTCCAAAAGTAATGCCTCCCATTTATTTCCATGGAGACTACAGCAGGTACAAAGAGCACAATAACATTGCTTGGTAGAGCTAATTCTTAACTGTGCAACACTGTTTTTCAGCAGTCACTGCCATTAGCTCTGATTTCTTTTCAGTGATGAACAGGAGTCTGCATTCTATGCTTGTCTAAATCCGCACTGGTGGAGGTGACCCACTGGTTCCCACTGCTGAAATGCACTCTCTACCACCTCAGAGTTCACATCTGCTGTTTGGTCTCTATCAATGTTCAACAAGTGTCTATGGATGTCAGTGAGTGCCTTTTTTTTCCTCATGGAGGAATTCAGTGATGCACCTTTGCTTCGAACTCATTTCTGTATCATACACCACTTTGTCAGATTGCAGTCTGCTACCATCAGTCTTGTGGCAACAAAATGTAAGGGAATATTGTTGGGAAGGTTCAGCCTCTACTGCCATACCACCAACATCCACCTCTGATGTCGTGGGCCAACATAATAACATAGGAAGCCTTACTTTCAGAGCAGCCTTTGTAGGCAATTGTATTTTACCTCCTGTCTTCATGCTTGGGCCTTCTGCATATCTGCATGAGCCTGGTTTCTTTTTGTTTCAACTTGATACAGGTTTCTTCCTTTCTCATTCTGTTTGAATGTCTGCTGCAGCTTGTTTGCAATGATTGGGATTTGGTATGGCATGAATGCTGCTCTACCACAGCATGGCAGCTTGCTCTGAAGGATCTCACAGAAGAGCTTCAAGGTGGGACTCACCAAGTATGCGGTATCACAAAAGTACCTGAGTAAAAAGCAGAATAAGCAGAACGCGCTGATGTTTTTTTTCCCTTGCTATTCTATGCTCAGTTCTTTCCAATCCTTCCTCCTCTCTCTTATTCCCTGGGACAAGTGAGTCACATTTTCCACAACCACTTGCCCTTTTTCCTGAGTCAGATTGATTCAGATTCTGTCCTGGCAAGGCAGATATTTCTGTCGTGGTTGTTTCTTCCTTCTAATCTTGTCTTCCCGTCCTGGTTCACCTTTAACATTTTTGCCCTTTGTGTTTGTATTATTAGTTGCTTCTGCTGCGTCTTCTGCCTTTGATAAGAAACACAAAAAAAGTAAGGAAAGGAGATACCGTCTTAACAATTTAGTTTAAAAAACCCAAGAACTCAGATAACAAACAAATGCTTTTATTGTTGTAAAACGTGTCTAATAAATGTGTGTTTTCCAATCCCACTGACTTCATATCCACCATTTGCAATGTAGGTTTTGTGGCAACAGATTTATTTCTAGCATCTTATTGTCCAGCAAATACTGCTACAAGAAGATGTTTTCATTTCTGACTGAAATTATGACTCTTCTTCCTGTTCTGCTGCACGTCTTATGCTTGGCTTTGTTACTTTGCCATTCTGGTCTTTGGTTCCTGCTTCTTGTCCCATTTGGACTTTGTTTTTGCAGCAGCAGTTAGAATGAGTGGATGGCCCTCCTCCTAGGGCTGACCTCTGGTGAGTCTGCAGCTGATAATGAGTGTCTGATAATGGCTTCAGGGTGCAGAGCACTTGAGCTACCCTGGTTTGTGAGGCAGCAACACCTATGGGAAAAGAGCTGGACGAGCTGAGTGGTGCTCCAGGTACTGGTGATTCATTCACATCCCTTCTTTGTGAAGAGAGATCTTGGTCTCTTGGGGAGGTGTTGAGAGGCCACTCAAGTCTTCTACTGCAGCCCACTGTTGTAAAGCTGCATTGGGAGAGAGCTGGGTGAGGGCCTGCTCCGTGGCACTTCCCTGCAGTGTGTTATGCAAGGCGGAAGACACTCTAGGCCTACAAGCTGTCCAGCAAATTCTTGCCCCAGCTAGAAGAAAATACCCTTATTTTGAAGAAGCGTTGAGCCCGCTGAGATTATCAGTTGAACATGTTCCAGTGATATAATAGATCTGAGAACAGGAAGATGGAGCCCACACAGCATTTCCTGCCTGCAGGCGGAAGGTTTCAAAATTATCACCGTTGGGAAGGAAAAGTTCTCTCCTACGTCTTTCATCTTGCTGAGGCAAGGTGAAGGTGGGGGGGGTAGTGTTTGACTTTCTTATTCTGCTATTTGTTGGGTGTTTGGTTTTTTTTTAACATCTACTTGCAGTGTAGGAAGCACAAGGGATACAAGGGGATTTAGGGGTTAAATGGTCTTACCTGGTTGGTAGACGTGTGTTAACAGTGCTTAAGAAAGGTTAACGAAATACATCAAAGCCAGGAAATGTTTGCTCTGAGAAGATCTGAGTGTCCTCTCCTTGTTGGCTGCGTTGTTTGATGAGCAAGGAGAATTCTGGCACGTGGCACTGGTGAAAAGGGAGGAAAAGCAAAACGATTTCTAAGGAGCCTTTCTCCTTTTAGGAAAATCTTGGGAACGTTTCCCATTATGTAGATTTGTAGATGAGTTTATCTACAGAAGCAGATAACTGCTTTACATCCACTGCATCTGTGACTAGGGGGAAATACTTCCTTTTTTATTTTTAAGTCAAGCTTTTGATTGTGCAGAGTTTGCATGATGTAAGTGATAGTAGCATCCGTGAAATTCATCTCAGCCTTTCTGAAGGCAAAACCCCACTGAAATCCAGATACTCTCCAAGGAGAGAAGTATTGTTCCCTGCTCTGTATGGTGAAGGCTCAAGCTGCTCAATTTATTTTGTTTAAATCCATGGGATGCTTGCTTTCTTTGTAGCTGCTGTACAGGCACCTGCTTGTACAGATTACCCTGTAGCACAGTGACAGAAGAAGGTTACAAAATGCTTCTCAGTTTCTTGTGGCTGGATGTACTGTGCTGAAAATAGAAAGGTGGAACCAAACTACATGAGGAAAGAAATCCTGCTGAGTTGCACACTGCAGATTTCTGTTCCCTTGCGCTGTTATAACAGACCTCTTTCATTGCTCTTGCTGTAAGACATACGTCAGTATGTTCTAGACCCTATTTGGCAGTGTTACGCCAGCTTGGGGTTTCCTGCCAGCCTCCCTGGCAGGGGAATGTCCCTGATGGGGCTCACCCTGCCTGGGAAATTCCACCATGCAGAAAAAGTCCAGGGAGCCGCTCTCGTGTTGCCGTCCTCCACCCTCCCGCTTCCTCTCACATGTCATAACATTCCCCCCGCCCTCTCCGACTAACCAGAGCTAAAAGATAAATGGTGCCTGGGCACTGCAGTAAAAACAGCCCTGTGGGCACTCAGCCTAGAGCTGTAAAACCTGGTGAGAAGGTGTTGAGAGTGTCTTTTTTTGACTTTTTTTGTTTTTGTTTTTTTTTTTTTCTTCTCCTTGTGACTAAAAAGGCAGAGTAAGCAAGATGTTTGGTGGGTAGTTTCCCTGCTGTTGCTTCTCTGTTTCATATTGTTAAACCTCAGAGGAACTTTTCAGTCATTCTCACAGACGTGGCCATAAGGGACGATTGGTTGCCAGTGGGGTAAAAGGAGATTGCTTGTATTACACTGAGTTCTAACTTCGCTCTTCTGACATGAAGGTACTCTATTATTTCTTTTTGCTTTATTCTTTAAAAGCTTTAATTGATTGGAACCTACATATTACACATATGTTTATGGCACACAACTGCATTGGGATTGGGTATAGAAGACGGGTTGGGTTTTGGATGGGTAATGGGTGATAACCGAGAAGGAAGAAGCCGCAAGAAATGCTGGGATTTTGAAAGCCCGCAGTGGGCCTAGGGACAAAACACAAGTGGAAATAACTGCAGTTTTTAACCCCAGACAGCTTTGATGCTTTGGGTAATTCTCCCTGCATATCATCTCTTTTTCAGGAGAGGGTGTAATCATTTTCCAGAGTTAGGACAGATTGGCAGCTAAACTCAGGGCATTGACTGGAAGAGGGATTGACAATGGATGCAAGTGTCTTGGGTATCTCGATTCCAGTGTGTGTGTGTTTGTTTTTTAATCTAGTGAGTAATTATGGGATAGCAGAATTCATCAGCATACAAATTTGCCACGTTCAGTAGGACAGGAGTAAACTTGTCATGGTGCATTTAGACTGCTGACAGCACAGCAAAACGTATAAGAACAGGGGTTTATGCTTGCTTATGAGATTTAGCTACAGCCTGTAGGAAGTACATTTAATGAACCTCAGGTTCACTTTAAAATCTAGTAGTTTAATGAACCAGGCCATAAACTCCTTTTCACTGCCTGGTGAGGGTTTCTCTGGCTTACCACATGAGGCGGATTATGCAGCATCCTGATTTGCTACCTGTGCCTCTATCTGCAAGATGGGAGGCAGCTCAGCACTGAGCTTCTTGGAGAGAACAAAATGTAATTGTAGTCATGCTACAGTGTCACCTGAGACAGGTGTATGGCTGAGGATGGGAGGCATGTGACTACTTGAGATAGGAGCTGGGTATTTTCAGCTGGGAAGTCCTGGCTTTCATCAAGGCACCTGCGGATCAGAGAGTGGGCCAAACTCTTTTTTAGCCAGTCTGTGTGACCAGCTAGTGAGGGAAGAATGTCATCCAGGGACACTGGGAACAAAGCCATGTTTCTGCTCCAAATTAAACTCTTGTATCACCTTTGTTCCTGAGGCAATCAATTTATTTTTGGCTACTGAAACCTTTTATTGATTTTTTTTTAACAGAGAGCCATGTTTCCCTTTGCATTTAATGGAAGTTGAGGAGGGTGTGTGTAGGGGAGCAAACACCTCCTGCTTCCAAGTGCCTGTGGCTAGCTGCTGGTAGAGCTCTGGGACTGTATGCTGTTT
Source organism: Excalfactoria chinensis (assembly GCF_039878825.1). Taxonomy (NCBI): domain Eukaryota; kingdom Metazoa; phylum Chordata; class Aves; order Galliformes; family Phasianidae; genus Excalfactoria; species Excalfactoria chinensis. Next base: position 81,161,043 of record NC_092825.1, read on the forward strand.
TCCTGGGCATGTCCTTCTCACCCCCAGCCTCTCAGAGCAATAGGATGGTAGGGGTGGCCCCAGCCCTCCCTTCTGCTTTAGCCCAGGGTTTTGTGGATGGCAAAACACAGTTGCAATGATGACACCAGCAAACCTGAATGTAGTTTTTGCATCCTTGATCACCAGCTCCAAGAGATGAAACGTGTAAGGTTAGCCCGGGGCTGCCTTTAGCCCTGCTTTCTTTGCAAGAAATGGCAGGAATTGAAAAGAAAACTTAAAAACCCATGGTCTAGCTTCCATGGAAAGCAGTGTCTTGTGAGACAGGATGTGTCTGGCTTTAGACAGTACACCTTCCCCACTGAGAACTGAAGGAAGTAGCCAAGGTGTGAGAACAGAGTTTTCCACCATGCCCCACTAAATCCAAAGGGTTTCTTTTCAAGTTTCTTGCTACTTTATGCTAACTGCTGCCCAACTTGCACGTTAAAGTAATGTGTTGTTACTATCCATCGTCATGGTTTTCTTTCTAAGTGTATAGAAACTGGCTGTTAATCTCACAGAGTCAAAAGAAGACGTGACGCCAGTATCTTTTTCACATTAACACCCTTCATGCAGGTGTAGGAATTGCATTGCTGGGACATATGTGGCTAGAGATTCTGAGAGTGACGTTGTCCTACTTGAAGTGACTGCACACATTTAACTGCGCATAAACCCTGCCCTGGGATTTGAAATTCATCCCAAGCATCAGGGAAGTTTTTATACTGCTGCTTGGAAGAAACCAACATTTTCCTTACAGTAGTAAAATCTTACTTGGCTGCCTTGGTTTAGGTGCTTTTTAGAAAAGTGAGAATATTTCCTGTTTATTGAATTTTTGTCTGACTAATGGAGGACAGTTCCACAGCTGAGTTTTGGGACTTTCCTGGGGTCAAGTGATTTGAAAGCTGGGATTTCTCTAGTAACTGGAAGTCTGAACTAAAGGTATTTAAAATCTACGGTATGAAAATCATAGTGAAATAAGGTCAAGACATAAGGCGTGCAAACGGCAAGTGCTTTGCTGCAATAAGCTTTGAGTTGCTAATGCGGTGCGAGTCTCAGTGGTGTGAGACACTCAGCGTTGTCTCGTTTCTGCCTGGGATTTCCTGCATGCTGATACGCACTCTCAGATTGAGCAGGTCCCCGCGTATCGACTGTGTAGGACAGTGGAAATCAACGCAGAAGCTCCTTGCAGGTGTTGATCTCAGTGCATAACTACAGTGTGGTTGATCTGGGTGTGTGCTACCACTGTGCCTGGGATTTCTGTCCAGGTGTGTCAGCCCAGTCAGAGCTACTGTGAAGTAGATGTGACTGAGTTATCGCGTCCAAAAAGCAGGTAATTTTTCAGAACCTTTCTGGGCAATGTTTATGAGTAGAACAACATGTTTGAGAAGCCTGAATGTATGGTAACCTTAGCGTTAGTCTACCCATTACTATACTTAAATTGAGAAACTGATGGGTCCTGGGCAAAGTACAGTTTGAAAAGTATTCTGGTTTAAAGCCTTGCTGAGGTAAAGCGGTTTCTCCTCATATTCCTGCACTGAAAAGCTGAATGATGCTGCTGCATTCTGGGAGACAACTTTGTAACTCCAATGAGAACGTGATTCTGTTTCCCTGGTAGTTAAAGTTGTCCTTGTTTGTGGAAAGTAAGGAGACTGAAATCAAAGTCCATTGGGGCCTAACCCACTGCCTTGGTTGTAGCACTGCTCCTGTGTCTGACAGCAGAAAGCAAAAATGAACGTGGGCTTAGAATGATCGATTGGTTTTTGTCCTGGGTTGGCCACCTGAGTTAGGAGGAAAAACCTTTGGCATGAGTCAAAAGGAAAGCTCATGCTTGCATCTTTAAATCTGAAGTGGCCTCAACAGCACTGAGAATCTTCACTAGCTCCCTTTATAAACCTGAATATCGTAAGCATAGTGTTTTGAGACAGGAACATGCGCTATTTACCTCATGTATGCATACACCAGTATGCTCTCCAGTTGACATGTGATGTTGCCCTTTGCTATGGGGAAACAGCGTTTTGCTCCGTATTTACATGCTGTGACATCAGCGGTGCGTGTGTCTTAGTGATGAGTTCCTACTGCGAGGTACTAATGAGATAGAGCAGCTTATGAGAAAACATGACTAACCAGGGCAGTTACTATGCCAAAAGGAATGTCCACAAATACAAGGTGTACAAAGGAGACTGTTTACTTGTAAAGAAATCAGCATAGGCAGCTTTGAACACTTACAGGTTTGGTGTTTCTTTTCCCCTGTACTGATTTCAGCTGCTTTATGTATGAAAGAATCTACTTGGGAGCAATCAACTTTTCTGTTTTCTTAAATATCAAACGACCTGTGAGGGAAGAAAAGCAGAACTGAAAGCATTCTTCAGATCAAAAGAGTAAGCCCCAAAAGATACTCAGCAAATAGCCTGAGTTTTTCTCTGCTATGAAGAATTATACGTGCTCCCTTTTTGAAATTCAGGGTAATCCTAGAGCAGCAGTCATGGAGACCAATGTCGAGGAAAAGTAGAGCAGAGGGAGGGAGCACAGACTCCTCTGTACTAGCTTTTAGAGGAAAAAAATGCATCGTGGCCTGTTTCCAACCTGCCAACACGTGGTCTCTTAAGTTGTTAGGGCAAACGTGCTTTATTGATCCTAGAGAAGAGTCTCCAGGAGGGAAGTAGTTACTAAGCTTCCATCTCCAGTTTTCTCGGCGCTGTTCTAAAAGCCAGCTCGGTGTTGTGTTGGACTGGTTGGAATTTGTGTGCTGCATAGAAATGCTTCTGGCACACAGAGGTGTGGCAGCTGTATTTGCACACCTTGACTCAAAGACTGCAGCAGGAGGCTAATTATACCTATTTGAGAATTTGCAACATTTGACATCCACATAGCAAATATTCACTTGCATTAAGCAACTGGACAGTAAGCTACCATCCTTATTTTCAGTTTAAGAAATACTGCAGAGGTCATACAATTCCAGAAATGTGTTGCAAAACCAAATTCTTGTTACTATTAGTTCGTCCCTGCCAATTTACCTAAAGGCTGTTCTGTGTCGTTCTGTGCTGCCAATTAGGACAGCCTGAGGAGGCTTTAGACCGCTCCCATTCCCACCAAACTGAGAGCTGCTCTGGGGGCTGGCGCTGTCCCTGTGTGTTAGGAGTGGCTGTATATCTGACAGAGACAACCGTGTACTGCTGTACAGTGAAAGCAAAGCTCTGCTTTCTGGCATTGATTTATTTGAAGTTGATATTCCCTTATTGCATTCACCCTAGTGTGTGCCCCAGGGACCAGGCAGTGCAGGCACAGATGCTATGCAGGCTGTCCATTTCCCTACAGCAGACTGTCCGTATTCCTAAAGCATAACCCTGTGCTGTGATCTCTTCTGAGCCCCGTGTGGCCTCCTCAGGACATATTTTCCATGCTTGGTTTGTTTTTGTTTTTCTTTTTCCCTTCTCAACACTGAGCTCCTGAAATAACACATCACCGCCAACACAGTACTGCTTTTCTAACAAGTTGTTGCCACATATGTGATGTGGAGCTACAGCTTCCAGGGGATTTTTCTGAGGGGGAAGATGAGGAAGGATGCCTTTTAGAGAGTCATTCGAAATAGCGGGAGGTAACCTGGCACAGCTTTGCCCATACAGCTGCCTGTAGGGACCAGTCCTAGAGCAAACCATGCCCAGGTTTCACCCTCAGGAGTTGGTAATCCCAGAACTGAGCTCATGGATGTGCCCTGTTTCCAATCCTGGGACCATAATATGAGGGCATGCTGTGGGGCCACACCATTTGACCATATAAAAGTAAGGGCTTTGTTTTGTTGGACTGGTGATCACTTACCCATGAGGCTAAAGAGGATGATGATATAGGGTGTTAGGAGGAAGTAACTTGCAATCATTCACAAACCTCTACCTGAGCTGTGCAGCCCAGGTTTTTCAGTGCTGGGAGTGCTCGATCCCCTCCATTACCTGTGCTGTGGGCCTTGCAGAACTCATTGCAACAATTGTCCCCATCCAGCACTGAGGCGGTTTCACAGAAAATTTCCTTCTGGTTTCTTGAATGCCACGCTGCAATATGGTCTGGAAGTCCCCTTCCAGCTCAGGCTATAGGCATTTTGTGAGAAAGGATAAACCAGAGATAGTTGAAAGCTGGACAGGAAAAAAATCTCTCTTGGTTTGAGGTTATGTTACCATCATTAAAGTGTTACTCTCAGCACCAGGACCCAGAAATGAGGGAAAACCACATGGTTATGGTTAGAAAGGGTGTTGAAAACAGTAAAAATGTGTTTTAACAGAAAAACACTGAACAGGCTTCTTGATCTGCTTCAACTTTGGACAGTGGGTCAGCTGTTTTCTCATGTCAAGAACAGGCCTTGTCCATGGGAAAGCCCAGGACAGCATTTCCAGTGTGTCTTTGCTCAGTGCTGGCTCTGAATAAGACAGCAACAAGGAGACAGGCAGCAGTGATTAATCTGCATGTTTAATTGGTAGCGAGGGAAGAAGCTGAGGTTCTGATTTGAAAACTGATACACTGCGTCTCATTGTAGCAGCGATTTGAGATATGAACACAAGCACATCTCACTATTTGCTGCTGCATTTAAGACAGCTTTCAGGACAAATGTTGCTAATATTGGCCACTAGTTGGCATTATTGATACATCGCAGTGAACAAGAGGAGGGGTGATGAGAGCTTGGATGCCTTTGCGTATGGAGCTGAGGCATCCACCCCCTACACAGGCCTCTTGGCTCTGCAGCTCCAGGGGTTTTGCAGGGTTACTGCTTAGCCAAAGCTGGCTGAAGCTGCCTGGTGAGTGCCTTCATAGCTCCTTCCCCACTGACCTTCTCCTCCCAACTCGTGGCTGTCCATACAGGCTCTGCCAGCTCTCCCGGCAGGAGAAGAGGTGATGAGCCTTTCTGGTTGCTACCCTGCCTGGCAGGAATTCCCTTAGGCTGAAGACATCTGCTGGAGCTTTGGTCACCAGAGATGTTACGTGGTGGTTGAGCCAAGAGAAACGTTCGAGGTCTGCAGTATTAATAATTACAATTTGTAAATGTAGCAATAATTTGCCAGTAACTTGCATGGAGCGCTTTGAGAGGTTGTCGGGAGCCGGCTCATCTTGTGCAATGTTGGGTGTGTGTATTTTTGAAAGAGTCTTTTGTTAACAGAGTTTGGTGGAATTAGACTTGTCTTAATCTGCTTTGATGGGGAGCAGATTTATGTCAGGAGACCTGATAAATGAGACGTTGCTGATGAAACACGTGAGAGCTAAGGTGTCGGAGTGTTACCTGAAGTGGATTTTGCATGGTACAGTGGGAGCAGATCAACAATTCAGCCTTCAGTAGACTTGCAGCTTTGGAATAGAATAGAAATTCCACAGCCTCTTTGCATCAAGGTAAAAAGCTCGTTACATTGTTTCATAGGATACTTTTGTTTACGTGTAGAGGCTAATCATCAATTAAGTCAGATCCAAAATGATGACGGAACAGCAGCGATAAGGGTGTTGCTCGCTCTGCCTGTATGTGTTTTAAGGACCTTGCGTGACCTAGCAGAATTAAGAGGAGGGAAGTCCACTTCTGGTTTGACATCCACTTTTACCCTTGGCCTTTCTAAGGGAATTACAGGCCACTATGATACTAAATCTAGGTGGTTTTTTTCATCTGTATACTTCTCTGATTCACGTTATTGTTTGTTAAAAGATGAGATCTGTTTGCTGTAGCAGCTGGAGACCCTTCTGACCAGACTAAAAACCATTTGCTTCCCATCTATGGAGTAGCGATGCGCAAACTAGGATAGATCAGTCAGATTTGTTTTCAGAAAGCCGCGTTATGGACCCTCCCATCAGTGTGCAAAGTGTGTCCTAGAGGCAAGCGATCTTTAAAGGCAGAGTTTTTGGAGTGGGACATTGTAGATGCTGCCAAGTGAAACCCTTTCCTCACTCGACAGGGGACAAAACGTTTCAATAATACGAAGTAATTCCCTCCTGCCTCCTCACAGCTGATTAATATAATTTCACGTTGCACCTGTCCCGTGTTGGTTTTTTTTTTAGCACAATTAAAACACGTCTAATAACCTAAATTATAGACCTCCAATTTGCATAATATACTTCAGAAATACAGTGGTGTTTTACTGCATATTTTTGGGGCAGCCGCAGCGCTAACAACATCCTAATCACAACCTGGTGCGGGCAAACACGGGTTCGTGTGACGGGAGCAGCTGAGGAGGCAGAAACATCTTTTGGAGAGGCAGAAATGGGAGAGGTGTGCCCTGTGAATACAGTTAACCGACCGGTGCGGTTGATGTTAAAAGCGAGCGAGAGATTGCGCTTGTGCTTATTGCGGGCATCACGCAGCTTCACCTCCCCGCTCTGCTGCGCTCCGCCTCCACCGCAGCACGAAAACAAGACGGCTTTCGTGCCTGCTCCTCGCTGGGCAGCCGCTGCGGGGTGACTCGGCCTGGCTGCGTGCCCCAACCCCGTTCCGGGCGCGGCCGCGTCCCGCCTCCCCCCGCCGCCCTTACGGGAAGCGCGGCTCCTCCCGTGCCCGGGTCCGCCTCTGCCGGCGGGGCGGAGCCGCTATAAGCTCGGCGCGGTCGCCTCCGCCCGCCAGACCCCGTCGCCGCCGCCGCTCGCTCAGCCCTGGACGTGCCCGTCGCCGCGCCGCCGCTCGCCGTTCTCCGCCGCCCGCCGCCCCGCGGCACCGCCATGATCGTGGACAGCAGCCGGGACGCAGCGCCCGACGGCGACGGCGGGGCCCTCAGCAGCCCCATCAATCTCGCCTATTTCTACGGCGCCTCGCCCCACTCCAGCGAGGGCAGCTGCTCGCCGGCTCACTCCGCCCCGGGCTCGCCGGGCTCCGACTCGGACCTCTCGGTGAGCAGCCGCGGCGGCGGCCGGAGGGACGGCCGGGGCGCCGCCCGCCCCGCGCTGCAAGGTACGGCGGGGCCGGGGCTGCGGGGAGGGGACGTGGCGGCGGCCGCGGTTCCGCGCTCGGCTTCTTTCCCGGCCTTTCGTTTGCGGGCGCCGGGCCGGGCCCAGTGAAGCTGGAGGAGGTTCTCGGCTGCGACTTCGGGTGGCTTCCCGCGGGCTCGTCTGCTTTCGGGAATGCCGATCCCGCGGCTTAAGCGCCGTCTTCCGTGTGCTCTCTCGACAGCGGAGCAGCACATGGGGGGCGGAAAGCAGCACAGAGGGCCGTTCCAGGGGGTCCGCGTGAAGAACTCGGTGAAGGAGCTCCTGCTGCACTTCAGGAGCAGTAAGCAGATGTCCTCTGGCCCCGCTGCGGACGAAGGCAAGGTAATGAGCGTTTTTTAGGGCTGATATAATGGGGTTTAACCATTACTGAGGTTGGCGAAGGAAGAGACTCGATAAAGCGGTCGTCTCGTTTCTGGCGTTATCTGGCGTTATCTAATGGAGTCGTAATTCTTCCTTTTAAATGCTCACCATGGAAGGACTGAGCTGGAAGGAGATGGGCGCTACAGCTCCACTCCTGCGGGGTGGGGGGGCACCTCAGACAGAGAAGCAGAAAATGGGCAGGCTTATTTGCATTGAAGAAAAGAAAGAAGCAAAATCTTGAGACCTCGCTGGGGAAACGTTGTCTTCCTCTACGTTTTCTTGAGTTCTGTGGTGTTGTAACAAATAGCTTATTAAAAAAAGCAAACAACAAACATTTGGTATTCATTTAAGTTGCATAAAACTCTTTATGTTTTCTAACCTCAATTGAAAACAATTAAATTAGGGCTTGACTGCCCTGCGCTAGGATTATTCTAAGACGTATTCAGTGCTCATAGAAGCAAAGCTCTGCTTTTGTTTTGTTTTCTCTGGAATAGCATGATAATGATCAAATAACCTGTTTTTGTTGGTTGTTTTTCTTCCCCCCCCCCCTCAAAAGGCACAAGGAGGACTGGTGAACTACGAACCTTACGCAGGTAAGAGAAAACAAACACCTGAACGTTTCTAAATACCCTGCAATAGTATTTTAGGAATAGATTGTAAGAGTAGTCTCTAAGAGGGTTTTAAATGTGTTTATTTATTGAGATCTTTATTTATTTTAGCAGAGTTGAAGAGTGTTCTAGGCCAGGGTGGCAAAAGAAAGGCTCCTGAGCTCCTTTCTGATGGACCTCCTTTCAAACGCCAAGTTAATGTTCACCCACACCTCCTGGTAAGCTGGAAGTAGAGTTCTCTTTTTTTTCCTCTGCCTGTTTTTCTGTAATCAGAAACGACGTCTTAAAACAAGACTTCTGACTCCGTGGGGCTTGTTTTGCTTCTTTTCCTGACAGACACCTCCCCAGACCCCGACCTCAATGGATAACGTGGAAGAAACGCATAAAAATGAACCAAAGCATGACAGCAATTCTGATCTGCTTCAGAACATCATAAACATTAAGAACGAGTCCAGCCCTGTTTCTCTGAATACAGTGCAGGTTAGCTGGTTGCACGGTGTCTCCAGCCACAATTCACCTGGCGAGCAATACCACGACAGTCCGGGAACGCAGGCTTTCTCCCCACCCCAGAAGTACCAAGCATTCCAAGATCACACCTCCCAGAATATGCTTGATCCTCCTCAGCATTACCAGTTTCCTTCATCGCAGAGCCAGGATTTGTCACAGAACTACACTTCGGATGCATCTCTGGAGTACAGGCCATTTTCTGCCAGCGACCAGTCTCCAGGCTACCACCAGCATGCCTTCGAGAGCCATGAACTGCAATATTGCCCGTCGCAAAGTTTCTCCTCCCTCCTGAATGATTCTGAAGGCTCAGAGAACATCTCTGCTCCCCTTCAGTCCTTGACCAGTGCCCACCCGCAGGCTAATGTCAGCCCTCATGCTCAGAACTTCAACCTGGCTCCCAATAATGTCTGCGGTAGTCTTGAACGCAGTGTCTCTTTGGCCACTTTGAATGTCTCTCTACCACCCCAAAGTGTTGCCAGAAACACAACGCAGCTGGGCAAGTCGTTTTTCCAGTGGCAAGTGGAGCAGGAGGAAAACAAATTGGCTAACATCTCTCAAGACCAGTTCCTCGCGAAAGACTCGGATGGAGACACGTGAGTAGCCCTTATCTCACTGTTTCTGAAGTAGAAGGTTGGAGAACACTTCTGTTCAGGTTTTGGTAGACCACTGAGTTGTAGTGGAAGCTGTTACTGTTGCTTGTGTCACAAGTGCAGTAGTTTCACCGGTTGTGGTCTTGCTGATGGGCTGTGGTGCACACAGTTGCAGCATAGTAAGTAGATAAGATAGTCGTATCATCTCATTTCAGGTACTTATTAGATTGTTATCTGGTAAATTGAGAGAAAAAAAGATTCTAATTTAGATGCTTTAGGTTGCCTTGGGAGGAAGGTGCCTGAGTATCCATCTTACTCACTCAGATGAAGTCTGAAGCTGGCAGTGTAAAGCCCTTCCCACAATGTACATTTGGAATTGCATGCATGGTGACTTGAGCCCCAGTCTATGTGGTTATCTAATTGTTTTCCCTCTTTCCGCAGCTTCCTTCACATTGCTGTTGCCCAGGGCCGACGAGCTCTCTCCTACGTCCTTGCAAGGAAAATGGCTGCTCTGCATATGTTGGATATTAAAGAGCACAATGGCCAGGTGAGGTTTTCAAACTCTTCCCACCTGCTTTGTGCACCTGAGTGCGCTGATGTCTGGACCCTGAGGAAAATGTGGTGAAACGCTTATTTAATATTAACCCCGAGATTTAGTCTGCATACTAATATTAACCTTGAGCTATTAATACTTCTTGGGATCACCTTGAGCTGGTAACACTATACACTCGACTTTTGTCCTGGCTTCCTGGTATTCATAATCACTGCTTAAATAATACCGGGTAGCTAGGCTTTTTATTTGTTTTAGTTGCTCTTTCCTGTTAGAGATCAGATGACTAATAGTTGAAATTTTCTTCTCAATGTTTGCAGAGTGCTTTCCAGGTTGCTGTGGCTGCCAACCAGCATCTCATTGTGCAGGATTTGGTTAGCCTGGGGGCTCAAGTCAACACCACAGACTGCTGGGGTAGAACACCGTTGCATGTTTGTGCTGAGAAGGGGCATGCCCAGGTCCTTCAGGTGAGAATGAGGCAGACATAGCTCTGCCCTATCCGTAGTTCTTAACTTGGTATTAGCAATTTGGGAGGGCTACAAAAATACTGCGCCTCTATATCTTTCTTCTGTGCTGCCTTTTTGATATGTCTTAGACTCAATGTTAATGGTTTAAAGTGAGGTTGACTCTTGCTGTAAGATTCCCACCAGTGAGTGGTTAGGTAGTGTAGTATATGCAAACAATAAATAAGTCTTTAATACTATTCCTGACTGCAACTTTGTTGCAGCAAGACTGTATACAAGCTTGAGGAATCAGTTTGTGGTTTGGGGTAGACCTAAATGCATGCCTGTTCCCACATTTGCAGGCGATCCAAAAGGGAGCCATGGGAAGCAATCAATATGTGGACCTTGAGGCAACGAACTATGATGGTGAGTAGTCTGGGGTTTATAACTACAGCTTACTGGGTGATACAGGGTTTTATAGCTGCTGTTGTGAATGTTATCCTGGGAGAAGAGCAATAAAATGGATTGTATCTTTGCCAGGTTCAAATTCACAATTAGAATTGAAATTGCATTGCAGTTGGCATACCTGTCAGATAAAAGCACGGCTAGCCTCTGCCTGTTGAGATCTTTCCCTCTTCTCTCTTACGTGTGATTGACGTGTTTGGCATGGAAAGCATAGATGATAATAGGCTATTGTTTAGAATGTGACTGCCAGTGGCTTATTGGTGGATATAAAATGCAGTATCTCTAGTGCCAGAGAGTTGTTTTAACTGAACCTATTTTCCATGCGGTAGATCTTCCTGAAGCGCATTCTCTAAAGAAGTATATTAAACAGAGATTCTTATGTGCTAGCTGATGGTGACTTGTTACTTAGAGTGACTAACAGCCCCAAATCCCGAATCATTCAGGAGCAGTAGCCATTAGTACTTAGAAATGTGGAAGCAAACAGCCAGTCATGAATTCTGTCTTACGTTCACTCGTTAATGTTGAATTTGTCCTGCTCAGGTTTGACAGCCCTGCACTGCGCTGTTCTGGCCCATAATGCTGTGCTGCATGAACTACAGAACTGTCAACCACCTCACTCCCCTGAGGTTCAGGAACTTCTGCTGAGAAACAAGAGCCTGGTGGAAACCATCAAGACTCTGATACAAATGGGAGCTTCTGTTGAAGCAAAAGTAAGTAGGGCAATTTTTGTGTAAAAAGCCAGATCCAAAATATATGGAAGGGGATCGTGCCCCTTTCTCCCACACCACATCTCAGCCTGCTTAACAGAGAGGAAGTAGACTCATTTGAAAGCTTCCTGAGCAACCTACAGCTTAATTTACCTAAGTGGAATAAGAATGTTGCATTTATTAAGAACAAGGTATTATCAATGCAAATGAACCATGGGAAAAGGGAGGCGACAGTCTGATTTCTGGATTAAGAACAATACTGTGCCAGTTGAAATGGGTTGTGCCTTCAATTTAAGAATATGTTTGGAGCGTTGTAGTAATAGGGTGCTGAGGATAGCCTGCTCTTCAATTGTAAATTGTTGTCAGATACTGCTTCTTGCCCGGGCTGACTCTCAGTGAGGTATATTATAAGTACCTCTGTTCAACCTTGTTTTCTTTTTTGGTAGGATCGCAAGAGCGGTCGTTCTGCTTTACATTTGGCAGCAGAGGAAGCGAATCTGGAGCTCATTCGTCTCTTCTTAGAGCTGCCCAACTGCCTCTCTTTTGTTAATGCAAAGGTAGGTAGATATAATCCAAGATGTGTACGTCCCATCACTGCGACTGTGCTGCAATTCGTGCCCCTTGCTGTTCTTTTTCCCATGGTGTTGCTTTGTCTTTTCCAGGCTTACAATGGCAACACAGCACTGCATGTGGCTGCCAGCCTGCAGTATCGGGTGAGTCAGTTGGATGCAGTTCGCCTGCTAATGCGAAAGGGAGCTGATCCAAGTGCCAGAAATTTGGAAAATGAACAGCCAGTTCACTTGGTTCCTGATGGCCTTGTAGGAGAACAGGTAAAAAAAAGACCATAGATTAAAGCAACCCATCTTAAAAAAAACCCAAACTCATAGCCCTTATCCTCCCATACCAACACAAAAGTTATATTTCTCTCAATGTTTTCCAAGTTTTGAGCACTTGCTCCTTCTAGGGAAAAGTTTCAGCAGATGCTGTTTTCTTCAGGCATCTTTTCCTGTTCGGATCATGAAGAATATGCAGAGACCTGAAATTACAGATTTAATCTGTAGCTTTTTCCCCCCATCTCAGAAGCCTTTTTTTCCCCCATGTAAACAGCATTTAGAAGTATTTTCTCCGTAAATGTGCAGCATATGGGAGGTCATCTCCCTTCTTGTGTTGACCTCAGTATGATGTAAGGTCACGTTAGTAATTACAGCAAGCAATGAGAATAGTAGTTCTTAGGCCCAAATAACAGATGAAGAAATAGTGGTTGTACAAATAGGTAACAAAAAAAAGATGGCTTTTGAGCTAAGAAGCTAATAACCTTACTGAGTAGTTCTGTCGGTTCAGATCTTGCACAATGCGATCCATCGTGATGTAACTGAACTTGGAAGCTAGACTCAGATAAATGAAGAATGTGGAGTTCACAGAATCACACAGGATGGCCTGGGTTGGAAGGGACTTCAAGGACCATGAAGCTCCAACTCCACCTCCACAGGCAGGGCCACCAACCTCCACATTTAATACTAGACCAGGCAGCCCAGTGCCCCATCCAACCTGGCCTTGAACACCTCCAGGGACAGGGCATCCACAGCTGCTCTAGGCAGCCTGTTACAGCACCTCATCACTCTCATAGTAAAGAACTTCCACCTGACATCCAACCTAAATCTTCCCTCCTTGAACTTAAAAACCATTTCCTCTTGTCCTGCCATTATCTATCCTTGTAAAGAGTTGAGCTGGACCTCTAGTGCTGTTTTTTGTTTGTTTTATGTTGGTTCACTTTAGGATGATACATGCTAATGGTTTCGTCTTTTTCTTTTGTCTAGATAAGACGTATCCTAAAAGGGAAGACAGTTCAGCAGAGAGCGTCGCTGTTTTGAGCTCCATGTTACTTGGAGTTACCGTACACTCACTGTCAGTCAGGCAGTCCTAATGTATCTGTAAATAGACCATTTGCCTGGTGTTGGCAAATGTTAGTTGTTTCTATGAAACAAAAGTATTTTGTTCACTATCATATAGTGGGTTATGTAAGGTTTGGGGGGAGGGCGGGGGGAAAAACACACAAAAAAAAACCATAAAAGCCTAACAAACCAACGATTAAATTCCTCTGGGCAAATGGGAATGTTTCATTCCCAAGTATGTGGGACCTTTGCATGGATACCTGGATTTCACAGCTACAGCAAACTAACTCGTGGACGAGGATGATCCTATAGTCAGTCTTGTTTGGAGAGGGCTGATACGTGACAACACTGCAAAGTTTTTTGTTTGTGATAACACTTTAATATTAAGTGTAAGAGAAATATTATTTTTTTCAAGTGGAAATTTTATTTATATGAATTTGTGGCTTCTTTCCAGTATCCTGTGCATCATTGTATATAAGTGGTGGCATTGTTGTACATTTGTATAGTTCGGAGCATCTATCAGTAGATTGGGAATGAGCTGAAGAAGAAACAAGTTTGCTGATCTTGAACTTCTAAATCACATAGGAAGTTCTGATACACAATACTGGTGCAAAAAGAGCAGTTAAGATGAATTGTCCCTAGCACTGATGTGTTCGTGCTCTTAGAGATGTTAATAAAACATGAGAGCCATGTTCATTCAGGGGACAGTACTGGGTGGTTTTGTACCCAGCAGAGGGGTTTTTCTTCTGTCTAGACAGTAGACAGAGGGAGAAATATTGTGATTTATGTAGTGTATTTAACGTTGTTGTACTTTAAGGATTGCAATCCTGATTCACTGAGATAATTAGTGTGTACTTTAGCTCTTGATGCATGTTGAAACCTCTCTTTGTTCATTGTGATAGCTAAATATTTGTAAGCCCCGCTAGTGTCAGTAGAACTTGAGCACAGGCCTGAGTTGTCTGCCGAATTGGGCTCTAGTCAATTCTAGAGATTTAGCATTTTTCACCTAAGCAGAGTTAGTCCGTTTATGGCTTTACCTTATAGGTATTGTAGAGAGCCAATTGAAACTGATGTTGTTTTTTTTTTCTATTTTTAATAATTATTAATGCAGAATGTGTACTAATTATACTGTGTACTTGTATTCTATTTGAGAAAGCTTCCTCCTCTCGTCAATTTCAGAGCGATCCACACTGGGCTGTAATCCCAGCAATATGTTTTCCTAGTTGTCTTTGCTCTTATCCCATTCTTGCATCACACATGATTCTCTGCCATAGCTATTTAGTCTGACTGTGCTGTTGTGACTAAGTATGTCTTGTAGGCGAGCTAAGTGGGGAAATCTAACGTGCTGAGGCTGAGCTGTGATGTGTTTCTTGAAGGGTTTAATGTATCTTGTGTTTGAATAAACATGTTAATTACACATTTTGTTGGTTACTGTCTGTGTCTGATGGCAAAATCAAGCTTGAGATGAATACTGCTAGTCAGGTGAAGGTCCTTCTGTGAGCTATGAGCTGGAGTCTCCCTTCTGTTCTGCTGCTTACGCTTGCTTTTGGTGGTGCTTTTGTTGTGAGTGATGGTAAAGTGTTTTGGGTCGTGCACTGTGTGGTTGTGTTGCCTGTGTATTTGGTAGCTGCCCCTCAAATAGAAGGGGTTAGAATTTGTGCAACTTAGCGATTAAATCGTTACCTGAACGGTTTCTCTCACAGAGCATCTTTTTATTCTTTTATTGTCCTTCTGTGAAAGAATTTCAATTCTGTGAAAATCTCACGTTTTCCCTGTTATTTTTCTTGCCTGCCTTCTGAGCTGCCAGAATAGGTACGGTCAGTTTAGTGCTGATGAAAGCCTACGAGTGAATGAAGCTATGCGTTTGGGGAAAGATTGTTCTCATTTCACAAGTAAAAAGATGGGCTCTGAGCTGACTGCAACTGATCTCTTAGTGGCGCAGTGGTATAAGGTGCTGCTTGCAGCACCAGAGGGCCGGGGTTCGAACCTCCCCTGTGGCGCAAGTGGTAGAAGCACTGCTCTGCTACACAGAAGGGCTCGAATCCCGGGAGTTGGACTCGATGATCTCTAAGGTCCCTTCCAACTCGCACAATACTATGATACTATGAAGAGAGGGCTACTACGACAGACTGTCCTTGCTGAGCACTGAGCTAGCAGACAGCAGCAGTCAACAAGCAGAGGAACTGTGTAGTCCCTCTCCATAGGAAAGGAACTGAGGGTAACTGGATCATTTCTGTGCTACTTAAATAAACCTATTGTTTGCTCCCCACCTCACTGTTGCGTGCAGTTTGGGTGTCTGCTCAGGTAAGAGTGTTGGGATTGGAAGAGGTGTGGGTCTGTGGAAGAGCTTCCCTATGGGGAAGAGCAGAGCACATCAGTGCTCTTCCACTGCGGGAGCAGTAACTGACAGCAGATAGCACAGGCCTGTGCTGTTGTCCAGCCAGAGAAACTGAACTGGGATTAACTGCTCAGTGTGTGTTCCATTGTACAAGAGTCACGCACTATTAATGAAGGAATCAAGAGCATGGCAGACAAAAGGATGTGATTATTTGAGATGAAAAACATAGAAGCAAGACATACAATAATGCGGGGAGGGGCTGTGTACATATTTAAAAGGCAAGCCTCTGGAGGATTAGTAAATAGATGAACCATGTTGGTCCTACCTGTTTTGGATGGTGCTGGGAGAGTGCTTGATAAAGTTCTGTATTATCCTACAAGCTTGCCCTGTCCTTAAATCTCTCCTGGGGTTTTCCTAATTGTCACTCTTGCAAGGCCGATGTTGGAGTAGATTGTGCCCTCTTTGCAAATCATTGCAGATAGGGTCTTAGTGGTTGGTTCCCGGCTTCAGTCTGACTCTGTTGATTCCAGATGCACATTTGTGAGAGGAAAATCTGGGAAATTCATCTTGTGGTTAAGATGAAGAGTGCTTTGAAGGAGGGCTAGCAGGTCCTTTGGTTTGCTCCTGCTCTGTGCAGCAAGTGGTCCCTGGGGGCCACAAAAATAGCTTCTTGTGCTGAGAAATGACAGAAAGAGGAGGCTATGCATTGTGTAGTAGTTGAGAGTATGAAATGATGACGGAGAGTGGAAACAGGATTGAATTTATATTAGGCTATGTGAAGTTGAAATGGTACCTGTTAGGTGAGCGACTAATTGGACTGAGACCCTATTGGATATGCTGTCATCTGGACGCATCTATTACTGCTGAAGTTGTCCTTTTTCTTTTGGCTGTGAGGAGCCAAACTGCAAGCTTTCTGCACTTTCATCTTCTTTATAAAAGGCGATTACAAAGGAAAAAAGTGCTGATGAGATTTGGTCCTTCACATCAGCCCCATCTGCCTGCCTGGCACTCCTTTTTGGGTGTTGTTGACTGAGTCATCTAACAAAGGGATAGAAGCACCTTGGGCTTCTGAGGGTAGCAGAGCATGAGCGTGCACTCTGTGTTTATATACATGAAACAGGTGCTGCTGGCGAGAGGCTTTTAACAAGTGGGGGCTGTTCTTTTGGTGATATTTGTGCTGTTGATTTGTAAGTGTTCTTGAAGGCAATCCACATTTTAAAAAAAGAAATATATATGAAATTTATATATATATATTAAATTATATATATATATATATATATAATTAAAAAAATAGAATCCTGAGGTGAGACAGAATTGTTTGGACCAAATGTAATCTGCACAGAGTCTAATTCATCGACTTGAGGTCAGCAGGTAATTTCACAAGAAAGCTTCCTCACCTCAAGTATAACTGAGTCATTTGTCTGTCCTATAGTATTGCTAAGTCCTGACGTATCTGATGTGACATGAATAGATATTTGAAATGATCCTTCTTTTTTTTCTCTTACTGAAGGGCAAGGGATGTTAAATATTTAGCAGGCCAGTAGTGTTTACTTGAAAACCTGTGGTGCTGGGAAAGCATAGAATCGCTTTTATTGACTTGGATGCAGGTGTGACATTTGTTTCTATAGTTACAATAGAGGCAAAAGAAACTGGCTTTGGTCTGAGTAGGGATCTTAAGAGGTAGGGAGCTTTGTTCCCAGGATGTTTCTGATTTGTTTGTCTAAGTAAGCCAAACCTCAGGAACGAGTCGCTTTTTGATTTTTGTGGACTGTTCATCTGGCTGGAACTGTGGAAGGTGGCAATTCATGATTTACAAGAAATGCGTTCTGCTTCTGGGGATGGAAAAAGTACATTTCCCACATTCATTGCTCATTTTATTCTTTTCATCAGAAAAAGAAAACGTGTCCGGGAAGTGTGTTCTTAAGAGAGGTTGGGTGTGGTGGAAGAAACTTCAAAGATACAACGTGAAGTGCTTGTTCTTCTCGCCTGACTGTTTGCTTATCTGGTCGCCTTTCTTTAAAAAACGTAAATGCTCTCCTCTGTAGGATGATTCAAGTGCCCTAAAAACGGAAGCTCAAGAGCAGGTTCTTGCAATTAAATATCTGACGAAAGCTGATCAGATCTCTTAGAGTGTTCAAAGCAAGTTCCCCTATGTCCTGCTCTACTGCTTTTCTTGAGTGTTTGGTGGTGGTATTGGTTCAAGGTACTGATGGCTTTTACCTCTGACTTCACATCAGGATGGTTAATATCAGCCAGCGTCATGACCCAGCTACCTGTTACTTCTTGTGATAAGGGCAAAGATGATGCTGCCAGTGATGAGAATGACCTATGATTAGTTTTAGAGAAGCAAGTGGAGCCTTTCAACAGCTGTCCCTCTGCCTTCCCCCATATCTGTAGGGTTGAGTGAGGGCTTAGCTGTGTTCTTTCACTTTGGGAAGTGGCCACTCTTAGCACCTTAGAACTTTTCCAGAAAAATGGTATGCTAATTTGAGAAGAGAAAGGTTTAATTTGCTCAAGGGATGGACTTACTGATATTGTTGTCTCTAAAGGAGGCAGAACTAGACCCTGATAGAAATAGTTTGAAGCCAGCCTTGATATGTGGGAATGCTGATCTGTAGACAAAGCTCATGTGGCCAGCTGTGTTTCCTGGCAAAATTTACCCACTCTTGTTGACTAATGGACCCATATTGAATCTCAGTGTTTTATTTTTGTTTATTTATTTTCAGAGTAGCCCACTCTGAGCAAAAACTCAAGCCCACACTGATGAATTTTGGAACCACGGTAGTGTAGAGATGTTATGTGAGCTTGTCTCTTTTCAAATGATTTGTTTTGAAGATTTGTTTCACCTTCAGGCACCTATCTTGGTTTTGTGGGGGAAAAGTGATATATCTGGGCTTGCATTTATTTAGTGTCTATTTTCAGCTCTTAGAATTGATTGAGAGGGTGATTCAGTAACTCTTTGGTTCTTACTTGGTAAACCTTCCTCTTAGCTCTGAAAAATTGATCTAAGCTGTTTTTTGACAGTAGATTGGTTAGTGCAGCAACCACACTTGACTTGTGGTTTTTCTCTTAGTTTCTGGCAAAATATCTCCCCTCCCCTGCTAGTCAGAAAGCTCAAGGGATGATGAAGGCAGTGATTTTGATTTAAGAGTGGAAGCCCCATTGCTTCTGTAAACTTGTCTAGGCTGTGATTTGGACTGACAATGGGTCTTGGTGAAATGTGTTTACATGAGTGCAAAGCAGAGATGCTTCCTCATATCCTTAATGAAAGTTTGTAGCCTTGTTCTCAGTCATGTATGTATAGTTCACGATACCAAATGTTGCCTGAGATTGAATTTAAGGCCCCAGGTAAAGATCTCATTAGCAGCGCTGAGCTTTCTCTATTGACTTCACTTTGGAAAGAGGCAGAGCTTGCTTCATCAGCCTGTGACCCCTTGGGATGTTGTTCAGTTATTGCGTACATGTCTCTTGGGGCCTTTCTGGAAAGGTCCAGAGCTGCCCTGGTCTAAGAGAGACAGGAGAATGTTTGCAATTCATTGATGTCAAACTCAGGCCTACCATACAATTGCCATGAAGAGTGGGACTACATAAACAACCAATAAACCTTGCTGAACTGGGCAGGTACATGTTATTATCCTCAGACAAAACACAGGCCTTTTCTCAATGACTTTCATTCCACTAAAAAATACCCAGTAAGTGACACCAATAAGTTTGGGGTTCTTGTAAGAAGAACTGGAAAAGTGAGGTCACAGTAATGAAAGATTTTGAGAGGAGAAGTGCTTAGAGTGTTACCTGTGACCTTGTCTATTGCACTGTGTTGCAATTTGGTGTAGCATGTGGGAGTAAGAATGGGGTCACCAGTGGCAGCCCCCCTGCATACATCCTGAGGAAGGTCTTTAGAGCAACTGGAGGAAAAGCAAATGATACAGCAACATGCTATTATCATCGTTCATTAGTAGATTTCCAGGTGGCTTCAAAGGGCAGCCAGACATTTATCCTATCGCCTAGATAAGAAACCAGAAGTAGAGAGAAGAAGCTTGCCTGAAGACACTCAGAGAACCACAGGAACCTCATTTAAAGCAGTGAAAGCTTGCAATTATTCCCGTAGTGCCTGCTCTTTCAAAATCTGCAGTGAGCAATGACTGATCTGTCAGTCACTCACAGTGATTAATAAGTAATTCACGTTTAGTTCATGTGGTGCCAATGTGAATTCTCCACTTGCTTTGAAAGACCCTGTCAGTGGTGTGAGTGGGACTGCCAGACAATTTGGATCAGTCGCTGGTCAAAGGCTCAGGGGGGAGATGCAAACTTCTTCCAGAAAAGTTTCATCTTGTTAACTCCAGGCTGCTAGAACAGGAAGGAAAAAAAAAGCAGGCCTAGACCAGGAAAAAATGGGCTGAAGTAAATGTAGCATGTGAAAACTGCAGAGAACTCTGAGCTTTACCCATGCCTCCTGTTGCTGCATTTTGTGAATGCTGGAGGTGGAATTGTGAAAGCCTTTTTTTCTTATGTAAGGTGAAATCATATATTTGGACATCTCATGAAAGAAGGATACTGAGTTGCTTGAGTGTATGCAGAGAAGGGCAACAAAACTGATGAAGGGACTAGAAAACAAGACGAGGAACAGCTGAGGAAACTGGGATTCTTTAGTCTGTGAAAGAGGATGATTGGGGAAAACCTCCACAACTGCCTGAAAGAAGCTGCAGCCAGGTGGGGATTAGTCTCTTTTCTCAGGTGGCAATGATAGGATGTGAGGAAATGGCCTCCAGTTCATTACACCAGAGGAGGTTTGGACTGGGTATTAGGAAGAATTTCTTCATGGAAAGGATGGATAGGCTGCTACCTCGGGAAACTGTGAGTCATCATCCCAGGAGGTATTTAAGAGTTTGGTGGATGCGGCACTAGGAGATGTAGTTTAGTAGTGGACTAATGGTGTGAGGTAGATGATTGGACTTGGTGATCTTAAGGACATTTTCCAGCTTATATGTTTCTATGGTTTTAAAAAGCTAATCACAGAATATGGTTTTAGTCATTGGTGTGTTTCTTAGAAAAGAATGGAAATGATTCAAACAGAAATTAACATTTGTTTTGCTGATAAGAGTTTCTAAAGGTGCTTAAAATATTGCTATGAATACTGTGACAGCTGTGTAATATAAGTCTTGCTTTTAGAGCAGGTGGCAAGATTCAGCTCAGGATATGACTGACTCACTAAGAGATGGGGACTGGTGCTTAGGATAGACAGAACTCTCTTGACAAATAATAAATAAGTGTATTTAACAGTTATCAGGTAGGAGAGAATGCCTTACTGCCTAGAGTATGCTGCTTTTATCCATCTCTGTCCTCACACCTGGCCCTAGTCACAGGCTGGTACAGTTCTCCAAACTTTCTCACGTATGTCTGAAGAAGAAAAATGCATATGTAGAGTAAGTTTAGAATATGGATCAATTTATTTTTGTACTCTGTAAGAGAATTGTATGTATGTATGCATGCAAAATCTAAGTATGTAAAATGTATTGTGTGGGAGTGCATAAGGCAGCAAAACTCTTTCAAGAAGATTAATCTTTTAATCCAGGATTACTTCATTACTTCAGAAGTTTTTAAGTTCTTTTGTTAAAAATAGAAACTTTTCTCATACTGTTCCCTTGAATTTGCAAATGGAATACGCTAGTAAAAACCTGTAGCAAAATAACAAAGCTCCACATGGAATAAAGTTAGGTTTTTAATGGATTTCTGTCCTGAGAATGAACGCCAACGTAGACTCTCCCATGCCTGACAAAGATGAATAATGTATTTTATGGTTGGTGAGGACCCTCATGTGCTCCCTGTTTCCCCTTTTGGTTGCATCTCTCTTCGTAGATAGAGTAGGTCTATGTGAGTTTGTAAACTTTTCTGTCTCTCCTCTCTGTTCCAGTAAGGAGGAGGAGGACCCCAGAAAAGATGGTTTGTGTGCACGTTTTGGCTGGAGTGGGGTGGGATGGCAAAGTCAAGATGGTGAGGGTCTGATGTGCTGCTTGGAACATGGCACAAAGTGCTCCAGAAGTTTCCAGCCCTCATCCAAGATTACAGCCTGCCCATGAGCCAGTAGTGCAAAGGCAGATGCCTTTGTTCGCTGTGTCTGTAATAAAGTACAAAGGACTTTTGTTTCTTGTTCCTTAGTTGTCATAATGAAATTCTGTTACTAAAGTGCTTTTATCTGTCTCCTGATGAGCATGAATGTCGTTAGCCTCTTTCCCACGCTCTCTACATCAGCTTCTTGGGATGTTTCCCTTGATTTTGAGGTAGCGCTGTCTTTCTACACCTGGTGGCCTCAGCCCGATGTTTGGGCAGAGCCTGGGCAGGGAGGGCTGGAGGGGAACCTGTCTGAGGTGGCTGGACATTAACCAGTTCCACGTCTTGCTGCGGGTGAGGATGTGTTGGAGCACATACTGTTGTCCTGACTATGAGGACCAGCAGTGTGCCCTTTGCCAGTAAAAGGTACTCGCTGCGGGGTCACTGACAGCCATCCCTAGTCAACATGGATGGGGCAGGAGCACAAATAATAAGCTCTTCTTTTAAAAAATCTTCTTGCTTTTGAGGAAACTACCAGAACAATGCAGCAAGAGCTCTAGGGAAGGCAGTGTGGACCTCTACGGAAGAAGCATGAGCCTCTGTTCAGGGGACTGCTGATGCTGCCCAGCCCTGCAATCTCCCGCTGCCCCCACATGCTGCTGAGATCTTGTGACAGCCTCTGCCCTAAAGAGCTCTTGGTCTAGACGCTGGCACAAAGATGAGCATGCATCAAACAGATGAGTCTTCCCTGACTGCTTGCTTGACTCTTCCAAAAGGCCTTCCGGCATACATGAGGAGATTTGAATAAGGAGAGGGAGGAGGCCTGGCTGCCCCATGGGGCCTCCATCAGCTTCTGGCTTGGTTTCTGTACAGTCTGCATGCTGCTGTGCTGTGGTCCTTGTTATCACACTGAGAGCTCTGGTTCTTGCTCTGCCTGTTTAGTTTTACTCCATTGTTGAATTTATTGCTCCTGGACTCTTTACTCTCGTTGTTGGCTCCTGATAGATTGCTGCCTCTTATTAGCCTTAAATTACTGCCTCTTACCAACCTTTAATTACTTGCCATCGTATCTTGATGCCACATCCTCTTAATAATTGCTCCCATACTGGTGTAGACTCCTCCTTGCCTTTGCTAAAGCCATTAGCTTTGCTTTCAGCTTGCTTGGTCTTCATCTCTCCCTACCCCGCATTCAACATCTCCCTGCATTGATGCTACGTAGAGTATCATAGAGCCTTATTCCTATCATTTCCCAAGGGCATTTCTGGTCTCACTGCATCCCTACTCACTCCTCCGCAGCCTGCACCCTACTGCCTTTCTCAGGGCTGCAGGGTACTGGTGAACTTCTTTTGTTCTGTCTTTTCTCTTTCTGCTTTTGTGCATGTTCTGATGTCCTTTGCCTGTCCAATTCCTTCCATCTCTCCTACTTCTCATGTTGCCAACATGGTATTTTTGTTTGTATGTTGTGTTTTGTTGTGTGCTGATCACTTTGGTATAAATACTTTGCAACTTTCTCTGTTTTGCTGCCACACTTCATCTTGAAACTTGCTTTTCTACTCCAGGCCGCTGCTATCAGCTCCTTGGTGCCTCTTTTCCTGGGTAGATCCCAAGAGCTCTCTTGTTGCTCTCAGTCACATCTAAACATGGTACTTGCTTTTTCACATCTCCTCCTTGGTCTCTTTGGAGTGCCATGCCCTTGCTCACGTGGGCAGGTCCTGCCTTGCATGTTGCCTTTGAGCTATTTACTTCTGTCCATTGCTGGTTCTGCTTGGCTGCTCATCAGACCCATTTCTCCATCCTGGCCACCCCACTTATCTACATTTGTTGCTAAGGCTTTGCCTTGTCACACCACTCAGTTCTCAGGCACCACCCCTGCTCTCATGCTCTGTGTCGCTGCTTCCTGCCCCATATCCTTTCCCAGCGTCACCTTTGGAGCTGTTGTTTCCCTTGTCCATTTTCCCTTTTGTGCAAATCCTACTTTCCAGCCCCACCAATGTATTTCCTTCTGTGCCTGCTCATGTTGAAGTGTTGGCTGTGAATAAGGGAAATTGAACTGAACAGGAAAGAAAAGTGGTCAAAACTAGAATCATTAAGTTTGGAAAAGACCACTAAGACCATCTAGTCCAGCCACCAGCTGTCTCTGCCATTCTCATTGACCCAGCCATTCAGTGCCACATCTACATGACTCTAGAACACCTCCAGGGATGGTGACTCCACCACCTTACTGGGCAGCTTGTACCACTGCCTCACCACCATTTATAAGAAGAAACAGCCAAAACTTGCTGATTTAACTTGAATTATCCATTCGACCACCTTACTCTCCTCTTCAGTTCCTCTGGTCATAATTAATTGCCAAAAGGTTGAGTGTCTGCTTCTGTGTGCTGTAGACAGTCCCCAGAGCCTGTGCTCCTCGTCCCTGCAGCTCAGCCATGCTGGGGTCCAGCCATAGCCTGCAGCCTATCTCCTGCCACCCTTCATGCAGGACTTTACTGATACATACAGCAGTATCTACTGAGGCATGCTTTGCATCTTGCCTCTCAGTGTGGGGTTCAGCAGTTGCACTGACACTACCATTTCTTTTCCTAATGTTGGTCAGTGAACATTTCCAGCTGTGCTGTGTGCACACCCAGAAGCACATTCTTTGCTACGTCATGTCTTTACGGTCTGTATTGTGCTTCTCATCGATGCTGTCAGTGAAGACAGAGACCAGGGTGTCCCCTCAGTACCAACCTCCTTCAAGGATCTGGTTGTACCTGGCCAGTGCTGCTGGTTCTCAGGACTCATCTGCTCGATCCAAGCCATCAGCAAGACTGAGGGAATGGTTCTGCCAAAGTAAGTAATTAGTTTAACTAATATTGTATCTCTTTATTGTAAAAATGCGCTTTGAGGTTGATTAATGAGGGGTGGGTGGAGATAAAATGAACTCTGGTTTTACAGGTGAAACACCATTCCTTAAAACAAAATACTTGTAATGTTACAAAAAATAAACCCACTTAAAACAAGCCTCTACTTCTTCCTGTGGGGATCCTGTCTCCCACAGAACGTTATACTTTTTCCTGCCCTCTCTCCCCCCTCCCCTCTCCCCCCCCCCCATTTTTTTTCCCATAAACAATGTATTCCCTTTATCTGTCTGCTCCTTTATCTTGTCTGCCTTCATTCTTCCTCTCTCCCAACTGCTAACATTCTGAGTCACCAGGTTGTACCAAGTCCCTTTGAGACGTATCCATTACCTGACTTAAGGTGTAGAAACACTGCAATATCTTGGAACAGGATGCACAATTTTCCAGAGCTTCTCTTCATGTGGCGTTGTGCAGCTGCCATTACAGGCCTTCAACTGGGCCATCAGGGACCTTGGAGACTGTAGTCAGCCCCTTGCTTTTGTAGAGCTTGCCACCACAATGATCTGCTTTCCAGTAGTGTCCAAGTCTGCCTCTTACTTTCTCTCCTCTCCCATTGTCCAGGCAAGAAGGTCTCACAGAACAGTTTGGAAGCACCTGTTTTTGCTGACTGTATAATACACAACCTCCTCAGAAAGAACCGCTTCTGGAGCAGCATGGTAAGGTGCCCCTTTGCACAGCTCCATATGTGGATAGTTGGGTTGAGGCTGGAGCACTGCTGGGGCTGATTGCCCTACCACAGGAATGGGTGAGCTGAGTGTAAAAAACCATATGACATATATCTGTGCCTGGCCTGAGCTCGATGCCTCTGTGCTTAGCACTCTGTGTGCTGAAGCAGCTGAAGACTTGAATGGGTAAACTTAGGGGAACATATCTTGGCACTGTGGCCCTCTGCCTGGCATGGCATGGCTTGGCTTGCTCTGCCATGCCAGGCCTGAGACCTACTCCCTATGTTGTGAGGGTAGGGAATATCTTAGCATCAGCTCTGGCTCAGGAAGCAGACAAGGAGAATGGCTTTGTAACAGTGATCAGCCCTGCCCCGTGCTGGCTCATCCCTATCTGGGAGGAAAAGGATGTTTTCCTGCACTGGAGGAGTTAGAGGGGAAAGGGGACTGCCTGTCCCTTTCAGTCCATGTCCAATTTGCAGTATGGAGATTACTGCTGGTGCAGCTGGCTGACGGGATGAGATACCTTAAACCAGTTTTACTGACATCTCCTACTACACCAGCCATTTCCCTAACCTCATGGGGACATGGTGAGAACCCTCCCCCAGGATAAATAATACCTAATGGAGGTAGCTCAAAACTGAGCACAGGGCTCTGCCCCCCATGGGAGAGGCTGAGGCTTCTGGGTGCTGACCGGACTCTATCCATTGGCTTCTGGGCCTTTTAGACCCATCTACTTCTCTTGGCAGAGCTCTGACTCCTTACGGAGCTCTGCAACCCTATGAGTTTGGGATATGGTTGGAGATCTTCTTGTGACATGGTGAAATCTAGAGGGAGCCATGTGGCTCCTCTGGGATGTGGAGGGGCCTTGGGCTGTTTGCAAGACAGTGAAAACCTCTCCTAGTGCTTCTGAGGGCTTATGGCATGTGCAAGCAGTGAGCATGGTGAGGTAAGGCTATAATTAAAGCCTTCTGACCTCCTCGCCTTACCTAATTTCTCTTAAATCGAACCTTGCATCTGCTTTCCTTTTCCTTACCCAAGGATAAATGCAAAGTAATGCAATTAGGTTCAGTGGAGAAACAAATTATAGAAAACCGATCAGAGATATGAATCTGATCTCGTCTTTTCTAAAATGGTGATCTTTTTGTTGCTTCCTCATCCTGGCAAGCCTCAATTGTGAATTCCCTATCTGTCAATCAAAGCTATTGGTTCTCTATAATTTTGATGCCCAGGCTCCTTTCCTGCCTGCTGTGCAGATGTGCCCAATCTCTGTTCCAGAACTGACTCCACAGAGGACACCTGAAGGGGATGAAGTAGCCTTTCCCGTGTCCCAAAACCTGTGGTGGCACCAGTGCTATGGCTTCATATCCCTTGGTTGTGCAACGTAGATCACAGGTCCTCTGCCCTAGTGTCTGGGGTCCAGATTAGCTCCCTGCATGCAGAGAGGAGTTCTGATCCTGGGTTTTGTGCAGGGTAGACTTACCTGCCTACTCTGCTGGCAGCTCTCACAGGGAGCCTTGACTTAGACCAAAAGAGACTAAAAATTGGCTGGGTGCATCTTATGGACACTGTACACAGAGGGGGAAATGAAGTACTGCTTTGTGCAAGGATGCTGCACTTGGCAGTCTTCCATGAAAGCCGCCTTGAGTTTTGCTTCCATTTTCTCATTAAGCAATTACATTTAGTTTTGTGAAAAGGTCAGTCTTTCTGAAGCATAGTAAATAGTTGTGGTTAGCTCTGGTCAAAGTGCTCCTGTTGGTCTCCAGCCTTTTGTGGATGCATGCAGGCTGCCAGGAACAGCAGAGAAGAGGAATAAGTCAGGTTTCTTATCCTGGTGTTTTGTTACAAGTGTACTGTTCAATGAGCTTCAGCTGGGTGAGATTTGCAGGAGGTGGTAACATCATTTATTAGACCAACAGCTGCCACTGAAAAAAACTGAGATGGTCCTTTGGGAACAGAGTGATTCTTGGCTTTGGGACAGTAAGAATGAAAACTGTTTTCTTTTTCTACCTGTACCAGTTAGTGGAATAAAAGAGAGACTTGTATGGTGGCTGCGCCAGTACAATGAGCACTACTACAGGGCAAGGAGGTTTTACGAGCAGCACCTCAACAGAAGGAGCTCTGCAATGTACAGCCGACGTGTAAACCAGCCCAAAGAAATAAATTAACCTATCAAGTTCAGTAAATCGACAATGTATACAGTCCAAAGTTCAGCTTTGTTTAGGCTTTATTGCACTCTCAAGACCAACCATTCCGGTAAATTACCGTCGTTTGGGTTCGTTCTGAGTGCTATAGCAGTGTTGTTTCAAAGAAGTAATAAAACTTCAAAACTGGACTTTGAGTTACATGGCTGTGCTTAAGTCCTGAAGGCTCTGAAGCAGAATCTGTCTGTATCACCTGGGTGGTGTGTACCTGTTTGTGTGCTCCAGAGGGAGAGCGAGAGGGAGATCTTTACATATCTTCGTCATCTTGAATTTCAAAGGGCTTTACAAATCTCAGTCTTCCAAAATCTACTAAAACGCCATGCTTTGCATATGATTATGTGAAGCTCATTAGTAAGAGTACTAATGAGACTCACACACCCGAGGCAGATAAATGAGGTTCCAGAGCAAAATGATTTGCTTAAGGTCAGACTCCTGTGAGCTGACAGCAGAGCTGGAAATAGAAACCATTGTTTCCCAGTGTCTTGCGCCATGTTCCCACGGAGGGAATGTTGTTTTTAAAGATGAAAACATCTCTGTTTGTTCAGGATCTTTTGCTTCTCCTGCTTTCAATGTAATCTTCACAAATGCAAATGTTCTGACCTAGAGCTATGCAAGGCCTTCATTAAAAACTCTCTACATCATCAGGCCTCATGCAATTGTATGAGGCAGAAGGGATAGCACGACCTGACAATTCTCACGCCTTCCAAAGGATTGCCCTCCTTTCTTTAAAGTGTATTCAAACCATAGCTCCCAATGTGATTTAAGGCGGAAGCCATGCTATTAATTGTCAATCTTCGGCCATTAGGGCAGCCAGTTACTGGAAAGCAGTGTTTGTCTTACGTACACTAATAGCCCACTTAGTTTCATTTTTATCTTTATCTTTAGGCTTGGATGAAACATGCTGACCTTGCACCTCTGCCTTGAGGAGTTGTTTGGTGAGGGGTTGTAGGTGCTGCAGAGCAGGCACGATGCTAGAGAATCCCTGGTGGGGGGTGGGCAGTGGGACTCTGCCTGGAGCATGGCACCCACTGCAGTGCCCAGTGCTGGTGCCTGTGCAGAAGGTGGGATCCTATCCAAGGAGTGAGGGGCAGGTGGTGTGAGGAGGAGGTTAGAAAGTCACGGTTGTTTCCTTCCAAGAGCACTGCATCTCTGTCACCCTGTGTTTAACCCATGGATAGTGAAATCTCTCCTGTGCGTTTGCCCCTCTCTCCACAGTTTTTTCTCTCCCTTTCCTCCTTATGTACAGCATGCCTGTTCCTCATTTCCCTGTTATTTCTGGAACACATCCCATTGTTGGTCTTGTTAACCACTTGGAGCAGATTTTTGGCAATTCCAGGCTTGCAGGGAAGACTTGTGGCCCAGAAAGAAAAGAAATATATATATATATGCGCATGCATATCTGCATATACATACACATATATAAACATATGTACATATATATGTGAGAGAAGGAGAGAGTCTGCCCACAAGCTTACTGTATGTGCGTGTTTTTGGCAGGGCATCTGTGGCTGTGCTGCCACTTTCTATACCCCAAGTGCCAGCTCTTATTCCTGTGTCCTCCTGTAATTCTGAGCTTACCTGAAGCTGGGATGTTCACATACAAGAATTCATTCCTGCAGAATGGATGCGGCCCTGGGGAAGCTGTCTGTCTGTCCGTCCATCTGTGCAGGCAACGCACCTGCCTACGTGGCACATATTGCACAAGCCCTTGCAGGACAGATGCTGTTTTCCTTGCAAGTGCTCACGCTGGGGAATGCTGGAAAGGGGAGAAGAGTGTAGAGCAAACACTGTACTTGCTGCTTGTATAAACCAAGCAGATGAGCACACTGGTGCTCATTCTCCTGCTTATCTCGGTGTGACTGAACCAAGTGACGACTAGGGAGTGCAAATACCTTGTGTTGAATAAAATCATTTTTTGGAGGTTATCTGGAAACTGCCGGCTTTTTTAATACACTGAAACAATAGCAATAAAAGCTGTAAAACTCTGTTCTTCTTCTGGCACCAGCCCATTGTAAACAGCAAGCTACCGGGCTTAATTAGGCAATTCTGTGCCGTCGCTTTTAATAACTGAATGTTTGTCTCCCGGCTATTCAGGTGGGCTATTAGCGATATTTAATATTACTGGCAGTGTTGTTGCTTGCTCTGTGCCAGCTCTGGCAAGGAACAACACGATTCTTTCAGATAACAGAACTGCAGTAGTATTTTTCTGGATATAACTGAGAGAAAGGCCATGCACAGAGGCTGCACGCTCTTGTTCAGCTCCCCATTTTTTCTTGCAAGTGTTATTCCAGAGATCGAAAGGGTTAAGCAAAATAATAGCAAGAATAAGCATGTTGGTTCTAGCTTCTGTTATGGCAAACATCAGTATGTATTGACCTAAAAGGCAAATATTGATTGAAGTGAAAAACTGACGTCAAACTCCCAAGCGCTTTATATCTTGTTGTTTGGCACGTGAATGCAGTCCTGTGTGTATCGTGTGAAATACTTAGATTGGTTTAATTGCATCTGTGAAAAGCTGATGATCACAGTTCTCTTTTCAAGTGTAACAAATTTCTGCGTGACTAATGCTTCTGAAAAACAGAAATGGCCTGGACGATCTGGGCTGTTATTCCACATATGACATCAGTGTTTTTTTCAGAGAATTTGGTCTGTCCAAATTCTCAGGGTGTTTTTTTTCCTCCTTCTGTGTGCTTTGTACCAACATTTTCTCCTCTCCTGCAAATCTGGTGATGCAAAGCTGTTTATGGCTGAAGACTGGGATGTCTGGTCTCAGTGATAACCCTTTCCCCCCGCAGTTCTGTTGTAGCCACTATTGAGACTCGACCAGGACATGAATTCCAAAACAGCCACGAAGCTGTGTGTTGTATGAATGTCCAAGAGATCTCAGTGCCATGTCAGTGCTCTGGGTTATTTTCCTCTCTTCAAGAAGTGTCAGGATGACTGCAGGGCACTGACCGTACAGACGATGCTGGCAGCAAGGAGGACAGAAGAATCTTGTGTGTGAGCTGTGATAAAAACATCTTGTACAAGGTAATCTGTTTTTCTATGGAAAAGCTTACCTACAGCAACTATTTTTTTTGCTGCTCCTGAGCTAATTCTCAGTTCTTCTCTATTCTCAGTTTTGTACTGTACTGAATAATCTTTCAAGAGCTATGTTGCTCTGGCCAAGCAGATGGTGGCAGCAAGGTTTAGAACCACACAAGTATTCATATGTCTCTGATAATGTTTTTTGACCAGGGCCATTTTTCACAGAACCATTAAAGTTGGAAAAGACTGCTAAGATCATCTAGTCCAACTGTCAGCCAAGCCATCACCACCATGCTCACATGTTTCGGAGACCAGGAAGGTGCTCCATGCTACATGAAGGCAACTTTAGCTTTCCACCAGTGCTTTAACTGGTAGCTTCAGCAGCAAGACAGAGGTTGGTTGTATTTTGCCTTTCCAGTAAAAGCCTTCTTGCAGAGATAGTCGTGGCAGACGGTGTAAGGGACATGCATGCAGCTCTTGCTCCCCATGGTAAGAGACATGGCCAAGGCCCAGATGGTGGAGGTGGGCATGGATGCCGGGCTGGAGTTTGAGGATGTGGGTAACAAGAGATGGCTAAGAACAGGAATGTTTTGCTTGAGGGCCACAAGGGTAGCACAGGATGGGATGATGTGCCTGCAGCTTTGCCAGCGGCCTTTATGGAGCAAACTGCGATTAGGATTAGACTTGCAAATCTCCTCAGAAGCCCTTGGGAATGCACAGTCCTTGATTCATAGGGCTGGTCCCTGTGTGCACTGCACAGTGGAAAAAACCTTGACTAAAGATCTCACCCTTGCTCTGGCAGGGAACTAGGGAATCTGTTCCTTCAGCTGCTCAGCCTGGTGTCACATCTCAGCATGTCAAAGCCCTTATGTGTGGGTACCAGCTTTTCTCAACCTCTGTGCATTGAGTAAAGCTTGTGTTCATTTTTGTGAGCTACTGGCTGTGGATTGTACAATTACAGGTGTCCTCCGAAGAAGCACCCAAGAAGAGAATGGCCAAGTGGAAGATGATAAAAATCAGCTGTTGTCTTCTCAAAAGACATCTGACCATGTATATAAACTCAGTTTTGTTCCCCAATAGAAGTGAAGATTTACTGCTCTCCCCGAGTGCTGCTTTCATCAGCCCAGCACTAATCCACAGTTAACTTGAACTTAGGGGCTTAGAAGAGTGGCTTCATCTGAAGGCAATTTGAGCACTGTTTCTTCTTCTCTGCTTTTAGGGTGTTCCCACATCCTGCTTTCAAGCTCTTCTCTTTCAGAAACTCTAAAGGGAAGAACCTTTAATTGGAATGTTTTAATTAAATATAAAAGATGACATTCTCAAGCTGCAGCTCACTTCTGGCATCTTATATGTTAAGACAGAGATTACCAGGCTACATTAAAAACACACAGTGTGTGCCTTTTGATTTGTTTGGAAAATCTGCAAGGACTTGATGAAGAATTAAGCACACTGAATAGTTTTCCTTGAGCCTTGAAGGATTATCTGCAAGTTTAAAAGCACACACACACAAAACAAAAAACAAGGGTATTTTTCCAAGTATTTTCAGGTATTTGAGCTATGTGGTAAAACAAGGTCTCCAACTAGCATTTTCTTCTGTTTTGCAGGATTTCTTCTCCACGTTAGACCTACTGCCTTCAGGGAAAAACATGGCAGATAAGATTGGCGTTTAGCAACAGAAGGTACTGGAGAATCCCACTGCCTCCTCCTGTGGGGAAGAGCAAGAAGGAAGCTTGAGTTGAAAAGGTGCAAATTGGGGTACTTGCATTTTCCCTTTTCTTCCAGTTGACTTTATGCATAATATGTTTTATGAGATCAGCCTATTGTTTCAGCCCACTCCCCATGCATGTTGGTCTGGAGGGGTGCAAACCTGATGCTTCAGAGGAAATCTTGTAATGCATTGCAACCTGGTTCTGTAATGTGGCACATGTGGGGTGAAGAAAAATAGGAGAGCTTCTTTCCAAACTTACTGCATCTCTTATTCAAGGGCTGACCGTCCATTTTTGTTAAGAGTTTGTGGTGATGTATTATTATAATATCTTAGTATTGTGTAAGGCAGATATTGGGTCCATTGCATTTTAATTGCAGGAGTACTGTGATTGCTTCGGTGTTTGAATATTGCAAGGTAAAAAGCAACAGGGGGCAATAGAAGGAGCTGCTTTAAATATAATTCAGCTGAAAATGAAAGGCTCTCTGCATGATATGTAGCTTTTGCTGTGTCACCAGGATCATCACATGTGAGCCCATCCCCGGTGTGGGGATGGTAGTGAAGAGGGGGTGATGCTGGTCACAGGCTCGTCATAGTTCAACATGTGACTGCGAGTAACCCAAGTGGCTTTGTTTTGTGTCTTGCTGGGACAAAGTGGGGTGTTGTGCACCCAAGAGATCTCTGGGGTGTTCCAATGGCTTGTGCTGAATGGGGTAAACTGCCCGACTGAGGATACAGAGCACACCCAGTTTGTTGCCCAGGCCTGGCCTTGCAAATTTATCTCGGTCACCAAAGGCATTTATTAAACTCTGACTCACCCCACAGAGGAAAGGTAACTTTGTGTTGCAGCTGGTCTGCAGTAAAACCGCACTTCAAGAAACCTTCCTGCTGATGAGCTCACCAGCTCTGCAGTGGTGATTCTTCACCTTGAAAACAGAGTGCAGGATGTTGGCCCAATGGCAAGTGACTTGGTTGAAAGAAGAACAAGAATGCTTCTCACAATTTACCACTAAACCAGGGTTTCAAGTACTTTGTTTACAGAGGGAGGAAGAGGTGATTCATCTTTCTCTGGGTAGGTGGGTGATGTTCCTCTTACCAGCCTGGGTATTCCCCTGCCTCCACCTACTTGTGCTGAGAGGAAGGCATTGCTCTTGAGGCTCTTCTTCATGTCTGTGCTGCCAGAGAGCAAGTGGCAAATTTTGGGTGCCTCCAGCGATGCTGTCGGGGGCACAGCAGGCAGCAGTCAAGCTGTCTGCCCTGTATCACCACTATGTGGTTCTACAAGGGCTCAGGGCACTGCTCTGCTTCTGGCACAGAGACCAGGTGCCAAGTTTCCACTTGATCAGCATGGCTTTGCCTTCCATGCTCTGGCTGCTATGTACAGGTCAGGTAGAGGCTTCAGAAAGATGCATCTGAAATAATAGCTGGCTGACCAGTGAAATGGCAGGCCACTTTATCACACTGGAGTGCTAGCTCTGACATTGGCTATGCACCAGAATTTTGTTTGGAAGAATTCTGATGGAGCCAACATATTTTGTACTTTGTAGCTGGGGTCAGTCACAGAGTGCAGGAGGTTGAGCTATGTCTTGCAGGGTGAGGTTTTTTTTTTGTTTTGAGCAATTTGGATGTGATCTTGCTCCTTATTCTTTTCATGATGTCAAACCCAATGTTGCTGAATAGTTGTGGAAAGGAGAATAGATGGCCTGACCTTGTTCTACAGTTTGAAAGCAAACTGGTGCCTTCTAAGAATTCTTGCCATAGTGTGAGTCCAGTTAATTTCTGTCTGTTCATAATAATTCCTTATTAGCATTATTGACTTGCTACACATCTATTTACAAGATTGATATCCATGTCTGCTTTTGCAGCTGGACATCATATGGGACCTGGCCAAGGGACAATATCCACTTGTACGGCTTATGAATTAACTCCATCTATGCTCTGAGGTGGAAGTTTCTATCAGCTCTTTAGCTGAAATAACATGCAGTCAGTTAAATATTTGGGTTCTGCATAACATCAGTAGTGGCAAAGAAATCAAGAGCCAGTAACACTATTATACAATATATGAAACCAACGTACATCTGCCATCTTGGGTAATGTGTTTATGTACACTTACACATGTATATTTGTCTCCACATAGTTAATTCTCGAGGTGGAGCTACTACCCTGCGTCACATCTGCTTCGTAATAAGCTTTTTGGATTGAAGTGGAAGAAACCACTCTATTACTTTGCTGAAAAAAATGTTTAATTTACTTCCATTTTTCTTGGAAGATGAGGAGTTCTGGCAAAACCTTCCCTTTAATTTGCCCAACAAGTCAGCTGATGACACTAAAGACAAGGTCAGTGCAGCCAGTGAGTAGGGTCAACTGAGCAGAACAGGAGTGCCCATATTGCCTACAATCCGGTGAGCCCCAAAGAGCCCAGCAGCTGTGCTGCTTCCCAAGGAGAGTCTGAGGCTGCTGACTTAGGTGCTCGTTATTCTCATGTAAGTTTCTCAGTGAAAGCAGGACCAGGCTCTGCAAATTAGCGGAAGGTCTGTTAACTGGACATATTTTTTGGTGCCTACTACAGAGTGGCTTGCTGGAACTGTAGATGTTAACTTTGAAACTGCTCTGGTCATCATTCTCAAGGGACTCAGTCTCACTTGCTGACATAGAGTCCTCTCAGCCCCACACCCCCAGGGAGATGAAAAATAGAAATGAGAAACGATAGGTTAAAAAACTAGAACTCTGGCTCCCTTTTTCACTTCTACCCCCCTCCTTGAGGTCAACAGTGATGAAAATATAACTGATAAGAAGAAATTTTCAATAGATTGTTTCTCTAGTGTCAATACGCAACCTTATCTAGAGAAAAAGGAAGCACGGGATGTTTCACTGATACCTGTGTTAGCCATTTGCTTGTTTCCTTTTATATCTTTGTTAATTTATTTATTTTTAATCTTGAGAGATTTCCTTCCGATTAGAGCCTTCCTCTTCTTTTCGTTCCATTTCTTCATTTCCTGCAGGGCTTTATTCCCAGCTGTGACGTGGTTTGCTAATGGCTTATGGCTGTAGAATGGAAAAAAAGTCTTAGATGGGAAAATATTTGCCTAGACTGACCTTAGGCTCACAGCAAGGAGAAAAAGCATCTAAAAGCTTTGAGACTGCTTTTGGAACATCCTGCTCTGCTATTAAAGAGATATCCCTAAATGATAAACTTTTTCCTCTGTCTGGGCTAAGTTTTCTCATTATGGGTTGATTCTTCCATACTTGGAGAGCCATTTCCTGATAACTGCATATGACTTAATTCATGACTCCATGTGTACAGTGATATTCAGTGAAATGGCAAGGTTGCAGTGGACTTCAGTTCTACTGCTAACTTTGTATTAGCCTTTATCAAATTACTTTCCTGTAAGGGGCCTAGGGGTTATAACTGATTTTTTGTATTTTCTGAGACTGGGTTTACAGATAAGCGGTACCATTACCCAGCATTTTTTCCCTTTTGCTAGCAGGCTGCATAGATTTATACCCTCCGTTCCTCAGATGTTGGCTTTTGTGATAGAAAAATAGCAGCAGTGATGTAAGTTCCTCTCGAGAAAAGCAACAATATAATTGTCCAAGTGCTCTCTATACTCCTCCATTCCTCTGCCATGAGAAATGACAGAGAAGTAATTTTTACATCCCTACAATACACCCTGGGTATCTGTTAAGGCAAATCCATACTTGCATGTGTACCTTATGGATCATCAAACCTGCTTGGTAGAATCTTCGATCCTGGCTATTTATTTGCTATGGTTTTGCTGCCTTTTGAAACTGAATTTGAATGCTATGACAATATAGTTTAGAGATGGCAAAGCAAAGAAAACATCTTGTCTTAGCATTCTGGTTCCTGGAAGAGGGGTATGCAGAACAGAGGGAAGTTGGGATTTACCTAAAAACAGGTGGAACCCAAACCACGATGTGTGTAGCTCCACTTAGCTACAAACTATTACATCAGCAGTGGATTTAATCCACAGAAAACATCTAAGGATTAGATGTATGAGGCATCTAGAATTAATATGTGCACATTAATAGCAATTATTTTCTTCTGGTTTTGATTACTGGATAATGGTGGTGTTACTAAGTAGTTGTTCTCCCTTCCAGCTCTCTAGTATTTTTATTCCTCTGCCTGTCTTGCTGTTTTAAGAGGTTTTTTTTTTCCTTTCCTGGTTTTGTTTGTAAACAAGGAAGCATATGTCAGGGCCTGAAACCTATTAGAGATCTAGTCCAAAAACCTTGAAATGAAAGTGGGTGATTATCTTGCCTTTGAGCTCAGCTGACTGTCAAGCTAATAGTTAGGAATGATTTTAAGCCTAACTCTTCCACGCATTCATAGCAGTGATTCTGGATATTCTGTTTATCTGTATTGACTGACCAGTTGATCATTTGCTTCTTTTCTTCCAAAGAGTTTCTGAATGGTACCAGTATAAAAATTTTAATGGGAAGCTGCAGTTGGTCTTCTCATCAACTTTTAATGTTTTGTTATTGAAGAAAATACATGAAAAGCTCTAGTTTTTAAATTCTTCTGCATTCTACCTATTAAGAGCTGCTGTCCTTTCCTTGTGTGATCACCACGCCTATTGAGTGCCTTACATGAATGGCAAAGCCACCATGTCTGGTGCAATAACTTACTGCCATACCTGACATTTAAAATCCTCTGAGTGTCTATTCTATACTTTCTCCCACTGTATGTCTTGATGTATGTGAAGCATTCTAATGTCCCCCCAAAGTGCAAAATGAATGTAAAACCCAGCAAAAAAAGGTTACAAGTGTCTGTTGCTAGTGATGATGAATTCTGATTTGGGTTATGCAAGTCTGTACAAAAGGAAAATGAGTAGAAATAGCAGTACTATTGTATTTTCCTTCTTTGTTTTTGAAATTGGACCAAAAATTGCCTATGTATATGATTTTGAGATATTCACATAAGGTGAAGCCTGTAACTTTCTTTGAGAGAGCAACTGACTTTTGTGCATGTTGGTGTACCTACTGGCTGCTGGAACAATGAGGCACTGAGAGCTGCTGAGCCGAAGAGAGGAACCACAGCTAGCATATGTTACGTCTGTCAGCCCATTTGCAATACGTAATAGAAACGTTTCCCTCTGGATTTAGGGTGAGTCATGAAAATGTCTCACTGTAGAAAATGTCAGAGCACTTTCTGTAACGGCGCCAATTTTGATACATTATTGCTCTTTCCATACTAAGAAATGGCTTTCCAGTGACTCTGACTAACAAAGTGCTAAAAATTCACCAGCCTGCAGCAGTGACTTCTGTGTCCACAATTCCCACTGACCAGACTAAGGATCAGCAAACTGCTGGTGCTGCATCCACCACTGTGCTTCACTCTCCTTACTGGCCGCCCTGGGCAGAATGCCACTGTGCCTATATCTGTGCAGACTTTGGGAAGCACCTCAGCTTGGTATCCCTTCTGAAGCAGCTCTTCGTCTCAGGAATTGCCTTCCTCTGGCCACTGGCTGCTCTGATGTGACAGAGTTCACTGTGAAGCAACTGAATTGACAGCAGGAATGCAACAGACCTGATCCAGCCACCAGCATGTTCAAAAGCATTGACACATGGCCTGAGTTACCTGAAGCGGTTGATAGTTGTTTGATGATGATGCAAATAGAGTCCAATTTCAGCTGTGGTGTTGGCTCCCAGGCAGCA
This sequence comes from Excalfactoria chinensis, assembly GCF_039878825.1. Lineage (NCBI taxonomy): Eukaryota > Metazoa > Chordata > Aves > Galliformes > Phasianidae > Excalfactoria > Excalfactoria chinensis. The sequence continues at coordinate 81,198,679 of NC_092825.1, forward strand.
ATGACCTGTTCAGCTCTTCCTGTTCCCAGTATCCTGGTGTCAGACAAGACTGAAAATTCCCCTGGTGCCTTGGCAGTCTGTATTGAAAGGATCATTTCATCTCTTCTGGAGTGAAAAACTCTCACCTTGCTCTGATTTAGACCTGTGGGATTTTTCATTGATCTCTATGCAGAAGCCATATTCTGAGGACCTGTCTGAGCACAGTTTCACCTATCTGCGCTCTGCACACTTTTATTATCCAAAATTATGATGCTAAAATCACATTCACTGACTTGAAGTCTCTCCTCCACATCCTGACCTGATTCTCAGAACACCCTCCATGATGTGTTGAACTGGAATTACTCTCAGCACCACTGGCAATACTTGTGGAAAACCGCTGTAATAGCTGCTTAGTAGCACTTGATATGGTTTATTGTGTCTTTATGAATGTTTTCACCGAGTTCCCTTCTGATGTGCTCATTTCTAGCAACCACCAAGCACTGATTGTGCCCTTGGAGACAGTGGGCGGAAGAGCTCAGCTGCAGCCCAGGCCTCTCATCCCATGGGGCTGTGCACTCCATGTGAGTCAGCGACTGTGCCTCAGCCTCACTGTGTGCATGACAGGACAGCGGCATGGGTAGACAGCAGAATTGGCAGGCTCTGTTGTCCCAGCATCACCCATCAGTTAGTTCTTGGTGCAAGGCCAAGGCATGGTGTGAAGAACTCTAAGGCTGCCTGGAAGCACACCACATGTGCTTGGGGTCAGCTCTTGCAGTGGAAAAGTTGCAGTTGGGAAAGAGGCATGGGAGGAGAGCCTTGGGCTGGCTAATGCATCCCAAAACATCTGCAGTGGGTATTTTCTGTATGGCTTTTTCACTGGCATGGTTATTCAGTTCTATCTAAGCTCTTTGTGAAGGAAGTGAAGTGGAGGGAAAAGCAAAAAAAAATAAAAAAATAAAAGGTCCTTGTTTCTAATGGTAGTGCTTAAAAATAATATAAAACTGTCCACAGTGGCCAAACCACAGAAATTGCCATGCAGATCCAAGAGCAGGTGTGCCTCCTGGAGCTATTGGAACAGCATCAGAAACCTGCTGGATCCCTGCTAAAAAGTGTCCTTTTAATTCTTGGTCAAATTCTACTCCAAATGTGGTTGAAAGCAAAACTGCTATTTACTTTAATGCTCACCAGCTTTCATCTGTTGTTTTTGGAATAAACTGAGTTCAGACGTGAGAAGTGCAATGTGCCGCTGTGAAGATGGTAAGTTGGTGCTGTGCTGGGAGAGGATGGGAATGAGATGCTTGTACATTCAGGTCTAAGGGACAAGGCCTTTTAGGACTTAGATGTGGCAAATGATAATCCTGGTCTTACCACCATAAAGTTGAGGATATAGCTTTCCATCCTCCTCTCTTTTTCCTTAATTTGACCTGTAGAACCCTTGGATAGCTGCAGCCAAATGATTATATTTGTGCCCACTGTGAACATTTCCATGTTTTTTTTAACTTGTTCCATTCTGCTATGCCAGCAGCTCTGGAGGAGCCATCGCCGTGCCTGCAGCTGTGGATGTGACCAAGCTAGCAAAGAAGCTTTACCATTGGGTTCCTGCTCTACCCTGGTGCTACATGTGGCCTCCACCAGCATGGATAGGTGCTCATGCTTAGCTGGCCAATGGAGCAGGGCTTTAAACTCCACCAACGTGATGCCTACCAGGTAGGGGTTCAGGCATTTTTAGTGCTGTGGAAATTACTCCATTCCATCAATAGTAGTAGACTGTCTCAGTGCATTCTTGTATCGCTACAGAAATACGGAGAGAACAAGTTCTGTTGTACACATAGGCACATAGAATCACACAGAATGACCCAGGTTGGATACATAGGGGGTGTATTTCTTAATTTCATAATCATTCAGCCAGTTTTTTTTCTGCCAGAGTGGATATGAGGTGGTAACTCGCATTTAATGCAAACTTCCAAACAGTCTGAAACCTTCCATCATTATTTTCTCAATTCATGCCTATCAAAAACTACCACATAAATAATTGATCTATTATTCAGTGGGAGAACTCCTCTCCCTCCCACTTTCCTCCCCCCTGTTTCCCAAAGCATTCCCTCTCACTTAAAGCCTTCCAAAACATTTGAGACTTGATAGTCCAGCATGCCAAGCACCCTGGCCCTGATTCAGTAGAGCACTTAAACTAGTAATAATTTCATTTGAAGTCAATGAAATTATTTGCATGCTTTAGTTGCTTTGGAGTGAATTACTCCATATTCAGTTGGGTGGAGCCCATCCAGTTCTGTCCTGGTTGCGCAGCTCAGATTTCCTAGACAGGGAGGAAAGCTGGAGCAGTCCTTCTCAGTGCTTGTGCTGATGGTGAACAAAGGGAAGCGGCACCTAGAAAGGGGATTTCTGGGCAGGCTGGGGTTGTGGTTCACTAGGGCTGCATTGTAAAAGGCTTGTTCTCATTGTACTCTTATCAGAGCCTGGGAGATTACTCTTATCACAACCTGTAACATTATTTTTATCAGCTTGAAAGATGATTCTTTTATATCAGGGCAGCTGTGAGCCTTGTAAGACCTCTTGCTTTATTTACTTCTCTGCTGTACTTCTCTGCCTCTCACCCATCAGTATTTGCCCTTTGATATGAAAGCTCACAGTCGACTGACTTTTAAATGTGCTACACTGAGCTGGAGGCATTTTGCAGTGTAAAATGAATGGATATGTGATTTAGACTACTGCCTCTCCATTCCCAGCTAAAACCGTGGCTCAGGCTAGGCACCAGCATTTGCTCCTGACAGCAAAAGCTGATGGCAGAACACGAGGGTAAGCAGCAATGATTTCATCTGTGCTACCTCGAGCTGCTTGGGTGTGCTCATGGACGAGCTCAGAAGCTCTCTGGGCAGGAACACCTTTGCTATTTGATATGGAGTCCACAATAAGATTGGAGCTCCTGAATCCTCTTGGGAACAGCATTTCTTCTTCTTAATAATAGTAATAATAATAATAATAGTAATTATAATACTATTTAGACATGTTCTTGTATTTTGCTACTTCATTCTGGAAACCTTATCACAGGGTGACATCAGCATGTACTCCAGACCTCCTATTTCAGTAGGATCTGGATTAAGCTTTTACAGTAGTCTGTATAGACTTTTAACAGGATTTTAAATTCAGTCTTGAAATGATGTTGCATGTTGACAAGATCCAAAAGGAAAGATGAAAAAAAGCCTGAAAATACCTCTCCCATCTCCAACCTCAATCTAAACCCTCCTCACCACCAGATTTTGCTGAGGCAGTAGTATCAATTGAATGTGCCATGCTTTTTGTACATTTTAGGTCAGCCAGACATCCTAGTCCCTGACTGACAGCAATTTTGGCAAAGGCCTGCAGTATGTATCTGGCCTATATGGTGCACAGTGAGGCACCTTGCCAGCAGAGATTTAGGCAGGTATTTGAGTCCGGATGAGTTTCACAATCTCTGGAAGCCCCTGGGCTGATAGGAGTGTTTACTGGGTGCTGCAAGGGAGAGTAACGCTCAGCAGCTTCAGGGTGGAGCTCATCTTCCTGCTTCCAAACAGCTTGTCATGAATGCCCTAGTCTGAGAGAAAAGGGACAGTGGCGTTTCCCAGTGCTTGTACCCAGGGTAATAAAGGGAAGAGAGACTAGTGGGAGTCTTTGGAAGCCTCTAACTCACCATAGGAGCATAAATATCTTCAAGGGATTGCCCTGGGGTGCTTCTTAAAAAAGCAGCCGGGTTAAAGTGGCTTTGTTAAGTTTGTTCCCATGAATATGATTTTCCCCAGGCATACTTTTTACATATACTTGTTAGATAAAAGCTACCACACAGTAAAAAAAACCAAAAACCAACAGCAACAAAAAAACAACAAAAAAAAACAACAGCATGCAACCCTCTTAATTAAAGATATGGAGTGAAGGAGGCTCCTCGTACAAACAAGAAAGAGATGAGATGGTTCTGGTTTAAAAATCTCTGAGAAATAAAGCTGCCAGTGGCTGCTGTGGTGGTCCACCCAGCCTTCTGCGCAGTGCCTGGCCTCAGCAATTACCCATGGCCAAGGGGTACCCAGATGACCCGGTGCCTTACTCGCCTCCAGCCACTCCAACCAACCTCTAATTTCCTGGCAATAGCAGGTGTTGGGAAATCCTACTAGAAAGCTGCTCCTGTCAGTCTCCTTTCCAGGGCTGGTCCCTCTGTCATACCCGGCCTTGGTTATCTGCCTGCCTGCTGGAATTCTGGTGTTCCCAGATTCCTGGAAGGTTTCCCAAATATATGACACATTTCAGAGGATAGGCTCCTGCCATGTAAGTGACAATGGCATGATTCTGTTTGTGGACACAATCATAGTGCTAGCTGTCCCATCCCTGCTCAGTGCAGAACTTCCCAGTGTTTTCCTTTCCTCTCCTCTAGTGAACTTCGAGATCCCTCTCTTTTAGATGTGTGAGCCCCCCCCTCCCCCCCCTCCATCTGAGGCACAGTGATTTTAATGTAGCTTTTTTTCCAGCTTAACTGTCATGTGCTGCAGAAACGATTCTAGATTCTAAAGGGCTCGAATCCCAGGAGTTGGACTCGATGATCTCTAAGGTCCCTTCCAACTCGCACGATACTATGATACTATGATTCCACAGTGCTCAGGTCCTAGGAGCAACACTTACCCACCCTCAAGGCTTGAGAGTGTAATGCAGAGGAAATGAAAGCAATGACTTGTGCTGGTGGAAAAGCCAATAGCTGGATGTACCTCTTTTGTGCCGGTAAACGCAATCATGCCGAATACTTTCTTTGATGTAAATTCACTTTTGTGAACAAGCCTGTAATGTTCTATTTGAAAACCAGGAAATTTCTGTTGTTGAAGATTTGGAAGCTCTAAATGCTTTTGTTGGTATGTGATGACAGGTAAGACACATGGGTTATGCCTTTCTAAACATATTGGTCTGAGACATTGTGGAGGGAGAGGAAAGGTGGAAAGGGAATGGGAAGATCCTTCACTGGCCGAGAGCTGTGGAGCATTTGGTTTGGAAAGTCCATATGGCTCAATAGATGAGTATTTGTCATCTGATGGAAAGGGGCTTCGCAGTGCTATCCCACGTACTGTGCTACAGCTTGTGTTCATGTAGGTGTTTTGGGAGCTCAGTGATGTGCTGAGCCCCTTCTGAGAGGGCAATATGAAAGTAGGGATGCCAGGAGAAGCTGGGTCTTTGCAAAGGGTGGCTGGCTGATGCTGAAGGATGGTTCTTGTGGGTCTGGATAGTGTGACCACTGGGTACTCTGTCAGTGGTGCAACGCCATGGCTGTGACAGCAAAGGGAGGGAAGCCAACCATGCTACCAGCTGCTGGGCAGTGCTTACCCATGGAGAAGAGTGTGGCTGTGGAGGCATACACATTGGTAAGAGTGTTTGTTAGCAATACAAACACAAGTATCAAGAAGTAGTCTGGCAGCTCAGTAATGGAGTGGTAGAACTGATTGAACCAAATAATGCCAGTGGAAAACAGAGCTAGAAAAATACTGTGAGATCTAGCGGATAGTCCAGACTTAGTAAACCACTGTGAGAGCGACAGCAGCAGTTTATCTAGCACACCCATCAGTCTGTTCATGGGAACCCATGCAGTGAAGTGTTTATTCAGAGGGCTAGTTGTGTAGGTGGCCTAGCGTGTTATCACAGAAACGAAATGTTAGTCATGAGAGCATACTCACCAGACATGCCTCCTGCATGCACCTTCTCGTGCAGCAGCCAGCTTTATTTGCTGGCAGCACACTGGTCCCTGCCAACTTGGCATGGGAACGTGGCAGGACAGGACTTGACGGGAAGCCTGGAAGACAAAGCTGCTCTGCCAGCACCAGGCACTGGGGCTGTATTTCCACATCTAATCGGTCTAATTCACATTTGAATTAATACAGCATATATGAAGAAGCTTATAGCTAACGAGCAATTGTGGTTTTGTTTTTCAAATCTTTATCTTGCTTTCTGATCAATGAAACTAACTCTGTGGCCTACAAACAAAGTTAACACACTGAGGCTTTCCAAAATATGTAACTCCTATGTTGGCTTGATTTTTGGGTGCCCAGCTTTAAACTTTAAGTGACTTTTGGAAATGCAGATTCTGATAATGGAATTGAGCACAGCACAATAGAGGGTCCTAAATTACAAATGCCTTGGCTTAAAGTACTTAGATCTTGTCTTTACTTGTGTGTGAAAGAAGACATTCACAGAATCACAGAATTTTCAAGGTTGGAAAGGACCTAGAAGATCATCCAGTCCAACCATTACCAATACTTCTCAGCTATATCATATCCCTATGAATGCTGCAAGCCCTAGTTTCATACAAGTGTAACTGAATCCAGAAATGTATTCTCTGGGAAATAACGAGCAGTGTTAAGTCAATGTATGTAAGATCATTTTCCCTCTTTTTGGCTGTTCCAGTAGTGTTAAAGCAGTATAACTCCTAGCACAGTCTTTTCTCTTGAATAATATAAAGTGATCTAAGGATTTTCTGCTTCAGAAAAGTTTTGGTATGTGGTAGAACTCTCTGGTCAGCACGCTGGGACATTATTTCTGCAGTTGTTCATTCCTCAGTTACTCTAATTATAATAAGAATCTCTTATTCAAATGAGGAATGTCTTGAATTTTGAAAACAGAATAGAAGCAGATAAATACAAGAAAGTTGTATTTATTGTGCTGTTGAGTCATAGAGGGGAGACAGATTTTGATTGTAGAGGGAAAGCAATACACTTTCAGGGATGGAGAAAACCCCTGGTCTTGGGCTGTCCCTTAGGGCTGTATTTGGTAGCCTTGCTTCAGAGCAAAGTAGCTCAGTAGCTTGTAACAAGCTCCATGCAGCACAGCCTGAAGAGCCCAGATCATCCCTTAAGGATGCCCATGACTGACAAAGCATATGATGCTGGGGAGGTTTCCTGTGTGTTACAGCAAGGGAGGAGTTAGCTCCATGCATTGCTAGCGCATACTAGCAGAGTCCTCAGTGAGGGCTTCATCTGTGCACATTTGCAACTTGTTCATCATTCTTCCTGCTTTTGCAGCATGTCAATTAATGCCTTCCAGATATGGCAGAAGTATTGAATGCTGCAGGGAGACTTGAAGAAGGAGGCTGTGGGACCCATGGTAGGGCCATATTAAGAAAGTAGAAGAGGCTTTGGCAGGCAACGAGCACCTGAGGCCCAGTTCCACCTGCACCCTGGCTTGAGGAGGCGTTCCCATTGCCACTACTCTATTAATTTGCCCGCACTGCAAGTTGCCAGGGATTTTTAACTATCATTTTCTTGGTACTTATTGATTTTATTATATTGCCTAAAGGCATAGAAATAATTAGCAGCAGTCTTCCCATTGCATCTGCCATATAGTTAATTAGAGGTTTTATACTGTAGAGTAGTCATGTGAGAAAAACTGTGCTTTAGCAACTCAAATTTATGTTTTTCAACTAATGTGAAATAGCAGATCTCCACTAACTCCTACAGGCCCTCCTCACTTTACAGTAGCGGCAGAAAAATGGTTCCAAGTGTCACAGCAAACACCAAAGTCTTCTGTTTTGTGCATACTTGTAGGCCCTGCAGGTGCTCTAGGGACACTCCTGCTGTTAAGCAGCTTGTTGGGGAATTAAGCCAACTTGTTGCACATCAGGGCACTGTTCCCCCATTTTTCTTTCTGTCACTGTGGGAGGGACCTGGCAGCTCTGCATTTCCACATTCTTCACATTCATCCAGTGTTTAGGATACCGGTTTGCCCTAGGCTCAGGACTCTGGGCCTTGCCATGGCAAAATTAAACACTGATGCACGCACAGGAGGTAGCTAGCAGACCGCACGTGCTTTGTCCACCCCCCTGTGAGGCCCTCCATGCAGAGCATGGCCCATAGGCAAGATGGTGGCCGTGCACATTTGAATATGGTTGATGATCAGTGTGTGCACATTGCTGTGTTGCTTGTTGTGTCTGTTGATAGCAAACTTGATGCTCAGGTGCTGCTAGGAGTGGCAGAAATGCGCTTTGTTAGTGTGCATCTGTGTTTGTGTGTACCCATGGCAGAGAGGAAAAAGAAACTTGCACAAGCCAGTAGTTAGTTTGGATATTGATAATGAATCTTTCTCTTGTAATTGAGTGGCTTAAATCCAGCTCATGGCCTAGGGAGAATAATGTTTATTCCTGAAACAAAGGCTCTTCAGCATGATTCTCTGGCCATGGTTCAGTGCCTGATATCCATTTCTTAGATCAGAGTAGATATACACATGTTCCAGACAGGAAGCGAGGCTGGTGGCTGCTCAAGGTGGAATCAATCTCATCTCCTCTTGAAAGGCTTCTCCTATTAGACAGGGAGGAAGGATGTGCTGGTCTCAGCAGAGCTCTGTCCGTAAGCCCTCACCTCTCTGAGTAGGTGCTGTGCCACACAACTGGTGGTTCTCTGAAGATCCCATGTTTAAGTACTTGTTCCATCTTATGACCTGCAGAGATCGATTGTGCTGTGGTGGGGAACACAACATTGGCTACAGCTGGTTTTGAGTTGAGTGGCACTACTTTGTGCTGAGAAGAGTGACTGCATATATGATCTGGTGGGATTTCTTTTTGGGGGTCCTGGTCAGCAAAGTGGGATAGGTGGAGGTGCAGAGCAGGACATCTCTCAGTGGCATCCCAGGGATGGCATCTGAGCAGAGACTGGGATTTTGGCACATTCTGCTTTTGGGTATTCTACTGTGAGATGCTGTAAGTGATGCGCCTTTTATTTCTGCAGCCACTGCCCTACTTGCATGGCAACCTCTTTGAGCCTGGGTGCTGCTTGTCTTTCTGTTGTGCCCTGCAGCCTTGATTTGGTATAATGCTTTGCAGGTACCTGAGCTGGCTGTGGGATTGGGAGCACAGATGTGAAGCCTGCCTGGGGCACACATTCTGAACTGGGGGCTCTGGGGATGTTAATTGCTTTCCAGTTACTCTGCTGATGACCCAGGGCTGGTATAAGCACCCAAATTAGATGCCAAAAACTAACCTAAGAGAGCACAACTGTCTTCAGCCTCTCTCAATACGTGCGTTTAACCCTCAAGTGTGTTATTACATGGCTGATGTCTGATTTTTCTCTGACCTTTTCAACCTGAAGGCTCTTCTATGTACAGTCAGTGTGGCACTGACCTATGTCTGGAAAACAAAAAATATGTTGAACATTGTCTTCCAGCTACCTTTGTTGGATCTTGAAATAAGGCTCAACTATTTGTGTGCCCCAGACTGCAGTTCAAGGTGCGTGTTCAGTTTGGATGGTAGAGAGTATTTAAAAATATAACTTTGCTAAGCCTTCCAAAGGTTTCTGTTACATCAGTAGAAAAAATGAAGTTCTGCTTGCTAAAAGCTTGCTTCCTCTTAGATAACTACCCATACATTGCCTAGCTCAGATAAAATACCCTCGCTGTAGCTCAAAGCTATTACTGTGTTAGAAGTGAACTTCCCATCTGAGTCTTGCACAAAAGGACTAGTAACCTCAAAATAGTTGTAAGTGAATGAGCAGCAGCTGGGCTATACATTGGTTGCTTCTTCAGAGATGGCTTTTTAAAATTTCTTCTTTAAATATCTGGCCAGGCTGTATTCCTTTTTAACTCCTTAACTCCTTTTTAATTTAAGGCAACTTCACTCTCAGCCGGCTTGCTAAAGGAAGACAATACCATCACCTGCCTGCTCATTACTGCTTCTGTGCCTGAGAGAGGCAGCCATGAAAGCGTCAGACCTCTCTGGTGTGTGGTGGAGGGATCCCTGTGACTGTATCTTGGTCACAACCTGACTGCCTCCAGCAAGTAGCTGCCTCGGGGTGTCTGAGGGTTCACTCTCAGCACAAGCGCACAAGGAAGGTTAATGCATGGGTAGGCAATGCAAAGCCCTGACTAGATCTGCCAGCAAAACTGCTTGTTATCAGCACCCTGATGGAGATGAAAGGAGCCCCATTTAGCTATTTAAACTTTTTGAATGAGTGTGCTCTGAATGAACTTAATGAAGGAGGTAGGCAGGTTATAGGCATGTTGGGATGCTGAGCTGACAGTGAGATCTGGAAATCCCATCCACCCATGACCTCTCAATTAGAGCAGTGTGTGTGGCTGTGAAATAACCCCCATTACTTTTGAGCAGGAAACAAGAAAGGCTGCATACATCCCCAGCAATGGGAAGTTGCCCAATGGTATTACTAAATGGTAGAGCTATCCTCCACCATTTAGAGGGAAGCAAATATCTGAGTGTCTGCTGTGATTAAAGTTGTTCCTGAACTCCCAGATACTTTAAGCTGCAGAATGATGTGATGAGAAGCAGCACTGGGGTTAAACTGGTTAAATGATTCCTGGGGTTAATCTTTGAGCCTCTCTAAAGAACTCAAGAGCTACTGAAAGTTGAAGCTAGCATTTTTCCCCAGAGTGATTCTCTTGGTGAGGCTTCAGTGGGTAGAATTCAGCAGGAAAAAAGAAGGGGAGAAATCTAGAATTTCCCTCTGCAATTAACTGTGGTCAGGACACAGCAATCTACTTGCATGCCTACAGTTAACCTTCAAGTGAGAGGTTACTGGAGTCCTTATCAATGAGCAGAAGGTGCTGTGGTTGGAGTTCTGTTGTCTTCTTAAATGTCGTGTAGTGAGGGGTTTCCCTTCCAGCAGCTGCCCAGCATTTTGAAACACACTTTGAGGAATCTATTGTTATCACTACAGAAAAATACCTTGCTCATTATTTTAATTTAAATGAATTCTTCTGTCCTCTCCAGACAGCATCTGAGGCTGAGCTGGCTGAAGCAGATTGCCGTTGTCTTGACTAGCTTAACACAGCCCTAATGAATTTCCGGCTTGAGGAAAAACTTTCCTCTTAAAACATGGCTTTCTACAACTGCAAGTCTTGCCAGGAGAGAGGCTGGGATGCAATGCACTGCTTCAGATACAGATCTGCCTTGAAACAGCAGTCAGGGCCTGATTCTCCATGTCAGGTCTTCCAGTGGCTTTAATGTGTGTGTGTGAGCCATGGGGCTGTGCCCAAGAACATTGCAGAGGAAGAGGAATGAGTGGGAGCTGGCATCAGCAAGGAACAGGATGGGAAGGGGGGAGCCCAGTGGGAAACCAAGCTCATCCCTGAGCCATTTCTGTTGGAGATGGCATTTGTAGGGTTGTTGAGGGACCCCACGCCCCTCTCTGGGTGCCTGCAGCGTGAGCTGTGAGAGCTGCTGATTTGTACAAAGTCAGAAGATCTGTTCCCAACCTGAGTAATCGTTTCCAAAATTCCTACTGGCTTTCTAAGGAAGTGAAAAGCGTTCTCACGCAAACCAGATTGACATAAAAACAGGATCAGGTCTTGCAAAATATTTAGTTATTGCACTTGGTGTATCTGGGTAATTAGGTGGACAATAAGTATATTATTTCTCTAACAAGAGCTTCACTGATTGCCTAACAGGGCAGGGAGGAGAAACACGTGGAGCAGGGTGCCAGAGACAGCAGCTCCTGGAGTGGTGAAGACAACAGTGCCAGGGAAATGTGAAGGGGCAGCCCAAACCAAGGAGTTAGAGCATCTCTGTCAGCTCCTGTTTCTACCTAACTTGCTTTAGCAGCCAAGCATACCTGACATATCTCCAGGAGCCCAGGCTCCCTGCACTGCACTGGCATGGCAGCTGCCTCTAAACAAATGTATGCTGGGGACTCCTTTTTGGAGCCATTGGCTTTTCCTCATTTCTTACACAAGAGAGGTTTTTACCCCCTATTTTTCCCTGTGGCAAGGTGCAAGAAGAGCAGTTTCTATCTCGACAATGGACTTGTTCTCAGGCTTTCCTCTAGTTCTCCTTGCTGGCTTGAGACTGTTTTCTGCTGCAAGGCATCTCGCTCAAACAATTGTAGTTTTGCCCCTCCACCTGTGGTGGAGGTTCTTGTGTTCTATCTGCAAAGTTTTGCCTTTGGCTGGGTTCTTTCTTTCAGCAAGAGAACCATATGGCCTTGACCAGGAGCAAAAACTCTCCCCCACAGCTCATGCTGCTGCATCAGGGCCGGAGGTGGTCACTGCTGGTTCAGGAAAGGGCCTCCTTGCCCACTCTGTGGTGAACGGAAGACAAGCAGGATGGGGTTTGGCATCTGACCAAATGCTGCCATCTCCCTGTGTGGGTGTGTGGAGCTGTTCCCACAGGTCTGCTGAGTCAGTCCCATTGGCAGCACTGGGCTGCTGGTGAACCTTTGCTTGAGGGCAGGAGACTGGCGTGACGCTCAGGTGGGTGCAGAGGAGGAAGATCAGGCTGAACTCAGGGCGTTAACCTGGGCATTGTGTGTTAAAATGGGCTCCCACACTGGGAAGACAGTGCTCAGACCCCACAGCTTCCAGCCCATACACCAGTGGCACTGTTTTGGACACAGCACACTAAAGCTTGAGGCTGGCTGGCTCAAGAATACTTGTGTAGTGTTGCCCTTTGCACTGCCTTTTTGTCTCACTCTTGTGTTCCCTCTCATTTCATGGTGCTCAGATCGCCTGAAGACTCTTCTATTCTCCCAGCCCCGGCACCTACTGGCAGTTTCTTTGAGAAAGAAAAGCACAAATCTCTGTGTTAATGAGCTAATGTTAAAATGAGTAGAGACCTCCTAAGGGGGAAGTGATAAGTAAAAAACAGAAACCAGTGACTACCAGTTTGAACCATTTGACCTGCCTTTCTGGTTAGCTTCCTGCACTGCCAGAAAGACTTACAATAAATGTATTTCAGAAAACAAAACAAAACAAAAATGAGAGTGATTTTCTCAATTTCTCTTTTTCTGTGAATAACAGAAAGTGCATTTTGATGAGATCATCGTATTGTATGACACGGGAGGCCCCGTTGAGCTGTTTTCCTGCAAACTGATTAGAGGAAGAATTACTCAGCAGAAGTTCCCTTGAAATTAATTGAGATATATGCATGTTTCATCTGCTTCCTGAAAGCAAAATTAGCCTGCAGTGTGATTTAAAAAGATCTGGTATATTGTTTAGTCTCTCCCTAGAGCTGAGTTACTCCAATACTTGCTTGCTAGAAGGTCACTTCTTTTGCTCAGACTTCGGGTTGGATATAAGAAAAAATGTCTTCTCAGGAAGAGTGGTGAGGAGCTGGCACAGGCTGCCCAGGGAGGTGGTGGAGTCACCATACCTGGGAGTGTTAAAAAGCCATGTAGATGTGGGACTGAGAGACCCGGTTAGTGGCCTGATGGGGATAAGATGGCGGTTGATCCAGGTGATCTGAGAGGTCTTTTTCAGCCTTAATGATGCTATGATTCTATGACTCTGCTCAGGCCAACAAAGGCTGGGCTGCTGTTCTGTGCAGGGGCTGTGCTCACTGTGTAAAAGACAGCACTAGTTCTGCAGATGGATACAGAGAAACTGATGGCATTTCAATGCTGCTAGCGAGCAAATGTAGTGAAGAGGAATCCTCTGACATACAAGTCTGGTGGCATGTAGGCGTCATGCAGTCAATATAGGTACCACCCTAGCTTGGCAGGAGTTGGGCTCTCGAGGAAAAAGAGTGTGGGATTGTAGGCTGTTGGCTATCATCTATCACCTTTTCTTCTCTTCAAAAAGTGTACGTAGGCAGGGTTTAGGTTTTGGTTTTGGGGTAGAGGCTAGTTGGAGTTTTGGCAGTTCATTTTCCAAACCTGGAATGCCAGGAAGAAATTCATACAGGGAGCAAGATGCTGCTGGATATTTACTTCATGGTCCTACTGTTTTCTCCTGTGCAGTTTTAGGTGTCTACACACAAGATGTGACCTGTGGACCTGGTTGGTAATGCTGCAGTATTTGTGCATACCCTTTCCAGCAGCTGTCAGAGCACGTTCTTGGTGCATAGTGGCTATCAGATTGCATTGGAGCAGTATGGAGGAATATAAATTATCTCTGGTTTCCCCTAGCGTATGTCATAGCTGTAGCCCTAATACCTGACGTATCATTTGGTGGAACAGAAACTTTCCTGCAGCTGCTGCTCCACATGAAATGCTGATAATAAGTCTGCGTCTGATTCACTACCTGTTGTCCTGCAGGCCAGACTGTTCCCAGCCAAAGGGATCTGCCCTCTCTCACAGCCCATCAGTGGAGTTCAGGAGAGCTCAGCAAGGCCCTGCAACTGCCTGTAAAGGAGTGGAGTGGAAACAGTTCCCAGAAATGCTCTACAACTGAAATGGAAAGAGTCAGAAGGTGCTCAAAGCACACATGGAAAGATTCCTTCACCTCTCAGACAGAAATGTTTAGAGCTGATCACTGCCAAAAATTTGCTGGGCTATCCAGAATGTTTTCCCACTTTTACTTATAAACCCAAGGCACTAGAAGATGGAAGTGAGGGATTAATGTAGATACAAGTAACATTCACTTCACTTGCACTAAGCCTACCAGATTTCACAGGAATGCTTGCAACAGTGAAGGAACTTTGAAAGGAGCCACCAGGTCTAGTAGTGTGGGGAAGTATTCCACATATAGGAAGAAAGGGTGTAGACTATGTAAGTAAAAAAATAGAGTTTTTATAATTACTTTTGTGCTCTTACTGGAGTAAGTAATTTCTATGCACTGACCTTATTTTTTTTTTCTCATACAAGTATTTTTCCTGACCAGTTGCTGAGTAGCTCATGGTGTCACATACTTTGAATTTCGGGTTTCACTGAAATGATTTCAGTGAAACCGTGAATGTAGAAATAAGGCAAAACCTTTCTTTCATGCAAAGGAAAGACTACAAAAGAGAACTTTCCATGGCTTTTTCTACTTCTTTGATGTCATTTCATCTGATATTTATTTGAAAATCTAAACATGAGTGCATGTGCACTTCCTGTGGTGGATACTGTTTCTATTTCTGAAGTAAAGGAAATGATTATTTTCCTCTTTGCTTACTTCTTTTGTACTGATTCAGCCACAAATACTAGTTGACCTCAGCTGGCTACAGATCTGTCCGGGCTTTTCTGTTCTGCTCCTTGTGAAATCTTGCATCTCTGCATGCATGAATCCTCTCTCACCTTTTTGGTTTCCCAATCTGTATTTTTGTTTACGGTCTGTAGCACACAGATTTCTGCTGTGAGCCCAGAAACCACAATGAGTGCTAGTGAGGAGTGGCAGCAGACCACAGCATGCATGTGCTGCTATTTTGATGAAGTTGGTATGGTCATTTTCAAGAACTCTCGCTGGCAGAAGAGGATGTCATCTTGTGTTTGTATAAAAAATCCCCTGCTTTCTTTCGGTATGAATGATCTCAGAGCTCTTACTGCTTGAGATGCAAAACCTGCATCCCAGTGTCCATGTGGTGCAGCCAGATGAAGCTGTACGGACAGTATATAGCTAATTGTTCAGCTTCCTGACCTGGTTCTTCTAAACAGATACAGTAGGCTTCAAAGATACTAACAGTATGCTTAACTTTTTGTTCCAAAACTTGAGTATTTATATAACAATGAAGTGTTCAAATTACTTCCCTCATTCTATTTTTTAGCTTGAGCGAATAGTTTAAGATTTGGTAATGGATCTCCAAGGCCTGTCTAAGAGGTGTAGATCTGAAACAAAGATCTACACAGATTCTGTTGCTCATTCTGTGCCAGAAGTTAAACTGCTGGCCCATTTCTGTGGATATATTGTTGAAGCGTATGCTTCTCTCTGACAAGTTACTACGGGAATGCCTACCAAAAGTACACAGGTACATTTTATTGCATATTTGTGGGATCAGTTCCTCCTATCCACAAAAAGCTGTACGTTCCTGCTGATTCATGCAGGGTAAGGAGCTGTCCCATAATTCTGTTGGAATTCTGGGCTATGCCAATTATTATGGTTCAGAAAGGGTTCTTCTCCTTCTGATTCACTTTGTGATGAGTCAGATGGAGTGGCAGGACTTATGTTGTAGCGGTGGTGCCAGTGCCCTCTCTTCTTCTGTTTAGGATTAGGAGGATGGTGCAGAACAATTTGATTTCTGAAAGAAATCTCTAAGACCTTTTCAGAACAGGCAGCACGTTTTGGGAGACTGGGATGCTTCTTGTTCTATGAAGTGGTACAAACAAAAGGAGTGTCTGTGGCCAGGTTTGCTCCTGATGCCCTGTAATGTGGTACCATCACCAGCATGGCAAGCAAGGAACAGGCATGCAAATAGCTGGTCTTCTGAGGTGCTGAGCACTTGCCCTTCCAGTGCATAGGGAACAGACTTAGATTTCTGCAAAAGATTATGGCAGGCAGCTTGAGGTTACAAAGAAGGTCAGGGCAAAAAAAGGAGAAGTCAGTCTAGATCTTTATGTGCCACATTGGGTCCATCTCTACCAGACCCACCTTCCACCTCTCCTTTTTTGGTTTGGGTTAGCTCACCTCTTCCTTTGTAGTTTAAAATGTCCTCCATTGCTGCTGGCAGAGATCGTTTCATCCTGCGCAGAGCTTTTGAAATAGTGGTATTACTGATGCACGTCACTGAGCGATGTCTCCCTCCA
The DNA here is from genome assembly GCF_039878825.1 of Excalfactoria chinensis. Lineage (NCBI taxonomy): Eukaryota > Metazoa > Chordata > Aves > Galliformes > Phasianidae > Excalfactoria > Excalfactoria chinensis. Next base: position 81,215,049 of record NC_092825.1, read on the forward strand.
GCTGGGTGAGGCTGCCCATGAGCACTTTCTCCTCTCCCATGATTGGCCAAAAGACTGAGAAGTGTCCCAGATTTGCTCCATGTCTATTTCGTGGTGGAGCTGATGCCAACTGAATTCTGGCTGTTTTCCTATCTGCATGAACTTTTAATTTTACTAACTCCCCTGAGATCTGTATGTGGGAGAAGTCTCAGCTAGATCTTTTCAGGAGGTCTCAATGAGCGAAAGGTAGGAAATGCCACAAGGCCTGCCCACAGTGAACATTAGGGAAACTCCTGATGTAATAAAGAAAAATGTGAGCTCAGAGAGGGAGCAGCAGCTTCCTCCCTGAAGGCTGATGGAGGATTAGGAGAGCATGCATGACCTATAGAAAGAGATGCTGTTTGGTAGTGTCTGTCTCACCTGTGACGCAAATCCACTGGGGCTAAATCAATGTGTAATGAAATTAAGCAGAGTGATACGTGCTTCAGATGTCTCCCAGCAGCAACAGAGTCACCAGAGGCTGGCTCTGTGGTTTTAAATCTAAATATTCTCTACACTGATGTGGTTGATCAGAAAAGAGAAATGAAGTGGCTTGTGGCCATCAGGAAGCTATGTCTGATCAAGGATCCTGATGCCAGGTCAGCTCTCCTGGAGCTACAGCTTGCAGCCAGCGGGATTGCACAGTGCCTGGACAGAGAAGTGCTACAGCATGCCTCAGGCTTCTAGACGTTGTTGTCCTACAGATAAATAACAGGGTTTGAGCTGCTGACATTGCTTGTAACACTGTGAGTCAGATTTTCCAAAAAGTACTGAGCATGATGTGCTGAGCTGGGGGAAAAACTGGCCTTGCATTTAGGTGCCTGCTGGCATACAATGCTCTTGAGAAGGTTCGGTGCTGTTTTGCAGGAGGTGCATTTCCTTGGGTTCTGTGGCTCATGTCTTCTGCTTGGGCTTGAGGCTAGCATAGCCTGAGAGGTCCTGTGCTGCCACCCTGGATAGAATATCCCAGCTCTGTGTGGAATTGTGCTTGCTTAGTACCCCATCTTTGTGGATCTGCAGCCAGCCTTGCTCCTGCAGAGGCAAAAAGGCCCCCTTGCCCTTTCTCCCTTCACTTATCTGGCTGCTCCTGCCCCCTGCAAAGCCTGGGAAGAGCCAGGCATATTTAAAAATGTTAGAGAATAGTGGGTCTTTGCTCAGGGTTCTGTTCAGCCTTGGAACAAAAAAAATCCACTGGAGGTTATTACGAAGGCTACTCTGAAAGTAATACCTTCTATTTTACTATGTTGGCTCATGACATCAGAGGTGGATGACAGTAGAACTGGAACCTTCCCACCAGTATTCCCTTACATTTTGCTGCTGTGCAACTGATGGCAGCAGAGAGGCAGTCTGACAAAATGGTGCCTGGCACAGAAGTGTGGATGAAGAAAAAGTGTGTCATTTATTTCTTCCATGCAGACAAAACAGCACCCATTGGCATCTGTTGATACTTGCTGAATGCTGATAGAGTCCAAACAGTGGATGTGAGCACAGTGAGGCACAGTGAGGTGGTGCATTTAAGTAGTGGCAACAGTGGGTCACCAACCTCGGTGCAGATTTTGATGAACATGGCATGCAGGCTTTTGTTCATTGCCAGTAAAAATGCATAGCTAGTGGTGGTGACTATGTTGAAAAAGAGTGTTTTGTAAAGGAGAATTTGCTCTATCAAATAGTGTCACTGTACTTGTTGTATTGGTTGTAGTTTCCTTGCAAATAAATAGGAGACATTACTTTTGAATCAACCTATGTAAATATGCAGAAACTACAGATGACTCAGGAGGTCCCTGAGTTGTACAGTGCTGAAAAATGGGACTGTGCTCAGAGAAAACACTGTAATACATCTGTGCTCCTCTGACACTCTTTTAAACTGGTGCATGGATGATTTTGGAGGGCTGAGGTGAAGCAGGATGGGCTTCAGTGCCACCTCGAGTCTTTGCTTCAGCAGCATATGGCTCTCCTGAGAGCAAAGGTCGCCCCTGGGGGGAAGTTGTGGCCTACACAGCTAGTAGAGAACAGTCAAGATCCATTCTCATGTGTCAGGGGTGCATTCTGATTGCGACTGAGTTTCCTAATCAGGAATGACTAGGAAATTCAGCGGTGTGTTTTCCTCACTGCATCGATACCAAGAAAAAAACACAGAGAAAAAGCTCACAGGACAAACCCCAGACTTTCTCAAAATAATTCCAGCTGTGCTTCTTCTTCCTTTTTTTGTTTTTTACATTTCTTTCATATGTATATATATATTTCATATAATTAAGGGCTGGTGAGTTGTTTCTTTTTCTTTTTGTTTGTTTGCTTGCCTTAGGCCACAGACTGGACTTAGAGTCAGAGACAAATGTAAGGATAAGCACTGCAAGCCCTGATGGTTCAGCTACCCTTCAGGTCACTTCTTTCACCTACTGTGCCTTCCTTTTTCTGTATCGTTTATAGTTCCCATTTTTCACTTGTTTTTGCTGTCACTTTTATAACGCAAAGATTCCTCCTTTGTATAATGCGATTTGAAGACTTCTCCCTTGTTCTTTCTCTTAACATGTCTAACATGATCTACAGTGCAGCTGAGAATGAGATGGTGGCTATTATGGTGGCAAGAAACTGTGAAACCTGCAGAGATATTGCCAAAATCTCACTGTCCTCCAGCAACAGGTATCAGTGGTGACACACTTCAGGAAGCTGTAGGTCAGCTATGATGACAGCTGTGAGACTCTCCTTATGGCCCACCTCTGCCCCCTGAGGCAGCAATAGCTCCAAGCACAGACTGTGGGGAGAGAAATATCGGTATATCCAGCCCTCCCTTCTACAGCAGTGCCTGTGCCACCCTGCAAGCTGCCCATGGACCCACGTGCTTGTCTTTTTGGGCCACTTCCTTTCACATTTCTAAGGAAAACGCTGAAGTCCACAAGGAAGTGCTGTAAGGTCAGCCAACCAGACCTTGCAATTTAAATGGAATTTCTGTATGTCTGGCTGCCAGGACAGCTGTTCCTTTGAAGCTGAAGCTCCTTTTTTCGGGGGAAAAAGAAAAATACTGACTATAAAAAGGTCACTAACTAAACAAGGCACTGAGCAATTTTGGGATGCCAGCAGCTAGGGATGGAGAGCTGCCTGTGCCTGTCTCCTGTGTGATCTGCAGTCCCTCCCTGGGGCCAAGCTGGACACCCAAATCCCACTGATGGGAGGTGTGAGACTGTTGATTGTTTGGGTTTTCTTTTTCCCCAAAGGTCAAAACTGTCTGAAAAACAAAACTTCAGACCTGCAAATCCTTTCCTTCCAAGAAGAAAGATAAAATCCTTCAGTGCGGTTTGGATGGAGTAAATTGTTGTGGCCTTGGTTCTTTTCTTAAGATTTTATATTTTACTGTAGCCTATTTCTACAAGATTAAAACGTATCAAAATATCATCACTGGAAAGAGGGAGATCCCTGATCTTCTGAGATATGGGAACTTTTGCCCCATAGTCATTCTTACCCAACCTAGATGATTACCAAAATTGATCCTGATATGCTGGATGGAAAAACAACCTCATTAAAATTCTCCAAACCAATTTTGTATTTATCTTTGCAATGTAGGAGTGTGGGAAGGAACACTTGTCTTGTTATCTAACAGATTTAACTTATAGACTGTATGGTCAGGCCTGCAGGCTTACTTCAGCACTTAACCCCAAGTGATTTCAATAAAAATGGCATGATTAAACATCATTGAATGCCAGGGCCTGATCTTAGCTAAAAGGATGCAGAAAACTTTTGGCAGTGCCAGAAACTAACTATCCTCCCTTGTGAAAGATTCCAGGCAAGGTGTGGCTGCAGTACTTGATAGTGCCTGCAATAGATTCTGAAATAGAGGCATGGCTTGGGAGGGAATTTGTGATATGAGGACAGGTCGAACCAATGTGAAGTCATTTCACTTTAAAAAAAATGCTGCTGAAAGGTTGAGAAGAGTAAAAGCTTTTATAGGTTAAAGTATTTTACAGGTTAAAATAGTTGGAGTGTGAAATGTTGGCAAAAGATGAAATTTTGAATAAAAAATACTTATTTATTCTGTTGGGAGAACCATGGAAATGAAATGTTCAGATGCTGGAGCTGCCACTAGCTGACCAACAGAGGTTCTGCTTAAGAACATCACTGGGGATTGTCGCAGCTCCCCAGTGCATGATGCATAGCATTCTGGTAGCACTCTGAGTTCTCGCGAATCCGGTCTAATGCTTAAGCTGTGGGAAACTATTTGATTTCCTTGGCAAGATGAAGTATTAAGCAGTGAAACTTAGTATCCTGCTGATAGGGAAAGAAGCATTTCAGCCAAATTCATATTTTCTTCTGTTGATCTTTTTTTTTTTTTTTTTTTTTTTCCCAGATAATGAATGAAGAAAGTTTAATCTGCAGGTTAAATGTTCAAGTTATACATATTTAGGAGGCAAAATGCTCTTAGAGCAAGGTACTTGTGAGTTTGATGGATTTCCCTTATGTTATTTATAGCATTTGATTGTCATGATATGATAATGTTTTTAAGATACTCAGTTGCTCAGCCAGGAGGCTGCATCTAAAGAGATCAACTAGCCTCATCAGCCCCTACTCAGGAAGTAACCTTCTCTGCATCCTGTCAGTGTAAGTGTTGCTAATGTGGAGTGTAATTGAATGCAGTGTATAGATCATTATTGGAGAAAAATGCTATTTTCTCAATTAAAATTACTTTTGTGTTTGCATCTCCTCAGGTGGTTCACTCAACTGACTGGTAGTATGCTTACTTTTATGTCATGAAAAATGTAGAATAAGAATAAATATAGAGTACATGAAATTAAAATTACACTTTTTAAAAATAGATCAAAGTCAGAATTTGAACTATTTGATGTTGAGACAGGTTTATAAATGTTAACCAGAGAGCATAAAAGCAGCAGATTATTCTTTTTAATTTTACTCTTTTCCTTGCTGTGGCTAGAATATTGTAAGTGTGGATTTACTTTTATGGTGACAAGACCCCCATTAAAACAAGTGTTTTAGAGGATTTCTGCTTCTCAGGGTGCGTGTTATGCTATGCAATAATAAATCTATATATGGGCAGAAGGGCACATGGTGTTATTATGACTGGATTTTCATCTGAACTGTAGAGTCACATTGAGGACCTGATCCTCAGAAAGTGTTGGTAGTGTTTAAATGTGGCCCATGTCCTTCTAGTTCCTAATACTTTGTGTTCGGCACTTGAAATTCTGGTTTTAGATATTTTTTTTCCCCTGTGGTTCTTGTTCTCATAGCTTCTTAATCATTCTCCTCTGCTTTGGCTTCCTGAAAGGAGCACATCTGTTCTCTTGCACTGGTTTCAGTCTGTACTGAAACCACAAAACTCAGATTAGACTCTTCAAAAGCTTTACCAGGCTTCAGGAACTCCTGAAGCAAATCTGGGCCCGTTTTCATGCAAATCCAAATACCTTTTATGGTTTCGTTTCAACTTGACATTTTGATTTTGAGATTTTGAGTTGCTCAGACCCTAGGGCTTTGTGTGAAACCCAAAGGGCGTGAACTTACATGAACTAAAATGGAAAAACATTCAGATGAGCCCACTGAAGACTGAAACTATGTTCCCACAACTGTGCTTAATAAACCGCTCTGTTTTTTTCTTAATTGGAGAAGTGACAGCTTCTGTTCCACAGCTTGAAGCACACAGCAACTCATAGTTTTCTTTTTATGTACACTGGATATTAATTAGGCATCTCTGTAAATCATGGACTATTCATGCCCTTCCAAGTGGGAAGCTGGTAAAGGCAGCACCTTTTCCAACTCAGTGTGACCCGAGAAGCCAAAAAACAATGTTTTCCCTTCTTCAGGTGTGCTGGTGCAGGGGTTACAGAGTGCTTCTCATCATGGTGGGTCACCCACTCCGCCACTTCCAGGAAAGCTGCAGCTCCTCCTCCACCTCGGCACAGCCAAGGGCAGCACTGACTAGCGCAGCCCCAGCTGTGATGGGGAAGTCCTGGCTCTGCTCTAGATAAACCCTTACAGCATAATTTCTGTTTCTACTGGCACCGGCCAGTAGGAACTCTACTACTCCACTCCATTCTTCTACTCCACTGAATCCCTGGAGTAGCCATGTCACCATTCAGCATCAGCCCCAGCAGCAATGGGGATGTGTGCTGCTGGCAGCAAGTGGTTGCACTTGCACATTTTTTAGCTTGGTGCCATCTCTGCTTGCTCTTTTGCCTTCACTGCCTGCCTTGCCAAGGGTGTCATGGTTTTGCCGTTGGGATTGCTCCCTGCAGACAGAATGGGAATGGAAGGAGAGGGTAGAAGGAGAAGATACTATCTGACTCGGGTACAAGATAGGGAGCAGTGAGCGATCCAAGGAAACTTTAACAAACTGCTGGGACTTGGTTATCATGGTAATAGATAGTTGTGTCCAAACTCAAGCTTGTCTATTCCCAAAAGTGTGCCCACACATAAAAATTGTAAGGTCTTAGCATGACAAAATATTTTAGAAGTTATGAATGCTCTTAGGGAGTTATTCTCGATGCCTTCTCTGCAGGACTGCATAACTGCTACTTTTTTCCACCCTCTTTTAACTTAGCTTGTGATCCTCATCCATCCATGAAGACCTGAAGTCTGGCTGTCTAAGGAAACCACCACAGAAGAGAGTTGGCAGCTCTTGGCACCCCAGTATTCTGTTCAGTCTTTTCATTGGACCCGCTGTGCAGCACTGGAAAAGTCCATTCTGAGTTTTGCAGCGTATGGCACTCATTCCCCACCTATGCCCAGTGGCAGTGGGCTTTTGATTGCTTACAGGTTGAAAAAAAAAAGTTGTGATATTGTGATGAACCTCTCTTTCTTTGTGATGAACCTTTCTTTCATTTTCTCAGTTCTTCAGAGTTCTTTCTTTTGCTGGACTGGGCAAAGCCATGTGCTCTCTGCAGAAGAGGCAGGAGTAGAGAGCGAGCCTCAGTAGCTGTCCTTGCTTCAGGGCTTGACTTCCTTTCTGCCCTTGAGATTTCAAACATAAGAGACCATGGTAGTCTCCATTCAGTGAAACATCTGGCAGTGGTGGGCTCTTATATATACATGTGTATATTTAAGCCTTATTGGTACAGCAGTTCTAAAGGTCCGGAAGAGAACTCCCACAAGCTGTGACACATCCAGATACAGATGGCAGCTTATGGTGTTTTGGCATCATATTCATCTTGAGAGGCTATTGACTAAGGAGAGTGGTAAGACTACTGTGGAGACATCGCTGTGAAGGGTCATGTTCAGCCCCTAATTTTCTCCATTTTAAGAAAGCATGCAGGTGGAAGTAAAGATCTTCCAGTTCAAAGGTTGACTTTTATTATGTATGTTTGTGACTGTAGGTGAAGTAAGCCAATCCACACCTAGGAAAATTAAGCCTTTTGAAATGAAGCTTTCAAAACCATCAGTTAAAACTTTTTATGTTAATTAAAAGATTAATATAATTGATTTAAAGAGCATGCACATTGTGGCATCCTATGAGGAATGTGCTATCTGCAGTTTACATTTGGTATACTCACTGCAAATACCATATGTGCAGTGAAGCAAAAAGGGTGAGGTTAACCATGAGTGGAGAGAAGCAAGTTGTCCTTGTTTAGTTATCTTGTGGTAAAAACCAAAACAACTTTATCTTCTTTAGGATTTTACTACGAGCTTGCTAATGCTCAGTACCTAACTTGTTTGTGTTGTCACTCCTCCCCCACCAACTTCTGCATGAAAGGCTTCATTTCAGAGTTACCTGATTTCCACAATCACAATTTCTGCTTAATTGTTGCTGAGATGTTTTGTTCATATGGCTGATCAGGGACTCTGCAACTAAATGACTTTCTCAAGGAGATATGAGAAAGAAGCTGGAAATTGAATTTGGGCATTCCCATTAAAGTGGCTTGCTTAGAAGTTTTTTGTTTGTTTTTTGTTGTTTGTTTCTTTTGTTGTTTGTTTGTTTCAAGACAGGTAGGTCTGTCTTGCTTTTACTTTCTGACAGACATATGTAAAAGAAAGGACTTCCTTGAGAATATTTGCTGGTCTTTCATTCCTGTTTCTATGTTGACCTCTTGTACAGAAAATTCTATGAGAAAGCATACTAAGAACTTATTGAATAATCAGTGACTCTTGATTGCTCAAAGCTTCCTACAGGGAAGAAGGCCATCAAACTTGATCCCTCTTCCTTTTACAAATACCATTATTTTAATCAAAGTTGCAGTGCTTCCGAAGCTCAGTGGAGAATTAAAGCCCTTCTAAACAGCTGTGACGTAACAATGGTGAGGAGCAGAAACTAGGAGGATTCCAGGTGTATGTGATTGTCATTAACAACATCACTACCATCATCATTGTCAGAGGTCAGAGTGTTAAAACACTCCAATAGGAATTTTATGCAGGATTTTTGTACTTCTTACTCTAGAATCATTTTGCAGAAGTTGAATTTGTACGTATAGCCCTAAGAATAGATGTTTTGTTTTGTTTTATTTTGTTTTGTTTTTTCTTTTACCAAACTGACAGTGTTACCCTACAGGTTCCACAGATATGATGTGCTGAGATTTTGCTTGTGGAAAACTTCCAAATGGCAGCTTTGGGTGAGTGATTCTTAATGTTTTCTTTAGGTGGCTGATCTCTATGAGATAAAATTTTCTTAAACCACTGGCTTCTCTTCCCAGACAAATCTCGTGGATGCTTTTCACTGTTGTGTTTAAAAAGAAAACGATTAGAAAACTTGTTTCAAGAGTTGTGCATTTAAAACACCATCTGATTGTTTTTCATTTGCAAGAATAGCTGTTAAAAAAAAAAAAAAAGTGGAAAACAGTGCAACTTTGCTCAGCTTAGAGTGTTTTGATTTTTTTATGAAGCCTTTAATTATCATCTGGCTAGGGCTCGGAATATGCTTGATAATGACAGATACTTTGTGTAATGAGAAGGCTGTTAGACCTCAGAATGACAGGTCAGGGTTGATTCTGTTGTCAAGTCATCCACATCACTCCCACAACAAAAGCCTCAGGGAAACGCCGCATAGGGCTGTTTCAAGAGGATGTATGTACAGTGAGCTGCTGGATGTGGCTCCAGTGTTTCTTTCTGCCAGTTTAGAAGCAGAGCTGATTAAGCACAGAAAACAAAATCCAAGCACTCATCTTAAAAATAGAATATGCTGTTCGTACACTTGGTTCGTTGTAACATAGTTCTGAGAGGCAAGGCCTTGTCTTTTGAAGACTTCAGTGATCTCAAAACTGTGGTACAGCTTCAAGTGATGTTTCATCCACAGGAAAGACCGAACGAATTTACTTTTCAACAGTTCTGACTTTTAGCTGGGAACAGTCTCAGAGCTGAAGACATTTGTGGGCCAGGATTCTCTTGATTCTCAAAGAGTCAGTTGGGAAGTCAGTTCCAGAGCTTGGAAAGAACAGGGAGTGTTTAGATCTGAAATAAACACTCATTTGCGCACAGTGGTACAGCTTCTGTTTAGTGTTTTGTTATGATTTTGTTATTTGTGTTTGCAACGAGAGGCCGGAGTTGTTTGTTTGTCATGAATAACGTGCACATCCTGTGACTGTTTATTGTAGCTGGCCTATGCGTGTTCTCTGAGCAAATCAGAAGCAGCTGGAAAATAATAAACCACCAAAACAGTTGTTAGGGTAAGAGGTGGAAATCTAATGCCTTCAGAAATGGAAAATAAAAACCTTCAGACAGCAATGGAAAGCATGCATCAACTGAAACAGGAAAGAACAGTCGGATTTACATCAGGTTGACAAAAACTGCTTGAGATACTTACTAAATCTTGTTTCTCCCCTTGAGGGGATTGATCCCAACCTGAGTACATTGGTTTTCACTCACTGATGAAGTGGAGCTTCATAACCTTTATGTGGTAGATAACCAGGTCTCTCTGCCTTCCAAGAGCTATGCTGTGTAGACATGGCCTGTTGTTTCAGTGCAAATGCTATGAAAGGTTTTAAAAGCCATATGGATAGTGCAGACTTATCACAGACAGTAATTTTCTGAGAAACTCTTTAATTTTAAGATTCATCAGTGGGTGCATTTTCTTTCACCTGACTAATATGAGCAATTCTGGCTCAGATTTCCAGACACTATTTTTATAGGGAGTGGGTGGGGAGAAGAGAGAATTCACACAGTTCTTGCATTGAGACTGACTGTTCTGCTGCAGCTGCCCGGCATGATGTGTGATGGTTTCAGTCTGAGGTAGCCTCCCACCCTTAGCTGTGATCCACTCACCTTTCACCAACTGCAAAGCCTGGTGTGCTGCTCTTGGCACCTCCTGGGATGGGGTCTTAACCAGTGACTAGGGATTTTTGCAAAATCAGCTTGATGCAGCCTGCACTGTGTATGGCAGTCACTCAGCCTCCTCCGAAACCTTTTCCAGGGTAACCTTTTTCTGTACAAGTCTGTCTTTTCCCAGGAGTACCTGTATTCATTCTCAAATGTGTCTTGGCATCCCCCTTGCTGAGTTCTTGGTCAGCTGGAGCAAGAAACAGAGTTTTAGGGTTGTAGGGCAAACCTATATTTTATGGTTGAGGGGCTATGAGAAGCCATGGAAGCGTGCCCTCAGCAATTGCTGCTGCCAACCCGATCTACCTGCTGCACAGACACACGTATACAGTGTGTGTGCAACCAGGCTGTGACGCACTTCTCTGTAACCCACTTCAGGAGCGAGCACTACTGAAAGTGAAGAATGGACAAAACTTGGTTTCCTACAGCACTGTGCCTTGTGGTTTACTTTGCTGGTGCCAAAGACAGAGCAGACGACAACTGACGTGGTTTCTGTGCTTGAGAGACATCATGAAAGCCTGTGTGAACCTCTGTGTCATTTCCCTTGGTGGTGGCCGCCTCTCTCCCTCCTGTTGCCAGATGTTGCCTTGAGAAACTTCTAGGAAATTGCTGCCTTTGAAATGTCTGTATTGGTGAAACGTGGCTCAGTTTGGGGATGGGGCACCGGGAAGATGGATGGGAATGAATAGATTGCTTGCTTGTGTGTTTAGCTAGTTTTCTTTCAGTCAAATGCCTGTATTTGTGTGTGGCAGCAAGCATCTATTTCCCTAGTCACTGAGTTCTCTTATTTGTTGATTACTATTCATATTTTTCCTTTTGGAGTGTTTCCGTCACAGATTACAAAAGCAGATATAATGCCAGAACGCAAACTTTAACAAATCATAAACAGCTGAACAAAACTATCTGCCGTCAGCTTGGGCTAAAAGCTGTTTTGACACCTACCTGGTCAAAGAAGCTGAAAGCCACACACATTCTTGGGAGTCAAGGCTTCTCACTAATGAACTATGGACTGCAAAGTAGTTACAAACTTATTTCATTTTGTTCTTCTCAGTAGCTCATTTCAGAAGTTCCTATGGCCCCGCTTTATAGAACATCTACAGACTGAACCTGATGAGCACTTTTTGAGAATCCAAATGCAAATGGATTAGGTGTTGAAGATATATAATTTGGTACAAGAACCATGCTGGTGCATTTTCTTTGGTTTGGTTCCTTATCTAGGAAGCCTAGGACTCATGTAACTGGTTTGCCTATCCTCATGAGTATTTGTGTTGAAGTGAACTGTTCACATGCTTACATTCTAAACTCTTGCTAGATTACTACACTGCACACAACATGATATTAAAAAAGTTTGCTTTGAATGCCCCCTTATTTGCCACCATGTTATATCTACTAAATTTCCATAAGCACTGAAAACCAGCAACACCTCACTGTTGGTATGTAGGAAATGTGTACATTATGTTCTTCTGCAGTGTTTTCACAGAATCGTAGGGGCTGGAAGGGACCTCCAGAGATCGAGTCCAACCCCCCTGCCAAAGCAGGTTCCCTACACCAGGTCGCACAGGTAGACGTCCAGGCAGATCTTGAATATCTCCATAGAAGGAGACTCCACAGCCCCCCTGGGCAGCCTGTTCCAGTGCTCCGTCACCCACGCTGTAAAGAAGTTCTTGCACACATCCATGCGGAACTTCCTATGCTCCATCTCTGCAGAGATGGTTCCTATGGTCCCTCTCTGCAGAGCTTTGATTGTGAACCTTCCTTATCCCTTTTCCTTTTGTGAGGTAGTTGCCTAGGGTGCTGGAGTGTATACAAAGGCCATTTCAGCCAGCTTTCACTGCTGTAAATAATGGAAGTAGGGTTTGTGTGAGTTGGAAAAAAGGTAAGCTAGAAAACGATGGGTAGCTTGCTCTAAATGAAGTTGTTTTTCTTGTAATCTGGAAAAAAAAATAGTAAAAGGTTGAGGCAGTTGGGATGTCTAGCACTGCCTATCAGATATGACTCCTTTGATATACATGCAGCACTGCTAATCTAGCTGAGGATCAGATACAGGGGTCTTTCTTCAATACAACAATAATCCCATTATTTGATGCTGCTGATTCCTGTGTTGTGGCCTAATCTAAGCTCCTGTCAGATATTTAATTCTACGAATATCTTCGCATTGTGGTTCTTTTCCTGTAACCTGTTCCCTTTTAACGGGGGATAATGGTGTAGATTAAATACTTTGGTGCTTATTATAATCATCTGTGTGCACCATTAAGCACGCATAGTGGTTGATTTGGTTTTTTAGCTTTGCGTAATTCATGTCTAATTTCTTTCCCTCATACGAAAGCTGAAGTGGATATTAGCTGGAGCGCAGCAAAAAAGAAACCACTTGGATATTACCTAGGGAAATGAATGACGTTGCAAAACTCCTTGTAGTTATGACTGGAACAAAACATTTTTGGTTTTCCCAAGTTTGTTCCCTTTCAGAAAAATAAAAAAACAACAGCATCTTTCATTCGCGTTGCCATGAGCTGCATCAAGCAGAAAGCCACAAACGTTAACCATGGGTTTGGGTTTTTTTCAATGTTTTTTTAATTTTATTTTTCACAGAGCAGAATAACAGCTGGTTTGGAGGAAAGCTGTTGGAAAAGACTCTGCCCCTCTTTTTCATTTCCCTGTGTAGAATTCAGACCAGAACAAAAAATCACTGTTTGTTCTCAAGCTAATAAAAATCTCCAGGGAGCCAGTGATCTTTAATATATCCTGATGGAAGCAGATGCAGTTAAGTAGCATAAAATATGAAACCCCAAAAGGATGAACAGGAGGAACTTTTACTGGCACTGGTGGACAGAGGTAGAAAGAAGCTTCAGTTTGTTGACAAGTATGAGGATGCCACAAGGCACCACGATGACAATGAGCTGGAAGGAAAGTTAGTGACAATCTGGCATACCAGGTGAAGGCTCTTCTGTGTAAAGGCAGGGTGGTACTGTACACTTCTACAGGAGTTCTTTAATTAAATATTTTATGTAGCTTTGGTTATCTGTGCTCCAGAGGGATTAAGTAATTAAACTGCAACAGGTGCTACAAAACTGAGAATGATGGCATTTCTTCCTGTGAAAGACTCATGTAAAGACACTGGTTTTGGAAACAGAGAAATTAAAATTGGAATGGAAGATGATGGCTCTTTATAAAAGTGTTTTGGGGAATAGAAAAGGACTGTGGAAGCAGAAGAGCTATTGGATGTAAATGATGCTACTGGCACAAACCCAGTTGGCTAGAAATTGATCATGATGAAGTTTTAGGTTTCAAATTAGTAAAACCATTCAAAGAATGAAGTTCCGGATCAGTCTCTCAAGCAATGAGAGGCTGGTTACAGATAGATTGTGGCAGGAGGTATATTGAAGTAAAAATCCAGTACTGGACTGGTGTAGGGATGGAGCACCCTCTTTTTGTCTATGGGTTAACTAATCCTGTGATGTAGAGTGGAGAAATTTACTACCAGCCAAGAGAGCAATGCTTCTTTTTTCCCATTGTCCCACTGGAATAAGACACAGTCCACTTCCAAGACCTGTGTGGGAGCTTGTCATGGTAGCCTTCTTCTACCATAAGTAGGGAGAAAGAGGTATTTTCAGGGAGTGCCTTGTTTGACCTAATTTACACGTTTCCTTCAGGATGAGGTAAAGAGTGCCCCTGAACTGCATAGACCTCTTTGTTACCCACGTTAGGAGCTGAGTCAGGTACTTACAAAACTGAAGAATCCTTTCATCACGGGGAGTGTATGGCAAGTGGGAAATGGCTGTTGTTCTTTTTTTTCTTTTTTATATATATACATTCTCTCTCTCTATATATAAAATATATATATATATATAGAATATAATATATATATATATTATAATATATATATATATTTAATCCAGAATAGATGCTCGGATGACTTTTCCAAGGGAAACAGGCATTAAGATATGAGGAATTAAGTTCTTCAAATTATCAGTTTCCTTGACTATCAAAAACTGCCATCAGCTCTGAACTCATCAGTCTCTGACTTTGATGGCCATCAGGGAAGGCTTTCCTATCAACCTTTATGGAAGGAGAGCTGAGCTAACATTGAAGCAGTTTTGTGTGTGAGTCTACATGTGGCTAGCATTGTAAAACAAGAAAACTTGCATCTTTCCTAAGATACGCTGATTTACATCCTGATAAGCTGCGCAGTTAATTCAGGGAACTATTACAGCACTTTCCTTATTTGAGTAAGATGACCTTACACATGTGAATGTTTGTGTGTGTACATGACCTGCATGTGTAAGCATTTACTATGAGACAGCAAGAGGAAATGTATTTTATTTGCCAGCTAAAAGGGATTTGTTTATTTTTTATTTTTTTCTCATAGAAATGAGAATGCCTTACAAGTATTTTTCTTGTAAGAATGCATGCTGGAAATGTTTATACTTTGCTTCCAAAAAGAAGCTATGAGGAATGTAGTATCAATTATACAATATCCACATGACTGCATTATCACTAGAACTGCCTTAGATATTATTTTAAATAAAAATCTTTAACTTCTGGTGCAATAACTGTTTCTGGTATACCAGAGATGCATGAATGTGTTTTGACATCGCCAAAGCTGAAAGTAACTGGAGTGGAAGCAAGGAGATAACTTATATCTCAACTATAGCAATGAGACAGAACTGTGAACTGAAGTGATCTGGAAGTCTCCCAAGGTTCTTTTATTACCTCTTTGCATTCATCTCCTATCTTTTCTGGAATAGGAGTAAGGTGTATCGTGAGAAAGCTGGCAGGAATTGGCCTCTGTCAGTGATTAGATTAGAAGAAGTGAATTCATGAATTTGAGGTGCAAAATAGCACATCACCGCCTTCTTTTAGATTTGGAGGCAAGATGGCAAATATGAAGTAATCTCCTGAGTGACACCATGGCTCATGTAGGCTAGTGCTGGAGATACTGCTTCTGACAAGCTCCAAAGGCATTCTTACCTACCAGAAAGAGTTTCCTTATTTTAGTATTCTTGTTTTGTTTTCTGTAATACAGCCTGCCATTGTAGGAAGGTAATACTTACTTTCATAAACAAACTACATCCGTGAGTGAAATCCATCCATAAGCTGCTGAGGTGTCAATCACCTCCCTAGAAAAAATGACTTGTTTGTAGTGGCTGACTGACAGATCCATCCAGGGTGTCTGAATGTGTTTGAGCTGGGTCATGATGGGTTCAGCCTGGGGAAGGGTGGGTGGAGGAGAACAAAAGCAAAGTTTCAGTCTTAGTTCCATTGATGTGTTAAATCAGAAATTCAGGGGAACAATTAGGCTGCCATTGGCAGCCTGGGAGCTGTTATCACAATGAAGTTACTTTATGCCCTTTCTGGAGCTTTACTGTCCAATCTAGTAGTTAAATTGCAGAGGAAACATTGCAGTGAAGGTTATAACAACATAGTGAAGATTTCAATTTGACACCAACCTATCTCTGTCATTTCCCACAAGATCCTATAAGCTTTCAACTTACACATATAATCACGTCAAACTGATTTTGCTGTGTTGATCGCTGTTGAAACAACGCAGCCATTGTGCAACAAACTGGGTGTGTGTGAACTGAAGTGCTCTGAGTTCCTGAAGCAGAGAGCAGAGGAAGGGAAGGTGTTTTGGTGTGCCTGTGAGAGGCTTGCACCCACCATGCTGACAGTTTACAGGGGCTGAGCCCTGACTGAGGGTGGTGGGCTAGCTGCCTCCATGGCTGCTCTCAGTAGAGGCTCCAGCCTGTCCCTGGGGTGAGCCAAGTGATTGGGTTGCAACCTGCTGGCCCTGGATTTCAGTTAATTGCGGCTGCTATAAAAGGTGCAGCCTTCCTTTTATGTTTTTTACTTACAGCTGTCAGCAGGTGAAATAAGTTGCTATTTATAACTGTTTTCATGCACTTCTCTGCCCAAGGCTTTGTTATGTTTGTGGAACATGCAGACTGGACAGTGGTGACAAGTTACTGTTATTTTTGCCTTTGGCTTTTCACCTTCCTTACTATCAAGACATTACACAGCACGCTTTTGAACTAAAGTGCTCAAAGGAATAAATCACCCTAGCCTCTCTCTGTTATCTTGTATGCCAGGTAAATCAATAGATATTGGCTTTGCAATCCAGCTCAACCATAAAGGTTTGCTTTGAAGAAAAAAACTAGAAGGTAACTATAGCTTGTATGGAGCACGTTGGTTGTAGGGGGCTAGAATCTGTCCCCATAGGCTGTAGTGCCTGCAGAGCCAAGGGGATACAACTCACTTGTGACTGCACAGCATCTCTCCCAGTCTCTGTGCTCATAATTGCAGCCAGCCTGCAGAAAACTTCTTTGCACGACATGCCCTGATGAAAGAGATATGAAAGTGTTGAGTCAGAGCTGTGTTCAGTCTCATAGACTGATGGTTATCTAGTGCCCCAATGAGCCACTTACACACTCCTCAGGTGCATTTCAGATTGATAAAAGGGAAGTGGGAGAATTCTACTTTGTGAGAGGCATGCTCAGTGGTAAACCTGCCTGCTGTGGTAAAAGTAAAGGTGAGAGAAGACAGCATGCTTGGTTAGTGCAAACCTACCTGGTGACTGGCCATGTGCTCCCTTAAGCACTGCAAGTGCCTGAGCTGGGGTACTGGAACCACACTTTCCAATCATGTGTGCCCTGCTTCCTCTGCATGGTCACATGTCGATGTGTGGGAGAACTGTGGTGCTCACGCAACTCTGCAGGGCTGTGTCATTGTGTCTGCAAGTTTCAGTGTGTCTCTAATGGTTGGCTCCCATGTCTGCCAGAGCTCCTGCTCATCACAAACTTGGGGGGAGGATGGGGAAACAGGTCCTTGGCCAGAGTTTCTGGACATGCTTGCAGCCAACTCTGTTGGTCTAATTGCTGTGGTTCAGAACAGACACTGGGGCTACAAAGATGGTGAAGGTGAATGGCATACAAGCATACAGAAGGTTCTGGAGGGGAAGGTGCATGAGGAGCAGCTGAAGTTCCATTGTGTGCTCAGCCCAGAGCAGAGGAGCTGAGTGGGGCCCCATGGAGGCTGCAGCTCCTCACAGGGAGCAGAGGGTCAGTGCTGAGCTCTGCTCTGTGTGACAGTGACAGGGCCTGAGGGAATGGCATGGAGCTGTGTCATTGGAGTGGCAGCTGGGGGTGAGGGACAGGGTCTGCACCAGACGGTGGTGGGCATGGAATGGGCTTCTCAGGGCTGTGGGCATGGCCTGTAGTGCCAAAGTTCAAGAAGTATCTGGACCGTGCTCTCAGACATACAGTCTGATTTTTGGGTGTGAAGCCAGGAGTTGGACTCCATGGCGCTTGGGGTCCTTTCCACTCTGGATATTCTATGATTCTATGATCATCGCTGAGTCCATATTTCCTACTGACTCATAAAAATGACCTTGCTGTCTGTTTTAGTGTAAAAGATGCTGTTTCTATGCAATGTTTCTTTTGTTTGTTTTATATTCACTTTTGTAAAACTGTAGTTTCCCTTTTGCAGTCACTGGGCGGATAGCATTTATGATTTATGATTTTGGCTAACGAAAGCCTTTATTGCACTCAGGTACCAATAACGAGGAGCTTACTCAGGGCGTGATTGGGCATGCGACCGAAATAATGTAAGTTAGAATGTTATGTAGTGATAAACACAACAAACTAAAGACAACCTAAATATACAGAGAACTTCCAGGCCCTTTACTATTTTGTCCTTTTGCTGCTGACTTGATGCAAGTTATTTCTGTGAGGAGAGTGAGAAGGCAGATCTGTGCCTGCACCCCCTGTAGTATTAACCACTTTGATTCAGCAGGATGACTGCTTCCACCTCCTGCTTCATTCAGGGAAAGGCAGCAGGAGCAGGGTTGTAATGAAGATGCAGGGGAGGATGGGGTGAGGAGGCTGGGTAGCAGTGCTCTGTGAAGGCTGGAGGCCAGGAGGACCAACCGACCAACCACTTTCTCCCCAGAGAGTCTCTCTTGTTATTTGTGGTGAATGGGCTGAAGGGATGACTGGGGATTCCGACTGCATGGCTGCCTCTTGCTCCAGCAAGAGCACATGCTCCAGAACCATGCATGATAACACACATCTCTAGCAGTCTGCTCCTCTGTGCCACGCTAGGTTTGTACTCATCTTGCACATCTGTATTTCCTGATCCCTTCAGGATTTTGTGCAACACAGTACCTCTGCAGAGCATTTTGAAAGGATTTGGGTGCACGAATACTGTCCTGTCTCTTCAAAAAATAAACAGTTATGCTGGCATGAAGAAGGTGTTGGTGAGATACTCACAAACTGCACTTTGCCCTCTTGTAATGATATTTCCTTGTTTGTGCATATTTGGGTGGCTGTCTGGTATCAGTGGCTGTGCCACACAGCATGCCTATGAGCAGCTCCTGTTCATATTGGTGGCATTCAATCAGGAAGCAGAAGTGGCAGCAGGCAATTTAGATAATCAGGTCACAACGTGAATTGTTTGTATGCCATTCAAAAAATGTATGCGCAAACCAGAGGCCAAAATGTTTTGCACCTGGTTTATTGTTGGTTTGTGTTTATGAGTAGTGATTACGGAGCAAAAAAACTTCTTAGTCAGACCACATCAATAAAAACGAAGTAATGTGCAAACTTTTCTATCTCAAATAACAGAAACACAGGCTACAGAGCATTTTATGATATCTTCTTCCCTAGTGAGTCTCAGTCTGTGGTGTGGTGATCTGTGACACATCAGGCAGCAGACATAAGAAGGTGATTTGTGAAAGGACCAGAACATGCAGAAAATCTCAACAAGAAGCACTGTGAAAAATATACACTGTCCTCACCTGAGCAGGCAGATGATGAAGCAGGAGGTGGAGGATTAGAGCAAGAATGACCACTGAATCTGGACCTAATTTTGTTTGGCTTTAAAAGAAAGTAATGGTGTATCAGTGTGCAAGTTGCTCTACTGAGATTTGTATTTTTGCTTTTGCAAAGCTTAGGAAAGCTTTTGTGTTTGAAAAAGGTGGTAAGTGGTCAGTGTACTCCTCAAACTTCAGTAAGAATTATAGAATTAGAAAATGGCTTAGGTTGAAACCAAACATAAAGCCCACACAGTTCCAGCTCCTGATGGATTGCCACTCACCAGCCCAGGCTGCCCAGGGCCCCACCCAACCTGACCTTGAGCACCTCTGGGAATGGGATGCCCACAGCTTTTCTGGGCAGCCTGTGCAAAAAAGTTGGTCCCCCTCCTGCTTATGAGCTCCCTTTAAGTACTGGATCACAGCTGATTTGACTCTACCGGGAGATAAACAATGGCTCCAAAATTGTCTTAGTGACAGGATGGTTTAAAACAAAGCAAACCAAATCAAACCAAACTGAAAAAAATCAGTCATGATTTTAGCGTAGATATCTTCAGAAATTTAAAGGAATGGGTTTGAATTCGTTGGGCTAAGATTTTTCTCAGTTTTGTTAGTTTGTCTGAGTATAGCACTTCGTTTGTTTGTTTGCAGTGCTTCTCATTGCCACCAGCAATGGAAAGTGATGTATTCCCATCTACTTAATCCCCTTTATAAAAAACAATCCAGACCACAATGAAGTCATTTTGGTAACTTGATGCAAGTGTTTATAAATATGTTGCTGTCGGTACGCAGTAACCGTCTACTCTAACTGATTTAGAACATAATAAAATGTCAGAAGCTATTTATTAACCCATAAACTGGAATCATGAATGCGATGTTTGGCTTAGAAAATTGTTCCTTTGAATTTACTGAAATGTTGTGAAGTTATGGCCAGTACTGCAATGACACTGCCCTTAACCATGAATTTCCCAACCTCTGAGCGTGTGGATTTTGTCTGTGATGTGAAGGAAATGCACCATCTTGCATAGCAACTGCAAGTGCTGTTTATTCATTTGGGGCTGGAGGGTGGAATAAAGAGTCTGAGTCATAAAATCTCAAGCCATATTCCAGCTTCCTTCAAATCTGGGAGTGTTCAGAGTTTGTTGTCTCTGTAGCAATGAGACCACTAACACGTTTTCTTCATTTACTTCTGGAAAGACTTTCACATATTGAAACCCAGCTTCTCACAGGGTCAGACTGACAACATATTTTTTTTCAGAAGCACTAGCTTACTAGCATAATTCCTTTCCCTGGGTGTTGTTGCCTTTATTACTAAGACATGCTGACAACATAATTGTCCCACACATCTTTCTCTTAGCATGGGACTGCATGTGTGGGATTTGCCAGCTGGTAATTAAGTCTGATGCTCACTACTGAAGTCTGTTTGCAGTTGGTGCTTGATAAAATGCAGCTGGTGCTTTCTTGGAACCAGCAAACTCTTGCAGGGGTTGGTCCCAGACCCTGTGAGGTTTCAGCTGAATCCCATCTCTGCTTTACATGTGGGAAAAGCATTGCTGGGGGCTAAGCACTGTGTATGCTGGTGGTCCTTGGATGCACAAGGCACCTCTTTTTCCTACATCACGCTGAGCATTGGAGCCAAGGAAGAGTTCAGCAGGTAGCAGTGGCACCCCACAGCTGCCCACTGGGCTGAGCCCTGCTTCCCAGCTGTGCTTGGCAGAGGACATGACGATCAGCATGTGCCATTGGCCTGGAGGGGACTGAGCCAGCAGCTTGGAAACACCCTTTTATTTTACCCTGCAGTAGGAGCTGTCAGCACTGTGGAGAAATTAAATGAAAACAAACTTTGACCACCGTGTCACTGGTGTCGAAAATAAACAGGGATGTGGGAGTGGCAATCCTGCTGTATTTTTTTCTGCAGCGTCCTCCAGCCACAGCTGGGATTAAGGCATTAGCTCTGCTCCTGCTGAGCTGATTCTTTACCCTGGGACACTGGCAAAGCACTGCATAGAACATATGGACAGTGCTACAAGTACAGGATAATAGTAGCAGGGTCCACCAGTCTTGCTGTGTACAGTGCTGTTGAACAGGTTGGAAGGCACCTTATAGATCATAAAGTTCCAACCTCCCTGTCACAAAAGCAGAGTTACCAATGCTATATCAGACTGCCCATGGCCCCATCCAACCTGGCCTTGAATGCATCCAGTGATGGGGCATCCACAGCTTCTCTGGGCAGCCAGTGCCTCACCACTGAGAAGAGCTCCCTTTGTTATGGCTTTTCATAAAAGACTGGAAAAACATCAGGAGAATATTCTAATGGTGCCAAAGTAGTGTCATGTGTTGGCTGATTGATTCTCCTAGAAAGAATATGGTAAAAAAATAAGCAGTTCAGACAAATAAACATTTGAGGGCTGTACAGCAACTGTAAGTGGGCAGCACTCTCCTCCAGTTTGTGCCTGGGAATGCAGACAAGACCCGACAGGGAGCTTCTGCTGCTGTGTTTCTAATGACTGCAGCAGTGTTTGAGCTGAACTGAAGAAATTCACGCTGGAAGTGAGGTTGAAGTGTGCTTGTTTCATTGGTAACTTTTGTCTGCTTCCCATTCCCAAAGTAGCACCAAAACTGAGATTTGAGTGGATTTAGCAGTCCTGTGCCTCACTTATGCTTCTGTGCTTGTACTCATTACTATTCCATTTCAAGCTGACTCACAGCTCCTAAACAACCAGTGCATTGTGGGCTTGGTTGTTTTTTTTTCTCACATCCTTCTACCCATGCCTAGGATTTCCCAGAATTAGTGTGGGAGCACAGCTGGCCTCTCAGTATTATAGTTCTTGGTGCGGTTTTCCTGCAAACACACTATTCTTATAAAGATTTCTGGGTTCGTTTCTTGCAGCTTGTATACACTTTCTCACTTATGTCTGTGTTAGTTTTGGGCTTTGTCAGCAATGAGTGTGTAACTCAGCATGCTGCCATAATCCAGTAGTCCTAACACCAACACACGTGCAAATTCAGTTTATCTTCTACTGATTTGAACGTATGCGTATTTGAGATTGACTTGAACGTATGTGTTTTTACATGGTCAGGCTTCACTTCAGAGATAGAAATGTTTTGAAGCACTTCTAAGCACCAGGAGCTTAATTTCTTTTTAATGAGAGTCCAGATTTTCTTAATTGCATTATACTTGGCGGTGCTAACAAAAATAGTAAAAATCACGAGACCTTTGATACTTGCCAGAAGCATATGAGAATCAGTGGGTAATTATTTATGTGCATTATTATCCAACTCAGCTTTCAGGTGTGGCTGGCTATTAATGCTTTCCAGTTAGTGGACATGAGCTTTAGTCACGAGTACCTTTGTTTTCTACATCTGATATGACACTCAGTGCCTGGAAGCCCTGTTTATTTCTTAAGAAAGATATAAAAACTACTTCGTCACAGCTGACTGTTTCAGTATTTATCATCACAATGTTAATCCCTGTCAGTTCAATAAGTGTGCTTGTGGGAGAGCACGTGTCCTTGGCTAATTGCTGCTTGCAAACTTCCCCAAGCCACACTGATAACTCCAACCATTAATTCAAAGCCCCAGTTATGCGAGAAGACAGGAGTAGAAGTTAATCATGGACTAGAAGGCTTGGGTGTTATTTGGGTTATAAATGTGTAATATCAAAAAACATGTTATCTACTTCCTTAGAGCTGAATTCTGCTTCTGTTGCAGTCAGTGGACCTAGAAATGTTGATCCCAGGAAAACAGGATACAGCTTGAGGTGGCTGACTCACCTCCTGCTAAGATCCAAGGAACAGCCTCTGATTTTAGAGAAAACAGCATTATCTTGAAAGACATATGAGGCTAAGCATTTCTGGGGTCTCTTTCCTCTTACTGCACTCTTATGTCTGTTTGCTAATAAGTCTCTAGGAAACTTTGTTGTTTCTTTAGAAGTGGGACAATGGGTGCCAAGGGGGCCAGCTGTACTTCATCAAGAGAAGGAGGCAGCAGGGATGGGAAAATAATCTCTGAATGAGACTCATCTGGGCTCTGAAGCCCTTCCCATGTAAGGACCTGGAAAGGAGGTACCCTATTTTCACTCTTTTGTCTCGAGGAGCAGAAGAGAGCCAGGAAGGTGTGATGTCTCCTTGGGCGTAAAGGCAGGAAGTGACAAAAACAATAACACCAAAAGGTATTAAAAGGTTTTTCCTTGTTTCTTCAAGTATTCTCCAGAAAACAAATGCCTTCTTTTGTGCTGTTCCTTTGTTTATTGATGCACGTGATAATTCAGGGAGGTTATGTTTAATTTTTCCTGTGTCTTTGGAGATTGTTTGTGCTAACTTAACTACAGTTTCTTTAATGTCCTTGTTTTCTTTAAGACATCTGTGAAGTAGTAAGTGAATTTATATCAATGTTGCCTCTAGAAAAAATATTTGCTAATTAATTTGAGGTGCATCTGCTGTTTGCCTATTCCTGCTAAACTGGCAGTAGCTATGAACAGAGATAACTGCTATCGCTAGGCAATTACGATTTTATTTCCTGACAAGAAGTCCTGTTTTGAGATGTGTTTGGAGCCTGGGATTTTTTTTTTTTTTTTTCTCTGTGGAAAAGAGGATGCTTTTCAAAACAATTTAATGTGTGATGTGATCCTAAGGAATGGTTAAGCTCAGAGAGGTGGTGGATGTCCCATTCCTGGAGACATCCAAAGTCAGGCTAGATGGGGCTCTGAGCAACATGATCTAGCTGTAGGTGTCCCTGTTTGTTGCAGGGAGTTGGGCCAGGTGGCCTTTGAAAACTCCTTCCAACTCAAATAATTCTATTCCATGAAGGCAGTGCATCTCTGTAGTTGTGGTTCCAGGCAGCGTGTTGCACTGTTCATCCTGCATGAATGGAGCTAATTCCCCCAAATCCCTTTGACTTTCAGGTTTGCTAGGCCTACCAAACTCCAAGTGTGTCTCTCAGGTCTTGGAACTGACTATCCGTAGGAGATAAACTTGTTTACTGAATGTCATTTGGCTTACAGCTATGAGGAAACTCTGTGCCTCTTTTGTGAACAGATGGTGATTGATTTGGCTTCTATCTACCCTTTCACCCAATACATGCAGCCTCAGTATGTAGGATTTGTGACAGTGTAAGAAAGCAACTTTTGGTGCCTGATCTTACAGAGGTTCCTGCTCCTTCCCCTCTCCCAGGTACTCTCCTTCCCTTCCCAGTGTAAGCTCTTCTGCTGCTGTTTTCTTGCCCGAGGCTTTGTGCATTATCCTATGAATACGATCTCAGTCTAAAATCCAAACCAAGGCATAAACACAACAGAAAGTAGCAGAGCTGTTTATTTTGCTTGCGTTTTCTGTTTCTGAAGAAATTACCACTGTGTTTAGCACTTTGTTTAAATTGCTGAGGTGTTCCCATGTCTTTGAAGGGTTACTCTGCACTTGCTTGTGGCATGCTTCTCCTAATCACCTCTGTTTATTGCTGACACATACTTGGCTTGTTTCACCTGTCTGTGATCCTGGAGATGGGGGCAGGAGAAGGAAGCATGCAGATTTCCCAACCTGGGACCAGAGGTAGCAGTGCAGGGCTGTGTGCGGCAGTGATGCACATAGGTGGGCTAATGGGTTGAGGGGAGGAGGAAGGCTAACAACAACTGCACTCCTGTTAAATCCCTTTTTGGAAGAAACAAGATCTGGATGTGCGTGTGAACTGCTGTCTGGTAGTCCATGATGCTTTGGTCTGAGGTGCACTGGTGCACCGTGCCAGTGTT
This sequence comes from Excalfactoria chinensis, assembly GCF_039878825.1. Taxonomy (NCBI): domain Eukaryota; kingdom Metazoa; phylum Chordata; class Aves; order Galliformes; family Phasianidae; genus Excalfactoria; species Excalfactoria chinensis. The sequence goes on from NC_092825.1 coordinate 81,239,855, forward strand.
GGAAATGATGTTCATCCTATGGTGGGCTCCTGATGCCAGCATGAGCGAGTTGGCTTTGTTCTTCTGGAGGCTTCTCATTTTCTGTCCTCCCTTTCTTTCTACCTTCATGGAGACCAGGGTGGAAGCTGTTTGCACCATTCCCAACCGATACTCATGAAACAGCTGTCCTGGTGCAGACAGGAGCCCTTGAGGAGCTGGGGCAAGCCTGAGGCACTGAAATGAGAACGTGTGTTGTTGCAACACCTCTTACACTGCTGTGGTTTCTGTTCTCGCACTCCTCCCATCCTCTCTGACTAATGCTGTAGGAACGTGACAAGCCAAACTCTGTGGGTTATTGTTTAAATTTCTTCCCTTGACTCTTTGAAAATAAGAAGCTAAAAAGAGGCACACAACATTCTGGCCTCCAAAGTAAGGTAGTACTGTGCTGCTGGAGGATTTTGAAAAGTGAGTCATGGTCTGGGTTTGTTAGAGGAAACTCCTTACCTGAGAGTGAGTGCTCAGCTCCTTTGACCTTGTGTCCCCCTACAATATATTCAGGAAAACAGCAAAAAACACTGTTTGCTCCCAAAAGCTTCACCTGTGAATTTAAGGTGTCCTGTTCAAGAGGATGGGAAAATAAAAACAAACAACTGCGTCGTTCATGATGCTAAAAACAAAAGTACAAATAATGCAGTGGTGGAAGCTCTCTTGAGGGAGATGGTGGTGAGAAGAGAATTGCCAGTCACATGCTGTGCTCAACTTTGTGGTGATAGCTTTCAAAATTACTCTAGTGTTAGCCTTGCTTGTTACTAAGCTTTCAGAGAGACAACAAAAAATGCTACTGTGGGCTTTCGTCCTGCTGATCAAAGATGAAGTCAAGTGAAGGCTGGGATTTCAAGCTCCGAAATGCATTTTTATGCTTCAGTAATCCCTTCTACTTTAAATATTTGTCTTCTGTAGCTTTGCTGGAATCTTTTTTTGCCTCATTCAACATAATCATTGAAGTGATGATGCCAAATTAATTGTGGTTCTGTAACTTGCAGCAGATTTTGTTCCCAAATGCGGTGCTGTGCCAGCACTGCAGAAAAGCTGTTTGCACACTGCAGGGTTGGAATTTCTTCACTGTCTTTTTCCTCAGGTTCGTTGTTGTTTTTAATGAACAGCACAAGTTGGGATGCTTTCTAAAACTAATAAGAGTAATTGTGATTGTATGGTTTCCGACTCAAGAGGGTAAAGGCTAAAAACCTGCCACTGAATGGAGCTGTTAATTAACAACTATTTATCGAGCTATTCCCAGTCTTAATCTATCATAACTTTCAGTAAATCATCCTTGCTGATTACATACATGCCCACTGTGTAACCATGCTGTATTCACAGGCGAACAACCGCAAGAACTCAGCAACTACACATTAGTAGGGCATGCTCACAATCTGGATCAGATCAGAAAACATTTTCAGCCAAATGAATGCATGATATTTTATTAAAAACAGAGGGTCTGAGTGTAGTGCTGCGGTTGGGTGGCTGAAGGGCATCTCTCTCGTTGGGTCAGGAATCAACTGCATGCCTGGGAATGCTTCTTGCCTCTCCCTGTGAAGCAGTATAGTCTGTAGCTGAGCTGAAGGTTGGGGTGAGGGCTGAAGAGCTGTTGCTGTGCTGGATCAACTAGAAAAAACTGTGCTGGGCAGGTTGGGAACCCTCCTGTGAAACCCCAGGAGTGTCACAGTTGTGGCCATTTGTCTGTTCTTATTTTGAAACAGTGCCATGCAGTTTGAACAAGACTGGGCCCGAGAGTGATTTGGAGAGAGTCTGCTTCCCTACTAGCTTTCACACTTTAATATATATCCACCCTTCATAAGGCATTACAGGTGCTTGTGTTCCCCAGGAGGGGGAACAAGAAGGGAGAAGGACAATTACAGAAGGTGAGCATGGAGTCAGAAAGGTGAAGACAAAATTGTAGGAACAAGTCCTGTTCACCCTCTGGTAACTTAAACATTTGTTTTGTGCAAGAGTGAGCCCACAGTGCATGGGTTTAGACTTAGCCTTATTTTAATAATCATAGTATCATAGTATCGTGCGATAATAAATACAGTTTCAGTATGAGAGGCCAAAACATCATTACAAATTGCTGCTAATTAGATAGTGGCTGTTTTATGAGACTTCTGATCTCAGGTAGGATCCTTCAGGAGGCAGTTCTCCCTATGTTGCTGATCACCCCTATTCCTCCCATCCTCGTGGTGATTTGCCTTCACTAATAACCTCATCACCTGCCTGTGAGGCATCATCTTCACCTTAAGGATTAGGAGCTAAAATGCAGCAGATGACTTGCCCAAGGTCATGGAGGAAATTGGTGCCTGAGCCAAAAACCTCAAAACGAGTATTTCTGAGTTGTGACTGATATTGTGGTACCAGCTTTGGTTTGGTTATGGTTGGGTTCAGAAGGAAAGAGTTAAATGGAGGGTTGGGGGAGTGGAAATTTGTATTGATATTTTTTTGAGAAATAGTACTGATTCTGACTGACTGTGATTCAAGTGTTTCCTCCACGCTCTGACCCTTCATATCTCCCCAGCTATCAACAAAGGGAAAGAGCCTTTTTCACTGTGCTTGCTTTGCCACGTTCCCCATGTACAGACTTTCAGGTTCACAAAGCCTTTATATCTCCTGCTTTCTGGGGTTTTTCTGTCTTTTTCTTCCTTTCAGAGGTGCTTCTCCTTTTAGTGTTGCTGAAGTGTAGGTGTTGGAAGGAGTGGAAGCCAGCTAGGATGTGAGTGGCAAGGAGTTAAGTAATGCTCTGCCAGCACTGCTTCCCGTAACTGCCGCCTGCTCTGCCCTGCCAGGAACAGCCTGTTGGATGGCAAAGTTCTGAGAGACACAGCAGCCCAGGCTGGCCATCTATTGACCTGCACGGGGTTGCAGGAGAAAGCTTGTGTGCGTGCATGTGTTTTTCAAGGGAACTTATTAATTACGTATAATAATATCTAATTAAGTAATAGGTGGCTGGGAGCTATGGGTGCCTGATGAAGCATGTGCAAGAGGTTGAGGGTGCTGCTGTGTGTGGGATGCACTCAGGAGGCGACCCCACAGGGTGAGCTCTGCAGGGGCCTGTGGAGCTGCTTGCCCCAGAGCATGGTTCTGGTGACCCAGTCAGCCTGCCTTGCCCCTTGTATATGCTTCAGTGTGTGTGTGTGTATATATATATATATATATACACACACATACGTGTGTGTGTGTGTATATATATATATATATACACACATACGTGTGTGTGTGTATATATATACATACATATATGACTTCCCCCCCTCCCCCCCATGCTTCTTTTACACCTCCATCTTATTTATTCTGAATCCAGCAGAGGTGAGTGACAAGGGGTACCTGTGGTAGAGCTGAGGATTTCTTTTAATGCCCAATGTGAATCATCTACTGGTTGAAGCTTCAGAGCAATCTGAGCAGGCTAAGCCCACTTTCTGATGTCCCCAGGATTAGAAACTTCCTCTGATATTCAGTAATAGGTTAAAAAGAAAAGTGAATGTAACTCTAAATGTATGTTCTTAAGAACAAGTTCAACTCCTTTTCCTTCCCCTCTTGCCTTGTAGCATTGTTTAAAACTTCCCAGACAAATGGTCTCCCAAATGAGATGCATTTCTATGTTCATCAACATGTAATTTTTACATCCCTATGTACTCTGATTAGTCACCTCAATACCCATAGGCAATGTGGTCTAACAGCCATGAGGGATGGGTTCTCCTAAGTTATTTAGGCAGGGTATTTTTCCATTTCAGGTGAAAAAAGTGTTTCATTAAGCCCTGCTTCCAGCCTTTCTCTTTAGCTGGTCAAGGAAGCAAAACCAAAGAGCTTATTTCTCCACTGCTTATTCTCCTTCAGTTCGTGAATTTGCCTGTGTCTCCTCCTTGTCACAATGTCAGGAAAGCCTGGTGCTCTGAAGGTGACTGATCAAAGCTTGTTGGACATACTGATATTTAGATATATTTTGAAGTCTTCCACCAAAAAAGAATGTGACTCAAGAAGTTTCATTTGCCCAGGGATGCCTTTCTTTATCTCATGTTTCTGCTGTGTTTTAGTTTATCTTCAAGAGGAGCTGAAAATCTGTTGTTAGCAGAAATTAGATGATAAAAAACATCAGCATAGGCTGGCTGAAAGAGGATGACAGAGGCAAGTGGGTCATCCATAATCAGAGCAGAGAGGAGGTCTGCCTGATCTGTGCCAGTGTCTTCCATGGCCAGACAATAAAGCCATAATTTTTACCACTGTCTTTTCTGTACTTGCAGTAAGGAATTCAGGTGCTCTCCTTCCATTTTTCATTAAACACACTATGATGTATTCATGTTGTTTAACTCTCCTCTGACCTAAGTTGCTGTATAGATACCATCCTCTGATGTTTTTCCTTGAATTAGTATGGAAATTGAAGCACAAATGTGGGTTGTTTTCTTTTTCCTCAGAAGTGTACTTTTTTAATTCACACACACTGTTTAAATAATACTTTAACTATCATTAAAAGACATTTGTATACAGAAGTGTAACTATGGAAGAAGTTTGCAGCAAAGTAAAAGCTTGTTCATGGACTGATCTGTTGTGGTCAGTAGCATTTTAATCTATGGCAGCATTGCAATGATTGCTCTCTTTTTTTTCCATGAGCCGGGTTCTTTACAAGGCCTTGCCATGCTGTGTTTGTGTATGTGCTTTGCATGCTGTAACTCGGCTTTTGGAAACTGGTGTTCTCGGTTCTTGGGGGTGTACAATGTGGCCACTTGCACAGAGCTAATGTAAAGTGTGCATGATTGCTTATGAGGTACTTCTGTCTCATGCTTTTCTAGGGAGTGGGGTCTTTCCACAAAACTGAGAGCATGGTTAGGAGGAAGAAGGGACAGATGTGGAAGGGCTTGGCTTAGGTAGGTTCTTGGAGCTCCCTCTTCTGCTTGTACAGACATAAGCTACCATGCTCTTAAAGATGACAGGGATTCAATCTGGGCCCTTGGTGTCTTAGCTAGTCTTGCATTTAGCACATGAATGAAGGAGCCTTGTGGAGATAATCTCTGAAGTGATACCATGATTTTAAACATCTGTTTCCCCAGTTGGGGTTGAATGCATAGGCATCTTGTCTTCTACTGCTTGAAACCAAGGAGGAACAAAGCTTACCAGAGTTCATCCTTATACAGATACTAAACATGGTCGCTATGTAGCATTTGGAGTATCACAAGCCTTCATTTTTGCTGACTGCTATCAAACAGCTTGTACCAGTAAAAAACAAACAAACAAAAAAACCAAAAAAACAGAAAAAAAAACAAGAATGTGTTGCTCTTCTTGAACTGCTTTTTAAAATTTGATCCATTAAAAAAAGAATTAACATCTTTGGTAACGAAGACATATTCCTCAGAGCAGCTCATTGGAAGGAGCGGGGCAAAGTATTTGACACACACGAGAAATGACTTACACTTCTGTTTCAAAAACCATACAAATCTGCAGTTCTAAAGCTGCAGAAAGAGCTCCACTCACTGGTGGGATATGTTTCTGGGCTTACCAGCATGGTGATTGGTCCTGAGCTAAAAAGATCTCAAACAGAGCAACAATTCCAAATAATAATGTAACTGCCCCACTGGGAAATCCAGTGTTCAGTGTAGGGCCACTTTTTTCCTCGCGAAGCCAACTCAAAATTATTTAATGTTTTTTAGCTTTATACAAGGAAGTTACCATATGCTCTGAGTTAGAGGAAGTGTATTTTTATGCAAGTGGAATAGATCTAGAGTCTGTTCAGAAGTTTGTCTGGTTCCTTAAGTATGGGTGGTTGTTGCACAAGATTGCATGGGAAGCATGTGGCTTGGTTCCCGCTATGATATAAAGAGGAGAAAAAATCCATTTTTGACCAATGTTTTTCCCTTTTCCTGACACAGACAGCACTTCTGCTTCCTGTTATGCTCTCTGCCTAGAGCAAGCCTCTCTACAAATGGCCTGGCAGTGGGCCATGCAGCTGTCTGCTCGCAGCTGCTTGGTGTGGGGATCTCTCTTGTGGTGCTGGAACTGCTGGTATTGTGATTTTGTTCCAATTGGCACCAATTAACACTTTAAAAGTGAATGTAGTGATGGCTTGGAGGCTCTTGTGACAGCAAAATGTAGGTTTATCATGGCTGCGTTGTTCAGAGCTAGATCACAGTTCACAAATTGCTGTGTGTCCTACATCCAATGCAGGACCAGGCCTGCAGAGTTAGAGGCATGATGGGGCCAGGCACACGGAGATGTCTTGTCTGGCTTTGCATGAGTCAGTGCTGGCAGTGGAAGCACTGCCATGGCATCAGTGTGGCAATGCCATGGTGTAGGTCTGCACATGTGAAGTTGGATGGCTTTCAAATCCAAGTGAGGCATAAGCTGTATGTATCCTTGAGGCTGTCTTGGCTTGATGGTCTTTGTGTTGCTTGTGAGTAGTGACAAGACAGTTTCTGGAAACAAAAAATGCTTTGTGCCCACGCAAAATGATTCCAACTTGATGTGTTACCATTGGTATAATGCCTGGGCTCACTCAACTGACACTGACTGTGGAAAATGGCCTTAGTTGTCTCCATCACTCTGGCTTGACAGCTGCCTGGCTAGTGGGGATGGGGAGAAGGGGGTGTATGACCACATGGTGAACATACAAAGGCTGCTCTGAAAGTAATGCTTCCTGTTTCATTATGTTGGCCCGCAACATTAAAGGTGGCTGTTGGTGGTGTGGCAGTAGAGGTTGAACCTTCCCAACAATATTCTCTTATGTCTTATTGCCATGTGACAGATGGCAGCAGGGGGCAGCCTGAAAAAATGGTGTCTGACATGGGAGTGCATATAAAGCAGAAGTGTCATTGAATTCCTCCATGTAGAATAAATGGCACTCACTGACACTCATCAGTGCTTGCTGAATGTTGCAAACAGTGAATGTGGGCACACTGAGGCAGTGGGTGGTGCGTCTCAGCAGTGGCAACCATGCATCACCTCTGCTGGTGCATATTTTTTACAAGCGTAGCATGCAGGCTCTTGTTCATCTCTGATGAAAATCCATAGCTAATGGTATTACGTATGTTGAGAAACAGTGTTTTATAGCTGAGAATTTGCTTTATTAAATAGTGCTATTGTGATCTTTGTATCAGTTGTAGTCTCCCTGGAGATAAATAGGACGGTTGTTAGATTTAGGGTAGCATGGTTAGGTTGTGGTTGGACTTTGATCTTTAAGGTTTTTTCCAACCTGAGCAATTCAATGATTCTATGTCATGAATTTAAATTTGTTGGGTTTACTACCAGTCCTAAGAACTGATTCCTGGCAGAGTAATCAGTACTGTCTTTAATTGTCTTGAATGTTGTCAATGTATTAGTCTCTGAACAGATGTTAGTGTGCGCCATACAAAAAATTCTTTGATGCTAATTGAAGGTGCTGAGGGACCTAAGAATACAAATCAATGTGTGCTTACTCAACCATGGTTATAATATTATTTGACTGCAGTCCTGGAGTGAATAAACCCACTTCTCTGTGGCACATGATCTTGTCAGGACAGGTAGCTCTAGTCTGAGCAGAAGGCGTGCTGTGTGTGTGGCTGTGTTACCTGGCTTATGGTAGGAGTGCAACTTGTGCTGCTGAGTTGTGACCTGGATGCATCTGGAAAAGATGAGTCTCTTAAGCCTTGAGACTTGTGTAACTTGTATCTGTTTAAAAATTCCCCCTTCCATGTGCACATTGGCTCAGCTGAAGGTCAGGACTGGCAACTCTTCTTTCCATGCAAGTATCTCTTTTAATGTCAGGGTGAGCGCTTCTGAAGAGTTGTACTGGCTTGTTAGGCTCTGTGCTCTCTGGGGAATGGCCATAAACAGGTACCCTGATGGGAGGAGAAGAGTGAGGCAAGTATGTGTGTGATGCTGTTCCTAGTATCCTTGTAAAGAGTAGTCTGTAATAACCTGATGTACTGAAAGTCACCCAGGAATTTCTGTTGTGTATATATTAAGGGTTTTTATGATCTTATGCTCACGTGGTTTTACTGTCCTCTCTAAATGCACAGGAAACTCCCCATGAGTCAAGGTTCTAAAACAGCAAATAACTTCTGTGAGCAATATTGTGTTTCCAAATTCCCTTCTCTAAAGCTTTTGTGAGACTCAACCACTGAAGTTGGGCTGGATGTGAGGGACAGGGCCCAGCTCCTGGCTCTCACACAGGGTGGTTGCCAGCTTCATGACAGCTCAGTCTAGTCTGTAGATGCTTTGCAGATGGTGCTGCTGCTGCTGCTTGGCAGTATGGATCTGAGACCTCACTGTGCTAAGCGACATGCAAACAAATTCTTGTTCCAGTTCCTGGTAGCCTGCGAGCTAAATGATTATTGATCTGAACTCACACAGGAATCCAGACAGGCATATCCACGTAGCTCTGGCCTTATTCGTACAGGTTTGTCAAGTCCCTTGTGAAAGAAAAGTAGTTTCTGCAGACTCTGCAGATCAGCTTTGGTGGATGATATTTTATCAGTTATCTTTGACAAGAAACTGAAACGGTCACTACTCTCTTCCAGTGCCATTGTTGTCACAAATTACAAACAGTAGCCAATCTGCCACATAGCAGTATGAAAACATGTCCATTTCACAAATGCTTGTGTATAATGGATGATACGTGCTTACCACAGCCTTAAAGCATGCAGCTATCTGGACCAGAATAATTGTTAGAAAAAACAAATCGGTTCAATTTCAGTGCTGTTGAGAGCCATAGTGTAGTCAAGATGTAAATGCTTGAAATAATTTATGAAGTGGCATAGATGAGAAGTCTGTTGCAAATTTTTTTTAGCCTCCATTTGAAGTAAGAGCGAATCCTTTATTGCTTAAGATCTGCATTTCTTCGGCTTGAGGACTTTTATCTGGTATCCAAGGGAAAATGAGGATTCTACATCTATTTCCTTTCTGAAGGAATAGATTGGTGAATTAATAGAAAAGCGGAAGTTAAGAGATGTATCTGCTACAACTGTTGGGGTTAGTTAATGTGGTGATTAATGTTTCCTGAAATTTCCTGTGCTATTGACACGTGTTTCTGAGTTTTTTAGAAAAAGTAAAGTTTCATATGAAGCGTAACTGAACTTTAATTCCTACAAATAACAGGATTGTTGTCACTGTTAATCAAAATTCCTTTTTCTTCTCCTTTTTTTTTTTTCATAAAAAGCATACAACTTTTCCAAGACATTCAAATTAAGATATGCTTTCTGCTTTGTTACACAGATAACGAGCATGTTGACACTTGTGTTATGTGCTCTCTTAGTTCTGATGCAAAACCTCTTTCTTTTTAGTATGTGCAACTTCCCAACATCCTTTGCAATACTGAATCTTAGACAATAGACTTCAAATGATTGTAGTACTCTTGACAGACGCCTGAATTATAAACCTTCTTTAGACTTTTTATCTGGAGCAGGATCATCCAGCCTTGTTGAGAAAGTCCATCCTCCCTCTGGTTAAAAGACAAAATTGTTTCAAAATGTAAGGGAGTACTGTTGGGAATAAATAAATAATAAAATAGGAGGTGTTACTTTCAGATCACCCCTTGTATATTGCTACAATCCCCTGCATGGAGATTCCATCTAACTTTGCTGAAGAATGTTCAGAGAGGAATATAGGTTCTTGTGTAATAGCAGTACATTGTGGTGGGTACCTTGTCAGATGTGGGTGTTGTATATTTGTCCTTCAAATAGCAATGAAGTACCACTGGTCTTTGATTACTGACTTACCAGTGCTTCTTTCTTGTAAGAGCTGGTGTGGTGTGGTACTTCTGATCTGTTTCAGTATGTCGTGGCAAAGAATGAAGTCAGATGAAGCAGGACCCTCTGGAGGGTTGTGGGCAAAGAGGCAAATGCATCTGTATGGAGCTGAGTGACAGCTCAGACCCTGAAGGGAGGCTTTACTTTAATAACACTGTGTAGCTCATCTGTCAGTCTGTGAGTGTCTTGAATACACTCGTACAAAAATGCGATGGAACCCTTTCACCTGGAAATCGTGTACGTACAAGTGTGGGCATAGAGCACAAAATGCCTTTGTAAGAACTTTCTTAAAGTGTTATCCAGTACTTTAAAGACGGGAGCAATCATTTTGTATCTGAAGCATCTTTTTGACACTTAAGAAAAAGATGGGGTGCTGTGTTCACAAATCTTCTCAATCTCCCCCCTGACTGGAAGCATTCAGAGTTGATGCTGGAAGATTTAGCTCTCCTTGAAGCTGTCGAGACTGTGGTGATTCAGCCAGTGGGCAGTTTGTTACACAGAGATGGCTGTTTCCTGAAAAACCACGTGCTGTTACGTCTGCTGGAGTCAAAAGCCCGCAGATCACGCTTTCCACTTGGCTTTTCTAAATGTTTTGAGCATGGCTGGAGGTCTTCCTGATGCTGTTCTGTCAGTGCTTTCTTGTTGTTGTTTTTCTTTATCATTCCCAAGATTGAAGAATTGTGTGCACATACCACAGATGACAGAACACCTCATGGATACTGGTGTCTCTGATGTGCTTCATAGAGATTTCTTGTTTCAAAACTACTGGGTTTGGGGAAATATTCTGGGAAAGACTGTTTAAGGGTGTTTATTGCTCTAAATCTTCTTACCCCTCCTTGTGATCCTGATCAAAATTTGCAATAGCCTGCAGTAATACACTGAATGCGAATTCAGAACTATCACTACCCTAAAATCAAATATAAGTGGTAAAGTGACAATGCTGTGGGAATTCCTTGTGTGTAAAGAGAATCAGCCTGTGCTTTCTGCTTTTATGTAAAGAAGAAAGGAGGAACTAACTTTGGTATGGGTAGGAACTGCAAGACTTGGTAAGATGATGATCTGCTAAGCATAGACTCAGTGAGATTCTGTAGCACTTGAAAGGGTAAAAGGAGGACTTCATGCTCTTTGAGGGGTGAACTATGTGAGCTGCAAAAAGGCTGGATGAGAAGGATGAAGCAGAATTAGAATGAGAGGGTGGATGTGTGGGTATTATAGAAACCTGACAAGAATAGGGAAAAAGCAATCTGCTAATACTTCAGTTTAGACTAAAGAGCTTTCTCTTGATTCCCAGACAATGCTGGCATCATGTGGCCACTTTATTTAGCTTGCCTTGTATTAAAATATTGGAAAAATACTTTCTCTCTGCATGGAAGCCCTCAAAACTCACAAATGCCAAAACAAACAAACAAAAACAACCCAGCTGTTTCACTTGTCTGGATGCTCTGGGATATTTCCATTTTATAGAAGACATGAGGAGTCTTAATGGAAGTTTTATTCTTTTCACTTTCTGACTAGACTTCACTTTGCCACAGTTTTCAGCCGTGCTTCAGGTTTGAGTCTAAATGAGAGGAGGAAATTGCCTCTTTCATAGCAAGCAGGCTGTGCTTGTAAGGAGAGGGAAGCAGCACTAGGGAACAGTGGGTTTGCAGAGAAACATGAGAAATGAAAGCAGCAGTTTGTAAAGAGGATGAGTGGGGACTGCAAGTCAGGAAGCCAAGCTCATATTGTAAAGAGCTGGAGAGTGAGAGATCCTGTAGTTGCTAAGAGATACCCACACAAGTAAGAAAAAATGGAGGCTGTAACGTTGCTTTTCATGGGTCCCTTGAGAAAGAGCAACTCTCTGTAGAAGATTTTAGTTAAACAGACTTGAGTGGCTTCTGGGCAGTAGAGAAGGAAGCTGCACGTTTCATTTCAAATTGAGCTGGTTAGTTTAATAGGTCAGGCTATAGAAAAGAAAATCAATTTAAATGTATTCTACTGGTATTTTGGAAGAATGGAAACATGGGTAGAGATACAATCTAGTATTAGTTGAAGTGGGATCTTGTTACACAGACTAGATTGACTCAAAGAATTTTGCAGAAATTCCCCTGAAGCTCAAGTAAATAAAGCCTAGGTAGTAGAGCTTTAATCAATGGCACTAATAGCTTATTAACCTCCATATGAAATAGCCTGCCAAGAATAAAAAGCAGAATCCATTTAGGAGATCTCCTCTTTGAAGATCTGTACGTTCAGGTAAAATAGAAAACTTGGCAAGAAACATAAAAAGCCAAAAAAACATACTTTTTTTCAGCTGTTTCAGTCTGAGAAACAGATGATACAGCATTCTGAAGTATGACAGAACATGTATAGCTACACACTTGGGTAAACTTACATTCATGCTTACAAGCATTTGTATGTATAGAAGTGCACGTAGTCACGCTTCTCTGCAGAGACAAATGCTTGGACATCTACACTGCACTGAACTTAGTAATTTAACTGTTTCTGCATCAAGCTGAAAATCCTTGACATGTTACTAGATGCTTTCTAAGTAATAATGAAGATTCAAGCGCAGTTTCCTGGGAAAGCTCCCTAACCTTTACAGCAGACTCAGCGAAATTAGACTGACTGAAGTTAGTACTGCAGACGATGAATGCAAATGCTCTGCTTTTCTATGGTACATTTTTCCCTTCGGCTTCTATCCATAAAAGGAAGAGACTTATTCTTTATATATGATTAAAGGGAAATATATATGTATACCTACTCTGTATATGATTTGCTAGACAACTTGTTTCTAAAGACTGCTTTTCCATGTTGATTCTCACAGGCATGCTGATAAAAAGAAAGAGAAAATAGTGTTCTGTTCTGTGTTTTTCCACTGGAATGTTAAGCAGGAGACTGCCTGCATCATTAAAGTTGTTGGGTTGCATGCACGTTGAACTACCCAATATCTAAAGAGCTCACTGGAGCAGAACTCACTGCCAAGCTGTTAAGTAGTTACTTATTTTCTTGAGTGTGTTGGAAGGGGGTTCATGGATAAAGAAGGAAAATGTGACAGTGACTGAGGAGAAGACTACAGGTCCTTAGCTTTGTTGGAGTTAGGGGAAAGGTGAGACTTAGTTAGAAGGTTACTTTTTCTTATGGTTATTACATCACCCTTTCGCTCTTATTTTTCTATGTAATTAATACTAGCAAGTAAAATCACTAAACGTGACAGCAAGGCATACTCTGTGCTCTCAGTCATAGAATGGTTTGGGTTGGAAAGGACCTCAAGGATCATCAAGTTCCAACCCCAGTGCCACAGGCAGGTCTGTTAGCCACTAGATCGAGTACTAGATCAGAGTCCCATCCAACCTAGCCTTAAACACCTCCCAGGATAAGGCATTCAGTGTTTCTCTGGGCAATCTGTTCCAGCACCTCACCACTCTCTCAGTAAAAAACTCCTCCCTGATATCCAATCTAAATCTCCTTTTCTTTAGTTTAAAACTATTATCCTGTGCCTTATCACTATCTACCTGTGTAAAATTTGATTTTCCTCATATTTATAACCTCCCTTTAAATACTGGAAGGTCATAATGAGATCTCCCCACAGCCTTCTCTTTTCCAAGCTGAACAAGCCCAGTTCCTTCAGACTACCTTCATAGGAGAGGTGTTCCAACCCTTGGATTATCTTTGTGGCTCTCCTCTGGGCCTTCTCCAAAAGCTCCACATCTTTCCTGTGTTAGAGCCTCAAACCTGAAAGCAGTACTCCAGCTGGGGCTTCACTGGGCAGAACAGAGGGGGACAATCAGCTCATTACTCTGATGGCCACCCCCCTCTTCTGAGTATCACAGGATACCACTGGACTTCCAGGCTGCAAGTGCACACTGCTGGCTCATGTTAAGTTTTTCATCAAACAGAGCTAAGGTTTTTCTCAGAAGGGCTACTTTTGAGGAGTTCTCTCAGTCTGTATACATACCTGGGATTATCTCGACCCAAGTGCAAAACCTTGCACTTTGCTTTGTTGAAGCTCATTAGGTTCACAAGGGTCCATCCACCTTTCGAGGGGGGATATTCACTCTTTGGCCGGTCTCTTCTGACCTTAGTACCTGTATCCTTCTTGCTGTTACTAAAATCCCTTGCTAAGCTCAGTTCCATCTGTGCCTTGGTACACTAAAAAAGAAGAAGGTCTATCCCAAGTATTGTGGAATACTCTTGGGTAGGTTTTTTAATTAGAATAAGAGCTGACTGCTGGAAGATACTCCATAAAAACAATACAATAAAAAAAAACTACAATAGGTAGTGGGACTAAGTTGATTTTATATATATATATATGTGTGTGTGTGTGTGTGTGTGCGTGTGTGTATATTTTCCTTCTGCCTTCTTTTATCTAGGTCCAGGCTGCATTTTAGCTGTCTGTGGCCATGAAAGGGAAATGAGAGGTCTAAAGAACTTCATTTTGTTAAAAATAAATAAATACAAGCCTAGGGCAGTGGCCCTTCATACAGTTGCCTGGGCCAAGCATAGAGACATAACTGTCTCTCCCTGGGGTCAGGCACCAGCCAAGGACTTTTCCAGTTTGTTTTTTTGCTCACTTGGGATCTGTTCAAAAGCTGGAGTTAGTTCTGTAGCAAAGACAGACAGTAGGTACTGGGGGAAGAATGAGAACAGGACAGACTTACCACAGTGCATTCCTGATGTACTCTGCTTGAACAGACAAATGGACACACTGCTGCAACTGGGTCTAAGCTGTATATTTTCACGCTGTTGAAAGCTGTTTCCATAACTGATCACTGCGTGGGCTCCTGTCCTCTTGTGTCAGCAGATATGATTTCCCCTTCCCCCATTGCAGTGACTCTTGGCACTGGCATGTTGTCTGTGGTCTTGTATCTATTGCCTATCCATAGCACTGGCAGGTGAGGTCATTGTGGTGGGGTCACAGGCTCACCCAAATAAAGCTGGTTTCTGTGCATCTGACAAGACTCATTGCTTTCATGCTTTACAGTAGGTGCTTTGGGACTGGTAGCATAGAGCTGGCAGTCCTCTAAATATCCAAACAAGATGCTGAGCTAGAGTGCATTCCCAAAAAGAACAGGGAAGACAGCAACAATTTGGTCCTGCCAAGTATCTCTCAGTGTTTGATATGATTAAGATTCATTCCATTCCAGTGTATCTGAGAAGGCACATTTTACCTGCAGAACATGTGTCAGGGCTCTCTGGGGACTTCTGCTAAGGACAGTGAGTGGACAGGATGCCTGTGGGGTTTGCTGGGCTGTAGGAAGTGGAAGAGGGCAGGTTATGGCATGGGGTGGGATGGACAGCAGTGAGGGTCACCAAAGGTTTCCCTTGTAGCTCAGCTGGGCTCTCAGTCACCTAATCCAGGTGAGTATTAGTGATACCTTGTAATATGCAGAGCTGCCTCTGTTTTACATAATGTATGGATAAATAAATGCTGTCTCTAACAGGGAAGGATTTTTTTTTGTCTCTCAGGCAGTGCAAGGATACCAAGAGAGCCAAGTCTGGCCTCTAGTGGTTTGTTTTAATTGAGGTTTTTCAAATTAGCAAGAAAAAACACCATCAGGGGAAGTAGATTTTTTTTATTATTATTCATACAAGGACAAAGTAAGCATTAGATTGTAGTAGCTTTATTAATTTTTGTTTATTTCTGTAATTTGTAAAGCTTTGTTGCAGAGACTTTGATCCCACTGTGTATCTGAGATGCTCTCCTACAACTTGGGTCTCAGCTTTGTAGCTGTAGTACAGACTTATCTCACTTGGTTTATAGCAGGATCTGAAACAAACCCTCATCTATGAAATGCTGTGTACCCTGGAGAGCACCAGTACCCTGAAGTACAGCCAGACTTAATAACAGCAAGCAATGAGAGTGCTAACAATAAGCTTATGTATTTATCTGTGATCCTCAGTTTTAATCTTGAGTAGAATAAGTATCAAATGGGCAAGGTGGAACAAGTGGTGCTTTGTCTTACTTTTGGTTTCTGGGGGGTATGTGTGTGAATGCATCCTCATCTGTACTTGCCCACGACCTGTGAGGTTCTTATCTATCTTGAGATCACTGGAGAAAAGTTATTACTGGTGCTTGCTAAGTGCAAAATGTTCTTTGCATTAAGACGTTGCTGATTGGTGCTGACTCAGATGTGAGCAAGACATAAAACCGTACGAGTGCAAAGCCTGCCCATCATGTCCCTTACTCACAGGTTTTTCCCTCTGAGGCTTCTGGCTCTGCTTTGGCAGTGACTCAACTGCTTGTGACCGTGATCAACACAAATGACAGTCTGGCATATTAAGGAAAGCTGAAACTAGTCCTGATTTTAATTAGCTAAGCAGCTACTTTGTGAGTATCTGAGTTATCCCTGTAGCTGGGCCAGAGTAGTCTGAAGTAATTGGGAATAACAGCTTCCACAGAGTGTGCTCTTCTTTTTCCCAACCAGCTCCCTTTCAGGAGCTTGGTGGCTTGGGAGAGCCTTCCTTACCCCAGGATAGAGGAAAAACCTAGGAAACAAAGCACAGCTTAACTCACCTTCTGTGCATGTTGTGGTGACTTCACCTTGAGCGTGAATGGAACTCCAGGTTTCCTGCTTGCAGTGGATTCTCAGATGTGACTGTGCTCAACAACAGATGCCTGTAAGATCATTGTAAGATTGGTTAGGACACAAACGGGTTTTCAGAAGTACATAAAACACATTCAGTAACATTGATTCTTCTAAAACGTGCCTCTCAAGTATCACTCTTCAAGGCTTTTCACAAGGCCAGTTGATGATGATGATTATTCTTATTAGTAAGGATTTTTGTTTTTTTTCTTGGTCTGCATTAAAATGAACCCACTCCTTGTTAACGCAGCCTTGGAGGCAAGTGATGTGAGAATTCTTTGAGGTAGTAGAGAATATGAAAAAGCATAATGGCCACTTGTTATTTCTCATTGTTTTGGGATACAAGACTTTATTTTCTCTTCAGATTGAAGGACTCTCATCCCCGCTCTTTAAGTTATGGTGGGCTGAGTGCTGAAAAAGGATAACCATGAGTTTTGCCTGCTTAGTACATTAGAAACCACTTTAACATCAACATCTGCAGGCAGTTGTGTTTGTAATGAGACTGGGAAATGGTGATGTTTCAGGAGTCCCTGAAGAGCATGGTAGGCAAAAGCTGGTTTGGGTGAAACTACTTTCTCTTTATTCCAGCCACACACAAATACACACGCACAAATTCCCATCTGGTGCTTAGAGCTTAGGATATTGCCTGGGAAGAAGCAGGTTGTCTTAATGTGTGGAAAAAGCAATAGCTTTTGGATCAAATAAGTATTCAAATGGTATATAAAAAGTGATGGTAACTAGCAAACAGGGAAAACAGCCTCCCTGTCTGTGCTTCTTGATGGAGGGCTCACTGCATCTGCTTTGTGGTGAACAGACAATGTGCTCTCACTGCCTTTTGTTGCAGATGGATGCTCAGGAGGCAGGATGCAGTCAGCTTTGATGGTGTATGTGCATGATAACACCTATCAGTTTAGGGC
This sequence comes from Excalfactoria chinensis, assembly GCF_039878825.1. Classification (NCBI taxonomy): domain Eukaryota; kingdom Metazoa; phylum Chordata; class Aves; order Galliformes; family Phasianidae; genus Excalfactoria; species Excalfactoria chinensis. Next base: position 81,257,072 of record NC_092825.1, read on the forward strand.
TAGGGAAAGGATCTGTGTGAAGAAAATAAGGAGGCAGGATATAAGATAGGAAAGGAGACCCTTGCTTGAACAAGCAGTGTTTTCTATCATATCTGCTCTTCACAGGCATAAACTCAATTTCCAATTTATTCTGTAACAAGAAACTATTTAACTTTGAAGTCCTTTAACTGAATTAAGATTTGTTGCGTGTGCATTTTGTCTGCTACCTCAGACCCTTTTGTTTGTTCCCGTCTGGTATTCTGAATTCTGCAGTCGCTGATGCTTTGGGGAAAGGTAGAGAAACAAAATGAACATCTTAAAATGTAATGAATATATATAATATTATATATATATATATATTGTGGAGGGCTGTGTGTGAGAGAAACACTTTGCCTGTGAGGGTGATCTGCTTGTGCAGCGAAGCAAGAAATTTGATTATTGTTGTATTCTAACCTTTATTGTAGCTTGCGGAGCTGAAAATATTACTAATGTAAATAAAATGATCCAACCTTTCCTAAGTATAATTTGCAGATGCAGTGAATCTTCTGGGCTATGTTTCAGTGCAGTCCGTGCTTTGTTCTTTGCCCCACAGCTTGCTTTCTGTATGGCTGTGGGATGAGGGACTAACAAAGCCTTTGTCTTCTGACCCAGTGCCACATAGAACTGAACACATTACAAGGGTTTAGATTTGTGCTTTGTGTTAGTGCTCACTCTTTTTTTTTTTTTTTTTTTTTTTTTTTTTTTCTTCTAAAATATACAAAAAACCCTCAAAAACACAAACAAATTCCAAAATAACTCACTTGTGTGTCAGGTCAGAATCGTCCCTGTTTCCAAGGCAGGTAAGGAGCACATAGTGTGACTGCTGGCATGTTTTGGCACATACCTCCTGTCAAAGCAAGGCTTGACACTGGGCTGAGTCTTCTGGGTGCTGGCAAGAATGAACAAAAGCAGGCAGAGTCGCATCTGAGCCAGGCCCTGCAGATGGCAGCAGAAGAGCACGGAAGACAGAGCACAGTCTGCTCGGAGCAGGAGCATTCCCAGCCCTGACTCTGCTGGCAGACTGCGTGCTTTCTTTGCCAAGCCCTTCTGCGAAGCTGAAGGACAGGCAGTGAGTTCGTGCCTTCAAGCCGTGTGCGAAAAGTCCCGTGCTGGACTTCAACCCTTGGCACGCATATGGCAAAACAAAGGACAACAACAAAAACCCAAGAAGCAAATATAGCAACAAAGTAACAGGAAAAAAATATATATATAACAAAACCTAACCACCTGTGCTGGAAGAAAGAAGTGCTCAAGATAAGGGAAAATACCTTCACTGCAAAGTATATGCTAATGTGTTTTATTAGTGTGGGAGGTTCAGGTTGGATATTAAGAAAGACTTTTTTCTGAAGAGTGGTGAGCTACTGGAATGAGCTGCCCAGGGAGGTGATGGACTCATAATCCTGGAGGTATTCAAGACCTGTGTAGACATGGCACTGAGGGACATGGTTAGTGGGCATAGTGGGGATGGGTTTGTGGTTGGACTAGATGATCTTAGTGGTCTTTTCTAACCTTAATGATTCTATGATTTTTAGGTGATGTACTCTCGGAGTGTTCTGTTATTGTCCTACTGTGTAAATACTGGCAAAGGAGCTTGAGCAGAAGGTTGTTTCCAATGAGGGGGTTATAACTATTGCTAAGATGAACAACCTTGTCAGCCTGAGCCAAGGGGTGCTTTCTCAAAAGCAGGGCTGTTTGGGTGATGTGTACTGGGGAAAAAAATACCTACTTGAAAATTTGCTCTAAGCTCATAGTTATTACTTGCTTCCTTGAGACATGAGTTCAGAAGCCTTCACACAGAAAATGGAGTTGAAGTAGTCACTCCATGCTGAGTACCAGGAGCTGCTGTTGCTCAACCTAAAAAGTGTATTGCAAGAGCTGTATGTAGGGTTTTTGGCGTACTGTGTCCCGCTGACTGTCTTCTCGTATGTGTTAGATGGTGGGAGGCAGGCATCAGTTTTGAATCTCCATCACTTCTAGAGCACTCAATTTATTCTGGGAAGATTTTCAGCCAGCTGCTGAAGCCAGTTATGAGCCTGCTCTGCATGGTTGGCTTATGAGCCAGGATCAAGCTCTGGGTGTCTGTTGTGATTATTTATTATGGTGGGTGAATGTAATCATTATAGCAGGTTGAAGAGGCCATTTACTGTACATAATTACAGCTGATTGTATTTTGTATATATAACTGTTAGTAAAAGCACCCACAGCAATGGATCTGTTGTTGTGATATCAATCAAAGTAAGACTGCTATGAGAAAGGGCTATTGCCCATGCAAAACAACTCCTCTTCAGCAGCATTTTTATTATGTCTTTTTAATACACACATAGGTGGTAGTACATAACCCCTGGAAGATGTGCAGTTAAATCGTATACTTACACTCTTTTTCAGAACTCATGCCACTATGCCAGTTTTACATCTGCAGTCGCATTAGTACTACTGGTTTCTCGCAATCACCATAAAAAATTAACAAAGGCAGTATTCTATAAAATGTGGTTTATTGAGCATATTGAACAGCAATACACGGATCCGTGAACCTGTGTGCAGCCAGATAACTCTAAGTCACGGCTGTAGTACTGTCTTGAAAATGAACTCAAAATTGACTTTGCTATTATTGTGAGTTCTTTGCTTTATAGCTATCAAACTTCCCGTTGAACTGCAGAGTGCTAGAAGGCCAGCTGAGATGGTTGTATTTATTTATTTATTAACAAAAACCTTTACCTGTCTCCTCATATTTTGCAGTGCCTTCAAGTTGAAACAGTTGAGCTCAATGAAAAGTGGTGGTGAAGGTCAGAAGCATCTGTTATGAATTTCCTGGCGCAAGTTGGTTTACAGTACTGGGGTGTGGGACTAAAGAGTGGATCAAAATGTAAAACTTCAGTTGTGATGTGAGAAGCGTGGGCTTTAAACAGCTGGCTTTGACTTGTGTAGGAACTTGAAATAAGGATTGTATCAGGTGAGTTCATGTTGGTTAAAGGAAATATCAAGATGTTTCCTGAAGCCTCGCGTGGTTAGTCATGTTTTGTACTTAGGAGTCTGAGTGAATAACTGTCTCTAGTGGTGACTGCTTCCTGGCATGAGGAACGTTTGGATTAGAATCTTAGTTCTCGTAAAGGTTTTTCAAAGGTTAACAACAGCAAGAACAAAAAGACAAGTCCCACTTAGAACTGCACATTACTATGCATACTGTACATAGGGCTGGTAGTTGGGCACCTCTCTTGGAAGGAGATCTCTTTATGAAGATCTTCCTGCAGAGCAAATTTGACTCTTCTGCATCTAGTAATGGTCCTAGGCCCTAGATCATCTTAGGCTATTCAAGGGGAATGATGCTGAAACTGTTTGGACACTAAAACATCAAAAATTTAATTGTCTGAGCTTAGCCTTTTCTGAAAGTGGCTAGCAGCTGAGGAGAAAGGGGAAGCAGATGTCTCACCATGAATTGAATGGAGCACTGAGCACTGAGTTTTAAGTGAATTAATCCCCTTTTTTTTCTTCTCCTCGTTTATTTTAATTGCTGATCTCCAAACACATTCCCTGAACGCGTTTCAGAGATGTTTAGAGAGTTTTCATATTGGACCTCTTGTGATCACAAAACTGCTTGATTGTAATGTACAAGTGGCATCATGTATCATCTCTTGAACAGCATCAATGTACAAGATCGTTATAAAACTCTATGGTTTACAGAATGACCTCCCTTGCAGGCCTCATGAGAATAAAATCGGAGGGTGAGAGGAGCCCAACGGTGGGTTTCTATGTTGCGTTTCTCTGCCTCAACTCTGCCTGGCAGAGACGGAAAGTAACGTTTTAGGCAGGAGGGGCAGCCGGCCGGCAGGAGGCGCTGTCCGATAAGGAACGCGAAATCGCCATCGCGGGGGGCGGAGGGAACGGCAGTGCTTTTGGTTCGGCATTAAAGCCCACGCCGGGAGGCTTGAGGGGCAACGAAGTGAGATCTAGAGGAGTGAAAAAGAGGTGTCTGGAGCAGCTGTTCTCCTCCTCAGACTGGTGACGGCTGTCAATTCCTGGCCCCAAGCCTTTGGCTGGAGGCTGAGATGAAGGTGGCAGGCTGTGAGGAGCATGGCCATGTTCCTCACTGGGTTCTGCCTTTGCTGCTTGCTCTATCTAAAAAGCATCTCTTGGTTGTCCCTTCTAGACCTATTACCATCGTTTTCCTTCTCTTGAAGTTCCTTAGGAATACTAGTTCCATTTCCTCATTAGCTCCCTAGATTTTTGAGGAGCTTAATATGTATCTTTCATTTTAGTTATGTAAATGCCTTTTTATGCCTTCAGGTTTTAAACGTTTTTTGCAGTGATTTAGGGCATCCCTTAGGTGAATTTGTAGGCTGTTGCCTACAGTTTTGGATCTCTTGCTCCAAGAAAGACATTGAGGCACTGGAGTGCATCCAGAGAAGGGCAGTGAAGCTGGTGAGGGGTCTGGAGCACAAGTCTTATGAGGAGCAGCTGAGGGAGCTGGGGTCATTTAGTATGGAAAAGAATAAGGCTTAGGGGGACTTTACTGCTCTCTACAACTCCCTGGAAGGAGATTATAGTGAGGTGGTGGTTGGCCTCTTCTCCTAGATAGCAGCAATAGGACAAGACGTTGTAGCCTTAAGTTGCAACAGGAGAGGTTCAAGTTGGATATTAGGAAATAAGCTGCCTAGGGAGGTGGTGGAGTTGCTGTTCCTGATGCAGTTCAAGAAACCTGTAGGTTTGGCACTGAGGGACATGGTTAGTGGGCGTGTGGTGATGATGGGTTGATGGTCAGACTAAATGATCTTAGAAGTCTTAGATCTTAGAGTTAGGATACTATGGTTAGGCTGCAGTTGGACTTGATGATCTTCAAGGTCTTTACCAACCTGGGTAATTCTATGATTCTAAGTCTTTTCCAACCTCTGTAATTCTGTTTGTGATTCTAAGAGCAAACCTAGTCTGTTTGCTTAATCCCTCCAGCCCAAATTCCATAAATTATAATTATAAATATGACATGGTTATCTTTACCATTCAATACTAAAAGAAGATATAAGGCATTAAAATCTTTTATGTATGAGCCCTTCTGTACTGTTCCCTTCTCAAGGGCTGGGAGAAAACCTCAAAGCTTCTATTATTTTTGTTCGTTAGGTTGTTCTTTGTCAGGAAATGCAGTTGGGATACCTTGTATATCTTTTATGGTGGAATTCTGTACAGCTGGAAAACGTTTTCTTTTGTGTGACAAATGGGTCCCAAACTACCAGCCTAACTGCAAGTAGTGCTTTGTCTCTTTCTCGTTCTCTTGAAGCATTTTGGCATTAATGTATTTTCAACCACCCTTAATATGAATAATAATGATCTCATTAAGGCTGACAAACCTGTCCTCTTTAGAAACTTTATTTTAACACAGGATGATTTGAATTTCCATAGATAAATTAAGTGTTAGCCTTGAGTAAGAACAAATTTGTAGATAATTAAAATTGGGATTAGTGAAAGAAGAGGTGAGGAATGGGGGTCAGAGGCAAACCACTGTGGGTCACACGCCATCAATTTTGCTCTCGCAGTTGTGTTCAGCACAAAAATTTCTATACTGCTGGTCAGAATAGTTTATAGTAGTTCAGTGCAACAAGTTGCTCAGTTTAAAGCACAGCATTACTTTAGTGACACTGATAAATTCTCTCACTTATAACTAAAAGGTTTAATGACAAAGAGAGTGGGCAAGCAAAGTCTGGTGTGGCAGTAAATGAGTGGTGCAGCGGTTTATGTTGGAGGGTGTGCAGGGAGGGTGCTGTCACTCTTCCACTTCAAATGGCATTTGTATCCCACTCGCAAGGATCTCCAGTTATAGAATAGGTTGATTTTGAAGAGACCTTAAAGATTGTCTGGTTTCAACACCCTGCTTCTGTAGGCAGAGTTGCCAGCCAGTAAATCAGGCACTATATCAGACTGCCCATGACTCCATCCAACCCAGCCTTGAACACTTCCAGGGATGAGGCGTTCATAGCTTCTCTGGGCAACTTATTCCAGTCTCCACTCTCTGAGTAAAAAATTTTCCCCTATCATTTAATCTACATCTCCCCTCTTTTAGTTTAACGCCACCCCCTCTCCCCCCCCCCCCCACTCTCCCTACCCCATCCTATCACTCTGTGACAGTGTAAAAAGTCATTCTCCATCCTGGTTATAAGCTCCCTTTAAGTACTGTAAGGCTGCAGTGAGATTTTCCTTTCTCCTTCCCTTCCCCAGCTACTTTAGCCTTTCCTCATAGAAAAGGTGATCCAGCCCTCTGATCTTGTTGAATATGCTTCAACAGCTGTATATATTTCCTGTGCTGGGGATGTCAGACCTGGACACTGTGTACTAGATGGGGCTTCACAAGGGCAGAATAGAGGAGAACAATCACCTCCCTTGCCATGCTAGCCAATCCGCTTGATTCAACCCAGGACACAGTTGGCCTTTTGGGCCACACGCACACACTACTGGCTCATGTCTAGCTTTTCGTCCATCAGGACACCCAAGTCTTTCTCTGCAGGGCTGCTCTCGAGGAGTTCTTCTCCCAGTCTGTATACACATCTGGGATTATTGTGTCATTTTTCAGTGTTGGCCATGATCCTTTGAGTGGCATTCCTTCTTTCGTCCTTTCTTTGTATCAACTATACCAGTCAACTTGGTGTCATCAGCAAACTTTCTGAGGGTGCACTCGATCTCACTGTGTCATTGATAAAGATGTTAACCGATCCAGTGCTGGGGGACGCCACTCATGACCAGCCTCTACCTGGACTTGATCACAATCCTCTGGCTGCAATCATCCTTCCAATCCTTTATCCATCTCTCTCTAATTTAGATAACCATCCAGATAACCATCCAGATTGGAGGGGTTACCTAGGCTTGTCAGCTTGTTCCCCATATCATGACCACCTCTCTTGTCATAGGTGATTCCCTTCTGAAGGAGCAGAGGACCTGATATGCTTACTGTACCTGATGGAAATGCAGGGAAGTCTGCTGCTTCCCTGAAGCCTGAGCAAGTGATGTTACTAGAAAATTCACTAACCTGGTACAGCCCACTGATCATTATCCATTAATGGTTATTACTGGTCATGTCAACAACAATGAAGTGGCAAAAAAGAGCTCTAAAGGCAATCAAAAGGCACTTCAGGGCCTTGGGGTGATTGGTTAAAGGATCAGGGGCATAGGTTCTGTTTTCATCTGCTCTTCCATTAGCAGGGAACAAAGCTAAGGAATGAAAGGAACAGGCAGACCCAGCTAATTAATACATGGCTCCAAGGATATGGTGTTATCAGCAGAGTTCTGAGTTTCTCAGCACAACACTAGGCCTGCTGATGTCTGACTGGATGCACCTTTCTCTGGGTGGGAAAGGGATTTTTGTGCAGGAGTTAGCAGAGCTGATCAGTAGAACTTTAGCTATGGAGGGGGAAAGGAGATAAAACCAGACTTATAGGATGGCACACCAAAAGTTGAAGGACTGTGTGTTAGTGAGATCCTTCAGTCTGATCTTTGAAGTGCTGGATACAATGAGGCACATTTGAAAAGTTTCTACACCAGTGCACTCAGCATGAGGAACAAGTAAGAAGAGTTAGAAGTCTTGAAGTGCAGCTTAGTGTGAAGAGTTTTCTGACTGGTGTGTTATGCATGGCTCTAAGCCAGGCATGTCCAAACAACAGCATGGCTGGCAATGCAGCTTGCCCTTGCCCTGTGCTGTAAAGGCAGCCGCTCTTCCCTGTGGGGTGGCCTGGAGCATGCACCCATCACAGCAACAGCCAAACTGTCAGTGCACTGTTAATGCTGTGTCCATGGAAATTTTAATACATTGGCAAAACACAGTGCTCTGAACGGCAAAGAATACAAAACCATACACAGCAGTCTAAATGTGGTCTCATCAGGGCAGATTAGAGGGGGAGGATCCCCTTCTTCAACCTGCTGGCTGCACTCTTTTTAGTGCACTCCAGGTTACCGTTGTCTTTCTTGGCCAGAAAGGCACACTTGCTGACTCATGGCCAACCTGTTGTTCATCATTACATCCATGTCCTTCTCTGCAGAGCTCCTCTCCAGCAGGTCGGCCCCTAACCTGTACAGATGCATGCAGTTATTCCTCCCCAGTTGCAGGATTCTATGCTTGCTCTTGTTGAACATCATCAGGTTCCTCTCTGCCCAACTGTGCAGTTTGTCCAGGTCTTGTTGAATGGCAGCACAGCTTTCTGGTGTGTCAGCCACTCCTCCCAGCTTTGTGTCATCAGCAAACTTGCTGAGGGTGGACTCTAGCCATTTATCCAGGTCGTTGATGAAGATATTGAATAAGGCCAGGCCCAGCACTGACCTTTGGGGAACACTGCTAGTAACAGGCCTCCAATCATACTCTCTGCCATTGACCACAACCCTCTGAACTCTGCCAGTCATCCACTTCTCAGTCCAGCTCACCATCCACTCATTTATCCCACACTTTCTATGCTTTATGACGAGGATATTGTGGGAGATGATGTTAGGCCCTGGTAATTGGAGGGCTACCAGTCTCACTTTGTTGCCTGGCAAAATTATGGCAGAATTATTCTACAAGGTATGGAAAAAAACCTGAAGGACAGTGCTGCCATTGGTCACAGCTGATGTGAATTGAAGAGGGGAAAATCCTGTTTAACAAACCACAATGCTTGTTTTTATGGTAAGGTTACTCCATCTTGTTGACCAAGGGAAGCCAGTAGATGTAATCTTTCTGTACTTCAGCAAAGCTTTCAGTACTATTTCTTACAGTATCTTCCTGGATGAAATGTACAGCTTACAGGTAGACAAAAACATAATGCAGTAGGTGAACAATTGGCTGTTGGGTCAGGCTCAAAATATTACAGTAAATGAGATTATGTCAGGCTGGTGGACGGTCACTTGTGGGGTTCCCCAGGGGTGTATTTTACAGACAGTTCTTTTTGAGTCCAGTATCCATGTCATTTATGAAAATGTTAAATGTTTGCTATGTAAGTTTGCAGGTGATACTTAAATGGGAGGAGCTGTTGACTGTTTCAAGGGCAGAGAGTGCTTGCAGGGAGAGTGTGACAAGTTAGAGGGCTGGGCAATCACCAGCAAGTGCCAGATTCTGCACCTCTTCCCTTCCTCTTCCCTTCCTCTTCCCTTCCTCTTCCCTTCCTCTTCCCTTCCTCTTCCCTTCCTCTTCCCTTCCTCTTCCCTTCCTCTTCCCTTCCTCTTCCCTTCCTCTTCCCTTCCTCTTCCCTTCCTCTTCCCTTCCTCTTCCCTTCCTCTTCCCTTCCTCTTCCCTTCCTCTTCCCTTCCTCTTCCCTTCCTCTTCCCTTCCTCTTCCCTTCCTCTTCCCTTCCTCTTCCCTTCCTCTTCCCTTCCTCTTCCCTTCCTCTTCCCTTCCTCTTCCCTTCCTCTTCCCTTCCTCTTCCCTTCCTCTTCCCTTCCTCTTCCCTTCCTCTTCCCTTCCTCTTCCCTTCCTCTTCCCTTCCTCTTCCCTTCCTCTTCCCTTCCTCTTCCCTTCCTCTTCCCTTCCTCTTCCCTTCCTCTTCCCTTCCTCTTCCCTTCCTCTTCCCTTCCTCTTCCCTTCCTCTTCCCTTCCTCTTCCCTTCCTCTTCCCTTCCTCTTCCCTTCCTCTTCCCTTCCTCTTCCCTTCCTCTTCCCTTCCTCTTCCCTTCCTCTTCCCTTCCTCTTCCCTTCCTCTTCCCTTCCTCTTCCCTTCCTCTTCCCTTCCTCTTCCCTTCCTCTTCCCTTCCTCTTCCCTTCCTCTTCCCTTCCTCTTCCCTTCCTCTTCCCTTCCTCTTCCCTTCCTCTTCCCTTCCTCTTCCCTTCCTCTTCCCTTCCTCTTCCCTTCCTCTTCCCTTCCTCTTCCCTTCCTCTTCCCTTCCTCTTCCCTTCCTCTTCCCTTCCTCTTCCCTTCCTCTTCCCTTCCTCTTCCCTTCCTCTTCCCTTCCTCTTCCCTTCCTCTTCCCTTCCTCTTCCCTTCCTCTTCCCTTCCTCTTCCCTTCCTCTTCCCTTCCTCTTCCCTTCCTCTTCCCTTCCTCTTCCCTTCCTCTTCCCTTCCTCTTCCCTTCCTCTTCCCTTCCTCTTCCCTTCCTCTTCCCTTCCTCTTCCCTTCCTCTTCCCTTCCTCTTCCCTTCCTCTTCCCTTCCTCTTCCCTTCCTCTTCCCTTCCTCTTCCCTTCCTCTTCCCTTCCTCTTCCCTTCCTCTTCCCTTCCTCTTCCCTTCCTCTTCCCTTCCTCTTCCCTTCCTCTTCCCTTCCTCTTCCCTTCCTCTTCCCTTCCTCTTCCCTTCCTCTTCCCTTCCTCTTCCCTTCCTCTTCCCTTCCTCTTCCCTTCCTCTTCCCTTCCTCTTCCCTTCCTCTTCCCTTCCTCTTCCCTTCCTCTTCCCTTCCTCTTCCCTTCCTCTTCCCTTCCTCTTCCCTTCCTCTTCCCTTCCTCTTCCCTTCCTCTTCCCTTCCTCTTCCCTTCCTCTTCCCTTCCTCTTCCCTTCCTCTTCCCTTCCTCTTCCCTTCCTCTTCCCTTCCTCTTCCCTTCCTCTTCCCTTCCTCTTCCCTTCCTCTTCCCTTCCTCTTCCCTCTTTTTTTTTTTTTTTTTTTTTTTTTAATGTAAAGGCATATATTCTAAATTCATTTAGAATTTCATTATTGGCTGTGACATAGCTATATATTTATATATTTTTCTTTTTCCTCTCTTACACCCGTGACCCTCCTTATTTTCTGACAGCCATTTTGTATGAGGGATGAAAAGGATTCAGTGTAGTTTGAAGCAGAACTGTTATTCTTGGGGGGAAAAAATGTAAAATGCTTGAGGAAACATGCAGAATTCACAAAGCCTTATTGTTCAAAGGATGAGATAATCATTCCTGAGAAGTTCAGGGTCTAGACATCAGCTGCTGGTAGACTGGCCCCTGACATTTTGTCTTTTCTTTAATATAGTCTAGGCTAAACACTAGAAAATGTCAGTTGAACTCCATCTTGGGCAATGAAGAGTTATTTTGGGATTCTGGTGTATGCCTTTTCATGCAAATTTATTCTCATTTATTGTGCCTCTATAGTACTACTGTTGTCCTAATGTTTTCTTAAAATTCTGAACAATCTTGCAGCTTCTTTAGGTATTTTTCTAGGTTAATGGAGAACTACACAACTTGTACGTGGGGTTCTGTTTTAGCCGGGAGTTGAGTAGGGTGCTGAAGTAGCACGATGCGCACTGAGGCTTGGTGTAAGGACTCTCTTGGAGATGATGGACTCCTCCCAGTTAAAGCAAAGAGTTTTTAGGGTGAATTACCAGAACTTGGAAGAAGCAACATCTTAAGGTCTAGATAAAATAAGTTATAAATATCACCCAAACTGTTGTGCCGCTCTTAACTGCTGAATCTATAGCAAGGTGAACAAACAAGTACCCTTATAATAGAGGTGGTAATGGAAAACTGTCAGATATCAAGACTTTCCCCAGAAGGTGAAACAGAAAGTCTAATGACAAGTGGCTTAGTTACGTGTTCTCTTAATATAAACAAACATTTCCTTAATTTCTTAGTGGCTCCTATGGATTAATGTAGACTTCTACCTTTATGAGTAGAGTAAGTATACATACAGAAATTGTAAGGGACTTGGACTCTTTATCAACCTAGTACTCTTTTTCCCCTTAATTACATCATTCATCTGCTGCTGACTCTTTTTGTATCAGAAGATCAGTGAAATGCAGGGCTATCTCGGCAATTGCCCTTTTCTTTGGCTGTTCTGGAGATGCAGGAAGGTGTTTATTTTAAAAGTTATAAATGCCAGTGAAAAGCTCAGCAATACTGATTGAGTCTGGTCATTCTCTGAGATGATGTAGTGAGGCTTCTAGTATAGCTTAAAGGGCAGAGGGGGTAAGGAGGATCCAGCAGGGTTTATGACGCTCCCTGGGGCAGTGAAACTATGAAAAACTAATATTTATAGTTGATTTCTAATATCTACAGTTCCCATTGTGGGAAGCTTATTTCAGTTCTGTTTGAATGAACGGAATCTTTAATTCATCACAATAAAAAATAATAAGCTGAAGTGCATTTTGTCACTGGTAGCTTGCTGTTGGTTGGAGATAATGGAGAAAAACCTGCAGAGCTTTTTGCCAAGTACTTGCAGTTTTCATGATTGTTATTATGATTATTTTCTTCTGCGTGGTGCAAAAGTGAGAAGTCTCCCATACAAGAAACTGAGGAGGCAAATAGAAATTCAGGTTCCACTACGTGCTCCCTAGCAGTCTGCTTCCTGTCCCTTGCATTACTTTAAGGCCTCACGGTGGAGAATTTTCTCTAAATCTCCTTTTGTCTCTACTCACAAGGATAGTACTTGCTGGAGCCCTTTCTACCCCGATTTGTGCATGCTTCTTTTTGGCTGTCCAGGAGGGTAGAACTGAGTTCTAAGCAGTAGTTCTGTAACTGTGAGCTAAATTCCCCTCCTTACACAAAAATAGCAAGCAGAAGCGGGCAAGTATTGGGTGTATAGTGAGGGAACTGAAGTTGAGAGGCCTTGTGAGGGTTGTTTTAAAGTGGGCAGCTGCCCTTACTGTGGTGCTGTGTTTGGGTGCAACAGTTTTTCGTGCCTAACCCCGTAAAGAGAGAGAAGACTGCAGGGTTGGCAGGGAAGACTGGAAGAACTGCTCTTATGGAAGGGGTGCTGAAAGCCACGCTGATTTCCTCTGGTTCTGCAGGCTTATAAGCCTGCCACCCAATGACGCTTTGTAGAAGTATTCTGAAGAAGTTGGATTCATTCTGGTTAGGTTTTCAATTACATCCTAGTGATGATTTTTATACTTGTCTTTGTTGAAGGATATTTGATAAGCTGCTTTACGTATTCAGATGAATTGGACATCTGTGGGTCTGGCTTTTAAGACATAGCTGAAATGAAGCCAGGGTATAAAACCAGTAAAGTAGAATACTTTTAGTTTCTGGAGTTTCTGTGTATTTTGCTTTTTACAGCAATGCGTGCTTGTGAGCAAATGCTTGTTAGAATCTAAAGATATGTCTTTCTAGTGATATAGATTGCAGTAATTCCAGCACAGTCAACGTTCCCTGCAAATAAAGAAGAGGTTGAGTCCTATGAATTTACTTCTTTTATTATTTTAAAATTGCTACTGCAATTGTTGTAAGTGCTTGGAAAGCAAGTTTAGAACATTATTAGAGACTTGTCCCTTGAGGCATGTCTTTTATAGAGTTACTGGCTGGGGAGGGATGCATTTATATTGAAACAGCAAAGATGGAAAATGTTTTAAGTAATACAGTACTGAAAGTATGACCTGGTGCACCTTCACTGTCATGTGAAATGAATGGCACTGCCTAGCAAAGGATTTAAGTCCCTTTTCAATTCCCTTATTTGGGCACCGACTGTATATATATATGTGTGTGTATGTGTGTATATATATATAGAAAGAGAGAGAGAGAGAGAGAGAGAGAGAGACTCTTTAATAATTAAGGCATTAGGCTTAATAGAATTTCCAGCTTAATCTGTTTAAAGATATTTGCAGATATTTATGGATATTCTGGTGAACTGGGTTATAGATTTGGGCTTTTCAGCATTCTCTCCCCTTGCCGTATCACATGGCATCTACAGAGAACTTTCTTCACCTCACTGACAGCTGGAGCAAAACTCTTTCCAAATATAAATTTTGAATTGCCTAAAAGTGATTTTCCAGCAAAACTCTTGCTGTAAAAGTCCCAGTAGAAGATGGGGACCTTTCCCAGGGAAAGAAGTGTCCCGTGACCTCTGCAGTTCTTTAACTGATTTTGAATTGACTTACATATTTTTGGCTGTTGATGTTATGTTAAATCTACACAAGAGGTAATTGCAGTCTTGTAGAACAAGTGTCAATGTCTGGCCATCAGTGTGGGTTTAAGAATCTACTTTCTAGGCCCAAACAGTTTCTTAGAAGCTGTAGCAAAACCTTCTAAGTGCTTCATGCCGGCTTGTGATGGACAGTGTAATCCCCATTCCTTGTTCTCTTGTGCAGTAGTGCTTTTCTGGATAGGAACTTTTCCTGTTATCCTATTTTCTGTTTGTTAAACATTTCTGTTTATTCTCTGTATTCTTTCATGAGGTCTGGAAGTTCTATTTAAAGAAGTGTTTGATTACTTCGCTCATTCTGCTGCAGCCCTAATCTCAGTGCTGTTCAGAAAGACATTATACTCTCATTAGGTTCTTTCAGACTGTCAGTCTTCAACGAAGTATTTGTGCATGCCCTTTGCTTTGAAAAGGTGGCGTTCTTGATAATGATATGGTAGAGCAGGTCAGCACCCCAGAAATCTCAAAATGGATGCAGACTGGCTGGGATAGCTTTGGCTTTTTTCTCCCTCTTCCTCTGTGAAAAGGTTTGCCAGTCTTAATTACAAGCCCTAGATGTGCATCTTGAGGTTTGCAGCATCTGGAGCACAGTGCAATGATTTCCGTTCTGCATGAAGCATGCAAATAAGTGGCAGCTTGAACTCACGCTCTGTTCTAATGATGGCTATGTCTTCTGCATGCACATTGCCTCATCAAGTCCATGTAGATATGTGCCTCATTGTTGCATTGTGACTGACAAGTTTTTAGACTCGCTTAGCTTTTAAAGCAGCCGGATGGATTTTCTTAGGGTAAACCTTACGTAGCTTCAGTGGTTGAATTCCTAATTGGATAAACCCAAGTGAGTCAAGCAGCTATGCACAATAGGGGAGAGAAGATTGGAGCTCATTGATAATATTCATAGATGATCTTCATAGTACTGTATTTTCAGTCCTGATACCCAGTCCTGTCCATCACTTCATATACTGCTGAGGGTAGCTTTCTACATGGAACAGTTGTGCCACCTGCCTGCAATATTATTTCAATCCTCACTGTTTGGGGGTAGATTTCATAAAGTGTATTGCACAAAAAATGTTTAAATGAACAAATGGGAAGCCTCTCTAGTTAAGAAGGCTTTGCAAATGACAAGCAGCATCCAATTTCCATTCTAATGATTACTCTAGGGCTTTAAAGTATGTTTGAATTCATCTAGTGGGGGCTGATGGTGTATTTGAGGCAGATGGCTTTGCTTTGCAAAGAAGTAATGTGTCTTTTGCTATAAACCTTTCTTTTTTTTTTTTTTTTTTGGCAAAGGATTGATGTGATAAAGATGTGAATATTACTGAGAGTGCTATTTTAATAATTATACTACCTTATGTTTTCCCTCAAGAATATGGTTAACTGACTAGGAAAATCTATTCAGAGTTTTTATGCTTAACTATAACAGTTAGAAACACCCTTTTCTGTCTCTAGCAGAAGATTGAAGAGTAGGCATGTTATTAAACAAAAAAGCAAAAACCAGTCCTTAGAGAAGCATCACAGCCTGTGGAACAGTACTGGACCTTATGTAAAATTCATTTCCATCACACAGAATGCTAGTTTGTCAGAGGACCACAAGGTCATGTGTAGACCTCTACCCCACTATGTGTTATCTAATTTTTTGAGTAGCTAGCAATTTGAAGATGCCGAAGTTCTTTCTGTTATACTGGTGTTTTTTTGGTTTTTGCTCAAAGCTTCAATGACTTATAAATCTTAATGCTTGTGAAAGCTCAGCTGTGAGGCAGATTATTTCTCAGTCACTGAACTGGGAGTCACTAATGCAAATAGTGGATGAAGAGGTAAGTGTTAGTGAATGCACGGGAGATGAATAAACCTATAGAATGAGTGAGGTGGAAGAGTCTTAAGAATGTGATATCTCTGGCTGGAAATGTATAAAGAGCTGAGCTCTGGAGCTCATCTTTTAGTCCACCATTTAAAAAAAAAAAAAAAAAAAAAAAAAAAAAGAGGGAACAAGGGACTGAATGTGCTGCATACCTGTGTCCTGGTGGACGACAGGTTGGCCATGAGCCAGCAGTGTGCCCTCATGGCCAAAAAGGCCAATGGCATTCTGGGGTGCATTAAACAGAGTGTGGCCAGCAGGTCAAGGGAGGTGATCCTCCCCCTCTATTCTGCCCTGGTAAGGCCTTATCTGGAATACTGTGTCCAGTTCTGGGCTCCCCAGTACAAAAAAGACAAGATCTCTTGGAAAGAGTCCAGCGGAGGGCCACAAAGATGCTGAAAGGCCTGAAGCATCTCCCCTATGAAGAAAGGCTAAGTGAACTGGGTCTGTTTAGCCTTGAGAAAAGAAGACTGAGAGGGGACCTGATCCAGGTCTTTAAATATCTGAGGTGTGGGGGGCAAAGCGACAATTGTGTGGAGACAGGACAAGGGGAAACAGCCAGAAACTGGAGCGTAGGAAGTTCCGCACGAATGTGCACAAGAACTTCTTTATGCTGAGGGTGACGGAGCACTGGAACAGGCTGCCTTGGGGTTGTGGAGTCTCCTTCTCCGGAGATATTCAAGACCCGCCTGGATGCCTACCTGTGCAACCTGGTGTTGGACTCGATGATCTCTGGAGGTCCCTTCCAACTCCTGCGATTCTGTGATACCTCCAAGAGGTGCTAGAGATAATCTCATGATAATCAAATGCAAGGACATTTGAATTGTTTTCTAAATGTGCACTAATTATTTAGAAACAAAACAACCTCTCAGCCAAGTTTTGTTTTCTGCTATATAGTCTAGGTTTATGTACTTGAATTTGTATACTTTCAAATACTGTCTGTCTAAAATTTCAAGATATGCTTGTCAGAACATGTTTTCTAAGAGCAGACTCGAGGCTCGATTGCTGAGTGTTCACATAGAGGGGTTTTTGTTGTTGTTGTTACTTGGAACAAGTTTTACTAGTGAGTTATGAAGGTCTGTAAAAGAAGAGAGACATAATGGAATCATTGACAGATGCCTTAACTGCTATAGTGTTGGCAGGCACCAGCTTTGTGTTCATAAACCTTCTCAGTAATTCTTATTTGAACAGTAATAAGCAGGTATTGACTTCTGTTGCATTCAGCATCAAGATTCATTGACCTGAGAGGTAAATATTGTTGAGAGTGAAGCCAGGGTCAATATAACCCTCAAGGGACTCTTAATCTTCTGTATGCTGAAAAGGGAGTCAATATTGCTATCATTACATAATTCCAGGGTAAAAATTTCTATTATGTGCACACACAAAGGAAAGGAGAAAACAGCTTCCAGCAAATATGTGACTATTTCACTGGTGCCCATGTGCAGCATTTAAGTCATAACATGCTTATTTTCATAAAGATATTCTAAGGGAATTATTTCTTGTGGTGCAGTCTGGGTTTGCATCAAAGTCTAAGGAAGGCTGTGAGATCTGTTAAGAGGGAAATGGCATTCCTCAGGTATTTTTTATCTGTGGACATGATCCTACCCAGTGCTGGATGCCTTGCTCTTAATGCAGGAGAGTGTGGGAGTGGCTGCTGCTACTTCTAAATAGCCAAGCACGTGCTGCTTTGCAGACTCAAAGGGTCCAGCGCTCACAGCATGGCAAGTTTTTGCCTTCAGCGTAGCTGGTAAATTGATTAGTGCAGTGTCTTCTTGAACATTACCTGAATTGCAGTCAAATCGTAGTTTTGAACAGAGTGCGTTCTTTGTGACACAGTGCCCCAGTTTGTCTCTCCTGAGGCCTCTACTTGATTCTCCTACTCTGTTCCTTCTGGCTCTTGGCTTGGGTAGGAAGTCTTAAATTAGTGAGCTTTATGAATAAGTAAGTTCTGTGAATGCGCTGTCTTTCAATATTGACTATATGCTTTTGGAGAATGTGTTGTGCTCATCTAGGAGGGACTCTTCTGATTTATAATCTGCCCAGCACAACAGTGGTGACACGGTACCAAGAGCCATGGCATTGCAGTGAAGCCAGAGAACTGCCTGATGAACGTATGCTGAGTGCTATGGCCTGGCTGGCTGCAGGAGAGAGATGGGCTGTCTGGAAGGTGCTTCTGGAATGAGAGAAAATGTTGAGTCTCACAGTGTCTAGACCATTCCTTGGTGCTTTAGCAAGGTTTGAAAAGAGGAGACTTCTCACACCAGTGTTATAATTTAGTGTTATTCCCACTGTGTGCATCTGAAATAGGATTTGCCTTTTGATGAAGCTCACTGCCAGCCCTGCAGCTGCAGTTAGTTTGGTCACACTTCTTGATGTTCTTTTGGGGTGAATATTGTCAGATTTTAAACAGCTGGGCAAAGATCACATCTCACTAACAAAAAGATGGCTATTCCCAATCTGTGATTTGTTTTTCCTCTTGTATTGAATCAGCAGCTTACTTTCACTCATTCACATAGGGAACTGAAATAATGTTGTGTGACTTGGGAGCCTGCATATAAACATAGTGGATAATAGGTAAGGATCAGTGAAAGCAAACAAGCTTGCAGACAATCCCTTAGGGTGAATTTCCTTCATATAAATTATTCAGTGAATAATTTGCAAACAACTTATACGTATCGGCAAAGAATGAGTTTGGTTTGTGAATGAGTCAGAAAGAGGAAATAGATTTGAAATCAGCAGACCATTTAGTCGCAAGAAGTAATTGGACTGGCTCTTGTTCTCCCTTAGGATAATCTGTAACTCGAAAAGAAAACAATCACGTATTAGAGTTATGTAAAACTCTTCTGGCAATTGGTAGTATTAACATCTGTGAGTGTATACCAACGTACATATTCTGTCACTGCTATTGGGATAAGAAATTTCAAGTTTTAAAATATGACACAAATGATATTGAAAGAGATGTATCTTACAGGAGTTGGTATTCAGACACGTGCATGGTTTCAATGCAACATGTTGATATAAGTGCATAAATAGTTCGTTAAAAATGCCTGTGCGTTATATATATATATATTTTCCACTTTTACTAGTTTTTGCACATTATCTTTACATACCCTTAATGTCCTAGAAAGAAACATGTAAAAAGTTACATAGTTTGTAATTCTGAGTCTTATTTAGTATTACTTCAGTTTTTTTACGGTACAGCAATGAATTTAGGTCTGTGTAAAACTGGATTAATGTGGTAATACTGTGCCTGTAGCTGTTTAATGGTCTGGCAACTCTTCCTGCCCCTTTTCTCTTCCTCTGCCCTGTTCTGCTTCTAGCTATCTGATTTTCAAGAAAACTTTTTACACAAAAAAATCTGTTTCATTGGCTCTTGAAATGTCAGGCCAGTATTTTTTGTGCGGAACCTTGCAGGCTGCCTGCATTATATCCTACAAAATGGTAATCAGACGACCAAGTGGTGTTTTTTCCATGGTAGTCTTCATAAGTGGTATTTTTTTATGCTTTTTATTTTTTATTTTTCCTCATTTCCTTATCTGCATTTTCATCTGCAGACTTCGAGGTAGTTTTCCTTTATGAGAGATTATTTTCAACCCAGCCTTTCTTATCAGAAGGTGGTTAAAGCTCCAAAAGGCAGTTTTGCCTGTCAGTGCTGTCCACAGAGCTTCCTGGAATTAAATGTCATGTGCAATGTTCTGGACGGCAAAGAGTGCTGCTGTTTATCTAGATGTATGTTAGCAGAAGCTATGAAAAATTACATAACAAGAAACATTTCCATATTTACCCTCCATACTTACTGGAGCTTGAAATAAAGAAATTGCATTACTGCAGCTAACTAAATTTAACTTTGCTAAGCTAAATTTAACCTCGAGTTTTAACAAATCATTATTTAGTGGAAATTTTAGTGAAGTAATGATCTTTCTATAGAAATGTTCTTATGCTTAGGGTGTTTGTTTGTTTTTGGGTGGAAGAGAATTACTTGTTTTCATCATTTTATTACGTTGGCCTGTCGATGTTGGCAGTATGGCAGTAGAAGTTGAACCCTCCTGCTGATATTCCCTTACATGTTGTTGCCATGTGACAGATGGCAGCAGAGGGGCAGTCTGACAGAATGGCGTTTGACATGGAAGTGTGGATGAAGTAAAGGTGTATAATTGAATTTCTTTGTGCAGAAAAAATGGCACTCACTGATGCTTGTGGAACACTTAAGGAGACCAAACAGTGGATGAGAGGCAGTGGGGTGTGCTGATTGTGACAACAGTGACTGTGGATCACCTCCAGTGATGCAGGTTTTGACAAGCATGGCATGTAGGTTCTTGTTCATTGCTGGTGAAAAAGTGTAGCTAATGGTGGTGACAATGTTTGCAGCTAAGAACTTGCTCTATTAAATAGTGTTATTGTGCTCTTTGTATCTGTTGTAGCTTCCACGCAAATAAATAGACCTTTTGGAGTGGTCAGTGTAGCACTGTGAAGTAGTTTCCTGATACTCTGTGGGCATGGAATTATATCAGGAAAATTGGAAAGAAGAGAAAAGAAAAGAAGGTGTGTTGTTGTTCCTACTGTGGCTGCTGTTTAACACCATTAACAATAAGCTTTGTTACAATTCTTAGGGGACTGGTGCAGTTCCTCTTTCCAGAGTTAAAACTACTTGTATTTTAGTCAGGGAAAAATAGAGTGCAACGATTACCTGCTGAAATATCCATTTCTGCATCAATCCTACATTAAGGAGGTAGACATTAACTTGTCACAAATAGAATATTTGAAAAAGATCTTGTATTGATGATTCCAAGGCAAGAAATTCCACCCAAAGTGTTTATTCCTGCATATTTGCCCATGTCTTTCACTGCATAAATTGTTGAATATATGCCCTGTTAATCTGTCATGAGAATATCAGTTTGTCAAAAATTGATCAGCAGCCCATTACTGATTCATGCCTTTACCTTTCAGTGTGGAAAGATAGCAGAGTTTTGTTTGAAAGATTGTTGCATGATCCCAGTTTCTTCCCTTTTAAATACAAATGAGAGTGAGCTATGAATAACCCAGTAAAATGAAAGAAGTGCTTTTTCTAAAAGCCCAATTTTTCAGTGGAAATTATTCATTTGTTTCAGGAGTTTCTGACTGCAAATGCTGTTACTGTTAGCACTAAATGAATGTTCAATTTCCAGACTCACAGCAATGGAGCTAAAGAATGTTGTACCAGTATAACAGTTTGAACCAGGCATGTGACAATGAACTAATAAATTCATATGCTGAGCTCCGTGTTAATCAGTTTCTACCTTGTGGATCCCTCAAATTTGCTTTTCAAGTAGGTACGACCCATTTTGTGTAAAAAGCAGGCATTCATTTCCAACATGTGGTATAATCTGAGAAGTCCAGAAGATGGTAGAATAGACATTGCTCATATTTTATCTTGGTTTGCAGCATACTGATGGTGTGCACAGCAGCTCTTTCCACTTTCCTGTCTGTAACTTTAGAATACCTCATCTCTTTTCTTGCACGTTGCAGTGAGCAATCCGTGGCAGTTTCATTTTGCTTCCATCTGTCACAGGCTCTGCTCCTTTCAGTTTTCACCTTCTCAAGTTCTTTGTGACTCTAATTCAGAAAGCTGTTAAAATCTCCACTCCTGTCTCCTGTCCCTTGTTTTTACTTATGAAACAGTGTACCTTTCTCTTTGCATGGAAGTCCTGAAATAGCTTCATTTTGCCAGCGTTGCTTGGAAGGGTGGACTTTCCTCACGGAGTTCATTTCAGAGAGTGAGAGCAGGCTGAGGGTATTGTCTGTCTCTTAAGAGCCCTGCAGTATGATTTCAATTTATTCATACTGTGGCAGTCAGCACCAATGTTGATGAGATGCATTGCTGGAGTACTAAGATATGTTTGTAGCATTTGCTGAGTTTAGGTCTGAATCATTTGGTTTTGTAAGACCTTCTGTTTGGCTTACAGAAGTCATAACATCTGGATAAAATGTTCTCTAGACCCTCCTAACAACTGCATTGCACTTCTTTCTTATTCTCAGCACTGGAACAGAAAGCTGGAGAAAGCATTTCTTTTCACTTCATGCCCAACTCCACCATGGGTGTGGAAGGGATGCAGGCCATAAGCATAATATTGGGTGCTACCCAGTATTTCCAGGCTGGTGTCTGTAATCCAAGGGAGTAAGTAAGGAAATAAAATGTTTGCAGTGGACAAACTGTATTCTACAGGTTACAAGAGAGAGAACACATGATTAGCATCAATGTAAGGTGATGTAACAGCAACATGAAACTTCTGTTGGCAAGAGGGGCATGAAATTCTGAAACAAATGGAGGGGTAAAACAAAACCACACCCACAAAAACCAACCAAAACCAAACAAGCCCCAAGTCAAAGACCAAGTAACCTGGATCTGTTCAATCTGGGGCAAAGACTGAGAGGGGAATCTGTTAAATGTTTATAAATACCTGAAAGGAAGTGGATGGCAAATGGATGATGCCAGGTTCTTCTCAGTGGTGTGTATCAATAGGACAAGGAGTAATGGCCTAACACTTAAACACAGGAAGTTCCATAATAACATGTGGAAGAATTTCTTTCTGGTAAGGGTAATAGAGCACTGGAACAGGTTGCCTGGAGAGGTTGTGGAGTCTCCTTCTACGGAGGTATTAAAGACCCATCTGGATGCCTGTCTGTGCAAACTATTGTAGAATGCCTGCTTTAGCATCGACTCTGTGATCTCTTGAGCTCCCATCCAACCCATGAAATTCTGATTCTTTTAAATGGTCTTCATATTTCTTCCAAAGTTCTGATACAGCTTCTTCTTGTTCCATGAGAGGTTAGTTAGACATGTGCACTTGATATGCTGTCTTTATAGCTTCCTCCCGTGCACTGTCTGCCCTGGACATAAAGAAAAGCAGCTTTAATTTCTGTGTCATAACAATGTTCACCTGACTACCCCTTCTCATAACCCAAGGACCTTGAGGTTAGTTTAGGCATTCTTTGTAAAACCTCCTGATTATTTGATAAAATGGACAGAAGTCAGAAAAAGCTTAGTTAGGCTTGAAAAGTTATTTTTATAGCATTTTATTGTCAGCATTTTAGCATCAGTTCTTTGCAGATACTGAACACTATGAATACAGTTGGCAAATAGTGTAATTTTTTTAGTACTGTTTGACCAAGAAGCTTTTAGGTAACAAGTCAGTAGTACGTGCAAGCACTTGAGTGAAAAGGTTATATCCATAGTTTTGGATTTAGGTTTTGCCAAGTCATGGGGTTAAATGATGGGGAAATCATGGGCACCTTCAGGTAGATCTCTTTTACCCCCCATCACAAAGCTATGGACAGAGTTCTCAGAACAGAGCAGCATTTACTTTTGCTTGAGATCATCTTGCTGGCTTTGGCTTATAAGGTGACCTGGGCTGGGCTTCACTGCTGCTCTCAAACTTTGTCACTGTATGTCTGTTTGTTAAGCAGAGTGGACCAGAGAATTTAACATGACTTGCTTTTTTGGTGCAACTGTCGGAAGCAAAGGAGATCAGGCCCTCAGCAAAGCTACTTGTATGATGTTTGTGCAACTGCAGCCCATGCTTTTTGTGCTTCTGCACTCCTTGGTGCAAGCAGCCAACTAGCTGTCTCACAGAAGGACAACTAGAAGAGGAAGCTGTGACCAAATGACAGAAGCTAAACTCGTTCACCTGTGACAGGTGAGGGAAGAGTAGAGGTGGGGGCTTCTGGGCTTGTGTGCCTCTGTCCCCCTGTGCCTATGCATCATCTCTGAAATGCTGAAACAGGAGTTCTCGGGCTGTGTCTGAAACATACTTTTTCTCCAGTCCATCACCCAGCTACTGCTATTACATGTGTATCAATTTTCACCTCTTTCTTTTTTTTTTTTTTTGCAAACACTCTTTTATCCTAGCACATTTCTGCCTGTTTCATCTTATAGATGTGTGGTGGGAACCAACTTGCCTTTTGTTCTCTGCATTCTCAGCAATACGACACCGACATACTTTTCTAGCTTGTTACCAAAATTAACATGCTTACTTCTCTGTACTTCTGCCTCTCCCAAAGTGGTAGTGGAGGTATGGGAATAATTTGCCTTGGTTCTTTAAATCTACAGCAGGAGGCATCAGGGATAAGCATATAAACTAGATGTTCTGCAGTGACACAAAGCTGAGAGGAAAGCTTCAAGGGTAATGTTCTGTCCTTAATCTAATAATGTTCCTTGTTCAGCATTAGTAGAAAATGACTCTTTCTGCATTCCTTCATACTGCTATATAATAAACAATAGCATAATACTGAAGATATGAAGTAATTTAACAAGTTCAGGCTTTGTTGCAGATAATGGATAACCACGCACAGGAGTGTAGTAAATCCTGAGTGACAGTTTTACTTGATTACCAAGACTGAACGCAATGGTCCACAGCACAGCTTTCCTGTAACACTGTGCCATGCTGTAGGAAGTCTGATTGCCCACGAATCAGATTAAACAGGTTCACTTCTGTGGCCTCTTGTCTCATCGAATGTGACAGACTTTGCTTGGTCAATACTTGAACGGAAGATGCCCGGAGAAGATTTGTGTATGGTAGGAAGAAGTCCTATTGGCTCAATAGATCCAACACTTTCCACTTAGTCCAAGTTGAAGCCATGTCTCTGAGGCAGTGCTAAGCGGATTGAGGGTTGCTGATGGAGTTGCCACTTTCACATGTGATTTATTGCTGAGATCCAAGGCAAACACTGAGTCTTGAAAGTAATTTCTGCACATTCAGTTCATTTTGTTGTTGTGAGGTTTTCATCATGCATCGTCCTGTTGTCCTGTGGCTGCATTTTAATGATCAGTGAAATGTTTTCTAATAGATTATAAAATGGCAAAGAGCTTTGCTATCTTACACGTATTATATCTTTCTGTCAGAATAGCGCAATGATTGAAGGAAATGTAAGGATCAGTTTTTATCAGACACTGCCAGGCTGATGGGATACATTTTGCATCTTTCTTGCTTTCCCTGTGACTATTTTTCCATACAGCCTCTTACCCGCATGCTGCTTTGACAGGGTGACTTTGAGCAAAACAAGAGAAGACATTTGCCAGTTTTCTAATGAAGCACCAACCAGCTTTAATACTACCCTGAGAGAAGTCATGGTATTTTGCTCTTGCTTGATGGGAGGCAGACAAATGTTCTGTTGGTATTTTGTGATGTACAGGAGCTGGGAATAAGGTTTTGTCCTTAGGCATTGAATTAGTTGACTCTAACTCTACTACATTTGTTTTGTTCCAAATAGAGTTCCCTCTTGCTTTAGTGAAGACCCCAATTTTAGTGCTTCTAGTTTGTTTTACTCCTCAAAGACACATGCTGCTGGTGTGGAAGGAATTGCACTTCAAGCAATTCCCAGTTTTCTTTGTGACTAATTACAAATAACGGTACTGTTACCAGTATTAACAAAGATCACGTTGCTCTTTGTTTCTTTGTTGGGTTTGCTCAATTTGCTGGCTTTCAAATTTTGGGGATTTCAGTAGACTGTTTTCCTGGTTTCCTATGTTTCCTTATAAATTGAGGAGGGATGATATTAAAGTGGGTTTTTATGACTCGTGTTTTCTTTGTCACACATCTTTGACAGGAGATCCCAAATCGAGATGAATAGGAACTAATTCTCAGTTAAATAATTGCTGGATGTACTAAGCTAAAAGACTGGAGAGTTGGAGATCTAGCCATGGAGCGATCCTGTGTTGGGACACTGCAAGGACAAAGCTTGCTTTTATCCAGAGATAGCACTGGAGGCTCTAGAGCTCATTTGGTTGTACTTCTAATGCTGCTGTTAAGTCATTCAACCACAGTAATTAGGATTGCATCTGTGCTAAGATTTTCGAAGTGCTGTATGTGGTCAAAATAGGAGCTTCTCTGTTCTAATGAGTACCAGGAATTTATTTTGACTTTCAAAAGGATTTTCTTATACACATTCAGATAAGACT
The DNA here is from genome assembly GCF_039878825.1 of Excalfactoria chinensis. Taxonomy (NCBI): domain Eukaryota; kingdom Metazoa; phylum Chordata; class Aves; order Galliformes; family Phasianidae; genus Excalfactoria; species Excalfactoria chinensis. The sequence goes on from NC_092825.1 coordinate 81,282,629, forward strand.
GCTGAGGGTTCTTGGATAGACATTGAAAGGAGGAGCCCTTTGAGAAAGAGAACAAAGACTGAGAATAAGTAGCTAATTCTCTGTGTAGAGGAGGTTAATAGTGAGGCAGGCCAGCAAGGAACTTGAAAGGAATGCCACTCTTGTGATGGAGATCAGAGACGCTGTTTTAGAGTCCATCACCTACTCTTTAATTTCTTATTCACCACTGAAGCTCACTTGAACATCTAAGAAAATTTCTTTTGTCTCCCTGATTAAGGCTGAAAGTTATAAACAGCTAAGTCTTCTGCAGCTAAACTGAGGTCAAGTAGATGAGTGTCCGGGTCTTGTGTGGGAGGTGTAGAGATATAGCATGATGAGGGCATTTGTGAGACAACTGCTGCCTTGTATTAACATTGGCAAAGAGAATGCAAGTTTGCAGATATGATTGCACGCTGTGTAATCTTGATTAAGGCTTTTAAAGATGGCAAAATCAGCCAAATGTTTCTTTTAAGTGTTTCTGTGTCATTAGTTCTAGCAGTATCTTGACCAAGTTGACCAAGATGAGCAGAACTCCAGACACTGTTTCTTATCATCACAGAATATGTTTGGTGATCAGATTTATTTAGATGACATTAGCATATGGAATAGCAAGTAAGGGGATCAGTAATATGCAGACTAGATGCTGAATCTAAAAGTGATTGTTACTTTAATGATTTTACATGGATTTCTCTTATGCATCATACGCATAAGAAACATTTTTTCAGGATACCTAAATACTTGGGAATGTGCATGTTGTGTATGGATTGTGTACACTGTATATGGAGGGAAAGGAGATAAGAAACAAAAAAGTAAGGAATAGAACCTGTTTTGTTTTGTTTTTCATAGCCCCTTCAGGTTTGAATGCTAGCTTCCTTAAGTATTTGGTCTTAATTCACTTGGCAGAATGAGCCCTTTGTATTCTACTCAGTGTGCCTCAGTGTCTTCATTTGCAACTGCTATTACAGTACTAGAGCTGAGTAAATAATTCACAATGATTTCTCCTGCAGATTTTTTTTTTTTTTTTTTTTTTTTTTTCCCTGCTTGCCAAAATCTATAAGCAGCTCTTGATTTCTTGTAGTGGTTACTCAGTGAAGTATTTTATATTAACGCACTGGACACAAACTCAGTTCTGTTGGCATTTATGCGCTGTTTGAATTGTGAAGATGAGTGGTATGTGGGGTTAGTCACTTGGTGCTGTTTTAGTTACTAGGATGCACACGTAGCTTAAATAATTTTGTACAGACATCTTGGCATTAAAAACTCTGTTTGTAATACTCATTTTTGGCAAATGTGCACACTGGAAATTCTGTTTCAAGCATTTATGCTGGTATAATTCAGATGCACAAACACTTTAGAAAGTAAATACAAAAGCAGGTCTTGTGAGTATTTTCATGCTTGAAAACATGTACAGTATTCAGGCAGATCTTAACTCATCTTTATTCAAAGGAGTTGCAGAAATTACCGCATGTCTGTAAGGTGCAATTTGCTACTCAGAGCATACACTTGGAATGGTGTATTTTTTATTTAACCCATATATTTTGGGTCAGAAACTGCATCCAGAATATAGCCAATTAGAGACTGTCCTGATGATGTAATGATATTCCTGTTCAGTGCCATTGGTTGCTTGTGGAGAAAGTGGGTGGAAGTGTGAGAGCCCTACAGATCTTGCTCTCTGTTGCATGCATTTCAACACAGCTTTTAATCAACTCTCTCTCTTTCCTCACTCTCAGCATCAAACTTGTTTTGGAAAGAGGTGTTAAGCCAGCAAAACAGACCCATTCTTCGTTCTTGAGAGGGTGTCACTGAGTGCAGATGACAAAATCTTCTCTGCAAGAGCAGGTAGAATTTCTCCAATGCAGCCAGATTTGTCTATCAGTAGTCAGTGTGAGGGCGTGAGGCATGCTTTAATCTTGCTCCTTTCAGCTCAAGTGGTAGAATTTTGCCCACTGAAACAAACAGTACAAGTTTCTCAAGGGAGGCAGGATATGCCCTTAATAATGGAGGAGCTGCCACATTACACATGATGAGAATGTCAGCCAGAGAGCAAGCGCTACAGCTGTGAACATTGACTTTAATATTTATTTATTTTTACTGCTAGATCTAAAATGTAATGTCTGGGATCTGTGACTTCTGTGAACGTGTAACATGCGTGAGGAGTATTTAGCATTCACACAGCAGGTGAAGATGGCAGGCTTTTCTTCATTTAAGTCCACTTTATGCAAGTGGATGGTGTTCCACAGAGAGAGAGAATATGTAGCAAATTAATGCTGCATTTACAGTTAAGTAGAAGGCCGTGATTTGATTTCATTTTCGAATTTCCTTATAACTATAGCTTCAAGTAACCTCTTCTGTACTTTTTCCATAATTTTAGAGTTTACAATTGTGGAGATACGTTACTAAGACCACCTGATGTATATCAGAGAGCTGACATGCATCAAAATACTAAGTTGCATCCCCTTCAGTGCCAGCAATCTACACAACCTAAGAGCCTGTGACTGCATTAAATCTCTATAATTTTTGACAGAAGAGACCTTGTTTGCATAAATCCGTTGAATACCAATGGGAGTATGATTACAGCCTTAACAAAGGGAGAGGCTGAATACAAATTTGGGAGGGCCAGGAAGTGTTTAGTATCTTATTGTTTTCATCAGAATTCTAAATCTCATTCATGCAGATGACTCTGATCTTTATATCAATGCACAAAAAGCAAAGAACAGAGAAGGAAAAAGACTCTTCTCTTTTGACTGAAACACTGATTTTGTTATCATGTTACCAATGAGGGTCCATTTGGGATATTATTCAAGCACAGAGATCAGTGCTGGCTTTTTGTAAGAGCCCTTAAATGTTTGGAATACATTTGTCCTTGAGGAAAATAATCTGGGGAAAAAAAGGTTTAAAAAAATAACCAGAAGATAGAGAAGGTTTGACTGTGTTTAGTACATTGATGCTTGCTGGCAGAGCACCTCTGCCTTAAGCTTAATACTATCTGTGTTCTTTTGTTATCCTCTACACTTAATAGCTGGATTCTGGGTTGGTTGGTGTGTGTGTGTGTGTGTATGTGTGTCAGGTTTTGTTCGTGAAACAAATTGGCAATTAGCCACTGACTAGGGAAGCAAAAGGGCATTTGTTTGGAGTAAATGCAATGATCATGATGCATCTTGCTACCTGATTTCTTTTGAGATCAGAAATACTAGGTATGTGTTTTGGAACCAAATAAGCTGAACAGACTGCTTGTTATACTTAGAAAACAAAATTTTAATAGCTATTCTACCATGGTAACACCATATTGTCTCTTTTTGCTTCTAGGGTGGTCATTTCTTGCTAGAAATGGACAAAGTTAGGTTGGCTTCTGTATTGTCTCACAAGACAAAGGAAAAGATGAACCTTTTTCATGTCTTGTCTTATGTAACTCATCCAGTCTTCTACTGGGAAGTGCAGTTGCTCTTTCCTGCTAGTATCCTGACAGGAGGCATGGGGTTTGAGGCCCACGTTGAGAAAACTTGCCACTATCTCTGAGACTGGCAGAGCTGCCATAGGAGCATATGCAGTCCTGTACGAAAAACAAAATGAAAACTTGAGTTTAACTCGCAAGGCTTGGTCTTTCATTCCTGCAAAATGGGAGAGAAGGTAGTCAGTCTTCAAAACGGAAAAAACTTATCTCTGGGAACGAGTCAAAGCTGAAATAAGTAAAACAATCCCTACTGAATTCAGGAAGCTCTGTTTCAGGCTGTTTCAATGATATGGCTGGTGCTTCCATTATAATCTGAACATACCAGTTCATTGTAAGTGTGAACTTCAGACTAATTTAAGATTGTTTCAGTTCTAAGCTTATGCTTAAATGGTCTCCTGGCAGACCTCAACATTACTGATGTTGAATGTGTTGAATTTCATGCTGGGAGGTATCCATGTGAAACCTTATGTTCAGGCTAGGTTATACTTAAATGTGGCAGGGTAAGTGAAACCACGTATTCATTGTAGCTGAGGATTTGAAAGCTAGGCAGAGACACACTAACAGTCCTTCTAGGTTGCAGAAATATGTTGCATCTGCTACCCAGCACCTGGAAAACTATAATTTAGCATCCTCTACAAGTTTAACATCCCAGAAGTGTCAGCTCCCATTGAAATATGGAAAGACTGGGAAATTGTTTTAGGCCTTTTTGCAAATTGCAACCTGAAATCTTATCTTCCTACAGAATTGTACTACCAGAACTGCACTGATGCAGTATCACTTCATGTATTCTAGTACAGTCTTACCCATGTAGATACCAATGTTCAGGGCTGAGACTCAATCTTCTAGTTCTGATTGCTTCTGTTTAGGAGTGTTAAATGAACTGCTCTAATTCCTAGAAGTGATCTGCATCTAAAATTACATTCCATACAGGCAGTTTATTTATATACTTGATTGTATATTATACTGACATTATTTTTCCCATGGACTTCTACAAATGAACCAGATCTATTTCTATCTGTCTTCTTTTCTTCTTCCTTCCTTCCTGTCTTGTCCAAGCCAGAAGAACTGCCAAAAATGAGTATTTCTCCTTCCAGGAATAAGATCAACATAATTCAAATGATCTTTTTAAGTGTTACCTTGAGTCACTGAATAACATTACAGAGAAAAAACACTCCAAATTCTATTACTTGTTTATGCTTTTATCAATACATAATGCGTCGGAAGTCAGCACTTTACTTTAGGTCATAAGTTTTGACAGTCTTAAAAAAAACTTGTTAAACAAATGCTCCATCAATAATGCAGAGTTTCTAGGAACGCCCATTTATTCTTTTGTGCATGTGTGTGTGCGCACCAAGTGGATGTACCATTCTAGGTAGCAGCAAGAGCAACTAGTATGCTGCAATGGAGATGCAAGTATTATCCTTCTTGTCCAGTTCTCCCAGTGAACATGCTACTCTGTACCTTCATATTTTTCTCTGGTTTTTATCCTGACAATGCTACCAGGGGATCAGAAGTATAAGAATACTTGCAAAGTCAGTCATCAGTTTAACAGCAGAGTACAGTTGTGTGTTATGTAGTCCAGTGTTGTTATTTTTGAGGTTGCATTGACAAAGAGAGATCTGCTTGAATGCTTGTACATTGAAACTGATGCAGGTACATCTGTCTGTCTCTCTGCCCCTTTTCTTAATACTGGCGTCCTGTGACCTTCAAGTGTCCTTATGGTAGTGCAAGATCTTGAGCAGCCACTGTTTGTTACATGACAATATAGTTCATGTGACAGAACAGCAGTTGTTCTCTCTGTCTGTATGGAAATAGTAGACTGCTGTCTAAATATTTCACTGAATTTGTCCAGAGACACTGCAAGACTTGTTCTATGTGATCATCTGAATGATCCTTAAAGCATTTCTTCTTCTTCTTCTGTTTACCCTGACCTTGCTAACTAAAGTGATGTTGGTATCCTCAATTATGGTTTGTTGTTTGTTTTTTTTTTTCTAAGGAAACAAACCAAAAATACCCTAAAAATAGGAATTGTGAAGTAACTCAAATTATTCTTCTGCTCAGTTACTATTTGTTACTTCAAAATAAAGTCTGTACTTAATCATATTCTACCAGGGCTGCTCTGAAAGTAATGTCTCCTATTTTAAAATGTTGGCCTACGGTATCAGAGACAGATGGTGGTGGTATGGCTGTAGAGGTTGAAAATTCCCACCAATATTCCCTTACATGTTTTTGCTTTGTGATGGATAGCAGCAGAGGGGCAGTCTGACAAAATAGCATCTGACATGGAAATGTGGATGAAGCAAACTTGTGTCACTGAATTCCTCCATGCAGAAAAGAATCGCACCCACTGACATTCTTTGATGTTTGCTGAACGTTGATAAAGACCAAACAGTGGACATAAGCACAGTGAAAGTCAGACTGCATGGGCAACATCTGCCTTGCAGCGATGCTGCTATGAGCTGCAAAACAGTGGATCACCTCCACTGGTTCAGATTTTGATGATAGCTACATGCAGGCTCTTGGTTATTGTTGGCAAAAGTGATTGTGACTGTGTTGAAAAATACTGTGTTGTAGTTGAGAATTCGCTCTATAAAATACTATTATTTTATTCTTTGCATCTGTTGTGGTTTACATGGAAATAAATAGGAGACATTGTTTTTGGAGCAACTTATATAGTTCATCAGCTGGCGCTTGTGACATTTAAGCAGAATATTTGCGAGTTCCTAGCTGTGACTTTCTTGCTACATGATGACATGGATATAGTAGAAATATCTGGGGGTTTGTTTTGATTCCCAGCAGAGTACACTTCCTGACACACTATCATCTATTTTGTGGCCCTTATTTAGGGCTCTGTGAACAATTGAATAGGTATGATTTGAAGGATATCTGCGAGAACTTGCCATGCTTCTCTTATGTCATAAGTAGGCTCAAGTAGCACTTGTTTGCAAAGGGAATTCTCCTTCATTACGTTTGATTTCTTACCTCAGGGATTGTAGCCATGCATAGCACATGAAGTCTGAATCCCAGTGCAAAGAAAGAAATGAAGATCTTGTGCTTAGCATTCATTCAGCTTCCAACATCTTTTTCATTTGTTTGTTTTGCTTTTGGCGTATCTAGTTCAGAAATCTTGCAGATATCTCTAGTTCCTGAAATATCAGTCTGTAGTGTGCATGTTTATTTTCCTGAGTAAAAGAAATTATAAAGTCAACCTCAAAGCCTAATATATTCTGTTAGAAGACCAGTTCTACAACTTATGTTTTTAAATTATTGACTCTGCTTTTGTTTAAGTGGAGGTGTTTGGTCCTGATGCTTCTCATACTCCACATACCTAGAGTTCCCTTACTGGTCCAGTAACATTTATCCTATTCTGATGTTATTAAAACTTTAAGTCTGCTGATGCCTAAGCTCTCATTGACTTTAGCAGTGACATGCCTATCTACTCAAGGGCAGAAGTTAGCTCTTAATTAGTATGCTTTGGCTTTTTTTTTTTTTTCCCCAGCTCTTTACCAGCAGAACAAATTCAGAGCAAATGAAGCATCTAGAAATTCCAAAGCACTACTCTCAGTAGCCAAAAGTGATGAGCATCAATATTTAGCTTGCCAGGGGAGACTGATGTTGTCTGTAGGCAGAATGTAATCAGTGATTAATGTATTTTTATTCTGCAAAGAGAATGGGACTGACTGAACATATGGAGGTTAATCAGGGGAGATGTTCAAATCTGGGCTAGACAAAGCACAGCATATAATCATCAGAGCCGGTTCAGGGAATGGATGGGACAAATAATGTGCTGGATTCTTTCAAATTCATTGATTATTAAATTTAATGACATGTGTGAAAAACAGAATGTCTCCCTTTCCCTTTTAACTAGGTTTTATGTAGCAATAGTTGTAATGGCGGATAAGTATACAGCAAGCATACTGCAAGTTGAATTTCTCTAATTTTGCTTTGAAATTTTGCCTCTGTAAAACCCTCCTGGTCAGCCATGAAGGCAGAAAATTTGTTTTTCAAACGACTGGGAAATCAATAGACCTGATGAATATACTTCAGAATGAAGTTTGACCATCAGATCCTAGCCAAGCACCTAGCATGGCTGTAGCTTGTAAATCAGCACTGGGGTGAAAATATTCCAGTGGTTTTTGTGTTGTTGTTTTGGCTGCAGAATTCCTATGACATTAATCTTGGAGATGCAGTACTGTCATTTGCTTATTCTTGCATTACATCACAGTTTGCACTGGGGCCATCTTGTCAGGACTTTGGGAGAGAGCATCTGTGGATGAAAGACCAGCATCCTGCCAATTGTTAGCTAATGGGAAATTAGTCACTAGCATAGATCTCAGGCCTTGTAGGTCAGTGCCTGAGCACCTGTCTGGGTGGGTGTGAGTCCAGCACTTACCATCTCAGTTCTGATTCCTTGCAGGATTAGTGTGCTCTCCTGAAAGAAAATACCATTCTCCATCTGCTTTCACCAGCTCTTGATTTGCACTGCATTGCAGCAGGGAGAGCAGGATAGCTACTGTGAAAACCTACTTATGGTGCTCTGAGAGAAATACTGCTTTCTTTAACCAAATGTCTTTTGCAGAAAAAGGCCCCGAGGCCCTTTGGAAAGGCCTTATACAGGTTGGCTTTGTCAACTGCATTAGGGGAAAAAGGAGAGGAAGGAAGCTGTTGTAGAGAAAACACAGATTATTTATAGCAAAGCACTGAGCACCCAGGTGAGGTGTATTAACACACTTGTGGACAAACAGGGCTGTGGTTTGATTTTTGCTCCTAAGGGAGCAAAGTGTTGTGGGGGGAAACATATCACTGCAAATGTAATAGCAGCAGCCTACACCTTGCAACAGGTGGCTATGGCTGCAAGCATTTCTGAGTACAAGAAGTCTGTGTCATTGCTTAGTGACATGCAGCCCTGCTGCCGTTTCACTGCCTGCGATGGGTTGCCTCATTGGTCTTGATGCTTGTTCAGGCTGAGAAAGGTAGCATAATAATAGTAATAACCATAGCAGAAAGCCCATTAGAGTATGATGGAACCTCCTATTGGGAATGCATTGTGAGTATGTTGACGCACAGAAGTATACTGTAGTCCATTTAGTTGCTCCATGTTTTGTTTTGTAGTTGTGCACTGTAATCAATAAGTGGGGTAATGCTTGGAGTTCTCTTACTTGGGGTATGAGTCCCCTGCAATGCTGCATCCGAGCACACACATGCCAGTTTTCACAGTACCAACAAACAGCTACATTAGAAAAGTATTAAGGCTTTGAAATAAGCAAGGTGAGGTGGAGATGAGGAGCATATCTACAGTTTGCTGCTGTGGAGAGCAGAGCAATGTCAGACTGCAGAACCACCATCTCTTCTGCAGAAGTTTAATACTTGGCTGTGTGTCTCTATGCTTATCTCACTACTTTAATAGTCACTTTCCTATTCAAGTTATTTAAATACCTTTGTCAGCTGATGCTTGCAAGCTGCTGCTTCTCTGCACATCCCACACTTATTCACTTATATAGTTGAAAAAGTAGTAAACTTATGAAAGGGCAACTGTGTGAGAACAGTGGCTGCCATCCATGTGCTGTATAAACTTATTTGTATCAATTTTTTCTTGATGCATATTTACATAATGTGATTATATGCAGCTAACCATATCATACAATTAGCTACTTATGCCCATTTTATTACTGTAAGTCATTAAGAAATACACTCTATATTGACCACAAGTTGGTTGTTTTTCCTTTTGCATAATAAAACGTATTATGCAAGGAACCTACATATCCTGGGCTTGGACTTCAGAATATCTGATCTGCTTGAAAATGATTTTGCTTCAAGGATTTTAAACTTAAAGTAATAGTACTTTCCTAGTTATTGCATCTATAATAATTCTGACTGGAGTTAGTGCTGTTTATGGCACACTCAGTATTGTGTTTGCAGCACTGATGGCATTTGCAGATACTGCTTTATAAAACCAGATTAAGTATCTGTCTTCTCTTGAGAGCTGCCTAGTGGAAACTTCTGTATTTTCATCATATTGGAGTATTTTAAACCTTGTTTTACAAACAAGAGTTGTAAATGAGGTGTGTTTATGTAACTCCTTTTGGATTTACAGAGTTAATCATAAGTCTTAGGGAGGGATTTAGTATATATATATTTACTATATATATATATATATATATATTTACTATATATATATATATATATATATAAAGTACTCTTTCTTGTAGCCTGCCTGGTTGAGGACACAGTTGTTTTCAAAAGGAAATGAGGTTCAAGCAGCAACAAATGCAGAACAATTTTTTGTTTATTTTCAGATGGTATTCTGAGATAAAGGAAAGTATATCAAAATATAAGATTCTCATTATTAACATATTTATGTCATCTGAGCCTGAAAAAGCCTGGTATTCTCTAATGAAATACAAAGATTTTTTTGTTTGCTTATTTTTTAAGAAAAAACCCTGTCTTTACATCCAGAATATATTGTTATCTTGGCTCCTTGATCTCTACTTTCCTGACATATTTCTCCTATCTTTTCTTTGGAGCAGAAGAGTTCAACAGCTAGTGCTAGAAAAGAAAATGGAATATGTGGGTGCTGCTAGTTCTAGCAGGTAATGTTTGATTCCCTTTTTCTTACTATAAAGACCATTCAGTCCTTTAGCTGTAGAAAAAACAGAGCTGTGCTTTGTACAACAGATCTAAGTAAAACTGTATATTAAATGCTTCTATAATGATTCTGAATCACTGTCAAGTTCAAGAAGAGAAAAACAAAAGCTGTAGGGAAAAAAATTCTGCATTAGCCCTCTTGGTTTTTTGAGGGAAAGCTGATCCAAACAGGATGTGACATTTTTAAAACAGTAAATATTGCTAAACTGAGTTTTGTTGGACTAACTGTGGTCTTGAAATCCAAAAATATCTCCCACTGCTTTATACTGTATGTTCCTATCTCCTTGTTACTGAATGCAAACTGGTTAGGCCAGCCTGATGCTCAATTCCACCAAAACAGTTTTTCTATGATTGTTGTTCTAGTACCATATCTTCTGTTATGCTCAGCTGCTATTCTGTTGCTCCAGTTGCCGCTTTGGTACTTGTGCCAGAGAAGTACTTAAACCACTAATAATGTGACTAAGTGTTGAGTCTGTCAGCGTTCATTTAATTACAAATTCTACATTGATCACTGGAGTGTTGGTATCAGCATTATACTGATTGAGAGAGCTATTTTGGGAGACTGTAGTTACAGTTTAAAGAGGGTTGTGGAAGACTTTATGCATCATGGTTTTAGTATATGTGCCACATAAATAGTGTGAATAAATTCCAAAACGTTATAGAAATTGTATAGATCAGTGCAATTTTTGACCACTGGCCCAGGTCACTAATTATGTTTTGTTTTTTTCAACCAGCACAAAGATCTTGTTATTTTCACTGAAAATAATCTAAGAGTCCCCAGGAAGTATTTTTACTGTTATTGTTTTTTAAACCTGTCTCTTATCTGTACTATCTCTTCCAACCACAGAGCACGCATTTTTGTCTGCTTTTATTTCTTCGGTTTATTTTCAATTTTATTTTACTACCTTGAGTTGGCAGTATTCAGTCTTGTGTTACTGACAAGCCCAGTCACGGCTGATTGATCAGGATCAGAAGCAGCATCCTTTTATTGCTTTCAAATCAAGACTAGATATGTTTCTAAACAAAATAAATAAAAGTATTACTGCTCAAGCAGGATTTGAGGCCTGATATAGACAGAGATGAGGAAGATTTTTGGTCTGTCTTACAGAAGGTCAGGCTAGCCTTCTGGGCTTCAGTATTGATTTGAAGTTAAAAATAAGATTTATGCTTTTCTGAGACTGAATCGCAGCACAGAGATGGAGTACATAAATGTTGTTCCTGATTGGGGTGGAGATGCCAGTAATTGAATTCATACTATGGAATATGATATTGAGAACGCACATTGTGGGTTTCTTTTTTGGCATTTATATAAAACTTACAGTGGCTATGTGCTGCTGCCATTTGGTACTTAGGAAATTCTTGAGCAATGCTGATTTTCTTGTAAGATTTTGCATCCCACCCCATTACCTGTGCTTCACCTGCATTCATTCTCCTCCCAAATGTCAGGGTCTTGGGCACACTGATCACAATGACTATTCCTGCCTAGCTTTCTGCAACTACCAAGTGCTTCTTAATAAACCGTAAATGTGTTAATGGTCTGGTAAGCATGGCTATAAATCTTGGTCCCAAATATGATGAATTTGGAAACCCTCAAAACTAGCCCTTTGCTTTCCTATGTGACAGGATGAGAGAAAGTTGCTGTGTGAATTGGCTTGGATCATCATGCTGTAGGGTTGTTTCAGATCTGAAAGAAGGCTGGGAATGGATTCAGGTTTTTTGGCAGTGTGAAAGCCTAAAGAAACGATGGCCTTGAAAAATAGGCTTCAGCTTGTGAAAAACTTTTTATTTTTTTTCTTTTATTTTCCTTCCCTATGGCAATTTTATGCTTAGAAATAAATTGTAGGAATTAATTTTATTGATGTTGCTCGTATTAATGCAACATATGGACTTTACTGAAGTCTCCTTTATGCATCTCCCTAATGCAGTAGGAATACTTACAGAAGGTATATTGCTGAGGAAAGGGAAACTACACTGATGGAAGTCAACTACTATAAGCCTTTTTTGTTCCAGGAGAAACCAAGTAGTGGCATAAAAGCAGTGTCAGCTGTGCTAACAACTCAACTTGCTTCCTAGCTGATTGTTCTTTAGACTTTGTGGAATCTAATTTTTGTTTTCATTTGTTTTAATTCTGTAGTATTTTGTTCAGAATTCTGTGGGTGTTTATCAGGCATCTACTTGGCGCAGAAGCTCCTGCTTCTGATTGAGAAGTGAGAGTGATGTTACACAGGAAAACAGAGGGTTGGAGTGATGCAGTGTTAAGTCCCTGCTCACACTGCTTTCATCTGAACGTTAAAGTTCTTGGGTATGGAGCATACTAGTGTTGATGTGGGCTGGTCATGTTTGGTTGTAAGAGCAGGGGAACTTGTCCCTGGTGGATGTAAAACAAAAGAAGACTATCCGTGTTGTTTTTCACATTTAACTTGACTTAATCAGGCAAGAATAGCACTGAAAGTTATGGAAACGCAGTTGAGTGGTTGTAGTAGAGAGTGACTAGCAGAAAGGAGTAGTGTACATTGTGTGTAACATCATGGACTGCGAAGGCTCTGAAAAAATTAATGCTGTAACTGTAAGGAAAGTGGTAATATGGATTTTACTTTTCTTGCATAAAATAAAAACAAGTATTTGTTGGTAGTACATTTACTTTCTGATTTTCTGGGCTTGTTTACCATCCAGAATTCCTTGAGGCACTACCAAGTTCTTTGGGAAGTCTGTTCATTCAAAGGAAAGTCTCAGGTTGTGAAATATAAACTATTACAAGTGTTGAGAAATTTGAATACTTGAGGAAAGTCATCATGATATTGTTTTGCCAGTTATATTCTATTTCTTTTCTACTCCCGACACTGTCAGGATATTGATTTGTCTTGCCAAATTCCCGGCATTCCTGTTGCTTGTAGATACACATATTTTTTGTCCCTTGTATGCTTGCTTCCAAACACCCATCTTTCTGTCCTGGTCTGTGGATACTGGCATATGTGCACAAAGTAGGAAGACCACAGTAACTTGGATGTATTGAAAAGGCCTTAGGCTGGATCTAAGACAAGATAATTTTTGTCCCGAATAGCTTGAAAGTAAAGGTGATGAGATAGTGTCCAAATATAACGTACCTTAATTTAGTGGAGCTGCTAACTTAACTTTATCAACTAGTTACTGAAGAGCTTGAATACAAATATACGTACATACTTAGAAATAGACTGAAGTCCCACCTCATTTTTCCCAGCGTAAATATTTAGGCTCAGAAACTAAATCATCTGAAAAACTAAGATGGTTGGCAGGCTTTTTTTTTTTTTTTTTTTTTTTTTTTTTTTTTTTTTTTCTTCTTATTTTTTCTTTAGGACATGCAAAAACTGTTTGGCCCAATTACTACCCAGCTACTACTAATAGTAGAGATGTATCTTAGCTCCAGTAGTTCTTAAATTTACCATGCTAACTTAGGTCGATAAATGAATTCCCATGAAACTGCAATTGAAAGTTAAGTCTGCCTGCATCATTAATTGCATGCTGTTTCCTATCCTTGAAACAACCATCTCTACTGTGAAAAGAATTTGCCCACAAGGTCACCTGTCCTTTCGAAGTTACTGCTTGTAAATCAGAGCTGGATGGTTATACAGATAGTCAGTTTTGTTCTCCTTTGGCTCTGCATAGTCTGTAGGCTTTCCTGAGTTACCAAATCTCACTGAAACTCAGCAATATTTACTAGCTGAAAATCCTCTTCTCGTTCTATTTAATGTAGATTTTGAAGTACAGTGGTAAAACAATTTAATTTACAGTGTATGTGGGGAAAAAAAAAAACAACAACAAAACAACACCAATAGTTCACGTAGAAATGAATGAATACTTGGAGTAACAACTTTCAAATATATGTATCCAGATGTACTGGTCTATCTGGGTTAATGTGATTGATTGTTTCCAGGCAGTGTGTGAGTACTGCAGATTCTTTTTGTGAAAGCTCTGTGCTTTTCCTAGCTGTGCATGTGGATGAGCCTGTTCTTGTCCTTCACTCGGAGTAGTTGTTCAGAGGTGGGAGCTGCATCATTTTCTGTCTGCTTGCTGAGTGCATTGCATACCCCTAGAGTGCTAAGAACATGATTTTAGCTGGAAGTACAGGGTTGCTTGTTTCTTTATTGGCTCACTGCTGCCTTCGCTTGTGCACTGACTTTGTGTTTTTTTGCTAAGGTTGTTCACAGCCTTACTTTTTGTAGCTTATTCCTTCCTCATTCAGCGAGGAGAATGTTATATCGTCTATAGTATCTTCCTCCTGTAGAGAGCAACTTGCCTTGGTTAAATCTTCAAAGATTATCTCCTTCCTTTTCTTCTTCTCATGCCAGCGAAAATTAGCAAACATCTCTAAAGCTTTTTTGCTTCTTTTCTGTTGCGACTCTCCTTTGCCTTGAAGCCTGCACAAGTCTTTGCTGGACTGTTCCTGATCTAGGACCTTTCTGTTGGCAACGTGTCAGTGTAGGTAGTCAGTCTCTGCAGAAGAAACATGTCAGGCTTAAAAATAACCCAGATAGAAATCCCCACAGAGGTACATCCGCAGAACAGGGAGGGCTGTGAGCAAGGGGATGGAGCTAGGGCTGGGAAGAGTTGAAATCAGCTTGTTTCCCCCAGTTCCCCGTGAGATCGGCCTCTGGAAGCACAGTCAAAAAAAACCTGCAGTGTCTCATCAGTCTGTGCAGTAGGCTATTTTTGCTTTTTCAGCTGTCCTAATGCTCACATATACTTCAGAGTGTGAAGTCTGAGACAGGACTTAATGGTGTTTGTGTAGTATCTGTTACGCGTTACAATATTAGGGTGGGAATTGTACATAATAGTGCATTTTATAGAGCAAGCTTGAACTAGATTATTTTAGCAGAAAGAGAATAGAAATAAGCTTAAAAAGAAGACTGGAAATGTTGAAATTTAAGAAAAGAATTTAAATCTCCTTGTAAAACTTGTGCATACTGTTGTGTATTCCATCTATATATTATTTTTATCTCCACTTGTAGTGTCTGGTATTAAACGAGACATTAAGTTCCAAAGCACAGTTGTTTTTCCAAACGTACTTATGTTGCAAGTAGCATGCCTTGATCTAGAGAGAGGAGCTTCTTGCATACAATAACGAAAAGCAATAATAATTACTCCTGCTTGGAAGTCATGTTGAAAATGATTTGGACTATACAGAAAAATGATTTTCTTGCAGGAACTGTAAAACCAGTAGGTCTTGTTTACTGTCTTCCTAAACTACAGGCATGCTTGCTGGAGTATGCAGGCACATAAGCTTAAAAACTGACACAAGATCACATCCTGATACCTTTGTTCAGAAATAATGGTAACGATTAGGGATTAGAACTGTAGTGTATTTTAGCAAGAAATCTTACATTTCCTAGATTCCTTGAGCTTATGCCTAGTAAGTGATTCTTTATCCCTTATGAGACCCACTCCCAGAGGATGTATGCAGGTCCTGTTGAGGAAAGAACAATGTATTCTCATTTAGATTTATTATACAAGGATGAAATTCTATTTTACAAAATTTTATGCTAGAATGCATTTCTAAAACATACAGTCTTCAGCTTCAGTGATTATGGAATCTGGTAACAGGAGGTCTCTAGCTCTAGTATTTAATTTCAGCATAGGTCTGCAGCTATCCTTTGCTAAAGGGATGCTTTTGAAGCCGACACGTGTATTTTATTTAGGTGTAACATTGCTAAAGTTATTGCTGCTTCTCTGTTCTTTTACCATTGTTATTCTTGTGTTCTTTTCTCTGTTCTAATTTTAAATCTCCTTCTGCATTCTAATTTATCTGGAGTGTTCAATTATTTCCTTTTTATGTCCTTCATGTGGTTTTCATATCTTTTAGTGGCTCGATGTCAGAGAGGTATCTGCTACAGCCAGTAGCTGAGAAATGGATTTCTCCTTTTCACTGGAAAAAATCCCAAACTCTAATTTTAGGAAATCTAAAAGTTTAAAAACAAAAACAACTTGTGATGCACTTAGTGGCTTATTTAATTAACATTTTATGACATTCTCAGTGTTCATTTTAATACCGTGATCCCCTTTAATCTAAATTTATTTCTCTGCTCAAAGTAGTTGAGAAAGGAGAAAAAGAATAGCTAACTTCAGATGTAATAAAAGAAACTACCCTGCCAAAACGTGAGAACATGTCGAGCAAGAAGTATAACTTGTGCTGAGCATGGCTTTGATAACACTTTTCTTTTTGATTTAAACTTAAGTTTTAGATAATGCTAGTAATGTCATGAAAAGGCAACAAAAACACTTAACCTGCAATATTTCTTTCAGTTGAGTAGATTTGGAAAACAATGTTGTTGTCTTTTCTGAGTGAAGAAATAGTCTGTCACTGATTTAAAGACCATTTTGAACAATGTATAATCTTACTACTCCTGACATAGTACTGTGTTTAGTCTTCATTGTGCGTGTCATGATAAAGTGCACGGTTTAGCTTGTGCTTTATTAGGGATATAATACTACTGTTCACTGTAGCATCCAGGCAGCTCACAAATCCAGGAGTATGCCTAAGAAGACTTGTTTTGAAACGAATTATAATGCTCCAGTGGCTGATAATGATGGCCGGAGCGAGGGGCAAGCCCTGTGTTATGCAGCCACCTCTGCTCTGTGCTTGGACAGCAGTGGCTTGCTCCCCACAGGTAGGTCTGCGTGCTTGAAATGTAAATTCAATAGGATCTCGTTTTGCAGAGCAGGCCTTCTGATTGTGGTGGTTGGTGAATGTGGCTCTTATGGATCCTGGGATCAGGCGTAAAGGAGGAGGCTGTCTGTTGCAACAGACAGAAGATAAAAACACTTGTTTTTTTTTTTTTTTACATCATAAAATGACTTTCTCAGCTGTAACCATGTAATGTGCCCTCAATCCAGCAAGCTTTTTATGCTGCTGTACATCACCGTGGGCTGCAAATTGCTGTTATCTGTTACTGCTACACTGAGCAGTGCACTCTTATTTAAAATGACTTCTGAGCAGTTGTCTTGATTAGAGCACTTAAATGAATAAATAATGCAGTGGACTTCATAGTGAGGGAAGAAGTAGATCAACTGAAGCTGTAATTCTTGAGAGGATACATTTTTCCCACTTTCTGATTTTATGGATTTTTTTTTAAACGAAATAGCTCTGATCACGATGGTTCTTGTAATGTTTTCATTTAGTGCACTAGCACTGATTTTGATCTGTTGCTATTGTATATAGCAGGCAGTCCTGATATTTGGCCTATTATATTTTTCCATAATGTGCAGACTAATGAAAGCTCTCAGGCATTCATTTCCTGATTTTTTTATTTATTTTTTTTTTTCCCTCCCAAAAATGAATATAATGCTCAGAATTTTGTAGCTCTTTGTTTTAGTTCTGTGTGGAGAAAAAGAAAAGTAAATGACTAAGAAGTGGATCTGTGATGTAGTACCAGCAATATGTTTTCCTCATCAGACCTGACGACAAGTGTTTTAAACTTGTGGAACAACTACAGTGACAGAAACATCAGTATTTCTGAGAATGGCATTTCAAAGGGGCGAGAAGTCATACCAGCTCAGCTATACATGCTGAGGTCTGGGGATGGCATGTTCATCTAATGAAGAAATAAAGCTACAGCTTCTCTGAGTTTTCGCATTGTATAAGTTGGATAAGGTCATTTCTTGTTGTGTGAGGTACTTTGCTATTAATAATACATGTACAAACAACACATAGCAGGTGAGTAGCAGGATTCTTTGCAGACTGTCTTTTACCCTGTTCGTGCGTAGTCCTGCATTTCTGATCTTATTTTCCAAACCGCTGAGATGCGGGTAAGCATCTTCACCCAAAGTTTTAGTCTCAGGAAAGAATGACTGACTTTTGCAGAATGGATGGAAGAAAAGTTGCACACAAATCCCCAGAGCCCCTATCCATGTGAAACAAGATTTTTACTTTTTAAAGTAATGAACGTTTAAAAAAATATATCCAAGCTCCCCCCACACCCCCAAGAAAAAAAGAAATATATATATATCTTTATATATGTGATATATATATATATATATCACAACAATAAACAACAAACAACTCCCGTATCTGTTCAGCTGTCCCAACCTGACAGAAGTGGTTAGCATTAAGCTTTGTACATGTTGGTGCAAACTACAGATAAGATACAAAAAGAGTGGAAGGAAAGAAGAGCCTGGGTAGGGGATTGAGATGACAGGACTGTTGTCTCTGATTCCAAACTTTCACCTGAAAAATCCCTTCTGTACAGTCAACAGAGGGCTCTTATTGGTGGATGATGGTGGAGAGAGAGAAACAAGCCTGACTCAATGTGGCAAGATTTCAGGTACTTATGTGGCTCTTTCTAGTGTGCTGTGATGGGAGAAATCAAATGCGAGTTTGAATGGGAAGACTCTTCTGTATCTATCATGTCACTGTGTTGCTATATATAGTGAGTTTTAGACACCATGATAGAAACTTGCCCCTGCTATGCTCCTTCCTGTTAGTCCTGTGGTCTGGCTCTTGATGTAGAAGGCCAAGTTTAATGTATTTCTTATTCTGAGGGATTTTAACTTATTTCTCAGGGCAATGATCTACAGCTAAGCTGGATTGTTTTCTCTTAGTTGTCATAACTGATATTGCACAGTCTGTGTAAACATTTCAGGTGGGGTGGAAACAGAACCTGTCACTAACCCAGGAGTGCTCATCAACCCAATAGAACTGTTCCCAAGGGAATATGCTCCCTTGAGCTAGAGGAGAGACCTTCAGCCTACTCTCTCGTATACTAGATAAATGCCCTCATAGTTACCAGGGTAAGGAGTAACAAGGTAGTGACTATAGGGTTGGAAGAACTGCAGTGGTGGCAGCATGGCTGTTTCTGTGACTAACTCTTAAGGTGAGCCCTTTGCTACCTCTGAAAATGCCTCAGAGGGGAAGCAAAATGTTTATTCAGTACGTAGTGAAAACAGGTTGTTTCTCAGCTTCAGCAAAGACCAAAAAATATCCACCTTGAGTAGATCCAAAACTGATGACCTTTTTCTACTGCACACAGCCATTAAACTTGTAAATCCTACTTGCATAGGTGGAGTCTCACTGGCTTATGCCTCTGCCTGGTGGGAGCCTGGGGCAGAAAGGTGCTCTTGTGCTGGATGCTCATAAATGATCTGAAGACCAGTGAAATCGATGCACTCTTGGCAAATTATGATTTGGGAGCTCATTATCTCTTTGTGAAACTCATTTTCCAGCCTACTGATTAAGCTTATAAAAGCACAGTTTTAATATGCCTCTTGCTCTGTTTTTAATTCCCAGGCTGACAGTAAAGAATATTCTAAGCAACTCTCAGGACAATTTATACCATTCTTTTATCTCAATAGCATATTGATCCTCTTGAACATCCCCTCTGCAACATAATGAACATGCATCTTAAATCCAGTTCACAGAGGTCATGTAGTGAGTTTTGTTTCTTCCTAGGGGGGTAGTCTGCAGTTCTGTATTCTGGTACCAAGTACTGCCTAAGAGGAATGGGTCAAGACTCTTATGTGTAAAAATCCTTCTGATCTCTTCTCACTTGTTCTTTCTACTTGATTAGTTTCCTGATGCTTGATGCTGTTGGGGTTTTGAAGTTATTTCACACTAAATGGTAGAAAATCATCCTAGTAAATAAAACGGACTGTATTGACCTAGGAAAAAGCTCATGGAAGGTAGTTTTAGAAATCTATCTGGGGCCTAAGCAAACATCGGAAGCTCTGTACTTACTATGCTATTGAACTTGCATTGTTCTTAAATAAAAGTAGCTCTAAAAAAGCATCAAAACAAAATAAATGCTTACGCATTAAAAAAACAAACAAGCAGGAAAACAACTTAAAGGAAGCTCCTAGTGCAATGCCAACCACACTCCAAAAAAGAAAAGCCATCTCACAGTAGAAGAAGGGCTAGCCCCGGGGTGTTTTGCTGGTATGCTAAAGTACATTAAACTCGCATCCTACCTTATGCAGAGATCGTTTTCCTCCTTTGAGAAGCCCAAGCGTGTATGTGTGCATGCAGTCAGCAGCAGCATACACTTGGGCAGGCAGCCCCATTTGCTTCAGCTCCATTCAGACTCTTATTGAACATGAGCAGTGACTGGGACTATCTCTGTGTAATTTTCCACCACTGTGAGCATGGACTATGGCTCTGAAAAGGAAATAATGTTCAGGATTTGTCCTTGGAATAATGAAAAACTCAGGCATGTTTCTTTGCAATGCAGGCAAAACTACCTGTGTTTTTCAAACAAATAATTATTGCCTCACTCACCCGATGCTCTGGAGCCTAACAGTCTCCCAATCATATGAATGAGGTAATCTTTCAGCAACTTAGCACTAAACTTGAGAACAAGTGAAAGAAGGAAACCACTTAGAGGAAAATAACCTCTCTGTGATGGCCCTTTCTCAGAAATACAAGATTTGCTGTTCAGCACCAGCAAGTGTGTAGGGAATCAGCTGAATGGAAGAATCTCTCCACTCCTCTAAGTACTTAATGGGACACTTACTTCCTTTTTCTAAAGAAAGGCTGGTGACATCTGCATTTAGTTTAAGAAACTAATGGCAGAGAAACAAGGAAGGTCTTTGCTGTAAATTAAGACAGCCGGATTGATGTTGCTTTCAGATTGAAATTAGCCTTTCTCATTTGAAAATCTGCAAGCCTCTCAGAAGGATAAATGTTTCAAGTAATAAGAAATATTAGATATAATCTTGTTGTTAAAGGAAAGGAATACTGGCTGTAGATTTAACTAAAATTTGGAAATGGGTTCAAAAATGAGCGTCTTTCAGTCAGAGGTAGGAGAGTATGATGTTCAGAGTTAATATAAGAGTAAGAAAGTGTGTGCATATTTAGAAATACTGTTGAAACTACTATATGGTCTTAAACTTTGCAAATTGTTTGGATAAAACATAGCTCACTCCAAAAGTAATAACTCCTATTTATTTCCACAGACATTGCAAAATACACTTAGAACATATTAACAGTATTTGGTAGAGCAAGTTCTCAGCTACAAAACAATATTCTTCAGCACAGTCATCACCATTAGCTTTGCATTTTCATCAGCGATACAAGAGAGTTTGCATGCCTCACTCATCAAAATCTGCACCAGCAGGGGTGACTCACTTTTGCCACTGCTGAAACACACCACCTACTGCCTCACTGTGCTCACATTCACTGTTTGGGCTCCATCAATGTTAAGCAAATGTTGATGAATGTCAGTGGGTGCCATTTCTTCCCCATGGAAGAATTCAGTGATGCACCTTTGCTGCATGTGTCTTTCCATGTCAGACAACATTCTGTCAGACTGCCCCTCTGCTGCCATTTGTCACACAGCAACAACATAAAAGGGAATACTGGTGGGAAGGTTCCATCTCTACTACCATATTGTCAACATCCAGCTCTGGTGGGCTGATATAATCAAATAGGTGATATTGCTTTTGGAGCACTCCTTGTAGAAATTTCTGTGACTAAAGTGGAAATAGAACGATTTTTACTTTTGCTTGGTTTGAGGAAAAAGCAAAATTATAGATGTAAATCCAAAGTAAAGTGTGATAACAAGTTTATTTTTTAGATCTGATATGGTCAACATGAAAATTATTTTCCTGAGCACCCCGAGTAAACTGAAGCTCACATGTGTAGGATCCCATGGATCTAAAACAAAGAAATCAAAGAATCAGACAAGCTATGAAACAAAGTGTTTTAATGCAAGAAGCTGACTGTTTTTAATGCTTTTTGTACAACGCTGTGAGAAATATTTGTTGCTGCAAATCAGTTTGTTTTCAGTAAAGCTGGAGAAGCTGAATGTAGTCTCTTGGGTGATTGTATGTGGTTTTTCTTTAGTCCCAATTCACAATATGTTACCACAGCCATTTCTTTTGTAAATTTACCTCTGCTGTTATTGAAACACGTCAGTCCTTTGATGTATGTTGCTGTGTACTGCTATGACTAACAGGGATTTATGTATTCTAGTTCTGTGGTCTTTCTGCAGATAAGACTGGTGCCAGGGTTATTTACAATCTGTTCAGGTTGCATTTTTTGCCTTTGGTAAAGACCTGCATAAACTGGATTTGGGTTCTGTGTGATGTTTCATTACAAACATAATTTCATGATCATTTTTCTCACGTGCGCCCTGTTTTTCTAGCAGTTTGCTTTAGAGAGATTTAAATTACCATTGCTTTGGCAGGATAAGGACTGGTTGTTTCTGAGGCAGAATACTCTTCAGTTATTTAAAACTGGCACACACTCTCTAGATGCCCATAATATAAATAGTGATGACGGTTTTTAAGGTATGTGTTTGTGTGCATGTATTTGACTACTGCTAGGGAAGAATATCTCCTACAGTACTGGTTCTTTTCAAACCTCTTTCCTTGCAGCTACAGCAGGCATTGACTACGTGCATATGAATAATACAAGAAGCTACTCTGTATTAACTGGATTCTGGAATACACCCGATCTTTTAGGAAAGAATCATAGAATAAATAAGGTTGAAAAGACCTCTATAATTACCTAGTCCAACCATCAACCCCATCCCCACCATACCTATTAACCATGTCTACACAATTCTTGAACTCTAATGGATGGTGATTCCACCACCTCCATGGGCAACCTGTTGCAATGCCTCATCACTCTTTCTGAGAAGAAAGCTTTTTCTAATATCCAACCTGAACCTCCTCTGCCACAAAATGAGGCCCTTTCTCTCTGGACTTAGTTCTGAGAAGCGGTAAGAAAAGCACAAGTGTGAAGGTTTTAAAATGCAACTAAAACTAAATATGAGAGAAAAACAAAACAGCAGGAGAAGGGGTGGGAGATGTTTGTAGGCTACTGCAATTTAGTCATAAGGGAAAGCAGGAGGTACCATTGTAGACCTGTTTGAAAAAGAGTCAGATAAGAGGGGATGTGATAGATAATGGTTATGTGTAGAGAAAAATTCCATCAAAACACCTCAAAATGTAGGTCTACATATGCCAATACATATCTCAATGTAGGTCTGTGTATGCCAATACGTATCTTAACGTAGGTCTATGTATGCCAATGCATATCTCAAATATAGGCCAATTTGTTTGCATTTTTTTTGTCTTTTGTTTCTCTTCCTGTTTAGCAATCTAGTTGGGCTTTGTGGAATTTCATATTAATGTTGAAGTTGATATTGATGTAAATCATCCAAAAAGAAAATCTAGGGTATCTCCTAACCTCTACAGAAGAGGATAATATATATATAAGTAACGCAGGGGAAGGTTATTCCTTTGGCTTATTAGGAATAATATTCATTTTATTTATTTTTCTAAGAGAAAAGTAAGCCTGGCAAAATCAGAATTTATATCATGGTCAAACAGCAGCACATTTTAGCTTGCATCTGAGCTGGTTAAGAATCTTTGGATTTTCCCCTTTTGATTCGATTTATTTATTTATTTATTTATTTATTTTTCCTCCTGAATTATTTTTTCCATTCATTTGCATCCATTCTGTCTCCTTGTGTGTTTTTTGTCATCAGCAACAAATTCTGGGTGAGTGGGAACTTTCTGCGTCCTGAAGGGAGAGGGTGGGAGAAATGGATTTATTTATTTATTGTCTCTGTCTGCATGAAGAGAGGAAGCTCCTGAGATGCTTTAGTCCTTCACATCCTTTAGATGAGTCACTTAGACTTGCCATCAGATTGAGTCCTGAAATTCTCTAAAATCACTGCTTAGAAAGAACAGCTGTTATAATCTCAAAAAAATACTCAAAATAGTGAGACAGGCAAAGGGATTTATGGAAAAGATTATACAAATAATGAAGTATATTTGGGAAGTTATTTGTTTTTCACTGGATATATTCATGGTGTCGTTGTCTTGTATTTGTTCTGACCAGAATGACTGTTTGAAATCATGCTGAAAGAAAGCTTTTAAAATTATTAAATATTTTACAGAGCAAAAAATCATTTTTTCTATAAATAGATTGTGTAAGTTCAGAGAATTAAATAGTTTGGGGCACATCCCTTCACATCCCTAATGGTGAAATACTTAGTTTTGTTTTATTTTGCTTCATGTTAATGAATACAAGGATTTATTTTTACTTTTAAAAGTGTAGCTAACATTATGAAGCAGTGAAATTACTAAAAGCCGTTATTTACAGAAAACTTGAAACAACTTGGGATTTTATGTGTACATGTAGCATATCCTTCAGATTGCTTATAGTACCATGTGAGAGCAGTGAAGTGCTATTTCTAGAAAGCTCAGAGATTTGTTCACTGCTCCCTTTAAATATTTGTCACCAAATTACTGTCTGAACACATTGTAGCTGTGTTCCTTCTTACCTTTTCTAATGGAAAAAATTGAGGTTAAAGCTACTGTAATCCTAAACTGTGTGAGCTGTCTGGGGATGGGATAATGCAGCTAACTGTACTTTCATCTCACCAGATGCTTCTCAGTTAAGGTCAGCAATAACTTTAGAAGTGCAAAATGATGGACTGCCAAGGTGATAGACCTTGGAAGACTTATGACCTGCCAGGATGAAGGCAGCTTTCAACCTATTTCTGCTTGGAGGTGGACATGTATTTGGGCCAGCTAAGTTGCTCCTGCAGCTCAGCTGCAGGAATTACATCTGAAAGTGTGTAGCCACAATTCCTCAGTGTGCATAGCTCCTGAAATGGCTGGTTTTTGGTGTGAGCTAAAGTTGCAAGGACCTATCCTGCTGTCTAGTGCATTCAAACTAGAAGTGTGAACAGTTAGACTGGATATAAGGAAGAGGCTTTTTACAATAAGTGTGGTGAGGCTCTGGATCAAAATGCCCAGACAGATGGTGAATGCCCCATCCCTGGTGATGCTCATGGTCAGACTGGATGGGGCTCTGAACAACCTGATCTAGCTGTAGGTGTCCCTGTTAGCTGTGAGGAAGTTGGACTAGGTGGCTTTTAAGGGTCCCTTCTGATTCAAATGATTATATGATTCTATGAAACACAAGTCTGCAGCAAGAGGAAGATGAGATGGCAGCTGTGATGTTGGGCACGGACTTGAATGTGTACATGTCTGTGTGGAAGGAAGCAGTACAAACTTTGCAGAATTTGTACTTGCAGCCACTGGAAATGGAGAGAAATTGCCCACGATGTCTTAATGTGATTTGATGTTTTTTAATAAACTCATCTGAAGGCCATAAGGCAGTGGATAACTTTTGATTTTATAGGTGTCTTTAACTGAGATTCCTGCTTTGGAAACCTACTCAAGGGTAAGACCATTCTTTAACACTCTTGTTTGTGAAACCAATTTTATATTGAGATACTTCAATGTGGTCTTGTGATTTGAGGCATCAAACCTGTCTAAACATTTAATATGAAGTGAAAGTTTTGTCATTGCTTCATTTCTCTTTGTTTAACTTTTTATTAGTCCAAGGCTACCCTAGCTCATGCTGTATTGTAGTATTTATGTTGAAGGGTTGGATTTAGTTTCTTGAGCCTTCACCCAGCCAAACCAACATTAATGTTATAGGGTATGTGTCTGAAAATAGGACTAGAAACTAGGCATAAAAAACCTTTTGACATCTGATGATTTCAGAGTGTATTATAAATGATTCTTTCTGGAGAAAAACTGCTGGAAGCAGCAAAAGCTCTGTTTGCCTGCATGGGACAGCAGCACTAGTCTCTTCCTGGATCTGGAGCAGCCAGGGATGACCACCACTCCCATGGGTGCAGAACATGTGTCTATATATATGAGGGAGCTTGTTGTTCAAGGGGAAACCTGCTTTGCTGCTTTCCTTTTTCATTCACCTGATAGAGCAGGCCTATGAGGTGGGGAGGTCAGCATATATTGGGCCACCAGGTCGCTACTCATCCAGGCTGGCCAGGGTTGCTGTGGATGTGCTTAGCAGCATTGATGTCTATGAGCAGCTAGTGTAAGTGAAGGCATGGCAAAGGCCGAATTTCACTGTTCACACTATGCCACAACAAATCCAGGCACCTCAAAGCTTTCTCTGGGATGCCAAATCCTATGGACTACAGTTTTACCTGCCCAAAGGCATAATGAAAGCTTAGAGGCATAGATGGCTGTCACAAAAACTAAAGGGAGATGGTGGAAAGAGGTAGGAGGGAGAAAAAGCCTAATGAAACAAAAGGGAGTGAAACATCTCTTTCTGCCCCCTCTAAGGCCCAAGGATCAGGGAGTAGATGTTACGAAGCAGGTTCAGTTTCTAGCAGCTTGATCTTGCCTTTGTATGCAGTTGGCTTTGTGTGCATTGATGTCCTGTTGATAATTACCATTCTGTTGTCACCTGTATTCATAGTGACACCCCCATATCACATTTTCATCACAGCGTGAAATGTCGCTCTTTTTGCTTTTGTTTTGTGGGTACTATGAATTTAGCCCAGAATTGAAAAAGCTAGACACTTCTCACAACACACAACGGGGCATTGATAACCATGCAGCTTAGTTACTGATCCTATCTCAGTGCTTCCATCAGTTTCCTTCCTCCCACCCCTCTTTTTAAACAGACAAGGTTTTTCCTCAACAAGCTGATGACAGAATAATTTCTTCACATTGATTGTTTGCCCCACTTGGACCTCTGGAGATCTTCGTACAAGTGGAGAGAAGTAGATCAAAAGGCTGCGAAAAAAAAAAAGCAGGGGATTGTAAAAAGGCACCATAAAGATCCTGCTCAGATTTCAGCCTGGCGATGAACAGACTTGTAAAGTATTCTGAGACCTGTCAAATTTTCCCATCTAAAATCCAGACCTATTTTAAAAAGAATTTTTCATAATGAGTGTCTCTTTTCCCCCACAGCAGGCTCAGAATGCTTTCTGAAAAGTTTTGCAGGACAGAGAAGTTGAACACTTGATCACATGCAGGAGCACAGGATAGATGGAGTACAGCTGACTCAACAGCTACAGGGGATTTGGGTAAGTGCCCACTATGTCAGCCAACTAGAACTTACTAAAATATGGCAAAATTTCACATTATTTGTTATTTAAAAAAGAAAAAAGTTATCATTTTAACACTTGTTTGACAAGTTTAATCTCACTGGAAAATCAGAGGGGGAGCTGGTTGGGAACTATGTAGGGAATGGGTAGTGAAAACAGGAAGGCAAATTATCATCCAACTGGGAAAAGAGGTGTTTTGTTTTTGTTTTTGTTTTTTCTCAACTTAGTTTTTACCTAAAGGTACCCAGACCAGACCCCCATCGTTAATATGAGGGGAGGAAGGTTATACACGTTTCAGGTTACCAATGTATGTCAAATCCATTCGCTTTGCTTTCAGGAGGAAAACAATATATTTCTTGAGGGAGACAATGTTATCCGACTTGTGGTGTCAGTCTGCCTGTTCCCACAATTGTTGCATTGATGGAAGAAAATTTTGATAAGCGAGACTTCTTATCTGTCTCCCTCTGCAATATAATGGCATGGGTTTGCTGATTGGAAATGACATTGTCTGCAGTAACAAAGCTGGCTGGATGTGATAATTGCACTACCTTTCATTATTATTATTATTTTTTAAAGTATTAACAATCACAGTATATTCATGAGTGAAGGTAGTAGGGATTTGAGATCAAGTCTTTAGTTAAGTTGATGAACCGATACGGTCCAAATTGACATAGTTATTTTAATTGCTGTGTTCACTGTGAGAGGAAATTTTAGCATGTTCCTAGTGCAGCAGCAAAAGGGACTGTTCAACCTACTTGTGTTCTTTTGATCAAAGAATGTTTTTTATCAGTGCGTGATGTTATGCTTTCTTTTAGCTTGGTCTTCAGCAGTATCCCTCAGGCTTGTTTTAGTGGCTGGCTTAAAAATTACTTCAGACTGTGTAATAAGTCCAAAATGGCTATAAGAGGGACTTGAAACATGGTAAAAGAAATATTCATAAGCAAGCCTTTTTTTATTTCATAGTAAAATAAAATAGCTTCTCTCGTTCTGTTTAAATGTTATCCTTGGAACTGTGTGAGCACCCTCCAATTTCACATATTTATGAAGCCTGTGGGTTTTTATACTTGTTTAGACCAAGATATTAGCAGCATTATTTACCCCATATTTGTTTGACTTGTAAGGATTAGATAAGATTGTACCATTCTACAGTGGCATTCTACAACTTTACTGCTTAATTTCTATTCCTAAAAGTCAGGAAATTGAAGTCAATCTGATAACATAAGCTGTTGGTGCTTTTTGTCAGCAAAGTCTTATTTTAATGGTAACTTTTCAAACTGCAAACAGATGGCTGCACTATAATCTACTTGCTAGTGACATCGAGCATTATTTACTGAAGATTTATATTTATATTGCTCTCTTCAAAAGCGTAAAAAGAGTAATTAAGGAGAATGATACTCATTTAGATCTTTATCTGCCCACGTGACTGCAAGGCTCTAGGGGCATGCAATAGGATTAGAAGTGCCTCATCGCTGTATTGGTGTTTTTGAATCCAGACCATAGTTAGAGGCAACTGAAGGCCATTACCATGTGACGACTCTTTAGTGGCCTATATCAGATGATTTGATAGTCTCTGTAAATTTGCTTGCTGATGGAATCCTCATAATGATCAGTGATGTGAAAAAGAAATCAGTAGACTGAATGTGCTTGTGCTGAATATCTTTAAACCTAGAAACAACCTATTCATTCCAGGCTTTATGGATGGTCCCTGTTTGCCCATACAGAGGACTGCACAACCGTTGCTTGTGTTTGTCTAAGATGATCCTGGACTTTAGTCTCCTACCGTTTTTCAGATTGCAGTATCTCTGCTAAAACTGATAGTGCAACACAATGTGGAACAGGTGCAAGAGAGCAAAACCAAACAATTTATCTACGTAGTCAGTGTAGTTAGCCAAAGGCTCAAAATTCTGTTGTCATTGTGTTCACTGCAGATACTTCTGCATGTTGTAGCCAGTCCATAGATGGGTGCTGGTGGTTATGCAATTAAACTTGTTTTGTAATTAGTTTTAACTGTTAACTATAGGGTTTTTTGTTTTTTTTAATAATCTTCTATGGCCAAAGTGAGAAATTTAAAATGATTTTCACTTTATGATGCAAGTCAGATATGCCATGACTAGAGTAGGAAGTCTGGTTTCAGTTGGTTTAAATTTTCGGCTTTTTGTGTTGAATCTGCCAAAGCTGCATGAAGAATCTAAGTTGTACCACGAGATTAATGAAATACAGAGCAAAACATCAAATTATTTGTTTTAATAATGAAAAGGAGGTCTTGCTTTGTCAAGGATTTCCAGACTTGGAGTAAAATGATCTTTTCAGATCACTACAGTAGTCTCCAAATTCTATCCTGAATTTACTTCTTTTGTTAGTCTGACCCAATTTTATTTATTTATTTTTTTGGTTCTGTATTAGATAATATGAAATCCAAGAAGAATTTTTCCAAAACTCTTCAATTCTAGTCCAAAGCTTTGACAGTAGATCATTTCAGTCCTGTTTTCCTCTAAAATCTGAGCTCCGTGCCAGTTTTGCACAATTCATAGCCCATGGGAAACCATGGTAATTCCCGCAGGTTGGAAGGACAGCACAGAAAACTGTCTTTCTTTTGTGACTTGAGAGATGAAGTTGACTTGGTTTTATTTCTTTTGCTTTTTGCTTTTGTATTTTTTGTATCTGAAACTTTAAGCTGATTTATGTCCTCACATTTTATTGAGGCATCTGTGAATCAAACATTTCAAAGAGAAATTTGAATTATTTTTATTGGCTTCTCTATCTGTTATATAATGTTTCATTACTTTATTTATATGAATAATAGCTATGATTTGGAAAACTATAGCATTCTCAAAAGCCTTAGGGTGTTAATAGAAACATCTGGAAGGGTTTTAGTGATGTTTTCTGTGGAAAGACAGCAAGATCTGAATTGCTTATTGAGGTCATTTCTGCGGGAGGAAAAAAAAGCAAATATGCTGGCAATACCTAAACAAAATTGAACTGATCACTAAGTGTAAGTACAGTATAAATAATATAGAGTGGCATGGAGGAAAGGTAGCCCTTTTGAAGAATATTAGTATTTCACTCATGGATAGAGCAAGCAACTAAAATAACTGTTGTACAGTTGTTTAGCACTGGATAACGGGTAAACTGCTTGCATCATGATTTTAACTATCTCAAGTGGAGAGTTTAAACAGATCAAGACTATCAGGATCTGTGACTTGTTCAGAAATAGCTTTTTAAAGTGCTTTAATTACTGTTTCACTTCTAGTCTGTTTTCTCCTTGGAAGACATTATGCTATTCTATATAAATTCCTTGGAAATATTTAATATAGTTGTACTATTCATTTGATCACCGTTTCTCTTTTTACTTTGTAAATAAGCGATTTCTTTTCAGAACAGAATAATAATCATAAAAAAAAACCTCAGTGCATCCAAGGATGCAAGTAGATTTCTACGCTGAACTACAGCATTTAAAATATTATTATTATTATGAATGTTTTGAATTGTTAAAATATAGGGTTTTGTTTTATTAATATATAGCACAGTGGCTACATTCCCTTAGCCTTTAGAATGGAAAATAAAAAATAGGAATAAAAAAGTCTCAGCTAGGGTTTTGCCTACCTAAGGCTACAGGATGAAGCTGTGGTTGTACCAAGGCAATTGTGGATCTCTTAGTATGCATTGTACTGACTTTATAGGTTGAAGGGCACTGCATGGCTTTAATATTATCTACTCAACATACATGTTTAATTCTCATTAACAGTCATACGGTTCACAAAAGATAAACTGAGCTGTGTCTTCAGGAACCAGATCTAGATTTTCAGCCTCTTGGTGTTCAGCAGGGCTTAGAATGGTTATTACACTTCAGTTCAGAAGAAAGCTATGTATTACTTCTACATTAATACTTAATGGTCTTGAATTTCCATTGCCATCGTAGCATGCTGGTCCAAATTTGAAGGCTTTCTGAACCAACCATCTTCCAGATTAAATTCTAGTAATTTTGGCATGGATTACTTTTGTGGAAAATTAACATATCTATCTCTTTAAAGAAATAATAATGTGTGTGTGTGTATATATATATATATATAGATAGATAGATATGTATATGTATACATATATACATATATATAGATAGATAATTAGTCTAAGTGAGAAAAGTTGTAGAAGGACTGAAAAAACAAACAAACAAACAAAAAACACCAAAACTGATTTATTTTTCTTTATTAAAAAAAAAAGGTCCCTCCCAAATTTATTCCCATTCTCATTTTCTTTGGATACTTTAAGCACCTGATTGATTCACCAAATATCTTGGCATTTGACATTTCGTCTATGATTTGTTCTTCATCAAGGACAGTTCCTGTTTGGTTTAGTTGGTGTTCTGAGCTTTGACCCAATATTAAGTACAAAAATCATATAGTATAGAGACAATTCAGGATTTCTGTTTTAAATCTCAAGAATACAGTGTAAATGTATGACTAGAAAATGTTCACGAGTCATTTCTGGGGCCAAATAATTGACACTGAAAGCAACTATATGCCTAAGTACACCTGTACATTTTGTGCATGATCTTTCCTGCACTGTTCACCCCTGCTATTTGTGTTCTGAATAGTTAGTAGAATTAGCTTGCCTATTTAAAATAAAATTATTTTCCCATTGTGTTAAGAAAAGAAAAATCAGGTGCATTTTTTACATTCACAGATGAGCTGATTTCTAGTGTTTTATTATTTCCTTGTATGTGTTGTTGTAATTATGCTTGTATTCCTGTGCTGAGTACCTTCAGATGCTATAATTTTGGGAACATCCGATCTGTTTTGCAGGTTTATGACTGTCATCAGCTTTGTTTTGATTAGAAGATACCAATCTCTCTGTGTGTATGTAGGTGTTATGTATGTGTGTGTCTCTGTACATATATTTTCACCTTTGCAGCTTTTGCATGATGTCAGAAATAGCACGGTACTGGGATCTGAAGTCTGAAGCATTCATAAGAAAAGAAACTGTTTTTCACAGTCTCGACAATAAAGATTGTTCATAAGTGGATGGAAATATTAAAGATGAAGTCCGTCCCTAAAAAGTTACTTGCATCTCTTGCTATCCATGCATTTCTGTTGCCATCCATTAAGAAGAAAACAAACAAAAACAAATAAAAAGCAAAAAATCCAAATTGCGTTGCACCATTTGGTAGCTTGTCTTCGAAACAGGTACTGTAAAGATCCAAGTCTTGTTTTATCTGCATCGAAAGAGCCAAAGATGTAAAGAAGGTGATGACAGAGAAAGCATGGTCTGGATAATCTGTTATGGTGGGATGTAGGAACTGAAGAACTGGGTGCAGAGAATTCTTCTTCTGGATTTGTTTGTCACTTTACTTTTAAGTGCAAACAGTCCGGTGTATGTCTGGAAGGAAAGCAGTTCTGGAAGCTCTGGTGGAGATACAGTTAGCACACAACTCCAGTGCAGATGCAGAAGCAAGTTAGACAGTGAGACAGACATGAACCAAAAGGACGAGGAACTATTTTGTCATGAAATTACTCTAAGAAGTAATATTCATTGAAAAATGTCACGATTACTTCAAAACATTTTTAAGTAAAAGCAATCATTTTTCTATTCCATTACTTGCAGAGACCTAATGTATGTTGCTACAGAGCCCTCAGTCAGTTAATAGATCTGTATGAAAACACTTGTAAATGGAACATTTATTCTGCTAGTTTTATTATGCAGCAGTCAAGATACATAAATACCACTGTATTATTTTGTAGCATTGCCACTCCATAAATGGAAAATGAAGAACAAGCATCAGATTATAAGCAGTTCTTATAAAATATAGGATGAATATTTGAAATGAAAATTAAGATCAAAAGTCAAAATTAGCTCACAAGTGAATTTAAATAAAAATGAAGGACTGAACCAGTAGTGAATGCTGTTCAAAATGGAAAATCATTGAAGATTATCTAAAAATGAGAGGTTGAGAGAACAATCGACTAGATTGTCAGGTAAGAAAAAAAAGAATGTAGGTAGGTTACTGCTGTTCTGCAGTATTTCTAAGCTGAATACAGAATGGCTTTTATTTAAATTGCAAACATCTTTACTTTGAAATTTTGTGTGGGTTTTCTGACGTGGCAACATTTGTGAAATCAGGGAGAAGGGCTTGGTAGAATAATAGCAATTAAACTGAGGGATGCATGTTGCAACTGTTACCTCTTTGTACTTTTCAATGATGTGCAGCACAGAACAGGAAGACCTGCGGATAGGACTTGGTGCTGGATATATCAACAAATTCAGCTGCACAGAAATTCATACCCTGTCATTCTCAAAATTTACTTTCCTGCTGGTAGATTGGAACCCAAATATATTGAGCTGTTTTTCCACTGACTTGGTTGTTTTAGAAATCTAAATGATGCACAGTGTCTGAAATGATTAATTAACCACATTTGATAGGTCCGCAAATCTCTGTCTCTTTACCTATACTCATCCTTTAGATCTGCTCTACTATGAATGCTTGAGATAGTTGCCATGTGAACTTGTTTTTATATACACGGAAGTCCTGTACACAGAGCTTACCTCTGCCTCCAAATCAATGGAAAAAACTGTTCACTTGATAAATAGAAAATACTAAACCTCATTTGAAAGATATCCTTTGGTATTGGAGCAGAAACTAAGTGAAATTATTTACATGACTTTGCAAGTCTTTTTTTTTTCCCCTTGATTTGGGCATGTCAGTGAGTCCAAACACTACACTGACTGTCACAAACAAACATAGTAAATCACGTAAACATCAAGAGATCCTCAAAGATGCTCTGCAAAGAAAATGGAGAATGAGGGTTGAAGAAAACAAGAGTACTTTAGTTTCATTGATGGAACCTGGAGTGAAGGAACACATTTTTTTGTGCAGTGTCTTTGGAATCATGAAGATGTCTTCTAATAGACAAATATATTTGTCTCTGCACATAAATGTGTGGGGTTTTTGTTTGTTTATTTGTTTTTTAAAGCACAAAGTGCTGTAATCTTCAAAAATGGCCCAAAGAGCTCCATTCCATATTAAAGAGCAGAGGGGAAAAGCAGATGTGTATCTTTACTATCTTTCTTATGAACACACTGATTTATGGGTTATAAATCACCCTATTCCTGAGGCTTGAGTTTTACCTTCCTTTTTTTCTACATGAATATTTCATTTTATAGGCATATAGAGACAAGTGTCATTTTGATAAAATAATTGGATGAAATGTTAAGCAGTGTCTGTATGGTTGGTGGTTGGAACTTGTTGATCCTTGGGGTCTCTTCCAACCCAAGCCATTCTATGGTACAAATCTTTTGGTTTGGATGACTTGTACATTTGACTGGCTGAGGTTTTAGGATTTTTTAGTGAGAAGCTGCTAGAAGAGCAAGGAATGGTTGCCACGGTCCTTATGATGGTAAATGGATAGGTGAAGTTGGCCTCTCAGGGTATTTTCTAGCCCTGCAATTCTCTTGCAAGAAATAAAAAAAATAACACACATTACTAACTTGTTTAACTGAGATCAACAGGAATCATCCCCACTGGTGCTGCGGATCTGCATGCAAATCCATATGCAGATGAGTCAGTAGTTGGAGAGCAAGAAGAACATTATTGGTTGTGTTAAAATTTAACTTGCTCTGAACACAGCTAGAGAACTAATGCTATAAATACTTAATGTCTTAATTCAGTTTTCATCTTTTAGCAATCATCTCTCCTTCCACTGAAGCACAGCAACAAAAGTTAAGTTTAATAATTAACATTTTAGAATTTACCTGACGGTCTGCTTTTTGTCTAAAATAATAGTTACAGCTTTGTCAGTGTGAATTTTAATTAAATTCTTTTCAAATATATATATATATATTTTGGTAGCAAAAAATATTGTAGTAGTTAGGAAATGGAAGTCAGACTTAGTTATCTGACACTGGGACAGTACTTTGGTTTCTGCAGTAGTGCATGGCTCAGTGCTGTGTTCTAGCTGGCTTCTCTGTAATTTCAACACGAGGCTTTAAACCTCAGACTCCTATACAGTCATGAATGATCCAGACAAAAAAGTGTGAGTTTGTCCCAGATGTTCTCCCCATGTGCTGTTGCTGGCTTCTTCCAAGGCTGCATGGAGGTGTGCTGTGTCTGTGAATGTTCCTTCTCCTCTTACAGAATTGTGATGATCAGCATCTCTTGCTGTTGTGTTAGAGGTAACTAACCTCCTAAATCTCTCAGAACTGCCCAGTTCCTTTGTGGAAAGACAGTACTGCTTCAGATTAGCAGAGATTTTTCTGTTCATACAATAATTAAAAGCAAAGCTTAGATTCATGGACAAAATCCCTGGTATTCTGAGATCTTTCTGATAAGTATGTGAATCAGATGTTTATTGATCGTGCTAAATATCATAAATATGACATCTTGGAGAATTCCTCCTGGGAAGAATAATTATTCAAGACATGAAAAATTTATGTGTTCTGACCTTCTAGAGTGGTTGCCAGGCATGATTCAAGCAGATGTAATTTCTATGCCAACTCCTTACCTGAGCTCAGTACAATTGCATGCATGCTTCAAAGAACAGATTTTTGGCAATTAGATATGGACTGATTTTTATTCCAGGACCTTGAGCCTGAGAATTGCTCAAAAAGACATTTATCTGTACAGTTTTCAAGGACATGGCTGAAATAAAACATTGTTCTGCTTAATTCATCTTTCTCAATGGACTTTTACACTGAGATTTCAAAAAAAGTTGACAATGTTCAATTGCATGAGCACTCTCATAATCTATCAATAAATTTTAGGGGATGTTTTTCCCCTTTTCTTTCTTTTATATACCATCCATGAGCATTTCTCTGCTGCAAGTTGTGATTAAAAGCTCAGAAACAGAGAAATGGGCCCAGCTGCCCCTGGCCTCTTTTTCATACGGTTGTGAGCTTTATCCATGATTCCTTTGCTGGAGGCCATCACCTCCCGAGTGGTAAAATGTCTGCAGTAAGCATCTTCAACACAATGAGCAGATGTGTGTAATAACCACCTAATGTTTTGCTAGGTTTTGCAATGGAACAGGTATGGTTACTGCTCCTGCTGACTATTAAAGTGCTTTCGGTGACTGCTCAGTTCAACGGCTACAACTGTGATGCTAACCTCCATAGCAGGTTTCCTGGTAAGTGTTTAATAGACTTTTTTTTTTTTTCTAAATGGCTTCTTTATTGTCTTGGTTCAAAGCAGCGCTTATTTTTAAATACAGAGCTTTAAATCTGTCGGGAGCCTAGGGGTAGGGCTTCACATTAAGTGAATATTAACTACCTGCATGACAATGAAACTCCCATAATGTTACACTTTACACTCTTCTTAATTGCACACTGGGTCAAATCCAGCCTAGTATTAATGAATACAACTACCTTCACATCAGTGGGGTTTGACCTGCTTTAGCCAGAGCTCTGTCCTGTTTAAGAAATTCACCAGAAGTCATGTTATTTGAAATGCTCTCTACAGGTTTAAGAGTCTGAGACTTCTAACTGGGTTTTCTTTCAAGTTTTATCTCAGTGAGATAATTATGTCCCTTTAATGAAATACAGAAATAGATATGTATTTTTGAACAAAAATGAAGTTGATGGCAAAATTCTGTGCCTCACTTCACCATTAAGCTCTTGCCTGGAGGCAGGTGAAGCAGTGCGATGCATCTAAAGATGTTCTATATTCATGCCTCAAGAAAGCAGGAAATAAGTTTTTCTAGGGACATCAGATGTCCAAAACTGTTAATGCACCGAGAAACAGATATATATGTATATATATATCTGTTATAGATATATATCAGATATCTATATAGATATATATCAGATATCTATATATAGAGAGAGA
Organism: Excalfactoria chinensis; assembly: GCF_039878825.1. Lineage (NCBI taxonomy): Eukaryota > Metazoa > Chordata > Aves > Galliformes > Phasianidae > Excalfactoria > Excalfactoria chinensis. The sequence goes on from NC_092825.1 coordinate 81,319,404, forward strand.
GATCAGGATTTACTCAGCTAAAGAATGTTGTTAGTTTGTTACATCCTTCCTGCCTCCGTTGGTTTTTGGTCAGAGTAATAGTAATGCAGGGCTGACTCTGACCGATTCACGTCTTATGCTTCTGAGGTAGTGATGGAATCAAACAAACAGTAAATGATGAAGTCTCAATATTATGCTGTAATACCTTTCTTTTTTTTTTTTTTTTTGTTTTCTTTTTCTCTTCTAAATAATAATAGTTATGATTATTTTCAGGAAAGGACACTTTGATTAAATTATCCGTTTTCATTGTTTCCTATTACTATCACACTGTTGGCTGCTTCGCTGATATAAAAGACCACCGATGTTTTTGACTCTTTTCTCCCTTGTTTGATGTGAATATGAAAATTAGAGAAATATAGAACATGCAAAAAGGATGCAGTATTTTGTTCATCCCTGGTAAAAATCACCATTAAGCTGAGTTTTTCACAAACTACTTCTATTTTTCTATTCTTAGAGTTTTACAGGCTTGACTAAAAAATGTGGGTTAATTGTACTCACCTATCTCAGATTTACCTTTCATCATTTTCCATGCTTTTTTTTTTTTTTTTTTCCCCATTTCATAGTTCTTAAGAGGATTGCAGCCACTAGAGGGAAGCTTAGATTCTTCTTTCTGTGCTTTGTAAAAGCTTCTCTGGTCACCTTTTGCACTAACCTTGTACCATGGTTTTATATTTGCTGTGTGATACCCACAAAATGAATCCAGCTCTTACTGTGGGTATTTAGGAATTTCTTACAGTTTTGTCTCATAATAATGTCTATATCAGATGCCATACGAGCTGAATCCCAGAAACTCAGGCACATTTGTTTAGGTTACAAGCAAACATTATTATTTTTTAAAGTAAATTCTAATCATGCCACACTGCCCATAGCAGGTGAGAGCTGAGCCCTGCTCGTTCCTGTTTGTGACCTCAAGCAATAGAAACTCAAAGGCTGAAATTCAATCAATGGTCTTAGTGTTGATTTTGAGAGCTAAGAAAGAAGAATAATTCTGCTTATGATAGCCTTGTATTTGAGCTAGAGATGAAAAACCAAAATGCTTTTGTCCCAAAATATGACAGGTATTTTGTGAAAGAGGGACTGCTAAATGATGCACTGAGGCTGGTGGGTTTCAATAACCCTCCCCCCCCTCACCCAGAGCACTGTTTGGTGGGTTCAAGTACCCCAGAAGAAGTGCTGTAGCCTGTGCAGGGAGTGAGGGGCTCACTTTTCCCTGTTCTTCCTACCCTGGTGTTTGGCTCAGGCTGCAGCTCTGGGAGTGCAGACCTGACAGCCTTCAGCATTCAAGTGTAAGGAGAGAATAAGGGGTCAGAAAGAAGAACATGTCTAACAAGAGCCTTTTGAGGCTGAGATACTGCCTTGCAGAGCTCGGTTGTGGGTAGGATTTTCTTCCCCATTCCTTATTTGTTCCATGTAAGAGGCGTTTGTTTTTGTCAGTTGAAATCCCAAACAAGAGGTGACAGTGGACTTTCTAGCCGAGGTCTGTGGTGTGCAGATACCTCAGAAGCCATTGATTTATTTTTTGAAGTTGTTTGCTCTTTTATTTAATGCTGAGAGGAACAGAAGTTTAGGAAGCTTGTCTTCAGCAAAGATGAGAAATTAAGCCTTCCTAAAGACCCTCAGAGCTCATCCATTTTTCATTTGTTTGTGCTTTTATCGTTCACTGCTTAGATGACTTCTGCATAGGGATGGTGCTGCATAAACAGGGTGATAAATAATCAGACAGGACTTTTTTTTCCCTGCAGTTTGCAGGTTTGTTTTACAGAGTGAGCATGCAATAATCAGCAGGGCTGTAGACAAAAACACACTTGGTCGATCAAAAATTCAGTGACTTTTTGTACTGAAAGGCAGATGTATGCTTGCGTATGGAACAAGGTCAAATCCTGCTGTCCTTCAGAATGCTGCCCGAATAAAAAAGCTTAAGGTCTGCATTATAGTGGAGCATTGCTGTTAGAAGGCTTTTGGAGCGTACAGCCATGTTAGTGCAGCTGTCTTCAGATGGAAACGCACAATTTTGATTCAGGGCTCTTGCTGACAGAACATACTGAAACTTTGTAAAACTAGTTCATCTCCAGAATGTGCTGCTGCTATTTCACATTCTCTGTGCATTTTAATTCACCACTGAAGCAGTGACTTAATCATAGAAGAGGCTTCTGCAAAAAAGCTGGTTTGAGGCTATAAATGTCCTTGCACGTTTTTACTGTCAGCTCCATTGCAAGTCTTGGCGGTGTACGGATGAGCACCAGGCAGAAGTGGGCACTGGAGCTGTCAACATTTGGCCTGTGCTGCCATGAGTCCATCCTTGAGTCAGGTTATCTGCTGTTTTGCATATGACAGTCCTTCTTGTGAGTACTCCTGCCTATGGCAAGCTGGTGTGGTCTGAGTCACAGACCAAGTTCTTTGGCTGTATGCAACAGTGATAGAGGCCATTATATTGAAGTCCCCAACAAGTCTCAGCTGGGTGACCTTACCTCCAAGCCATCACAACTATCTTTGTTAGAAAACCAGAAGGTTTAACCACAGGAATGCAACTGTTTTTGTCTAAACATACATATGTAGGAGTAATATTTAACTTTCTAAATTCACAAAAAAATTTGCTAGATGTTTAGCATTTAAAGGGGCATTAGATCTGTTTGTATTTAGTTTCAGAATTGCTTTCTAAACAAATGCTGTGTTTTTTGAATTGCGGAATGGACAGATTTAATAACAACATGCTCTCGAAAAGCAGTTAGCAAAAAGGTTCAGTTTAGGAAAGCAGCTTATCCTCCTTTATAGTGCAAAAGTGGCTATTGTACCGTATGGTCCCATTTCCATTAGTGTCAAATGAGAATTTTGCAAGTTATAAAGGTACCATAACAGGAAAAATAACACCCTGCTTTTTAAAAGGCTTGAAGTGAGTTATAAAATTAAGTGAGCTATTTTATATTATATCCTGCAATTTATTACAATCAGTGAATTGCTCTGAATAAGTGTAGAAGCATATCCTTTGCTATTTATGTTTTTTGTATTGTCCCCTCTACCTTAGTATACCCATTAACTGAATTATAACAGTCCTCTAGCAGTGAATACCAAGACATGCTTCTTGATCTTTGTACATTATGTTAGTGAAAATACGCACATGTTGAAACCAGGAGAACATCACACCACATCAATTCTACTTATGTTTTGCCTCCAGTACCTTTCTGCCCAAATTTACACTCAGCGAGTAGCGTTTATCACCACATTAGTCCAGGTCAGAGTTTAGCCTGTTATTTTCTGCACTTGATTGTTTTGGCTTTAAAGCCACCATTAAAGCAGTCTAAATTAAACTGTTTGTGCTCCTGTACCATGGGGGAAGAGCTAGTTCATTATAATGGAGATTTCATTTCCTCTCTGTTTTGTCAGCTCAGTGAAACAATTCATTTCAGAAGGCTTAATGGCATAGTATTGACTGAAGTTGTTCTGCAATTTTTAATAGCCCCTAATGTTTAAGCGAGTGTAATAAATGCGTAGTTCTATAAACGAGTAATGACTGTGTTTAACGTGATGCAGTACACCTTTTGCAGAGCACTTAGAGGGAAAAAAAAGAAACCCAAACAAAATGCCCCCCTTTGTTTAAAGGCAAGAAGAGCTTGTAGAGAAGTTATGTAATCACTAGCTCTCCACCCAAAGACTCTGTCCCTTTTCCCTATAATCTCATCTGATTCTTTGCTATTCAAAAGCCTAAAAGTCCTCAGTATATTCAAATTAAATAAATATACATTCATCCAAGAAGGACCTTTATAGAATCATTAAGGTTGGAAAGACTACTACTATTATCTAATTCATCCACCAACTCATCAGCATTTTATTGCCATTCAAAACCTGATTAGTTATAACAATTGCCATGTTTTAGGCAATCTATGTTCTTTTGTATTGTAATAATGTACAGAATGAAAGATTGCACAACACTCTGTGGTTTTATTCATTGTCTGCTGCACAGCCTGAGACTGTGGTTTGGTACATAGTGGACTCCAGACAGCCTCAAATGTATCCCACTTCCATGCCAGCTGCCTTCTGGAGTGGGCTGAGGGGCAGAGCTTCCCTCCCAAGTTTTCTCAATATTGCTGGGAATTTACTGTTTTGGAAGAGGGCTGCTTAATCAAACTCCAGATATTTAACCACATTTCCAATCCTTTGCAGTGCTTCATCTAATGAATGTGCTACTGAATGACTTGCTGGAGATGGCTTGTTGCACGGTGGACTACATTTACTGTATTAATCTTTATTTTTCTTTAGAAAAGCTGTAGATTCAGACATACTTGTTTTTCAGAACAATGCACTTCTGTTCTTTATATTCCATTATTTTGCTGTGATTGAGGTCTAAAAATTTATTTGATAGGACTTTATAACACCAGACCAATTGCTGCAATAATTATATGCTGTTTAGTTTAAATACAATTTATTATTATTATTATTTTACAATATCTTTTACTATTTCTTTTTCCTTGCAGCTGAACGAGATATCAATGTTTTTTGTGGAGTACAGACCATTACTATGAAGATAAATTTTTGCACAGTTCTTTTCTCTGGTTATTCTGAAACAGATCTGGCACTGAATGGGAAGCATGGGGATGCTCACTGCAGGGGGTTCATCAATAACAACACCTTTCCAGCAGTGGTCATTTTCATCATCAATCTGAGTACTTTGGAATCCTGTGGAAACACTTTAGTGGTAAGATGAAATCAAAGTGAAATTGCAGCATGGCTGTTAATGCATAGGGTCAAGTGAATGGCCTGACAACATTACATCTTTTATAGATAATGTTTGCATTGTCTTTCCCAGTGAGCAATATAATGCATACATCAAAGAAAAACAGAGAAAGCTGAAAATTTATCTTGATTTCTAACTAGAAAACGTGATAGGACACATTTGCTCTCTGATTAGATGGTACATTTCTCATAGTAGTAATTTTTTTTGCCACTGAAAATGATGTTTTCACAAGGCATTTTTAAAACCTCTGTTGAACATATTTTGTTTTCCTGAAGCTTTTCAAATACCTGCTTGTGAAATGAAAGGAAAATATTTTAAAGAGGATGAGAGTTATGGTCTGGGTGCTTCTGAGATCTCATGTGAAAGGGCTTGTTGATTGATCCTGTATATCCTGTGGTAAGGCAGGGCCTTCAGGCTGAGTGTTGCAAGGGCAATAATCTGGCTAGAGGACTCATCCCCATGTGGGAGGAAGGGATCTCTGCAGGCATCTCTGCAAGTAGCACTCTCATGGCATGCACCTCCTTGTAGGATCTCATCTCTGTGGAACTCTCTGGCAACAAACTGAAGTTTTCAAGCACACCTGGAATATTTCACCAGAATAAACAAAAATTCACCAAAGACACGGTGAATGAAGAATGGCAATTACCTATGCGCTCAATTAATATATATATATATATGTGCGCGTGTGTGTGTGCGTATATATATATATAAAAATGTCAAGGTGTCTGCCTGAAGTTCAGATTTGTATGTTCAGCTCAGATCTTCTACTTGGTGCTGTGTCAATCTGTGCTATGATGTTTTCTCTGGTGGCATGACTTCAGAGCCCACATTTTGTTACTGCTTCATGCATGAACAGCACGTATCCTTATGCAACTAATGACTAAATGTAACCTTTAGCTAGCTTCTCAAACCAGAATCTGATCCAGGAGCTGACTTCAAATCCTGTTTCCTAGCCAATATAAATTTCATTCCCTTGAAAAGGAGTTATCTACCAGTGAGTGACTGACCAAGGAAAAACCAAAACGGTCTTAGACCTTTCTAAACCAAGGGAGAGTGAGATTGCACAAGTTGAGTATGTTGCCCTGTACAAGTCTTCACTGTTTCTATCAAACTTCCTACATGTAAATGTGTAAAAACATATTATTTTTAAGGCTTATATTCTACCTGGAATTCATACAATCAAAGTTAGCTGTCAGTTTTCATAACAGCCCTGCTGTTTTCAGTTGCTAATAATTTTGTCAAACTGTGCTGAATTGTTCAAAATGCTCTCTGATCTCTTTGCCTCAGGCTGAGTTTTCTTTAAAAATTTCAACAAAACCCAGTTTACCAAGTTCAAGATTCTCTTTTTCCAGTCTCTGAGTAGCTTCCATCACCTGTGTTGGAAGGAACCTTTTGCTCTTCGTGTAGAGTCAGTGACATTGTCAGCTCTGAAAAAATGCTCTTTGATTAGAACTTTAAGAACACGCTGTCTGATCAATCCAAACAACTGCAAATTAGAGATTCCAGTGGGGGTCCCACAAGGCTGCACAAGATAAAAATATAACCAAAATTTTTCCTCATCCTGTCTCTGCATGCTGTGCCACAAAGAGAATGAGGAGCTGGAAGTTTTAGGATCCACACAATGGAGTAGTAAAATCCCATGCAACCTTTTGGCTGTTTTTTGCAGTGAATGGCTTCACACTTGCTTTCTATGTGGGCAAAGGGAATACAAACCCTTTTGATTTTTTGGGAGGATGGAATGAGGAGAAAGCCAAACAGCAGTAGCAGGTTATGCTACCTGGAGCTCTAGGTTGTGTTTCTTAAGCAAGGGACAGGCTAGGAAATTGGATACGGAGCATTTTCCTGCCATTTGCTGAACAATTAGTCACATACCATTGGCACTGTAATAGAAGAGTTCCTTCAGCATTGTCCAGTAAAATGTGCAAATTCATTAGGAATGCTCAGAGAAAGTGCATACCAGGATTCATCTGTGTTTCTCAAATGCTACTCAAAACTGTTTTTTAAGAACAGTCGTATCCTCTATGAACTGTATATGCTTGATCCAGAGGGGGTTAGAGACAGAGCATAAGCAACATGGTTTTGATAAAGCAAACTCATTTTCAACAGATCTTCCTGAAGATATTTCTGGGTAAATGGTAGATAAAGCATCAGTGTTCTTAGGTTTACTTCTTGTCCCATGTTCATCTTCCTGCTAAAACTTGTTTTCCATCTCTTTCAATAGGTGTCCTCAGCTCGAGGTGTCAATGCTTATGGGAATATCTCAGTGGTACAGATAGGTAATGTTTCGGGCTATATAGATACACCAGATCCACCAACTATTATCAGCTATTTACCTGGGCTTCTGTACAAATTTAGCTGTAGCTATCCACTGGAGTACCTGGTTAACAATACCCAGCTTGCTTCGTAAGTGTTTTTTTCATTCCTACGTGTTTCATTCCCGTGTTTGTATAAGCCCATGTATATTTGTATCTGCACATACCTAAATATTTGCATGCCATAGCAGTACTGTCAACATTGTGATACTTAGCTTTTTATATTAGTAAAGAGAATGAAAAAAAAAAAAAAATACACTGCAAGAAGAGGTGATGCAAAGGTAAGAAGGGAAATTCATTACCATTGCTGTATGAGATACCATAGTGCTTCTGTGGGCTTTGTTATAAAGCTTGCCTTAAAGTTATCTTATTCTAATGACAAAATGACAGCAGCAAACGTGGAAATTCTTCTTGAAAAGTTGTTTGGAAGAAAATATTTCCATTAGTAGATCCTGTACATCATGGAAGGCAGGTTCCTTTTTGTCACTTTGCCTCTCTGCTAATTATTTTTCTGATTCATGTTTTTGACAGTACCCATTATTTTCCATATAGTTAAGGTTCTGCCAGTGTTTCCGCTATAAGCTTGTATTTCTGAGGTTTATAACCCAAACAGATAAATTAACTTCTTGGGATATAGCTCATTGAGTTTTTTGACAATAAAAGACACTGAAGTGTGTAAAGACAAAAATAAAATGCATTTTTGATCTTCACGATTCTTCTGGTTCTGTTGTAGGTCATCAGCTGCTATTTCTGTAAGGGAGAACAATGGTACATTTATCAGCACTTTGAATTTGCTGCTTTACAATGTGAGTATAAAACATGGTAATACAACCTGGATGAAATCCATCTCTGCATTCTGTAGGTGTAAGCTGGATTTGTAGAGAAAATTGTAAAGTCCTCTTTGTTAGGTGTTATTCTCCCATGAAGGACCAGGCCTTTAGTCTGGACAGCTTTCATCTAGGTTCTCAAATCCTTTTTGTTTGCATGTACCTCTTGCCTCGTGTTTTGATAACTGGTCTTGGAGGACATGCAGCCTTTTTGTTCTGAATTTATGCAATTCATCAATTTACAGCTCTGGCTTTAAGGTTTTAATGCCATGCAAATAATCAGTTGTAGGAGTTATAATCATACTTCAGAGTGCATAGCCATGTTTTCATTCATTATGTTTATGGGCATATTTCTATATATCTGTGTGTATATGTGCATAGGTGCATTGCACTGATACAGAGAGTAGTCTGCAGTATTCTATAAAAGTATTATAGACCTGTTCCCTTAGCAATAAACAGTAGCTCTTTTGCTGGAGTATTTTTATGTTCACGCCTCATAAGAGCGTTCCTATCATCTTGAATTGTCACGAGGGATGTGGGATTTGTTACAAACCTGAAGCCTGCTAAACTTTTTACCTCGTTTTGTGAACTTACATGACTTTAAGAGTTAATAATTCTAATAGATATCAGCCAACCTCTCTGTCATACCCTTTTAGATAATTTAGCTTGGATATGCATTATTGTATAAGCTTTTCCTGTGTAAATATGGATGGTGACAGGAAAACGTGAAAAACGTGAGGACCTCTACTTAACAGCATTAATCCCTGAAATGATTTTTTTCCCCATTGATTAAAATTTTTATTCATACATTTTAAATACTTGATTTAAATATCAATTTCTCAATCTATCGGGCAACATTTTTGTAAATTATGATTCTGAATTTTTGCATTATTATTCATGTCATCATGACATTGAGTTATAATTCATGCAACTGATTTAAAAGTCAATGCTTTAAACTTTGAACATAATGAGCTATAAATATTGTAACAGGACATTTTCCAAAGGCATTCTTTAAAAAATCATGTTTGTTTGGCAGAACTCTGAATAGCAGTTCTTAATCTGTGAAAATGAATATTATACTTCTCTGATTTTTAAATAATTCTGACCAAAAAGATGAGGTAGAGGGAGTGTTGCCAAAGTTCTCTGTAAGAGCAGGAACTGACCACCACTTGTTTGTTGCTGCTTTTCAGGACCTAATTCTGAATTCACTCGAGTATAAATGCTGTTAACACTTGTACTCAGAGTGCACTTATTTCTCAGTTAACACTCAGAAAAATGGGTTTTATCTTCTCTACCCCAGTAGGTTTACAAGTTGATTGTGAATCATAGAATGGATTGGGTTGGAAGTGACCTCAAGGATCATCAAGCTTCAACACCCCCTGCCACAGACAGGGCTACCAGCCTTCATATCTAATACTAGACCAAGCTGCCCAGTGAACCTCCAAAAGTTATGGGATAAGGGACTTACCTTAGGATGTTTTTCATTATTTTGGAAAATTTGGTGGAGTTAGATATTAGAAATAGGTATAATTGACTTTATAGGTGGCAAGCTTAACTGTTTAACATTCTAAAGTGTCACGTGTGCCTGCTTGGCTCCCAAGGCCTCCAGTAATAAAGAGGGTGGATACTGAGCAAGCTGTGATTTTTGGCACTATTTCCCTTAGAAAAATCACTTGATTTATATACTTAATCCTTCTTGCTACTGTCAGCTGCTGTTCTTGCCTACCACACTGAACCTGGCTCTATTGTAGCACTTTCAAAATTCTACTTGAGTGGTTTGACCTCTCACAAGAGGTATTAACATGCTGAGTTTCTGTTCTTTATGGATTAGCAACCTTATTTGACATAGGTGACATTAACAGTAAGTGCATTTTGATATGCTAAATTAACATCTGTCATTCTGAATTTGTTTCATGGCATCTGTGGGTCATTGCTAAAGAGAAGTTAATGATTCGGCCTGTGAACAAGAAACTAGCAAAGCAGCTATGTCTTGTTATACATGGTGAATTCTTAGCTGTTTTTTTCATATATAGCTTTCTTGAAACAGAATTCTAAAAATATTAGAGCTTAAAAGAAAACTTTTGCTACTTAACACCTAAGAACCTTCCCTGAGAAAGGGTGCTATCTGATGACACTGTTATAATCTTCCTTTAGAAAACCACAGCAGCCACTTGACTGCATGTAGGCACTGGGAGCCATGCTGAGGTGTTAATTTGTAGTAACCTTGTTCATTCATAGTACCTTTTCTTCAGTCACTGACACAGCTACTCCATTTAATGATAAATAAATAGATATTCCCCAATAGCTTCATGGAATGAGATATATGAGGTGTTGATCTTTACAGACAAACTGCTTAGACAAACTGCAAATGCCTACAATGCAGTGCTGGTGCTGCTTTCTACTTCTATCCAGAAATGGGACAAAAAGAGACAGAAAGTTTCTTACTGTCTTATGTGCTTTTACATAAGTTGGAAAAATTAGATGAGAGTTTAGTTTGTGAGTACAGATGATTTGTCACAGTGGGATTTCTGGTATACTGAGTCAATGTTTATTTTTCAGGACTCAACCTACAGCCAGCAGCTCCTCATCCCAAGTACAGGTTTACCTTTGAAAACCAAAATATATGCAGCCGTGAGAGCAACCAACCTTGATGGCAGGTACCATGAAGGATATTATTTCTTGTTTTGCTGCCTATTCGGCTCTTGGGTTTTTAAGTTATTCCGATTTAGAAGCAGCTGTCTGTCTTTGTAACTTTTTGTGCATTAAAAGGGTAGTTAGTGTTTGACAATCATTGCCCTTCAATTGAAGGATATAAAATCCTTGATATTGAATGCATATCTTGCTGTTGTCCTCGTAACTAAAGTTTCCCCTCACTGTCTACTCCTGCTCTTATACTGCCAGTTCCCATCATCATCTATCACTTTGTCTCTTGTTCAGGTGGAATGTTTTGATGGATTACTGTTACACTACACCATCTGGTAATCCAAGCGATGATCTTAGATATGATCTTTTCTTCAGGTAAGTCCTGTGCAAACTCAGTATTTGTAGGTTCTTCTTTTAAAGAATGCAGTTAAATATTTCTCAGATAGTGGTTTTCTAGGCTGCTTGAAAATTCTAAGCAATATTAGTAAAGAGGCTGAGGGCTCGTCTTATAGATAACATGTCAGGACTCAGCTTTTTTTCAACATAAACATAGAATCAATTTCAGAGTAATGAGACTTATGGTGGACAAGTGTACACCTAAAACATCAGTACTAGAGACAACAGAAACACCCAAACTAAGCATCCAAGCTGGCCTTTGGTTTACCAAAGATATTCTTGCAGTGAATGACAATAGGATAGAATATTGTAGACTGCTATCAAGGAAAAGTGTAAAGGAAGTGATTAAAGTTAAATAGATGTTCCTGCTACTCTCAATATTTACTTGAATTGGAACTTTAAAAAACATAAATTGTATCTCGGCGGTATCTCAGATTAAATTTCACCAATGAAAGTTGCTAGAAGGGTGTTGTCTTTATTTGGAATTACCTGTCTGTACCAGTTAGCATAACTGGTTACTTGTTGCTTCTGCCTTCAATTTTTGGTTTTATATTTAAGTTGCTGGAATTAAATGGTACCTTGGTTTGCAACTGTGATGTTACAAAAGAAAACACAATGTTTCTGTAGCAATGAACGCAGGACTTTGCAGCCTAGTTGAGGGATTGTGGCTGCACATCATGGCACTGTGTTCTTTACAATGACCTTAAGCTCTAACTTGACTGCCTAAATTAACTTATTCTCACCTAATAGTTTTAAAAAATCAGCCACCTATCTAATCATCCTAGTTTTAACCTTCTCTACAAAAACTAGCTGTGACAAGGACCCTCAGACCACTATCATTGAAAATGGCAAGAGCCAAATGGGACGGTTTTCATTTGAGGTATTCCGCTTTGTGAAGCACAAGAACCAGAAGATGTCTACAGTCTTCCTCCACTGCGTGACAAAGCTGTGCAGAGCAGATGACTGTCCCTTTCTTGTGCCAGTAAGTTTCAATTGATGGAAATTGTTGCTAATTCTCTGAATGTAAGACAGTCACACTAGAGTTATTTTGCATCCAAAAGTGTGGAAGGCTTGGAAGGCACAGAATGAAGGTGACTTGTATAGTTAAAATAAGATGAGCTTTGTGCATCTGAAGGAATGTAAAACAACTTATAGTGAATGAGGTAATGGATGTGGTCATTCATAGATAGAATAACAACAGAACTGCAGGTTGCACAGGTTGTTGGACATGCAGTAAGTCATCTTTTTGTTTTTTGATCCTTAGCTGATTATTAAAGGTCATGACAGAGACATCTCCAGAGCTGATAGTCTTAATACAGCATCTAAGAAACAAATTACCTAGGATGATTGCAGATGACTTTAAATATTTTAGAATGTAATTAATGTAAAACTTATAGTAATGGTAAGCACGCTTACTCTGATGAGGGATATTTGTAAGTATTCCTGATAGTGGGCAAAAAATTATGCCTCTCCTCTTATTTATTATAATCTCCCTTACAGGTGCATAACTGCCATGTTGTTGATGTTCAAACATTCAGTTCAGTTCAAACATTTCCTTTTGGGTGCATTGCAAACAACAAATATATTTTGGAAATTGAAACACTTCAGTATGTATTTTGAACACAAAATATTCCGTGCTGATATCTTCAAAATGCCGTATAATTTCCTGCTGAATGACTTTCCATTCAAAATTTTACAATGCTCTCAGTCCTGACATTTTGTGCATTATTTTATTACTTAATAGTTATTTAAATGCAATTCTTTGTTTCTGTGGAAGTGCATGTTCTGTGGCTTTCGAAGGTCTGATTTTTTGCTGTTGAAATCAAAAAAATGATCTTGTTTGAAGCACTCTTGGGTAACCAAGATTAAGATAGATAAGAGAGAGATGCTAATTAAAAGTGGATTCCAGATGGTAGAATGCTGGGAATGGTTTTAATGTGTCATCGCTATTTAGGAGTCCATGGAAAAATATGAAGTTTAACTTAAGAACTCTGCTAGAACAGGAACTGTAACATGTTGTCTATCCCTAGTCAAGCAAAACACATTTATTGCGAAAACTGACTGTAAACAAAGCACTGGGAAATTAACTACTGAAAATTTAATATACTACAAGATGGATCTTGTACACAACAGCAGTGTAGTTCAGTAAATGAAGTAAGGCAAACTACAATGGGAAGCTAGGCATTTACAAGATACTCTTCTACAGAATATTGCAGCTGTTTTTATTGCAAAGTAATTTAATGCATGCTAAGAAATAAAAGTTGTAGTATTGCTTGTAAAAGAGCTTCCATTAAAACAGGAAGCACAGAAGGACAATAATTCCATTCCACTCTGAAACAGTGATTGTTTTGATTAACCACTCAGATCTGCAGTCACAGAGAAAGAAGAGATGCTGGTAGCAGAACAACTTGGAGCCCTCAGAGCACCTCTGGCAATGCTGTGATCACTGCTGGCCCCATCATTACGAGGAGTGGTAGGAATGAGCAAACTTTTTCTATGCACTGCAGAAATTTCAAAAACCCGGGGAAACACTTTAACATTTTAATAGAAATTGGCAACGACTTAGAAAAAGGATGGATTCTCCACAAGTCTGAGTATTTTTTTTTTTTTTTTTTTTCCCCTCAACTACTGGAATCTTTGGTAGAAATTACCTGCTAATGTTTTTGCTTAACACTCGCACTTCCTCTTTACCCCATGAAAATTACTGTGGCATACTGTTACGCATGTAACTTCATTATAAAAACCCAAAGTCAGTGGTTTGACTATTTGTTGTTGTTGCTGGAAGATTTCACTGAAGTTAATGGAATTTAAGGTACTATGCTCAGCATCACAAGTTAATTCGGACAGCTAATAAATATTCACAGTCATTTTCTATTCACCATTTCTTCCATCTTCACCTGCAGGTTACTATTTATGTTAATACATGCTATTAGCCTTCAGCTTTCAGATCTGGAGTGAAAGTCTAAGGAGGTCCATTTTTATTATAAAAATGTGGGGTTTTTTTTTGGTTGTTTGTTGGTTTTGTTTTAAGGCAACCTGCAGTCTCTGAGAAGTACTTATGTGACTGCTCTAGACAACATAATAAAAATAAAACATTTTAAAAGTATTGAACAAATTCGGTTTGCAGATTTCAGCAGCCCTAGATTTAGGAATCTGAGAACAGGACTGAGTCTTGTCTAGGAAAGATAATTGAAACACTTGAGCATAAAATCATTCTTTACATGCAAGTAAAGCAACTGACACTCCATAATTGGGAACCATCTACCAAAAGATTATTTTTCAGAATCAGATGTCCTCAGTTATACGCAACATTTCAGCAAGGAAAACCAGTATTTTCTTCTGTATTATAAATGGTCCCAATTGAGTACCCTTACTATCATTTGATTAGTCAATAAAAAAATGAAAAAAAAAAAACAAAACAAACCTAACTTCAGTGTAGCATGCATGAATGTGAAACCGGTTTGGACCAGTCGAAAGCAGTTAAAATCAGTTTGGGCTGGTCTGAACCGGTTTGAACTGGTCGAAACTGGTTTGGACTGGTCGAAACCGGTTTGAACTGGTCAAAACCGATTTGGACCAGTAAAAACCAGTTTGAACCGGTTTGAACCGGTCAAAACCAATTTGGACTGGTTGAAACCAGCTTGAACTGGTTACAACCAGTTCGGACCGATCTAAACCAGTTTGAACCAGCCTAAAGCAGTTTGGACCAGTCGAAACCATTTTGAACCGGTTTGAACCAGTCGAAACCGGTTTGGACTGGTCAAAACCAGTTTGAACCGGTTCAAATTGGTCAAAACCAGTTTGGAGCAGTCGAAACCAGTTTGGACCAGTCGAAACAGGCTTGAAACGGTTTGGACTGGTTTGGACAGGTTTGAACCAGTTCAAATTTGTCAAAACTGGTTTGGAGCAGTCGAAACTGGCTTGAACCGGTTTGGACCAGTTGGAACCAGTTTAAACCGATTGAAACCAGTAGAAACTGATTTGAACTGGTCAAAACCAATTTGAACCTGTCTGGACAAGTTGGAAAAGTTTTGATCCGGTTTAGACCAGTCGGAACTGGTTTGAACCAGTCAAAAACGGTTTGGACCAGTCAAAACCGGCTTGAACTGGCTTAGAACAGTCGAAACCGGTTTGAATCGGTCGAAGCCGGTTTGGACCAGTCGAAATCAGTTTGAACTGGTTCGAACCGGTCAAAACTGGTTTGGACCAGTTGAAACCGGTTTGAACCGGTTTGAACCGGTCAAAACCGTCTTGGACCGATTTGGAACAGTCAGAACTGGTTTGAACCGGTCTAAACCAGTTTGGACCAGTCAAAACCAGTTTGAACCGGTTCGAACCGGTCAAAACCGGTTTCGATCAGTAAAAACCGGTTTGAGCCGGTTTGAACCGGTCGAAACCGGTTTGGACCAGTCGAAAGCGGTTTGAACTGGTCGAAACTGATTTGGACTGGTTGAAACCAGCCTGAATTGGTTAAAACCATTTTGGACTGGTCTAAACCGGTTTGGACCAGTTGAAACCGGTTTGAACCGGTTTGAACCAGTCGGAACCGATTTCATTTGATCGAAACTGGTTTGGAATGGTTTAGACCAGTCGAAACTGGTTGGAACTGGTCGAAACTGGTATGGACTTGTCGAAACCAACATGAACTGGTTAAAACCAGTTTGGGCTGGTCTGTACTGGTTTGAACTGGTCTAAACTGGTTTGGACCGGTCGAAACCGGTTTGAACCGGTCAAAACCAGTTTGGACCAGTAGAATCATGGAATCATAGAATCTTAGAATTACCCAGGTTGGAAAAGACCTTGAAGATCATCAAGT
Source organism: Excalfactoria chinensis (assembly GCF_039878825.1). NCBI lineage: Eukaryota > Metazoa > Chordata > Aves > Galliformes > Phasianidae > Excalfactoria > Excalfactoria chinensis. The sequence continues at coordinate 81,335,166 of NC_092825.1, forward strand.
CCAACCGCAGCCTAACCAGTACCCCATCTCTAAAAAACCTCTGCTAAATCATATCCCTGAGTATCACATCCAAACGGCTCTTAAACATATCCAGGGATGGCGATTCAACCACCTCCCTGGGGAGCCTATTCCAGTACCTAACCACCCTTTCTGTAAAGAAGTTCTTCCTAATATCCAACCTGAACTTGCCCTGGCGCAACTTGAGGCCATTTCCCCTCGTCCTGTCACTTGTCACTAGTGAGAAGAGACCTGCCCCACTCTCACTGTAAGAACCTTTCAGGTACTGGAAGACAGCAATAAGGTCTCCCCTCAGCCTCCTCTTCCTCAGACTAAACAGCCCCAGCTTCCTTAGCCTCTCCTCATAGGGCTCCAAGCCCTTCACGAGCTTCGTTGCCCTTCTCTGGACCTGCTCCAGTACTACCATATCTTTCTTGTGCTGGCAAAAACCAGTAAAAACCAGTTTGAACCAGTTTGAACCAGTCGAAAAAGGTTTAGACCAGTCAAAAGTGGTTTGAACCGGTTTGAATCGGTCGAAACCGTCTTGGATCGATTTGGAACAGTCGGAACTGGTTTGAACCGGTCTAAACCGGTTTGGACCAGTCGAAACCAGTTTGAAACTTGAACCGGTTTAGACCAGTCGGAACCGGTTTCAAGAGATCGAAACCGGTTTGGACCAGTCGAAACCGGTTCAAACCAGTTTGAACCAGTCAAAGCCAGCTCGAACCGGTTTAGACCAGTTGGAACCGGTTGGAACCGGTCGAAATAGGTTTGCACTGGTCGAAACCAACTTGAACTGGTTAAAACCAGTTTGGTCTGGTCGAAACTGGCTTGGACCGGCTTAGACCAGTCGGAACCGGTTCGAACCGGTCGAAACCTATTTGGACCAGTCGAAATCTCTTTGAACAGGTTTGGACCGGTCAAAACTGGCTTGGACCAGTTAAGACCAGTCGGATCCAGTTTGAACCGGTCTAAACTGGATTGGACCTGTTGAAACCGGTTTGAACCAGTTGAAACCGGTTTGGACTGGTTGAAACCGGTTCAAACTGGTCAAAACCAGTTTGGAGCAGTCGAAACTTGTTTGGACCAGTCTAAACGGGCTTGAACCGGTTTGGACCGGTTTGGACAGGTTTGAACCAGTTCAAATTCATCGAAACTGGTGTGGAGCTGTCGAAACCAGCTTGAACCGTTTTGAACCAGTTGGAACCAGTTTAAACTGATTGAAACCGGTCGAAACTGATTTGAACCAGGTCAAAACCAGTCAAACCCAGTTTGAAACGGTCGAAACCTGTTTGGACAAGTCAAAACCAATTTGAACTGATTTGAACCGGTCAAAACCAGTTTGGACCACTCGAAAATGGTTTGAACCAGTCTGGACCAGTCGGAACCGGTTTGATCCGGTTTAGACCAGTCGGAACCGGTTTGAACCAGTCGAAAATGGTTTGAACCAGTCAAAACCGGCTTGAACCGGTTTGGACCAGTTGGAACCAGTTTAAACCGATTGAAACCGGTCGAAACTGATTTGAACCAATCAAAACCAGTTTGGAACAGTCAAAACCGGTTTGAATTGGTCGAAGCCGGTTTGGACCAGTTGAAACCGGTTTGAACTGGTTTGAATAGGTCAAAACCGTCTTGGACCGATTTGGACCAGTCGAAACCAGTTTGAACCGGTTTGAACCGGTCAAAACCGGTTTCGACCAGTCGAAAGCGGTTTGAACCGGTCGAAACCGATTTGGACTGGTTGAAACCAGCTTGAACTGCTTACAACCAGTTCGGACCGATCTAAACCAGTTTGAACCAGCCTAAAGCAGTTTGGACCAGTCGAAACCGTTTTGAACCGGTTTGAACCAGTCGAAGCCGGTTTGGACTGGTCGAAACCAGTTTGAACCGGTTCAAATTGGTCAAAACCAGTTTGGAGCAGTCGAAACCAGTTTGGACCAGTCGAAACAGGCTTGAAACGGTTTGGACTGGTTTGGACAGGTTTGAACCAGTTCAAATTTGTCAAAACTGGTTTGGAGCAGTCGAAACTGGCTTGAACCGGTTTGGACCAGTTGGAACCAGTTTAAACCGATTGAAACCAGTAGAAACTGATTTGAACTGGTCAAAACCAATTTGAACCTGTCTGGACAAGTTGGAAAAGTTTTGATCCGGTTTAGACCAGTCGGAACTGGTTTGAACCAGTCAAAAACGGTTTGGACCAGTCAAAACCGGCTTGAACTGGCTTAGAACAGTCGAAACCGGTTTGAATCGGTCGAAGCCGGTTTGGACCAGTCGAAATCAGTTTGAACTGGTTCGAACCGGTCAAAACTGGTTTGGACCAGTTGAAACCGGTTTGAACCGGTTTGAACCGGTCAAAACCGTCTTGGACCGATTTGGAACAGTCAGAACCGGTTTGAACCGGTCTAAACCAGTTTGGACCAGTCAAAACCAGTTTGAACCGGTTCGAACCGGTCAAAACCGGTTTCGATCAGTAAAAACCGGTTTGAGCCGGTTTGAACCGGTCGAAACCGGTTTGGACCAGTCGAAAGCGGTTTGAACTGGTCGAAACTGATTTGGACTGGTTGAAACCAGCCTGAATTGGTTAAAACCATTTTGGACTGGTCTAAACCGGTTTGGACCAGTTGAAACCGGTTTGAACCGGTTTGAACCAGTCGGAACCGATTTCATTTGATCGAAACTGGTTTGGAATGGTTTAGACCAGTCGAAACTGGTTGGAACTGGTCAAAACTGGTATGGACTTGTCGAAACCAACATGAACTGGTTAAAACCAGTTTGGGCTGGTCTGTACCGGTTTGAACTGGTCTAAACTGGTTTGGACCGGTCGAAACCGGTTTGAACCGGTCAAAACCAGTTTGGACCAGTAGAATCATGGAATCATAGAATCTTAGAATTACCCAGGTTGGAAAAGACCTTGAAGATCATCAAGTCCAACCGCAGCCTAACCAGTACCCCATCTCTAAAAAACCCCTGCTAAATCATATCCCTGAGTATCACATCCAAACGGCTCTTAAACATATCCAGGGATGGCGATTCAACCACCTCCCTGGGGAGCCTATTCCAGTACCTAACCACCCTTTCTGTAAAGAAGTTCTTCCTAATATCCAACCTGAACTTGCCCTGGCGCAACTTGAGGCCATTTCCCCTCGTCCTGTCACTTGTCACTAGTGAGAAGAGACCTGCCCCACTCTCACTGTAAGAACCTTTCAGGTACTGGAAGACAGCAATAAGGTCTCCCCTCAGCCTCCTCTTCCTCAGACTAAACAGCCCCAGCTTCCTTAGCCTCTCCTCATAGGGCTCCAAGCCCTTCACGAGCTTCGTTGCCCTTCTCTGGACCTGCTCCAGTACTACCATATCTTTCTTGTGCTGGCAAAAACCAGTAAAAACCAGTTTGAACCAGTTTGAACCAGTCGAAAAAGGTTTAGACCAGTCAAAAGTGGTTTGAACCGGTTTGAATCGGTCGAAACCGTCTTGGATCGATTTGGAACAGTCGGAACTGGTTTGAACCGGTCTAAACCGGTTTGGACCAGTCGAAACCAGTTTGAAACTTGAACCGGTTTAGACCAGTCGGAACCGGTTTCAAGAGATCGAAACCGGTTTGGACCAGTCGAAACCGGTTCAAACCAGTTTGAACCAGTCAAAGCCAGCTCGAACCGGTTTAGACCAGTTGGAACCGGTTGGAACCGGTCGAAATAGGTTTGCACTGGTCGAAACCAACTTGAACTGGTTAAAACCAGTTTGGTCTGGTCGAAACTGGCTTGGACCGGCTTAGACCAGTCGGAACCGGTTCGAACCGGTCGAAACCTATTTGGACCAGTCGAAATCTCTTTGAACAGGTTTGGACCGGTCAAAACTGGCTTGGACCAGTTAAGACCAGTCGGATCCAGTTTGAACCGGTCTAAACTGGATTGGACCTGTTGAAACCGGTTTGAACCAGTTGAAACCGGTTTGGACTGGTTGAAACCGGTTCAAACTGGTCAAAACCAGTTTGGAGCAGTCGAAACTTGTTTGGACCAGTCTAAACGGGCTTGAACCGGTTTGGACCGGTTTGGACAGGTTTGAACCAGTTCAAATTCATCGAAACTGGTGTGGAGCTGTCGAAACCAGCTTGAACCGTTTTGAACCAGTTGGAACCAGTTTAAACTGATTGAAACCGGTCGAAACTGATTTGAACCAGGTCAAAACCAGTCAAACCCAGTTTGAAACGGTCGAAACCTGTTTGGACAAGTCAAAACCAATTTGAACTGATTTGAACCGGTCAAAACCAGTTTGGACCACTCGAAAATGGTTTGAACCAGTCTGGACCAGTCGGAACCGGTTTGATCCGGTTTAGACCAGTCGGAACCGGTTTGAACCAGTCGAAAATGGTTTGAACCAGTCAAAACCGGCTTGAACCGGTTTGGACCAGTTGGAACCAGTTTAAACCGATTGAAACCGGTCGAAACTGATTTGAACCAATCAAAACCAGTTTGGAACAGTCAAAACCGGTTTGAATTGGTCGAAGCCGGTTTGGACCAGTTGAAACCGGTTTGAACTGGTTTGAATAGGTCAAAACCGTCTTGGACCGATTTGGACCAGTCGAAACCAGTTTGAACCGGTTTGAACCGGTCAAAACCGGTTTCGACCAGTCGAAAGCGGTTTGAACCGGTCGAAACCGATTTGGACTGGTTGAAACCAGCTTGAACTGCTTACAACCAGTTCGGACCGATCTAAACCAGTTTGAACCAGCCTAAAGCAGTTTGGACCAGTCGAAACCGTTTTGAACCGGTTTGAACCAGTCGAAGCCGGTTTGGACTGGTCGAAACCAGTTTGAACCGGTTCAAATTGGTCAAAACCAGTTTGGAGCAGTCGAAACCAGTTTGGACCAGTCGAAACAGGCTTGAAACGGTTTGGACTGGTTTGGACAGGTTTGAACCAGTTCAAATTTGTCAAAACTGGTTTGGAGCAGTCGAAACTGGCTTGAACCGGTTTGGACCAGTTGGAACCAGTTTAAACCGATTGAAACCAGTAGAAACTGATTTGAACTGGTCAAAACCAATTTGAACCTGTCTGGACAAGTTGGAAAAGTTTTGATCCGGTTTAGACCAGTCGGAACTGGTTTGAACCAGTCAAAAACGGTTTGGACCAGTCAAAACCGGCTTGAACTGGCTTAGAACAGTCGAAACCGGTTTGAATCGGTCGAAGCCGGTTTGGACCAGTCGAAATCAGTTTGAACTGGTTCGAACCGGTCAAAACTGGTTTGGACCAGTTGAAACCGGTTTGAACCGGTTTGAACCGGTCAAAACCGTCTTGGACCGATTTGGAACAGTCAGAACCGGTTTGAACCGGTCTAAACCAGTTTGGACCAGTCAAAACCAGTTTGAACCGGTTCGAACCGGTCAAAACCGGTTTCGATCAGTAAAAACCGGTTTGAGCCGGTTTGAACCGGTCGAAACCGGTTTGGACCAGTCGAAAGCGGTTTGAACTGGTCGAAACTGATTTGGACTGGTTGAAACCAGCCTGAATTGGTTAAAACCATTTTGGACTGGTCTAAACCGGTTTGGACCAGTTGAAACCGGTTTGAACCGGTTTGAACCAGTCGGAACCGATTTCATTTGATCGAAACTGGTTTGGAATGGTTTAGACCAGTCGAAACTGGTTGGAACTGGTCGAAACTGGTATGGACTTGTCGAAACCAACATGAACTGGTTAAAACCAGTTTGGGCTGGTCTGTACCGGTTTGAACTGGTCTAAACTGGTTTGGACCGGTCGAAACCGGTTTGAACCGGTCAAAACCAGTTTGGACCAGTAGAATCATGGAATCATAGAATCTTAGAATTACCCAGGTTGGAAAAGACCTTGAAGATCATCAAGTCCAACCGCAGCCTAACCAGTACCCCATCTCTAAAAAACCTCTGCTAAATCATATCCCTGAGTATCACATCCAAACGGCTCTTAAACATATCCAGGGATGGCGATTCAACCACCTCCCTGGGGAGCCTATTCCAGTACCTAACCACCCTTTCTGTAAAGAAGTTCTTCCTAATATCCAACCTGAACTTGCCCTGGCGCAACTTGAGGCCATTTCCCCTCGTCCTGTCACTTGTCACTAGTGAGAAGAGACCTGCCCCACTCTCACTGTAAGAACCTTTCAGGTACTGGAAGACAGCAATAAGGTCTCCCCTCAGCCTCCTCTTCCTCAGACTAAACAGCCCCAGCTTCCTTAGCCTCTCCTCATAGGGCTCCAAGCCCTTCACGAGCTTCGTTGCCCTTCTCTGGACCTGCTCCAGTACTACCATATCTTTCTTGTGCTGGCAAAAACCAGTAAAAACCAGTTTGAACCAGTTTGAACCAGTCGAAAAAGGTTTAGACCAGTCAAAAGTGGTTTGAACCGGTTTGAATCGGTCGAAACCGTCTTGGATCGATTTGGAACAGTCGGAACTGGTTTGAACCGGTCTAAACCGGTTTGGACCAGTCGAAACCAGTTTGAAACTTGAACCGGTTTAGACCAGTCGGAACCGGTTTCAAGAGATCGAAACCGGTTTGGACCAGTCGAAACCGGTTCAAACCAGTTTGAACCAGTCAAAGCCAGCTCGAACCGGTTTAGACCAGTTGGAACCGGTTGGAACCGGTCGAAATAGGTTTGCACTGGTCGAAACCAACTTGAACTGGTTAAAACCAGTTTGGTCTGGTCGAAACTGGCTTGGACCGGCTTAGACCAGTCGGAACCGGTTCGAACCGGTCGAAACCTATTTGGACCAGTCGAAATCTCTTTGAACAGGTTTGGACCGGTCAAAACTGGCTTGGACCAGTTAAGACCAGTCGGATCCAGTTTGAACCGGTCTAAACTGGATTGGACCTGTTGAAACCGGTTTGAACCAGTTGAAACCGGTTTGGACTGGTTGAAACCGGTTCAAACTGGTCAAAACCAGTTTGGAGCAGTCGAAACTTGTTTGGACCAGTCTAAACGGGCTTGAACCGGTTTGGACCGGTTTGGACAGGTTTGAACCAGTTCAAATTCATCGAAACTGGTGTGGAGCTGTCGAAACCAGCTTGAACCGTTTTGAACCAGTTGGAACCAGTTTAAACTGATTGAAACCGGTCGAAACTGATTTGAACCAGGTCAAAACCAGTCAAACCCAGTTTGAAACGGTCGAAACCTGTTTGGACAAGTCAAAACCAATTTGAACTGATTTGAACCGGTCAAAACCAGTTTGGACCACTCGAAAATGGTTTGAACCAGTCTGGACCAGTCGGAACCGGTTTGATCCGGTTTAGACCAGTCGGAACCGGTTTGAACCAGTCGAAAATGGTTTGAACCAGTCAAAACCGGCTTGAACCGGTTTGGACCAGTTGGAACCAGTTTAAACCGATTGAAACCGGTCGAAACTGATTTGAACCAATCAAAACCAGTTTGGAACAGTCAAAACCGGTTTGAATTCGTCGAAGCCGGTTTGGACCAGTCGAAAGCGGTTTGAACTGGTCGAAACTGATTTGGACTGGTTGAAACCAGCCTGAATTGGTTAAAACCATTTTGGACTGGTCTAAACCGGTTTGGACCAGTTGAAACCGGTTTGAACCGGTTTGAACCAGTCGGAACCGATTTCATTTGATCGAAACTGGTTTGGAATGGTTTAGACCAGTCGAAACTGGTTGGAACTGGTCGAAACTGGTATGGACTTGTCGAAACCAACATGAACTGGTTAAAACCAGTTTGGGCTGGTCTGTACTGGTTTGAACTGGTCTAAACTGGTTTGGACCGGTCGAAACCGGTTTGAACCGGTCAAAACCAGTTTGGACCAGTAGAATCATGGAATCATAGAATCTTAGAATTACCCAGGTTGGAAAAGACCTTGAAGATCATCAAGTCCAACCGCAGCCTAACCAGTACCCCATCTCTAAAAAACCTCTGCTAAATCATATCCCTGAGTATCACATCCAAACGGCTCTTAAACATATCCAGGGATGGCGATTCAACCACCTCCCTGGGGAGCCTATTCCAGTACCTAACCACCCTTTCTGTAAAGAAGTTCTTCCTAATATCCAACCTGAACTTGCCCTGGCGCAACTTGAGGCCATTTCCCCTCGTCCTGTCACTTGTCACTAGTGAGAAGAGACCTGCCCCACTCTCACTGTAAGAACCTTTCAGGTACTGGAAGACAGCAATAAGGTCTCCCCTCAGCCTCCTCTTCCTCAGACTAAACAGCCCCAGCTTCCTTAGCCTCTCCTCATAGGGCTCCAAGCCCTTCACGAGCTTCGTTGCCCTTCTCTGGACCTGCTCCAGTACTACCATATCTTTCTTGTGCTGGCAAAAACCAGTAAAAACCAGTTTGAACCAGTTTGAACCAGTCGAAAAAGGTTTAGACCAGTCAAAAGTGGTTTGAACCGGTTTGAATCGGTCGAAACCGTCTTGGATCGATTTGGAACAGTCGGAACTGGTTTGAACCGGTCTAAACCGGTTTGGACCAGTCGAAACCAGTTTGAAACTTGAACCGGTTTAGACCAGTCGGAACCGGTTTCAAGAGATCGAAACCGGTTTGGACCAGTCGAAACCGGTTCAAACCAGTTTGAACCAGTCAAAGCCAGCTCGAACCGGTTTAGACCAGTTGGAACCGGTTGGAACCGGTCGAAATAGGTTTGCACTGGTCGAAACCAACTTGAACTGGTTAAAACCAGTTTGGTCTGGTCGAAACTGGCTTGGACCGGCTTAGACCAGTCGGAACCGGTTCGAACCGGTCGAAACCTATTTGGACCAGTCGAAATCTCTTTGAACAGGTTTGGACCGGTCAAAACTGGCTTGGACCAGTTAAGACCAGTCGGATCCAGTTTGAACCGGTCTAAACTGGATTGGACCTGTTGAAACCGGTTTGAACCAGTTGAAACCGGTTTGGACTGGTTGAAACCGGTTCAAACTGGTCAAAACCAGTTTGGAGCAGTCGAAACTTGTTTGGACCAGTCTAAACGGGCTTGAACCGGTTTGGACCGGTTTGGACAGGTTTGAACCAGTTCAAATTCATCGAAACTGGTGTGGAGCTGTCGAAACCAGCTTGAACCGTTTTGAACCAGTTGGAACCAGTTTAAACTGATTGAAACCGGTCGAAACTGATTTGAACCAGGTCAAAACCAGTCAAACCCAGTTTGAAACGGTCGAAACCTGTTTGGACAAGTCAAAACCAATTTGAACTGATTTGAACCGGTCAAAACCAGTTTGGACCACTCGAAAATGGTTTGAACCAGTCTGGACCAGTCGGAACCGGTTTGATCCGGTTTAGACCAGTCGGAACCGGTTTGAACCAGTCGAAAATGGTTTGAACCAGTCAAAACCGGCTTGAACCGGTTTGGACCAGTTGGAACCAGTTTAAACCGATTGAAACCGGTCGAAACTGATTTGAACCAATCAAAACCAGTTTGGAACAGTCAAAACCGGTTTGAATTGGTCGAAGCCGGTTTGGACCAGTTGAAACCGGTTTGAACTGGTTTGAATAGGTCAAAACCGTCTTGGACCGATTTGGACCAGTCGAAACCAGTTTGAACCGGTTTGAACCGGTCAAAACCGGTTTCGACCAGTCGAAAGCGGTTTGAACCGGTCGAAACCGATTTGGACTGGTTGAAACCAGCTTGAACTGCTTACAACCAGTTCGGACCGATCTAAACCAGTTTGAACCAGCCTAAAGCAGTTTGGACCAGTCGAAACCGTTTTGAACCGGTTTGAACCAGTCGAAGCCGGTTTGGACTGGTCGAAACCAGTTTGAACCGGTTCAAATTGGTCAAAACCAGTTTGGAGCAGTCAAAACCAGTTTGGACCAGTCGAAACCGGCTTGAACCGATTTGGACTGGTTGAAACCGGTTTGAACCGGTTCAAATTTGTCGAAACAGGTTTGGAGCAGTCGAAACTGGCTTGAACCGGTTTGGACCAGTTGAAACCAGTTTGAATCGGTTTGAACCAGTCGAAACCGGTTTGGACTGGTCGAAAATTAATGACAGATTTGCTTAACTGCATGCTAGAGAAACACTGCCTTAGGAAAGGATTGAGAAACATAGAAAGCTTGGTGTGTGAACAGTCCCTATTAAGAGTCAAGTTTGATTCAAATGCCGTGAATGCTTTTTTAAAATAATAATATTAAAAGATATTCATCTATTTGTTTTAAATAATGCATTACTTGAAGCAAATCAAGATCTTACCATAAGTGTTTAATGATCCCAACGCTATGATAAACTAATATATATAATTTGTTGACAGTTCTCAAGTGATTTTTTTTTTTTTAAATGATAACACTAATAAGTCTGAAAATCTGGGGCTGTTCAGCCTGGAGAAGAGAAGGCTCCAGAGAGACCTGATTGCAGCCTTTCAGTGTCTATAGGGAAGCTGTAAGAATGAAAAAGACAGACTCTTAAGCAGGGTCTGCTGTGGCAGGACAAGGGGAAACAGTTTCAAACTAAAAGAGAGGAGACTTAGATTTGTATAAGGAAGATCTTTGCAATAATGGAGATGAAGCACTGGAATAGGTTGCCCAGAGAGGTGATGTGTCCCCTTTTCTTACAGACATTGAAGGTCAGGCTGGGCAGGGCTCTGAGCTACCTGATTCAGCTGTAGGTGTTCCTGGTCGTTGCAGGGGACTAGATGACATTTAAGGGCCTCTTCCAACTAAAAAAAATGATTCTATGATAAGTGAGGTAGTGTTTGTGACTAAGGCTTTTTATATTAGACAGATCTCATCATAGATTGTGCTTTTGGACCATCCCAGTCCCTCTGACAGAAGCATGTTTTAATGGGATGTACTTTAAAAAGCATTGATTTAGTTCTGAACTGTGCCACCAATTTCCTGAGTGCTATTGGTCATGTCAACCTGGATTAAACTTCATTTTTCCTTCTGGAGCAGAAAGAAGGAATTATTATTTTCTACCACTGTCTTTTCCTATTGTGAAAATAAGTGATAAGTTCACTGATGATGTTAGGTTCATGAATACTGCAGTCAAAGGAAGAAAAAGGGGAAGGTCATGGGAAAGCTTCAAGCTGAAGAGAACTGACTGCTTTGTGGATGAGAAATCCCATGGGTGGCAGTGCTGTCTTTGATACAATCCTACATGAAGGTGCTTAATAGAATTATAGAATAATAGAATTACCCAGGTTGGAAGAGACCTTGAAGATCATCAAGTCCAACGACAACCTAACCATAGTACCCTAACTCAAATAGCTCATAAAACCTGCTGCACCTGGCTGAGCATAATACTTATGCTTGTCAGTGTGGCTGCAGATATGCAATTCCATTCTTTCCTCATTTGAGTTGGCGCTATGTCTATTCTGAGACTGGTTCTGTGCACGTCAGTGTCTCAGCAGAAGCACCTCATGAAGTTAGCCAGGCCTTCCCATTACTCTAATCACCAGCTGTTCTGGTAACAGCGCTATTTATGTAATTACCTTAGTAGGAACTGAATAGTGCTGCTACAAATGAATAATGGTCCTTCTGTGTATTTCTGAACACTTATTTCTAACATTGCGCTCTTTTCAGAGAAACTTCATTCATGTTTGTTAAACTAAAATAAGTCCCTGCAAGAGAAATACACAACAGAAAATGTTTTGGTCTCTGTGTTCAGAATCAAAGTAAGAACCTATCTGTGAAGGCAAGATTGATGGTTGTCCCACTTAACCATAGAAGACAGCTCCTCAAAATAGATGTGTATGTGAGCTGCCATTGCAAGTAGCATGAAAAAGCAAAAACAATGACAATAAGTGTAGTTTTGAGATGGACAACAGTAAGTTTGGAAAAAAAAAAAAAGAAAAAAAAAAAAAAAAGTAGAAGGAATATAAATGTTTCCCTGAGCACAGCATGTAGCTGCCATGAGCAAAGGATACATCGAGAAAGGGTGTCTTGGTTATCACTTAAGGTTACACTTTAGTTTTCCTTGGAAAAACTCAGGTTAAAACTTTTCCTCTACAGATCATCTTGTAGTATGCTTATAGTAGAAAGGACTTGTGTGTAATATCATGGCTATCATTGTATTTTTATTAAAAGGAGCAGAAGAGATCTGGGACTCTTTTCAGCTAAATAGTTCCTTCACTAAGGTGTTTTTGTTGTTGTTGTTTGCATGCTTTCTTTTTTTCCCCTCAGAATACCAAGTCACTTTGTGTTGTTACACTTGCCTAAAAAATGAAGTAACTACATGTAATTAATGTTGTCACCCTGACTTTACCAGAGATACTAAAAGCAGCTAGTCAATGTTGCAAATATGGTTGTAGGTTTTGAAAATAAACCCAAGTCTGCTGGCCTTTGTGTGCAAAGAGGGGAGGGGGGCAGGCATCAGGTGTTCATAAAATATAATGTATCTCTTTGTTTGTTTGTTTGTTTTTAATGCAGATGAGACACCAACCAACAACTCAGAGCTTGGTAAGTTAATCAGAATTCCAAGAAACACAAAAGAGATGGTTTATGATTGAAACAGAAGTGAAGAGAGTGAGCCCTGTTGATTCAGTTTGAGGCACTGAGCTAGAATGTTTTGTTTGTTTTTTCTTCTTTTTGGCTTTTGTCTTTTAAATAAGTAAAACTGACATCCTGCCATGAAGAAAACATTTGGTGAATTTGGATTGCTCTCTTTAATTTGTATATCCAACCCCACCAACAAAGCAACTTCTAATTCCTATAGTTAGCGTTGAAATGAAAATCTGTTGCTATGACATATAAGGATGAAGAAGCATTGCAACTGCCAGAAGCAAAATCAGACTTAAGCAGTAAAATCTGCTTATGCCATATGGGAGCTGTGCAGCAAAATGGTTGGTAAGGTGCAGTTCAGTTCAGAGCTCAAACTCAGGAGAGTTCTGCCTTAGTTCTTGTTCTCTTGGCATTTAACCTCATGAAGAGCCCATGAAGAACTTTGGATAGAACTATTGGTCAGTAGTAGGGTGAGGAAGGAAATAGGCTGTAGGGAGATTAGTGCTTCTTCTTTGGACACTTGGAGGACTTGCTTCGGCTTGTATATTATTCTGCTGGTTATGAGGAGTTGGTAATGATTAGTAAATGGTCTGTTAAGCCATTCTGCTTCTTACTTGCCCATAGCAGGACTCAGTGGCAGAAGCAACCTATGCTGTCTTCAGAACTGTATTAGCTATTTGTTCCCTTCTCTTCTTGGTTTGGACCCCATAAAAATAGCTGCCTTTCCCACCTGGCGTGGAAACAGTTATCCTTATATGTCTGCCTTGATAGCTCTTGGGCGGTGGCAGTCTTCTGCTAAGTATAAAAGATCAAGATTGGTCACCCAGTGTGAGGGATTGTGTTAGAAGAATCCTTATTGTCTTTGTTCCACAGAATAATTGGTAGGGAAAGAACAACTATTTTCTAAGAATGCTTAGATGAATTTTATCCAAGTAGGCAGGTACTTATTCTGAAGTATAATTTTAGTCTCTCGCTGTAATTATTCTCTATTTAAAATAAAGACAGAAGCATTTGCCACTGCTGAGAAATTCTAACCAGAGATTGCCTATGCATTTTTGTTCTTGCAGCTCAACATGGACCTCCTTTCCAGCTGAATTCAGTCACCAATGCACTGATTTCAGGTGTGGTCATCCTTGGAATCACAAGCGTTTTCTTTTTTGTGTGTTCCCTAACTCTTCTGCACAGAAATTGGCCCAACAACTCGGTCTTGAGTGGCATCCGAAACCCAGTTTTTAACTGAAAGTGATTTACTTGCACTTTTTGTTTGAGGTTGCCTTTCTTGTCCATGAAACATTCCATCTGTATCCAGCTTCTATTCCAGCTATTCTTTATTTGTAGGCATATTAGACGTTGTGTAGGCAAGTAGCAGTGATATTGGTGACAATCCTAGGAAACTGAGAATCTGAATTGTGTTGGTGATCAGACTATATATGATATAATGCCCGTGGGTGTGCTGACAATAGAGCTTGTGTCTCCAGCTTCACAAATAGGTCTTAAAGCTGAAGATGCTGAAGGTAAGAACCTATCAAAATGTGCCATGCAAAACCTGACACATTCAGCAACATTCCTACATTCATAAATGTTTGTTAAGATGAGGATCACATATATATTTTCATGTTTTGTCACAAATTTGAACAAGCAATTGTGTCTCAGGAGGAAATTATCATCATCTGTCTTGGCTAAAAAGAAACATACTCTTAGAGTAATTAGTGACTTCTGCTTATTATTCATTTGAAAACGTTTCCTTGAGATATGTCTTCCATTGGATCATGTCGATGGCACATAAAGTAATGCAGAACAGAGTTTGGCTGGGTATCTTTGAGTCAAATGGTTTAAGGCAAATTGTTGTAGGTGCCAGGAAAAATGCTGCGAGTTTTGAGGCTGAAATCTTTTTTTTCCCCAAAAAAATCATTGAGTGAGAATATGAGTGAGTTTTGAATCTGACTAATATTCTACAGAAAGTTAATTATGCACAGATTCACCACATCTACAACTTTCAGTCAAATTCTAACCCTGGGAAATGCTCTAAGGGGAGAAAGTATTACCCCTGCCTCCCTGAAAAGACTAGCAAATAAATGAATTGTAGATCAGTGCTTAATTCTGTATTAGATTCTCCCCATGGATTAGACTTCTTCACTGCATGGATGAGGGGAAGAGGGCAACTAGAAGAATAATAGGCCACAGGCAGTACCATGCTGATGACTCTACTTAATCTGATAAACAGCGGATTCAAATGAAGTTGAGAGTGACCAGATACCTTCAAACAGGAGCACAGGGCAGTGGTGTAGCTGTGTAGAATAGACAAAATTCTGGTATACTAGAGAGTACGCAGTAGACACGACATAAGCTGGACTGGATAGACAGTTGGGATTTTGGTCACAGATTCATCAGTTAATTTGGAATTTATATATATATTTTTTTCCATGTACTGTACATACTGGCCTAGAGAAACACCTCATTAATATTTATCCTCATCCTATTTCAATGAAGTCTGTGTTTTCATTGATGAAATGCAACTGGATAATGATCAGGGCTCCTTGGCTCTCAAGTCTGAAGATATACAGACTCGCATTTTTCTGTGATCCTACAAATGCTGTATAAAAGCCCGGTGTTCACAAAGTCCACTGTGCTGTAATGTGGTGTCCCTAACAACCAATACTGTGCCTGTTTTCCTCCAGTCTTGATACCTCAGAAACATTTTGCACTTCAGGGGTTAGGTCTGATGACATGTAAAACATGATCAGTTAATAAAATTACTTGAAAAAATTCAGAATGAATGTTTGGTGTGAAGCATTTTTTTCTCCCTTTTAGAATATTGGAGTTTCTATGTTCATGCAGTGACCTCATCCTACAAAGATGAAAAGTGAAGTTTCTTTGAAGTCATTTTGTAAGAGTTTTCAATATAGACGATAAATTAATATAGCTCTACTGGCCCTTGAAGGGTATTTATGAAACTCAAGAAATTCCTATCCCTGTCTGGGTAGAAATAAATTCAGAAAATCTGTTGTAATTAACTTAGAAACAACCACAGAAATTCCATAAATATAATTCATACTACATAACCAGCAGCTTTAGTTGAAAGTTTTCAGCAATGGAGATAGCCATTGCTACCCTCAGGAAGCTGTTCCAATGGCTAATTACTGTACCTGGTACTTTTAAAGACTATTTCTAACATGCTCAATTTAACTGATGGTGAGACTTTTCTAACTGAGATCACACAAAATTTCCTTAAGACCACAGGAAAATAATAGTAATTGTAAAAACCCACTGAAATAGTAGACTTCTCCTATTTCAGTTTCTTTATCAGGTAAGAAATTTACTTCTTTCTTACTTTTACTTTCACAAAGACTCGTCCATTGAACTTTTCAAGGTTTGGTTAGTCTGTTGCAAAGATTGTGTTGTTACTCAATAATGTAATGTGAAAACTGTGTTTTTCTCATGTAAAGTAAAATTTCTGGAGAAGTTTGTTTTTGTGAAGGACAAGATTATACATTCTGTGTTGTCTGTGCAACTTTTCCTCATTTGAAAATTATTAGGTACCAAGAGTTGATACCATGCCAGTTAAGTTCATCGAGTGAGTTCCTGCGGTCATCTGAACGTGGCATGGATGGAAAGTATCTCCATTGTTCATAGAGACAAAATTTATTGAGGTTCACTCAGAGGGCATAAGTCATGAGTTTGATGAGTTCCAAGAAATAGGGTAAGTAGGTGCAGGGTGGATGCGCACAAAGGCTGTGTTTTGTGGAGAAGCAGAAATGTGAGAGAAGAGGGGAGATGGCTTGGAAGTGTGAGTTACAGCCAGTGGGAAGATACTCCTGGTACCTGAGACACTGGGTTTTAAACGAAGCAGTGAATTAAAAAGACACCATACACTGTATAAGAAGGAGCTCTTCACATAGATGCATAATTCTTTCACATCCATAATGTGGGCCTCATATAGGTTTTTAAGTGAAACCATATTACTTAATATATCCTCTAATAAGACACCTTCCATTAGCAGTGCCCATCAGCAGTGTTAAAACACTTTGCATAGAGGTCAGGTTTCTTCAGGTGAGTGCGATGTACTGAAAAGTACTCAGATTGGTGACCCAGACTGGAGAGGAAACAAAAGAGACACCAAACAACCTTGGTTTAAATCCAATAGAACTTAGTAAATCTATACAGAGGTGGAAATGCTTGCAGGCTTCCTGTCTTCAGAAGAAATAAATGGCATATCCAGCTGGAACAAAGCACATCAGTGCTGGGGATAAATTCATTCAATATTTGGCAAACAGGCCTTGGGAAATAAGCCGGAAGTTATTCAGGTTTCCTGCTTCATTTACCAGACAGTATTTCTTACTCTTGGTATCTCTTAGGGTCTACAAATAAGCCAGAAACAGCAGCCTTGCCCTGTTAAACTGCTCATCTCTCCATCTGGAGGAGACACAGGCAGGAGTATCACGATAAACTGAGAAATGTTCCAAGTGTGGCAAATTGATTGTACCTCAGGCTACACTCAGTCTTTATTTTAGTACCATTTCGACAATTCCTGGGCCTTTCAGGAAGAAAGGTTGAAAGTGGAACAGACACAGCAGAGAGCTACTATTAGCTGGCCTGGCCATTTGGTATGCAGGATTGTAACGTGGCTCTTTGTCATTGTGTCAGTTCTGAAATGTTTTTATAACTGCTCTGTTACTCACTCTTATGAAATCTTTTCCATTCTTTAGAACAGTGTTTGTACAATTAGCAAACACATCCTTGAGATGGTGGAATTGAAAGTATTGGGGAGGAACGTTGTTCATTTCTGAGATTCTTCATGCACAGAAGGTGAGTGAGTCACTGCTGGCAAAATGAGTGGGGTTGCTTGCCAGGAGAACACTCATAATCTCTGCATTTGGGCTTCGTGGTATAGTGTGAAAGCTGCTTTCCAGCAGAAAGGACCCTCAGCAGTCCTTGTAACCAAGATGTACTGCTTAGTAGGAGCTTAAATGTTTTGATAGATTGCTTCTAATGTACTGCTAAAAGGGAAAATCTTCAGTTCTCTGGACGAACAAGATGGGGGTTCTACAAATACAGTATCTAGCATGTATTGGACACTGTGCACAACTTGAAATAGCTCACTTATGTTTAAAAGCTAGGCCCCTGAGGTGCATTTATCAAGCCTGCTTATTTTGCTTATATATGTGTATATATATATACATATATATATGTATATATATATATGTATATATATATATATATATAAAAGACTGGAGAATGGCTCAGAAGAGCCCAGTATTCCACCAGCTGCGCACTCAGCTTCTAGTCAAGGTGCAAAGGCTGAGTGATGTCCCCTGCAGGTATTGCTCAGGGCAGGTGACAGCACAGCTGTTGTTGTGACTGGTTTCCCCTCAGGGTTTTACTCACTTGTCTCTGAAATCAAGCTGATGACTGCTTCCAGTTAGTGGCTTTATTATTTATTCTTAGCAGGTGGTAACATCTGGCTAAGCAGTAACTGTTTTGAGGAACAGGAATAGTTTTGATGTCTTTAAACTGTTCAGAACACCGAGATCCTTTTCATCTTATGAACTAAGTGAAATTCATTAAACTAGGTTCATCCATGTGTTCACAACTTTATGTAGCAGATGTTTCTGATTTCTTTTTCTCTCCAGTTTGTAGCAAAAGAAAGTAGTGATCCTGTTGATTCAAATGCTAAGTTGAATGTAATGCTAAATGAATGTAAGGGCCAGAATCGGGTGTGGGATCTGCAGTGACTGATTCATTAATGGGGTGTGCATAGTCCTGCCCATTCACCAGGTGTGCACACTGTGTGAGTGATGCATCAGGAGACAAATACATATGGTGTGCACACCGTTAGTATCTTATCTGCAGCATCAAATCCTTCTGGCCACGGAGTCAATGCCATGCAATGGAGCGGCTGCATGTAGTCATCACAGCACTGTAATTCATCTGGTCAGAAGCATGAAGTGGTGCCTTCTAGGCTGTGAGGTTTTTCTTTGCAGGCACTTTCTAACTTGGCAAAAGATTAATGTAGCCTAGGTAATGATTTTCATTTGCGTTGCTACCCATCAACATTGCTGAGTAGCTTGTTCTGCTACAGGCGAAGAGCATGCAGACTTGCTCTGATGGGAGTGCTGATTACACGCACTAATAGAAGTGCATGATTTAGTGGGAAATTGGTGCATTATCCCCCTCTTTGGGTAATTGTGTTTGCTTCTGTAAAGGAAGGTAGAGCAGAAAGAGTGAAAGGCACCAGTTCTATGGACTCGAGCAGGAGAGCTGCAACACCTGCAAAATCAACTGTTGAGATGTCATGGTGCAGGGAGGAGGTGCGGCTTTATTCCCTGCCTGTAGTCACCTGGAACTCAAAGGCCAGTGGCTGTGTGATGGGATGAGAATTGCTTTTTAAACGTACTTATGAGGCAGCCATGTGTCTGTTCTTGTCCAGGTATGCTTCTGGGGCAGTCAGTTCTAAAATAGGCTCTGTAGCATTCACAAGGAAGTCCTGTGTCATCCTAGAGAAATCCCTTTTGATACTGAGCCTGAAATGGGATCAGAAGTGGGCAGAGCTGAAGCACTCAGATACTTTGCTCTTGTTCAGACCATTTCTGCAGCAGGAATGGGCTTCTTGCTTCAGCGACATTTTGACTTCTGGAAAATCTATCAATACTTACAGAAGACTGCACTTACATAATGCTTAGATAAGAACCTTGCTTATTAAATTAATTGCACTTAATAGAGGTGTTTCTAGTCTGCCAGGCCAAATCTGTGGATGTGGCTTGGCTCTTAATTTATATAAGAATTCAGACATGCTTTAAGTATTGCTCTGTTTCACTACCTATTCTATTTGTAGCCTTTTAGTGTAGAAAAAGCTACAAGCTCGTGATGGCATTCTCACTTAACATTCTTCAGTTAGCAATTTGAAAGTTCTTTAAACCTATTAGGTCCCCCAAAGACTTCTCTGCAGACTGAATAAGTGCCATTCCTTCAACCCTTCCCAACAGGGCAAGCGTTCCATCCCCTGGCCAACTTAAGAGGCCCTCAAATGGTCTTGTTCCAGTCTATTGATGTTTTACTTTAATTGGAGGGACAAATAATAGATGTGGTTCAACAAGTGGTCAGTACTGAGGGATGATTGTTCCCCACAATCTACTGGCCATGCTTTTGTTAGTACAGCCTAGGACACTGCTGACCCACCATTCTGCCAGGGCCCAATGCTGGCTCCAGTACCTCACTGTCCATCAGGATCCTCAGGTCCTTATCAGCAAAGTTGCTCCCCAGAATATGTTGTCAGAGGGGTAATTTCTACTCAGATGCAGGACTTTGCAAATGTCCTTGCTAAATTTTCTAGGGTTCCTGTTGACACATTCTTTCAGCATGCCTTGGTTCCTTTGGACAGCAACCTTGCTCTTAAGAGCAATCCCACCTATTTGCTGTCATGTGTAAACTTGATGAGAGCACTCTGCTACCTCTTCCAGGTCAGGGGTTTAGCAGGGCAGGTCCCAAAACAAAGCATCCACAGTGCTCTTTTTGCTGCTGTTATCAGGTAGAAGAGGAACCATCAGCCACTGCTCTCTGAACTCAATCATCCACCCATATTTTCCCCACCTAGCTGCTCACTCACTCAGAACATACCATTTTAGTTTGGATAGAAGAATACTTTTGGAGACCACGTGGAAACCTTGCAAAAGTTGGAGTGAATGACACCTGCTCTGCAGCCACAAATCTATTCATTTGAACAGACTGGTCAAGTACCATTTTGCCCTTAGTAAATCCATATTTACTGTTCCCTGTTACCACTTTCCCTTTCATGGGCCCATAAACATGTTTCATGCTGTGTGATTACTCCAAATGCTGAAAAACACTTGGAATTCAACCCAGGAGACCTGAGCATTGCTTTCCACACGTATGTATGAAACTCACTGTTGAAGTATGTTTCCCATCCACCAGTCACTGGTTTGATCTGCCACTGCTACCTTTTCTCCACTTGTTCAGAGAGGTTTTGCTGCTAGTTTAAGGTCCATGACTCATCAAATATGATAGAGACAGTGATGCTATGCAACATAGATTGTCCAGTTTGTTCTGAAAAAGGAAATTACATAAAAACAACAACAACAACAAAAAAAAACAACGACAAAATGCTGATGTAAAATGAGGCAGAGAGGGGGTTTGAGATGATCATATGATTTAATTGGTCGATTCTGATCTGCCAAATTAGACAGCGCATTTGGTCAGTCCCTTGCTGGACATAGCTGGGTTCAGTTGACAGACTGAATTGAGCCTGTGCTCTGTGCCTTAACATTGTCCATGCATCCTACTCAAATCAAAGCAATAATCCTGGGCACTATTCTTTGTCCAGATTTCCATCACTGTGTCTAACGTTATTCTGACCTCGCATCCTTCTCTAGGACTTCTTGTCACTGTCACCTTGTGCTGTCCCATGACTGCAGTTCTTAGTATTCCACAGGTGGGTGGATACCAGCTGTCTCTCACTCTTGACCGCGGCCCACCATCACTGCGACCCACCTGCTCCTGCCCAGGAGCCTGGCTCAACCCTCTGCTGTGACCATGGTGAGAGCTGTGGCATCTCTGTCCCCACCATGCTTCTGGGTCCAAATGCCAGTGTTCCTCTTCCTGTGGTGGGAAAGGGTTATACTCATGGGTGTCTGACCTTCTGGCTTGCCTAGGCTGCACTGAGTGATGAGGAATTATCTTGGTCTACATATAAAAGAAATAATATGAATAATGTATATAATAGTAAAACTTCTTAAAATACATTTTTTTCTTTTAATTAAAATATAAAAAGAAGCAACAGAAGCATAAAACTAGAAGGATGTGTGACTTTGTTTTTGTGAAATTAACACCTCAGCTTGATTTGATGGCAGTGGCTGCAGTTCTTTGTGAGTTCTTGAGGTGTTTTTCAGAGACTTTTGATGAAATTTTACTCTTCTGTACTTCATCCTTGACAACAGCTGTTCACAAATGTATGTAGTGCTAAAAGAGATGACAAGAATAAGGTGTGACTGTGAAGTGAATGGTATTTCTCTCTCCAAAGATGGGGCTTATAAAGGTCTGGTAAAAAGGCATGATGAGATTTTTTCTTTCGAGCTAAATGTTTGATTACAGCTCTGTACATTCCATTTGAAAATTCACAGGTCATGTACTAATGTTGACTAAAAATGGAGTTGCAAACATGCAAAAAAACCACAATGATTTCTTTCTACAGCAATCTTGAAACCTATTCTTGAATTCCTTTATTAAAATGGAAAGTGAATCTGCATATTTTTTGCTGTTCATAGGACTGTGTTCAGCCAAGGTATCAAAATGTGAAATGTTCGTAGAATCATAGAACGTGGGTTGAAAAGGACCACAATTGCTCAACAATGTTTCAACCCTTCCTCCCATGGGCAGGGTCACCAACCACCAGATGAGGCTGCTCAGAGCCACATTCAGCCTAGAACTGGTATGTTATTGGCCATCAGTTAAGCTTGTCTTTATGAGTACTGTTATGGTTTGACACAGTGCACAGATATGTTGGTTCTCACCTTGGAGATTTGTTGGCATCACAAAAGTATTCTGGATATTTCTTCTTAAGTGTGAGAGGGTGAGAGAGGCAGAGTCAGCACTGCACTCTGCCTTATCCTCCACATTGTTCTGTTGTTGTCTCATCAATCTGTGCTCAAATGACACACAGTCAACTCAGGAAATATATTGCTAAGAATCACATACAGATATTAAAAGTTTATGATCAAGTGGAGCCACGTTACTTGCTGAGCTGGGCCACATGAGGCCCTTGGGCCTCAGGCTGGGCATGCCTGGGTTAGGAGAAGAGCTGGAAGAGTCAGTTTAACAGATGGACTTGATGACCTAAGAAATCTATTCCAACCCAAATGATGCCACCGAGGAACAGGCAATGGCATCACCAGGTGACAGACTGTGATTGCATGGCTTGCCTTGCTTACACTGGGGTGTTGGCAGAGCCTGGCTCAGTGTGGGAAATGGGCAGCCTGATCTGGTGGTTGGTGACCCTGCACATAGCAGGGGGGTTGAAACTAGATGATCACTGTGGTGCTTTTCAACCCAGGCTATTCTGTGAATCTCTGAATCATTCTATGAGCTGGGGGACAGGGAGGCCAGGATGCAGTGCATCAAGCCTGCAGGCCATGGGTTGAGCAGATCTCATTGTATTAAATCTTTATCACAATGTTTCTTCTTTCTCACTTTCCATTTGCCTAGGATAAGGCATGTGGGACCACACAGTAATGAAAGTGTATAGTGACTAACACTTCAGGAAACGAGTTCTTGTTTTGTTAAATGTTAAACTTACTGTTCCTCCAAGTAAGTAAGTCTGCAGAAGAATCTTAATGTTCAGTATTTTGAGCATGCACTGTAGCAAAAAGTTATAAGCAACAGCAAAAACTTACTCTAATATTTTTGCTTTTACCTCACAATCAAAAATAACCCAAATCTCTGTGCTTCAGTAGCATTTCTGTCTATTTTGTTGTGGGCTGGGTTTACACAAAAAATTTTACTGATGTACTTTGATTTACATGTAAAACCATCATGTGGGCCCTCTACAGTTAATAAAATAGAGGGAGCAGGATAGTTGTGTTCTCAGAAAATGTCCCTCATGCATTTCCCCATCTGTTTGTTCGTATGATTTGTAAAGGTTGCTCTGATGCTGTGGAGGCTATTTGCTATTCTCATTGTTTTATGAGTTTTGCAGAGGAAGAAATCTGAAGAGACTCTTACATCCTGCTTCTTGTTCCTGTTTCTGTGATTGACTGGCTTAAATCTGCTTATAGGTGTGCTGGGGCTGCCAATAATCTCTTGTAAGTTGGGTATGGTGATTGTTTGTCTTGTCCTGCCTGCAGACAAAAAGCTGAGCTTTGCTGTTGCTCATGCTGTCTCAAAACAGCTTCCCCCTGTGAGAAATACATCTGTAACAACTGCAAGGCAATGAATATGCAACAGAATATCCTAACAGGATCTGTATCCATGGATTGAATAGGGTAAAAACAGCCCAGCCTCTCAAATATATAGTTGCCTTACAAATGGATCCCATTTGAATTTCTGAGTGAAATATGGAAATGTGTGTGTTTTATAGAGAAAGGTATGTTTTGTACTGAAAGCTACATGCTTCCTTTTGCTCACTGTTTTCATTCTGTTAATAGTTCTCTTTCCTCTGATACTTTGGTTTCCTGCCTCGGAAGCTCTCTGAAACCTTCCCCTCTCTATCATGCACCTTTTCAAGACCTGCCTCAGCACTGTCTAACTTGTGCTCTAGGCTCACTGGAGTTAGTAGTGCTCATTTCTTTGCCATTTTTAAAGCAAAAAGGGACAATCAAAAAGAGGAAAATGCTAAGCAGAAACCTGAACTTTCTTTCATTTTTGCTCGACTATGCATTTGCTGAAGTATAGCAAGGAAAGGCAAGGTTTGTAAAGTAGCTTTTGGCTAGGTTTTTCCTTAGAAAAAATATGTATGCTTTTTGAGCTTTCCTGAAACTCCTCTCCTGTCTTCCTTGTCTTTGAAACATGCTTTAGGTCTTGAAAGTCTATCCTCATTTTACTGTAACCGAGTGACATAGTTCACGAGTGAAATATGAGTGTGCAGTGCCAGTGTACAGAGGACCCAGGAACTGTGAGGCTTGTAAGGAAGACTTAGAAACGTTTATTCTTGCTTTATTCACTCTGTCATCTGATAACTGATATTACTTCAAAGTCAGGGAGAGACAAAGGGATTTCACTGACATTGGTCTAATGTGGGGTGATAAGGAGATGGTGTGGATGATTACTTAAGGCATATTGCAGCATATGGCTTGAGTAATTGTGAGGAAAGCTGGGGCTACAAAGATGTGGTTTGGGAACCATGCTGTGGTGACTGCCCAGCTAACCTGCTTCCATGGCTTGTGGGATGTCTGGCATGGGTAGCTACCAAAAGGTAACTGAGATGCTGTAAAGCACTCAGCTTACTCAAACAACAGGAGGATGGTGGCCTACTTTTCTGAGTGTGTTTCTGTTACTTCTATTATACTTGAGCAACATCAAAGCGTCCTGTGTATCATCCTTCTTGAAAAGCATGTCCTGAGGGGTATGAAAATTTAACACTGAAATGGTGGCAGAAAACAAGAAAGGAGTCAGAATTATGATCAACAATCAAGATTGAAGATAGATTTTGCAAGCGAAAGCTGAGAAAGCATCAGGCCCAGATGCTTTACTCAATCCATGCTGAAGTTTTGTTAAGACGGTTCTTCAGTTCCTTCCCATTATGGACTCATCAGCAAGGTAAGCTACAGCCAGAGAGGCAGAGCCAGTAGGGCTCTGAAGTTTGTTTGCTCCTCTGGCTATGGGGGAAGACATGACACCTGTAACGTAGCAAATATGATTGATAAGCAGGTGTAGTCGGATGGTAGCTTTTGAGCTATTTTGCTTCTAAACCAGCACATTTCTGAATCAATATGAGCCAGCAAGAGGGACTTCCAAGCTGCTGCTGTTGTAAGTTAACGCTGGTAAATTTAATGAGTCATCATATAATGGGAATCATTAAGGTTCATATTCTTAACTCTGTGGTGTCAGGGATGTAGATACAAACTCAGAAACTGTTCCTATTAACGCTGCATATAGCATTGATTCATGAGACACCTACTGAGAATAGTGCCGGGGAAAATACTTCTGCAGTTGTCACAGTTCATATGTAGCAGCAAGGAGAAGACACACAAAGATATGGGGTTCACATTGAAAATTAAAAAAATATATGATATGTCAGGAATGTATGTATTTGTACATAAAGAGATGACCTAGAACTTGTGATCTAATCTCTTGCCTTCCGTTGAAAGATGTGGAGCTGCTGTTTCTGCTGTCCTGCCCTTTCTGACAACAGCTCAGTATCTCTTTTTCTGTTGGGACTGACTCATCCCACAGGCAGTGGGAGGACTTGGAGCTCTGCAGCTAACATTATCCACCTTGGTATTTTATATCATGTCTGTCAATCATTGGAGTATTGAACAAGGCCATTGCACATCACCTGGATGAGTTCTGAGAAAATGACTTTGTGCTGTAAAATAATGTCATGTTTACTTTTATACTCCTGCACATTGTACTGTAGTATTGTGAGAGTCTTTTCACTTAGGACGTGGCAGTGATGTTGTTGTTTGTCTTTTTTTTCTTTCCTGTGGATAAAGCCCAAGCAGATGCCCTTTGTTATCTGCATAATAAGCACCCTGGTGGTAGCATGGAGGAATCAGTTGCTTTTCCAGGGGTAGTTACAGAGCAGTGAGAAAGCCAACAGCAAGTGCAAAAAATAGCCCTAGAGCAAACTCCCTCAAAGTGGACATCCCTCTGCCTTGGTGTAAAGGCAAGAAAGCTGCTGCAGGAGCTGGGGCTGCTGAAAGCAACTGCCAGAGAAATACCAACAATTGGCAAGAATTGGTTCCTCAATGCATCTCCCTCAATGAATGCAGATGCACTGCGTTGGTATTTTTTGACCATCGGCTATCAATTATTTGGGAAGTCATTTGCTTTGTACCTTCAGCTAATAAGGAAACTTGACTTGTTGACGCAGTCATGTAGAATGGTCAATGGTTTGCCTGAACTCAGTTTAATTTTTTAATAACAGACCTGGGAACTGCTGCCCTTCCTGCCCTTATTCCACAATTAAGCATTTGGGCTCAGGTGCTCCTCTGCATCAGTCTTGCAGCACCTCAGATCCAACCATGATTTTTAGAGGTCATTTGTGCTGCCTGAGGGTGGGTGGAATGTAGCATTGCTGCTCTGTTAATGTTGGTTTAGAAATACTGCCATGCTGTAGGTTAAAAAAATTAAAAACAGGCAGAAGTTACAGCAGCTTTCTGACTGTTTTATCTCAGATTGGATTCCTGTAATTGTCTTCTGTCTCTGCTGTCTATTCTGGTGGCAATGAGACTTGGGACCTATGAAGTTATCTAAGAAGTAAAGCAAGAGCTTAAATTCTAAGAAGGCTCCTCTGTTGCAACCAAAGATTATAGTTAACTGCCTATAATTAGGATGTAGGTGCTTCTGCTTTGTACTGACCTGACATTTCAAATGACTTACTAAATACCCGAGCTCCCTTAACCTTAGAAGAAGTTGGTGAAGAAGACATCTCAGAACTGTGAGAGCAGTAATTCCTTTGTACTCTGACTGAAGCAATGGTCACTAAGGATGATGAGCAGATGCCTAAGCATAGACCTCTAGTGACATTATAGACATGTTCTAAATATGTGTTTAGACAGCTTGGACATATTCTGCCTGGTCTCTGGTTTTTACTCCATAAAGATTAACATCTCCTGTAGGTTGTGTGGTGGATGTCTTGCTCACACTTGTGTCCTAAATGTCTGTGCATAAGTGCAGATCACCAGCTTTCATTCACACAAGAGGTTCGGTTGATAAAAAGCAGCATGAACAGATAATGGGTGTACTGAGCTTAGCTCAGCAAAGGGTACTGACACCATATATTAGTATACATGCTGCAAAGTCACAGAGACAGGCAGTATAGGAAGAGCTGTGTATAGTAATGCTAAAAGATGTAGAAAGTGTCTATTATTTATTTTGGAACAGAGAATGCTAGAGAATCCAGAGCCAGGCACTGATGAGATGATTAAGTACGAAGAACATTCCTACACTCTTCTTGTTCTTGCCTCTTTAATTAGTTTATTCATTTCAGGGACAATTCAAATGCATTTGGACTCTCGAATCTGCAAGTCTGGAGGTGTTGTGGAGTGCCTTCAGGAGCAAGGAGATGCCTGAAGCAAAATGGCAAAGGACTTTCAGCTAATTAAGAGAATTGGTATTGCATGTGCTCTGACACCTGAAGGTGACTCACTGAATTTCCTCCTGTGGTACCAGATAACAGCTGTAGCGAGGAAGCCTATACAGCAACTATGGGGCTATGTGGAACAATGAGCTGCTGACAGCTGAGCTCCTCAGATTATAAACAGGCAGCCTCAGGGACTTGAGGTAATAACCTCTGGTTTGGTGCTGTTTCTTGTGCTAGCCTAACCTACCTGGAAAGGCAGAAGATGACCTGTGAGTTTATTGCATTTCACATTTTTCTCATATTCTTGATGCCCTTTGTGAGAATGGCTTGTGAAAAAAGTACAGTTCAGAGACCTGTTAATATTTTCAGACATTCCCTGCTAAGAAGGGAACAATCTCTCCCTCCGTGTGAGAGGAATGGGAATATTGTTTTATTTGTAAGATGGTGGGAGGTGAAGGGTGGGAGAACAGCTTCAGCGATAATGCAGACTTAATCTATGTTTAGGCATAACAAGGAAGGTATTGTAGAAGAAAAAGGAAAAACATTTTAGTGATATATAACAGAAGCCAGCTACCCTCCCTAAATGTTAAATGATGTTTGAGGAAGCTCAGAAGTTTTATTTTGAAGATACTGTCCTATTATTTCTTATGACAACTATCAGCAGATAGGGCAAAGTCCGTACTGCTTTCTTGAGATGCCATTGATGTTTTAGGAAATTGCTCCTTTGTGTTGCTGTTTCTTTTTCCTTCTGTACAAGAGAGATTCCTTTTACTAGCCAAGATCTGGCGGTGATTGATGCTTGGAAGGAAGAAGTGATATTTGAATAGTTAGGGTTTCAGTGACCTACTTCTCATAAATAGCTTGATAAGAAGCTTCATAGTGGATTGTTCTTCTGAGTAGCTGTATCTTTCAAAAACACTTGCTTCATGGGAATTTTAATCTCATCTCTGCTCCTTCCTAGCTTTCAACACGTGTGAAAATACAAAGGCTTCCCTATGAGTGAGCTTATAAAACATCTTAAAATGAGTTAAATTGCACAGTAAGTAGGTCCTGCCTAATAAGTCAAAATGTGAGAACTGCTATAATGTCACAGCGTGTTAACTCTGAGGAGCGGGGCTAGAGGTTGTGGTCTGTGTCTGGGACTGGATGCATTGTTTTTGCTCAGGTCATTCATTTGCTTCTGTCTTCTGCCTCTGGTTTGGAGAAGATCTTCAGCTGCCAGCGTTGTTCTTCCTGCCTTCCCTGCTCCCTTCTTTCTTCTTCTGTACATTTCTCCTATTCTTTATTTTTCTTCTTTTTCCTTCTCTCTTAGTCAGCATGTGTTCTCCGCATCTCCAAGCCCAGAATACAGATGAGTCTATATCCCTTTACTGTTAAGTTTAAATTGTACCTTAATTTTGAAATGAAAAACGTGGAATAGCATTTGCTCTGATTAGAGAGTAAACACAACATGGAGAAAATGTATTAAATTGATTACAGGGAAATCAAAAGAGGAAAAGCTAAGCATATAAAATCTTGACTTTCCCAGCTTCATGATTTTACTTTTTTTTTTTTTTTTTTTTTCGGTCAAATAATGTTAAACAGGTCTCCCTAAAGTTAACTCTTCAGTAGTTTAATACAGAAGCAGTTTATGTTGATACCTTCTATGTAGCAAATTTGCAATGGGTTTAAGACAATGATCTTTTGGCTGCCTTTCAAATCAATAGGAATAAATGAGGCATTTTCACAGTTATTCTTCCATTGAAATAAAGCTACATTTCACTCAGGAATAATTTCATGAAAATAGGCTGCTACAATTAGAAGTAACTTAGATTAGTAATGATCCATTTTGCAAAAACAACCTTTCCTCAAAAGAGGACGGCCAAAATCCCTCTCCCCAATCAAAATAATCCCACAAAAAGAACAACAAAACAACAAAACTCTCTGTTGGTGCTTATTCATTTGAACAGAGGAAAAAATCAATTTGGTGATCATGTTTTTGTTGGGTTGTTGTTGTTATTTAGAAAAAATCCCCCCTCTCAAAAGAATCAACTAATGGGAAAGCTATTTTTTT
Source organism: Excalfactoria chinensis (assembly GCF_039878825.1). Lineage (NCBI taxonomy): Eukaryota > Metazoa > Chordata > Aves > Galliformes > Phasianidae > Excalfactoria > Excalfactoria chinensis. The sequence continues at coordinate 81,364,372 of NC_092825.1, forward strand.
CTGCTAAGAGGCTGCATCATTAAACTGGGAATTAGACAAACGAGTTGCTAATGCATTTCAATAACAACAGCGTATTTCTCTCCTCATTCTAAAACCCTGTGGTCTTGCATATTTTTTTGTACTTTAGCTACCAGCTAAACAGAACTCAGTTATAATTGCTCACCTTGTAAGTTCTTCTGACACTTATACCTGGAGCTGATTGCGTTATGAGAACATAGATGAATTTGCGTTGCATGAAATGTTTTCTACGTACATTAGAACAGTGTTCAAGAAAAATGGAAATAATTTTGAGTGGTTCTTCAACTGCTGAAATTATGTATCTATTAATAATTTCATGCACGCTGTACATATCTTGTTATTCTCTGTTCTTCCGTTACAGATAGGTGTTTTGAAAAGTAATGGCAATTTGTAGGAATAGCATTTTTTCATGTAGCAGTTCTGTTTCAGAAGTGTGCCATGCCATATTTATTTACTTTTGTAAGTAAAACCAAGTGTTGCTACTATAATTTCTTTTACTTGCAGTTAACACTGCAGATAAAGCTATTAAATACGGAGCTAGATCATTCTCTCACTCTTTTACTTCAAGCTATTTTACCAAATTCAGCTTTCAGAAGCCTTGCCAACAATGTGTTGACTGAAAAGAGCTTGGTTGGCTTTTGGGTCCTGAGCTGGATTGGACACCCACCAGCAGCAGGGTGTGAAATGTTGGGGAAACTGGTGGAGGGGGAATTCTCCCATCTTGTAAATAAGTCAGATGGAATTTGTAAATTGTGTTCAGATGGGAATGCCTCCCACATCATGATGTTTATAAAAGCCACTCCTCAGTTTTTATGTCAGCATGAGAACACTGTTAAACCACCCTTTCTAGCTGTGCTAATGCATAGGCTCAGTACTTTTGAGATCTCCTCCTATTTGTTTTCTGTTGCTTAAGCAAATCTGTTCTTTGATATCCTTGTTGGTTTATTGGTTTCCTCCTTTAACATGCTTCTTCTAATATATGCAACTCATGTGAAGTCCTTGGGATTTGCTTACTTCTGGAATATCGCTCGTGTTTCCTGCTGGATGATAATGGAAAGGTTTCAAGTAGGAAACCAGTCCACACTCTGTTAGAACAACATGGTTATTTATCCCATTTGCTACAGTTGTTTCCCATTTCTTGTTTGTTGTTTTCTGATACCAGCACTAGCTATTGGTGTTCTGAAGTGTGTAGGGAGGTATGGATATAGCCCACAGCTCCTTCAGTTCCCAAGCTTGCTCTTTTCTGGTACCCACTCTGGGAGCAGACACAGGATGGTGTCTTCCAAAATCCCTGTTCCTCTCCAGCTAGAGGGTTGTTATAACAAAGCTTTTGCTATGGTTTGCAGAATGTGCTCTTCACTGCAAATACAGTCAGAACTTGAGCCACAGACCTAAGCAAAGCATGCCAGCAGAGAGCATATTAAGCATACTGGTAAGCCATGTTGGTCATTTAAAGTCAGGTGGTGAATGTAGTGCTGGTCTGGCAAATATTTGTCTGAGCTTGCTTTTTCTCATTTATTTATTTATTTATTTAGATGGTTGTCTTGCTCTTTGCTTTGATGAGAAGAGGTGCAGGACTGGAAGGAAAGAGGAAAATCCTACTGTTTCATGGACTCATATAGTTCTGGTAGCAAGTGAATATATAGAGTCCATTTAAGAAAAGCTTACCATTTATTTAATAGTTGGGAGGCAAAAATCTAAGATCGAACATGCATTCAAGTCATGGCTTGTGATTTCCTTATGCATTTGATTACACTGGTGCTACATTGCTGCTTGCAGTTGGAGTTTGATGATCTTGAAGGTCTTTGCCAACCTGAGCAATTCTATGATTCTATGAAAATGGGTGAGGCTCTGTGACTGTCATCTGCCAACTTTTTTACTGGGTACTGGTACACAAGTGAACTGCTTTGGCTCTATTTGTGCTTTCTGTGGTTTTTGAATATTTGCTATACATTATTTCCCCCTGTGCTACTGAGTTGTACAAAATATAACAATATAATTTGTAATGTGAATTGTAGAACTTTTCCATTTGTTTCCTTTCGTGCTGAGCCAGAAGTGAAACTGTTGACTTACTTTGTCGCGCTTCACCTGTCACAACTGGGGCAGAGCACAGTCATGTTTAAACCAAATACACACATGGAAATGGCCAGCTAATTACCATCAATATAAAATCATTTTCTCCTTTACAGTAGTTTTATTTATTTATTATGCATATTTATTGTAATCTTCTGGCCAGTGTTCATGATCAATAACTATAAAGGAAGAGGATGTAGAGAAGTCAGGATTTGACTAGAAAAGCCCTGCCAGAATTACCGTAGTTGAATTCAGCCTGAGAAACATAATGTGATCATATTTTTAGCTTTGTTATCCTGTCTTATGTTCTCAGTTATAAAACTTCCTTGAGTATCTGAAGGCCTTTATCTTGTGAAATAGCCTAAGTCTATAACATTACTATTATTCTCAGGATAGCATTGTAATTCCTCTTACACTTGCTGTCCTCTGGCGTAGCTCAGAGCACAAGGCTCCCTGTTCCCTCCTAGTCTTTACTTTACTCCTAGTCTTTACTGTCAACTCTGTTTTCCTTTAAATCCACTGATACTTGTTGCTGCAAAAGTCTCATTTCCTGGAGTTGTATTGTTAGGTGAGAATCTCAGGCTCTGTTTGGAAAGTTCCCAGTAATCTTCAAGTTGAGCTGATTTTGAAAATGCAATACTTATGTGAGCAAAGGCTGAATGAATGAATGTCAGAGGTTTTATTTTCAATTTTTATTCATTCTGATATGTGCTGTGTTTTTTCATGGCTTGAAGAAGGCATTACTGCCATTAAACACCTGACCCAATTCCCACTAGAGTCAAAAGACTATTATTTTGCTGCACCAGGCTCATGAATATGAATTTTGGGTGAAAATTGTTTGTTGCTGTTGTGGAACTCTGCAGTCTTGCATCACCAGTGTCAACAGCTTTTCCTCCACAGTTGTTTTTCACTAATTGTGCTGGCTTCAGAATACAGTGTCTTCAGAGGAGTTGCAGTAGGACTGAGACAAGTGCTTTCTGTTCTACTAAAATACCACATGCTGCAATAGACATGGTGAGAGATATCCATTTAATTGTTAGTGTGTTAGTAGGCCTTGATGCTTTCAGCTTGATCAGTAATCCAATAGGTTCTCTGAACATCTCCCCAAATATTGTCTGAAGAAATGACTCATCAGCTGGAACAAATTCTGTGAAACTTTGATCTTCAACCATCTGACTGGTTCTAGAAAAAATGACTCAAGACTCTGCTGAACCCTTCATTAGGGGTTCGATTTGTACCAGAGGTCAAATATGGGCTTTGCTTTTTGTTTATTCACATGTGCAATGGAGTCAGCAGTACGTTCTCGTAGTGCAATTTATATTCTTTTTCACGAGGCAGGGCATCTGTGTCAAGTCCAGCTCATTTAATATTGTTTGATTTGAAAAACAGTTCACAGGACTGAAGCCTGAATTCTTTCAATCCATGGTGTTCAGAAAAGCTCCCCTTTGCTAAATTTCAGCAGGGGCTGAGTCCTTAATTAAGATATGTCCCCACAGCTGTTGAGAGCTGGCTAAACTTCCCTGCCTTGAGGTCTTAGAAGGAGAGGTGGTCCAGAAACCATGTAGGTACAAGAGTATAGCAAATAAATTCTGCTTAAGGATGTCTCACTCAGAAGTGATCGCCTAAGAAAGTGTCTTACTATTTCCAAAGCATCCCACAGCCTTGGAGTCCCGGCAAAGCCATCGCTGAGCACTGTGCTGCTGCTGATGTAGGTACGCCCTCCAGCTCTTTTGAAATCTCAGTATTCAACTTTATAAATCCCTTGGTGATCCTTGTAAGAAAATGCCTGTGTCAGAGCAAATTATTATTACTACTGACATGATAATAAAAGGTGAAATCAGACATTGCTTAGAAAATTGAATTTCTGCTATAAATGCCACTGTTGGAGCTGCACGTTACACAGTACCTGCTTTTACTCATTTGGTTTAGTACATCGTCTTCAGCTCTACAGCTGGATTTCAGCTCCTTTTTTTTCCTTCAAATAATTGGCAAATGACAGGGTGTGATTACATGGCCATTTACAGTACTTATTAGCATTTCATTTATAACATTATCATATAAAACTGACTTAATTGCCCCTTGGGTGTAAACATTTAAATTTCCTAAATGGCAGCTCAGTGCAATTCTCTGCCACTGAGGAATACAGAATATTACTTCTCAGAAAAGAAAACACAAATTCGTCACAGGCGGCTACATCCACTGTATGTGAAGAAGAAAGAGCTTAAAAGACGCTTTGGCTCCTTGGGAGTATAGACAAGGATAACAGCATAATTTGCATTCAGCTGTTGGTATATATGGTACAGTATTTTGGCTGGATTCTTTGGTTCTTATCTCATCGGAGGGAAGCATTGTCATTTTTTTTTGTTTAATCATTATTCCAAAATCACAAAGTCTAGTGCTGGAATAAGTCCTCGTAGAGCATCCAAAGACTTGCCACTGTATAACTGCTCTCAATAGAGTATTTACTAATGCCTTGCCAAATCTGTATTAAACATATCAAGTGTTAGCTTGGCATTCATTTCTGTTTGGAAATATTCAGGAAGCAAAGCAAGTGTATGTTTGGGGAATTTATTTTTGGTTTTTACTTCTAAATTTCTTTCCAATTCAGTGCCGTTCTTACCTGGTCTGTTACCTGTGTGCTCATTCAGTCAAGCTGGACATGTATTTAGCTACTCTGTCCACATTTAAAGCTCCTTGTGAGAGGCATCTGAAACACTTTAGGGAGCTGTTGCTTTCTACTTAGCAGTGTTTTTCAATTCCCATTCTTAATCTCTCCCATCACACTGCCCCTGCCCTCAAACCTTGGCCATTTTCTTCTGAACCCCATTTTGATAACAGCTTGCTCAAAGCACCAAGCAGTAAGCTAGATGCTTCTGGGGCCATTCTCGTCTGATGCATTGGGACTGGTAGAAAGGCTCCGCTGGACTTAGATCAGGAGCAGAATGACAAACCAGATAGCAAGATAATGGTGCGGAACTCCAAACCCTGAAACATGAGGCTATGTCACAGTGCAAAGAAAGAGAAATTGAAGGCTGACCTTTGGAAGTAACGTTTTTGCTCCTGCAGAGCTGGATGCAAGGGTAAATGCCTCTTTCAGCAAAAGGCTGTGCACACATGAGGTGGGGAGAGGCTGCCTGTAGGAGCCCTGCTGGCCCTGCCACTTTACTGCCTGTGGGTTCAGTGTCCTTCCTGGTGCTAGGGGCCTCTCTCCTGGCCTCACCTCTCCATCTGCTCTCATGATATGTTCGTGCTTTTCTTCCTTCTGGCCAGATATAATCCCACTGTCTTCCTCTGTCATTAGAAAGCCTGCCCTTAGCCTTTCCTGCCCTTGAACTGCTGCTGCCCCATCCCATTTGCCCATTTCTTACTATTCACTTGTGCATCAGGTTTGTGTACCATAGCCAGTACTGGAAAGGTGAAGTGACTTAGACCTATGTGGGGCCACATAGGGGTCACTGAAGTACTTAGTAAGAGACTAGGTCCCATAGACTACAGGAGCAGGAGGAGTGCCCTGGCTCTATAGCCCTACCTATAACGTGCCTTTCCTCAGGGTCAGTCTGACTCTGTTCTAATGCACCATCCAGCACTGGGTCCTAGGAATGAAGTTGGAAAAAGTTCCTCGGAACTTCCATCATTTTCCCTTCCTGCCCCAAGGTAGGGCCATGTAAGCATGGTATCAGCAACGAGCTTCTCCTCTCCTGCTGGGTTTTCAGTGTCTTCTGGGCTTCTTGCAGAAGTCAGGTAAGTTTCTTCTCTTCGATCAAAGACCAACAGTGTGCATTTCCATGGCAGGCTGAGCTAACTGGCTGACCTTGTTTGCATCAGCAAGCTTGGTAATTAAGATTCCTTCTTCCTTCATCTGTTGTCTGAAATAGCTCTATTCATTTTTGGAGTATCTCTTACTGACCTTCTAGGATAACTTATTAAAATCACCACGAGGAGATGGTATCTTTAGGAATAAACCAAAATGTCACTCTGTTGTGCAAGCAGGATGAGGAGGTGAAACAAATTGTTTTTTACAAATGTTGATAAAAATATTTAAAATAAGAAAACTGAAGGTAAGAAAATTATCAGAAGGAAGAAATGTGAAGAGGAAGGATAAAAGAAAAAAGGTAATCCCACTCTGGCCTTCAAATGAAGAGAACCAAAGGTAGTGGCCAAGGTTCCATAGCTCATTCCTAAGGATGCACTGCCACCTGCCAGCTCCAAAGCAAAATGCATACCAAGAAAAAGTGAATTTCGTTCCTAATTGTACTGTTCTGTTCTTTCAGTGCCAGAATTATCACGTGACCTACAGATCCATTCAGAGATAAATATCTTGTTGGGGATTTACATATGTATTTGTACTTCTGCATTTGCTCATTATGCAGAGAAGGGGAACACGTTATGAATGTTGTTATGAACAATTTCAGGAAAAGACACAAATAACAGAGGCATGGAAGGGAGTCATTTTATGTTTCTGGAAGGGATTAAAACTGCAAGATATGAAGGGATTATTAAATGGGAGCAGGAGGAGTGGGTTGCTGAAACTTGAAGGTGACAAATAGCTGAAGGAGAGGAAATATTGCTGCGGGGTGGCTGCCCAAGAGTAGCAGGATAAAATTTCAAAGGGAAACATGAGTGCTGTGTATTAGGAAATGCCTCCTCATACCTAGCTCTATCAAGCTGTGAATAATATCCCAGAGGAAGCTTCTTCACCCCAGGCACTTTAGAACTAGGCTAGAATAAATGCTATGAAATTATTATAGAGTGAAATCCTATAGTGGTAAGAGGATGAAACAGATAATCTAATGGGTTTTTATTTCTTCTCAGATATCTTAGCATCCCTTGTCTTTCATTATGCCACGTGCACAAGTTGTTCGAGTCTGCATACCAGGCAGTACACTGATGTTACTGTGTGTGCTGCTGTCTGGTGTTAAGTCCGTCATACAGCCCTGGTAAGGGATGTGGTAGGTACACCTTTATCCTCCACTTGATGCGCATAGCTTTTTTGATCAATCAAGCCTTTAGCCTTACTTTGGTTTGAGCTTTTCTGTAGCACTGTGTATGGTTGGCTACTGTGAAGGACCTCATATATGCTTTGTTCAGTACATTTTTATTATTTTTCTTAGGAAAAAAGACTCCTGTCATTTGAGACAGTACATCACCTGAAACCTTGTTAAGTTACTGAGTCAAGAGCAATTTAGCAAGCACAATCTAGTTAACTCCTTCTGAAGTGTCATTGTCTTTTCTTGGTAGGGTTGTGTGGGATGGGAAAATTCAGAAATGCCTCTGGAAATCAAACAAGCTTTACGTTTCCCTGATAAACTCTGAATGCTCTCCACCAGGTTGAGATTAAAATAATAGTCTTGTGTACATGACAGACTGAATACCTGTTGTGCTTAATCTTAACACAGACCTTGCGATAAACAGCAAACAAATAAATGATTAATCTCTTGAGAGCTTGATTATGCTTTTGCATTCAAAGGTGAAAATTAATGGAAATAATGGAAGCACGCAGGTGAACACACACTGGGGACAGGGATCAAACTCTGACTGCTATCATCTGGATCACCCCCAAAATATTAACCAGAAAGGTTTGGTTTTTTCCTCCCTCCCTTCTTTCCTCCCTCCCTTCCTCCCTTTCATGAAACTCACTTCTTTTTTTTGTCAAACGAGCTCTGATTTCATGTAATAGCTTCCCGTAACTGTGCCATGTGAGTTGAGTGTGACATTATGAGCCACATGCATTAGTTGTCATCATTACAGTGTGAGCTCAGTTTTTTTCTTTCCCTGTGAAATTGACTGTATCTATTTTCTAAAATATTTTTATTATTGTTTTCCTCCTCAGGAAATATTTCCAAATGAGTAACCAAAGGATTATTTTGAGTCTCCGTTATAGATAGATTAAAAGCCTTCTGTGAGAGTCAGAAGGGCACAGGGTGCAGTATGTGGAAGTTCATGATTAACTTTGCATTTCAAACATAAACAGCGATCAATCCAGAAGACACTTCAAGGGCACAGAAATGAAAGTGTGGTCTTCTGAATGAGTGGGTAACAGAAGGCACATGGTAGAGCATGTGCAGGTTAAAGCTGGGACTGAGGAGTAATTCATTGTAATCTACCTTAGAAGTTGTTTTGAGAATAGGGCAGCTGAGAAATGAGATGGTCCTTGCTGAAGAAAGTTTTCATTAACTTTCCTTCAGGACAGAGCGACTGGATGATGAGTGGCTGAGCAAGGAAGGGTCAAGTCAGTGAAGAAAGGTGCCACAGTAGGTGGGAAGAATGAGTAGGGTAGAAACTAAAGTAGCTATAGAGGCTGAATGATACACTACAAGGAAGAACAAATCATACAAAATGATTTGTTGCCACTATTTTGCCTTCTGGGTGGAATATTGTATGGATTGAAATGCTAGAAAAATTAACACTTGATGAATATAGAGTATTTGGTACAGCTTTCTTCTGCCTTGGTTATGCCAAATGTTAACTTATTAACCTATCCAGGAGACTGATTTATTTGTAGTCCCTGCAGGATAGGAGCAAAAAAACCCAAACAAACAGAATAACAGCCTCATTAATCCCTTTTAAAGTGGGTTAAACCTATGTAGTTCTATTTCTTAACAAACAAGGAAATTATATTAAAAGTTTGAACTTTATGTTGTTTAATCATTTCCGTTCTTTCACTCCTTTTGCATGTTTGAAAGAAGAAATTAAAATAATCAAGTCTTTATGAGAGTTATTTTCAACAACGTTTTTGTTTAGAATTTTCCCACCAGCTCTACAAAGCTCTTCAAGGTTCCAGGTTCTTAGAATGATCTTCCAGCATCTTCTGTGTTTGCCTAAATGTAGAGATAAAAAAAGAAAACTTAGTTCTCTTAGAAATGCCCTTTGGGACTAATTACACTCATTTGACTAGACTCCAGTTAGATCTGAATTATAGTCATGAATAAGTTAGATCTTAATTAAAGTCGTGTTTGGGTGCAAAAGGCGAAGTCATACATGCAAAGAAGCTGCTTTGTAATATGCGAGAATTAGTGTTCGTAATAATTTGTGTATGAGATTTGGATTTCAGTCTATTCTTCATATTGCTCTCTCTGGTGGCTTACCCATACAATAGTACATCCTGCTCCTGTTTCCGTATTTGAGTACTCTCAAAGTAATAAAAGATAAAGTATAGATAAATAAATTAAAAAAAACACCGAAGTGACTCATTCGATTATCATCAATATTTAAGGAGATATTTAAGTGTGAAGACCTTATTAGGTTTTTTGACAGTGTCTATTGGGAATACATTGGAAAATTAACAGTATTACAGTGTAATAGAATTACTGCATATTGCCAGGATTTCCCAGAAGGACAGCCTATTTACGTGTTTTTTTCCAGTTCTTCTTTGTGCTGATCTTTCCCATAAACTTACCAACAACCCATGCATAAATAATACTAAGTACTTTTAAAACAATGTTGCATGTGGATAGCCATCAGCCCTTGCTTTGCAATGGTATATAGACATTCAAGAGGCCATTGCAAAGACGTCAGACTGGAGGAAGCCCTTCTTGCCCCGACAAGCTGGTTAGGAACAGATGTCATCCACTGGAAGGAAATACAAAACTCCACATTGAGTTTCACAAGTTGCATCAGAAGAGCATCAAATCATCCTCTTCTGGCTTAAAGTGTGTCCTGGGGAAAGATCTACTCCATGCAAGGAGGGAAGATGGTGATAAAGCATATTATTAGGAACAGAACTTGCATAAGGCCCACTGATTTACACAGAGCTGAAGGAGTGACAGGCATCCATCACCTCAAACGCGGGATGTCTATGCAGAGTGACCAGATGTCTCTCACCAAGCAAGAATGGCTGTTGCTGGTAAGTGACTTTATTTCTTCTCTTCTTAATCTTCTTGCTGCATGGTGATCTAAGCTGCGATAGGCAAAATACCAGTCCTGTTCAGCACAAGCTAGCATGCAGAGAGACACAAAGTCCATCAGGCTCCTTTAATAGGAAATGTTTTCTGCAAAATGTGTATGAACACTTTTGGTGATGAAGTGTCTTTTATATTTTGTGTCCATTTTGTCTTTTTTTCCCCTTTTCTTATTCCTAATGAAAATATTCTTAGGAAGTCAAAGTATTTTCTTTTCATGCTCTGTAAGGAACATGCTATTTCTTGAAAAAAGATGCCATGAGAGAGAGAAAGGTTTGAAATGGCAATGAGCCTCTTTGATAGCACTCTGAATTATCTATTTTTTCTTTAATTGGAGATGGATTTTTTTGCATTCCTACTTTTTGCATTAGGTACACTGTTTATGTAGAGAACAATCCAGATGGGCAGGATGTATTTGGCCATGAATAAGTGACTGAGCAGAAGGGTGAATTTTCTGTGTTTGACTCCTCTAGATAAGGACTGAGCCTGGCTTCCTGCTGAATAGCCCTGAAGATCCTGGATTTGGCCCTCGCAAATGCAGCACCCAGAAGGTAGTGGGGATTGCAGGAGATCGTCTTGGAAGATGGGTAAGGTTCACAGGTGGCTACCAGCTCTGGAGCCAGCTCAGGACTTGAATCTAAGGGCCGTTTCAGACTCTGAAGTTGCTTGTAGCACACTTAATGGATCAAACTGAATGTATGCTATACCGTGTTTTAGAAATATTTTTTAATGGTTTGTGGCTAAAACTTGTGTTTGTTTTATTGCTGAGGAGGTTGATGCTGATGTGTTATTAAGTAGGACCAACCAAAACCCTCCAGACACAAGGAAACCAGTTTATGAAGAACTGCATACGGACTGAGGTGAGGTAACGGGATGCTTATAACTCTACAGTTGTTGCACTGAGTGCCAGCACTGTACACAAACACAGAAATGCATGCATAGACATCACTCTCCATTGCTTGCTGCACTGTTAATGGTTATTTGAAACCACTCAGTGACTCAAACATTGAGGGTGAGGCTGTGTAAGTCGATCTGTTTTAGTGCTTTACACCAGCAGCGCATAATGACATATGAGGAGGGCAAATCACGATCGATTAAAACTGCAGCAAGAGAATTTGTGATAAACATCTATACAAACTTTTAACAATAAGAATAGTTAAGTGCTGAAGTTGTCTATCCATAGACCTTCTGAAAATCTTTTTTTTCTATAGATTTTAAGGACAGATGAGACGCATAAGGAATGATTTTGGTTGAGTAGACCTGTGCTTAGCTAGAAGATAGATTAAAGAACCTCCAGAGATCTTAATACTCCTTTAAATTGTTCAAGGAAGTTATTCACACAATACCAAGTGTAGCTCTTTATGCAGGTTTGGACTCCATATGTAAAATATTTTAGGAAGTCAGTAGATAACAATATAGAAAGTTTGTTCATATTGGCAAAGGTAGAAAAATGTAATTTCCGTTAACGTGAATAAATCCCAAGTAAAACTTGGGTCTGATATAATTAGAACACATTTATGCTTGTTTTCCAGTCATGGTCTGCTAAACAGCTATTACTTTGAAAGATAGGTCCAATGTCAATTTTTTTCTTTCTTCCTTTCTCTTCCTTTCTCTTCCTTTCTCTTCCTTTCTCTTCCTTTCTCTTCCTTTCTCTTCCTTTCTCTTCCTTTCTCTTCCTTTCTCTTCCTTTCTCTTCCTTTCTCTTCCTTTCTCTTCCTTTCTCTTCCTTTCTCTTCCTTTCTCTTCCTTTCTCTTCCTTTCTCTTCCTTTCTCTTCCTTTCTCTTCCTTTCTCTTCCTTTCTCTTCCTTTCTCTTCCTTTCTCTTCCTTTCTCTTCCTTTCTCTTCCTTTCTCTTCCTTTCTCTTCCTTTCTCTTCCTTTCTCTTCCTTTCTCTTCCTTTCTCTTCCTTTCTCTTCCTTTCTCTTCCTTTCTCTTCCTTTCTCTTCCTTTCTCTTCCTTTCTCTTCCTTTCTCTTCCTTTCTCTTCCTTTCTCTTCCTTTCTCTTCCTTTCTCTTCCTTTCTCTTCCTTTCTCTTCCTTTCTCTTCCTTTCTCTTCCTTTCTCTTCCTTTCTCTTCCTTTCTCTTCCTTTCTCTTCCTTTCTCTTCCTTTCTCTTCCTTTCTCTTCCTTTCTCTTCCTTTCTCTTCCTTTCTCTTCCTTTCTCTTCCTTTCTCTTCCTTTCTCTTCCTTTCTCTTCCTTTCTCTTCCTTTCTCTTCCTTTCTCTTCCTTTCTCTTCCTTTCTCTTCCTTTCTCTTCCTTTCTCTTCCTTTCTCTTCCTTTCTCTTCCTTTCTCTTCCTTTCTCTTCCTTTCTCTTCCTTTCTCTTCCTTTCTCTTCCTTTCTCTTCCTTTCTCTTCCTTTCTCTTCCTTTCTCTTCCTTTCTCTTCCTTTCTCTTCCTTTCTCTTCCTTTCTCTTCCTTTCTCTTCCTTTCTCTTCCTTTCTCTTCCTTTCTCTTCCTTTCTCTTCCTTTCTCTTCCTTTCTCTTCCTTTCTCTTCCTTTCTCTTCCTTTCTCTTCCTTTCTCTTCCTTTCTCTTCCTTTCTCTTCCTTTCTCTTCCTTTCTCTTCCTTTCTCTTCCTTTCTCTTCCTTTCTCTTCCTTTCTCTTCCTTTCTCTTCCTTTCTCTTCCTTTCTCTTCCTTTCTCTTCCTTTCTCTTCCTTTCTCTTCCTTTCTCTTCCTTTCTCTTCCTTTCTCTTCCTTTCTCTTCCTTTCTCTTCCTTTCTCTTCCTTTCTCTTCCTTTCTCTTCCTTTCTCTTCCTTTCTCTTCCTTTCTCTTCCTTTCTCTTCCTTTCTCTTCCTTTCTCTTCCTTTCTCTTCCTTTCTCTTCCTTTCTCTTCCTTTCTCTTCCTTTCTCTTCCTTTCTCTTCCTTTCTCTTCCTTTCTCTTCCTTTCTCTTCCTTTCTCTTCCTTTCTCTTCCTTTCTCTTCCTTTCTCTTCCTTTCTCTTCCTTTCTCTTCCTTTCTCTTCCTTTCTCTTCCTTTCTCTTCCTTTCTCTTCCTTTCTCTTCCTTTCTCTTCCTTTCTCTTCCTTTCTCTTCCTTTCTCTTCCTTTCTCTTCCTTTCTCTTCCTTTCTCTTCCTTTCTCTTCCTTTCTCTTCCTTTCTCTTCCTTTCTCTTCCTTTCTCTTCCTTTCTCTTCCTTTCTCTTCCTTTCTCTTCCTTTCTCTTCCTTTCTCTTCCTTTCTCTTCCTTTCTCTTCCTTTCTCTTCCTTTCTCTTCCTTTCTCTTCCTTTCTCTTCCTTTCTCTTCCTTTCTCTTCCTTTCTCTTCCTTTCTCTTCCTTTCTCTTCCTTTCTCTTCCTTTCTCTTCCTTTCTCTTCCTTTCTCTTCCTTTCTCTTCCTTTCTCTTCCTTTCTCTTCCTTTCTCTTCCTTTCTCTTCCTTTCTCTTCCTTTCTCTTCCTTTCTCTTCCTTTCTCTTCCTTTCTCTTCCTTTCTCTTCCTTTCTCTTCCTTTCTCTTCCTTTCTCTTCCTTTCTCTTCCTTTCTCTTCCTTTCTCTTCCTTTCTCTTCCTTTCTCTTCCTTTCTCTTCCTTTCTCTTCCTTTCTCTTCCTTTCTCTTCCTTTCTCTTCCTTTCTCTTCCTTTCTCTTCCTTTCTCTTCCTTTCTCTTCCTTTCTCTTCCTTTCTCTTCCTTTCTCTTCCTTTCTCTTCCTTTCTCTTCCTTTCTTCTTTTTTCAGGAGTTCTTTTTATCCAACCTTGCAGTAGAAGATTGGAGGCAGATGAACAGTATACAGTGCTTTGCATATTTCTCAGAGAAATGAAAAAGAATACAATGTACTCGATATCATCATCTTCAGGTACATCACAACAGCTGCAAAGAACAAGGGCCTTGGATGGAAAATTTACTTTATGGAAGATTGAAATAGATGTATATTTTACCAAGTGAAGTAAGGATTAGCTATTAGAAAAACTCAGATATTTAGTACAGAATAATGCTTAATTCTTGAGAAAGATGTGGGCTTTCGTCACTGAAAACCCTAGTGTGGAGCAGTAGCCAAGATGGCTTCTCAAAGTTTCTTCTTGTCTTTGGTAGTTGATGTATGCTTTTGTTGTATTGTTTTTCAAATGAACCATACACAGTATAATAGCCTTAAAATACAGTCACATAGATACGGCAGTAGATATACAACTATGATGCTGTTGTTCCTGTGGAAACAGCAGAGCATGCAGCAGGGCAGGAGATGACTCTTAACTAATTATAACAGTGATGCCTACAAAGTTCACGCACAAGCAGGCATACCAAATGCCACCTGCTTCATTGACAAAGGTATAAATGCTTGATGTTGGTACAGAACTTTCATCTGAGGATCTCAAAGTATCTTACAAAGTGGAAGTAGAAAGTGACGTTATTCTAATTGCACAGTTATGTGAGCAGGATTACCACCTGCCTTAATTGAATGCTGATTTTGTAGCCTGGTGTCTTCCCAAAGATATGTTCCTTACTTAGGGCTCTTCCATGTGGGAGTGTTGTTTTGTTTAACCCTTCCACGAATACTTAGATGTACAAGTCTTCAGTTTTGCCGCTGGTTGTGTATAAACCCACATATTTTACTAGCTGAAATTCTTTACAGTGTGGGTGTGTTACAGCTTGCTGTTATAGAATATATTTATAGAAGAACATGTGCATCCAGTATAGCTGCTTTTTTATGGTCACACCACTAACTATGCCACTGAAGTGAAATATTTACCTTGATATGAGGTAGTTTATGTTCTCAAGAATGAGTTTTGCTTCCAGACAATAATACCTGGAGATACTTATGTGAATAGTTCTGTGTAAAGTGCCACCGATACTGAACTAGTGTATTTCCCCTCATTTTACATTGAAGCAAATGACTTTGCATGATGATTTCTGCCAGCACGGCTGTAGTGTACTTGGGGAATACACAAGTGTATCACCCCTCCCTTTATAGAAATAAATTCCCAGTCATTTTACTATACTTTTAGAATCCTGATGTGGAGAGCAGGTACCATTTTGCTGGGCACTGAATAACCATGCAGCAGAAAAGTCAAGACTGAATATGTCAGCAATGAACTCATATCCACTCCACTTGCATCCTTTTCAATATCTGCCAAAGCCAAAGGGCGTGTAAGATGTCAGAGTGCTACATGGAGGCCATATAAATCTGTATTTGGACACTAATAATATCTTCAAAACTTCCTTTCAGCAAGTCATTTTTCATCCTGCTCTCATTTTTAAAATTCACTCTGCAAGTGAGATAAGAGGATATTTTTTTTCCCTCTTAAATTATGACAGTTAAAAATAATCTCTGCCATCTCTGTACACATGGGGCTTTATTTTTTGTTTTTTTATTTTTATTTTATTAGTAGTATTTCCCCGCCCCCACCCCGGGAAAGCAATTATTTTGTGTTTGTAGAAAAAGAAGAGATTGGAGGCAAGAGAAAAAGCAGCGCTAGTTAACCTGAGGCAATGCACAGCCAAGCAGCAGCAAAACGAACTTCTCCTCAGTGCTAGTGCCAAGTGTCTCAAGCGATAAACCTTCAGGGGCCATTAGGTGGAAACCAAGCATCCTTTTAAAGTTTCCCGTTTTATTAAAAACAGTAAATATAGTTGAACGTCTGATTGTAAATGATTTCCCCCCTCCACTCTGCAGGTAAAAGGAAGATTTCGAAGGGCATCTGGTACTTGGATTCAGAGGAACCAATTTCAGAATGGTTTGAGGCAGCAGCTGCACTTGTGATCAGACAGGTCAGTGACATTAATATTGTTTCAATGCATATTTAAAGACTCTCTGACCTACATACAAATATTTTCAGGCATGCACGTTCTTATTCTAGCTGGAATCTTTTATGTGACTGGAGTGACCTGCATCTTTTTCCACAAAGGTGCTACTCCCCCTGTTTTTGGCTGAGTATAGGATTTGGAAGATGCTCATATGAGTTACTCTGAGGTATATTTGATAGGGAAATACTATTTCAGCTATCTTGAAGCCAGGTACAAACTTGAGTTTTGTTCACCAAATACATCAGCCTATATAAACCAAAGAGAATATCCAAGGAGACAGCTGCCATTCAGAGAAGGGCAGAAATGGTGGTAGCAGGTGCTCTTTCTTCTTTGTGTTGGTAGTGTGGACAGCGATATTTGGGGATGTAGCAGAGAGGTAGTCAAATCACATTTGTCCGATTTAGATCAGAGATTGAGGTAGCCTGGGAGAAATGTCCCTGTTGCATCTGTTATGCCTGCACAGATGCTAGAGAAATGACTTTATATGAGTGTTAATTGGGCTGTTCACTAGGACAATTCTGTTATAGTCCATGCTCTGTAACGAACACAGAAGAGCTGCTGAGACAGCTCTGGCAAGTGTCAATTACTAAGCCACATGGGCAGGGTTATATAGTAATTTCCTCCGGCAATCTGTGTCAGTCAAGCCTTTGTCTTATTAAACAGGCAAGAAAATGGTTGTGATTTGCTAACAATTTGGAAAAGAACAGGAGTTTTCCAGTTCAAGAGGCTTATTTTATTTCCTTTCTCTGCAGAATGGTGTTTTGACTGTGGTGGGAGGACGTGGGTCTGTCTTGAGCTTTTAGGTTGGCAGGGATGGCTAAAGGAGCCTGCCTGTCTCTGGGGCTCAGCAGCAGTGACCATCCTTCTCCAGATGCCTGCTGTCTCAAGGATTACAGTATGGATGTACATACTTGCTCAGATGAAATGGGAACAATCTTTTCATCTAGGTGAGCTTCCAAGGGGAAAGCAGCAGAGTCATAACAGAAGTATAGAATAACTTAAAAGACTGATGCTGTTCCATTCTGCACATACAGATCCTCATAAAATGCCCTCTTTGCAGTAAATAAAATTAGCTCAAAGCTTTTAAATCATGTAACTGAATGAGAATTTGTTTGGCATTTTGCTTCCATTCACCAAAGCAGAGAAAACAAATTTTGACAGATGTATTGTTGAACCCTGTTAGCATTGAGTGTGGTTCTGCTAGAGGATTGCACGAGACTTAGAACTTAAATGGAGGTTGCTGAAGCTAATGTGTTGTCCCAAAAGGTTTCGTCTATGTATTGATCATAACACCCTGAGGAAAACAGAGTGGACAATTGGTTTGCTTTCCAGGACTTGTGGGTAGAGGACTTTTAACTTGGCCTGGCATCTTGTCTTGCCAATAAATTAGTTAGGAACAGTTCCACAGTTAGTTAGGAACTGTGGAAGAATTGTCCTCTGCTTCATGACAGAGATAGGTGAGAGAACAGAGTTGCTTGGGGTGGGTTACAGAGTAATTTATTCAGAAGAAAACAGGAGGCAAGGCTGGGAGAATCAGAAGAATGATGAAGTGAGGATATGAGACATCCTGAAAGGAAAGTTAGTAACAGCTTCATGGAAGACAAGCTGTAGTTGTTGAGTGTCAGGGAGAATTTTACTTACCTTTGTTTGTAGAGCTGTTGATAGAGATAGGACTGGAAATCAGAAGACCTCCCTTGAGAGAAAGGAAAGAAATTATTACAGCCATTCATGTTTCAAGCAAAGCCTGAGTTGTGCTTCATCTGATAACCACGTAAGTGAGTGGCAGTCAAAAATGGAACAATTTTTCCATATTGATCTGAAGCAGGTCATGAGATTGCACTGCAAAATCCTCACAAAAATATTAATTTAAAAGTATGTGCAGTGTCATGGGAAGAGCAAGTGGAAAACGATGATACATGAGCAGCTTCAAATACCAGTGTGTGATCTGATTACCAATGGTTCAGGCAGATCCCTCTACTGTGTAGGGAATTTCCTCTGCTTCACATAATCATGAGAGGCTTTCCCATTAGGCAGAAGTAATGCTGCAGGAACTTGTGAAGTGTTCATTAAGTACAGTAAAGGCAGGCGTACGCTAAGGTGGAACTTTGTAAGCGATTGAGTGTCACTTTGATGGATAGACTGTAGTGAGTTACACTCAGTAAATCCTTGTGATCTATATGTGCATTGTCATTCAGAATGAATTATTATTCCTTACTAAAGTGCTACTGGGAGACTAAGAAACGTCTCCTCATTGTGCATTGTTGTATCCTGGGTTACTGAGTCGGACATCCTGAATGTGCTCTCGCTGTACACAGAATCCAGAGAGATCTGGATCACTGTGAACGATGTCTGAGAGCTCCTGAACCTCTCCTTCAATGCTATTTTCTAGGCCAGTGTTCAGTCATTATAGCACATGCAATGGGAAGAGTATGAACCAGAGAAAAACATCATTTAAAAAATAAAAATAAAATTGAAGGATTGAAAATGACATAGGATTAAAGTAGAGCCCAGTTCAAATTTGTAAATTTCACTAGCGTCATCATATTAGGCTTAGATACAAATTAAAAAGATGTTGAAGAAATAGATTCTTGAGCAGATATGAAAGGGTAAGAAGATAACAAAGCATAGGGACCTTCCACATTTGCTTGTAATTGAACCGATATTTTTTAGCTTGATGATGTCTGAGAGCAAAGCTAACTATACGACTTCAGACTCAGATATTGGGATTCGTGTATGATCTCACTTAGACTTCATCATTAGACATTGTACTTTAGCCCTACTCATGAGCATGACTAGGATAAAAATGAGCTTACTTGTTTTCTAATTGCTGTCATTGGACTATGGGTAGAAAACAAGCAGAACAGATGCAGCTTTCAGGGTCAGAAAGAGTTGTGTGCTGATCATGTCAGTGTATGATATAAAATCATACAGTATTGCAAAATCTAGCCACCTAATTTTCTGAGATCAGTACTAATTTAAAAAAATCAAATTGAAATAGAAAGCAGCTAAAGAATATCCAACTATTTCTATGATCATAACTCCTTGCAGCAAAGGACATGTTGTGTTTGAATTGGCAATCACTCAGTGTACAGCTTCAAGGCTGCTGAGAAAACTATTCAACCTTTTTAAACAGAAATGCATTTATTATTCTTCCTCCTATTTAGCACAAAACAGCCTCAACAGATATGATACGCTAATAATGCTGCTGGATGAGGTCCAAAGTAAAGCTACAAGTACTGAGTGCTATAATCCAGATATCCGAGTGTGACATTTTAGTTCACATAATTGTCTTCATTGCTCCATTTTTCCATGTATGTAGGCATGCAAAGACCCCAGGTTCATTGTAAGAACAAGGTGGGGAAGGAGAGCTAGGCTCCCATCTTGGATGCCTTGCATGGTATAAGATGTTTGGAGAGGAGCAGAATGGAAGAACTGGCCTAGAAGAAACATGCAGATATTGTGGAACCGTCTTTTTGTAAACCTGTGCTTTTATAGCATCACCAACTGCTTTTGTTGTCAGTAAAAGGACATGGAAAAGTATTACCCAGCTCTCAGGCTTTGTACCTGTGCTGAAGTGAACAGTGGTGGAAGGTGATTGCTAGAATAGCTCTTTAGCCTGGATCACTGACTGTGGCTCTATATAGCTGGTTATGTTGTCTTTCTTAATCTGCTTCACGCTATTTTTAGCTTGTGACTGCGAAAATGCTAGCAGTTTGCCTGAGTCGATTTTCAAGAAAAGACAGTGACAGAGAGAGAATTTCTGCCAATCTTCTTAACTTGCACTGAAAGCTAACAGTTTCTTGGGTGTCAAGATCATACTGAGGGGACAAATGGCTGCAAAGCATGCTCTTCACACAAACTTCCTTCTGGCTTGTGTGACTCACTGCAGAAAAATACCCAGATTTAGAAGGTATGGCTCAAGTATTGTCCTATATTTTACACTGCCCATCTAACCTTGCTGTTTTGCTATCGCTTTCCCCATTCACTGTCTTTCTGAAAAGTATTCTTCTTTTGGCTGGTGGATCTCTTGTCATGGTTCTTCCTGTGACCTTGCATCTAATTGTTCCTTATTGCTGAAAAGGTGGAAAACCAGATTGACAGGTCATCATATTTGGGCTCCTTCCTAAAGAAGGACTCTCTTTCTGGCTTTAACATTCTGGTGAAGAAGGAATGTGACCCTCCCTTTTTGGTTTGTCCAAAAAGGGTTTGGGTGGGTTCCAGCCTTCTTTCCCAAAAACCTCTTAGGAAGGAGGAATGAATAGAAAGTCTCTGGCCCCAGGAAAACTCACCTTAGGAAGCAAAAGTTTCCTGTAGTTTCAAAAAACTTTCTTCCCTTCTTACCTTGCCAGGCATTTGTTTAAGGTGTATTGTATATTGCTGCAGGAAAAACAGAGTTGCTCCGTGACACTGAACTTGCTCTGTAGGTACTTGTTTCATGATCAGCATGCAGTATCCATCTAGGATGAAAAAACCCAGGAGTACATGCATGAGAAGAAGCAATGGTTCTTCTGTAGGACCTGCAACAATTTACCTGCAGTGTGCCTGTGCTCTGAACATAAGAATTAGGTTTTATTTTATTCCAATTATTTCTGATGCTGTGGACAAGAGATGCTCATAAATAAATAAGGTGGCCAATAATGGTAGTTTTTCTTCGGATTTAATGGCTTGTGCTAATTACCTGGGGCCTGTTTAGTTTTACTTCAGTGGGAATGAAACAGGTACAAAGATCACAGCTCTTACATTACTCTGTTTCATTAAACAGAGAGAGATTCCATTTAGCAACAAACACCTTAAAGGAAAACAATGCCGGAGGAAACAAAATTATTTCAGTGCTCATTTACAACATGGCTTCAATACAGTGGTCTAATTAAGATGGTTATCTGCTGGTAAACAAACATAGCTGACTCCTGTACAGTAGATAGGGGAATTTAAGGAGAAAATGTATTGATTGAGTCTGGAGGAAGAGCTACAGCTCAGCAATACCCTTGATAAACATACGTTTCTCTGTCTCTTTCTTTTACATTGAGTAGATCTGATTGTGTGGGAACAACTTTTTTCCCCCTCATTTGTTGTCTTTTTTTTCCTATCAGGCTTTTCTGTGAAAGACTTTACAGTGATGGATTGACAACACAGGTCAGCCAATTCAGCTCTTCAGTGAATCACTTTGCTTAATTCCTTATTCTTTGATTCTGTCAGCTCTAAAATCACACTTTTGTTGTTGCCCAGATTGAAATTTTTCTGTTAATCCCTGCTGTATGAGTTAAGGTTTGTGCAGATGGTGGCAGTGCTGATCAAACTGACACTTAATAGTTGTTTTCTCTTTTCTAAAGCCAAACAAAAGCATGTTAAAGAGGAAGTGGGCACCTATTATGATTTCAGTGGCTTTAATTGCTCCTCCGCATATAGAATAAAAGCCCTTCTGCTGCCTCTATCTCTTGTCTAATTTGAAAAAAATATTAAGTAAAACCTCCCCAGAAACTTGTGGCTGGAACTGTTGACTGGCTTCAGTCAACAGAAGCAATAACTTTCTTCCATGCAGTGGCAGAGATTTTAGTTTTAGTTGAAAGGCCTAGGAGCACCTCAGGAATCCTGAGGAAAGGCTGCACAAGGATGTTGCAGAAGGCATCTACTGAAACCATCCTGGTATTGTGCATCAGAAAATTGTCCACGGTAGCTTCTTTTCACTTGGGTAAGTTCATTACATAGTCTCTTGTAAATGAACAAGACATCCCACCTATGATTTTCTCATTTTTGAAATAAACTCTAGATGTATCTGACTCACTCACGCAGAAATATCCAAACTGTTTGTAAACAAATGAAGTAGACTAGAAAGAAACAGGGCAGTAAGGTACAAAAAAAGTAAAGCTTTATTTAGTATGGCCTTCCTTTATCCATAATTTGTGTTACTGATGCGTGTGTTATGGAATAAGTCACCTGGGAAGCTGCAGGAAGTACCTCTGGTCAATGGATGCAAGTAAAGTAAGGAATCTGGCTAAGCTCAGTTTTTGAAGAGGATATCATCATGAGGGCTAGTCAACGTGCACCAGCCAACTCTGAAAGTCATGAGACTTTCTCCCACACTGCAGTTCCTATTGTTCTCATTTCCATTAATTTATGGTCACTAATACCTGGAACCTGAAGCTAATTCAATGTGATGGCAGACAGACAGCTAAGTGGTATTTCTGTGTGAGAAAGGGTCTAAACTATTTGGCCCAGACATCCAGCTGAGATGTAGGGAGTTCTATGTTATTTAATTGACCGCTTATAGGCCATAAATAATAATCCAGGATGTAGCTGTGTAATGACTAGCCCATAGACAGAATCCATATGTTGAAATATGCTTGCATTAATTTTTTGCCAAAGACCTTTGAATAATGAGCAAATTAGTAAAAATCAAAGTTCTTTCTGGATAATTTATGAACAGGAACAAAATGAGGTAAGTTATAAACTGCAAATAGTTCTTCCAACATTACTCACTGGTCTGTAGAATTCAATCAATGCTGTTTTATTTTATTTTATTTTTTTCTTTCAAAAGGCAGTTTAAGTTAATCCAGTTCCACTTGCAGAGTGGACACAGTCAAAGAGAGCAGATGGTTAAGGAGATGCTGTGCAATAGCTAGTCAAAGGGATACAGTTGATGTATGTAAAGATTTTGCCTGTTTGTGTATATGGCATCTCTTTCCTACAGAGGCTTTTGGACACCATCCAGCAAGCATAGAGGGAAGGCCACAGGGACAAGTTCTATCTGCAATTTGGATTACAGTGGCAGATCAGACTCTGAGCAGGAGATACAAACACAAATGTGGTCACATCTGGCAGGGGAACCTGAGGAGCCAAAAGTTTAAAGACAGCTGTTAAAAAGCCTGGCTGAGAATTGGCAGTAGGGAAGGAATGTAAGACCATCAGCTAGTGAGTACTAAATCTGAAAAAGAGGCGATCTGGAGACCACATGTTAAATGATGTTTTCCCCAAAGCAGCCATTGTGGCAGATTGAAGAAAGACAACTTGTAAAGCTGTGTCCTTGGGTATACAAAACAAGAAAGGAATTACCTTCCTGTTTGTCCCTCATGTCTTCCTCTGGCAGCTTTTTCTCCTCCCAGCAACTTCAGCTGAGGATGCACGGACTTTTGACCCACCTGCTGAGCAGTTTGCCAGCCTCACACTCAATCTCACACTGCTTGTCAGAACCCTGACCTCTGGCACCCGTATTGGAGTATCTGGTCCTGCAGCTGATGAGATCATTAGGCTGCTTTAAACATGAAGTAGCCGGAACCATTGCAAAGTACAGGGTGTTAATGAACGCTTATGCACACAGAATATCCAGTCTAAGTTTCCAAGGGCCAGCAGTTTTAAAAGGCTTACAAACAAGCTCTCGTTAAGGACTGTTGCAGCATTTTCTTGGCAGAGATAAAGTTGTCTCTGAAGTACCACAATCTGCTACATGAACACAATGAGCAATTTGCTAATGCTTCTTCAAAACCTTGTGTTATCTCTTCTTTTGTATTCTAGGCTTCACCTTGAAGAGCTCTTGGCATTTTTTCTCATCTCACTCCAAGACTTTACAGTCTGAGTTCTCCTTCCCAAAGCAAGTTGATCCATGCAAGAGAACTTCTGCTGCTGGACTGTTCTGAGTGAGGCATGGATGTAAGGTAGACCCTCTGTATGGACGGTACAATATTGCTTTTAGTTCAAGCATGCAGCATGTTTTTTAGCAAATACGATCATTAGATATTTTATTGGTCTGGTGCTTGATAGATTTCAAGTCTGACCTGCACAAGTCTTAGCCTTGTTTTTCAGTCAAATGAAATGCATTCAGTACCTTCAGGCCTTGAACCTCCTGCTTCTCAAAGAGCACCATTAATATATGAAAACATCATATCCTCTGCATATGAAGACACAGGCCTGCTCTAAAGAAAATCTTCCAGAGCTGGCATACTTCTGAGCTCCATGAGAGCAGCTTTGTCTAGAAGGGTCACAGATAATCTTTAATGTTTTGCAGATTTCAGATTTTTGCATATATTTGGGGAAATCATGTTTTTCACCAAGCATCTGAGAAAGTAATGCATCCATAAAAGAGACGATGCTAAAAACATACAGGACTTTTTTGAATCCTTCCTAAACATACCGTGCATTTTCAAGACTATGCTCCAGGGTGTATTGCTCCAGCAGTGTGATGAAAAGCAGTTTCTGTGATTCATCTTTGCTTGCTTTTCCAATACTACTCAAATAACATTAGTTCATGGTAGAGCAAATCAATGTGAATCCACAAGCACGTCCTCCTGAATGGTTCCAGTGTGTGCTGTAGGAGAAGTCTCCTGAAAATGAAGATATCTAACTTACCTCTCAATTCAGCGTCAGTTACTCTGACAGCGCTTGTCAGAATCCAGCTGCTTTGGGAACAGGCACCTCTAGTTTGAAAGCTGCTGAGTGTGTCGTCCTCCACTGATCTTCTACAAGTGACTCCTCATGCCAGCAGCAAACACACACATTGCCTGCCCATCCTGGTTTAAAAGGAGAACATACAGACTTCAGCACAACATTTTCCATCTATGTGCCCTTCTTCATTGCTCTCTGTTGTCCTCCAGTGCTGTCAGATGTTGAGCAGCGACAGCCAGTGGCATTTAAATGTTGACTTGCTGAAGTAAATATCCGTGTTGTCATTTGTGGAAGACTGAAGGTGTTATGCTTTGAGAAAAGAGGCATGTGGCTGAATAGCAAGGTATGCGGCTGGCTGAAGAATGAATACAGAGACAAGTGCAAGAAGCAGATTGAAAAATAGAAAGTGGTATTTTCATTATTTTAGCTCTTAGATTGGTAGTATTCATCTGTGGATGCCAGTTCCTGGAAGCAGTATCAGTTTCATGGGGTACCTTAAAGCAAGCAGTTTCATCTGGTCTTGAGTGAGGGAAGATGTAGTCATGCAGGAGCTACTGCATGTTTCATTCTCATCTGAGTGCCTGAAATGATCTCAGATTTAGTCAAAAGCTTGTCTTTTGGTCACTGACTGACCACCTGAAATAAACCAAGAAGATGTAACTGTGGCATTGAGCAGTAACTAGAATCAGGCTCAGCCTTCTCTGTTGTATCCCATTGTGGTGTTGTAGTTCAGAGGTCATGCTTTGACAGCTATGGGAGCTGGATCCCAGTTTAGGGCTTCTCCTGATTTGGGATAGATGCATAAAGGGGTCAGAATCTGGCTGGGCTGCTGCTGGGACCTCTGTAGTGGGAGAAGACATGCATAGCAGCTCAAATCCAGCAGCAGCGCAAGTGACAGCCTGCTGATGCCTGGGACATGATAAGCTAAAGAAAATGGTTGACTTCAATGGAAATCCTGTGCTGCTCCCAGAGCCTGGGAAGAAGGCAGAGAGCTGGGAGTCAGAGGTACAGAACAGAACATAAAGGATGGGAAAGACTCCTCCAGAGTTTTCTGGAAGCTGAAATCTTCATGTGACACTGGTAGATTAAATTAAAAGCAAAGACCTAGAATATACATCACTACCCTCCAAAATTCTTGCATTTTTACAAATGAGGGGAAAGAAACAGCTTACACCTGGAGGGAATGGCAAGGACAAAGTTTAAATGATCAAAGATTCTGTGAGATCTTGCTATGGCCATTACAGCTCTGCTTCAGGGAGGAGAGAGGAGTCAGGAAGAGATATATAGGAAGAGTTCTTCAACTGTTCTAACCAGTCCCTCTTTCCTTGTTCTTGAACTCACTGTAAAATATCAGAATCAGTTAAGCTGGTCTGAGAGAGAATAGTCTCACCTCCTTTCAGTTAGGCAAAGAGCAATTTGTTTATATGTAAGACGAAATGCATGTGTGTTGTCTGGGCAAGTGAGAGATAAAAAAGCAGGGAAAAAAACAACAAGAACGATGACAAAAAAAAAACCTAGAGCTGTTCACAAGGGGAGAGCTAGACATAACTGGATCAGTGCATTTCATATGATAGAGTTGTTGGTGTCTATTGGACTTTGTTTCTGATCTCAGTTCAGTCAGAGCTGCTTCATGAGTGGGCAGTGTTTCACTTAGATGATTTTAGGGCAGTAAGTATCTGATCTCAGAACAGAGGCTCTAGTCATAGCTCTGAACATACTAATGTTGTCTGTATGTGTGAACCTAATTCCTGCCCGTATCACAGGAGATGAAAAAGCATAACAGTTGACTCACAAGTAGCTTACTATGCATGATGGAAGCATCTGAATCTCCTCCCATTTGCCTGTTTCATAAATGCAGATGGTTACTTTGTGGATGAGTAACTGTATTATTTCCCGTAGCATTTTTCCTAAGAGTGTTGGCTTGCCAAGCAGGCCTAGAAGATGAATGGTGGCACCAGTTAAACGATCAGTCATTTCCATTTCTGTATTGCCATACTCAGCATAAAATGTGAAGCTGGGATCAGCATTTATGTGAGTCATCTTGAGGTCACTGCAGCTCATGCCCACCTCTTCTTGCAAGAGGTAAGTCTTGGAGCAACTTTTGTATTTGTTCCATTTAATGTCTCCCTTTATGCATTCATGGCAAGCGTTATGTTTTTGCCCTCAGCATGTATGTTAAGGATCAAGAGTGCCTTTTGTTTCAAAACATTGACAACTACTGACCTTAGTCCAGAATTGCAGTTTTCATTTCTCAGAATGTTTAATCATTTCCCAGAATGCTTAATACTTTGTTTTATTTCTAAAATTGGGATAAAAAGAGAATAAAAAATAACTCATTTTTAAGGGCCAATTATAATAAAATTGGCTGAATATTGTGCTTGAACAAGTATTTCAGGAATGGTTGCTTGAGGTGAGCACTTAGGAGCATTCCTCATATATTTGTTAAGTTAAAACAATGGGAAGATAGGATAGTCTTGACACAAACATTCATTGAAACAGGGCAGAAGTGAATAAATCTGTACCGGAATGGCAGGCTCTGAGATCAGTGATCAAGAACCAGAGTAAGCATGGCGACCTCTTAAATTTCCCTGCAGCTGAACTAGTGTTTCTTTGTTTGTTTCACTGATTGCTGTTATACTTCTGATGAAGTGTTTTCTTGTAAAGAGCTCAAGACGAGAACACCATCTCTCCTGGAAGTTCTGCTACAACAGGCAGATGTAGAACTGTAGTCTGCTTTAAAGCAGTATGACCACTGAAGAACCTGTGATGAATGTAAGAGACAGCTGTAAGAAGTGGTCAGGGGTTAGGCCTGGTTTGAAATGCAGAAAATTCAGGGTTAGATGTGATAGCACATAGGTTTGAACAAGATGTGACAATATTGTATGTAGAAGATCTCAACAGAAAGACTAGATTGTATGTGTAGAATAAAGCTCCAAATTTCTAGTCAAGCCAAATACACCCTTCGCCCCTTTCCAGTACAACATCTGTTTTTACTTCTAAAGTCTAGTGTACAAAACCACCTGTTTTATTCCAATTCTTTATGCTGTTGAAGAAAAGCTGTATCATTGTGAGAGAAGGAAACATCAGTGTTGTGCTGTAGTGCTGCAGACTGCCATGAGAAAAGGTCTTTTGTGTGGGTGCCTCAGGGGAACAGCCAGATCAGTATGAACTGAGGGAATTCTCTCTGCATCAGTACACCTACATTTCCCTTTTGCTGAGTGACAGATAGGTCATTCTAAATCGAACACTGACAGTGAAGCACATACAGTTGAAAAAGAAAATCTGTAAATGACATAAATGTTCAGTTCTTACAATGTTTTCCATTAACATGCCTTATCATAGCTTAAAATAATTCTTGAGTCAGTAAATGAAAAGGGGCTTTAGCCTGATAAAAAATACATTGCATTATTTCTATGCTATAACTGACATGTTACATACAAGGAAAAGATTGACAGCTTCATAGGGAAAGCAAATTGCAACTATTAGAGCTAGTTAATGAAAGAGGGGAAAAAAGAAGGGAGGAAGCTTGTGTTGAACGTGATATGATCATTAAGCTAATGAGAGGAGCATTATTTCGCTATTAACTTAAAGACTGGGAATTTATAGTAAACTCATGTTAGAATTACATTGAGTTATGTTTCCATTTCCTAGTGAAGTAAAATAAAAACCCCAAACTGCTGGAGTTGGTACATTATGTCCATGCTCATGTATTTGTACATGCACACGTCAGTTTACAGGTGTAATATATACCCCTTACACCTTGGAAAGAGTGCATTTCCTTGCCTGTTCAGATTAGTGTAACCATGACTGAAGATAGCCTTCAACTGACATAATATTTGAAGTTTACAGTGTGGATGTCTTCATCTGAGCTCACCATACTGTTCCGTCTGAACTGAAAAGAAAAATAGGGGTTTTACAATATGCTCTATTTGAATATACTCAAGCATATGAGGTTGAAATGGGTGGATCCAGAAGCACCAGTTTTTCTTTGTTAACCACAAATGATGTCCCCACTGGCTGCCTTAGATTTGAATGTAAACACATTTAGTCAGATGAACACTTTACAATTAAATGTCAGTATCTGAGTATAAGTGAGATGGTTAATTCCCTATCATAGCTGATGAAGAAGAATCCTGTCAATGCAGTCAGTTAGTTAACAAGCCATGTGAAGGATGTCTATACAAGAAGAAATGAGGCTGGGAGTTAGTAGACTCAGTATGAAAATGGCAGTGGAATTGTCTAAATTAAAGGATAGTTGCAATAACAAAGAAGTATTTAAGGTGTGACAGTTGCTTAAGGTGTGATAAAACAAGAATTTTGACTGTTCAGAAGAGGAACAAATAGTCTTTTCTGTCCAAAAATGAATGTTTAAACAAACGTGTCATTCATTCAAGGTTAGTCATTTGCATCCTGAAAAACTATTTAGGCTCATTTTCCATGATATTTTGTCCAAAGTTTTGGCAGTCAGTGGGTTAAGGACTCTTTAAACCAGAAGTCTCAGTAAAAATAGCATGTGAATAGTCACTCAAGAACTTATTCTTCATGAACTTTTCTTGTCTCTTTATGAATCCATTTAACTACAGCTCTGACTTCTAGCATATAAGAATGCATCATTTGAAAATCATCAGATCTGTTTGTCTGAAACTGGTAGGTTGGTAGTCTTAGAAAGAAAACTTGGATATTGTAGGAGAAGAATTGTTCCTTACACACCTTTTTGGACACTAGGCAGAACCAGGTTTCTTTTCTTTCATCTTCCACCATACCCCTTCTAACAAGTGTGCCTTTTCCATACAGAAGTTTAATCTTTGTGAATTACACTCCAGCTGAACCCATGTGTATCTTAGGTCATCTTTTGCTATCCTTCTCTGCCTACATTTTTTAGTTCACCCCAAGCAAGTCTTCCCATGTAAATCTTAGCCCTTAGTCCTTTGAGTAATGTAAGCAACTATGTATACCGAAAGACATGGTTGAGGATCTTGTTCAGTTATGCTTAAACCAGGCAAAGATCAGCCAGCACATTTTAACTTCTGCCAAGCTAAACATCTCATTTAAATTCTAGATACAAGATCAAATAAAATAGATGATAACTTCCATCCTAATTAGATGATGTTAATAAATAACGATCAGACATTGATAGTACAGGATTACTGACTGAATTAATGAGTATCTGTCAATATGCAGATAAATCCTTGCTTCAGTGCTGCCCTGATACAGAAGAGGCATTTGACAAATTACATTTGACAAGATTAGGATAACTTGGTCTTTTATGTCTTTGTCTTTCTCACCTGTATGTTGTTATTTGGTAAGAGTCCACAGTCACTCTGACTTGAAAGAAAGCTAATTGCTTGCTTCTTTAAAGCTGTGCAAGAGAATGGGCCATCCCCTTCCACTCTTCTTATTTAACACTGCCCTTGAATGGTTGGAAAGACAGATTAAGGCTAATCACCTACTGCACTAGGAACATATGATGTTAAACTATTACTTTATGCTGGCCATATACTTTTAATTATAACAGATCAACCAAAATCTTTTCCTAATGTAATGTATATGATAGGCAGCTTTGGGAAGTACTGTTGGTACAAAATCAATTGAACTAAATCTGAGATGATGGCAATCTCCCAAAGCATAAAAGAAAGCTGATCAGTAGTGTCTTTCAGTGGCAGTAGACCAGTTTGAAGTACTTGGATGTTCAGTTTCTTGAGTAAATTAACAAAAATGTTAGAACTAATCTTAATCCTTTAATTATGGTGCTGACTAATGACTTAAGCCCATGGTAGGCTTTCCCCCTCTCATTATGGGGGAAGGTTAATACATACAATTAAAACTAATACATTACCCGGCCTTCTTTCCATTCTGAGTACATTACTGGTTTTTGTTCCCTCTCTTACTTTTTGTTTTGAAAATTAATAAGCTTCGAGCTTTTTGAGGATTAGGAAGGGGAAAAAAAGATAAATCTGGAGCTGTGTACTTTACCTAATATTAAGTTGCGTTATTTACCTGCTATCTTGGGGGCAGCTGGCTTGATTTCCAAATCATTATTTTTTAGAGTCCTCAGTGTGGCAATTAAGAGAAGGGAATTAGTATCTTACCTACATATAGAGGGCATTTTGAATTCCAATAGCTTGTCTCCTCTGGGACATTCCCCTCAATTGGAGGCAGTCAGCAACAACCCCTCCTAAAGACAGAATAATCGGCTTTGGAAAGCTGCAGAAATCTTTGCTGCTCAGCTGTCTGTGCTGTGGGAGAACATCAGAAAATCTCAGAAATTTTGTGGAAAGTGATCATTTACTGGAGGAGAAACATGCACCACAGCACAGGAAACAATTCATATATGAGAAAGAGCAAAATTAATCATGAAATTGCGGAGCATTTGGGGCCCAGTATTGTCACAATGTTGAGTTCTCCAGAACTTTTTTATCAGGGGGCTGTAGCCCAGCTGGCAGGAATAGAAATGTTCTCTATGAACAGAAGGAGATTATGTAAATATCTAAAAAACAGTGTAGCTACTAAGCACTGGCTTCTCATTATTTAATCTAAACCTGCATGTGGTATAGTTCCTCTTACTTAGATATTTGATTACTTCCCAGAAAATTAGCAGGACTATGCATTGGATGCACATAAATTGTTTTAATCTGGTTCTATGTGTAGCACCAATCACTGGTGTTGCCAGTCAGGAGTCAAGTCGGCACCTATGTCTTGTCCTAATATTTGGTCCTCAAAGCAGGTGAAGAGCAAAATTCCATTTCCTACCACCAGGCATTTTGTTCAAAGGAGAACACACTGCTTCTCTTTTACAGGTAGGAGCTATGGATTTACTGAAGGCAGGTTAAATGGGCAGTAGTCCTACCACTGTTACCACAGCGAGGTGAGTGTTGTGCTAGTCCCATAGTGCAAATGCCTGTACTGTGGCACAGCTTCTGTGTTTCTCTGGGGGCTGTGTTTCACCACGGTTGATGCTGCACAGTTCCCTGTGTGGTCAAAAAAGCAGAGTGGTGGCCAAGAGTTGTTCTACTGCCTTGAGCAAAAACAGAATAGAAGAAAGCTAAACAGAATTACAGTAGTGCTGTGTTTGTGGGCAAATTAACACTTCCCAGACTGTGGTGAAGCGAGGCTGGCATCCCACTTGCGATGTCCAGCCAAGGGCCAGTGCTTCTGTGGATCCTGCCCTAGGTGCAGTCCATACTGATGCCTCTGTCCTACCTGTTCATGACGAATAGTTGTAACAGAAATATTGGATGATGTTTGGACTTGTTGTGAATCCTCCTCCCAGGGATCCGTCTTTATCTGCTGGTTGTTTACTTTTCCCTGCTTTATCTCCACTCCATTTTCAGTACTCTTTCTGCCAGTTAAATTTTATGTGACATGTTTAAGTTGATGTGAGTGGTAGTTTCCTTCATTGTATGGTAATTCTGTTGCCATATGAAACTCAATAAAAAGCAGAGGAATTAAAAATAATATCAGCCCCCCCCCCCCCTTTTTTTTTTTTTTTTTTTTTTCTCTCCATGAAAATGTCTACATAATGTGTTGAAAAAGCAGTGTCAGCAAACCACCAAATGACAGCCTTCATACAGTATTTCTGTCTTCCTCTCTGGAAATAATGCAATATCTTTTCATTACAGACCGTATTTTAATACACACTTCTGATCATCTCATTTACAAATTCACCCATTATAAAGGTACATTGATATTTACATTGCCCGTACTTAGAAAATACTGCTGCTGTGTACAGGTAAGCACTGTATATATTCCATCACAAAGTACTGTGCAAATCTCTACTGTGCTTTGTAGGGCTTGCAATCAATATTTGTGCATACTTGTGGTGCTGCTTGCCATATAGATGTATAATAAGTGTTCCTATTTTTACCCAATCCTCTGGATGCAAATATGAACGGAACTGTTTTGCTGGATGGGAATAATACTTGGTATACAACTTGCTTCTTTTATGCCTTAGACCCTTGGTTGTCTTTATCTTGTGTTTGTTTCTGTTTCTAATTACCCTGAAGTCAATTTTGAGAACACATCTCTAACCTTTTCTAGTGTAGTGAGAACAGAGGTGACCCTTCTCTGCCTTAAATCTGACTTTGCTCTCTATGGAAACGTAGATTAAAGAAGAAATATCAAAGGACTTGCAAAACACTCATGAGAAAGAAGTGTTGGGTTTTTTATATGTGGGCTAAGGCGGGTGTATATTTTTCAGGAAGAAAGGGAGAGTAAGGGAGACTGATAAATTCTGTCTGACGAGACAGAATTGATATTTTCTTGGCAGATGAACCATTGCACCTCCACAGAAACCCTCTGGTTTCAGCAGTTCCCCTCTGTCAGACAGGACACTCCTTGCAAAGGGATTTGAATGGGCAAAATCCATGATCAGTTGAAGATAGTGGGGCTTTTGTCATGATCTTCAGGGAAGCTGGTCTACTTTTTTATTTCAACCTGTGCACTAGATTACAATTGGATAAATACTACTAAAAAATAGATACGAGCTTCAGAAAGTATTGCCAGACAGAATGTAAAAACACCATGTTCAAGATGGAAAGTATATCTCTTGAAGATGGTTTTATACATGTTTTTGTTGAGAAATACACATAGAAAAGATGTAAAGATTCATAGCTCAATGGACAGAGTTGCTGAATTTTGATAAATCATATTTTTCTATCACACTAGGAGCAAAAATACCACGTGGGAGTCAGGTAGTTATAGGTAAAAATGAATATCGTTTTCTTTTTTGGTGAATTTATGGAATTGAAGCCTACATTAAATATGTAGTTGGAGTGATAAACACTGCTTTGCAAGTTTGGGTCATATTCAGGTCATGTGGAAAAGAAATAGAAGAAGCACTTGAAGAAGTTATAAATTTTTGTGATAACTTTCTTTTTCTAATGATAGAAAAAAATGAGCTCAAGAATTCGGCAGAAAATGCAAATGGTCTCTTGCTTGTTTGTTTTCTGAATTTGAATCCCTAAATCTTTCTCCTACATACACATTTCAATATTTCAATCGTATTTCAATCTAGTTGCAACTTAAAAATACAGGTATTTTCTCAATGCCATAGCAAATGGATACAGCTGGTACAAAGAATGGTGAAACTGGGCAGAGTAGAGGTGAAGGGCTACTTCAGGAAACAGCAAGCAAGCTTTGGAATACTTAAACAGGAAAAATTTTCTCTTATCCAGTGCTCTCCAGAACTTCACAGCCAACTCAGGAAGGCAGTCTCGTGTCAGCAGAGAAGACCAATGACCTCCATCTGAACAAAAGTATTACCTTCTGATTTGTATTACTACTGCTGGGTTACCTTGGACATTTTTTCTCCAAAGAAAGCAGCACAGGTGGGTGGGCTTGACTCTAATCTGCACAATTTCACACTTTCCTAAGAGAAAAATGTGAGCTGTCATCTGTGTTCAGTGCTTGTTTTTTTCCTTCAGGTGTGCAGCTTTAACTAGAAGAAAAAGGAATTACGCTCTTTTTGGTACCAGATGTTTCCCTGTGAAAGGCAAGATCTGGGTGCGTATAAAATTACGTGCTGGTGAGAAGAGTTCCTTCTTGCACTGGTTAACATGTTGTTTATGCTCAGACACCTGAGGGTTTGCATTCTGCATTTTCTGATGTTGTTTGTATGCGATGTTTATCCAATAAAGAAAGAATGGACCATAAAGTTGTAGGTGATGAGATGGAAAGGAACCTCTTAGACTATCACATCCAGCCCTCTTCTTTCTGCTGTGTGATGTAGTGAAGACATATTTCAGAGGTATATTTACGTTTTTCTTCCTTGACTAATCATGTCTGTCTCTGTCTGAGTCTGTCCTCTACTATGTAATATGTGTTTGTCCTTATCGCCAACCTTCCATCTTATGGAGCTTAGTAATATTTTTAAATGCCTATATCATATGCTTGATGTATGTAAAATGTGTGCATTTGTAAAGCATTTTATAAAAGATGTTGGGACAATGACAGAGATTCAATGACCTTGGTTCATTTTGATTTAATGGAGGGCTGCTTTAATTCAGCATGTGGAGCCAATCATCCATAATTTGTTTTTGCTTACACTTTTCAATTTTATAATGTATTGGACGGCATATCATACTATGTGCATCTCTCAGGTATAATGGAGAGTTAAGGAAGTAATTAGTCTTCCATCAGAAGTTTTAGTTCCCTGTTTAACTCTTTAAATCAAGCCTTAAAACTAGCCTTGTGATTATATGGCTGTTGGGACTAATATGGCTCTGTGTTCTGTATTGATGTATGCCAGGAATCGGCAGCCATTTTGTGCTTTCCTCAGATGCTACTCCCAAGCCTGTCCATAAAGGATCGTGACTGACACTTCTTCTTTTGTGCACCTTTAATGAATATTCCTTAAATAATATCACCATTCTTTTCTGGTTTGTGTATTCAGTCACTTAAATCTCAGGATGTAATATTCATACTTAAAAGCACATCTCCAAAGACAGAAAACAGCAGAAATCTATTATTCATCTTTAATAAAACATAGACCATCTGTTATTATCACTTGCTATCACTTCTTAGCTTTTTTACTTTTCAAACAGTTTAAAATATCAGTGAGAAATTACATAAAACCTATAAACAGGAACAGAATGCAAGGACGCAGGCAGTTATGCAGTCATTTAAAGTTTCAAGATGGCACACTGAGCTAATAATTTTATAGGTGCTTATTGCATATCCTTAAAATCGTGTTTATCTTGCAGTTCTTATTTTGAGACAAAAAACTCAAAGGAGGGCTCATAAAAGCAGCTTTTGCAAAGGGCATCAGTAATGACCATCAGAAATCTGTAAAGAGCTGCAACAAACACTAACAGAGTGTCTTTCACTCTTAACAGCCATGTTGTTCATTTGACAGATTTTCCTATTCTCCATAAATTCATTTTGCATTTCCTAGTTTTTCTCCATAGGTCTTCTAAGTCACTACAGTGGCTCAGGTTAGAAGGAACCTAAAGATGATCAAGCTTCAAACTGCTTTGGTGGACAGGGCTGCCAGCCACCAGCTCAGGCTGCCCAGGACCCATCCAACCTGGTCTTGACTCCTCCAGAGATGGGGCATCCACAGCTTCTCTGAGCAGCCTGTACCACTGCCTCATCGCCTTCTGAGTGAAAAATTTCTTCCTAGTGTCTAGCCTAAATTTTTCCTCTTTTAATTTTAAAACCTCTCTTTTTGGAACAGATGCAAGCTTTTCCTTGCTATGTAGCACTCAACAACTTCCTTTTGGAAGAAGTACTGGATCAAAACTAATTGAGAGCTGCTTTTTCTGGGCTGCATTGGTGTGCTTTTCTCCTTAGCTAGGATTTTTGTGCTCAGGTCTGCTTCTCTTTTGGCTT
Organism: Excalfactoria chinensis; assembly: GCF_039878825.1. Classification (NCBI taxonomy): domain Eukaryota; kingdom Metazoa; phylum Chordata; class Aves; order Galliformes; family Phasianidae; genus Excalfactoria; species Excalfactoria chinensis. Next base: position 81,399,804 of record NC_092825.1, read on the forward strand.
TGCTCCTCTTTTCCATTACTTTCATCATGCTTTTCTTCCATATAAATATTTGTCTTTTTTAGGGATGTCCTTTCTAGCGAGTCTTGACAACTATGCTTCCTGATTCATTTGAGGTATCTGTACATTCATATTCTTAGTGATATATCACTGTCAGCATAGGGTTGACTAAGCCCTTCACAACACATGAAGATACATGAGAAAAAGCCTCCATTCTTTTTTTTTTGTGAACTCTGTGTTGTTGGTAGGCTCCTAAGAAGTGTGTGCTCACCTGCTGGATTTTCTCCTTCCTTATTGTACATAAACAAGCAATTAGCTGGCACTGTATTTTTCTTCACTGTGCTCACCTGCTTGACTCTTAGCCATGTCTGCAAATGTGTGTCAGATGCTGGCTCTTCCATTAGGATATTTTTCAGATCCATGTCGATCTGCAGTATGCTTATCATTCCTCCATCATGTATGCTCCAAATTGCAAAGCTGTTTCTTTTCCACCACAGTATGGCCTGCCTGCAGCTCTTTCCACATTGTCAATGTGATACTGTCAAGAGAAACTCAACACAGGTAATATATTACTTATTCTCGAAATGGTAAGTAAGGAAGACACAGATGTCAGATAAAGTGAACAACAACAACAACAAAAAACAGACTTTGCTCTTCTGCCAGAGAACTTGGGCAGAATGCAATATTTACTGTGGACTGTCTTGGGTCCAAAACAGACAAAAATCAGTGTATAAATGACAAAACTGCAGGTTGCAGAGAGACATAAAATCAAGTATGAGACTGTGTCCTTACTTGGTCTAAACATTGCTAAAATTTGGATTCAGTATATCATCTGAGTTCTGTTAGAATACTCTGATGCACATGAAGTAACAAAGACAAGCATGTAGACAGACAAGATTTATTACCAAATATTTTGAGTCTTTACATCTTAGATGGAGTTTTTTCAGTATAGCAAGGTTTTCTTCAGTCTCCGTCCTTCCCACAATACTAGGTTTAAGGGATTTAAGCCTTTAGGAAGTATATGAACTTTGATTTACAAACTTTTCCTGTTATTTTTTTCTTCCTGTAGAACTCTTTAGTTTTCAAGAACGTATAAAAAAATCTTTGATAAGAAGATAATTGGTTCCATGCACTTGGTCAAAACTAATGAAAAGGATAACTGTATAATACAAGGACATCTGAAATGTGTTAATGTTGAGAGAATATTTACATATTTTAACGGACACCGCAAAGTCTTTGGAAACATGAGTCAGAGATCAGACTGTATAGATTGAAGTCATAAATACTGCTCAATAAATGCCAATTAGCACTTACGTTAGACCCCCCTCCATTGCAGATGTCACCTTTGACACACTACAGTGCTCACAGTGACAAAGTCTAAATATTTCCTAACATTTTCAATAGTTCATAAGGCCACCAGCTCGCATTTATGACAATTACTGTCTGATGAGCTCTCATTTCTATTCAGAGAGGCAAAGGGCAAGGTTGTGAGAATGGTTAAAACATGGAAGAGACAAAAGAACACCCAAAAACTTTCATTCTCTTTTCCTTTGAGGCCAGGTGGACAGTCAGGGTCTAATGCAGCAATCCTGAACTCAGACCCAGCACGTTTTTGCACAGTTCCCTTAGGTGGGCAAGGTCTCCATTAATGTGTTAATCCTAGATTGTATTTAGGAAAAATGGAACAGATCCAGAAAAGACAATAGCCACTGAAAGCCAGGAACCACTGTACTGAGAGCAGTGCAACTTCACCTGCCTGCCCAGGGCGAACTCTGAGCCCTTGTGTTTGAAGGTGAATGGGAACTCAGCATTCAGCCCCTCATACTCTGGGTGACAGGCACCTTCATGGCAGAGACAAGAGAGATACAGTTAGTGCAAAACCTTGTGTTCGAAACTGCAATTTTATTTGTTTGTTCTTGTGTCTTGTACTGCCTTGGAGTAGAGGGAAACATTGCTTGTCCTTTGTTTGCTTGACGACAATTTATGTAAAGGCAGTTTCCCTCAGTGTTTGTGCAGACCTGCAGCTTGGCAGTGGGGAAAATAATTTATTGCAAAACAAAAAGGGAACAAAGTAGAAGGTGACTGTAAAACTGAAAATACTGGCAGGAAACAAACTTATACCTGAAAGTGCTCAGTCTTTTTAAGGCATGAAGTTTCAGGCTGATAGTATCTGTACAGGCCTCTCTCCAGGAAAACAAAACTGTATGATACTTTTTCCTCTGTAAAATAAAAAGCAAAAATAACTTCAATGGAGTACCATCCTTACAGAAAGGAGCGGAAACCTTTGGAAAAGTTTTGCATGAGATGTAGGTTCTCTGAATGAGCAGGGATATCTTAGATGTCTGAAACATGCATTTTCCTTTGGCAAGGAGTAGCTAACAAATGAACAGATGAGAAGCAGAATCTTTCCATACTGCTTGTTTGGAAGCACCTCTGAGAATGCCCTCGGTCCCTTGCAGTGCAAAGGGGTCAAGGTTTATCTTCCGCACTACACTCTTCAGTGGTGATGAAAGGTAAGTATCCTGGTGTAGGTGGTGGCTTCTGCTACTGTTTGACTATCAGGAAGCATTTGCACGGTGGTTTGTGGCAGGGTTGTATTTCAGGAAGCTACCAATATCTTACGTTTTTCTCCTTTCAGCTGAGAACTGGTACAAAATTGTAATAGTGTGGACTGCCTTGATGTGAACTAAGCAACAGACACGATGCTCCCTAGGTAGATTGGCAGGCTCCCTGTGAATAAGCTCAGGGTTCAGATCTCTGTTGTGTAGACATCACGTTTTAGAACCGTGGGATGTTGTCAGTGAGGCTTTAACAGAACCCCCTGGGAGACATGCTTTTAAAACCTTCAGAATCCTTTGAAGACACATTGCTGATGGGGAACATTTTTTATGTGATGTGATAAGTTAAACTTTGAGAAAAGAGTGTCAACAGACTTTTATTTTCTTTTTAAGAACTGAGATTGACAAAAATCTTTGTTTACTATATATATATGTAATGTATGTAATGGGTGACATGGCAGACTGCCATGTGCTGGTTTACCTTGAGCACTGATAACAGAAAGGATATTACAAAGGAGATTAACATTATCTTCTTAGTTCTAGGAAATAATAGCAATAGCTTTCCTTTGTGTTTTGGAGTCTATACCCATGGCAATATCCATGCAAGGTAGGATCCCAAATATACTGTTCAGCAATTCAGTTTTCATATCATAGTGGTGAAAGAGTCCTAAAGACTGCAGGTCTTTTCACACTTAGGAAGGTTTGCATCTGCTTTTTATGGCAACAAAGCCATGTTTATTAACTGTTTTGATTGTTTAGTTTTCTGCTCCGAAGGAGGCTCTGGGAAGGGGCTTGAACTCCATAGCTGCTGTCATCTGAATATAAAAGTCTAACTGAGATAAATCACTGCTATGCACACAAGACAATTCTGATAAAGATTCAGAGGCTCGTGATGTCAGCAGCTACACAGGTAGAAGTAAGTATTAAATAGATTTTTGGCTCATTCTATCTGTCTCAATATTACTCAGCATTTTTAATCTGAAAATGCCCGCTATTTAACAAGCCAAATAATGAAAATGCCATAGATGCTTCATGGTGTCATAGCTAAACTGTCCAGGTTCAAGACTGTGGGACACCAGCTGCCCTTTCTATGCTTTACAAACTGTCAAGAATCATCAGTATGCTGGTAAGTATGAACATGCCTATAGTAGCACTTGAGGCATTTCTGAAGTGAAGCTGTTTGTCCTCACTATGCTTTGATTCACAGGGTGGTCTTGGGGTGCAAAAGAAGGCTAATTTCATGTGAATCTGAACTAGAAGGGGAACTCTTGCAGCACTTCAGAACCTATGGGCACAGACTGCAAGAATCATATAATCATAAAATCATAGAATTGCTAAGGTAGGAAAAGACCTTAATGACCATCAAGTCCAACCACAACTGAACCATACTACCCTAAATCCAACAACCCTCTGCTAAATCATGTCCCTGAGCACCACTTCCCTGGGGATACTATTCCAGTGCTTAACAACCCTTTCGGTAAAGAAGTTCTTCCTGATATCTAATGTAAACTTACCCTAGCACAACTTAAGGTCATAAGAAATTTGCAGTAAACTCTTAAACCCCCTAGATTTGTCTAATGTTAACACAACTTTCACTTTACAGATATTCCAGATATTCTTTCCAGTCAACTTGCTGATACAAACATAGCCTATATAGCACATTCATGGCTCTGGGTCCAATTGCATTCAAGTTATTACAAATACTTCACTGAAGACTGAATAAGAAATCACTTTCTCTAAGTGGGTTGAAAGTTTGAAATATGTATAGTGGGTTCAAAAGAAGAGAATTCCTGGAGCTGGACAGTCTATATCCACAAACATATTGAAAGATCTCTTTATCTGAAGATCAGCAGTCAGCTGGAATGGTCTGCCTGAGAACTGTTGAATGAGAACTCCTAAATCACATCTGTGCATGAAACTTCCTCCCGATAGATAAGGCATTTTTCTTTGGGGTGTGAGCGTTAGAAGATCTCTAATATGTGTCTTTTCTAGTGTAGCTTGGGCAGTCCATCCTGAGATACTTCCAGAGATGAGACTGCCATGTTATCAGAAATTGATTTTGACTGATTCACAGTGTATAAATGTGTTTCTCTGGCAATTTTTGGCAAAAATTTAAGCTTTTTAATAAGTATAGTCAATACAATTGTAAAATGTCATATAGCAGGCAGCTTCAGTGACTTACTGGAAGGAATCCTGGGTCTAATGTTTTGTCCTTAGAAATAATATTGTAACTTTACAGCAAAAGTCATCTGGGAGGGTTACTTTATGTGTGTTATGGATATGTGATGAATATCCTGAGAACCACAGAAATTGAATGTTGGCAGTTGTGAGACTTTGTTTTACTCATTGATGAGGGGATGCAAAAGTGAGCCAAAGCAACTGACACAGTGTTGCTCGTATCTCACATGTCATTCCTGAAAAAAATGTCATAAAAATGAATCACCTCTGCCCTGATATTATTCATGTTGTCTATATCCTGTCCCCATGAATATAAAAAATAAAATCAAAATGCACAGAAAATGAAACCAAGAGAAATGGCAACAGTCCCACTGCTTTGAACTGCTTATCTGCATCTGCTCTGTGCAAGAAACTCCTAATATATGTTATGAGGGTTACCTGATATCATGGAGGAACTTTTATGAAGATTTTCCTTTAGCTGAATTCATGGCAACGTTACATGTTGTTTTACTTCATGTACATTTTGAGTGATGTTTTTTCAAACTTACACCTTTAGGGTTCTTACTTCCTCAGCAGAAATTTCCTAGCACCAGAGAGCAGAAGTGGAGGGAACTAAGAGTGACTGTGGACAGCTGCAAGTTGAAACACTTCACCTGGCCCAAGGTATTATTGCTATCCCATTCCAGAGATGGGAAGTTGGGGTTTAAAGTGCATGTTGGAGACTGATAGTGGTTAATTTTAGGAAAAGAGATAGGATTCCCTGTCTATTTTGTACAAGTGAAGTATTTTAACTCTTCCAGAGGTGTTTGTATTGGGTTTCTTCTCCAAATCACCCTTAGGAGGACCCTGTTTTTTCCATAGTACAGTGTATATGGAGAGCCAAACCCCCAAGACCAAAGCTGTGATTTTTGAGCAGTTGCTGTCATGTTTATTCTGTAGTGGAGGGAGTGCAGAGGTGGCAAAACACGGGAAGAAAAAGCACATGGGTGAAAGGAAATACTGGCAATATTTTCCCAGCTCTGATACCATTGCACTGTTTGGCAGGATTTTAATTATTCCTCAAAAAAAAAAAGACTTCTACATATAAAAGAAGTTTTTTGTTTGCCTTGGTTTTTAGTAGAATTCTTGGCTGGTAAGTTCATATGGATGCTGTATTTTATTCAAGGATTTGTGCTTGAATGTCTGGAGGCATCATTCTACTCTGTGTACCTCTTTGAGACATCAGACAAAATGCTCCTGAAATGCCACTTGTGGCATGGATGCAAAGACAAGTCCTCTAAAACTGGTGACATCTCTGAAAGCTGCAGATGTATGTGAGAACAAAAGGTCTTTCTTTCTGGATCTGTAACCAGACTGCTCAGTTAACCCTCTTTCCTTTTGTCTTGCTGTGGTTCAAGGTGCACGGGTTAGCTCAGCACTGCTGGGAGCCTGGGCAGTTTGGGTCTGTGGTGTAGCTTTCTGAGTTTTCATAATATTACTTTGGTGTGTCCAACCTCGTATGTCAGAGACTTACTTCAGTTCTGGGGGATACTCTTCACTGTGTTGAAATGACTGCACAAAACTTACTCTTCTTTTACTGCTGATAATTTTCATATGTATTTCCCGAGTCCTGCTATTTGCCAAACTTTTGCAAACAAATCTGCTGCAATATAACAGGATATGGCTGTTTTCCATTTTGAGGACTCATTCATACTTTCCTCAACTCCACTCCAGTCCAAAAACAACAGTCACTTTGTAGTATTGTTACTGTGACAGAGCCTCACATCTGGTCTTGCATAATATTATAACAGTTTGAACATGCTGTCAGCTTTGCTGTTCTTAAACTCTGTGTTTATTGCAGCTGCTCCATATGCTGTTAGTCTTACAGTGTGCAGTCTAATTCACCTTCTCTGTGCAAAAGCCTGCTGCATCATTATTGATTTCAACATTTGGCTGCCTAATAGTTTCCTCTACTAAACTATCAGCATTTTCCTTCAGACCATTTGTACGTTGGTATCCATTCGAATATTACATCAGAACAGTTAGATGTCAGTTCCAATACTAGTGAACAACCTTGTTGTATGTAAACTCTTGTAACTTGACCTTCCTGAAACAGTCTTCCACTGAATGCTAAAAAGTCTATTCAGGCATGCATTGTTAATTCATTAGAGAAATATAACATTTAAAATTCTTTAAAATCCTATTCTAAAGCTCTGAATCTGGTGTTTCTCTGCAAATAATGTCATACTGGTGTTTTTCTTCTAATGTTTAGGATTTTAATCACAAAATTTCTTATCTCATTATGTCATCAAATTGCAATGGGCTCAGGCTTTTAAAATGCTTAGCGGTAATGATAATTGTGGTGAATACAGTCCATCTTCATGTACATTTTTAATGCCAGTAGAGTAGATTTCTTTGTGATAATAGAAATTATTATAATGCTGTCTGAATATGAATGCATTTTCTCTATAGTATATGTGCTAATACATTCCTAAAATTAAATTGCAAGCATTTCAGTCTTTAAAAAAACTTTTTGAAGATTGAAATGTACTGGATAATACAATATCTTTCATGCATTATAGTGCACCAGAAATGCTCAGACCATCATCTTGCTCAATAAACTGAATTTACTAGCCTTATAGAAAAGCACTACAGAGTTTAATAGAAAATGGTAACCTTTTTACATGCTTTTGAACCTTTCTATATGATGTAGCAAAGAATGAATACTTGTGGGAGGATGGCTCATATCTACAGATAGGATTGGACAGTGCCTGGAGTTTTACTCAGCAAAGCTTTTAAGCATGGGCTTGTGCTGGAGTGCCAGTCCCCCTGCAGAGTTTCTGAGCTTGAATGGGAGACACAGATTGCTCATTTCCTACTGACTTTCAGGAAAGAGGGTGGTGATGCACAAAGGACCTGTGCTACTTCCTGCAGAACAAAACTGAGTGAATAAAGAATTCTGGCAGTGTGATTGTTTTCAGATAAATTGTTGGGATTTGGAAGCTGTAGGTTCTTTGCCGTCCCATTCAGTACCTTTAAAGTAGCTTGAAGACAGTCTGGGCCCCTTTTCTTGCATCAGCTACTGAGTGAGAAAGATTTATTCACTATTTCTGTGCTGTAGGGATTCCTCTCCATCTGCATCTTGAACTCACGGAATAAGTTAGGTTGGGAGCGATCTCCAAGAGTCACCTAGTCCAACCTCTGGCTTCAAGGAGAGCCAGCATCAAAGGCAGGTATTGTGAGGGCGCTGATGGATCAATACCAAATGAAAAGTCAAGTTGATGACTTATTTAGTTCACAGTCATTGGTGCAAATGGAAAACTGTTGCTGCACTGGTCCTCAGACCAGACTCAAAACTTGCATGAAGGCTGAAAACAATTAAGTGTTCTGGTTATTGAGGAACATTACCAAGGTCCAAGCTTTGTGGGCTATGACAGCTTTTTTTTTTCAAAGGGAAGTTTTTCATGGTAAGGAAAACTTGCAGTTCTGCTTGAAAGTAGTTTTTGAGGGGAAGAGTCTTGCTAAAATTAATTGCTAGAAAAATGTACTTCTGCAACTGAATGCTCTAGAAATTACTCTGCATGTGTGTGAAAATTGGATCTAAGGCTATCTCTTCAGCCTCTCTGGTCATGGGCTTGGCTGTCCTAAGGCGTGCTCAGAGAATGGCTGGATGTAGAAACATACAGATCTAAGGAGAAGAATGAAGAAGTCTAACCCTGCCTGCTAAGTTGTGTTCATAATTATGAATGGCTTGAATGCTGCCATGCCACATGTGCATCTCTCCAGAAATGTGACCTTGGCTGAAGTGCGAATCATTGCATTTTGAGGGAGCTTCTCAGCTGTCCGGAAGCCTTACAGTGGGACTGGAGGGACTGGCAGGCCTGCTGAAAATACAAGAGAAGGCAAGTGGTATAAATATGGCACCATGGGAAATGTTTTGCAGTAGTTTCCTTTTAGAGGTCATTGCTTATGTGAGTAAAATGACCAGGAAACAGCTTTCCTGTTCATTCATGGGATTCAACTTCAGTGTCAGGAGAGAGGGAGATAATGTATCTGTTAGAGAGAAGAATTCAGGAAAAGTGCTCGGCAAGTCAACTTCTCCTGAAGTGTTTATGCATAGATGTTTTCTATTCCCCAGGTCTACTCAAATGTAGAACTCTGCCTGCACAGTCTTCTGTTGAGGCTCTGTTGATGAATTTCCTAAAATGCAGTGTTAGCAGTGCTGTATGGGATAGTATACAGTTTAGGACAAACAACAATAGAAGGAACTTTTAGCTTCTTCTGCAGCTCACTGGGGATCCCTACAGTCCAGTGGCAGGAAAGAAAGGACAAAACCAACAAGCTTTTCTGAATGGCACAGCAACAGGGGAATGAGGAGAAGCTCTTCAGCAGTGTTAGGCTTTTTGGAGCAGGCAGTTCTCACATGCCATCCAATCCCTAATTCCATAACTGCTTTTACTTACTAGTTGTCTCCCTGATTTCCTGATCAGATCAGTATCGAAGTACACCTCTGTCTGTCCTGGTGGGATTTAACCTCAGGTTTCAAATACTGATGTTTTAAGTGCTTTTCTGCATATCATCAGAGGGACAGATACAAGGTCTACTGAGTCAACAGAAGGGTCTCAACTCAGCACTGTAAAACAGAGAGAAGATTAGTAGTCATAATGGTTACTGGTTTTCTGAGCACACGCAGTTTTTGGCTGCATCCTCACTCATAATGCTGAAAACGTTCCTCCCAGTGGGAAAATAAAAGGTAAACCCTAGACTTCCTCCTGTATTTTAAGCATTCAGCTCGCAAGAGGTACTGATAAGGATCGTGCATTCTGAGAAATTCTTCAGAGCAGGTTTTGAAAAAATATTTTTCGAAGGAACACGAACTACTGTGTTCTTATCTGGCAGCCCACCATGTGTGCACAAGCCAAAAATAATTGTATTGACTCCTCCTGGCTTCTCTTTTGAAACAAAGAGCAGCCGGTCCATTGTCTGCTCTTTCTCAGAAGTCAGCATGAGAGGTTTTCAAGATCAGGAATACGGTATGCACCAGTGCATGGCTTCTCATAGCTGGTAAATGGCAGCTTTCTGGCTTCAGGAGAAATCACCTTTAGAAATGTCTGATTTAAATAGGCCCATAGGGGTAAATGCAGCATAAATAGCAAGGTCTCACAGTCTTCTAATTTTTCCAACCCTTCAACAGATAGCATGGTTAATAGTCTAGGATTATGGGAAGCAAGTGCATCTTTTAGAGTAACTTTATAGGGTCATGGTTTCAATTATTTTTACAACAGAGAGTTTTATGCAGTTCTGCTTCCTAGCTAGTACATTTATAATAAATACTCTAAGAAAACAAAGACTCTTCTATCCAAGCTTTCTTTCCTTTCCCTTTCCCTTTCCCTTTCCCTTTCCCTTTCCCTTTCCCTTTCCCTTTCCCTTTCCCTTTCCCTTTCCCTTTCCCTTTCCCTTTCCCTTTCCCTTTCCCTTTCCCTTTCCCTTTCCCTTTCCCTTTCCCTTTCCCTTTCCCTTTCCCTTTTCCCTTAAGATGCCAAATGTTTGCAGTGTTTGTAAATATGCTTGCTCTGTAAGGGTATGTATGTATGTACATGGCAGTGCATGCCTGTAAATGGAGAGGGCTCTTAAACAGTAGTCAGGGCAGTGAGGTATCTCAGCAAGAAAGCTTATACCAGATTTCCCCACTGGCAACGAAGAAAGCCTATCAATTAGCCAGTGCAGTGGAGCTGTGTGAAAATATCCTTGTAAGTGTAAGCTGCTGCTAATTACAGAACTGCCTTCAGAGGCAGGTTTTTAAATGTACAAAATCCAGAACAAAAAAAGGTGTTCATGCTCCTAGCCCTCCCCTTATCCTTCTCTACTGCTCTCCTTGCAAAGGAAACCACTTTCATGTTTTATTCATTTGTGAAAGACCTTTGCAGTAATGGGTCCTTAAAGTCCCCCAGATGCTGGCATCTTTGCGTGACTTCAAAATAGCACGGAAAATGATAGTGTCCTCATGGTGTTGATGCTCAGCATGAAATTCCTGTCACAGTGTTTGTAGTTGCAAATTTTCTCTGAGCTCAGGGATGTTGGTTGGCAGGAGATTTCCTCTCTTAACAGAATTTTTAATTTGGATTCAGTGTGGAGGTACGAAGACAAGGATCTCCCCTGGCACCAGTGTGGGAAGGAGGCATTGCTCAAACTCCAGGCCAACTCAGTGGCTGCCCCCAAAGATTTATCAAAACATGCTCACTTGCTAGGCCTTTGTTTTTGGATTTCTCTCTTTCCCATCAGCGTCGGCTTCCTGTGTTGTGCTTGATGATGTTGGTGAGGAACTGGCACTAGCAGTCTCCTTTCACAGGGAGCCCTCTGAGTGGCTGGCGTCTGTTGTGCTAAGTAACAGTGCTCTACAATAAGCAGCAGGGGTAGAGATTCTCATTTATTTTTATTACATGGAAGGTTTTTTCCATCACTTCAGGCTGTCCTTCAGGGGTAATTAAGCAAATATATTTCTTATTCTCCCTCAGTTAAAGGAATAGCTTTGAATTTGTAGTCAGGCCTTGAGGGTGGGATTTCTATGTGGAGCCCAGATATTTTATAGACTTCACTCAGTCACACTCGTGTAACACCACAGCATTTGATGAAGTTCCTGGTGGTTAACCCAGCATGAGAGACTTTTGCCTTGGGCTCTCCTCTCTTTCCATTGGTCTCTAATCCATGAGCCAAATGCTTCGGAACAGAAATTGTAGCCCGTTTCTTTTTGGTGGTGCCCATCAGTTTCTTGCAAAAATAGGTACAGATTTTAATTTTTCTTTTTTCCTTCTCTTAGCAGTCCTAGATCTTCTGATACCAATAAATATGAGTTATACATCCATCTAGGATTGGGAGAATATCAAAAGCGCCTGGTTCCTTATTTGTTGTTTCTGGATCTATTCCAGGCTCCTGATTAATTCTGATGATTCAGAATCCTTGGCAATAGAATACTGGAAGTGTGAAAAAATATACAATGAAATATATTGAAAGCAACTTGAAATGCCAGGTAGAATTCAGTGGAAATAATGTACCCATCAAGGGGGATTAATGTCATTTCTACACAACATTTCGCTTCTGTAGTATCAGGCATTCTGGTTGGGCAAATAACCCATTACTTTTACAATTAATCACAGCTTTGGATGTGGATGTTCTCTGTGTCTGACAAACTCTGCTCTGGCTCTTCCTCTACCAGGTGTGTGCGTGCCTCTTCCCTTTCAGTAATTTCCTTAGGCTCTTGCCTCTCTGCCTTCTGGCATCTCCAGCTTGACAGTGTATCTCTTTCATAAGTGACATTTGCCTTTTTTCAGTCCTTTCTTTTGCAGTGTATGATAAACATTTCTGAAAGGATTCCTTGGCTGAGTGGAGTTTTTTCTTTTTGATCAGGTCATGAAGTAAGTGATAATCTCCCCCCACAACTGCAGTTTCCAGTGGACCTTTATGTGACACACTATGCAGATGTGCCCCTTGCTGACAGAAGTGGAACCAGAGTTAATTTCTTGCTGGTGTGGCCAGGTTGTTTGGGATGAGATGGTGTTGCATCTTCATTTGGACATCAAAACTACCCAAATGATCAGACAAAAGGAAGGGCATATTCCATCCTCAACTGGTGGGCTTGAGTCAAGAAACTTCTCATGCCAGTCTTGGATGTTTCTTCCACCTGGTGAAAGAGGACAGCCAAGAAATACCAGATAAGTGTTGGAATAAACTGTAGGTGAGTTTTGCTGTTAAGATCCTCAAAAAACTGTAAAAGAATCACTGTTGACAGAAAGTGGTTTTGTTAAAAAATTCTTGTCTTTTCTCTCATTGATGTGGAAGAAGAACCATGGAAACATTTCAGACCTACTATAATGCAAATACAATGATCTTCAACGTAAGGTAAGATTACATCTGAAACTGCTGTCACATAGGTGCTGGTAATAACCTGGCTTTACTGGTGTGGTATAGGTCATTAGTAACAATAGAGTTTGTAGCCTCAGCATCAGAAATGGGAGTTTCAGGAAAGAGAACAGTTTTGCACTTCGCTTTATTGGCTCCTGAAGCAGCTAGTTCAGGAACAGCAGCGGGCTTGTGTGGCTAAGGCAAAAAGAGACAGATCAAGTGTGGCACTGCAGTGACACTTGCATCATGCTTGCAAACCACAGGGCCACGCTCTTCAGCAAGTGCACAGTGAAAGCACCTTCTTCCTAGGTCCACTCAGCTCATCAGTGCTCTTAAATGAAACAGCAAATCCCAAACTAGAAGTCTGTGCTACTTATGCATGACTTTATGGTGAAATATTCTCATTCCACTTCATTTAATGCCTTGCCATTCCAACTTTCTTTTATACTACTATTTCCACCGTCTCTTGCCTCATGCATTTTGGCTCACATCTGCCTTTTTTTTCTTACTGGCCTTCCTTCCCTCACCTTTAAATTGTGTCATTTCTGGTCCCTGTTCTTCACTATGTGTGTTGCAATACATATTTGTTGGTTGATGCCCTTCTCTTTTGTGTGTTACTTCTGACTTGCTCTTGGTCTTTCCTTGGCTTAACTCCCTTCTGCTCTGTTCTCTCATGCCTCCTTTCACTTCTTACTTCTCAGCAGCTTTCACTTTATCCTCTTGACATGCATTTTATATTTTCACTCCTGTTAGTCTCCCCAGGTCCTTCCATCTTCCCACCTACAGCTCTTTTTCTCCCAGTTGCTTTTACTGGCAACTTCACATGAAAATCCCAGAGCCTCCTTCAATATTTCATTTTCAGGAGAATTCAAGTGAGTTTTAATGACTTAAGATTTACTTCAGGTCAGAATAGTTTCAAAGAGGCACATTACTGAGCTGTAGGCAAAGCATCCAATCCTCCAGCACATTTTGCTCTCTGAAGGGGATGAGGGAGCTGCTTTTTTCTCCTCACTTGTGTGAGCGGTCCATAACCTGCACTCCCATGCATGGTCTCAGCTGCATAGCCAGGGCCTGATGTAACAGTGAACAAACAGGCTTTGCGTGAGCAGAGCTCTGCCTGTAAGGGAGCCTACAAGGTGAGGAGATGAGGGCTGAGAGCCTGCTATACAGCATAGTATTCTATTAAGTAAATGCTGGAGGCTGAGGCAGTACTCTGCCTGGTTCTGCTGTGAGGGTGCATCTTGCTGAGAGGCCTGGTGCTTTAGAAATGTATAGGGAGCCTGGTTGGGGTGAAGCCTGTAGCTGGAGTGAGCATAAATGGAGGTATGTGTCCCTGTGCTGCCTCTGCTACACCACAGCAGCAGCTGAGGTCAGCTCAGCACCTACAACCACTGTCTCCAATCCTGAGCTCTTGCAGCCCACTCACAAAGGACACAAATGTCCCCACCATGTAATGCCCCTCTCACTCCCTTCTTCCCCTGCCTATGTACAGCTGGGGGACTTACACATATTCAACCTGTGCCTTACCCAGGGGATGTGTCTCTTTGCTCTACCTCTCTCCTTAATTGTCCCATTTCTTGCTTCTGGGTCTCCTCTCCAGGGCCCTTCCTTGAATTATGTTTCTTTCAGAAATCCTTCTGATAGCTTGTTCTTGTTATCTTAAAGAACAATTAGAGTGTAAATCCATCAATGTAATTCTGGAGTGCTTTCTTCTTGTCTTCAAGCAGCATGAGTTATGCCTTTGCTCTGTGCCGAGCTGCACTGGTTTTCCACAATGCCCTGGGTTTTACTAGGGGGGAGAAACATTCAAAGGCATGGGAAAACTTCCAGGCTTGAGGCTGTATGGTCTTTTAGAAATTCTTAGGATTTGCTGAGGGGCATGGGTAAACTAACAGATGCAAGGGAAAAGAAAAGGAAAACTGGCAGCTATTTTTGCTCTAGTAGGAGAAAAGTAAACAGGGGCAGCAAGGGAAATACTTCTGAGCTGCCAGTTGGTATGTGGTGCTCGCTGGATGTCTCATCCACTCTCAACAAGAAAAGAAGCACCTGTCTCTGAAGCTGCATCTCCAGCAGAGCTCTGCTTACCTGAGGCACCGACAGTGCCTGTGATGCTGCTGTGTGCTGTGCACGTGTTTAAAATAGAGTAATGCAACTCAGCTGATACCCACCATTGAGGTTCTGTCTGGATTTCCTTTCAGTATGGCTGCAAAAGATGCCGCCTTGCACAAAAGGCAGAAATGAAATATTTGTATGCAAAGTGTTGGGTAGTTCTGTGATGATATTTGAATTTAAGCATTCATTAAAACTAGAATTGCTTCGAGTCAGTGGGTGAGCTGGGAGGGAAAGATAGATAATGCTACCATGAATGGGGCCATATAATGATGTTTTGCTCCCAGCAGATTGTGCGGATCCCTGTAATGTGTTGTCTTTATGTGTTTCTCACCTTCTGTCTTACCTCCTTAACTTTCTGAAGGAGTAGGGGAAATAATTGAATGTTGTGCTGACTTTCTAAGTTGTAAATAGCCACAGGAGTCAGTATTTTGGGATAGTAAAGTCAGTTTCTTGCCATTCTTGGAGCCATTGACATAGGCTGCCAGAAGGCTGAAGCAGACTGTGCCATGGGCCCTATACCTTGCTGCTCTTAATCCTTCTATCTGCTTGGAGTAGGACACAGGGGGGATCTGAAGCTCTGAACATCCCACCCCAAGGCAACGTGGCTCCACTCAAGCCCTTGCCCCTGCAGCAGAAGCTAATTCAAGAAGGATTTGAAGTTTGCCATCTTCTTGCAGTTTAATAATAGATACCTGGAGCCTGTCGCTGTTAGCTAGAAGGTGCTATATTTAAATGGATCTGTCTGGTGATCCCTGAGCTCATATCAGTGGGCCACGCTAGAAATAGCACTAAAATAACACACTAAGTAAGGTAGCACTTATATTTAAAAGAAAAAAATAAAAATAAAAAGGAGAATTTTGTTCACTTACAAAAATTACTCAAATTAGAACCTCTTTGCATTCTATGTTTTTATACTGAATTTAATTTATTCTATACCACCTCCACACCATTTTATGTTCTATCCTTTTTTTTCCCCTTTGGAGCTCATCTGGGGAAACTGCTGTAGGCGGTGCAGCAAGAAGGAAAATTGGGTATCTGAAATAAGAGAGAAAGTTCTGTATCTTAAAAGGAGCAAAAGTAGCATTCTGGAATGGCGTGACAACACAGTATTCACTAAATGCTGAACAGTGAAATAGCTTTTATAAGACATGAGAATTAATCTTTGTAGCTTATCAAACACCAAGAACTTACCTAGAAGAAAGTGCAGCCTACAACATGAAGCTCTTTTATTTTTTGGCGCACAAGTAGGATGCGTGGTATCAGCTGACATTTCATTTCTATTTGTAACATGTTTTATTTTACAGTCGGGCGTAGTAAAGCAATTAATTAAAAACGATGAGTAACTGGATGACTAGAATCTGTGGCAAGTTGTTCATCCAAAAAAATAAAGAAGGAAGTCACAAAGTCTGTAGTCCTTACAAAAAGTACTGATAATTTAACAAATACCAACAAAGGTGTTTAAACTGCCAATATTTTGAAGAAAAAATCTGTTTGGAACGACCCGTTCAAAATATTTTTCAGCAAATTGGCAACAACAGAAGTTTCTCATTTGTCATGTTTTATTGTAAAAATATCAAAAGTTATAAAGTTTTAGCTTTGAGCTTGGAAGTGAATGTTCCATGAGAAATATCATTGTTTTTAAACCATTTAAACAAAACTTTATAATGCTTATGGCTTCAAAGAATGTTTTTCTGTGTTTAGTTCTTCATTTTCCTGCTAGACAAGTTAATGGAGGAAATAAAATGTATAATACAGCTGCTTCCTACCTAACTTCCTCCTACCTAACTTCCTCAGTAACCCACAATGACAGTCACTTTGTGATACTCTTCAATCAGTACCATTTTTTTTTGTGCAACCAGGTTCTTGCTTATCTTGGAAGTGTTTGTTCTGCAAAGGATTCTTGCAAAAAACTATACAGTAAACTCAGATCGTATGGTTTTGTACTTGGATAAGGAGACAATCCTTTTGGTTTCCAATATATATGAGGTTGCATTTCCTGATTGTTTTGGTAGCAAGGTGAAGGTGTTGCTTCTAGCACTGGGTACCCTCCTGTGTTTGGATGTCCTGGTCCCTCTAGGCAGCTCCACTGCTGTCTCCTGAAGGGATCCCTGAGTGCTCCAGTGAGCTCAGCGTTTCCAGCACCTGTGATCATCCTGGAGCCCTTTGGCTGTCATCTCCTGACAGGACCCTCGTTTGTCTCAATCCTGGCACTTCTAGACCAAGGCAAATAGCTGCTACATGCATCCACCTCCAGCCTAAGAGGTAAGGTCATGGGTAATGGAGTCTGTATGAGGCTAATGTGACCTCAGAGCACTTTAAAGGGCCATGCTCTTTTCTCCCAAGCCCAGTGAAGAGCTATTGCAGGCATTTTGGCAGGAACTAGCTGGCGATTAATTGAGCAACAATTTCAACCATTGTGAGACTCTCTTGTGAGCGTATTGATTGCAAAGTGAGTGATGCCTCCCAGGCTGCAGGTAAATGTGATTCCTGGTGCTGGAGTCAGGCTGGCCAAAGGGGATTCAGTAGTGTCAAGGACTTCTGCTAGAAAAACAGGCTTTTGTGGAAGTAAATGACAGCAATGTATCCTATGTTACATGTAATAGTATCTATAGCTCCATGCGCTCCTTAATTTTACAAGGAAATAGATCAGTTCAAACGTAGGCAAACAGAAACAGCAGAGCTAACGTAGAACTTGCTAGCTGCTGATTGTGCTTATGGTGCTAAAGGCAGCTTATATTGGAAATGTATGACTGTCCCTTTTCTGTGCCTTGGTCACAGTGTCTGGAAATGAACGTTTATGAGGGTAGTGTGAGGAGTGTGACACATGGGGAGGATCAAAGAGAGCAGCATCTCCTTTTACAATGTTGGGCATCCCTGCACCTCATGGCTTCTTCGCAGTTTTGCTGCTGAAGTGGAGCTGAGTCCTCCAGAAAAAGAAAGGCCCCCAAGCGTGGAAAAGCAGGCTGCAGCCTTTGAGAAGGCTGCCAGAGCACGCTGCTATGCTTGTCCTCTGCGGCAGTGTGGGATTTGTTCAGCTGTCAGTGCTTGTGCCTCTCCAGTCATGCTGCAAGCCCGAGGGGGGGAAACATACACCGCCGATGAACATTATTCATTATCCTGATTTTGTGGGAGGGCTCGGCAGTTCAAGTGCTGTGAGGGAGTGACTGAAGTACTAAAAACAAAGAGCTTGCTTGTCACGGTGCTTGAGAGCGGACTGGAAAATAAATAAATAAATAAAAAGAGGAGAAGGGAGTTCAAATGTGTGGGAGAATGGTGGTGGCTGAAATTTCAACTAGACTGAGAAACTGGCTTTCATATTAACATCTCAGCCCGAGCTTTTGTGGAGGTTCTGCAGCTAACTTTCATGCTGAATGAAGCCAATGGAAACAGATTAGGGAGTCTTGCTTGCTTGTGCCTCAGCATCTGGGGAGGGGCAGTGTGAGAGCTGCTACTCACACAGGACAGAAGTTTCCTACTGCCTCCAGGGGGATGCTTGTACTCCTTGCACAGTATGTAGTGGTGGAGGCTGTTTTCAGTGTAGCCTTCTAAACTCTGGGATTAACCTCAGTCCTTTCTCCACCAGGTACAGACAGAGTGATCTCAGGGGTACAGCAGCAAAACCCACTTGTTCTCCAGCCCTCTCTCTGGTGGTAGGAGTTCACAGGGCACTGCACTGCATGGCGCATTTGTTTCCCTTCCCACTGGTGGAAGATGTAAAGTGGTAAGTTATTCACCTCTCACATGAGATATAAATCCTAAATCCTTGCTAATCCTTGTATCTATAACACAAAACCATATAAATAACAAGATGTGCGGAGCTGCAGCTCATTAGGAAGAGGCAGTTACGTAGCCAATGGCAACACTGGGCAGTGGTGGGTAAAATTCAGATGTTTAATTTGTTGTGGAATAAATGAGGTTCAGAACTTGTGTTGTCCAATTCTCAAATTTACAAGCCTGCCAAATGTATCAGGGTACCACTAGAAAGAGTTTTTAGTCAGAATAGACAGTCTCTATGTTAGAACAGGCATTTCATTTCCAGTCCTAGGTGGGTTTCACGTGGGACAAAGGAATGTCTTACGATCAGTTGGCAAAATGAGGTAGGATATTGTATGATCCCTCCTGGTTTCATTGAATAGCTAGTTCCAGATGGGTCTGGGCTATGGGTATAATCTAATTCCCTTATTCCTGCTTGATCTTTCCTAGTTTCTCAGTTTCATACTTCTGCAAGGCAAATAGCTGCACTGGATTGGCTATGAAAGATTAAGCACAGCAGGAAGGCAAAGAAAAGCTTGATACATTCAAAATATCGTGATTTCAGAAGCCTTTCCTATCTCTATCGCTGATAGAGATGACTGATACTGATGACTGCAGCCTGTCTGGAAAATGGACACACTTACACTACTACACAGAGTGTATTTTGAGTGAGTCCTGAAAGGCTTTAACACATCCATCAATTGATTGTATTGTCATTGCTACATAGGATTATTCAGCACAGAGCATCTATTACTGCAGCTCTGATTGAAACATTGCCCTTGTTGTGCAGAACCGTTTTAACTCTGTCTCTTTGAAACGAAAAGTGGAATGTTTCTTATCTTGTGAAGAGACAGATTTATTCTCAGCCTCTTGAAAAACAGGTATGCGAGCCTAGAAGCATTTCTTTTAGCAGGTGTACTTCTGGAGTCCTCTGCAACGGAGAGAGGGAAGTGCGCGCATCCTTTCTTTCCAGAGGCTTCCCATTTTGTGACTGGTACGAGCATGCCTGAGGGCTCTACGGAGTAAGGCGCAGTGTGTGTGGGTATATGTCTATGGACGTGCGGGTGTTGCCCTGCAGCCGTGGCGAAGCGGGCGCGGTGGCGGCTGGTGTTCGGTCTGCCACCGCTGGGTGACAGTGCAGCCCCGGCGTACGCTGCTCGCTGCTTCTTACCGCCCTCGGCAGCTTCTCCCAAGTCGCCTTTCCCCATTTCCCCGCTGCTTTTCGTTTCCTCACCCTTTCCTCCCGGCACTATTCCTGTTTAAATGCTAGCGCTGGGCCGGCCCTGTGGCTCCCTGCCCAGGCTTTGTGGTGGAGGCTGTGGGCTGTGCGACGGCACCTGTGGGTGCTTAGGTTAGAACAAGGCAGAGCAAATAGACAGCATAGTGAGTCTCAGCTTCCTCTCTGGATGGCTTCTTCATTGAAGAAATGGGGTTCTTCACTGCAACGTTGACCTAGGAATAGTGGGGTACAGTCAATACTGACAACATGCTGTGTGTGCTGGGCCCACCAGAGATGTCACACATCAGCCCCATTGCCCCACACTGTGAAGCTCCTGGTGCTGGAAGCAATGGAAGCCAGAGCTGGTCTTAAAAGGAGTGACACAGGTGCTGAGGAAAGGATTCAAACTGTCCATGGATTGGATCTGGGGGTAGTGGGGCCAGGATGCTGCGCTCTGGCAGAGCTGAGTGCTTGTGACTGCTTCAGCCCCACACCCTTGGTTTCAGCAGAGGGAGGGATGGGAAGCGCTCCCTGTAGGTTATTTCGAGTCAGACAGTTCAGAAATCAATTGTGTATATCAAAAGGCAAAATTAGGCTGGGAGGTTGTAGATAAGAGTTCCTAGAGAGCCTGCAAATCTGGCAAGGGCAGTTTATTACTTCAACAGCACTTTTCACCCAGCAAATTCACAGTGGCTGCATTGATGTCTGAGGCAGAAAAGTACAGTTCTCAACTCCAGAATAAAAGTAAATGAGTTGCATATAAATACATTTGTATTTGCTCTTCTCAAGTGACACCAGGAAGTGATAGCAGAACAGAGAAGTGGGGCCAGAACCTCCAAATCCTGCATGACACTGGCAGCCATGTCAAGGTCTTCAGCCTGGGGTCTAATGCCAGCTGGTCTTCAGCAGGTTTTTGCTTCCAGCTAGCACTCTGATACTCCTGCAGCTAGGGATCATGAAGCTGCTGTTCCAGAGCACCTCTGTGCTCCCAGAAGATTTTCGTCTATCAGATACTCTGTTCATTATTTTGTTTTATCAAATCATACAGTCAGAACAGAGGACAAAACTGGATGCAGAGTTATCTGTCTTCTGTAGACTAAAAGCCTGGAGCCTGCTGTCCCTATAATGGCTGTGTGCATCTCCTGGTGATGCTGGGGGGCCCAGGTTCTGTAAACAGTCTACTTCCAGTCCCATGCATCGCTTCTGGCCCTGCTGATTTTGAAGACATTTATTTGCAAACACTAGGATTCTTTCCCCTTTATCATCCTTATTCCTTTTGTAATGCCACAGCCCAGTACCCAGGACATCACTCTTCATCACTGGTGATGATGTGGCCACTGTTAAAGTAGATGGATATTAAAGCAGACAACAGCATACACCTGATTTGGGAGTAGAAATCAGAGGCTTTTGCCTCTCTCTAGCGGCCAGGCATTTGCCAGTCTTATTTCCTACCCAAAAAGTGAGCCTGGAACCTGGTATTCAGACCCCTGATGCTGTACAAAGCATGGGGTGTTGCAGAAGGATTTCTTTGCTTTCACTTTGGTTAGGGTGAATGAGAAGGCAGAGATACCCCCAAGAAGGTGTACCTATACCTCATCCTTCCGACTGTGGGTCTGGAGGACTTTGTTTTTCCATGTTATGGGAGAACATCCTTTTCTTCTTCTCCTTCATCAAAAAAACAAAAAACAAAAAACCTTGAAACTTTATATATGTATATATATATATATATAAATCTTTGTATGCAGGTTTTGTCAGGTTTGTCTGCAGCTGACAACTTATCTTCTAAACTGTGAGCTGAGGCTGTGCTTCCAGTTTGTGACTGCATGCTCCTGGCTATGGGGACTGGCATTGTGTGAGAATGGCAGTGCCACTAACAAAATCCAAGGTTTCACCCCAAAGCATCTATGTAACGTCCACAAAGTTAAAGTTTCCTGAGTATGTCGGGTAAGCACTGATCCAGAGATCTCTCTTAAGGCCAAACCTGCTCCTTCCCAGTGTTGTTTTTCACATAGTGTGGACTCAGATTTGATTGTTTTCAGTCCAAATAGCTTAAGCAGGGTTGTGAATGAGGCACCTGCTTGCCTCTGTGCTGTGGCAGTGTAGTGAAAGGGTGCATCCTACTCACACATTTTGGCTTGAAATATAGACTTATCTGCAGAAAGAGATTGATTTTTCTCTATTGTTTGTATTGGAGTAAATCTCACATTCCAATGAAGTCAGTGCTCTTATATAAGTGTGAAAACAGAGAAAAGAAAAAGCAAGAAAAAAAGAGGCAACAGTTTTATAGTCTTTCTTGTTCCAGAATCTAGAACTCCAACTTTTAATATATTGGATAATAGTTGTGCTGATGAGCATTAAAGGCATTCAGTGCCTTTTAGCAAAGCTTAGAGTTAAAATCAACTCTTTTTTTTCTTTTTATCTTTTTGTTTTAGTGGCAGTTTGTAGTAAAACAGCTTACAGGACATGTAAAAAAGGAATGGCTGAAAATGTTTCCTTACTGGTGCCCACTGTATACCACACACAGTGCTCCAGTTCTTATTTACTGTGTTAGGACGTGACCGCTTCTGGACTTAGTGCAGAGGGGATGGACAGTCAGAGTAAGGGCATTTGTGCAATGTCATTTTACCAGTAGAGATGTGAAGATATTAGCTGTGTGTGTGGGTATGAAATACATTATTGCCTGGAGCCTCTTAAAAGCGGCCAATTTATTTATATTCTTCATGGGTTAGATGTCTATTGCTGGGATTTATAGCAAACATCTGATCTAAAGGTAGTTGTAGGCTTGACAACAAAAGTGATAAAGAAGCTGTGGAGGGCAATGAAAATTGATGGGGAAAGAGAGTGATGAACAGCAAAAGTGCCATTATGGTCAAGTGATAAGGTAGAAGGTGGAAGGGAAAGAGAAATGTGCTGTTTGCAGTAATTTGGGTACCTTCATGCTGCCTTGTTCAGTTGTCTGTGAACACTGCTTGCTTTATTTACTGTTGCAGTTCTTGGTAATGTCACTGCAGTTGAATTAAGCATCTTACATTTACATGCTCATGGCTTTTTGTTTGGGAGATGGAATTTCTACTGCTTTTCTGACTTTCCCAAGGAGAAAAATATCCCCACTGTAAAGAAAGCAGGACTGCTAGCATAGCGGTACTGTAACTGCTAGGGTAAAGAGCTACAAATTGATGCTGCTTTTTAACTGCAGAAATACTCTTGCTTTATTAAACAGGGCCAACGTGCAAAAAGGGATCTCATTTTTATGGACAGAAGAGGGAAACAGTTTTTCAAGGGTAAGTGAATGTTTTGATGGGTGTGGGTTTTCTACTGGGAGCAAAGCTTGCTGGTGGGGCAGCTATTTTCACACCAGAAGGGTGCAGGTGAATTTCTTTCTCATGCAGCTTATAGGAAAGCAGTATGTGTTGCCATCCTTTTACATTCACTGTGCTTTTACCTGTGGCTGCCACTGACCAGGCACTCACTTTACTTGTGGCGGCAGTTGCTCTTCATCAGGCAGATTGGAATCAAAATGCAGCACTTAATGAAAACGTATAAATAGGAAGAGAGTAAAATTTAGCAGCTTCTCATATCACAGGAAAGTTTTGATTATTTAAAATGTCAGAAATAGGGGATGAAGCATTTAGGGAAATTTTTTAAGGGAGATTTTTAAAAGCCTTCCCCCGCACCACCACCATAGTTTCTGTGACCCTGAGAATGCTGCTCAGTGCTGGTGGTTATAATAAAAACACAAACTGGGCTCTGCTTGCTCTAACCAGGTTAAAATGGGGAGAGAAAGTGAAAATATACTATGCTGGAAAGCAAATTAGAGAGAGAATTAAAAAGGGGAAAAAAAAAAAAAAAAAAAAAAAAAGGTAGTATGAAGAAATGCTCTTACATTTGGAAGTTTCTGCTAGCCTATATTCTGTTAAGCTCGAAGCTGTGGTAAGCACCAGAAGAAAAGTCTCCTTATTTGCTCCTTTCCTGTTTTATCAGTTTTGATTCGAAAATTGCCAGAGAGGTAGGAGGTGGACAGATGCGCTCTGTCAAATGTAGCGGGTTATGAAACCACTGTGAGTGCTGTTTGTGCTTCAGCATAAAGCCAGCCAGAAAACTGAAATCTCATCCAACAAGGATTTAAATTAAATTGACTGCCTTTGTATTAGGGCAAACCAGGAGCACTCATATAATCAATTAATGTGGCTCAGCTTCAGGGATGGCGATCTCCAGTTGAGACAATAATGAACAGATGGGGCTCGTAGCTTATTAAATTGCTACCTCCGTGGCATCTGTGCCATGGACTAAAACGCAGGCGGTGTCAAGTTTTGCATAAATGTGTCAGCTCACCTTGTGGAAGTCTTTCAGTTGCTCTCTTGCCTCAGTTTCCCTTCTTTGAGAATGTTTTTACAGTATTAACTCTTCAGCGCATAGTTAGGAAGATGTTTTTCTCCCAGTGGCACAGACCTGCATTTGGAGTTGCTGTCAGTAAAATAATGTTGGTTGGATGTGCCATTTTAATAATGCTTTCATATAGACATATAGCCTTAGCTTAGATGCAGATATATAGGCAGAAAAGTGCACTTTTCTGCTTGTTATCTAAATTCTTTTTGGGAAGCAGCATTTTTCTGTGAAAACAAAAAATGCATCATGTATTGCCTGCATACTATGCCAAGAGCAAAAGGCAGCTTGCTCTCTTTCGTGCTTCAGAATGACTGAAAGTGACATGGATGTATATGAGCACCTCATGAAAACTATGGCAACTGAGAAGAGAATAACAATCAAAGTTTGGCTCTCAGTCTATTTGGCTTACAGATGGGTAGCTGGTAGGGTGTACTGCAGTCTATACTGTCTACCATAAGAACATATATCTTTGATTTTGGCTAGAAGGGATTATTCCCATGTTGTCACACTACCCTAGATTGCTCAGGGGATGTGGGTACCCAGACCAGACCAAATGCTCTATGCCTGCCCCAAAGTCCTGGTTAACTGTTCTGTCCTGGCATTGGACATTGCTGATGTTGTGCACCACTGAGCCCAACTGTGGCTCTGGGGACCTTCTTCATGAAAACAGTTCAGTTTCTGGAGTATTTGGAGGCATGGGAGGATGAGGGAAGGCTCACCCTCTGGTATGCGTTTAGTGAAGGGGTGACCAGGGATATTGTTAATTTTGGATTGACGATGAGAGGACCCAATTCATCATCCGAAATGCTTCACGACACAGATGTCCTTCAGGGTGAGGGCCTGAGGGCTGTTATTTTGTGGTCTGCCTGTGTTGGGTTTGCATGTTTTCTCTCTAAAAGGAGCATGTGGGATGGAGACTCAAGTAAGAGAGGTCAGCAGCCAGACTGAAGGCACATGTGCAAGAGCATGTCAGTGAGAAGATGAGGGTATTCATGCTTTAATTCACTGCAGTCTCCCACAGACAAATTCCACCCACTGGAAAAAGATTATAGCAGAGGAAAAATAATCCAGATGTGATATTGTTTCTGAGGCTGGGACCTGCTGTCCCACTTGCAAGACTGCAATACACTTCTGCAAACTGAGCTTTATAAAAGGAAGTGTGGCAGCTCCTGCTTGTAGTTGTGGCTCTCTTGGTACCCATGGGCTCATCTATCAAATGAGATAGGCAGACTGGCAGGGATATAATTAATAAAATGAATCAAGTGCTATCTGTTCATTTTTGACCCAAATAATTGAATTATTTTTTGTATGATTTGGCTTGTTTATATGAGAACAAAATGAGTTTTTAGCCAGTGAGGCCATAGACAGTCATTTTTGATTCCCTTTTGAAAGTTTCATTAATATCTGTAATTACAGTCAGCTACAATGCACTTGACCCAGCATGTGAGTGTTACCAGGCTAAGCAGAATGAATCAAAAAACTTTTTATCAGAGTGTTTGCCCCTGCTTTGGTTGCAGAGGCAGGAGACGAGATGAAAAAGTCTCCCACCTGCACCAGGCAACCAAATCCCCGCCGCAGTGCTCTGTGTGTTCCTCTTCTAATAATTTCCGTTTGCTTATAAATGTCTTTAATATTTAAATGTAATTATGGCATTTCTGCCTTATTTAAAGCATTAAATAAAACGATGGCTTCCAGTGATGAAGGCAGTTAAGTGTGCAGGATACAATGAGGCTTGGTCGGACCTCATCTGCTTTCCTCGCCATTAGTGTGCACGGCTGCATGTGTGTCAGCAGCGCAGATTAAGGCAGCAATTAACATGGGCAGGGAGAACGTGAAGCTGTTACTTAAGCACACTGACATCTCGGCAGCCTCAGTCCCTGACTTTTTTGTTAAGGTCATAACTCCAGCCGCAGCTAGCTATCTAAGTTCGTTCCCTCAAATCCCATGTTTCTAATCAAATTTAAAAGCTGATACTGGTGAATTACATCCCAGTGTCATAAATCCACACTGCCAGAGATTTATGCGCCTCGCATTAACTGACACAGTGATTCATATCTGCTACTATTAAGAGCTGGATGGCTTTATAGATCTTGATATGGTTTCCAAGGGCTCAGATTACTAAAACAACAAAATGTCAAGGAGTAACATTCAATACTTTTGCTCGGGAGCAAGCATTTGGGCAAGCTTACGAACAACCAGCTCTTGGGCATTGGGCAGAAGCAGTGCGAACAATTACTGTATCATAGAATCATAGAATGGCTTGGGTTGGAAGGGACCACAAGTTCTAAACCCCCTGCCACAGGCAGGGACGCCAACCTCCAGAGAGGAGGCACCATAACTGACACTGACAGAGCTACAGATGTCCAGAGGCATTTGTAGGAGCCATGTCTTTTGCAGTGTAGGCAGACTTGAGGGGTCCTTTATACACCCTTGTGCGAGATGGGGGGGGGAGCAGGACATGGAGCTGCTAGCTTAATTTTTTTCTGTTTGGAACATCAGATGTTAAAAATGGCATTATTGACAGTCTACCAAAGGTACTGACACTCAAAAAGAATGGAGAAACGACGTTTATAAATCACCCAATATCCATTTTAGCCTGCTTTTCAATTTTCATTTCTCAGAAACACAAATTGCATCTGTTCCTTAAGGTGTCTGATCTCTCTTCTCGAGAAGCCAATTTCTTTTTTAATTTCCTCTGATGAGGCTCAGAAGATGCTGGATAAAATACAAGGTGAGTTCCCTTATTTATTTATTTATTTATTTCAAGACAGGGCTCTGCCTAAGAGGCGCTGTGCTTTGTCTGGTTGCTGCCAAAGAAAGTGCTCATCTCCCGAAGTGTTGATGAAAATTCTGTCACTGAGGGGCAAAAGAAACCAGGCCATGGCTCTGTCTGGGCTGAAAAAATGGCTCTGTCTGGGCTGAAAAAAAAACGTGATCAGTAAAATGGGGAGGGTTAATCAAAGGAAGGGCATGTCTTGAAGCTAACCAAAGAGTTTGAAAGGTAAAGACATAGCGAAGAGCTGCAAAGATTCCTGTCAGTATGCTTATTGTGCTGGGCTAACCTACAGTTAGAGAAATTCTGTGTCTGGTTCCCAGTGCATTACATGATAATAAAGGTATTTTATTAAAATATTAATAACCAGGAAGGAACTTTGCAAAGTGCTGTAAGAAAAGCCTTTCTGAATAAATAGGATTATGTGGAAGCTTTCAGCATGGTAATTTCATTGTTACTTTCTTATTATTTTTTCCAGTTGCTATGGGATTTTAAAGCCAGGGATGTAAACATAGTAATCGCATTTTTGGAAGCAATCACTGTATTGCACTTCTCTAGTCACTGCTCTCATGCAAAGCCAACCTGTCTACAGGAATGCCAAGAAAGTAGAAGACAGGAGGTCCTCTCCATAGTAAAAACCAGCGTTGTTTCCTATGAGTGTAATATGAATAGTGAGGAGGAATCAGAGAGGAAATGGAAGGCAGCCTGTGTTATTTTCCCCTTTTTGTACAGAAATTAACGTATGGTGCTTAGTGCTGATGTTGTTATATATGTTAGGAATAGAACTGAGCTTACAGAAAGAAAGTGTTTGACTTGTGTGTAGTTTCTTCAAATGAGTTTGAGATTGTCTGAGCAGAATTTGAGGATGCAGTTCTGCTGATGGGCTACCCAGGAGCAGTTTTGGAGACTTTTTCTGTTCAGGCACCTTATTGCTTTTGGTCTGGTCCTTGTTGATAAAATGACCTGCCTCTGTTTCTTCTCTCCGATGGAAAGTTTGGCATTTTCTTCAATGAGGAAAGTGTATAAAATGGCCACCCAGACCCCTCTTGGGCAAACTTGCCGCTCTTTCTCTTGCCAGGGACAGTCTTGGGAACACAGTGCATCTCTCTGTACACAGAAAAGGTGAGTGAAGGGTTATGTTGGTGCAGAAAGTTCAGTTTTGTGTTTGGGCAAACACTGCTGCAGAGCCTTTGTTTATACCACAAGCATTGTCTTCTCCCAGCTCTGAGTGGTGGGAGAGTCCATTCTGTCAGTGAACCTCAGTTGTTTGCTCTCTCTTGAACTATGCTGTTCTGTGTTACTGTTCTTTTCATGTACAGGGTGCTTTTGGCAGCAAGACTAAAGCTTTCCAACTCATTTTTAGAGATGAGAGTGACCAATCTTCTTGTGCTCAGTTTGAAACAAAATTTGCTGCTTTGACTTAATTTCCCCATAGATCACAATGAGGCGTAGAGCAGGAGGTGAAAAAGAGGACAAAAATATAAAATAGATGAGGAAAAAAATAAATAGAAGACAGGGAAAGAAAAGGAAGAGGAAAGGAGGATGAGGAAAATATCTCAGACACCGGGTCAGCAGAAGATTATTCCTGAATGCCTTGGGGGGATAATTGGTGAGGAAAATGAACCTTTTGTGACTTTTTGTTACTACCTCTGTGAAGACTCCAAAAACCATCTAATGATGGATGCTATAATACAAACTCTTCCTTCCTGTAAGCTATTGGAGGGAAATATGCACTATTTGTTTTAGCACAGATATATGTTTTACAGGGCAGTGTACATTCACAGAGAGCTGTAGGTAACCACTGGAAATAAAGTAGTGTTTTATCTAGCAGCTGGTGGTACCTAATCATCCTCCCTCATTGCAGTAGTGTCTGAGCAAAATATCTTTTAGAAAGGCTGGCCTCTCGAGTGCCTGGATTGCAGGTATCCTGCAAGTGAAGTCTGGAAAGGAAAGGAGAAAACAAAAATGCTTGTCTATCTGCAATCGCTGAGACTTGTTCATTTTCCCGTTAAGTGTGCTGGTATAGCAGTTATCTAAACCTGGATTTTCTAGGCTGACAACTTGACTATGGGACTAGTTAAAGCAATTGGGCTAGTTTGACAAGAGTTCTTCAGTGTTGGCTTTTGTTCGCACAAGAATCCTTAATGAGCCTAACCAGGCCAAACAGTATGATGTTATAGATGTGCTATACTGCCAGTCTTCTAAAGCTTTGAGACTGATTAGGCTTTGGTTTTGCTTTGACAGGGAGTGAGTGGCATGGAGGTTTCTGGCTGAGAGAGGGGGGCTGTTCAGCTTGGGGAGGAAAAGGCTCTGGAAAGACTTAGTAGTGGTCCTCCAGTATCTAAAGAGGGGCCATGAAAAAGAAGAGGACAGACTCTTTAATGAGGTGTGTTGTGACAGGACAAGGGGACATGGTTTCAAACTAAAGGAGAGAAGATTTAGGCTGGATATAAGGAAAACATTTTTTACAGTGAGGGTGGTGAGAACTGGAACAGGTTACCCAGAGATGCGGTGGATACTCCGTCCCTGGAGACATTCAAGTTTGGGCTGGATAGGGCTCTGAACAACCTGATCCAGCTGTTGGTGTCCCTGTTCATTGCCGGGGAGTTGGACTAGAAGAAATTTAAAGGCTCCTTCCAATTGAAATGATTCTATGATTCAACAAGGTGAGGCATCAGCTGCAGAATAGATTATGTTTGACCTTATAAGCCTGTGCACTATTGAAACACATGCTTTGGTATGTAGTGAAAAGGATAAATATATTGAAATGCAGGCATAGCAGGGTTGAGGCCAGAACAGCCGTGATTCTGGCAGTGGGTCAAACATTTGAAGTTGCATATAATCAACCCAGAATACACCTTTACAATGTGACTTTTCATCCAGCAGCAATGCTTCACGGGCAGTAAAAGGGAGGAGAAAAAGGGGCAGAACACCTCAGTGAAATGTCTGGCTAGCTGTCCTGAGGTGTGAGGGACTCAGTGTGGGTGGGAAGCAAATGAGATTCAGTGCCCCAGAAGTTGGAGCCACTACTGCAGAACGTTTCGTAACAAGTACCACAGGAGGCAGAGTACCGCGTCTCCTCGCCTCTCTATTTCCTTGCCTCCCTGCTGGGACTGCCAATTACATCCTGCTCTGATGGTGGCTTTTTGACACTTCTGCTCACTGGGAAATGGACTTAGGCTGGTATTTCATTGCATTTAGGCTTTTAAACAGCAACTGAGAGAAATGACTTTCAGCTACTCTGTCTGACCTGGATGGGAGCCAGCACTCCACACAGAGATAGAGCAAGGTCCCGATTTGACATGGCTGCTCCCTTGTGTGACAGGCTTTCTGCAAATCAATTGGGCACCCTCATTTGCCTATAGCAAGTGGGAGTGTGTGCACCTCAGTTTATTTTAGGTAGTGTTTGTACACTTCCAGCCTTCACAGAAAAGAAAAAGAAACAAACTAGTAGAGGTTAAAAGGGCAATGAGAGGAGAGAGGGTAGGAGATTTTAAAAGTGAAAAGAGTTTGGTGTCCAGTTCATCCTGAAAATCAATTGAGTACAGCATACCCTCTGCGTCTCATACATATGACCTTTGATCCTCACAAGGATAATGCTGCAATTGAGACTTTGAGTTCAATGCCTTTTTCAGACATCAGTTGATGCTTTATGTGCATATGCATATATGCCTATCTATTTGTATATATATATATGTATGTTGGTTTTACATTATGCTTTCTGAGAGCTGTCATTGCTGAAATATACTGTAGCCAGAAGGGATGTACCTTAGGGATGTTTGTCCTAAAATCTTCCTTCTAAAGTTTTCCAGACACCTATCTATTTCCTTTGCACAATTTAAATCAGTTTCCTCTTTTCTGATTTCCTGTGTATGTAGACAGTAAGTTGTTCCCTTTCTCTTGGAAGCCTTTAGGAACTCAAGGACTGCTGTCACCTTGGCTTCCTCTACCACCAAGTGTTTTTTTCCCTTTGAAAAGCAGCACCATTGCCATCAGTTGAGAGCCTGCCATCAGTGGAGGTGACTTCTGGGCCACCAGGCTGCTCTTCTGCCTGGTGACCAGTTGCTTTTATTTGTCAGTTATGTGCTTTCCAGCAGGTTTGATGCCAAGAGAAAGGGGAGTGAGGAGCTGATAGTGTATGTGAGGAGAAAAGACTTGGGTATAGCTGTGTGCTGATCAGCAGAGTTCTGGGGACACGAAGAGTGATACTGCTATTTGCTCAGCTTATAAACAAATACTGTTTACCTTTTAATTTCAGGTTCTTTTCTCACCCCCTTGTATAATTTTTTAAATCTTTCATCTGCAGCAAATCTACTAAAATGATACTTGTCATCAAATGGAATTTGTTCCAGCCTAGGCTGAGGAGTGGATGAGCTCATTCTTCTGAAGCACTGCACTTGTTGTCTTGGTATATTTAAGAAACTTCCAAAAGCTTCAGTCTAGACCTGGACTTTCACTGCAGCAGTGCAGAACAGGAGCTATACAAACTAGCTAGAGTGAGTAATGAACTTACTGCAGTTCTGTATCCCCAGGATGTGTAACTGGAAGCAGTGGAAGTGGAGAGTTTCTAAACCAGGATGCCAGGAGGAAAATAGAAGCCATTTTTAAGCAAGGTGGGAGCTGTCTTTTGAAGTTGTTCATGCTGCTGCCACAACCCCTAGTGATCGGTGATATCCACTAAATGAAGCAAAAAAAGGTACGTTTGTGGATTTACATTGTATCCTTATCTTGTGACACCTTCAGAGGCCACAGTTCTGAGAAGCCAAGGAAACAGCATCATCAGCTGTGAGTGTAAGCAGCGATGCACTGCAAGTAGAAGTAGAACTGTGCATTCCACCTGCTTCTGTCAACCTAGAGAGATTTTCTAAAGTGAAAAAGACACAGGCTTTATCCATGGGAATGCCCATGGCTTTGGGAACATTATGTATACTGCATGCATGTTAAATAAACCTGTACTCTTTGAAGCTGCTTTTTTAGCATTTAGCCTAGGAAATGGCACATTCTTGATGAGTAGATGTCCATACTCAGGCATGGGCTATCCAAACCTCCCCCCAGTGCTGGGCTGGACTTTCACTCTGTCCCAGCTGGTAAAAAGCATGAACGTTCTATGAATGCAACATCCTTATGGCAATTCTTCTGAAACCTCAATCTCTTGATGGTAGCAAAGTCTTAAATTAAGACATGAAGTTTCCTGAAGCTTATTTTCACTCTCACAAGCACTGAAATGAAATGACGAAGAACACAATGCTTTCATTATTGTTTCAGTTCAAGGACTGTATACAAAGAGACATACCCTTGTGCTTCACATTATACAGAGTTCTTCATTTACTAACTAAACAGAAATGTGATTGAACTGCAGACAATTAACATATGCTATATTTTCTTTTCTAATGCCTCTCTGTCCTTTTGTGGCACATGTTGGTAAGTAGCATGAGAACACTTAGCTTTCAAGGGGATGTCTCCTTCAGAAGCCAATTATAAAGGCTATTTCAGAAAAGTTGTTATTGCATGGTACATCTGGCAGATGCTCTCAGGAAGCCAAACACATCTTGACCTCCACTAGTCAAATTGTTCCAGCTCTCAGCTATATTCAAATAATTATTTTTTTTTAAAGGAATCTTCTCCAGAGTAAATGCAAACCTCATAACTGATCAGTTTGCTCAGAATTCTCTAACAGTTTTCCTTTGGAACTGCTTTGGTTTATTATAATGAAACCTAGCTGCTACTCTGGATGTGCAGCAGTGGAGGTTTTAGCAACCCCTGTTTTGGCATGTGTGTATTGCTGCTGGCTATCAGAGAAGTGAAATAGTCTGCATAAAAAAAAAAACCTGTCATTTAAAGCTACCAAATTCTGCTTTATCTTGTTTTTGACTTGTTTTAGAGACAGGTACGGGAGTGATTTTGTGTTTTGTTCTGAGCTTGAGGCAAAGACTAACTCAGGGCATTCAGCACTGCTGAATGTTAGGAATTTTCTGGTATTTTGCAAATGTTAATTGGCTAATCATCGCAGCAGTGAATGTCATCTCATATAAAAGAATAGTTGATAGAGCCAGAAGGGACTGTTGTGATCCGTTTGTTTGACTTACTGCATGGCACAGGCCCTAGGACTTTTTATATGAACTGGAACAGGACTTCAAAGAAGATGAACAATCCAATCTTGATTTAATCGCCAGCTACAGAGGATCAACCAGAACATTGGTAGATTTTCCCAGTAGCTAATTGCTGCCATTTTTAAACAAATAATCACACTGCACTTCATTTCTCTCCTATTCCCTTTCAAATTGAGTCCTTCAGTCTTATTAGGCTTTTGTCTGATGAACTGACAAGCACTTCAGTAATGCTGTGTTTCCTATCTTGGTACCTAAAAACTGTGATTAAGCTTCCCCTTTTTCTTTGGCAGGCTAAACAGTATCTGGACAACACTACCCCAAGGTAGGTTATTTTGTCTATCTCAGGGAGGTCTCATCAGGTACAAATACCTGAAGGCCGGGTGTGAAGGGGATGGATACAGGGTCTTTTCAGTGGTGCCCAGTGCCTGGGAAAATGATTTATTACCTTCCTGAAAGGTGAAATGTAAGTGGCTTTTCATTGCAGAAATTCAAAGCTCAGCTGCGGTTGATGGTTGTTCTGTCCACAGACTACTCTTAAAAAAGGGAAAGGAAAAATATTTCCGTCAGATATGCCTATCCATTCTTCTTAGTGATGTTTTTCAAGACTACCTCAAGAAGAGAAATGGGCATTTATAAAAAGAAATGCTGAGGTTCACCTGTTCTCTCCCACCCATGCAGGAGTATCTTTGCTGAAGAGCAAACTGCATTTGCAGAAGTACTTTTGAGTTGGGTTGAAACCAAAGTGGATGTTGAAAATTTCCTTCAAACTCCCTGAGCACTGTTGAGGACTGAGAGAAAAAGAACAGAAAGAACCTTAAAGAGACTTGGGGTTCGCATTTCATTGAGATTATTTTTCTGTGCCTGTCAGTTTATTGCTCTGTGGGTTTCTTTTTAGATAGATCAGTGGTTTGTGGGTATCCGGTCAAATGAGTGGTAAATTTTTGTTCTGGATGCAGTGCTTCAAGAAAGCTCCATAGATTTACTCTGATAAAAACTTTATGGAAATGGTGCTTTCTTTGCAGAGCTAGCAGGTTACAAGCAGTACTTCTGAAATCAGCATTTAAATAACATTTCAAAACCACTAGAAAACCTCATTATCCTGAATATACAGTTTTAGCAGTCATACAAGCAGTGAAAAAGCAGTGAAACAAATGTGCAACTTGTAATTGAGCAAAAACAACGGTACTGACTAAACACTGTGCTGATAAACATCCAAGTAGCCAGTAGGTACCTTGACACATCAGTGCATTTGCTGAAACTTGGTAAAGTAAAAGCAATTCGGAGGTAAGTTTCCATCCTGTGGTATGAGACTTTGCTTTTGAATATGCCACATAGCATGATAAATACAGCCTTTAACAGTACAAGTGAAGTCTCCTTGCATTTATCTAGGATTATATAAGAATATAGTGCAAAACTAGTGGCCACAGTTAAACAGAGTTATGTGCTGTATTTTTCCATTTTAAATCTGGAAAAGTAATCTGCAGTTCATACAAGACTGGAGTGCGTGTACTCATGCACATGTCCATATACTTTCTCCCCAACCCAGCCACAGATACACTGATCTTCTGGGGAAAGAAACAAGGCAAAACAAAAAAACCCACAAATATTTTATGCATATATTTTAAATCACTGCTTCCTCATGAAGAAAAAGCAAAATATGAGGGCTTGTAGTTTCACAGCAGGTCAGGGTAGGGACCTGCAGTCTCCCTTCCAAAAGGCTGTGCCCATCTCACTGTGTGCACACCCTGAAATATATGCTGCTGGCTATGTCCTTGCAGTGCTCCAACCCTCTTCTTTTCTTCACTGTATGACAATGCCATATCTGCTGTCTATGAGGTCTGTTCCTGGTGCATCAGCGGACCTATCAGCACCCTCAACACCTGCTTGGGTAAAGATGCTTGTTTGATGGTTTGAGGTAGCTGTGTAGATGGTATGGAAAATGTGCTTTTGTACCTTCCATGCACGGATTGACATGGGTCCATCAACTAGTGAAAGAAACTTGAACTAAGGTTTGAGGCTGGATGGATTTCTGTGGGGGTTGCTGTAGCATAGAACACCTTCCCTCCTCACTAGTATGTACTGGGCATGTACCAAGCAGTGGCAGCAGTGATGCTTTCTGCAGTACTCTCAATCACTCCAGGGGCTCCTCACCTGGATGAAATGGCACCTAGCCGTGTGTAATCACAGACCCTTTGTTTTAGTGCAGTGACTCCCACATGCTCTCTCAACTTATTTGAAAAAGCTTTCGCTTATTTTGTAATCAACTGATTTTCTCTGATGTTTTCTTCCTTTTCAGGGCCAGATAGTGACCTGTGAATCATAGAATCATAGAATCACAAGGTTAGAAAGGACCTACAAGATCATCTAGTCCAACTGTCCTCCCACTACCATTGCTAACCACAAGCTACTAAACCAGATCTAGCTCCTCACCCAGATGCCTCTTGAACACTGCCAGGGACAGTGACTCCAGCACCAACCTGGGCAGCCATTCCAGCACCTGACCACTCTCTGAGAGAAAAAGTTTTTCCTTACGTCTAATCTAAACCTCATCTCGCACAACTTGTGGCCATTTCCTCAGGAAGTATGCCCTCCTGCATATCCTGGTAACTCTTTGGCATGGGGGTAAGAAACTGTTCCCTAGAGCCACTAAGATTTCAGAGACTTAGCAGAAGTTTTTGTATCATCTTCATTATAATGTTATTTCTTTACCCTCAACTCCTAGGTGCTTTATTAACTGTTTGTTTTCCCCACCTCCTTTACTAGCAGCTTCTGTAGGCTGCATTTATATATACATATAAACATATTTGTTCTCTCTGTGTAAAGCAGCATGATTCGTGGGAAAGGGCTTTGTAGCTCCTGCTTAGTGACCTCTCCTGGTTCCTCACCTCCTGTTCTCCACTGATCAGAGCCGTTGGTGATTAGATTCTCAGCAGAGGTGACTGTGCAGCCTTTGGCACCTCGCATCCCCTGCTGCCTAGTTTTCAAAGAGGTAATCATTCCCAGAGACCTGCCACCGACCCTTTGCTCGAGCTTTTGTTGGTCACCTTTTGCTGTTTCTTTTCTTAAAGAGCTTGAAGTATCTGGATTCTTCTGCTAGGCAAAAAAGGGACATGCACTGAAATCTTAACGATTTTGCCATTCTTTCAGAATACTTTCACCTGAAACAATATTATATACTATCTTTATATCAAATTAGTACGTTTTTGGAGCGAAACCTTCAGCTCCTATTTAGATGCCTTATTATTTTTATCTTTATTTTTATATATTTATTTATTTCCAACTGTAAAACAAGGGGATGCTGTGAGATGGGAAGGTTGTTCAGTTCATTACCTGTCCCTTTAAACTTCATATACACCTGCAGTGTGGTCTTCATTGCCAGGCAGCATTACTCCTTATGGAAGCTGAGCAGAATGTCAAAAGGGCTTAAGTGCAGGCAATGATGCTGTTCACAGATTTAACTGTGAATACTGCAAACAAACAAGGAGAAGATCTGAGCTCACAGCCAACCTTACAGATTAGGAGAGATCTTTTTGTTCTGGGGTTTGCTGGAGGGATCTTTAATTGGAAACTTCTGATGCTGACCAATCATCACTAGATTAGTGTTTGGAGTAGGTCTACCTATTTATTTTCTTTTTTCTTTTGCCACAAATTACAGGTAACATCCAGTGCCATAAAGACTGAGAAAATACTTTTGCACACTTTTCACATTTTATTCGAATTCTTATGAACAATAAAAAGAATCAGCAGAGACAAAATAAACATTAGTCACATTTAGATTATTTAAATGCCCATGCTTTCTCCTGAGAGTTAAAATAGCACATCAGAAATCCTAAGTACTATATTAAATCAACTGCAAACAAAAAGAAAACTGACTTTTAATATTATAAAAGCAAAAGGTCCTATAACTCTCCAGAAGCGCCTTCATATGTCTT
This sequence comes from Excalfactoria chinensis, assembly GCF_039878825.1. Classification (NCBI taxonomy): domain Eukaryota; kingdom Metazoa; phylum Chordata; class Aves; order Galliformes; family Phasianidae; genus Excalfactoria; species Excalfactoria chinensis. Next base: position 81,436,700 of record NC_092825.1, read on the forward strand.
TGATGAATCCATCTGAGAAAAGAGCTGAAAATTGATTCCCAAAAGCATAATATACTTTTTTATTTCATTTTGCTTCAATAAATGATACATTAGACAAATTTCCTTGGGGTTCACGGTAAATAGATGAAGTAATTATTTAGTGTTCTGTTCTTTTTTTTTTTTTTCTTTTTTCCCCTATGTTTTCCTGTTTTCTTTTTTTCTCTTTTTTTCCTCTTTTCATTTTCTTTCTTTTCTTCTTCTTTCCCTTTTCCCTTTCCCCTTTCTCCCTTCCCATTCCCCTTCCCCTTACTTTTCCCTTTCCCCTTCCCATATCCTCTTTTCCCCCCCTTTTCTTTGGATTATTAAACTTCTGGGTTATTTCATGTGCACTGACAGCATAAATAGAAGCTGTTTTCCAGATGAAGAAATCTATGTGGGATATGTTAAATGGTAAGTTAAGCTTGAGCATTGAGTCTCTTGAAACATGCAAGAAAAAGAAATTTGCTGCTTTGGTGACAGTATGCTTGCACTTTAAGTCCCAGGCTGGCTGCACTATTTGTAATGAAATTAGCTTCTTTTCCTTTTTCCTTTTCCTTTTTCCTTTTCCTTTTTCCTTTTCCTTTTTCCTTTTCCTTTTTCCTTTTCCTTTTTCCTTTTCCTTTTTCCTTTTCCTTTTTCCTTTTCCTTTTTCCTTTTCCTTTTTCCTTTTCCTTTTTCCTTTTCCTTTTCCTTTTTCCTTTTTCCTTTTCCTTTTTCCTTTTCCTTTTTCCTTTTTCCTTTTCCTTTTTCCTTTTCCTTTTTCCTTTTCCTTTTTCCTTTTCCTTTTTCCTTTTTCCTTTTTCCTTTTCCTTTTTCCCTTTTCCTTTTTCCCTTTTCCTTTTCCCTTTCCCTTTTCCCTTTCCCTTTCCCTTTCCCTTTTCCTTTTCCCTTTTCCTTTTCCCTTTTCCCTTTTCCTTTTCCCTTTCCCTTTCCCTTTTCCTTTTCCTTTTCCCTTTTCCTTTTCCCTTTTCCTTTTCCCTTTTCCTTTTCCCTTTTCCTTTTCCTTCCCCCCCCCCCCTTCAAAATGCTTCACAAATTGTGATATTTGTGCTTTCTTTCATTACTTGTAATTGTGCTGGAAATCATTTGTCTAAACTGCAGCTGTTGGATATGCAATGAATCAAGCATAGTGTCTGTGTTTTTGTTTTGTTTACATTTTTGATGCCTGGGTAGCTGAGTTCTGGGTTGGTGACTAAGTTTAATTTCAGGTAAATACTCATGTTTGGGGTACAGATCTACACAGCTCAGAAGAACAGATTTTGGGAAAGCTTTTAAAGTGCGGCAGTCTTTGTATCTGCTAAGGAGAAAGGGAGCAGGAGTCGACTAATGCATTTCTATAGAAATGGCTTGATGTTAAGTCTCACCTACATTAAGAGCTTCATGCAACAAGAAGCCTTTCCTGGTCTTTAATAAGTTTCATCAGTGTGCACATGGAGAGTTCTACACTGTGTGAGCTGATAGGTAACCCTGCACGTATTAATTAGCCCCCCCAAAGGAGCTTTTCCCTTTTCTACAAGTAGTAATCCTCAGAAAAGTAGGCTGGAAGAAGCCCTGACATTGTGTCTGAGAGCTCAGCAGGCCAGTGCTGTTGCCAGGAATCCAAATTGCATTGAGCCATATGTCTGCTCAAGACTTTGTGCTTTCAGCCTATCTGTATCCTGAGTTTGAGTGCGGCAGTGACTCAACAATGAGTTAGTCAAGTGAGCATAATGTTGTCCAATCTCTCTACATGTATAGTGGGTGTGTTAGTGTTTGGAGTCTTTGTATGGTTGTTGTAAGGAAGAGACTCATCAAAAACCAAGGCTCTGAGACTGTGAGAGCATAGAGATGCTTAAACCTGCAGCCAAGGAGGAACAGTGGGATGTAGGAGAAAATAAAGACTTTAATTCTGAGTCATTTTGTGCTTATGGGAAATCTGATCTTTAAAGTGCCAAGAATAACTTTTGCTTGTTGTGCCCTAGGGTTCATGCCAGTCTCTGTCTCAGGTCCTATGTCTTGACAGAAAGAATGAAACAATGTGTTTGGTTTAGCAGAAAGTGGTGTAATACTTTGTACCTTTCAGATTCAGCAGTATTTATTTAGTTACAAACAGCATGCCACTTTACACTTACCTGTCCAAGACCCTTCAACTCCTGGATCATACTAGGGTAATAGTAATAACCAGGCTTTTGTAGCTAGTGATTCAGTGAGCACTGAACTCACTAACCAAGCAGTAGTTTCCAAGGAAGTCCTGTGCTCTGGCATTGCACAGGCTCATCTGTCACACTGTAACAGAACCTGGGCAAGATACGCGTCTTGTTCATTTGACATCTGGCTCCAAAAGGAAGGGAAGCTGTATACAACCAATTTTGGCCCAAGAGCAGATCCATGTGTCTGAAGCCATAGAGAGATAGATTTGTCTCTCTAAATGCTCTAATTGTTCTAATTGCTTTGTCTTACTTTGCCACGCAGAAACTGATTTGTTTCTTTAAGCACAAAGCACCAAAATGGAGGGGCAGGAGAGTAGAGTGTGAGGACTTCTACGCTGAGGTGTTTCTTAAGGGGCTGCAGACCTATGAAGGGACTTGAAATGCTGCACTGTATGCTCCAGACAGGAACAGAACTTGGTGTTGCCCAGCCTGGGCAAGAGGTGCAAGCACAGCCTGCACAGGGGAAATGAGAAAAATCACACAATCCTTTCCTCATACAGAGCTTGAATCAGGGTAGATGTGGTGGAGACCCTCCAGCCAGCTTAAATTAATGTCTCCTGGTCAGTCCCTCTCTTCCAAATCATGTAATGTTTTAATAACTGTCTGCAAGCTCACTGAAGGAATATAAAACTACTGCTGTCTTTGAAGTTCACAGCCTGGGAATCAAGGTTCCTAAAGACTATTAATTATCTCAGCAGTCAAACCATGCTAGGCAAAACTTCAGTCTAAATGGCAGGCAGCAAGGCCGGTGTTATATTGCTGCACTTCCTCAGAATAATGTCTGCAAACCAAGAACAGAAATGGGACGCAGACTCTAATCTCATTGAAACAGCCTGCAGAGGTACATGTATAAATCAGAGGTTAAGCAGAAATGTGGGGTTTTTTTTTTTGGAAGAAAGTGAAGGCACTTTCAGTATTTAATTAGCAGAATGCTAATTGGGTAAATGAGGGAGAATTAAAAGGGAAGAATGAGTGTCTAAGAGATTGGTGGTAAAGCTGTTACAGCTGAATATTTGACCTGTGAAGAGAAATAATAAATCCAGAGCGAATTCTAAACTTGAGAGTTGTGGTATTGAACATAAAGATGTTCAGAAAATCTAGATTCCTGAGAGTGAAAACACTCATAAAAGAAAAGCTCTGTTAGCCAAGAATATGTGCACACTTTACATGGATGGTTTTCCTAACACTGACTGCAATTTCACTCCTCATGATCCTGCCAGCAGTTCTGTTGGTTGCCTTTTTCTGCCTTACGTGGCTCTGATGCATCAGAGCTGGGAGCAGTGTGAGGAAAAAGAGGTCAAAGAATAAGTTTTTGCTCATGGGCAGCCACGTTATAAGATGCTCAGGAAGGGCTTTATTCATAAGGAATGGAACCACACACTTCACCATGGTTACAAGGAGTGTAATTTAAACACAGGCAGCCCTGGGGCACCACAGGCAGAGATGTGATAAGTCTGAGTGTCCAGTCTGCAGAGAAGGAAAATGCAAAATCTCTGAGTCCAGGTTAGCTCTCTGCTTGTCCGGCAATGCTTTTTGATGATTTAAATGTAGTGATGAGAGTGCTCCAGCACCTCACAGCACTGCCAGGCCCTGAGTGTTTTGTGCCAGCTCTGAGCAAACCTTACTTGGTGTTGGTAGTGTTGTGCTGGGGGAGAGGCTTTGCAACCTGAGAAGTGTCCTGTGGTCATGTACTATTTGATGGCCACAAACCCAGAAGACCACATCTTTTTGTAACTCTGCAGATGTAAACAGCTCAAGGCAGTCTGAGAGAAACCAAGCAGAGAAAAGCAAAGTCAGTGTTACAGGACATCTTCCAAAGCACTTGCAAAGTTAAATGTGCAGTAAATGATTCTACTCATGTGCAAAATTGATTTAGATTATAGCTGGAAACAAAGCCTTGTGAAGCACTCATTCAGTCTGCTCTTTTACATGTATGTTATTTTAAGCATGGGAAATAGGCTATCTGGTAAACAGTGAATATAGGCTCTCTTGGTTCCTTAAAAGAAGAAAACAAACCATATGTCACAGCTGTGCTTCATCGTAAGATACTGACAGCAGGCTTGAGGTGTGTTTATAGACTTTGTAGATTTTTATATACACATGCATGTAAGAACATGAATATCTTTTAAAAAAATATATTCTTCAAAATTAATCTCTCAGCCTATATTTTAGTTTCTGGACCATGTATGTTTCATTTATTGATGTATTCCAGACAGTTCTCTGGCATGTTCTCATTGAGTGGACTTCCAGGATCAGCACTGAGAAACTTTGAACTGAGCCAATGCCTCTGAAATTGCTGAGTCTTTTCCAGCTGACTGAGGTTGGCCCTGGCTGCACCATGTGCCTTGTGAAGACCTGGGACTGAGAAGCCCACATTTACCCGTCTGAGCCTCATTGCTTCAGCCAGTCCCACGACAAAACCAGGTAGTATGTTCTCCTATGACTAGCGGCAGCAATTTCTTTTTATTTTGTGTCAGAATCATAGTCTAGAGCACATTCCTTAAGTTACAGTGAGTGGTCAGAACTACTTCTGTTGGCACCCAGGTATATTTAACGAGTCTCAGAGACTTGTGTTCTTGTATTGTTTGTCAGAGGCTGAAATTGATGTTAAGCGTATTATTGACCAAATTTTCTCTGACATGACTTGGGACAAATTAGTGTTACCACTTCATTTAGAATCTTCAAGGGCATGAATAAATAACAGGTTTTGCACAAGGAAATCAAACAAGGTGTGAAATTTCATTGGTAGTTGTGAGCAATTAATTGCGTGTTAGATTTGGATATGATTGATTGCATGGATTATGCATCTGTGATTATCCTGAAAATTCATTTAGGTTTTATTCCAGAACATGCTGTTTTTTTGTTTTGTTTTGCTAGGATGAAAAATGAAACAAAATTGAACGAAGGCTTTCATTTAATGAGGTGAATCTGGATTATGAGTTGGTTGAGATGGCATATTAGGGTTTTCGCTCCAGAGATTATGATTTTCTTCACTTTCATAGGAAAAATAAATAACGCCTTCCCCCTCTCTCAAAATCCCAGATACCTACAGTTACATTTCGTTTTGTTGCTGTGTGTTGATGTTTTAAGAGAGGATACAGTCAGCCAGTTGTAACTGAGTTGTATCTGAGTCAGATAACATGGTTGTTTCCTGTGCCCTGCATCTTGCAGCTTGATGATGGGGTGTGTGTGTCTTCAGAGAACAGTGCACTTACCAAGCATTGTGCACCACTGAGGCATCCAAGTGCTTCTTCCATGAATATGTCTAGCACTGGAGCAAGAGACATCTAAGCTGGCCCTGTCTGAACCCCAGATGTCTCTGTTAGGTTCATGCCTTGCCACAGCAAAGAAGGTTCCCCAGAGTGCTGTGAACCACCATGAAGTCGCCCAGGATGGTCTGTGGCAGCAGTCTGCAGCCAGAGTCAATAAGCCTAGCTGGTCTTTAGCTGGCATCAAGAGAAGCCAGAGATACAACAGAGCTTTGTTCCCCATTGTTTTCCATTCCAGTTCAGTACTTAGGAAACTGACACTTTGGGCTGACTTTTCCTGGAGTGGCTCCAAGTGGGCAAAGCTTCCTGAAAACTTTTCCATGCTTTCTGAGATACGGCAGGCAGCTTCCACTGCTGGAGCTTGCTTTCATAAATATGTTATTTGGTACAAGCTAATGAGAACTGCTCGGCTCACTCTGGCTTGTACAAGTTAGTCTCTGCATGTATAGCATGGTCCATTCCCCAAACAGAGGTAAAAGGGAGGACTATGTTGTTATAATTTCCCTTTACAAGAGGAGAGTTGAAGTAGAGATGGACAGAAGGCAGGTCATTGCTGAATGGAGAGGTGTAGATGGCAATGCACTTAGGAGATTTTTGCCAGAGAGGTCAGGAAATTTTGTGTGGAACCGTTGAATTCAACTGAAGCCCACAAGCCCATTCATTCTAAAGCAGACTCCTTTCCGTCTTGTGAGCGTCCTTGTCTCCGGATGCCCATTGAGAACACAGGCAGAGTGATCATGTGGCCCAGCTCCAGCAACCTGCTCCAGTGCTGGCAGCCACAAAGCCTGGCATTCAGACTCAGCCTTGCACAAACCCATCTTGTTGGCTCCCTCTGTACTAACATCAGCAATTTAGGACAGTAATTGGTAGTTTGGTTTTTTAGTTTTCCCTCAAAGAATGTGTTGGGCCACCAGATATTGTGGAGTTCCCTAGAGTCCTCAGGATCTGCTCTTCTGGGTTCCTTCCCCAGTGTCAGGAGCATTGACAGTACAGTGCTAATCACAGCCCTTTTAGTAATAATAATAATAGGATGAATGTTTGAAAACGCAGCTACAAAAATCTTGCTGGCAAGATTTTTGGCAGCCCCTTATGGGCTGGCTTCTTTCAATTTTCCCCAGGGTCCAGATTTTCTCTATGAGTTTCTGATACATGACAAGCAACTCCCTGCAGACAAATTCAGAGAAATACAATACACTGTGAGAAATCTCGTGTGCAGGAGGCCAGGTCATCCAGTTTCAAAACATATGCATGGGTGTGAAGGAGCAACACGCCTGAGCTGAAGTACCAGCCCTGATTGATTTGGCTCAATTTAGATCCAGCCTGGGTGCAAGGCATGGACAAAATGAAGTGGTTTACTCCGGAATCAGAGAGATACAGTCTCAGAGATATGACTTTCCTAGAATCTAGGTGCTGTGGAAAATCTCACAAACTCTAATTTAAATTAGTGTGAAATCTTAAACAGCAGCAGGAAGAATCCAAGGATGAGTCAGGCTACCAAGGCACTTTTCGGCTCCCTGCAGTTTTTCCTTTGGGATTGCCATGCTTTTCAGCTGACAGCTCTAGAACTTGTTTAATGTGAAGTGTTCCAGGAAAAATCATTAGAAAATGGGTCAAAACAGAATTCAAAGAAATCTGAGCAATTAAAGAAAGCTGCAAAACTTCCTGCAGTTGTTACCTTGAACTCACCAAACTTGGGAAGGAAGGTCAGGTGGGATAAGTGAGCCATGTCAGACCACTTCAACACTCACTTTGTTAGTATGCTGATTTACCAAAGTCACCAGAAATCCTCCAGGGATATTTAACTTGACAGTGGTGAGGAGGACCTTGGAATCCAGTGACTTCATTAATGCTTCTCTCCCTTCTCTTGGCTCTGAGAAGTTTCGCCTGCGTGCAGGCTCACTCTGTTAATGAGATGTGACACTTGCCATGCTACTAGTAGGAAAGAGAAATTGGAAGAAATGTATGCATTACTTCTGAGTTGTTGCTGCAGGCCCCTTTTCTGTACATCTGGTACATATTTCTGATCTTTTGTTTTCAGAGTAAGGTGCTGGAAATGTGGGAGTCATCAGCCATTAGTTCTTTTCATAAAGTAGAAGATGCTGAAAATCTATGTAATTACAGACCCATTTCAATTTTATTCTCTGCAGTTAAATTATTTCAATGTCTCTTTTATAGTCAAAATGAACAAGTTTAGTTTACAAATATTTTATTACCATTAGGGTAACTTGATTTCCATTATCATCATTTTACAACTGTAGTATTATTAAAAGTGACAAATGACTCTGTAGTCAATTGCTCTGCTGCATGTTTGTGCAGTGGTTTATCTCCACTGCCAACCTTTGATCTAATGAGAGGCAGCGGATTTTATTTGGCTTTTATTTTCATTTATTTATTTATTTATATTTGGCAGGCGACAGCTTTGCCTCAGTGGCAGGAAACAACTCAAGTGAGGCAGCTGGAAATTTCTCTGAAATGAAAGATTTGGCATTTGGCGTGGCAACACTCAGGGATCCTGCAACAATCACTCTGTACATTTCTGCATTTATGGAAGCCTTTAGCAACAGCTCAGAACTGCAGTAGCTTTTGCCTTTTTTCTCCTGTAGGTTTGGTAAGGACCGGGCTGATTGCCTGGGGGGTTCTGAACATCCATCAACACTCCAGGATTTACAGATTCCTCAGCATATGATTAAGACCTCCATAGCATTGCTGTCAATTGAAGGGACCCATAGTGACTCCAGTGTTAAGTACTCACCGCACAACATCCCCCAGCGCTCTGTATGTCTACGTTGATTGCTTCCATCATGATTATTTGGGTAGATGATGCCACTGAATGTGAGCACCAACTGCTCTCTAGCCTAGGGACAATGATGGGACAGGCAGTGATCGTAGAATGATATAATCATTAAGGTCGAAAAGACTTTTAAGATCACCTCATCCACCTGTCCATTTACCACCAATAAGTAATGCATTTCTTCCCTCAGACTTGGCCTTCTCCATCTTCATGCTGTTACGTAGCTGTTTATTTGGTTTTCTCCTTGTCTGGCATGTCTCCTTCATTTGATGGAAGTGGAAAGGTGAAGGTCCTTTTTGGGAAGATGAAGACCATTTTGGGCTGTATTTGGGAAAGCACCCAAGCTTTAGATACATACACACTGCCCCTCAGTCAGTATGGCAGTGTGTACCAATGGCTTTGTTACCAGCAGCCCTCTACACTGATGCGTAGGTGAAAAATTGGTCCAACTTATGGTGCTCATCTCACTCTGAGGCAGATCACATTGTTGTGAGTCAGCTGGGAATGTCTTCACAGTGGTGAAGATCCCACCCCCATCTTCTGTCAGCAGTACAGAAAGTGGTTGATGCTGGTGCTTCTGCAATTTCAGCATTAATACCATAAGCTCGTTGGTTGTACAGGGCTGATTATTATATGTTCTTGTTGAAAATCTATCAAGAGCCTTCCAAGTCAAGGCTCAAGAAGGTGTAAAGAAACTTAGTAGTTTCTTCTTGTTAGCCTTAGTCAATACTGAATTGAAGCTGAACTTGGGGTGGCAGAGGTTATTTGTACTGAACATTTTCCTAGGTCTGACTGTTCATATGTGCTGGGGGCAGCTGGAGCTTTTCCACTTGAAGTCAACAAGAGCACGTCTGGCTCTGCAGTCACTCCCTGGGGGGCGGCATAGCATAACTGTCCTCAGCAGGGGCATTGCTGCATGAACTTTAGTTGGCTGAATTGGTGGGACTCACGTCATAATCTGCATTTTTCATTTTTCTTATGTAAGCAGAATGAGAGCAAAACCCTGGGACAAGTGTTGTCATATCAGGCATCGTCAGAAAGCACTTACGTTTAAAGATCATCATGCCAATATAGATCAGAAACACCAAAAACTTACTGTGGGAAAGAAATATCTTTTATATCTGCTGCTCCAAAATGCTAAAATCGATTACAAGCCCAGCTGAAGGTTCTGTCCTGAATTCGGACAATTTATGGTTCAGACTCTTTCCTTATTTCTCCCTATAGATAGACAGCTGTGTTTACTCATTTTCCCCTATTCAAAACATGAAGTAGAAATGGTTAGAGATGTTTTTTTTTTTTCCTCAGAACTGTTTGCATTAATTTTCTGAAAATGAACTTATTTGCAAGACTATTTGATTTGCATTTCTTTATTGTATGCCGCTAGGGCCACTCTGTGGAAAATATGAGAGCCAGTGACTATTTTTTTTGACTACGTTAGTCACTCCGCTGAATTTATTTTTCATTTCATTTATTTAGTTTGGGACAATTTTTATTTATTTATTTATTTTAATTTCTAATGTCTGCAATCTGTGTGGCTTAAAAACAGATGAAGAAAGCAAGCAGAGGACAATCGTTAGTGGAAAGCGAAAACAGTATGGTTAGGTGAAGTAGTCCCAGCTATTTGGCTTCTGGGTATCATTCACTGATTCACAGCATGGTCTGAGTTGGAAAAGACCTTAAAAGCCATCTGATTCCAACCTGCTTTCTTATGGGCAGGGTCTAGCTCCCTACCTCCCACTAGACCTGTTGCCCAAAAACCCATCCAAACTGTCCTTCCAGGGGTGAAGCATCCACAGCTTATTTTGGACAGCCTGTTCTGATGTCTCATAGTAAAGAATATCTATCTGATGTCTAGTCTAAACCTCACCTCTTTTAGTTTAAAGCTGTTGTCCCTTACCCTATTTATGGATCAGACCAGAAGCAGCCATAGCTATGCTGATGAATTTGTAATGAGGATATCTGGGGATATGTCTAACCTGTTGCTCTTTCATGCAGTGTGCTGTCAGCCTTCGGTGAGCATTCATGTGGGAGTAGTGGTGACTGCCAGATTCAGGGATGATGGAGTCTGACAGAGATGCTTTACATGGAGAGGTGATAAGCAGGCTAGGATAGCAATTGTCCAGGTTGGGGACTGGATCAGTGTGGTGCATGGCCAGTCATGGGCACAGCTGTTGCATGGCTCAGGCAAGACCCTGAGGTAAAATGAGCACTGGCAGGAGAAATGCTTGCATGTGAGATATTGCACTTTGAGCCAAGCATGGGCTACGTGTTGATGTCCCTATTTGACTGAGGCTAATGACTTCAGAGTTTGGGTCATTATATTGTCATCGTATCATTTTTGTAGTGCTACTTTCCATGAAGTAGGGTTTTTCCTCCTTCACTCCTAAGGTCCTCATAAAGAATATTCTTCATAATGAAGGGTAATTTCTCTGTCTCCTGCCCTCTGCAAACCAAAATCTGGGTGGTTTTTTGTTTGTTTGTTTTGGGTTGGTTTTGTTTTGTTTTGTTTTAAATTTTGGGACAGAACTGTTGCCATTAATGTTTGCTTTTTTTTCTGACAAGGTTTTTTTCCTCCAGTTTCTGGAGGCAAAGGTGTGATTCAGCCTGCAAATCCCTGTGCTATTATGCCTGTATCCCCCCCAGTACTCTGTGCTGTATGTACATGGCTGCACAAACACCCACTGGATCAGGCCTCCATTCACCCCTCTCTGCATATTGCTATAGCAATAGCTGGCGCTGAATGAATGAGGATGCAATTATTCCCTGTAACCTGGGTAGCATACCTGGGAGGGTGATTTGTGAGTTTAACCTTTACAGTGCCATTCACTTTTGACCCTGTAAACACTGCTCATGTGTATGCTCCCACAGAGCTCAGTGGATGTTACGAAAGCAATCACACGCTCACAAGAGCTTGGCTTTGGAGCTGGTTAATTGTATTGTGTTTAAGTGTTAAAATTTTGGTAGCATTTTTTTTTTTTTTTTTCTGCCACCAAACAATTGTTCACAAATGTTTCTGTTAATCAGCCTTCTATAATGTGTGCCTATCAAAGGAGGAGCAGTCCTATAAATAATTACTGTCAGCTGTGTGCAGCGAGGCAGTTACTTTGCAGCATTTACTCTTGGTGTAGTTCCAGTCAAATGGTGTATTTCAAATGTCAGCTTGATGCTCCTCTTGTAATGGAAAATATTTAACAGGAAAAGAAAAGCTACTGACTGTTTAGGTCTGTGGTCTAGTTGCAGGGTGACAAGGATTTTCAATTCCATCTTGGTATTTGCTAGACCTACTCTGTTTTCAGTTGCTCTTTTCTTTCAGTTTCTACGCATGGACTGGGGTGGTTTTTCCATCCATGGGTGTGGCGCGGCCTTCTGGCCAGGGACAGGGCAGGATGCTGCTGCCTCATTACCAAGTCTGTATTTGTTACACCTATAGAGGTATTCCTTCTTTGTCTGATTCCTTCCCTGGCATGCTGGCAACAAAGGCTTTTCAATTCCTGTGGCAGCATGCAGGAACACTTGCTCTACAGTGCAACACAGTGAGCATTGCCTTGGTTTTAGGAGGTATTCCCAAATGCCTGGTAGCACGAAAGCTGGCAGAGACTTGCGTTTTAGGGTAGGTGATGTTTGAGCTCTGTGTAATGCTTCCATTAGCCTGAACCTGGTGGCCCCCCGAGGAGAGCTGGTACATGCTTAGGGAGGGAAACCTGCTTGGAAAAGATTAAGCGCCATTCTGTGTGCCCTGAAGGGGGCCAGGTTTGATCTGGGATTAACTCATACACGTTTCTGAGCAACTCGTTCTGTGATTGGGCTTCCTGTACTACATGATACTACAATGATATTTGGGGCAGCATCTCTGTGCTTTTGACTCAGGCAGACACAGGGACTGACGTGTGTTAAAATAACGTTGATCATGGCTCAGATGCTTGAATGCAGGAGCATTGCAACAATGACTTTTACTTGGGGTATTTTTTGTGTCTGGATTCTACTTTTCCATCGTTGTTTACTGTTTTTCATTTGTTGGTGCACGTGCCTGATTCATGTCACCCTGTTGTTTGTCATATTACCCATTCTGCAGGTAACAAAATTCACCTGGTTTTGGACCTGCTTCCCTGAAATGTCTTCATAAAGCTCCCTGGCAGAGGGTGCCCTGGCTGCTGTGGAATGAGCCTGAGTAACTTTGACAGACCTTGAAATGCATCTGTATGGATCAGATTACCTCAGAAGTAGGAGGAAATTTATATTTATTGGAAGGTACTGGCCCTTTCTTAGTATTTCTACTAGCACTGAGAAAAATGTGAAGGGTAGCACTTCAGAAAGCATAATTAATATTACAGGGACAGTCTCAGGGCTGAGAGATCACAAAACTGGTATGTTATAACTTACAGTAAAATCCCACTTTGAGAAGTCACTATTTAAAAATGTTCTTACTCAACAGATCTGCTACTTCAGTACAGTGCCGTATCTGCTGACTTCAGTCACAATACAAGTTCTTAACTACTTTCTATTCTCATCAGTCCTGCAGAGCCGACATAACCATGGGATTGCGGATGGGCTCTGGGGGACCAGCAGCCAAATTAAACAGCACTTGCAGCTGCTCTGATGCAAACTCACCAAAGACAGAGGAGTTGAACTGACAAGCAACAGCTGAGAGCTGACCTGGGCTGCAGAAGCAGTAGTTGGCACCAGAGGGGAGATTAAAGCCATCACTTCAAGTCTGAGGATCCGGATTATGATTGGAAAAAAAATAAAAATAAATATATATATATATATATGTATATATATATATATATAGAGAGAGAGAGAGAGAGGTGAAAAAAAGGTTTTATTTTCCTTCCAGAGCAAAACCATTTGTTTCTTGATGTTCAATAGTCACAAGTAGTTTTTTTCCTTTTATTTGAACACTGTGGGGATGCTGTATGGTGGCAGAGTCAATGTTAAGTGATGTCAGAGGCAGGCTGGATGTGGCTTTGGGCAGCCTGGTCTGGTGGTTGGTGACCCTGCACATAGCAGGGGAGTTGAAACTAGATGATCTTTGTGGTCCTTTTCAACCTAGGCCATTCTATGATTTTTTGCGCTGAACTATTTAAGAAGTCTACTCCTAGCATAGATTTTGTTGCTTGCAATGCCTGCTTAAACTCCAGTATGCTGGTAGCGTTTCCAATTTTGATGCTAAAGCATATATATATCATTTCTTGCTTTTATTTCTCTCATGAATATTTGTGAAACGTTGACATCGGCATTCTGGTTTTGAGCAATATCCTCTAACTGAGATACTCAAAAATCATGAACCAGACCTCCTCAAACCTGCTGACATTTACTTAAAAAATGTATTTATTTTTAATTTATTGTTTTCAAGGTTTTCAAGCCTTTTATCTATCAGTAAAATAGCAATGTTTTTTAATTGATACTTGCATCATCACAAATCAACAAATTTAGCTTGAAGTTTCAAGATAACAAATGGGAAAGTTCAGCAGTTGGCCACGTGAGTGTTTGGGCTGGTGGTTGTGCTTGGATATGGAGAGACATGGCTTAGCACTGGTGAGTGCATTGGCAATGTCAGTGAAATTTGTCTGCGGCCTTCACTCATGCTGCTCACTTGTGGTGTTTGGACATTTGCCTTCCAGTCAGTAGTCAGCGGCTGTGCATTAGCTAAATGAATTTATGCCTGCCTATATTGCAGAATATCATGAGGTATGGCTTTCCCTTAAGTGGGGAACGTCAAGAGGCTGGGCTGGCCAGCAGGCAAGGCAGAGGATTTTAAGGGAAGTTGGCAGATATTGAAAATCCTTCTTGTGCTTTTTTTCTTTCCCCTTTTTACCTCCTCATTCACAAAACACCTAGAAAAGAATGCTGAGACAGCTTTCTCAGACTCCTTTCAAACTGAGATGAAACAGCACTGCTGGGAGAGAAGGTGAAGCCCTCTCCCCCTCTCACAAATTGGTTCCTAACTTCCACTTGGGGCCTCCCATGTACTCCACTTCTTTCTTGATTGTGTTAGGGAAGCCCCAAACTGAAGACATCTCCCATCAGAATAGAGACACACTTCCTGGTCAGGATTACAGAAGCACAAGAGTTGGGACATAAATCTCTCCTGTGGCCATCCCATAGTCCTGGGGTATGTCCTTCAGTGCTGAAATTCTATGTGACTCACTCACTCAAAAGGTCAAGGGGGTGAGGGCTGAGAAACTAATGCATGAGGGATAAGGAGAATGCATCTTAGATACAAACATATGTGTGGCTATGTATGTGTATATTTTTATCTGTGTTTGTTTTCTCCAGTGTGTTTGTTTTCCATGTTTGCTGGTGAGTCTCTGCAAGTGGCTGCGGACAAGGCTGGACTTTCTGCCCCTAACAGTCACTCCTCTGTGTGCCCTGCTCTCCTGCCTCTGCTTCCCAGGCTAGGTGGTGGCAGCCCCTCCTAAAGGCATGCATTTATGGAAGCTGGCTGATAAAACGAGCACACGCTGAGCTCTGATGCAAAGTAATTCCTAGATATGATGAGCCTATTATATATGTGAATAGACCTTCAAGGGATGTGCGAATGAAACCTTTTTTGATCTCCTATCTCTTCAGAACACTTCTTGCCATTGCCTCTGTCTCTTCACCTAAATTCTGCTATTTTTTTCATTCACCTGCCACGTGCATGGCATATTAAAATAAAATAGAAAAAAAAAAAAAAAGATTTGAGAACCAGTGTTCCAGAAAGTATCAGCTATGGGGAGAGAGCAGTGGAGGAAGAAGCTGCTGCAAAAGGCACACGTAAGTAAATGAGGCAATACGTGAGCTGTGTAATACCCAATTTTTCACCCACTGCTCCAGATGCTGGAGACTAGCAAATGTAGGACACTCAATATTGTTGTAGAGGAAGTATGGCCAAGCTACACTGAAAACTGAAGGCAAAGTAAAATGAGAGATTCCCATATGTATTGCTTAGAAAATGAGGCAATGCCAAACATATGATCTCACAGACCACCCACCACCTGTTTCCACTTGTTAATTTTTCTCTTTTTGTTTTCTCCTTTGTTTTTAATTCTTCTTCCGTGAATGTGAGGTTAGTAAGAATTGGAGTTCCTTCCTGGCTCAGCAATAAAATGATATCTCCATCTTAAATGTGTTTCCAGACAGACGTAGAAACCTGCCTGGGGGCATGCTTGGCAGGATTGACACCTCTGAAGTGACTGTGTGGAGCTCTTGTTCCTGAATTTGCTCTGATTAGGTTCCCATGTTTGCCCTTAGTCCTGTAACTTATGCAAGCTGCAAATCTGTTGCTGTCCCCTGCTGTCCCTGTCCAGCGTAATTTACACACATTGAAAGGGACTGTTTTGATGATCTGGTGGGAAGGGGACTGACACTACCTTGTGCATTTTTTATTGTAGAGAGAAAAAAAAATAAATGGGATACTCACCAGAACTATTAAATAATAAGCCACTGCTATTGACTTTTCTTGATATTTTGTTGTAAATGAACTGTTGCATAATGCAGTGTGGCAGTGATCCCCTTTGTAAAGTAAAGGTAAAACTCGATAGAAGTGAGTCGAAATTGCCAAAAGCTTTATAAAAGCACTTCTGCTTTGGCACTGTACAGAGCAGCAGGGCTGCAAGCATGGGAATTAATGAAGCCTAACTCCCTATGGAAGCACCTCTCACAGCTGACAGACTTTTTAATTGAATTTTATCCTAAAGCGGCAGTATGAGGTCACCCCTTTCGGACACCAGAGTATACACAGGAGAGGACCATGCTGAGTGATGTTCAGACTGATGCCTATTTGGGAGCATTTCACTGAGGGCTTTTTGATGCCCAGTAAGGCATAAGCTGAAGCTGTTTGCAGAGGTAAGACATTTGCAGTAGTTCTGTCTGTGCTGTAAAATGTGGGACGGACGTCCCACTTCATCCTGCCCCTTGGGCAGACGTGAATTTTGGCTTTGTTCTATTTCCACTGCATATTAAGGAATGAAGCAACTAAATGTTTATGAAATATTGATCTACACTGTATTTGGTATCCATTAACTTCTGGGATGAAAAATCTCCATGGTGGAATGTTGAAGTTGCCCAAAAGCCAGGATAATTTCATGGATTCTTTTTATGTTTCCTTGGGTGTCCTGTGATTCTCTCCCATTACTCTGTGGGATCGTGCTAAATGACAGTAGCAGGAAAAGTTTCAAGCTCTGCAGTGAAGTATCTAGCACTCAGGCACACCATGGAGATAGTGACACTCACTTCATGTAATAGGCTCCAGCTTTTTGTGTCTGTATCACGTAGCCCGCGGTGGTGTGGGATATCCCTAGGGTGCCTAGTTTACTGTAGTTTACCAGGAGGCGAGAGATTAGAAGTGTGCTGGGCTGGTGCTATTCAAGAAGGCAGTGTAGTTCCATCCAGCCTGCAGAATTATTTGTTTTGGAAGCCTTTTCTGACCATTTTCATCTCTGCTCTGTCCCCAGCCATTAGATAGAAATAATGTCACAGAGGGTTGCTACAAAGCGTTTCAGTCACAGAAGGGTGCTTAAGGGATTTAGGGGTGGGAGCAGGAACATTATTCAAGACTCCTTTGCTTTTGTCAGCTCACAATTCCAAATTTAAGTTATTTTTATGCCATTTTTGCATATTTTATTGTTAGCAGTAGTGTTCAGTTTAATGTAGGGTGACCAAATGTCCCAGCGTGCCTCCAACTGTCTTTATTTTTAATTAAATGTCCTCTACACATCCCTTTGTTCTTGCTGGTTTCTAAAACCCCAGGAACTCAATATAGTTTTTGCTTTTCTGTTATTAGCAAATATTGTTTCATATCTGGCTTTACAGTTTCATTATACCACCAGCTACAGAGCTTAAAATTGCATTATAAGGCTCACTTGTATACTCTGGCTTTCAGTTTACCTTCCCTTCTTCAGCACAGTGTTTCTAAAGCTTGTGCTATTACACAGTGATAATGCACAATTTTATATTTTACAATCATCAACTGTAAAAATAAGACAGTAAAAGTTCGTAATTTACAAGGCTATAAATGACATCTGCAGATCTTATGGGTTTGAAGATGTATTGGTTCAGTTTCACATATAAGTCTAAGACAGAATCTATTAGGCTCTGCATATACACAGCATATTGCTTCCATCTACACTCAATGCTGTGATGTATTTGAGGGAGAACATAAAAAAGAAAGGGAAAAAATAGGAGTATGGACTCTGTTAACTACAGCAGATGTTTCCTACGTTTGCCAAGTCATAGGGGCTCAATAGAGATGAAATGGCAGCATAAACAGGCCATAGTCTTGGAGGCACCTATGGATGCACTTTAAATGTATGTATCTGAATAGCAGAGTTGACTTTAATGGAGGTGTTCTGGATATCATGCTAAGGATGTGCACAAGAATTTGCAGGACTGCATGAGGAGGAATAGTTTACTTGTGGGTCATAAATGAATGGCAAATATATATGGACAACTGTGAGTTGGTCTGTGAACTGTTTACAAGACCAGTTTGGCAGGCTTGTGAATCAGGCGTGTGACAAGATGAGCAAGCTTATAGTCTATACATATTTCTTTAATCATTCTAACAATGTCGAAGAAAACTGTTCCCCACTTCCCCTTGTTTTAAACTGAAAATTACAATGCTTGCAGAAAACTGAATTTTGATATATAACTACAACAAAAAGCTCTGTTTGTGGGAGCATGTCTAAGGAGATAGGCAGGCAAGTCTCGAAGTGTGAAACCAATGAAGAAGTATGATTTTGCTCAGATTGTTCTGCACTCAGTCCTAAGTGCGCATATCTGGTATGGGAAAGGTCTGACATCTGATCAACAAGGGCTGGGGAGTAGTATTGGTTTTTAAACATTTTCAGAAGAAATGCATTTTCCAAATATCTGCCGTAATTCAAGTAAGAATGTTCTGGACAGAGCAAAGCAAGTGTTCATTTGATTTAAAAGACATTTATTTTTCATCATTCCACTTCTGGAAATCACCATGTTTCCACTAGTAAGTATCTCTGTACACCAGGACAGTATAATTGATTGGACACATGCTTGTCTAGGCCAGAGTGCTTCATTTCAAACCTATTTATTGGCCTGTAAAGCAACTGCACTATACTGTATTTTTTTTTTCTTTCTCCTCTCTCCCAGGCAGTGGGACCACGGTGCTGTTCAAACAATAAACCCATTTATTTAACTGAGTAGGTGCTTGCAACTAAATATATGGCATCATTATCATTAGCTTCAGTTCCATCAACAGGGTGTCGTTATTGCATTTAACTTAATTAGTATGGAAACTCTCTTAAAAGAATGGCTCATACAGAGGGATGTTGTAAATGCATTCTTGACTCCTAATAAATAAACCAATAGGCTAATGCACAGTGAAGAATTTATAAAATAGCTCCTGGAGTGGAAGGCAAAGTAACACATGCATTTGTGCTTAGGGCAAGGAGCTAGCAGGAGAGTGGCAGAGATGAGCTCGCCCAACAGCTGCTTATCGTGAATGCATGATGGCATGACATTATCTTTTCAGGTGTGCTCAGAAGATGTACAGCTCTGGGGGTGAGGGTGAGCCAGGCGGTTGTGCATGCAGCTGTGAAATTTGTGCACCTTTGCTTGTGAGTGCTTTTGTCCTTTTGTATTTCTCAGAGTGCAAGGGCAGTAGCCATTTCGGAACTGCTGCCATGCATGCAAAGGAGTTACTTGCACTGTTTACTCTTACTGGGTTTTTGTAATCTAAATGGCTCATCTACAGCTATGGAAAACATAAAATGATCTGTTTCAGTATATTGGCCTCCCTGGTAGATCAATACACCCCTTCCCTCCCCTGCCCTGCTCCTGAGACCATTTCTTAAAGCTCCACGAGGAGTTACCGCCGCAGAGCACACACATCTGCTTGTGACATACTTTGGTTGTTTTTTTTTCCATTGCAAGTATATACAGATGAGCTGCCTAATGAGCAATTAAAAAGATAGCCGAAGACTAAACTTAATTGTTTCACTAACCCAGCTTAACAAGCATGCATCCCCTTGCCCCAATATCCTCCTTTCTTACTGGGAACTAATGGGACAGCCTTTGAATATTTCCTTGCCTTTTTCAAAATGCCACATTTGAATGCTGGCCTCGTTCACTCTGGAAGTTAGGTGCAGACAATCATATGGCTTAAAACAAATGGAGCGGTTCCCTTTTTTAGCTTGCTTTTCAAAGGAGATGAAGGTAGCATGGTCATACTACTACTCCATAATAAGACACTGTTGAGGTTTCATGGTGATATTGGCGTATTTAACTTCCTGCCGCTTGCAAGGGAATAAGTGGATGGAAATGCTCTGTCTCAGCTCAACCCTAATTAGGCTCCAGAGAGTGTATGGACCAGGGGAAGAAGCAGGGAGAAAGACTGCAGATGTCACAACTGTGGGAAAAACTTCAACTGGAGCTTGTATGATAATGAACCGAGCTTTCTTAATTTGGCAACTCACAGAGCCAACTAAATGAACTGAATTCTGTTTTTTTTTTTTTTTGTTTGTTTGGTTTTTTTTTGGCGGGGGGGGGGGGGGGGAGTGCTTACAGGGCACGTAAGCTCCAGTTTTCCACCTTTTTCTTATAACATTGTGGTCCAAAATTGTGTTTGTTTGCTTTTTAAATTGTCAGAAACAGGTTTTTGTCTCTTCATTAAGCAAAGAAAACAATTAAGAGACTGTCTTGCTCGAGTACTGTGTCCAGTTTTGGGCACCTCAGCATAAGAAAGATATGGAAGTACTGGAGCAGGTCCAGAGAAGGGCAACGAGGCTCGTAAAGGGCTTGTAGAATCAGCCCTACAAGGAGAGGCTAAGGAAGCTGGGGCTGTTTAGTCTGAGGAAGAGGAGGCTGAGGGAACACCTTATCGCCTTCTTCCAGTACCTGAAAAGTTCTTACAGTGAGAGTGGGGCAGGTCTCTTCTCACTAGTGACAAGTGACAGGACAAGGGGAAATGGCCTTAAGTTGCGCCAGGGCAAGTTCAGGTTGGATATTAGGAAGAACTTCTTTACAGAAAGGGTGGTTAGGTACTGGAATAGGCTCCCCAGGGAGGTGGTTGAATCGCCATCCCTGGATGTGTTTAAGAGCCGTTTGGATGTAGTACTCAGGGATATGATTTAGCAGAGGTTTTTTAGAGATGGGGTACTGGTTAGGCTGCGGTTGGACTTGATGATCTTCAAGGTCTTTTCCAACCTGGGTAATTCTATGATTCTATGATTTCTCAACCCTTGTCAAGGACTCGCTTGGACTTATGCAGTGGCGTAAGAGAATAATCTCTTACAGAGACCCATGTTAAAAATGTGAGCTGATATCTCTAATAGTAAACATTAATAAAAAGAGAAAAAGTTCACTGAAGGCCCCCTCAAATTTGCCTCTCATAGTATAGCTGCAGATACACCTTGAGAGGGGGCAGCAACTCCAGGAATGACAACTCAGCCTATTAGCTAGGTTATATTAAAGCCTTTCTGAAGGAGGTGATCTCAAAGACAACTGGAGCTGGAGGAGAAGTAAATAAAATGAATCTGGATTCATTAAAGATTATTATTATTATTAGTTTTAAATGCATTTCACATCTTCCAGATGGTGGAAGATAGCTTGTCAGCTTTCACAGCAGCAGGAGGTCCTGGATTTGCTGGATTTAACAGCAGAACAAGCAACACTTGGACACAGTTCATGTCTGATTGACTATAATGGACAATATGTCAGAACACTTCTGCTTGAGATTGCAAGGAGCTGGAAGAAAAATTGAGTACACTAGGTCAAACTACAGCTAGAATAAAAGTCCAATAAGAAGTAGAAGAAACATAAAGAAACACTTAAAACTAATTACCTTAAACTTTTAGGACATAGGAAATGAATCAGAAGATGTTGAAGTTTTTCTTTATGATTTTGCTTGTTAGTTACAAGAAGGGATTTCTTCACTTAATCATTCCCATAGATAAACTCGCAGGTCCTAAGATGATTCTTTTCTGATGTGAAGTTGTTTTTACAGATGGCACGGTCATAGTAAGCACATTGTCAACAGAGCTGAACATTTGGCATGTAGAAAATGGGTACTCCTGAAGCATTTGAGGTACTAATGAAGCACAGGTGGGGTATAGAAAGGCAAATGGCTTGGCAATTTCAACAACTGTTGGAGGAATCTGGTTAAGTTGCTTTCACCACAGGTAAGTGGCAATGTTTTATGAAAACAGTGTGGATTTACTGTACTGAGATCAATCCTGCATTTTTTATCCTAAATTATTTTCCTGAAGTTTTTTTACGTGCACAGAAATTAAGGAAATGTAGATTAAACAATCTGGAAAAGGAGTTGCATGATATTTCTGATGTGAAAAGTAATGTATTTATTTTGAACTCAACATGAGCAAATCAGAGCTTGGTCTTGTGATAGAATTTAGTGCCGTACAGATCATGGAGGAACATGCAGTCAGAATGCCATGGGAACAAACAGTGACTTTGTATTTGAACTTGTATCCAAACACAGCACTAGAACACGGTTTAGAATAGGCATTTTATCCGTTGTGCAGCTGTACATTGCAATCCATGGAGCTTGCAGGTGTATAATTGTCCATGGTAGGATACCTCATAGTTCCAAAATTTCAAAAGCCACTCACTGAATGTGGTAGGGAGAAACTGTTTCCACACTGCTATGAAGAAAAGCCATAGCATTCCAAGTTCTCTCTGCTTCCTGCTGAGATCTGCAGGCGTGCTGAATTCTGGCAGCTCAGACTTAATCTGTCACTTGTTTTTGCTGCTCTGAGAATTAGAATCAGCCTGGATGTGTCATCTCTCAGCTGCTACGTGTGCATGTGCTGGAGTGTGTGTGCATGATGCGAAGTGAGATGATGGTACTGGAGGGTCTTGTCAGGAGATGCTTGATCTGAAGATGCTCCCTAATGGAAAGTGACTGTTTCTTGACTTCTTTCATAATTGTCTGTTGATACAAACGTGAACTTTGTAAGCAAGCATCAGCACATTCTTGCTCTGCTTCCATCTGTATCTATGATGCGTGATGAGGCACCTTTCTATGCTTAGAATAGCAAATAACTGCAGAGTGGTTCAATTTGATAAGTGTTTAATGCTAATTTTTCTCTTTATTCCTACCAAAGCTGAGGGTTCCTCTGTTTTTTCTTGCTGTATCAGGAAGTGTGTCTTGCTAGGTCAGCTGGATTAGGCCAGCGTGCTTCATGACTAGACTGCACTAAAGCAATTTTTTTCTTCTTGTTACCTGAACTCATTTGCTCACAGCTTGGTACTCTGTGTGCTGTTCCAAATACACATTATTGGGGTCATCTGCCCCTCAGCCCTCTGTCGTAAGGAGGGAAGAGTTTTTCAGATTTATGATTCAGCACTAGATTTACCATTTCACAAAGTCAGAAATCAAATTAAATGAAAAGGACTAGCCCAGAACCATGCCTAAGAAAAAAGAAAAGAAAAGAAAAGAAAAGGAAAAAAAAAGGTAATAAATCTTAACGGGGTACAGAATTAACAGCATTTTCTCCTTTCTACCATGTGCAGAGCTCCATGCATCTTCCCTCACTCCTTTTCACTCATAAGGTGGAAAACATCTTTTGTCTTTGCAACCTAATAGGAAAAGTTCCACAACTGTATTCGTACTGAAATGAGTAGTTGCTGTATTCATTAGTTTTATAAAAACAGCAAGTGTTGCATCAATCAAAACTGTGTAAACTATATAACAATGACCAGAGCGTCATTGTCAGTGAGCTAATAAAATATCTAAGTTAAGTCCATGCTATGTCCATTTTACAAATGCACAACACTCAGAGATGTATCAAACCATATAATAACGAATCAAGGCCTTGCACGTGTTGGGGAGTGTGGCTTAAAATATAATCAATTTCAGTAACTAATTCAATCAAGGAGATGTACAGGCCCTAAGGGAAAATGAATTAGCAAATTAATTCATTGTGGTAAAGTAATCTTCCTCATGCAAAGAAAAATTAAAACGAGCATGATGTTTTTCCTTATACATGCTGTATCTTTGTATATTTATATTTGGGTTCATAGAATGCCTGCAGATGACGGAAAAAAATATGCATGTCAACACTGTGCAAAGTGGCTGGTAACCCAGCATCAATGAGGAGTTGGTCCTTCTAGGCAAAGAATGCACAATAGGCATTCTTGTAATATGCCTTTTGACCCAGAGAACCTGGGTCAAAAGCTGAAACAGCTTTCAACGGCTGAAAGTTTTGTTGGAGCTGCAAGCTGAGCTCTTCAAGTAAGACCCCAAAGGCAACTTCCAGGCTCTCAAGTCTGATAGAGAGCTCTGGTATGAAGGAGAGCTCGTAAGCAAATGGTTGAGAGCTTTACAGAGCACTGTCTACATCCTGAGATGACTTCTGAGATTAATAGAGAGCTGATGGAGTTTTGGAGGATGAACGTAGTGTGCTCTGCACAGATTCTGCCTCCCAGGAGGGAAATGTGTGCAGCAACTGCCTGAGCCCTGGGGCTGTTTGTAAACACCACTGAAGGAGAGCTGTATGACAGCTTAGCTCCTGATGGTGACTGCAAGAGTAACCACCCACTGCTGTGGCAAGCTCTGCTAAACATAGAAAGGTCTCCTCTGGCCTGCCATCCTAATGCTATGCTGAAGAAGTGAAATGATGCAAGAAGGCAAGGTATGACCTCAGTACAAGATTTTTCTGTGATTTCCCTGTTCCTCTTGCAGAACCTTGGTGAAATATTAGTGAAATACTAGCTGTTTCTAAAAAGTTAATATATATTATATATATATATATATATATATCCTGCGTTATCTAGAAGACACTTGCAGTTAGTTTGTGCTTTCTTCATTTAGGGAGGAAAAAATATTCCCTGATGAGAATGAATAATACTGATGACCACAGAAACATATGGATGCACCTTATGGCTATATTTGTTGTTAAGTTTTATGGAGTGACAAAGCAGTGACTTCACTGGGTTGTTTTACATGTGTAATCAAGCCTTGCATGCCAAAATTTAGGGCTTGTTACTCAAATCAGTTAGGTGATACTATGTTATCAGTTTTAGGAGCAAATATGTTTAAAGCACAGAAAAGGAACAATTGCTTGTGTTACGAAACTACTACTGATACATTTTTTTATTCTGGATGCAGATTTTCCTGGAGCAAGTAGTTACTGAAATATGGTATAGGTCAGGAATTACTATTTTTGAGCTACCTGAGAAGCTTGGTGCTGGCCCTTGGAACACTGTTGTAGTCTGTGTTTTTGTATAGGAAGATTGATGTGTGGAAAACATACCATACAGAGAAATATATGAAACGTTTGAGGAAGTTCTGTGTCAAAGGTGAAATATTTGTGTGTTTCAGGAGCCTGGTATGATGTTGATCAAGATCTTTTATGAATCTGATGGTGGGCCTTGTTTTCTTCTCCACTTAAGAAAGTCGTAGGGCAAGAGGTAAAGGCCTTAAGTTGCTCTGGGGGAGAGATTCAGGCTGTATGTTAGGAAAGATGTCTTAAAAAGAGTGGTGAGCCATTGAAACAGGCTGACCAAGGAGGCAACTGAGTGACCATTCCTGGAGGTGTTCAACAACCACGTGGATGCAGTACTGAGGGACCTGGTTAGTAGGCATAGTGGTGATGGGCTGGTGGTTGGGTGGTTGGCTAGATGATCCAGTAATTTCCAACCCTAATGATTCTGTACTGAATAAGTGAGAAACATTCTAAGAATATTTACTGGAGGACATAGTTAAACAAAACGGTCATCCTTCCAGGAAGGACAATGCATCTCACCACAGATTTTATTCCCCTTTCCAGAAACTAGATGGAGTACTTGGAGGAAGGAGGGATGGGGTAGCCCACAGATGATCTTGAGTTGAGCAGGAGTATAACCTAACAGCAAGACACTTGGCACAATAATACTTTCTAACTGAAAATATTCACTAGCAGACTGGTTCAGCAGGAATAATAATAATAATAATAACTCTAACAAGTCACTGTGCTCTCTGACCGAAGTATTATGCTCACTTCCTATGCAAACAGATGTATTCCATAGTACCCTGAGGAAAGTTAAAGGAACTTTTTAAAAGAAGAGAGCAATCAAAGCACTCATTCTGTAAAGAGGGCAAAAAAGCCTGTAATACTGTCCCTGTTCTTGCGTGCAATTGTAGCTTTCCTGTTCTGTATGACTTTGTCCTCTTTTCATCAGTGTATCAGCCCTCACCGCATGCCACTGCCCTGCTTTATTGCAGAACACAAAACAATGTGGCTGCTTTTGTTTTTGTATCAGCAGCACTCCTGCTGCAAAGTAGTAGTGAACTAACAGAGTTTAATTGACTAGTGCTAGATTTTCATGGCAGACTGCCTGGGGCACACCAGTTCTGCTCTTGATGGCAGCCTTTTGTGCCATTGATTTTAAGTGTAGTTTGCTGGCCCAGCATGTGTGATATTGGAACAGCATCGACAGTGTTAATTTACACACCAGTTTTTCTTGATCTCTTGCAACTGAAGGGTAAAGGCCTCATGACACCATGGATGAGTATGGGAAGGGATATTTAAAAATACTTGTTGGAGGACTTTGAAATATTTATGGCAGTAGAATGCCAGGAGACTTTCCAATAAACATATAGATCTTCCTTTCCAATTAAGAAGTTTTAGCTGATAAAATCAGTTGACACAAAATTTCAGTAATAAAAGTAAAAGTTTCTACTTGACCTCATATAATTTGGAATATCTCCTGAGGCTGTGATGGGTTTACCCTTGCATTACAGTTCAGATTGAATGCCAATATGAGCATATTGAATTTAGGGAAGAAATAGAAGAATATGGCAAAAAAATGTTGTTTTGGATGACTGGGAGGAGTATGAAGTATCAGAGTCAGTGTCTAAAGATATTCATAGGATCATGGAATCATAGAATAATAGAATCATATAAAATTCCCCAAAAAATCATGATTTTTTTTTTTTTTATGTGGCACTGTGAGATATGGGACTTGCTTGTGCCAGGTTTTACATGCCATGTGATCAGCCTGTAGCAGATCAGCAGTGACCCAGCTAGCCCTGCTCTAGCAGTTCCTTGAGGGTTTATGTGTCTCTGTGCTTGCATTGAGTGGCCCAGATTCTCTACCATGATCTCCATCTGACCTTCTCTGCTCTGCCCTGAGCTGGGATGCAGCTGTGGAGCCCCATGAGTTTCATGCTGCTAAGATGTGTAACTTCATGTCTCTGTCCACAGTCTTGGCTGGAGACGTGTCTTCTCTCTGTGCTCTGAGCAGGTTGTATTTGCATCCCCATGGACATCTCCTGGCAGTGGTGAGAGTGCAGCAGATTAGGCCACCTGCAGCGCAGACCTGCTGGTACATTTTGAGAGAAGTGAAGCAAGAAAAAGAGGATGAATAAAGAAAACACTCGCCCTGAGACAAATGTGGTATGACGGGCAAGATTAACTTATGTAAAGGAACTGACGAAGGTAATAGAAGCGTGAGCCAAGCAAGATGTGTGATGCACAGATCCATTAATCAGACTAAAATGCTGTTTATGTAGTGTTCTGCATCCAACAGGGAGTAAAAGGTCTGTGAATCTGCCCTATCTGCATGGGAAATTTGTGGGTCAGTACTAGCAGAGAAGGCAGCATCAAATAAAAGAAAGCAACTGCAAGTATAAAATCAGTGATTAAGAAGTATTGAAACAAACACTTGTAGACTACTGGAACTGACAGTTTTGAAATGACTGCACAGTGAGTCTCTTTTTGAGGCACTCAGTTTGAAATAAAATGTTTCCTTACCAAAGCCTTATAAGTGATAGTCTTTGATAAGTATGGATTGCAAGTTATTGTCTGTTTCTCAAGCTAGCTACTTCTTATCAGTTACGGAAGACCCTGAGTTGGAGAATAATTAAATGAAAGGACCATTTCATGGAATTATCTGGATAATTAGTTGTGATAAATATGATTTTGCTTTAGAGCACTGAACAAATAGAAGTCACTGAGTTGAGACAAGAAATCATATGGGATGCCTTTCATGTGAACATATTTATTATCTGTTTTAATTAGCAAACTAAGTCACAAATGCATAATATAGAAGTACTTGTCTGGGGTCCCTTATATTTTAAATGGTTTAATTTCTCAAAGTCCATTATGCCACACTTCATTTACACATCTTTTTATGGCTGTGGCAGTGGCAGAGTTTTACAGAGGGACACTAAAGTGAATTATGGATAGATATTAATGTTCTGAACTGACTTGGATTATTTTGGTCTGTTGAGTTCTGGATTTCAAAGGTTTTGTGTGTTTTTCTGTGTTCTGGAGGATTTTTGGAGACTTCGAAGAACTTGCTTGATTTGGTCAAGGTTACATGGGAAATCAGGATCCAAGTTAAGATCAGAGTTGAGGAATTTCTCAGAAATGCTGATTTTGAACACTTGTCGGCAGTGTCAGTCCTGAGGATTAGGTATAAGTTTTAGTACTGAGGCATGAGTGAACATTTGAGGTTCCATAAACAATTAGAGACTTGCTTTAAGATTGGTTGCCCAGTACTGAGTGCCCTCAATCAGAATAATAATAGATAGAATTCCTAACTATTATCTACAATATAGACATCATTTCCAACCCAGGGCTGTTAAGGTGCAAGTCTGCTGTATGGCCTTAAGGTCTCTCTCTCCTGATTAATAAGACCATGAGAAGCTGATTCCATCTGATCCCTTCTATTATAGATATCCTAGGATTTCCACGTTCCTTCTTCAGCCCTTTAAATAAAAGGTTTCCCTTCCTTGTGCATTGGCGGTAACACACTGGAGAGTGATTGCTTTATGACTCAATTTGCATTTATATTTTTTTTAATGATAGTATTAAAATGAAACATGTTGTCTACAAGTGTTATAGCATTAACACTCTGTTAAATTCAGAGACCTACCACAGACCTGTTGAGATTTACTTGTTTTGTAGTCTCAGCGGTGATTTAAATTAATAAATTAATTGAAACTTAATAAATATTTGGACTTTAATCAGCTGTGGATTAAAATTTAATCATGAGCTGTAAATTCAGATGAGGTTTTCTGATACTTTGGCTCTTTTAGCAGGCCAGAAGGAGGTTTCAGAAACACCTCAACTAGCTTCAGTGGACAGCTGTGTGCTTTATGCTGACTTCTGTCTGAAATGAAGAAAGAAGTGGCTCATCCCAATATGGACGGCCCACCCAGCGGCATATGAGCTGCATTGTGCAGGTCCTTAGAGCAGCCATCACCCCTAGACAGGAAGACAGAAGTAAGTTTTCTTGGCACATTAGTCTTCTTAGGTTGTGGTTTTAAAATTTAAGTGATTTATTGACCTGATGCTATCCTTCTGCCCAGGAGGAAACATTAACTTTTAACATAGGACTTGACTGGGATTCTTGTAATTCTTGAAGCCTTGTACAGATTTGCTGTGCAGAGATTATGTCTGGGGTTTGGGTTTTCTTGAGTCATATCTCAAATTGAAACAGTTTCACAGCATTTATGTAACAACACCCACGTCACTCCTTGGGATAATGAGTTTATTCTTCAGTAAGGGAAACTGTCAAAAGCTACATAATTTTGCAAAATATGCCATACATAACACTTCTTTACACAACCATATTTCACTATTTTCCATGTATTTTGCATATGTTGATTCAGAAATGACTTTTTTCATTATCATTAAATACAGATCAGGTTTGGAGGTTGGCAGTTTGAGGTCCGGTATTTGATGATGCACTGTTTTCCCTTTGGGCAAATTTTGTTTCTCCAGTCTCTCATTTCTAATGCACTAAAGGACTTGAAACTATTCCCCTTGGCAAAGTGCTGTGAGATAGCATTTTTTGAGTAGAAAATGTGTGTCAGGTATGGGCAAATACGAACTAAAATGTAATGTTTTGTTGAAAAGGTAATTTAACAGTTCACAAACTGTTAACTTTAAGAAAATTTAATTGCTTCTGATGAATTCAATGAATTTATGAATTCTCATTCACTCCATTGCGGTCTTAGTGGAATATTTCATTAAACTTAATCAAAACTGTTATTCAAATAAAAATAATTTATAAGAAGAGTCTTTTTAGTAGATGAAAATTGTATAGCCTTTGATATATATTTAAGCCTGATTCTTTGTATTTTATTTCGTATGTCATGTGGTGTATGCAGTGGCTTTGGAAATAAGATGCAACTTGGACTCATTTTAAGATATAGAGAAACCTGTAGAACTGTTGTTTATTCCTTTGAGATTTGGCCCGTTCTAATTGTTGCAGTTCTGGAATTTGTGTATGCATTATTTTCCTCTGGAAGAATTTAAGCATCTAAGCATGTTGCATAGCTAGAGATTCTATTTTATAGATTTTGCTTAGGTTGAATTCACGGAATAGGAATGGCAGGATTTAACTCTATGTGTGGCATCAATATATGTGTGCTGAGGCAGATTTTCGAAAAGCTTGCATTGCAGAGGTCTTGGCAGTTCTTACAAGAAAGTTCCTTGTTACAGTTTTCTCATACAAATCTTAGTATCACAGCAGAGTCCTGGAGGCCCTGTCAGGAAGGTCGTTTTTTCTCCGCACTGTGCATATTAGAAGATACTTCTGTGATGAGCACAACTGATTAATATATGCATGTTCAACCCATTCTAGAGAGACCTCTCTAATTTTTATGAGGCCGAGGATGGAAAGGATTTTTCTGTGTCATTGAATTAAATCCCCCCACAGTGCCAGGCAACATCTTACATGTTGCCTCCACAAACCAATAACACTGCACTATAAGATAGTTTGATTTCCTGTTCCTTAGTGCTTCTCCAGAGCTTCATTCCTCTGGTGGTTGCAAATTATGCTGCCACTCTAACCTTATTTATGTCCACCTTTTACCTGTTTGTTCTTGTGGGAATGATGGCCTTTAGCTTAAATAGCTCTTCTCTTTCTCCGGTGTTTACCTCTTTGATATGTTTATAGAGAGCAATTATATTCTCGCTCAGTCTTTATTTGTTGAACAGTTTCTCTTTTCAGATAAGCTTTATATTTCCCTGATCACACTAGAATCTATTTTGTGCACCTGCTTCAGTTTAAATGGCATAAATTCATCCTTTTTTGTTTGTTTGGTTGGTTGGTTGTGTTTCGTTTTTTTTTTTTTTGTGTGTGTGTGGCATGAATCACTGAAATTGCCTGGTGGGGCTGCAAAGGGCATTTCTGCAGTGCCCAGTGCCATGTTTTTAGTGGTTCCCTGTGTCTTCTGCAATTACTTTGGCTTTAATATCACTTGTGATCAGATCAGACTCATCCTTGTCCTCAAAATAATGCCCTCCTATCTTCTGCCTGCATTTCCCACCTATCATTAGTTACTATTGCCTTTTACAGCAGTAGTTCATTCTTTTTCTTCTACTTAATTCCTTGTTGTTTTCAGTGGGTTTTTTTTTCTTTTATGGCAGTGCTCACAAGCTTTGTCTTATCAGTGTGTTACTTAAATATCTTCATAGTTTTTATCCTTGAATCCACTATCAAAAATATTCTTGAATAAGTCTGGCTACGAAATCAATCCTTAAGAATACTCCTACATTCTCTTGCTAATTAGCTGGTACAGATTCACGCAGTCCAGATCATTTCCAAAGTAGTGCTATAAAATATGTTCTGTGGCTTTATAATATGGTAATGAAAGTATGTTCTTAGGTTAGACTAGCTTATTCCATTTAATCTCTTTTGAATTTTATTTTACTGTTTTCCTTTACCTTTGTGTCTCTGATTATTGTTTCTTTCAGGTATGCCACTGGAGTTTATCATTATTATTTTTTTTATTCTTCCTTAAGTGTAGGCAGTGGATTTGTTACCGCTATCACAATATATTTCATATGACAGTTCTAGAATTTTTGGATAGATGTGATTTTGATCCATCAATTGTGTGTGTTAAAGTCCCTCAACTTTATCTTCTACTTCACTTCAGTCTCCTCTGTTTTATAGTAACTCCATTTTTTGTGTGTCTGTTCTACATCACCTGAGCATTCTGACCTCATCATTCTTAGTGCAAATATGCTCAGGCTTATGCTTAGTTTATTAGGCTATGCTTAGTTTATGGGTCCTACCGAGATCACGCTTAATATTGATCCCATCTTCCCTGTCTAACGACCTTGCTCTTTTCTGTTTTCTTCTCTTCACAATTTATGTATCAAGCTTAAAACAAAACAAAATAAAAAGGCTAACTATGTATTTCTTTTCTTTTTTAACACTCTCCACTTGCCTTATGACAGTTCTTGATTTATCCTTTATATATCCCTCCAATAACTATCAACATTTCTTCTCACCATCTTTGTTTTCTTGGTTCTTTCACTCTTGCCATGAACATCTCTGACCATTTCAGTTCTTCCTCCTTGCATTCTGGTCCACTTCTTTTTTGAAGTACCCACAGCAGACACAATATTAAGGCAAAGACTCCACACAGTACTTTATATATTTCATAGACTATCCTTCTGCTTATGTACTGCAGTAATGTGTATTTGAATCTCTTTTTAGACCCACACTGCTGAACTGTCTGTAGTTGATAATATCCTGTAACATTCACAGCCTTGTAGGCTGAATTGCTTCTTAACCAGTTGTTTCTATCTTGAAGTGATTACTCCTAAATAAGTATTGTGCCTCACCCTTGTTCTTCTAATTGAATTGAATCACATTTTTGCAAAATCTTTTATCCAGTTTTCCAATGCAATTTGAATTTCGGTCCTGTTCTCCACTGTCCTTACAACTTTAGAAGCTGTCTATAAATTTAATAAGCATATGCTGCATTCCATCATCTACATAATTAGCAAAAATATCGAATGGCCTTGGATGGAAGACAGAGCTGCAAAACTGCACTCAATACATTTCTTCCAATTTGATAGTAAATGATTAATTAATCTTGTACTAGGATAAAGTTAAGAGGTGGTTTTTTTTTACTGGTCAATCTTCTATTTCTGTAGGCATCTTCACCATCCTTTTTAATTCAAATGCCTGTCCAGCAGGGCTTATTACATCTTCTCATTCTCCCCATTTATAATTCATGTAACAGATTGTATTTAGTCCATTTGACTTGGAAATATGTTATGCATTCTCATTTTGGTCCTTGTTGCCTTCAGTTCATTCACCCCTAATAGATGACTCTGAAAGCTAATCTGCTCAAAATGATGGGCTACAATTACAAGCCAGGACTGTCCCACCTTTAGCTTAAGCCTATTTGAATAATGCAGTCATTTGCTACTATTTGGTTTTTGATAATTTTTTTATTTAACAGACTAAACTACATTGACTTTTGTTGGCTTGATGAGAATGCATATTTCTTTGCTACTACGGTTCTAGGTCTAGGTCCTTCTGTTGCTAACAGTGTTTATTATTTACCTGTTTTTGGAGATTTCTAGGCTGGGCTTGCACAGAAGCCTGTTGCTACCCCCCGTTTGTGGCTAACTGCTGATTTGTCACACCTTCTCTGGTATTCTTCATTAAAATGACAACATATGATACAATCATAAGCTTGGAATTTGGATTGATTTTTGCTGTGATTGTGTGAAAGGGAGCCCTGAGGAGGGTCAGACCTGGCTAGAGAGTCTGCCTTGGGTGAACTGGGATGCTCTCAGGTGTAGGGAATAAAGCAGGGAGGAAGACCCCTATGCTGGCCACATGCTTGTTCTTGACACTCAGATTTAAAAGTCATTACTATGTTCTGGCCTTAAGTAATCCCTTCTGGGCTCTCTTGTAACCAATAATAGTCGCTGCCCTGGTAGAGCTCAGGAAGAGATGAATCACTGCTTAGTGCCATAGTCTTGTTTAACCATTGCCAACAACCATCTTGAAAACTGTAGCTGAAACTATTGCTCCAACTTGAAAGTAGTTTGTGGTTGCTGAGTGGGTTTGCTTTATTGCCTACCTCTTAAATCTCAAGTGAAACAGTAATCTATTTGGTCCTCTTTGCTTTTAAAATGATGTTTTTATTTATATTAGAAATACTGCATCTTATCCAGTTTAGAACCTTTCTCTCCTCCCCCACTGACTTTCTTCACTGGAAAAAGATGAAGAACATATTAATACATCAGCATTTTTGTTGACATAGTCATGTTTTTATGCAGGTTTGCAGTTGTCACAAGGGGGCAATAAAACTTGCTTATTGGAAATCATCTAGACTGCAATGGGACTTTGTTGGAAGGGTGATGCTTATCCATTGATATAATTTGTCTTTGGTTGTTGTTTTTTTTTAATCAGATATAAGGATACTCAGATATTTGAAATTCTCTTTTACTGAGTGATCGATGTCTAAAGCTTTGATTTTACTTGGACTCTCACTGAATGAAAACTCACTGGGTTGTATTTACATGAATTGAATAACTTTTGAAATGGAAAGCTCAGCTTTTGTCTTCTGCGTGTGTAAGATCTGATTCCTTGCTTTCTTTTTTCATCTCTTTGAGCACTAAACATTTACATGTTCCCTGCTATGTATCTGAAAACTAGCCAAAGATCCTGCTAGATTATCATGTAGGCTTTAAGCTGTTTGTAAGATTTCCTTAGAAGCACTGAGCATATCTCATTCCTTCATTACTTTTTAATGTATATTCCTTCAGTATCTCCAGAAATGTTCCTTTGTTTTTGAAGATATTGGACTATTATCATCTCATTTAAAAATGTCTAAACTTGAGATCCTCCAGGATTTTCAGAATGAAGCATAACTCAGGTGTGACCCTTAGACTGGTGAGCGATATTTCAGCCTGAGTACTGAAATACCATACAAAAGGAATACATATAGGTAGTTTTTTGTTGTTGGCTTTTTTGTTTGTTTTGTGTTTTATGTGTTACTAGGAAATCTAATAACTTTGTCCTGCTAAAATGTCACTTTTCTTTAATAGGTCAGATTATGGATTATGAAACACCTATATTTAGGAGGAGCATAAAACTGATGTAAAGCAAAATCAGCCTTAAATAAGATTTTATCCTGGGTGGTGCCTGGAAAGTGTTTGGTGCTTGAAAATTCTGACTCTTTTCCTGGTTGCAATGTGATGCTTCTCTGCAGTGTGACAGCTTCAACTTTCTGCCTGAATGATCTCATCACACACACTCACAGAGAACCAAAAATGAAAACTCTCCTATTGCTTATCTGCCTATCTTCTTGGTGGGGAGAAACTCATAATGTCTCTGCAGAACTTCAGACATAAAAAGTGTTTTATAAGAGCTTAGCATTATTATGATGAAGAGAGAGAAG
Organism: Excalfactoria chinensis; assembly: GCF_039878825.1. Lineage (NCBI taxonomy): Eukaryota > Metazoa > Chordata > Aves > Galliformes > Phasianidae > Excalfactoria > Excalfactoria chinensis. Next base: position 81,471,086 of record NC_092825.1, read on the forward strand.
GCTGAGAATAGGATACGATTGCTATCTGTAAATGCATTAGAAAGATAAATTCTATAAAGGAAAAGAAGTTTTTAAGGTAGAGGATGATGTTGGTGCAGGAAGAAACAGATGTAAGAGGGGCATGAATAAACATAGACTGGAAATGGGAAAGAGGTTTTTATTAGCACAATGGAGCAGCCTTCTAGGCAGTTACAAACTCAAGATCCTTCCTGGTTTTAAGGTTGAGACATTAGGATCATATGCTCTTGTTGTTTGCCCAGAGGGATATTAAAGATTTGGGAAATCTTTTCTATTCCTTATCTGGCTGATGAGAAAGTAGCTGTAGGCAAGTGTTTGGTTTTCAGGTGAAATCAATTCTAGGATTCAGGTTCAAGGGGAATGATTTGGACCACAACAACTAATCTTGTGAGACATGTGCCGTAACTCAGAGGAAATCTTCTTGGCTTCCACTCCCATTGTTCAACCATGAAAATGGCAGTCTACATTTGTGCCTCATGTGGTAAATCCAGCCTGATGCTTCATATTGCTGCCATGGTGCAAAGCAGATTTGGGTTAGTGCTTCTTGATGGGAATGAGGGCATCTGGGGGAACCCTGGGCCTTCTCAGATTGTTTAAAGGAGGATAGCGGATGACTGTTATCTACAAACCTGCTTACGTGTGTCACATCACTTTCCTCCAGGAAGCAGCTGCTGAGGGGGTGATTTTGAAGGAACTTATATAAGTGAGGGAAACGTAGATTTTTTTTGATAATACATGAGGAATGTCATCATCTGAAGTCAGAAAAATCATGGTCTTTTGTCATCTTAAATAAGACTAGTCGCTACAAAAGAGCCCTCTCCCACATTATTTAATTCTGCGAAAGGATTGATGTTGATTTTTTTCCTCATATTCTGTCTTGTTACTGAAAGTTTAACCTTTCACATTTATGGTCCTCCTATTTGAGATGTGTTTTGTCAAATTTTGAACCGCATCTGAATTACTGCTGCCTGCATCAATAACGGTGATGATTTTTGTGGAACATCATTTCCCAGATCTCTTGAACTTCCCTGAAGTACAATTGCTGAAACACTTTTGTGCTTAAATAACCAGCTGGGTCATTAAAGAATTGAGAGAGGATTAAAAAAGAATTAGGAAAAAAAACATTCCTTCTGCATCTAGAATTACAGTAGTGATTTGACTAGGAAGCACTTGAACACTGTCTCAGTTGGGCCATCTCCTCTCAGTGCATCATAAACAGTCTTTGGCTAATATATTGCTCCTACCAGTTTCATGTACATGAATAACAGAGATCACCAGTGGACTGAGGAAGGCCCTGATAAGTTGAAGAGAAGTAATGAAATAAGTCTATATTAGGATACAGAAACCCAGAGAGGCTAGTACTCAATTCCTCACTTGTTTTCATACAGTATCAAGTACAAATTAAACTGCAGTGTATATCTAGATGTGGAATCCTCTGGATAGAAAGGATTATTAGCTTTGGAGGATACGTGTATATAAAAATGGCAGTGTGGGAAGCACACTTTGCTGGCATTGATTAAACTGGAGTACATGTACCCTCCTTAGTTCCTGGCTGGACTGCTTTGATCCCACTGGAATCTGTGCTGCCACATTTTCACTTCCTGCAACTTACATGAGCTAGATTAAATCTATCATGGGACATGTTTGTAGACTGAGCCTCAAGCTTGCACTTGCCAGTTGCACAATGATGCTGTGAATGTTAAACAGGAGAAAACCTATCACCAGAGGCAAACGTGTGTCCACCCACATCTGTTCTCATAGACAGCTTTTGGGATTTGTGTACTGATTTGGGTGCTGGCCACAGTCACAGCATCTGTTGTCTAAAATGGGGAAGTACTACTTCCCTCTGCACAGCTCACAGAAGTGGTGGCCACTGCTAGAGAAAGACATGGACATCTCCTGACTGTCAAAACTGTCTGTCATATTAAAATTCAGTGGCTAATAAAAATAATAATAACAATAATAGACTTCCAAGGTATGAGCTTCTCTGGAGAAGAATTTGTCTAACTACTCTTTTGACATTGCAAATTTGGGTTTCTCTTCTGCTTAAAGTAACATACAGGCCAGGAAGGGATATTTCGTAGTTAACTAAGTACCATGCCTGGCTAATGTAAGTGCTCCTTCACTTCAAGACTGTCTGTTAAAAACAGTTTTCTTGTACCTCATATTTCCACAAAAAAAGCCCCACCTCATCTAGTTCTTGGGTCCACTGAACTCATGTGTCCCAATTTAAAACTTGTACCCGTTTGTTTTTGGGCAAACTTTGATTTTAGTCCAAATAGTTAATTTAGTATAAAACAGTCATGTTCCTTTCAGTCTTTCTATTTCAAGACTCTACACATCTTACCTGAAGTAGGTTCTTTCGTTATCTCTGTGTTACTCTTCCTTGTATGTCTCCCATTTAAATATTTCTTTCTCTGAATAACAAAACTTGCTTCCTATTTCTTTCTCTTAAGAACAATGGCTCTTGTTTATGCATGGTAGGATAGCATCTGCCTTTTTTACAGCCTTATTAGGCTAGGGCCTGGTGACTGCTGTACAAGGGAGCAGGTGAAAGCAAGTTCTTTTCCTTAGACATTTCCTAAGTAGGAGCATTCAGTGTATAAGATATTGTCTTGATCCTAGTACCAGAGATTGTGATCTTTCAGTTTGCCCTTCTAGATTTTCCATTTTATTATAAAAGACTTCAGCGTTATCCATTTTGTGCGTACTGTTGTTCAGTTTTTCCCTCCACTGAAAATAGTTTGAGTCATTCTTTCATCAGTATTTTAGTAACATTTCTTCCATGGCCATTTTCATAAAAGTACATAAAGTTATATAAACTATGGCAATAGCTGATTCTCGTGGAATCTCATTTATAATATCTTCTCAGCTATAAACTTTTCCTTTTAAAAAGTACACTCTGTGTCTATCTTGAGACAGCTTCTCATGCTCACAATTTCTCTGCTAATCCTCGTCTCTTCCTGTTTTACTAATAATTCCCTGTGTGTTATCATAGACTTCACTGAAGTTAAGACAGGTGAGATCAATCACATGTCCTTTGTCTAGAATGTAGGTTATCTCATCAAAGAAATGTATGAGGTTAATCTGGTACAATCTACTTTTGGTAAGCCCACGCTGTATTTTATGCCATTTTCATTTGACCTTCTTGTCTTTAATTATCTTTTCTCTTAGAAGCTGCTCTGAAGCTTTGCATACTACTGAAGTCAGAATTCAAGGACTGTAGTTATCCACATTCCTTCTCTCCTCCTGGCTAACTTCTTAAACACAGGCGCTATATTTTCTAGATACCTGTTTTATGGTGTTTGATAGAGCTATTAAAATGTAATGCTAGACGATAAAAAAATTGTGAGCCTATAGTGTGCTTCTAGTTCAATCCCTTTATGTATTGGCCTTAGCGTGTGCTGACATTTACTGGGAATTTGTGCACATATGAAAATAATTCACAGAAGTTAGCCTCACAGAAACATAAGTGTAGTGAACCACAGGTAGGGCAGTTTTCATGGTACTTTGACTGAGAAAGGTAGTTGAGGTGGGGAAATAAAGTGGAACCAGTTTCCAGAGCGTGAGCTAGACTGGGAAACTGCAGCTAGGCCAGGTTTCGTTTTGCTAACTGTCTTAGAATGGTAGGAGGTGGACAACAGTGGAATTACCTGATTGCCCAACCAAAGAAGAAGCTAACCAATATATCTTTCATGTGTACCACTGTGGACGATGGCCTTCAGTGAAGGATGTTGCTGGGTGGCTGGCACTGTTAAGTAAAAGCGCACAAATACTTTAACCAGAACTCAGAGAAGATCCCACTAGTGTGGGACTAATACAACCTCTGGTTCTTCTCCCAAAATTACAAGGGACAGAGAAGTCAAATATGGCTCCTCAGACCTCAGCTGACTGACAAGAGAATGAGCAGTGACATCTTCTATTCTGCTAACAACACTAAGTTGTATTTTTTGTCAGTCAGATGCTGTGATCTGGATGGGAAGCTCCAGAAAGAGTTCCCCAAAAGTTTATTTATTTAGGTTCACAAACTGATTCTATCAGAAATAGACAGGGATGCATCACCTCACATCTATAATCCAAGCAATGTGGATGCTGCAGAAGTATGAGTGGAACAAATGGCTAAATAGCTGTTTCTCCTGCTTCTGTTGAAGAGTACTGAGCTTTTGAAGGTCAGTCCAACTGGGGATTCCCTATGCTCTTTTCATCACAGGTGCCCCTATTTTGTATGGGATTTGGAGCTGAAGGCAGACTCCTGAATTGGGAAATGCTATCTCACAAAAGAGTCCACAATTGTCTTATAGTGGAATAATTTCTGTTACAGTGGGAACTCTGTGTACTATGCAGTCCCCAGCAAGCACATTTTTCTTGCCTTTTTCCCCAGCTACTGCTGCTTATTTGTTTCTGGCTGGAGATCAGAACTACTCCTGAGATCAGAACTACTCCTAATCCACTTTTCCATAGAAATTATAGGTCATTTTCCATTTTGCAACTTGTTTCCACCCGAGGAAGAATCTACCATTATGTGGCTAAGTAAGACAACATCCAGCTGTATCACGCAAGCCTTTTTGAGGATATTTTTGAGGATAATAAGATATTTTGTTTCCTACATACATCTGCCCTCACCGCTGGCCTTTTCCAGTTTGTCCTTTTAAAATATCTCTACATGCAAGTGCAGAGGGCGGATGCACTGTCATTTATGAGATGACACAGTTTAAGGTCCTCTGGGGATTTCAGCTTTGCACTCAGAAGCATTGCTTCTGAAAAAGATGGTGCTGGCGGAGAGACTGAGAGAGATGAGATGTGCTGATGCATGCGCTGATGCATTTAGACCTCAAGATTTTCATGATAGGTACCCCTATGTTTGTATTTCATTTAAAAAATACAAACAAGAAAACCCAAATATTTGGTCTTGGGAGGAGAGGGGCCTTAAAGGAGAAAGACTGACCAAACCAAACAAGGAGGGAGAAAAATACCTTTGAAGCTGTAAATCAGAAAAAAATAAGTGTAAAAACAGAGCTGGAATTTTAATAGGCTTAGATAAATAAGATTTGGATCCAATTTAAATAACTTCAAACAGTAAATACCAGATAAGATGTACCCAGTGGTAAAAAGCAGAGGAATGCAAATGTACTAAACTGAGCGAGATGGCAAGGGACATTACATTGCTCTCAGGATGGAAAGCTGGAACTTCCTGCTGAGATCTGTGCTGGGCGGGAGCTTGCAACGATCCCTCAGCCTTCACTGGCAGCCTGATGTGCTGAAGGAGTGAAGGCAAGAGACAACACACTCTGCTCTGAAAGATGTCATTAATGAATATTTCTGTATTTAAAGTCAATTGTGTCATGAATCTTGGGATATGGAAAGCTTGCACAGAGAATTGAGAAGGAAGTGGTTTTGGCTTAGCTGGTGCCTCAATCAAGTTTTTGCTATCAAAAACAGACAACAAAGTGGCCCTGTTCTGTCTTGCAAGTGGTGCTAAGGAGCTGAATAGCTCCCTGTCCGTTATCCAGTGCCTGGGCTAGTACAGCCTACACAGTGCAAAACAGCCCACATTCAGAGATTTGCATTCATAACTATATTTATGGGTAGCATATAGTATCTCTCTTAAAATAAAGCACTTATTTGGACACTATTCAACCCCCTCTGTTTACAGGAAGTCTGCAACACCTTTAATGCAATGCAGGCTGGACTTCTTGTAATTTAAGATATTTAAGATCAAATCTTATCTATAGATAAAGGAGACAAGTATTTTACAGAAAAAGAAAAAAAAGAAGTCTAAAATATCTAGCTTCACAATGCTAGAAACTGCAGTATTTGGCACCATTATTTCAGTGCTGTGTTAAAATGATGAAAGGCTTAAAAGATCAGAACATAGTGATTGATATGAAATTCAGCTTATCTGCCTTAGAAGATGTGATGAAATGAAGATTTGTAAGTACACAACTTATGATTTATCTCTGAAATTAGAGGCTCTGCTATGTGTATCATGATTATGTGGCAGACCGGTATGAATGCAGCACTCTTATTTTCACTATTTGCCCAGTTGTCATCTATGTTTATGTTGAATTAGACTGTAAAAGCTGGAGTGTCTGCACGAGCCTTCTAGTAAAATGGATTTGCTCCATTTGCTCCTGAGAAACAGGCTTCCTACCTTCCCTCTTTCCACTTCAAGAAACATTTTAATGGATCCGTGTGAGTGCTGATAAATGATGAGGAAACCTAATAAGGAACTATGGTCATGTTTCCCAACCAATAAGTCTTTGGAGAGGAGGATGGAAAATGATTAAAAAAAGATGTGAGTGATGCCATTCTGAGAACTTTTTTCTTTTATAACAGGACAAGGTGTAAGAATTACATTTTGTGATGGTATTTAAACTTAGACTGATGTTTGCCTCCCGTTAGGAGACTGGAATGAACTCAACCAAAATATTAGGAGTTCTGACTGACTTGTCGCTCCCCCTCACACATCTTGAAAGTGGGTTAAAATGTAAATGAAATGCGTAGTACACTTAATGAAGCTTTCTTCCAGCAGCTGATTCATTTATATGAACAGTCTATTTCTCAGTTACAGCTGAAGTGAGATTATTCTGAACGTTCAAAGTAGGAATCTATGATTTTTGGTGCTTAAGACCATGAGTTTGACTCTTGATCTCTGTAATGCTGCAAGAGTGCAAGTTGCAAACTTAAATTTTCTGCTGTACAGACTGGCACAAATGTACTGGTTGATACCAGCTAAGAATAAGGATTATAGGCAGGCATAATGTTTTTGCAGAAGTTAGGTTGATGGGCTAACCTCTGTGGCAATACTGGAGTGTTTGTGAACCAAAAGGTCCTGTAGTTTAAAGAGAATGCATCTTTGTCCTCATTCATACAGACCAGTATCTCAGCTATTGTCAGTGCTTTTCTGCTCAAGAGTAAGTGTAACATGGACATACACCACATGGCACCTTAAGGTTTTATCTGCGTGACTACACGGGGGACATGCCAAGGTTCAGTTTCATAGAGGAAGCCTGTGAAATGGCTACAGCATCCAAGGAAGGCAGCAGCAGCTGCAGGAAGACAACCTGCTCCACCAAGGGTGTCTCAGCAGGCTGAGATGAATTTCTTCTCAGCTCCTGAAACACCTCCTGCCCTCCTTCTGCACTGACTTGAGTGTCTGAAGAGCTTTTCTTTCACATTTTCTCACTCTTGTCAGCCAGCTGCTGATGCACAGCTTTTTCTTTTTTCCATTTCTTAAATCTGCTCTCAGCATCGGTCACGGCAGGTCCTGTTGGAGAAGCTGGTTCTGATTCTGGTCTGACACGGGATGAACAGCTACTGGGCTCTGCTTACAGAGGACACTCCTGCAGCTAACAACACTGCCAGAAAAACATGGTATCATTGTTAAAGTTCATCTAGCCATGCTGTCATTTGAAGTTGCAGATCTTTCAGGAAGAAACCTAAAATCATTTTGAGCTTTGGTCAGTCAGGTAGCAGAGTTCCCTGTTACTGGTTGTGCTAACCTTATGGCATCTTTGTGGAAACAATTTTGACCATTATGGTTAGGGTGCAGAGAAAACCCAGGGGACAGGCTTTGGAGAGCATACTCAAGTCTGCTTTCAACAGGGTAGACAAACTCATAGTAGGAGCTTAATATTCAGTACTGATTTGCCTTCCAAACCAAGCTGCTCAAAAATATTAGTTTTAGACAAGATCCTGCAACTGAAACTTTTTTTTTTTTTTTTAAGTACAGGAAGAGTAAAATTTCATCAAAAATCTTTGATCAACACCTCGAGACCTCACTAAGAATCACAGCCACTGCCAGCTAAACAACCTGATGTGTTAGATTAACAAAACCACAGTCACGTATCCTACTAGTTTTATAGTTTTGTTCCTCTATTTTTTTAGTGTTTTAAGAAAAATATTAAAAATTAAAATGTTTTCTTACCTATATGTTAACATTATTGTATATTTTATAACAACTGCTCTGAAAGTAATGCCTCCTGATTTGTTGTGTTGGCCCATGATATCAGAGACAGATGGTGGTGGTACAGCAGCAGAGGTTGAACTTTCCCACCAATATTCTCTTATGTGTTGTTGCTGTGTGATAGATGGCAGCAGAGGGGCAGTCAGACAGAACGGCATCTGACATGGAAGTGCATAGGAAGCAAAGGTGTGTCTCTGAATTTTTCCATGAAGAAAAAGTAGCACCCATTGACATTCACTGATACTAGCTGAATGTTTATGGAGACCAAGCAGCAGGCATGAGCACAGTAAGGCAGTGGGTGATGTGTTTCAGCACTGGTGACATTGACAGTGGATCACCTCCCCCGGTGCAGATTTTTATGAGCACAGTATGCAGGCTCTTGTTCATTGCTGGCAAAAATGCATAGCTAGTGGTGGTAGCTATGTAGAAAAATACTGTTTTGTAGCTGAGAATTTGTTCTATCAAAAAATGTTACTGTTCTCTTTGTTGCAGTTTCTGTGGAAAGAAATAGGAAGCATTACTTTCGGAGTAACGTAAGTATATGCAGCACAAGGCAATTTCTCTTCACTCAGTGCGGCCCAGGCAAGCCAAAAGGTTGGACCCTCTTGCAATAAGCCATCCCTCTGTAATTTATGCTTTGTTCTGTACTGCAGTGTTTTACACAATTTTCTAAACATCCAAATAGATGTAAGGTTCCTCTAGAACTGGAGCTTCTGATTTGTAGCTGTAGAAAATCAGATCTCTTCTCTAATTCATAAATGATAGGACAGGCTTCACTTCACTTTTGAGTCATCTTAACACACTAAGCATAAACACTGTCTTTTGCAGTTCCTTCAGCACAGTTAGGTAAATTACCTCTATGTACAAGCTCCTCTTCATCGGGTTTAAGACTGACAAGGTCATGTCCTTGATTTAATAAGAACTCTACAGAGCATCTGGAAAACATGGAGCTGGTATCAATTCTACCTTGCCTTCAAAATTAATTGAAAAAGCACTTTACCAGTGGCTCAATGACTACCTCAGAATACATGGACAAAATTAAAAGAGCCTGTTTTTCACTCTGGATGTTCTCCGCCCATAGCTCTGATGAAATTTATGGGTAGTAATCTCAAAAAAACTACTCTTCCTGAAGCAATATTTACCTCTCCCTTGACATCATTTTAGCACATCTCTTTCAAAATGTGTTTACATTCTGATGTTTGCCTATATACCAATGACAGTATTTCTGTATGCACACAGATTGGTAATAGCTTTTGAAAAAGTATTACTGAAAGATATGTTAAAAATTACTCAGTGGCCAGAAAGCAGTCACCTCACTTAAGTCTAAGTGAAACATAAACAGCCACTTTGAGACTATTGGTGATGATAAATAGGATGTTTGGACTATTTTAAAAGATTCACTAAGCAATGGCTTCTTCTTCATAAATGCTAACTGTGCTAAATTCCAACATGTCTGAAAGTAATACCTCTAATTTATTTCCACAGAAACTACAACAGTCACAGAGAGCACAACAGCACAATTTGATAGAGGAAAATCTCAGCTACAGAATGCTATTTTTCAACACTGTCACTACTGTTAGCTGATTTGCATGGATGAGCTGATCAAGAAACTCTTCATTTCATAATGTGACAGCTGCGTGTGGCCATCCAAACAAAACATGGCTTGTCTTTCATGTCACTGTTGTCATCACTGAAAAGTGCCTCACTGTGCTCATGTCCACTGTTTGGTCTCCAGAAATGTTCAGCAAGTGTTGAAGAATGCCAGTGGGTGCCATTTTTTCTTCAGGGTGGAATTCAGTGACACATCTTTGCTTCATTCTCACTTCCATGCCAGATGCCATTTGATCTGACTTCCTCTCTGTAGCCGTCATAGTAACAAAATGTAAGGCAACATTGGTGTAAGGTTCAGCTTCTGTTGCCATACCGCAACCGTCTGCTTCTGATGTCATGGGCCATCATAATAAAACAGGAGGCATTGCCATCAGAGCAGCCCTCATTTATGACCATCCAATTAGGTTAGCTTTAAGGAAGCAGGATACATAATGGATCTAATTACTTGAGAAACATTAGAAAATTCCACTTGTTGTTGTTGTTGTAAAATACGTCAGATCACTCCAGCAAAAATAGTTAAATGATTAATGTTTTCTCTTCCTAATTCTAGAGATGAAACCTGAAGTGAGCATTAATGCAGTCCAATGAAACTGTAAATAGCATACATGTGATGAGAAGATAGAAGGTTTGCTGTAAGTGGTACTTCTAAAACATTACAAAAATAATGTTCTGGGGATAATTGTGTTCCATTAGAGTGGATAGGTGCCTGGCAACAAAGCTGAACAATCACATGTATACTAAGAGAAGAGTATCTTGATGGAAAAGTCACCTCTTGTTGTTTAGTTCAGTATGTGTATGAACAGATTTTGCTGATGAACTCAATGGGAGATTGTGGAGCTGAAACAAGTTAAACTACTTTTCAAGGAATGCATTTGCAGGAAATGGAGGTAAGATGTTCTTGGTTTTCTGAAGAGCCTGATGGTCCTTTCAGCAAGAGAACTGAACATACGTTCATATGAGAGCATCACATGAAAGCCAATGAATGAAAGAATTGTACTTAGATATTTTGATGCCCCCTGGAAATACAATAAGGCATGGCTTGGGCATGGAGGTATTGTAGGGTTTTGGTTTGGTTTGGAGGGTGTGGGGTTTTTTTTGAGGCATTATTTTCCCTTTCTCTAAAGCATGAACTAAATCTGATAGTGTTCAACATGCCGGACAAAAAACACAGGTATGAGGTGTTTCATTTTGAGATATGAAAAATGCAAGCCATCCTAAAACAGTCAACACTACATAAAACATGACGCACTGTGGCATGAGGCTGGGTCTTTCAACACATCTGCCTTGAAATGTGCACAAAGGCAAAACTCTGGCCCACACAAGTGCAAAATGAAAGTGGTATATAATTAGAGCAGGTTATGCACTAATTTTATGGTACTGACCATCAAAGCAATGCGTTGCTCTGGGTGTGGGTTGTGGATATCAGATGCTGTTGTGCATCCAACTGTCCTGCCAACAGCTTCAATTTGGCACTGAATTTGATGCTGCAAACAGGAACTATCTGAAGGGAGTGGTGCTGGGCTTTGTGGTACTCCCATAGGTAAAGCACTGGGCCGTCTATTTAAGCAGATGAGTAGCACTGATCACTTCCAAACCTCTACATTTAAAGCAAAGGATTTGTTTAATATTGTATTTAATTAGGGAGCACACAGGTGCATGCGTAAGCACCTTTCTCAGCTGTCTCCTCTGAGAGCCCATTGGCAGGTCAGCCTGTGTGGCAGGGATTTACTCCTTGGGGCTGTCAGGAGTGCCTCTGCCTGGGTTGGAAGGTGAACCTTTGTGAGTACAGAAGTAAAAACTTGCATGGAGAAATATATTGCTGCATTCCAGGCATCCGTTCTTCAACAGTGAGGCCCCAGGTCTCTGAATATCACCCAGTTTTGATGTGAGGAACCAGAAAGTTTAAAAACCTTGACTGTGTTTCCTTTGAGAGAGGCCTCCACATCTGTGCTGAGCAGAGAGGCAGCATCCTCAGTGAAAAGTGCTCAGTGCTTGGCTATTTTTCACAATCAAATGAGGAATTTCTTCTTTGTTAGCTTTTCTGCCTAGGTTTGGAAAAATATTTTATCAGCTATTGCTGCAAGTTACCTCAGGCTCAAAAGGAAATGCACAGCTTGCTGCTGAACGTTATCCTCTACAGTTTTGCTACTGCTGGTCAGTAGAAGACACAAAGGATCAATTCAGGGCAGTACCTACCTACCTTTTCTGAGGTAGACTATAGAAAGGAGGAAAAAAATCTCAAAGCTCAGTCTTCTGGCAACAGAAATTCAGTAGAGTTAAGGGCTAATTGAGTGTTAAAGCAGCAAATGCCACTGATGTGAATTTTAGCATCCAACACAGAAACAGAGTGCTCTGTACAGTGTGTCAGGGCCCTTGGCTGAGGTATTTCCCTTCTGTTTCTCATGAAATGTCCATGGACCTCTGTTGTCAGCTTTATAGCTGTAAGTTGCTTTTCCTGTTTCTGGCCAATGATTGCAGACAAGAAGGTAAACATGAGAACAAGTGCTTACCAGAGCCACATGCAGAGCCTGGTGCTTCAGTAGTGGGGGAGCTCATTTGAATGGCAGAGGTAAAGGTCTTAGTGCTTCTTAGAACCGGTAGGAAGTGGAGCAACACTTACACAGTAAAAAGGAGAGGAGAGGCCAGGTATAGATATTATTTGGAGAATCCCAAGCACATTGATACAGGGCTTTTTCCCAGGCATTTATGACTATTCACCCTAGTTTTATCTTCTGCAAATGGTTTGAGAGCTGCTCTTTTTTCAAGCAAGTTTATTTACAGACTGATTCAGTGTCTGTCCCCTAATGTCTGTCATGCAACCCGTTGCACACAAGTAAGACTAAGTAACACATACTCAAAGCAAAGAGGTTGCAAATGTTTCTAGGGCTGGAATAGGTTTATGGAAATGGTTGTAAATAAGATATATAGTCACAGCACTTGGATGGGCTCACAAATGATTTGCAAGCAGGGAGAAAAAAATGAATCACATAGTTTATTTGCCAAATAAATAAATAAATGGAATGAATAATTTGATCAGCCCTGTTTCTCAACATCAGAACTCAGCTGAAATGAAAGAGCACTCTGTAGTTCTCCTTGCTGAATTACAACAATTTTTTGAGCTTGACTGTGAAAGGAAAAAGTGAATGCTTAGATGTTGTTTGACCAGCAGTTGATGAATGCACATTTTGGAATGTAAATAGTTTTTGTTGTTGTTATTGTTGTTGTTGTTTTCCAGCAGCTACAACCATGTATAATGTGAATAGACTCTATTTGGAAATTGATTAGACTCCTACTTGGTCTCTTAGGGTGTGGAGATTCACAATTACTAATATAGTAATTGGATTCCCCCACACACCTCACAGCTAACATGAGGCTTATTTCACAGTGTTACCTTCTGAAACTACAAAGAAAAGAGAGAAATCGTATTTACTCATTAAGTAGCAGATGATAATTTGAAAGACCAGACAGAGAGCAATAAAATTCCCCCCAGATTTACAAGAAATACGTAGCCAGTGAGTTTTTTAGTTCCCTATGAAAATATATATTAAAAAATATAAGTATTTTTATCATAAATATAATCTGGAATAATGGTCATCAACAACTAAAGCTCCTGGAAAGGTTTAGGTATCTGATAACTCTCTAGTGTGCCTTGTCAAGCACTCATTGATTGTGAGCATTAGAAGAGGAATATGAACACTTATAAATATTATATGCAGAAGACTAGCTGCACTTAGATTGATGATTAATAGGTCTGCTGTTGGCAATCTATGGCATCTCTTTTGCATGAAGAAAGCAATTAGAAACACATTTCTGAATATTCCAGACAGACTTCAGGTGGTTCACAATATAATACTGAAATCTTGGAGTATCCACATGCAAGAGTCTAAGTGGAATGTACAGATAGTTAGATTCAACCCTGTCACCTAAAAGTCCCTGTTGTAGTTAATGGGAAACCATCAAAGTTGTTAAGCTGAAAATGCAATTTCTTTTTTCTTTTTTCTTTTTATTTTTTTCCAGAATTTCTAAGGGTTTTTTGGATGTGTGGTATTAGATTTATTTTTATTTGTGTGTGTGTGTGCGTGAGTCTGTTTCTTTTAAATACATTACCCTGTGTTAAGAAATTAGAACAAAATCTATGACACCTGTCTGGCACTGGTAATCAACAATACAATTACAAACTAGTTATTATGTGGAACTAATGAGAACATCATTTAGGAACTGAACAGGGATTAAGGCAGAACTATTTACAGGCTTGAAACTCTGCTTCTTGTTACTGAGTATTGAGTATTGTTTATCCACAGTCTCCTCTGGTGTCATCTGTGATACTGGGCAGTTTTCCTCAACTTAGTCTGCGGGGGTTATTTGGGAAACATAGGTACTTCTTCCTTTGGGGGATGTGCAGTTTATTGCACATGTGAGTGTGGAGTAGTATCAGGGCAGGGAGAGATGGGAGGCTCCCAAGTGTGAAGATTTGAGAGAGGTTATATATTTGGAGTACTCATGTTACCTCTTCAGAGTACTCATGTGCCTTGCTATGTAAATAGAGTTAAGTAGTGTATAGTAGGAGCTCGAGACAGGGCATGGTTTCCTCTTTCAGAGAGCTTCTTAAACATCTACTTTGCTAAGGAAGAAAAGATTAGTGAATCACTGTGAGGTACATCAGTCAGCCATCCTCATTCTTTCAATCTGTCACCTCTTGGTTAATTTTGGTCAAACATGTCAGATAAATGGAGACTGCGGAGGCCTGAAAGATACATGGTGTAGGGGCCATGTGGAGGCTTTGGGACCCTCAGCCAGGAGTTGAACCATGAAGCTCACCAATGACCCACATATAGAATCACAGAATCATCAAGGTTGGAAAAGCCCTCTAAGATTATCCAGTCCAACCATCCACCTATCATCAATATTTCCCACTAAACCATGTCCCACAGTACAGCATATATTATTCCATATTCTCTCCCTTGTCCTCTGGGAATATCCATGGAGAAGAACAAGGATAAGTAAGTGTGAACTGTATGGTGTGAGCTCAAGCACTACTGAAAGACTGAAAGACTGAGGTGTCTGTAGAGGAGGGAACTAGAGGGTGAGGAATAAAATGGCATTGGGAATACAAAGCCATAGGAAACAAGGTGTCATTAATCTTCCAACTTGTAGAGCTGCTACTGTATGTTACTCTACATTGTCTTCAGTTTTAGGAAATAGGTGCTCAGGGTGCTTCTTTTTTAATGTTAATCTTTTCTTAGCACATCCGTAATTCTGCAAAACAAATTATGTGTGCACTGTAATGTGATACTTAGAGTAAGCATTTGGAATTAGAGCTTTATGTGAGATATGTGAGAGATGAAAATAATAATAGTCCTCTTTTTTTTTTTTTTTTTTTTTTTTTTTTAATCAAGAAATTAACCCCTTCATAACTCCTTCCAATTAAGTGTTGGGATGGAAAACATCTCTAATTGTGTTTATCCATTTAGTTCATTAGAGAATAATGAAACAGTTGATTAAACCACAATTTTATATTTAACCTCAGTTTTGGAATCCTTTGTAACCTAAGGAAAAATTTCTTCTTGTGTCCTGAAACTTCTCCTGCTGTTTCTCAGGCAAGAGGAGACTTTTTCAATCTTCATACAGCTTGGTTATAAAGACATTGTATTTCTGCATTAACCACCACAGCATGCTGTCGATCAGAGGTCTTTCTTTGGTTTGTCTTGATGCCTTTAAAACACAGGAACATTTGAACTCAAAAAGTTTCCAAACTTGGCTAAAGATCTGAATTCAACCTTAAAGCACAAGATAATTCATGTCCAGTTTAAAGTCATATCCTTAATCTATTGTGCCTACAAATTGTGAAAGGGTCACCAAACCACCAGGAGACCTTTCGTAGCTACAGTAGGTACCATAAGCCCTCAGTGCAAACAGTAGACAAAAGTCTGATGTTAGATACAGAAAGAGGTTCAAACTTTCCTCTGAATTTCCTTACTTTTGTGCATCCAAGGTCAGAACCTTAATGTTATCTGAATATATTGTGTTTTGTGATTTAATAAAGCAATGTTAGAGGCTAAAGGTCTGCCTACTGTGTGAGCTATTTTTAAAATGTCCTTCAACTTAACAAGACTCATGAGAATAGAGAAACTTTCATTTTTTTATTTTTTTTTATTTTATGAGTGGAGTCGTCAGGGACAGTTCTGGTCAGAGGATGGTAAAATTTAAGATAGCAAACATATTCATTTCACCGGTGTTAGCAGTTGGTGAGCTTCCTACATAACTGCATGTAAATTGAACCTTCCATGTACTCTTTAGCAACTACTTAGAGCCTACGGAGAGTTGTCTTAATGGAATCTTCTTAGTCAGCAAAGCCCAGTGGAAACATCTGCATGATATGGCAGCTGGGTCTTTCCAGAACCTCTAAAAGGCAGCATCCCTTCCTTTTTTCTTTTCCATTCTAGTATGAAAAATCACATTAAGTAACAATTTCCCTTCATTTACTAGGATTTCAAACACACCTTATTATTAATGTCATCTAATTAGCCTGTTAATGACTCAGAGCCTTAACAAGACCTTGAAATCTACTCTGAGACAGTACATCTATGAAGTTTTATGTACACTTATTTTACTCCAGATCTCTACTGGGTTCTCAACTTCAGTTCTAGACTTTCCATTGCATGAGGGTATTGAATGCATTGTCTTTATCTCCATATAGTTGGAGTGGAAATGTCTTACAGGGCTACCTTTACCATCTTCAGTTATGACCTCATTGGTCTTGGCTCATTCTCCTCAGGGAAGTCATCTACATGCTTCTTTGTAGAACAGAAGCCAGCCCAAGCTGGTAGTTGCTGATCTGTACTCTTCGGTGCCATCCTGAAATTTAGTAAATAGACAACAGGATCAGAACATGCACTTTTTATTTGATGTATGTTTCAGTGTTTTATTGTCATTTTCCATACAACTGAGGATAAAAGGGGTGGCAGAGGTAAGGAGAAAAAGAGGCTGTCTTTTAACTTACACTGCAATGAAAACTGCTGAAATTCCTGACTGAGACCCATGACCAGAGATTACTTTCTCAGGCATAGCAAGTGGGAGTTTTCCTATCTAATTTTGGCCATCAAAAATGAAGCATCTCATTAAAGTTAAATGTTTAGATTTTGTCTGCAGTCAGTAGAGATAAAATGAAGATCAATTGCTTCAGAGAACAATTAATTCTACTATCTTAGATGTCTATCCTTGGATGATGTGAAAAAGATGAATCCTCTCCAAGAATCCTCTCAAAGTACTTCATTTTCTCCACTTACTGTAGAGGAAACCTAAATAACTAGCTGAAACCAGAAACTCACTTTGGATAGTTAAAACTAAATTATATGAATCCCATGACTGTGTCTAATGAAAATAGGATTTAACAAGTAACTCTTCATTTGTAGAATCTTTTAGATGGGGCTGAACTGGAAATGAGACTTATTGTCTAGGGCACTTGTTATCATATTTTCAAGCATCCACATATCTGTATTTGATGTGATCAAGGACACCAATTATTCCCAGGACTCTACTGATTAAATTTGTGAAATACCTTTCTCTATGCCTTCCCTCCACACCCTCCTCCCCCAAGGTTAATATCCTTTTTATTTCAGTTTGATTCATTTGATTTTTAAAAAATAAAAATATGAAGATAAATTTGGTAACTTTTACTGTAGGTACCTTCTGCATTGGAAGATGACCTGACAGTTATAGTCTGCTTTCCTTTTGTGATTGAACTGAAATACAAGAAGTGCCCAGTGATGTATATATACTGTAGATCCAAACTCAGTTCCTTAGATTTTTGTCAAAGGTGAAGTGTGCATGCCTGTAATCATTATAGTTTTTTCAACTTTGCGTGACTTCTATAATTCATGCATTCCAGATGGGGAAAAATAAAAGATGATCCTGCTTTAGGGAAGTAGGCTACTTGCCAAGCCCACTTTCAGAAAGGCATTAAATCATTTATTGTTGTTTCAGTTTGTATGAACAACATATAATGACTTAAAATTTTACTCCTGTGGACAGAGTTCCAGTCACCTTCTGTAACTGAACATAGGTCTGCTCTTCAACTTGTAAGATGTAAATTAGGGTCTTCAGATTTGACTTTGTCGTTACGGGAGGACTGTGACATTCCCTGCTTGAAAGCATTCAAGGGAAACTGAGTTCAATGTTGTCAGTCTTAAAGGACTTTAAACCTCCTATCATATGAGTGTTCTGTATGCAGCTCTTTGTCCTAAGTTTTCAAATTCTTTATTTGAGCCATTCATAATCTTCTTTTTATGTCATGTCATTTTACATTCTCGGTAGCGGCTTTAGCATCAAATGCTTTGGACCATTCCCAGCATCAACATAATGTAGACAAATTCCTTTGTTTGATATATTCTGTGGTATTTCTTAATTTTTATTCTTTAAGTAAGTGTTAATCTCAAACTTCTAGTAATCAGTCTCTCTGGGTGTCTTCTCCCAGTCATAATCACCATCTGGTCTCTTATCATCAGCTCAATTAACATGATTGCTAACCGCAGTTGCAAGATTAGCTTTTTAACCTTAAATCAGTCACAAACCCTTTTGTATTTTCACCTTCTGTTTGTTTAAAACTTCTGTATGAACTATTTCACTTTGACAAGTATTACCATCATTCTCAAATTAGCCTAATTTGCCTCAGTTAACTGAAAACTATTACAATTTATTTATTTATTTAGAACCAGCTCTCTCCATAATCTTTTCTCTGTCATTTGTCCTTTTGGCTGATGCACTCTGCCAGCATGTAGGAAGGGAATACTTGATTAATACATTCCCATGCCTCAGGAATGTGTAATTGCTATATATATATATATTTCCAACTGCAGACCACTACAACTGGGATTCACTGGGGTCACTGTTTACGCTTTTCTCAGTGGCCCTGGCTGAGAGACATATTGAAGTACAGATTCCCCATGGCCTTATAGCCATTTCTCTAACAATTGAGTAGGATTTTTCAATGCAAGAAGCAGCAACTCCTAGTCAGCCACCTTCACTGTTACATTCATAAGAAACACGTTACTTTCTCTCCTTTGAAGTGTTATGCTGCCAGCAGGTTTTATACATCAGGCAGAAGGTCAAAGAACATTGCCAAATTTGTTACCTGAAAACCAAATATAAAATTGAATGTACTGGCTTTGTCTACTAGCTATACTAAAAACATGTTTGTTCCCTTTCTTTTAGCACCTTGAAATATCTGTTCTATTGTCCCTTTCTTTTTTTAATTGGTCTTGGTTTCTAAAACTCTCTTCTTGGCTATCCAGCAACTAATTAATGCAGTTAACCACTGCATCACTGCCAATTGCTCATATTGTCCTGTTGATTTCCCCAAAAGATTCCTGAGGAAGCTGCACAGGGAAAAAATAAAACACAAAGACCACAGTGACAACGGGTCAGAAAAAATGGGCCTATTGAAAGCCAGGACAGAACATTTGTCACTACCTGATTAAATCTACATGCAACATCTAACTCCGTTCTGCAGGTGGTAGAGCAAACTAGTACAGAGGAAGCAGGGATTTAAAAGCTTTACTCCTGTTAGGACAATCTCAAAACCCTAATAAAGGATTTGCCATTGTTTTCACTACAGCTTCTACTATGAACCGCACACACATTGAGCATGGTATGTGCACCCGTAAGTACTGTTAGTTAGTTTTCAGAAGTTTCTCAGAAGGGAATTAATCATAAAGTCTCCAAAAGGATGTATCAAAACATAGAAGAATAAAGTAGCTCCTTGGATGTATTTTATCCAATAGCATAGATAGGACATATCTCTGCTGGGGATATTATATATATATATATATAGAGTTTACATAGATAGGACATATCTCTGGCTGGTAAGTTCTACCTTATTTTTGCTGTCGGATCTCCTTAGTGCTCCACATCATTGTGTTCTTGTTTGCTCTTCAGCATATGTAGAGATCCCTGTAAGACTTTTAAGCATCATGGAGGATATCTTACTGAAAACAAACCTGTGGCACACAGCCAGAGGCAGTATGCAGCCAGGGAGCTGTAAGAGCAGGAGGAAGAGATCATGTCCCCTAATGAGAGCAGTTAGGCTCTCCTATGTCTCTTTAGTTTATTTGTCAGTCTTCCGCAAAATCTGTGGCTGCTGAATATGTGAAAAAACCTACACCTTTTTGATGCACTGAAATGAAGAGCTTAAGCAGCTGGATGTAATTTCAAATGTCCTAGGAACAAATGGCTGCTGTTTTTCCAAGTGCCAAAAAGTGTGGCTACAGAGGCACAACCAACAGACAGGACATGAAGCTGGTGTGTCCTGCTTTCTGCCAAATATGTGTCTCTGTTTGCAAGTACAACTGGAACTGTGTTGCTTCAAATCTAGCTTGAGGTGGTGCAGAGCCTTGTGAAAGATAACTTCCCATGTGATTGCAAGCTAACTAGTGCACAGGAGAGCAGCTCCCAGCTAATTTAGGCACAAGATGTACATCAAAATAGAATGAGAGACTTCTAAAACAGGAGGTGGAGAAAGTGGATGCCATTCAAAATCCATTAAGAGGAGCTTCAGTCAACCTCAAACAGTCATTTCTAATGCAATTAAAGGAAGGTAAGAGTGCTGAGCTTTATTGCTTCTACAAGTACACTCCTATTAGTAAGAATAACATGCTGTACATTTAAATGCATCCATATATGCTTACAGATACAATTTTTATTGGTACTTTTCAAAGGTATTTGGAAAATACTTGGATTATTCTCCATCTATTCTATTGTTACCTCAGTCAGAAGGGTTACCACAGCTTCCAAATGCTGAAAATTTTCCTTTAGCCCTCAAAATAAAATACAGCAATAATTAAGAGGATGCTAAAGGCAAGTATTCAGATAATAATCTAAAGTTTCATACATCTTAAAGGAAAATATTACTGTGTTATCACATCCATTTATTACCGTGAACATTTTCTATGTATTGAAAAGATATCTTATATGAACAGCCTCTGTCATCTGAACAGCTTCTGTCATCTGAACCAAGCTGTGTGTCTGTGAGAGCTGAGTTAGATTCTGGTACAGGTATTGCTTCATTTCATTCAAACTGACAATGTTTCTGCTACCTTGCTTTGAGGAAAGCAATGTTCAGTCTAGTTTGGAAGTTAGTCCTTTCTTACCTTCTTTCTGTGCTGCTGGAAAGGAAATATATCTGCGTGTTTGTAACAGTTACATTCCAAAAAAGAATGCTTCATAATGTATAGTAGTGACATTGGATTTCATTTATGTAGCACATCTCCTTGTTAACATGTGTATCATCTACTAAAAACTATGTCATATGATTAGTTGGGTTTGAACAGATATATGTGAAGACAGACTTTGTTACATTAGGATGTTCTATACTCCTTCATGTTCCAGGTCACACAAATCTTGTGCTGAAATGATTTGTTTATTTATTGGCATGAGTTCATGATTTAGTCAGGAGTCTGAGGTTTCCATGGGACTGGGACTTTCCCAAGGCTGAACAGACTCAGGTTACTCAGTCTTTCCTCATACAGGAGACACTCCAGGCCCTTTATCATCTTTGTGGCCCTCTGCTGGGCTCAGTCTAGGAGATCCCTGTTTTTTTCAACTGGGCAGCTGGAACTAGACACAGTATTCTAAATGCAGCCTCACTAGAGCACAGTAGAAGAGGAAAATCACCTCCATAGACCTGCTAGTTGTAGTCTTTGTAATACCCCCCAGGATACCAAAGGCCTTCTCAGCCACAAGAGTACACTGTTGGCTCATGGCCATCCTGCTGTCCACCAGGACACCCGAAGTCCTTCTCTGCAGAGGTTCTCTCCAGCACATCATCCCCCAACATGTACTAACTAACTTATGGATGAGAACTGAGCAGATTCCTTGACATTCAGTTTCTGCGCTGCATTTCTCCTATTGATAATTCTCATCAGGAGAAAGCCTTTAGATCATTTGCTGACTAGTAGAAGATAAGCAAGTACAGAATTGTTTTCATACTGAACTGTTGCATATGTACTTGAAAACTCAATGAATCTCGCCTCCTTAAGAGGGTCTGGAGCACAAGCCATATGAGGAGAGGCTGAAGGAGCTGGGAATGTTCAGCCTGGAGAAGAGGAGGCACAGGGGAGACCTCATTGCTCTCTATAACTTCCTGAAGGGAGGTTGTAGTGAGCTGGGGGTCTGCCTCTTCTCTCGTGTCATTAGTGATAGGACCAGAGGGAATGGTTTCAAGCTATGGCAGGGGAGATTCAAGCTGGACATTAGGAAATATTACTTCTCAGAAAGGGTGGTCAGGCACTGGAATGGACTGCCCAGGGAGGTGGTGGATTCACCGACCCTGGGGGTGTTCAAGGAAAGACTAGATGTTGTGTTGAGGGACATGGTTTAATGGGAACTATTGGTAATAGGTGAATGGTTGGACTGGATGAACTTTTAGGTCTTTTCCAGCCTTGGTAATTCTATGATTCTATGAAGAGATCTGCATATATATGTGGCGGGTTGCCATTTTGTTTGCTGCATGAAGAGGTTGTCTTGGAGAGTAAATATTTCTTTAAATTCGTGATGAATTTTAATGAGTATTTACTATCTATTAGTTGTCTAAATCTTATTTTTGACTTCTGTAGAACTTTCTTGAAGATAGAAAGCAGAGGTAGAGAGATTCTGCTAGAGAGCTGTCATGCTGACTTTTATTACTTGTCCTTCAAAGGTAGTTCTGTACAAGTTAGTGGGCTGTCTAGCTCTTCACCTAGACAGAATGGCCTGCCCAGAGGTGGTGAAGTCTCCATCCCTGGCAGTGTTCAAGAGGCATCTGGATGAGGAGCTACAACATATGCTGTAGTGGCTTGTGGTAGCAACAATAATGGGAGGATGACTGGACCAGATGATCTTCTAGGTCCTTTCCAACCTTGTGATTCTACGATTCTTCCCAGAGAGTGTTGGATACATGTGATGAAGCATAGTATCTTTTGTGAAGTGTAGATGTAAGAAACATTTTGATGGCTGTTATAAGACAGAAACATTTGTTGCTGCCATGAAAACATACTGCTGTGTTTCATATTACTTCAGTGTGGTATATTTTTATGTGGCACAAGAAGGTTGTGTACTTGGAAATAGTGTTTGGCAAAGCTGGAGTGACGCCTGATGGCAAGAAGTACAGTAACTTGGGAAAATGCCTTTGAAGACAGTCTCATAGATGACAGATGACACAGATGAATCTGCACTCATCTCAGGTCAGGGCAGTATAATGGCCAGGGCTTCTATAACTGGGCTTGTCAAAATGTGACAAACTTTATCTATGCTATCCTGGAGGTAGGCACTTCTACATTGACTCTTAACAAAATCTGAAAGATCAGAAAGATCTGTATGTTTTTCCCCTTGTTTTACTGATGATGATATAAAAGTTATTACCTATGCTCACCAGTCTTGCCTCTCTACTCATACAACACCATTGCCATGATGCTGCTATTAAACATAACCTCTCTTTCATGCCAGCTACATGTTGGGAGAAGTACTGTGCCAGACCTGTATTAGATTTGTGCTGCTGCACACAGCACTATTTTGAACTACTCAAAACTAGTTACGGACATTGAAGTTATGATTGCTCTCCAGTGATGCTTTATCAAATCTGTCTCAAGGACACTTGTTTGGAAACTAGTGGCAGTGACAGCACAGCCTTCCTTCCAAGGCTGGAAATATGTTGTATTAAGCAGTGATCCTGCCCCATACCCTGTCAAGGTCAGGGTTACTCAGTATGCTGGAGGGACCAGAGCAAGGAGCTCCCAGGTTCCAAAGTCTGCCAATACAAATGAGAAACTTGCTGGCATCCTTCCTGATGTCTTTGCCCCGTCTCTTGTCTTGTCTGCTTGAATTCCCTATAATGCAGATTCTTCTGGTGTCACTAACAGCTTGCTTGAGAGGAAAATTGTACTGTAATGTAGTTGGAGCTGTACAGATAGCTTTCAGTTTTGGTTAACATCGAAACTTTAAAAAGCCTTTGTGCATCACCTTTTTCCAAATGGTGTTTAGTTAAATCTTTGCCTACTTACACTTTTATGCCAAGGCTTTCATGAGAAAGAAGAGTTTGGTGAAAAGAGAGGTAAGGGAAATACTCTTTCAGTATGTTGAGCCGTGGCCTTTAATGTAAAACCTGCTATTTTTGTGAGTATTGGAGGAGGCAATCTTTACATTTGCTTTCAGATGACATTTATGAGCTAAAACTCAATCATTTATATTTGTGGAAAGTTGATGTTGAAGGAACTTGTCTTTAAGCCAGAGTGAAAAAGTCTTTTTGTTTTTGTTTTTTTCTTTTCTTTTTTTGTACTTGAATACCTCCGTTTATAGAATAGGTTTAGAAGGGAAGCCTGGCATTCTGCCCCAACAATACAAATCAGTGGTACTTTTTTGGTTCTTCTGTGCACCACTTTAACATCACATCTACAATATATTTACAACCAGAGCTTCTACTACAGTCAATAAAATATATACTTAGATTGCAAAGGTGGGGGTGGGGGTAGAAAGGACATTATTTTTATGGAGGAATCGAGGCATAGGAAGTTAGTCTGATTTGTGTGTAATCATGCATGCTGCCAAATCTTAGTATGAGCTAGGGAAAAATCTTTTGTTTTAACTTTGGCCCTTAAATTCAAATTTTTAATTAACTTTTTGTCTGTAATTCTCAATATGTTTCTGTTGTAGTTCTCTATGTTCTGATAGCATTCAGGGAACAAAAATAAGGCTAATTAAACACTCATAAAATCCTCCGGATTATCAAGTAAAGAATGCATTGCCTTTTGGGAGGGAAGGGGGAAAAACTGAAGCCTTTTGTTGAGGAAAAGCAAACAAACAAACAAAAACCCCATAGAATCAGTGCTGTTTAGACTATATATTAATTAAAATTAGTATTTTTCATCTCTTCAGTTTTTAAAAGGTTACCTGCATTTAAAATAACAGAGCAGTATAAGAATTAAAATACAAAATCAAAAACATTTCAAAATTGATTAAAGAAAGAGTCATATGTAGGAGCCCGGTTCAGTATAGAGCTTCGATTTGCGTGTATCCTCAAATTTAAGCACTGTTTCAATATTGAACGCTTTAAGTTCCATCCTGCACAATATGGTAGATGAACACCAAGTTAGTCAACCAAAATCTGAATCAAGTGGAAGGTTATACGAAAACCAGTCTTTGCACTATTCAGTTTGAATTTTTTTTCTTCCAATCACTTCTGCCTTGAAGCTGATTGCCCTGAAGAACAGGCCTTGGAAGACTCAGAGGGATTTCATAAGGCTCAGGATTGGTCAACCAATGCAGAAACTCCAAGGTTAAATTACATTGACTTTCTTCTTTGTTCACTACAATAACTTTTCTAGACTTCTTCATCTACGCCTACAGAAAAGTAAGCTGAACATCAAGGATATAAGAGTGAAAGCAAATGGTCTGGAAATGAGTTTAGGACTTCCTTAGGGGAAGGCTAGATAGAACCCAGCCAGATGAAGATTTTCACATTCACGTCACAGGTCCCATATTTGATAGGAAGACACATTTTTGTACACTCTACTCCTTTACAGTATACATTTCTTGGTTGTGATTTTTCTGAAATTAAATGACACTTTGCATTGTGTAAGCTGGCAGGTTGCTAAATACTGCTGTTGTCTCAGATTAAAAAGTCAAGTGCTGATCTTGTGCTGAGGTGCAGCCAACTGGAGCCCCTGGCAGAAAATTGCAGTGAGATGGTAGTTTCTGAATCCTGTTTATAGGAAAGGAAGACCTAGTCCTTTAATGAGAGATGCCAGAACTGAAAGAATTCTGGATTTGCCTGAAAGTTTATGATGAGCAATCAGCTCCCAAAATCAGTTATTCTTTTGGGTTAGGGTCTTAGATAAAGATAAAACCCACAGTCTGATCCTTTACACCTTTGAAGAAGCATTCTGATACCTTTATTGTTGTATATGTTTTTCCCAATTATGTTCAAATGTAATTACATATATATCATCCAAACAAGTCAAGAACTTGCAACCTTTCAGTTGACATTTCCTGTTGTTTTGTTTTGTTTTTTTCACCCCACTCTACTGTTATTCATATACATGCCTTATAAACAGGAGATAAACAAATCAACTCTGAAATCAGGGTGTATGGCATTAAAGTGTTTTAAGTACAATCTCAGTATTTCCACTTAGCTGTAACATTAATATGTCAACAGTTCCTGGCTGTGACTTCATGCCTTCAGCTGGCTTGCTTTTACTGTCCTGAGTAGATAAGCTCTTAAGATATGTTAGCTGGGCTCTTTGTACAGGTATCATTATGTGGATATTAATGAA
Organism: Excalfactoria chinensis; assembly: GCF_039878825.1. NCBI lineage: Eukaryota > Metazoa > Chordata > Aves > Galliformes > Phasianidae > Excalfactoria > Excalfactoria chinensis. Next base: position 81,496,979 of record NC_092825.1, read on the forward strand.
CAGAGCCACAGCCCCCTGGGCTCATCAGGTCAAGCTGGCAAGTGGCAGCGGCACAGTGCTTGTGCTGGCTATGTTTGCCATCCCTTTGCACAGGATCCTAGTGCTGTGAAAATGGGGTCATGCTGCTCCAAGAGCACAGTTGGTGTCACAGCAAGATCCTCTCACCTCACACCCTGTTGTATTACTGTGCCTGACTTCTATTTGCTTGCCCTTAGCAGTAAACTCATCTTGCAAAATCACAGAAGTGTAGGTGTTGGAAGAGACCTCTGGAGATCATACAGTCCAGCCCCCTGCCAAAGCAGATTCCCTAAGGCAGGTCGCAAGGAAAAGTGTGTTGAACCATAGAAGAAGACTTCACCTCTCTGGGCAGCCTGTGCCAGTGCTCCATCACCCTCACAGTAAAGCTCTTCCTCATGTTTCTATGGAACTTCCTGTGTTCCAGTTTCTGCCCATTGCCCCTTGTTCCAGTGCTGCACACCACTGAAAAAAAAAGGCCTCATTTCTAAGCAGTGTTTCCAAAATAGGTATTTTTGTATTTAAGTATTAAATAATTACAGAGCTAGAGGTGTTTATGTCTATATCAAAAACCACTCAAGTTAAAAGGAAAAACAAAAGCCTCCTGTAACTCAGACTAAATAGAATTTTAAATAGTCAACTACAAAATGAATTAATCAAAACCTTCTTAGTTGATGACAACAAAACCCTTTTCCTTATTTGATCACCTTTTATCTATCGTAACTCTTAAAAAATAAGGCAAAGTGTTTTCAGAATTCCTGCCCTGAATAATGAACTTTGTTACTGCAGGTGGCTTGGAGTGGAAATTTTTCTATTGACGCAGGCATTTTTCTTCAAGATTATTCTGACACTTTTATTGCTTGTTAAATGTGGGAAGTATAGAAGAAAGAAGAGTACTCAGTGCATGCACGTGTGTGTGTGCATGCAGAAGCCTATGTGTGTCCAGAATTAGCTTTTTATGAGTCTCCAGAAATTTCAGCTCTTATTTTAAACAAAGGTTCAGAAAGGTTCATATTTCTTCTGAATTGTTCATCTAAATCATTCACCTAACCTTTTTTAATTAACAAGAATAGGGCTCCACGGTGTCTAAATCAGAAGACGAAGTCTTATTTCTGCCAATTATTGGTGTATGATTTGGTGATGCTGTATATTTTAATTTTTATCTTGCTGTAATACAGCCTTGGTTCCCTGGAAGCACGTTAGTTAATGATGGTAAGGGAAAAGTGCCTGATGTCAGATGAGTGCAGGATCAGGCAGTACCAGACTTCTCTACCAGAACACACAATTCTGACTGACACAGGCTATGCACTATGTGTGTTTTTTTTTCCTGTTGTCCCGCCCCCCCAAATTAAAAAGAACTTTGAAGGAAAATAGAAGTGTAATTCATGGTGCAAATGGTGGACATCAGGAAACTTCTTGGTGTTTTTACTTAGAATTTGAGAATTGCAAAGAAAGAGAACTACTTGTCAAAGGTAGTGCATACCCTTCTCTATTCTACATACTGATTGTGTTTAAACCTTGCTGGTTTATCATTTCTGGAATGGACTGTGATGGCTCAGAAGAAAATGCTTTCCTTCCCCACAAGCTCTGTGCTCAGCTGTCAGGTGCAGAGAAGGGCTCTTCTTGGGAGGGCAGTGCAAGTGCTTGAACTTAGCAATGTTGGTACCTGACAAAGTGATTACTGCCCCAGCCACAAACATCCTGTTAGATGAGCCAACATCTCTGAGAGTGATGCATGACTCATTTCTTCTGAAATGAGGTTTGGCTTTAAGTTGTATAAAAATCAAAGCTTTGTTAGCTGTGGGCATTCCACCCTGATGTCTTGGAAATGGTGAAGGTGAAACCTCTTCACAGTGGCTGATATTGCCCATGTGCACTGCTCGGGGGCAGTCATAATGGAACACTGACCACTGCAGAAAAATGTTTAATTTACTGCGTGAAGCTTTGAGGAGCAGAAAGTGCATGGTGCTACCTGTTCTTCAAAAGGTTTGGTCTCATTTGTGTCCTAAGTTACTGTCATAAATACTCTTGTTTGAACCTGAGGAATTCCCCCTTTTCAGCCCTGCTGTTCCAAATAGGCTGGAAGAGTGTTTTAGGATTAAGGAATATACCATGTTCTATTTTTGCATCTACAATATATATAGTTTTAATGTGAAATACTGAGCAGTCCCAGTGTGCTCATACTCACTCATTAGTGCCATAAAAATCTTGGGATTTATTTAGCAAACCTTGATATGTAGAATATTTTACTTCCATTTTAAATGGTATTGTGCCAAGGCCCTTTGGAAATCATCTGTCTAAAACTTAGTAGCTATTGGCTTTAGAACTGTGTTTAAAATAACTTTGTCAAAGCATATTTGAGTTTTTATTGCCACATTAAACCACTTTTTATTGTGTCATAAAATGCACAGGCAGTATTTACACTTCCAAATATTTTAAATGTGTAGCCTGGCCCTTTTGGAAAGATGAGATATTGGCATCGCTCACTTCAGTGAGGTCCTAGCAAGAAAGCTGCACTGTCGTCATTTCCTTACTGCATAGATGTGTATGCTGGGCATCCTAGTCAGCATATCTTATGTGAGAACAACCAGATAGGCCACTCAGGAATATTGGGTCCCAGCCTGGGACTCCCAGCTCAGGAAAGATGTGGAGCTGTTGGAGTGGTTACAGTAGAGGGCCATGTAGATGATCAGAGGGCTGGAGCACCTTTTTTTATGAAGAAGAGTTGAGACATCTGGGCTTGTTTAGCTTGGCCTGGGTAGACCTCATTGTGGCCTTCACGTACTTGAGGGGAGCATATATACAGGAGACAGACTGACTTTTTATATGGTCTGATAATGATAGGACAAGTGGGAATGGTTTAGATCTAAAAGAGAAATTTAGATTAGATATTAGGCAGAAATTATTTACTCAGAGGCTCTGGCGCAGGCAACCCAGAGAAGCTGTGGGTGCCCCATCTCTAGAGGCAATCAAGGGCAGGTTGGATGGGGCCGGGGCAGCCCACGGCAGGGGGCTGGAACTGGATGAGCTGATGAGCTTCAGGGTCACTTCCAACCCAAGCCATCCTATGCTTCTCTGATGATTCTATGATTTTTAACCATTGTTTTGTTGTTGTTGTTGTTTGTTGTTGTTGTTTGTTTGTTTTTTCATTAGACATTACAATGTAAATATAAATAATTGCAGGAATGTTCCTTAGCAGTGCATAGCAACCCTTTGCAAGTAAAGGAAAATGTGATTGTTGTGCTCGAGTGCCTTTGAATTGCTTTGGCAGAAATACAACTTCATATTTTAAAAATATTTATTCCATATTGCCTTATTAACATACCTTAACACTGTTCTCGAGGAAGCCATTCTAGCACTGATGGGTAGCAGTCAAATTTTGGAGCTAGTGAAATCTTTTGCATCAACTGAGGCTGCTGACAAGTGTACTATTTCTGCAACAGGCACTTGACCTTTAAAAACTAGCCTTGGATCACTTAGCCACTTCACATTCATCCTGAAATTGCTGTGACACTTTAATGGGGAACAACCTGATGTTCAGATTTAATTGTCAAGTCTATTTAGAAGTGGGATACACAGTACTTATTGTCTATAGTGAAGTACTGGACTACTCAAACTTTGTTTTTGATGCTCATTTTATTAAACAAGTTTAAAGAAAAAGATTATTGTAAATGTATTGAAGCTTCTATCAGAATTGCCATCTGCCTTAGCTTTTGCACCTGAGTTTGTTCAGCAAGTTTTAAATTCACATGATTTTTGTTGAAAAGTGGATCTGAATTTCAGAACATCAAATTATCATCCTTTGCCAATTCCCTCCTTCAGGAGGATAACTACTGATTTGAATAGAGAATATTCTGAATTGTATTTCAACTCAGAAGTTCTCATTGCTTCCCCAGAGATTCTAACTGAGTTTGCTGTAAAGTGGAAATTCTTTCTTAAACTAGAAGGGGCAATAACCCACTCCTCCAAAATTCCTAGCATAGAAATAAAGGGCTTTTCTGAATAAGAATCATGAATAAGAATCAATTTCAAAGTCTTCCCTTGGAGATTACTGACAGCAGATTCAAAGCGCCACATCTGGAGATTAAGTTTTAAGAAGTGCAGTCCATATGCTTGACAAGCATGCTTTTGTGTAAATGAGTGAGGTATCTGACTAAAAACAATAGAGAAGTAAAAACAACAACAACAACAGAACAGCAACGCAACCAACCAAACATAAAGCAACTCCACAAAACCAAAATAAAACAAAGCATAAAAATGAGACACTTTTTTGATGGTTACTGACATCTGTTGTACTGCTATGTTGGAAATAGCAGTGTAATCATCCTCTGTTCTGTCCAACTCTTTGCACAGCTAATCTACACTTTGATCAATGTCCACTTCATTTACACAAGGGCAGAAGGGCTTTTTATCAGCAGTTTTATACAAGGTATTTGCTGGAAGAAAAACCTATTGAAGGTCTGGGGTAAATATGACAGTGAAATCTTCAATGAATATTTGCAGTTTTGTAATTATCCCTTTATGTGAGTTTAATAACCTTAATACCTTGATCCTTTACTGCACTGCTTGTCAATTGCTGTCAGTAGCTTTTTAAAGAAGGAAGCTCATTATGACTCTCTCTGATGCAAGTTCTACTTGAACATTGAGAGGTGATCACCTTTCTTGGCCAAAAGCCAGTGTCTCTTCCCGGGGCTGTATGAATTAGGCTTGTGCAGCTTGCACAGACATTATGAATGTTTACTGCTTGCAAGCACCACATTCACAGAAAACAAGCCACTGAATAGGGACTGAAATTGGAATTCACACAATCAAAATTTTGAAGAGCTACTTTAGCTCAGAGGAAGAGTAGAGATGTGCTGTGAGCTAGATGCCAGTCAGTCAGTACACCTGGAATTTCGAACCCTGATTGAGAGCAACCATTTACTCAGGTAGAATGTATAAATGACTCCCTGGATAACTTCTGGAGAGCAACATATCCTTGAAAGTCATGAAATGTTCCTGAACTATTCAGATAGAGGGTGGGGAAAGTCAATAAGTTGCACACCTTCAGTGACTCATACAGCTCAAGCTGTACTTCTAATGTGCTCACTGTCTTGTAGATGAAGGTCTTTCTTCTATAGGTCTTGAGAAACCTTCACATCTGCTAAGTTTTATTTAGATATCAGGTGTGTTTCTGACCATCTTCATCTCTTCAGTCTCTAAGAAGGCTTGTTCTCTTTTTTAGTGCATAGATTGAATTTTTTCATGTAATCAAAGAAATATAAAGTCCTCTAGAATAACCATTTAGACGAAAATGAGGTCTTGTTGGACAACCATTTCTCCAATAACGTTCTGGCAGAACCGGGTTCTGACTTCTTGACCAAGGAATGAAATTCATAATAATTGATACTGTTCACCCTTATGGAAACTGAAGATGCTTTGAAAGAGATGGGTGATGTCACAAAAGTGATGGAGTGGTAGCTGTGATGCTGGCAATGATCTTTGCTATCCTGTAGTCTCTCAGACAGTCTCTGGTAACTGTGTGCAAATAGTCTCAGCGGACTGGAAGAGTGGTTGGCTCTAAAAGATGGGAGATGGCAGAGGATTTATATATGTTTTATAGATGTGTGTAATCCTGTTTTACTTTATTCCCAGTTGCTTGTCCACTCCATTGAGACACTTAACAGTGGCACATTAACAGAACACCAACTTTGTGGCTTGGACTTGACAGACGTCTATTTTAATTTTACTGTAGGCAATATAACACAGATTTAGCCATTCATTCAATTTCCTGCTTTGCTTTGTGCACTTCAAGCATGTTGTAGTGTGTTGTTTATTTCTTCAGCCTTGACTTCTTGCAAGGTGTGTGTATGGGAATTGTTGAGTCACAGCTTGAACCACTAATTGAGCACCTGGGGAAAGGACTTGGTCAGCCCTGGGAGCACAGGTGAAAGCAATTCAGCTGTGCGACCAGAATGGGTAGAGCCTGGCTGCACCTCTCTTAGGCCTCATTTAAGGGCTGACTGCTTTGGGAGAGGATTTATGGTTGGAGATCCTTCCCTTGCAGAGTTTTTCCTGCCCATCTAGATCTTCAAAGGTGGGTGAGTGCATTTCCTTTCCATTTATAACACTATTCTGTTTGTGCTAGCCCATTTGCTACTGCATTCCTTTAGTACCCCTCTGCTGTGTTGACCTGTTGGATTGTGACAGTCTGTGATTTTGTTTGCTCAGAGAATGCTCTCGTCTCTTTTCATATTGGGTCATGTTTTCTGGCGGGGAAGATATTTAGATTCCTCCTCTTTCTCTGAGATTGGGATGCATAATGTTGATGTCAGTAGCTATAGGCAGTTCTGCAGTTGCATGTACTGAGTGATATATTGTGTTTACTCTCCCAGACCATCCTAGGCATGTATGTCTCTTGCTTCCATGTGTTACTCCTGAGACTAGTTGAAATAACTAAATATGGTTATCTGCTAATTGGTTATTAAAAACAAACAAACAAACAAAAAAAAACCCTGTATTTTATGTTCAGATATATTTGTTGTACTACTTTCATATCAGTTTCTTTCATGCAGACATCTGCTTTTGTATCTTCCTGAAATTCTATTTCTCTCCGGTATTTCTCCTGATTTTCACCAGTCATACTAGAAAAGTTCTTGTTATTTCTGTGGTCAATATGGGAAAAGCTTTTGGAGCTGCCTTTATTATTATTTATTTCCATAATTTTTTCTCACTTATGGTTGAGGTCTACTGAATTTCAGGATAAGGCTGCATTTAGAGCAAATACCATAAACTGAAAACATCTTAAAGAGAAGCCTAATTGAGAGAGACTTATCCTACTGAGGCCTTAAGAAAATGTAGGAGAAGAGAGGGAACAACAAACAAAATGTTTAAAAAAAATAATAAAAGAACATTGCAAGCAAGATTAGAATGGTGAGGAAAGATGGAGATTCTTAGGGTTTTTATTAGTGACTTGCTTAGCGAGTACAGAGAAGGATGCTATCACCGGTAGTTTCAGTGAAATTCTGTTGTGCTCCATACCCAGAGAGCATACTCAACATCTTGATAGTGATGCCTGTCAGGTCCGCCTACCTGACTTTATATGTTACCTTAAACATGAAGTTCTGGTTTATACTAGCCAAGGAAAAAATCTGACCAGCAGTCAACAGTACTTACTCATCTGTTCCTGAATAAATTGTGTCTTCTTCTGTTGGGGTGGTCTGTTTTAAGCACTGAAAGCTGATAAACTGGCCAAATCCATCTGGCTTCATTGGGGAAAACTAGTTAGCTAAAAGTTTTTTTTGTTTTGTCTTGTTTTTTTCCTCTTTATACCGAAATAATTAAATTAGATGCTAATTTTGCAGGTTCGTGTTTATTACGGATCTGATACTGCAGAACCTTTGTATGAGATTATGTTCAATTCAGTATACTTAGGCCTGTTTCTAGTCAAAGAAGTAAAACTGCAGTGGAAATTGTAATATTTTGGTGCTTGTATGTGATGCTGCTTTTTTTTTGTTTAGGCATTGCTTTCAGTGCTAACAATTATATCTCTTTTACATGTGATGATGCAAGATGAATACGTCAAAATTAATTTTTGCAATGATCATTAGTTCAGCTTGGGAGCAGTTTTTGGCAGTCTTTTCTGTTTACGTCTCATCAGTGTGTGAGGACTGAATACAGGCAGAAATTTGCATGTCAAATTGCTACAGAGCAGCTGTTGCTCTTTTCACGATGCATGTGATTATTTTAAAAACACAATTTCTTTCACAAGTGTATTGAAGTCCCCTGCCAGAAGAGTGGTCAATTCTCTCCCTCAGCAATTAAATAGAGCCCACTTGTACCCCTGTCTTGTCTTCACTAAATTATCCACATCTATTATGTTCGTACTGATTACTTCCTTCAAGATGCTGTTTTTTCTGCTTTAGATCACATATTTGATTGAACTGTAAGTAAAATAGGGTAGATTAATGTGGCTGTGATCAATCGCTGGATTCCCTGAGAGGAACCACATGCATTTCTCTCTTTTTTTGAGCTTGTGGTTTCATCAGCCCCTCCTGTTGTTATCAGACCTTAGAATTTCAATTGTAAGATTTTTTTTTTGTTATTTTTTTCCTCTGTACCCTTTGCTTTCTGTAAATGTCAGACATGTCTATTTTTTGCTCTGTTTTTAACTCAAATCTTGCTGTGATAATACTAGCCTTTAAAAGCTGCTATTCCTACTTGTTAAATTTAATGTACTTCAAAGAGCCTTCAGGTACCACTCATATATAGCCATACTTTTTAGAGTTGTTTTTTGTTTTTTGTTTTTGTTTTTTTTAAGTTCTTACAAGCTTAAGTGAGAGATGGTGATGGTCATTCTTGTTAGCTTTTTTGGAGGGAGGGGGAATGGTTTCCTAGGCAAAAAGTGCAGAAAAATAGTGAGACAGATGCCAGCAGGCACAAACTCTGCTTCAAGATTTGCCAATATACCTATGGGATCGAGGTGTTTCTACTGTGTGTTTAGATAGAAATTATATAGTTGATCTCTCTGCTTTGAAATCTGACATTCTTAATCTAAAGCGGTAGCTGTATGATTCATACTAATATGAGTATCTTCCAGTCTTCCAGTACTCATTCCCATGTCCTTATAGATAGGGATGAGGGACACTGAAAAGCTTAATTACTTAACAGGTCATACAGGAAACTAGTAGTGTATTTCCTGCAACCCTGCTTTGTGCTCTTATTGTATCTACCACTTTATCATTGTGTGTTTCTTTAAGTTTGATCCCAGTTTTCTTTTTAATCTCTCACACTGTTGTTGGAGGTGGTGGTTGGTTTTCCAACCACCATCCCAACTTCACTTCCTGTAAATTCTGAACATTCTAATGGTGTGGGAACAAGCTTTGACTCAGTATTCGAGAACAGAAGATACCAAAATGTGTATGACTGTATCTGCTCTAGTGTCTTAGATTGATACCTAAGTAGGATTGTCTCCTAATTGTCTGTGTAGGAGTTTGAGTTTGGACAAATGAACCATGCTCCTACAGGAAGAAACTAAGCAAAGATGCCAGAAATGCACCTAAAACACTTCAAAAGCAGAGGGTTGCTCACTTGGTAGGGCTACATTGGACCTAGCACAAGGTAAAGCTTTTGGAATTGTTACAGAGTGGGCACTGCCCTCAAAAACTGCTTCTTGGCCCACTAGTCTACCCATGTTGAGCCAATAGTACATGCCAAGACAAGTATAAGTGAAGGCTGTGAATTCCTAAAACAGGAGGCTTGCTCTAAAAGTGCTCTCTTCCTGTTTTACTGTGCTTCTGTATTGTTTCCTTTGGTGAGTCAGGGTACATGCAGGTGTTTACATACTTCATAAGAGCTAAGATGAACATCAGATATTTGTTGGATTGATAGCCCCTTTTTAGTGCCTTTATTTTAATGTATTTAATTATAAGCCCTTACTGTGGAAGCTTTAGTGCGCAATAGCTCTTTACTACATCATTTGTTTTGTCATCTAAGCTGTGTGGTATTGTTTAAATGTTGTTCTCACCCTTTGTTTTTCGAGTTCCAGCTGGGAAACTCAAATACTCTGAGCAAACAAACTGTGACTAGGAAAAACTGTCTGAGGTTCTGCTAAAATTCATAGGATCTGGGATTTTCAGGCACTACCCAGGATGTCTGGCAGGCATGCAAATAGCAGACTGTTCTCTGAGTTGTAGTGAATGAATTCTTGTTAATAAGCAGGGTGGTTTTTTTGTAGTAGTAGTAGTAGAACTTGGCTTTAAAGACAGAATTTTGCTAAAATGTAGGCAATAGGAGGGTAAACACTACCAAAATAAATTTTAGTGCTGTCCCTGTGGGAGGCTGCTAGGTGCTGGGAAGCCTTTAAAATCCCTTCTATTACCTTTCTCCTCCAAGTCACTTTCAAATCTTTTAAGTGAAATACTTCCAAACAACAGCTCTACAGAATAAAGCAAAAGGCTAGTTATTGTTATGTTATTACTTGGAGGGAAGGGGGTTATTTTTCTTCTATTCTTTTTTTTTTTTTATATTGCATATCATTAATTTCTACTGAAAGAAGAAACCAGCAGGTGCTCCACTCATACCTATTCCTTTAAATTTAGTTGGACTCTAATTTTACTGGCTTATTCTTCCTTCAATGTGCTTTCCATTAGGATTCTTTATTATTATCAGTGGGAGCGAGCAGAATAACCAGAGTACTATGGAATTAAGAGGAAAAAAATCCATAAAACTGGGTGTATCAGAGTTTTGCCTGCTGGTGTTTGAGAAGATGGAAGGATGCACAGAGAGAGCAGCTGGATTTAAAACAGGGATGTATCTCATGTAAAGGATCTCCTGTGAGCTGGTATGGGGAATGGCACTTGCAAGCAGAATCTCATTCTATGTATTACCCTCTCCCAGGGTAAAGACAGTGTTAAAACTTAGTTTAACATGTTGGCTCTTGGTCTGTGAAAGATAAGGTTAGGCAGAATGAATGCTGTCTAATGAATCAGAATAGCAGGTGACAGCCTCTAGTTCTTGGAGCAGGGCATTCTTTTCAGGGGAAAGGGAAAATTTTGGGAATAATAATATAGAGAAACTTGGTCACTGGCAAAGATTTTAATCCTGCATGGAAATCTTTTCTGAGTGAAGGTCAGGGAAAATAGCTTACTTTATACTCTATTGATTATTTTATAAAACTCTGTAATACGTGTCAGGATGTGCTGAGTTTAAATCTGCCTTTGGGGCCAGTTCAAATCTAATGCCTTGGGGGAAGGCAGAAATAAAATTCAAAAGCAGTATTCCAAACCTCTAGAGTTGCCTTCCTTGTTTGGAACTTAGTTCATATAATTGACTTCTCTGTGTCTGTCACTGCTTTATTCTTGTGCTGGCTTGCTTTGATGGATCAGAATCTAGTTAACAGGTTTTAGCTTATATCCTGCTCTAGGCTTGAGGGACTAAGTGGTAAAGGTGAAGGCTATTGATGGAAGCAGCTTATTTACTTTTCTATGGCCTTAAAATGAATTAAAACCAACTTCCGTCCTTAAATCTGACTTTTTCTTGAAAAGCAGGCAAACAGAAAATGAACAACAAATAAGCAAAAAGAAAGAAAAGCCCATTTAAAATAGTGTCTCAGTTTTGTTCTTTATAAATTGTTCATCACCATGTTTAGCAACTGAGGCCAAACCTGGGGCTGGGCGAACCGATGTACAGAAATCCATACTGCTGGCTGCTGTGGCTGGAGAGCAATGCAGCCCATATTACTCGGTAAGAAATCCTGTAAGTAATCAGCAGGGTCCTCAAAGGTCATCCTTCTTGAGTGTTGCCTAAAAGGCTTTTTGCTCTTTTCCTTTCCTCTGTTTGAATTGATCCTGTCCAACAGAGTCTGGCTTTATACATAAATCCTTGCTAAGCTTTCAGTCAGTGCTCTAGCTGTGCTACACTGCCTCATGCTACTTGATGTACAAAAGTCAAAGAGGTTGCTGGTTTCATAATACTGGTATCTGTTAAAACCATGCCCTGAAAACAGACCGCTCCAAATACGGTAACAACCATCTCGTTGGTAACAGCAGGTCCAAGCTTCTGTCTTGCTGTGCTGCATGGCTCTGGAACATGAGCAAAGTGACTCGGCAGCTCAGAGGGCACTGATGGAAGTTGTGCTTCTAAACTCCTCAGTCGTGGCTAAGAGTTCTGTTCCCAGAATCAAGCAACACAGAGAACTCAAGGAGGCTGAGATGAGCCTTAGTTAGTTAAAACCTTTTCTTCCACGTGTTGCAGATTGTTTTTTAAAAGTAGGTGATGCTATTTTTCTCCTCTTTGTTGTCAGCAAATGAAGTGTCCTCTACAAAATTAGTCTGCTCAGCAAGATGCTGGACCTTACGTTTGTCAACTATGGAAAAGAACATACTGGAAACTGGTTCAGTTTTAAATTTTCCCTTTTTCATGTTTGTGTATGCAGGAGTTGTTGTGTAATACCTAAACTCTGGAGTCCTTTCTCTTTTCCTTTCTCTGCTTTATTGAGAAATCTTGTTTCATTTTCCCAATATTCAATGGAGAGCCTGTTTTTGTTTGTGTTTTTTTTTTTCTTTTTAACAAATATCTCTTATCTAAGTAATAATGATTTTTCCTAATGCTTATAAGAAATAAAAGACTCAGATATTTATTCCATTGTCAACGTTATTGAAATATAGGTAACAGTTTTGAATTGTGAGCAGGAAAGAGTTCATAGTTAATGTATGGCTCTAGGTATGTTTCTCAGCTAAGCAAAATTTCTTACATTAGGGATCTTTAATATTTGATCTTAGATTGATAAATGTGCTATGCCTTTCCTGTTAACTGACTGAAGAACTGTATGGTATATAGAGGAGGAGCTATCTGTACTAAGGAAACCTTTTGACTGGTTGATTTTTTTGTTTGTTTTTTGTGTTTTTGTGTTTTTTTGTTTTTGTTTTTTTTCTTTTCATTTTTTTTGAGGAGAAAATGAAAGCTTTTTGAAATGTATGGGTTTTTTTGAATGGCTGGGTACAGAAAGCTTTGCTGGGCAAACTGTAGGGATGCAAAATGCAGTTGTAGACTGTTGTCACCTACTTGTGTTCCCAGCTGATGGACTGGATGAAACTGTGTATGTGCACGGGTATATCTAAGTTCAAGAGAAATAACTTTCTGGACTGAAAGCAGCAACATTTCAAATAATGTTCTGTAACTTAAAGCACTCTGGGCATGCTACGTTCTAACCTTGGAACCAGCCAGAGAGGTAGATGCAACATTGTGAAATCAAAATTACTGTTGATTTGGTCAGGGTAGGCTTTTAAAGGGTGGACAAGTGTTTGACCTGATAACATTGGACCAAACTTTCTTTTATTTGAGGTGACATGGCAACATTCCCATCCACTCAAATTAAAAAGACACCTTTCATTTCAGGGTCACGTCACAAAGGATGCATATAGTATAAACTATGTGTTGTTCAATTTATCTATGTCAGAAGGATAGAAAAAGGAGCTGACCCTGCTAGAACTTGGTACAGTTGTGCTTTCAAGTCCAGGTACTGCTGCTCTGGTAATGAGACCCATGTGCTCCTGGGGATAACCAGTGTCATTGTGTTTATTCTCTGACTTGCCTCGGATGCTGCTTTGAAGTGACATAATTGTTTGACAAACCTGTATCAAGACACAAACTACAGAGTGATAGCACTTTCCTTTGGTTGAATCATTTTTTTCTTGTCTGAATACTTCAGCTGATTTTCTATCTGATATATAGGCTAGTTGCAAAATTGTATTGTAAGGGTAAAAAATAGTCATGATTACCAAATATTGACAGTGATGTAGTCTTTGTGGAGAGAATCTAGAGGAGTATGCCAGGCTTAAATATCTGTGGGTGCACAGTACACACAGCTACACCTTCTGTGTTCGGAGCATGATATTAAGAAGCCTAATAAAAGTATGAGAGTATTGTGATTGTTCTTTTGAAGCACTTGAAAGTCACGTGTAAGCTGCTTCTACAGTTCAGAAACTTAATTTTGTAAGCGTTAAATCTAATTTTAGGTCTTGTGTGAAACAGATTCTAAAAGCTGTAAGAAACCCAACAGCATATTCAAATGTCAACTATGGTAAGTACTGTGTAACCTCTTAGTAATATAGATGCATTTTGAATGCCAGCGTTGCTTGTTTGGAAATAGCTGTCTTCACCAACCATGTATGTAGAAATGGGAGGGAAATTCTGTTCTCTAGGCCGGCGTTGGTAGGTTTGAGTTTGAATTCTTATCTATATGAATGAAAGTTGAAATCCTTGTCTGCGTCCAGAATGGTGTCCTTCTGTTATGTTAACAGACAGCAGTCTGATGGAGTCATAAATAATTTATGAACCGGGGATATTGATTTTTGTTTTCTTTTGCTCAGCGCTCATAGGAAATTATATGCTTGTGGCTTTGAGAAATAATTGGTGCAATTTAATCACATAAAAATTATAGCCACCTTTAATTCTTTTCAAATTGAACCCTAATGACACTGGGTGTGTTTAAAAAAAACCAAGCAGGAGATAGGGGTACCTACACAGACTGAAGAAATGAGAGGGACAGAAAACAACATGTTTAACAAATCTTACAAACTGGTAGCAGTCTTGAACAAAGTCTAATTGACTTTTGCCTGATCACATATTAGCCTTTCCACAGGAAAATATTGCAAACCTGAATGAAAACACACAGTACTACAAAGCAAGTTAGAGGAACAGAGTGCCTGGCATTTTATGGAAGTTCCATTTGCAAAATTGCATGGAGTTGAAGGTAGTTTTTGCTCTAATGTATTCCAATTTTCTTTCACTGCAATCATTTTCCATGTGAGCTCTGCATTCTGGGGGGAGAAGGAAATGACTAACATATGAGAAGGAAGAAAATTAGAGTAACTTGACTGAATGCAAGTCTCAATTTCTTTTAAGGAGGGGAAAATGACCTAACATTTCGTTAGAATGTTACATGAGGCTTAACTGATTCTAAGTGCAGTACAAATACCTTGTGAAACATATCTTGAGTCAAGTTTGAAAGATGAATTGAGCAACTCTTCCTGAATAGAAGAAGAAAGAAGTTGTAGGACTCTTATGTACTTGCTTGGGAGGAAATAAGTAAAAAAGAAAAAAGCTGATTGAAATGCTCAGCTACACAAGCAGGTTTTTAGTCAAATCCTACAATATTCTGGCTACTTATCAATGTACATTTCTCTTGGGAGGTCATCAGGAAAACAAATTTGTAAAACAGATATTCTAGGATGAGGTTTCTGTCTGCTCTGGAGAAACATTTAAATTCTGTCTTCAAATTGCTCTCCGAATGGAACGGGATGAACTTTGTTTGGCCTGGGTTAAATTTACACTTCTTTATTATTGAGAAAAATAGGGGAAATTGCAAACTACATATCTAAGTGTAAAAGAGTATAATTTGGGTCTGATGTGAAGCTGATGTCAACTAATCCATTGTACCCATTCATAGCAGGAACAAAACAAGTAGACACTACTTAGAAATGGAAAAGCTGCCAACAATTTCAGCCCTAATAATGAAATGGCATTTAGGTAACTCAGTGGTGATCCCTGTAAAACTAACTGTAGGCTTAATGCAGCATGTTAAATGGCAGACTGATGTCTGGAGATGGCTTGAGGCTGAGAATTGTGGAGCATCTCAGAATACATTACAAGAAAACAGACTAATTCCAGAACTATGATAAAGGTGAATGTTTTATATTCTACCACCGGCCTGGGCTCTGTTTCAGTGCAATCAGGGTTTCAATACAAAATGCTGCATGTCTGGGAAGCAGCCCCAGTTGGTTTTCATTTTGGATGGCTGAAAGGGATGCTGTCTTCCTCTTTCTGGGTCCCTTGGACTCTCTACATCTGTTGCTGGACAACACAAGGAAGTTGTGAAGTGTGCTGTGCTTATTTAGTTTAAAGTGTGACACTGTCACTGCTGTACCAGGAACATACTGTGTTGGTTACACTGAGTATTATATCCCACTTCTCAAAGCAGTTTTTGAACCAGCAGGATTCTAGTCCCAAGCATTGATAATGGTTAGACAAGAATGGCTCTCTTAACTGTTTCATTGAAAGCTCACAGTATCTATTACTAAAGTGCTCTAAATACAGGATGCACATATATGCTACACTTCAACAAACATTTAATGACCACCAAACATTTACTTTAGGCAATAACAATCTTATTAAATATAACATCATGAGTCTCTATTCCATTTAGCTTCATGCCCGGACATATGCAAATAACTTGCATTAACAGCTTAGAGTGAAATTTCAATGGCAAGCTTAATAAATCCCTGGGTGGTGCTCAGGCTGATAACATTAGTTCCACATACCCTTTTATTCAGGCAGCTAATTACTTTTTTTTTTTTTTTTATTCCTTCCCAGTTGCCAATTCTGGATTGATGAAAGCGGAGGAACAAACAGATATGGGTGCTAAATTCCGAAAGCTATGTTTCACTTTTCAGATAGGTTCAGATTCATTTTGGGCCGAGTAGTGACAGAGAATCACCTCATTAGATGACTTACTAGCCTACACAAAAAGATAGTCATGTATCCTGTGAGCATAGCCCCTCAGCATGACTGATGGGGGATACCCTTGTGCATTCTGCCTTCTGCCTAAGTGTCTTGTCTCTTTTGGAAGGTGTTGTTGTTTCTGTACACAGCTGGGGCTCGTGATGGGATGTCCTGCTGCAACATGATGATTCTATGAACACATGAAAGCTATGCGATAGTCTAGAGTGCATCATGGGGGGAAAAGTCCATACAGTTGCTGCTTGGCAAGGATACAGAGCAGGGGCTGTGCTCAGTAAGCACATGGTTGGCTGCTAACGTCAGTAATTTGACCATAATTTTTGTTGGTTTCCTTTCTTTTTTTCTTTTCTTTTTGGAGATGAAGGAGGGAAATAAGAGGTCAGGCAACAGTTGCGGAGTGGGTGGGATGTCGGGTGACTTGTGGGAGGCAGGGGACAGAGACTGAAGAGAAGATCTGAGGCAGGGCTTAAGCACCTGAACTCTGTTCTTCCTTCACTTTGCCTGCTGTCTGCTCTTGGCTGTTTAAAAATAAACACTTCAGAGTCTTTGAGAAGACACTGTTATACTGAGGTTGTGAGGGGTGTATTATGGCAGGTCTTTTAGATGTGCTATTAAAGTCTGAAGCTGTGGAGAAGTCTGGCTGAGGCTCTGAATTAGCAAAGCCCTTAGAGCTATGCTTCTATTTATTAAAGCATTTGAATGTAATTCACTAACCCTGGTGGTGCTGAAAAGCTCTTTGCATGTACAACCTGTCAGTTCCATCATGTTACAGATATCCTCTATATATAGCCTGGTAACTGTTTGTCATTCCAGCCTCGTTTCCTTCTTTGCTTGTGGGAATGGATCCTGCACGCTGGAGGGAAGCTAACGTTTACTGTTCAATCAGAAAAGTTTGTCTTCATGGGGGCAGCATTGATCTCACGGACTGTTATGTTGTCTGTCAGTGCCTAATCACAAAATCTCCTGCTTGCATGTGGAGAGCTGTACTGCAGAGTCCAAAGAGACTCTGCTAAAAAGGAAGGATGCCAGCTCTGTGTGTGGAAGGAGGTTTTGGAATAATAGGAGCAGGTGTATGTGATGTGGCTGGTTAAGGCTGGGGGGGGGGGGGGGGGGGAATGCTTACTCTAGCTGGGAGGAAGTGGAAAGAACAGAGCTGAAGAGTGTATGAACAGACTAGATTTGACTACAAAACTATGGAATTAGAGGGCAATGCACTGCTCCACTGAGCTACTTCTAGTGATATTCTGGACAAAAAAGCCAGACGATTGATTTCCCCTTCAGCCTTGTGTTCTCTGTGGAGCGACTGACTGACAGAAAAATAAGGTGACTGTTTCTTACAGAAAAGCAGATTGAATGATCTGTGTGCCAGAAGCACGTAAAAGGAGCGTTGCTGTTCTGGTACCTGCCAGCCTTGTTCTGCCCAGTGATTAGGATGGGTCGAGGACCCATGCACAGCCCCATCCTGCAGCTTATATGGGAGCCTTTTTCCTTTCTGCCTTTTCATTTCTCAGCGTTGCCTTCATATTCCAAACTTGGCTTTGCTGTTGAATGTCGGAATAAATTAAGCCTAATCCAGGGTGACGTGTTCCAGATAACAGAGCTAGTTAGTTATCAGGATCCCAGAAAGCACGTGTGTCCTGGCAGCTGGCTGCTGCTGCTGCTTTGTAGAGCAATGAGTCATGATTACATCACCGCGAACGCTGAGCTGGGCCTTTCCGCAAGCCGGTAGCAACGGTGGCCGGTTAGCTCAGTTGGTTAGAGCGTGGTGCTAATAACGCCAAGGTCGCGGGTTCGATCCCCGTACGGGCCAGTTTCAGTTTTGGCGCCGACTGTAGTTCTTGTCGTACAGCGCCTCATCCCGCTGTAGGGGATGCGGAAGGGGCGGACGGCCGCTAAAGGCGGGAGACTCGTGCCTGCGCCACGTGGGAAGCCCCCTGAGGTACATTTGCTTGGCAAACTTTATTGGCTCTTAATTTTAATTCATATGCTCTTCTTTCTGTTCAGGAAGTCCACGAGTGTGTTTCCAAGGGCTGGTAGTGTGTGTGAGTGTGGTGTTCCGTTTTAGAAGGAAAGTCTGGGAATAATACCAGGTTGTTTTATGTTTCCCTTATTAGAAATCAGAATTTTATTGCAGTTCCATATAGCATCACCTTACCATAAAGCAAGGTGATGCGATGGATCCTCAGCCAATATTCCAGTTGGGTTTGAACTGTTGATATTTGATGTGTGTTTTGGTGGTTGGGATTGAGTGGGTTTATTGTCCCTAAACTTAATTTCCACAGATGGTTGTCAGGTTGTGGGGGGTCAGCCGCTGTCCCCGGGGGAGTAATTCCAGAGCCCGTTCTCCAACCTCAAAACTAGACAGGGAATAAAAGAGCAGATTAAACAAACACATTGATATAGTGGGATAATGCTTTTGTGAGGACAGCCTCGGGCCCTGTTGCTGGCACAGAGGGCAGAACTCAGTGCTGCCCCTCCACTCGGTTCATATTCTTTACTGAGATGACTGTATTTTCTTTGCTGCGTGGAAGATCTATACAAAGACTCTTAAATTCAGGTATTTAAGGCTGGGCAGAAAGGGAGACTGAATTCAGTAGATGCATGCTCATTTGCTCAGTAGAGCTCTGAAGTGCTCTTTTCTGGTCGCATCAGAAGTTAACTATGTTTCTTATATGATTCATATTGGTAAAACATCTAAGCATCTTGTCATCAAGGTGCTTTACTCATTACTGGATATCAATTACATGAAAATCTGAGCGGTGAGGCTTCATGTGGTAACACAACCCAGAAACACCATTATTGAAACCAAAGGCAGGATGTGGTGGAAGGAGTTTTTCTTCAGATTAATTTGCATGTATCGAAGTGTAAGCAATAATGCTATTATTATACGTGAAGTTTAACCTTTGCTTATAACTGATTGTGATGTTTACCTCCTGAGCACAAAGGGAAGCTGGAAAAGTGGTATCTCAATCAAAAAGCACAAACTTGTCATCAACCTCAAGCAAAGGTTCGCATTTAATATTGTTTTGTGTAGATGCGCGTGGGAGGAGAAGGAGGAAATGCCATGGAAACAGAACCAGGAAGGAGCAGAAAGCCAAGAATGTGAGCTGAATGAGCACTGGCAGCCCAGTGCTGCTGAGCTGAGGGTCTGGCTAAAAGGGGCTTGGAGCTGTTAGCAAAAGTGCAACAAGTGCCCTCCTGTTTGGGCCCTCGGGTGTTTCCCAAAAGCCTCATTCAGCAAAGGGGGCTGCGTGAGAGGGATGCTGGCGTGCAGTTGTTTCTTTGCAACTGGAATAACAAGAAGGAGCCTGAGATTTTGTTGTGCAGTTCACATCAGAAAGCGGTGGCGATATTTATTGCCAAAGCTGAAGGAATATTTGGTTCAAATTTGTGTGTTCATAGAAAGCGGCGCTGAAATGAAGTAAATCTGAACAATATCATTAAAAATACGAGCAAGCTCAAAGGAGAGGACTTGAAGGAGAATGAAACAGTTGCTCGTGAGGTGCTGTATAAAAAGATTAGATAACTTTGCAAACAAAATATCTGGCAGTTTCTCCCACTGTTTTGAACTAATGCCTGCTAAAGGCTTTTAATTTTTATTTATTTATTTCCCCCCCGGCTTAAATAGCCAAATGGTCCTTTTCTTTGTTGTGGGAAAAATTCACAAGCACTGCTTATGGAATAACAGGGCTTTGTAGAGGCTACTGAATTCTCATTTAAGCACCGTATAGAACCAAGTGGAAGCTGAGGGTGACCATATCTAGCTGTGGGTGTGTATTTGCCTGTCTTACAAAGAAGAAATAAAAGACTTCATTTACGGGACACATAGAAGTATTTATAGTTATACACGGATTCCATGTAAGGCTTTCATCACTGTGGTGAGATACATAAAGTGATGCAGCTTAATCAGTACCTTTTCCCTGTTTCACAGTGATATTACTTCTACTTCTCCCTTCTATCGGTGTTCTCTCACAGCTCAAACACAGGTTTCTCAAGGTCTGGCTGTGAGTTTTGTTGTTGTATGGAGAGGAACACAGTTTCAAAGATGCATTTGGGCACTTTCTGACTTGACTTCCTAATACTTTTGGAAGGAGAAATTCTGGCTTATTCCAAGCCTGAATCTAAACCAGAGAGGGAGAAGGTAAAGTTGGAAATAAAATCCTGCCCATATATATATTGGAGATGAGAATCTGTTTAACATACAAGTTTACTTCTGCTAGGCGGAGCATGCTGAGACTTCCCAACAGAGGAAGAACTTTATAAAGTGGTAATTACTGTCTAATATTGGTTTTAATGAGGAAGTTGCATTTTTTCCTTTCATGTGTATGTACTTCTGTTCTTCTCCAACTCTGTTCTTAGGATAGATTTGCAGCAACTCTGCCTGCAGTGTAAAGGGCAGGTTTTTCTTTTAAGCAACTGAGGCTCCGAGCAGTTGATGATAAGGCAGCAGAGATAGCAAACAACTTTTATGGTATATTTTGGTGAAGACATCGACCAGGCTCTGGGAAGTATTTGCTTTTTTAAGGAATGAATCCACTCTGTCTTTGTGGAAAACATGGATAAAGTGGTTCCACTGTCTGTGTATTTTGCTTCCTTTTAGATAACTGTTCTGGAGTACTTTCTGGGAACATGCTGCTGAAGGCAAGCTAGATAGTTTGAATTTTAATGTATTTATTATTTTATTGGGAAAGAGCAACTGCAGAAATGAGTGCCTAGAAACCCCAGTAAGTCATTCTCTTCATCTCCTGGATTCTGTCTCTAGTTCCCCTTATGCCTTGGTTACATTCCTTCCTGTCACCCTGCTGATATCACCTGATCCTGAAAAAACAAAGCTATGTTGTTGCTGAAATCACTCATGCGGGTAATTCTCCAGTTACTTATTGTCATATCTGGCAGTATTGCTAAGGCCAGGTGCAGGACAGATTCTTCCTTGCTATCTAGTGGAGACTGCAGCTTTGAAAGGTGGGGAAAAAGGAAAAATAAGCCTGCATTTCAATTTTGTCCCGAGTTCAGTGAGACTTGCACAGATTGAGCTTTTTAGAAGGGGAATGTTTCTTTTAGGCTGTTTCTGTTTTCTAACCTCAGTTTTACCTTCATATTCCCTCCTGCACAACATAAGGCAAAACTGATTGGAGATTTGGGCTTTTTGCCTGCCGGTTGGTAGGATATGAGAGAATAATCATTATAATAATGATAAGTAAAGGACAAAGTGACAGGAGTCCAGAATGCCACTGTTCTCGATGTTTTCTCTTCTTCCTGCATCTATAACTCTGGATGTATGCCAACACCCATCTAAGTGAAGATAAAATGTTTTCTTGGCATACTTTTTGTGTAACCATGAATGCAGGAGTAAGGGTTGTCTTAAGTGTGTTGTACAGAGCAGTTCTGCCTGGCCAGGGTGAAAGGCCAGAAGTCCCAAGACCTTCTGTTTCTCCCTTATGATGCTGTATGATGATCTCCTGAACTTAAACTATACCAAAAGAGCTATAAAACTGTCAAGAGATCAGAAGCGTATAAATGCAGGTAGACCCCAGGAAAGCTGTGGAGAGAGAAGAGAGAAGGCATAGAAGTCTGTTTAGATACAACTGTTAATGGTTCTGGGAACTTTTAATGTAATTATCTTTCTATAAAAGCTATGCTAGCCTCTTAACCTGGTTGTGTGAGTTTCTGTCTTCTGGAGAGAAATAGCCCTGTGCAAGCCAGCACATTTTAAATTCCATGTGAAGTCAAAAATGCCAGCAAGGAAGACCTTCACAATTGAAAATCAAAGTAAATGGATTTCAGTCACTGGAGACCTGTTCTGTCTCCTGACAGCAGGGAATTGCTTTCATTTCACATACCAACTTCGGATATTTGGGATTTTTCCTGTCCTGAATGAGAGTAAGATGTTGATCTTAAAATGAATTGCACCAGAAAAAATACCACCTAAAAAAACAAATCACCAAACCCAGTGAATTTGGGTTAGGCCAGTCTCTTTCTGTTTTGACTTCAGGCTGAAATATCTGGTGAAAATCAGTCTGAATTTCTAAACTGTTGAGATGTTTGTTGACTGACATGGCCATGAGCTACAATACTTCTAAAAAACAGGCTTACCACCCTATACTGAAAAATATGCATCTCACTCATAGTAGAGGAATGACTGTTTAAATATACTGTGCCTAACTCAATATTACACTAATAGTGCCTTGAGCTCTGTTTGGTTTTATTCTGAACAGCTGGGGTTGTTCAGCCCAGAGAAGATAAGGCTCTGAGGAGACCTGATAGTGGTCTGTCAGTATCTAAAGGGGGCTGTAAGAAGGAAGGGGACAGAATCCTGTTCTGAGAGGACAAAGGGACTTGGTTTCAAACTGCAAGAGGGGAGATTTGGATGGGATATAAGGAAGAAGGCTTGTAATAAGGGTGGTGAGGCACTGGAACAGGTTGCTTAGAGTGTGGTGGAAGCCCAGTTCCTGGAGAAGGTGAGTCTGGATGGGGTTCTGAGCAACCTGATATAGCTATAGGTCTCCCTGTTTATGGCAAGGCAGTTGGAAGAGATTAAGTGTTATGCACACTTTTTTAACATTTTAAACTGATATTCTTTTATTTTTGCTTCTGAATCAAAGTCAGCCTAGTCTGTGCATGTCATCTCTCCTGAGTTCTTACCAGAACAGTTTGCCCTCCTGTCACCTGGCCCTACTGACCTCTTTCTTAAATCCAGCCTTCCTACGCTCCCATTATCCTTTACTCTAGAAGGTGCTTTTGTTTTTCAGATATTGATGTTATCTGAATGCTAAATAAAGTTTGATATCTTTCTATTAAACATTTAAATTCTGATGCTGATTCTATCCAAGTACTCAGGCTTTCTGGCTGTTACTTCTGCATAGATCGACTGATATTTACTGTCTGCTTTTCCATATTGAAAGGTGTTGCAATGCTTCTGCTTTGCTAAAGTGTGCCCTGTGCATAGGGCAAGTTCAAACCTGAAGGACTTCATATTATTGGTCTCTCAAAGCATTTGATAGCCATAGTATACTTTGTTTGTGTCTGGTTAGCAATTCTTTCCAGCTAAGGTCAGTCCTGAAAGCCTTTATGGTAGAAATAATATGAAAGAGAATTATTTTCTGTTTACAAAGCCTGAAGAAAAGGGGAAAAAAGTTATAGCAGAAAGGTTTGGGAAAATTTCTCATGTACATCTGTAGGTATAGTTCAAGTGATTTTAATGCTGAAATAAGAATGAGAATTTCTTGTAGACTGGATTTTTTCCCCAAAGCAAGAAAATGTTATAGAAGAATGAATTTATAACATTCATCTTTGTTACATATGTAATTTTTCTCAAGGAGCTGAATATTAATGGCCATAGGAAGTTCCTTGTTTGGGAATGGATGGAAAAAAGAAAACAATTAATTTCCAAAAGATTCCATTTTTCTGCATCGTATGTTGGTGCAGCTGCACATTATAATTCAGCATGCAACATTCACACCTAAAAGCTTGTGTTCTGAGAGAGGTTTTCTCTAACCCTCTGCAAACTTGCCCTGGAATGCTGGCTAGGGTCCAAATGCTGGCAGAAGCACTTGCACAAGCACCGCATGTTAGTTTATTTCTTTATTTTCATTCAGACACAACAGAATTCCAGATTACACACCTTCTGCAAAGTAAGGGGAAAGGAGTGATGAATCTTTTCTTTTTTCAGAAAGGGAAATATGACAGAGGGGTATTGGTTTAGTGTGGTTTTTCCCTTTGGTTAGCTCTGTCTGTTTCTGCTTGCCTGTCTGAATTGGGTTCTCAAGGATTGTGTCCATTCTGTGTGCTCACAGCTGCAGGGCCTTTTGAAATGAATCAAAAGTGACTTCGGTGATCTGAGAGCATAAGGGAGGTG
This sequence comes from Excalfactoria chinensis, assembly GCF_039878825.1. Classification (NCBI taxonomy): domain Eukaryota; kingdom Metazoa; phylum Chordata; class Aves; order Galliformes; family Phasianidae; genus Excalfactoria; species Excalfactoria chinensis. Next base: position 81,520,848 of record NC_092825.1, read on the forward strand.
AGAAAAAGCAATTATGGGAAATGGGCAGAGCAAAAAGAGACAAGGCCAATGGGATCCTGGCTTGTATCAGGAATGGTGTGGTGAGCAGGACTAGGGAAGTAATCCTGCCCATGTACTTGGCATTGGTGAGGCCTCACCTTGAGTACTGTGTTCAGTTTTGGGCACCTCAATGCAGAAAGGACACTGAGGTGCTGGAACAGGTCGAAAGAAGGGCAACAAGGCTTGTGAAGAGCTTGGAGAATCAGCCCTACAAGGAGTGACTGAAGGAATTGGGGCTGTTTAGTCTGGGGGAAAAGGAGGCTGAGGGGAGAGCTTATTGCTCTATTCCATTATCTGAAAGGTGATTGCTGTGAGAGCAGGGTTTCTTCTCACTGGTGACAGGACAAGGGCAAATGGCTTCAAGTTGCACCAGGTTAAGTTTAGGCTGGATATCAGGAAAAACTTCTTTAAGGAAAGGGTTGTTAAGCACTGGAATAGGCTCTGCAGGGAGGTGGTTGAGTCGCCATCCCTGGATGTGTTTAAGAGCTGTTTGGATGTGGCGCTCAAGGATATGATTTAGCAGAAGATTGTTAGAGTTAGGGTACTATGGTTAGGCTGCGGTTGGACTTGATGATCTTCAAGGTGTTTTCCAACCTGGGTAATTCTATGATTCTTGCTTATGCTGGTCAGTAAATAGCATAGGGTTGTTTGCTTTCGCCACCTAGTCCTCTGTAAGCTGAAAATGATCTGTATACAGTTGACATGCAGTTGAGGTTTTCTCTGGCACTTTGTATAGACAGCAGTACTTGAGGTAGGGAGATAGGAGAACAAGCTCCTCTGCAAGTTGTGCTGGAAGCAGTCGTAACAAGTCAAGGAAGCTGGAAGTCTGATCTGTCTCATGGGAAGAAGACAGATTTCTGAAGTCTAGAAGTCTCATCTTTTAAACATAGAACTAATATCTATTTTTCGCAGTGTTACCTTATTAAAACCTTTTTTTTATACCTCATACTTTTCTCCTGTTCTTTGTTGGAGTGAGGTGCTGAAGAGCACAAGTGTTTTGGGAGCTGCTCGCTCTTCTATACCAGTCATTTTCAGAGAAAACAGTCACAGTGACCCTTTAATTTCATCCAGAGATGCATCATCTTTCAGTACAGCAAAACAAAAGGTTAGAGATGCCCTTTATTCTGTATACTGTTCCCATTTCTCTGTAGATGGGTACTCTAGTGGAGAACAAAGATAGGGTGGGGCTGTAATGAACACAATGTTAGTATGTAAGTCTGTATTTGGGGGGTAAGTTTAATTAAAACCACTGGTTCAAAATTAAAACCACCATAAAAAACAAACCTTGTTTGATTTTTATTTTTTTTTCTTTCTGTGCCCATGACCACTGCAGTTCTGGCTGAGAACTTGATCTTAGGATGGATTGGCATCCATGGATGCAGGTGAGATGAAATCTCAGTGTAGAAACTGGGAGAGGTGGTCATGGAAAGGTTAGCTCAGAGCTAGGACCTCTCCATAGACAGCATTCTTCCTGTATTCACCTGCCCAGATTTCATACCTGCTGCTGTAGTGATGCTTTCGGCAAGCTTGTGTATCTGGGCTTTTGATGGTAATGATTGGATTTCAGGACTCTGAAATGTCTGAAGGTTTAGCAGTTTAGCAGTTTACTATGAGAGATGCAGAAATGATGCATGAGGATTGCTTAGTGTCTCAGAGAGCCACCACAACAAATACAATTTTGGCGACAAAGCAAATAAGAGGCATATCAAGCCCTAGGAGTTGCCATGATTTGCATGGTTGCAGAATTGATTGGATTGTTTCAAGAAATAACGTTTATTCAGTGCAAGTATTTGATAATGCTGGACTCAATCCAGGAGGACCCTGGGTTGCAGACTGCTGGAAAGTGGGAAAGTGTTCTGTGAAAGCATTGCTGCTTGCTAGTTCCGTTCCCCAAACTTGCCTATCCTCACACATGGGCAGAGGATAGCTTCATTTGTGCAGAGGGTGTGATACAGAAAGCGACGAAGTGAAGGCATTTGAATTGTTTTCTTCTTGCTGTGGTTGGAGAGGAAATAGAAGAGACTGCTGCATTCTGTGGTCAAATTCTGGCCCATTATCTGCTGATTATTCTTTTTGTTTGTTTGCAGGTTGATTTTTTTTAGTATTATTTTTTTCAGTGATTAAAGGAATACATCTGTGTTATCCTTTATTTGTCTTGCAAGTAATTTCTTTTTCACCTTATTTAAATGAATCTGGCAAGCATGGTATGTAAGAAAACCCACAACTTTAATCCATATGTATGGACTGTCCTATGTGTATGGATATGTATGGACTGTCCTACTTATGTGTATGTCTATATGTATACTTATGTTAACTTCCAAGAAAAAAAATCTCTTGTGCTATTCTGCTTCAGGGTTAGCAGCATCAGCGTGTTCAGTGATAACTTGTTTTCCTTGAAATGCAGTAATTGCATACATTGAAAGGTGACCAGTTGAGAGTTTATGGCAATTTAATCCTTATTTTTCTCAGATTGTTCTGAAAATTCTGGGAATAGCACAGTATGTGCTACTCAGGCTTTGCATGATTTACTGTTGTGTTTGCAGAGTCAAGGCAAACTTTATAAGTGTTGCTACCCTATGTGAAATAAGAATGGAAAAACAAATAAAGCTATTGAAAGAATCAACAAGAAAAGGATGGTCTTGGATAAGCTTTCTGCGGTTCTGTGGTTTTAGAGTGAATTTGGTCATCCATATGCTAACCTTAGGGCAAAGGAATGTGGAACTGGAAAACACTTGGCTAAACCAGTCCATTCTCCTATTGCAGGGAAATAATAATATAAATGTATTAAAACCACATTTCCTCTGGCTTCGTGCTAGCCAGCAAGACTGATTTATGCTCTTTTGAGTAGCCAGGCTCTATTTGTTTCCTTCCAATTGCCTGAATTTGTTTGGACTAAGAGTTCATAGCAAGTGATCAATGAGTTCTTTGTCATAACTAAAGAATAAAATCCCAGTCCAATATGAATACAGCAAGGAAAAGAGCTGGGGTGTGTTAACAAGTTAACAGCAGATATTGAGTTCAACACTTCAGACTTGAATTCCTCTAAGAGCAAAGGTTTACTTTCTGTGGGCAGTCAAATAAAGAAGAGATGCTCTTCGGATCTGTTCACTTCAGTACATGTTCAGGTATACATGTATGTTTTAGTACTTGCCTTTGTAACATTCACATTTGAAGACTGTACCCTGTCTGGTCCTAAGATGACTGGATTAAAAACCCAAAGTAGGAAGTTAGCAGATTAAAATGTGTGGCTTTTTAAAACTTTTTGTGCTATTATTATTCCCTTCTTGGTAAAGGTTAGAAGAACTGAGGGAAAACAACATTTTGTATTTGTATGATTTACGATAGTAGCTTGTCTTATCTGTATCATCGCTGTATGATGAAGGAGGAAAAAATGTGAGAACCAGCAAGAATAGATCATCACACTAACGTTAACAATGTTCTTTATCATTTTAGATCTGTCACTCTTGGAATGATTAGATATGTCTCATCTAATGCATAGTAAATAGTTGGTACGCTTCCAAAATGAGTTAATGAATTGGATGTTTTGAAATACAAGCAAATGTTTTTAAATAGACTCCATACATTCTGATTCTTTTGGAGCAGAGTTTAGATGCATGATCCGAAAACTATTGAATTTTTCTTATTCTTGATTATTATTTTTTTTTCCCCATTGCTATCAGTAGATTATTATTTTTTTTGACCATAGGTGTATTTTTTAATTCTAATCAGACCGTGCTTTCTCTTTTTACTGGCTAGTTTGGTGTTAACAGGTGAGGCATGTCCTCCTTCATACTCCATCTGTTCTTTGTACTTCCTTTCTTCATCCCTGGCTCCTCATACTATTAAAAGGAGCAATAATATTCAGAATGGATGAGATGTTTTACAAAAGATTGATGGTTCAGCTCTACTGATACTAATTGAGTATGAATCTCTTTGGTAATGTTGTTGGTTTTTTTTTTTTTTTTTTTTTTATTTTTTTAATTTAATAACTAATCTGCATCGGTGCTGCTAGTTCTGTCAAACAGAGCTGGGGTTACATGTGCCTATGTCACTATACCTTAAACCGTAGTTTGTTAATGGCCTGGACCCATGCCCCAAACAGTCTGTTCTCACATGAATGATCTTACAAGATCAGACAGACCGTGGAGTCTAGTATCTCATCTCTGATAATGGCCAATAATGTTTTTAAAGGGTATGGGAGCAGGTCTAATACTTGGCAATATTTTCCCGGAATGCTCTTCTAGACAGAACAATTTGTGACACGGGGGCATCCTCAAACAGTGATTTGTATTTAACAGCCCTCGGTAGATTTTTCTTCCATAACTCCATCCAGGCTCTTTCTGACCTATGAAAATTTATCTGTGGTATTCTGGAGCAGAGAGTTCTGTAGTTTAGAATTTCCTGTTACTTCAAGAAATTCCAGCTTATGCTTGATACTTGTACCCCTGAGTTTCTCTTGATGCCGTACCTCTTCCTGCTCCATATCCTTTCATTTGGAAGTCAATAATCATTTTGTCTTTCTGCGTGGTGTACACAGTTTTATGTAGTTAGAATTGTAGAATCATAGAATGACCTGGGTTGAAAAAGACCACAGTGAACATCTAGTTTCAACCCCCTTGCTGTGTGCAGGGTCACCAACCAGCAGACCAGGCTGCCCAAAAACACATCCTGCCTGGCCTCAAGTGCCTCCAGGGATGGGGCATCCACAGCCTCCTTGGGCAACCTGTTCCAGTGCATCACCACCCTACATGTGGAAAAACTTCCTCCTAATATCAAACTTAAACCTCCCCTGTTCACCACTCTTAACTTTCTTTGATCCTTTCTGGGTGAACTCTGAGGTCATTAGTTTTAGTGAAACTCATCTGACCCTTTTCCAATGGGGTGAAAAATAAAACACCTCATCCTGTTAGTCAGATACTACAGAGTTGTTGCAGGAGTGTTATTGCTGCTTTAAATGCTTGGGTAGGGGTCACTGTTCCATGTTGCAGTGGACTGATTGTGCAGTTTGTGCTCCTAGGATAGCAGTGCTCACACTCCCATGACTGATGGGAATTGGTACAGGTTTTTCCTCCTGGCCTCTTTTTAGTTTTTTTTGTAGACATATTTATCACCTAGAACCCACGGCAGAGTGAAGAGGGCTTAACAGCTGTGAAAATTAGTTCACTGATAACTGGTCATTGGAGCTTCTGAACTTCATTTTTTGACGACATTTCCCTATCCTTCAGATTCTGTCAAACATATTTTCTGGAGTTGCTTTTTCATGGCCTGGTAGAAGTCTGTTTTTGGAATTACAGGGGGTCAAGATGCTTTGTTTTTCCTTTTGCTTCCTGACAAACAGTCTGAGCATCCAGAGACATTAGATATAGAAATAAGATGTTAAGAACTGGGTTACACTTTCCAGGAAAGGAGACCATCTTCCTAAGAACTGATCAGTACTGATAATTGAGTGAATATGCTCCCCTGACTCAGAGGTAAGTTAAGGTTATATATGTTGATTTTTGTTATAACCGAGGTGGTTTGGTGCAAAAAGGACTCCAAAAAGAAAAAAAAAAAAAGAGAAAAGAGTCTCTTAGTGGTATTCTATTAAGGCAATAAAAAATGCAGATCTCTTTATTTGGACACTTTTCTGCATGTTTTCCAGGTAATGTGGGTGGGGACCTGCACTTAGAAAGGGCTGGCTGGCCTCCTGCAGCAGTAGGTATGGGTACCCTTCAGAGATCTGTTTGCATTGTGGTGAACTGATTTCAACTCTGTCCTTGAAACACAGATAGAAACAATGTTGCTGGCTCATTTTTTTCCCAGTCAAATATTTCACTGACTTGGGAGCCTTTGCTGCAGCTTGCAATGCGCGTCCTTTGCCAGGGTTGCTGCAGCTTTTTGTTTGGTAGGTTTGTCTCCTTGAGCAGAGGATGGAATTCATATGCTTCTTCACCCCGTGGTAACATGATTCCTTGTAGTTGCCATTTTGAATGTTCCAATTCTGTGTTGTTGCTGGTCATGAAACAAAGCTGTTGATGTGAGGGAAGTGTGAGAGTGAGCATCACCTTGCACAGTATCTTTTGTTTTCTTTCCTATTGCTCTCTGCCTCAAGCTGGCAGCTTCATCTAGTTCTTCCTAGCCTCTTTACCTATAGCATTTTCTTTCCTTTCCATAGGGTATTTCAACAGCAAAGATGCTGCATGTTTGCTTGCATTTGTTTTCAAAACAATGCACCCAACATAGAGATAAATTCTGACTTAGTATGAATATGTTTAGACTACTGGCAGCTATGGAGACATGATGTCATTTAAAACCATGAAGGGGACAGACTCTTTATCAAGGTCTGTTATGACAGGACCAGGGGAAATTGTTTCAAACCAGAAGAGAGTTTGGATTGCATGTAGGGAAGAAGTTCTTTAGAACAAAAATAGTGAAGCAGTGGCACAGGTTGCCTGGAGAGGTGGTGGATGGCAAGTCCTTGACAATGTTCAAGGTAAGGCTGGGCAAGGCTCTGAGCAACCTCGTCCAGCTGTAGGTCTTCATCTTCACATTCATTGCAGGGGAGCTGCAATACATGACCTTTGGTGATTCCTTCCAACTCAAATAATTCTGTGATTCCATATGCTTAATTTGAGAAATGTCTATGAAATGGGCAGACTTTAGGGTACGTCAATCTTCTTTACCACCACAGGTCAGTTGCTTTGTCCTTTCCTTGCTTTGTCACTTTCTTCCTGTGTAGTGCATTTTAAAATGGGCCACCATTCACGAGCTCTCTAGCTTGATTTTTTGACTGAGAGTATGCCTGTTGAGATGGAACAGACTTCTAGCTCAGAGGTAAAACATTTGGTGCTGCATTGCATGCGTTTGCATGTCCCCTGCCAGTGCTTGCAGGCTTTGTGGTTTATGTTTGGTGATCCCACACAGGAAGAAGTTGGTGCTGGTGTCAAAAGTGATGGGTGAGGCCTAAGGGCCTAGTCAGCATTAATATTCAGCATTGGGGAAGTCTGTTATAAATGGGGAAATCTACTAGCTTCAAGGCTGCTGTTAGCATAAATATCCTGGTAAGAAGACTGTGCTGGTCTGGTGATCTCTCGTGCAGGAATTCTAGGATGGAGAATGCCATTTAATAAAACCTGGGCTGTAGGTAAAACTCACAGGTATCTCTCATGGATGGTGTTTTCTTTCATCTGGCAGTAAAATGTCTGCTGGTATGGATTCCTGCAAGGAACTGCATATCTTGGATCTTTTCTTAATGGTCTAATGACAATATCTAAAAGAAGGGGAGTGGTTTTGAAGAGATGTAGATCTTACCAATTCTGTTTAGATTAAGTATCCACTGCTTCTGGAGGAATAACATGGAACTTTCTGAAAACAAAGTATTTCTAGAACTGCATTTAACAAAAGTAAATGCAGATGTTGAACGTGTATTAAAAGTATTAGGAAAAAAAAAGTAGAAAAATCACTGATCTGTTAAACTATTCTAAGATAGTTTGGAGTGGGATTCTATTGTGAGAAAGAAACAGAAGCAAAAGTAGTAGGGTTTTATAGGATTTAAAGCTATACAAGGTGAATCAAGGTGTTTTATTTTCATATCAGGAGGAAAGTAGGATATACATGTACTTGCTATTCACTCCTAAAAAAAAAAGTATCCTCTTTGTATGTGCTATATATATGCAATAGGCACCTAGTCAATTCTTATGTAACAACATGAGAAACATCTGCTGCTTTTGTTCAGTCTGTAAAAAAGCAGTCGTTTAAGAAGTAGAAAGCAAAAGCAAAATAAAATGAAAACAGGAAACTGATTTATGATGATTGTGTATGTGCTTCACATTATCTTTTTCCCTTCTCTATTTGGTTAATCTGTCTGTGTTGCGAAAACATCTTTTTGCTGTATTATTTCAGTAAAAGATATCAGCAAAAAATTCTTTGCATTTTACCTTTGAGCTCTCTCTGAATCTGGATACTGAACAATATTCTCCCTGATGGGATCTAGACAGTGCTGAGTGCAATGTCTTGAGTGCCAGAGGAGAATGAAGGAAGCAGGAAGAGGTAATTTCACCCATAGGTTGCACTGCAGCTGTGTCTGCTGCAAAAAGCAGGTTGGGAGCTAATAGGGTAGTCTTGAAAACAGTCAAGGGATGTGGGAGAAGTGGCTCCTTGTTGTGAAAACTTCACTGTGCTGAAGTGAATGCTTGATCAGAGCTTTGCTTGTGTTGTGCGTAGAGACTTCCCAGCATAGCAGGGTTGGTGAGAGGGTGAAACCTCCCTGCTACAGGCTGTGCTTTGCTCAATCTGGGGTCATCAGAGGAATGAAGTTACACACATCACTGGTAAGCTGGCTGGGTGCAGACCCAGAATAAAGCCTGGGCATGGTTGCTGGAAAACACTGTGATTTTTCAGCAATATAGTGTTTATTATTAATTTTTATTAAAATATTGCTGATGTTGTGTTTGCGAAACTCAAGTCTTTGTGTAGCCTTTTCCATCTTAGGAGATTTGATATATCCAAACCAACTGAAAATTCTCTTCTGTGAGTTAGATTTAATGCAGAATTGATTGATGAGGTTGTATTTATTCAGGGTTACCTTTTGAATTTTTGTTAAAGCATTCACATAGTGAAGGAACCAGCTGTAACTGTATCTAACAGCCTAACAAGCAAGGCCTTGCTTCCTTGTTGACAAACACAGACATGTATGTGTATAGATTATGTATTTATTTCCTTAATTGACCTCATTATGGAAGGAATGCAAACAGCTTATTGTTAAGCTGGCAGCTGGAGGTGGTAGGTTATTCTAAAGAGACTGAAAAATAACCTTTTAATGATTCCAGAGAAGTGAAAAAGCTGTTTCAGCAATAATGCAAACAGTTGTTGATAAAGACATGTCTGTCTAAGGTGGCAAGTACATCCGTGGTATACGCACTGAAGGGTCACCTTGGTTGCAAAAGCAGGACAAGCTTTCTTGCTCACAGGCCGTATGTGAAGAAAAAGCAAGCAAGATTTTAATCCTCTGGAGTTTGAGACTCTTGAGATTTTTTTGAGTGGGAAGCTGCCAATTCCTTGCTCCTGCTGTATTTGAAAGATGTGTGGGGTTTTTGTAGTTAATCAAATGATTTGTAGCTGCTCATTTGATTATAGTGACTGAATTGTGTTCTAATAAATGTGAAACTCTGAATATTAGCCAGCTGCCAGGGTTAAAGAGCTGCAGACATCATAGACTTCTTGGGTTATCTGGGTGCTGGTATGTGAAAATCCAGGTTTGGGGTCAAAATACAGTTAGTGGGTGTGACGAGCCCAGAGTAAGGTATGCTTCCACAGATGTGTGATGGGGCCTTGTGTCTGGGATGTTGAGCCCATGGACCAGCAGAGGCTTGCTGGATACTAGGACCTTGGTTAGTGACACTACTTTTGTCATAGCTGGCTTCCTTCCTCTCTCCAGCTGCAAGCGTGGCCTGGAGCACAGCTGCAGGCAGCTGATAAGTGAGCAGGAGGTGTCCTGCAGTGTAAGACTTGGACTTCAATAAGTCTTTTTTCAGAGGCAAATAAAGCAAGCTCCTGTTTAGACTATTGCCAGTCATAACCTTGTTAGTGCTAAACAGCCTATAATGAAATTCCTTAACCAGTAAGATAATGTTAATCTGTCATATCCTCATTAGCTTTAATCTTTTAAGTTTTCTTTCGAGAGGCCTTGATAACATCTTCTCTATTACTTTATTTTAGAGTTGTGAAAATCAAGCTTGCAAAGCTAGTGAAGCGAAGTTAGAGATATCTAACTTTAATGAAATAAGCTGCAGTAGGAAAGTAGTGTACGGTAGGTCAGAGATACCAAAGTGAGAAATAGCAAAGGTTTCTCTCAAGAATCAGGTAGTAAAGTCTCACTCAGTAATTTAGGAAGAGAGCTGGTGAATAGCTTAAAAGTATGAGGAGAGCCTCCCCAAGCCTTGGGTCAGAAAAAGGAAGTTTGACTTTTGGCTCCCGAGACCCCAATTCTCAGTTGCTCTCTTTGAACAAGAATGTAAGGTAACAAGAAAGAAGGGCAGCTGCAATCTGCCTTTATATTCTGGAACAACTGACAGCTCTTAGATATAATATTAGAGCAGCTTCAGAGCATTGTGAAATTGCACTGTGCTTTGCGATCTGTGCCCGCTGTAGATGGACTGTATTGTATGCTCCTTGTAGTTGCATGCTCTTTGCTGATACTCTCAGTCTGGCCTGCTTCCAGCCCATCTTGTTCTCAGGACAGCTGCTCAAACTCCTTGAAAAGCCCTTTCTTTTCCCTTCATTTTTTCTCCTATAGTCAGAAGGAGAAAGTAGATTCAAGAAGCCCAAGAGCAGTCTGTCCCAATGAACAGAAAATTGAGCATAGGCAGCAGGACTGCAAGCATGAGTGAAGATGTCTTAGCCTTTTCTGTGTGTGTTTTGCTACAAGAAGTGGTGGAAGCAGGGCCAGATGACCCAGCTGGAGTACAGATCAACTGTTCAAGTTCACGGGGACAGTGTTGGAAATGTTAGAGTCTATCTAGAGTTGAGGGATATGAAGGGTGACACTAAGGGCATTTGTCAGTACATTAACAACAAAATGAAGCCAAGGAAGAATGTAGGCCTATTGTTTAGATGGGCTGGCTATCAAGCGACAAAGGACATAGAGAAGACCAGAGGTAATCCATGTAATCTTCAGCTAAGTCTTCTCTGGTAGAAGTTACTTTTGAGAAGGCCAGGCTCCTGAGAGCAGAGAAGATGTCTGCAGCAAAAAAACCACCAAAACCCTTAAATTTGGTGGAGTATCAGGTTTGAGGATGCTTAAATGTGTCATATGCCAGTTCATGGGGTGGGATGGGGTACACAGCTGAAGCTGACTGAAGTGATTGCAAGTCTGCTCTCCATTAACATTAAGGAGGCACAGCAATCAGGAAAAGTTCCTGATATCTGAAAGGGGGGAAAATAACAATCTTCACGAAAGGCAGGAAAGAGGATCTGGGGAACTACAGGCTAAACAGCTATATTGGTCATTCTTGGGAACTTAATGGAGCAACTGATGGTGGGAAGTCTTCTAGACATGTGAAAAGCGAGGTTAATCAGCATGGTTTTGTGAATGAGAAGTCGTACTTCACCAACCTGATAATCTTTGAAGAAATGTCTTTCAGTGGGTGAGGGAAGAGTAGCTGATATTGTTTTCCTTGCCTTTAGTATGGATTTTTGGCACTGCCTGTGATAATACCCTCATTGACAGACCAATGACATACAGCTGTTTAACTGAAGAGTTAGGTTGACTGAAAACTGTGTGAAGGCATTGTGATCAGTGGCAGAAAGTGCAAGAGAAACATTAAAGGGCTTGATACTATGTTTGCTGCTGTTTTGCCTCTTCATGGTTTGTTTGAGATAGAGTGTACCATCAGCTAATTTCCAGGTGATACAAAACTGAGAGATGCGGCTGATACACCAGGTACGTGCAGTGCAATTCAGAAGAATCTAGTTGGGCAGGAGGACTGAGTGGGGAGCAGTGTCACTAAGTTCAGTGAAAGACAGTATGGTGCCCTACATTGGGGAACCTCATGTGCTAGTAAGGACTAGGGCTGACCATCTGGAAAGCAACTATGGGTCTTGATGGTCAGCAAGCTATGAACCAAGAATGTCCACTTGCAGCAAAGAAGGCTAGCAGAAACTTAGCTGGACACAGTCCTGGGCATCCACCACTGTGTGATGCTGATTTGAGAATGGGTCTGAAATACATGATCTACAAAGGTGCCTTCCAACCTCAATTCTTCTATAATTCTCTAACTATAAGCGTAAGAACATAAACTTTGGGACCCCAAAGTATGGGAAACCAAAACTGTTGTCCCAGCTGTTACTGCTGTGTTAGAGCTGCATGCATCTACTGGATCTCTTTCATGGGCTTCAGTGTTCTCATGATCAAAAATAATATTTTCCTGCAATGAAAGCTTTCTTCCCCCTCAAGCACACAATCTTTTCTTTCTGCTTTTCTTCTCAGCTGCATAATAGTGCTCTTAATATTGCTGCAGTCTGATTCCTGTTTATGAGGTCTACCAGACTGTAAATAAGATTAATATGGAGATACACTTACAGCTATGGAGTTGCCTAACTGAGATTGAACTTCCTTTAATAGGTTTAGTGATCCATAATTGCATTCTTCAGTAATTGTATTAAAGCATATTCTTTACATTGATCATTTTAGTTGTGCTTCAATTGTTTTTGAATTGATCACAAAGAAACTGACTGTATTTTGGCTGGTTATCTTGAGAGCAGAACACAAAATGATCCAACTTGGCGTGTGAAAATGTCAGAATAAATTCTGTTTTTCTGGCCCAATGTCTGTGAACGTAACACTTCTACAATTCCTTAAAACAGGAAATTCCAGTGAGCTGCAGAAGGGTATATTGGGCTGTGGAGAGTGGTGAGGCGCTGGAACAGGCTGCCCAGAGTGGTTGTGGATACCCCATCACTGGAGGTGTTCAAGGCCAGGTTGGATGGGGCCCTGGGCAGCCTGGTCTAGTATTAAATGTGGTGGTTGATGGCCTTGCCTGTGGTGGAAGTGTGTGTGTGTGGAGGGGGTTAGAGCTTCATGATCCTTTGGGTCCCTTCCAACCTGGGCTATTCTATGAAATATCTCTGGAAAGAAAAAAATTCTCTTTAAATTTCAAGAGAACATTTTACAGGAAGTAAAGTACTGATCTCAGGTTAAGTGAACTTAGGGTTATAATTTTGTTCTACTTCACATGGCCTATAGAAACTCCACAGGTTTAGGAACATTGGTCTTGTAAGCAGTGAGAAGTAAAATGCTTTTGCTTAAATTAAAAAATGACAGACATAAGCGTTGCTTGCTTATTTCTCTCACCCTAGTCTCACTGAAACTCCTTGACCTAATGCAACAGTTGAGTGAATATACTGCCATGAAAATCTGAAGGAAAAATGAGTTGAAAAATTCCAATCAATTTTGTTTTTTCTTTCCTTAAGTGTTTAAATTACAAAACAACTGAGGGAAAACTATATCTTCCTGCTTACTCTACTTCTGCTTCCAAGAAGCCATGTTGTTTTCCCCCACTCCCTCCATTTCCTACCCTTTTTTAGTCTGATGAAATAACGCTGTAATTGGAAGGCGAAGCAGTGCTGGTTTGGATGTATGAAATACATGCAGTGAAACACATGCAGTTTTACCACTAACGGCATGAAGACTACAGGAATTTAAAAATGAGGGTTTTGTTTTGGTAGAAATCTGATCTTCAGTCTAGTCTGACCTTCAGTTTAGGGCAAGTCTAATGATTTCACTAACTCACTTCATAGTTGGAGTTTCAGTTTGAGGTGGTGTAGCTCTCCTTGAAAGGCATTGATATTCCAACTAGGGAAAATACACTGAACTTGAGGACAGGCGTGGGCCTCTCAAATGGCTTACTACATGATGCATGTGGTGGTATGTGATGAGGTATACTTCTGCTGGAGCCTGAGCTGATTAGTTGGCTTCATTTGAGATAGGAACTTTGCTTGGTGAAAACATACCTGCAGTGCTACCATTGTTCTTGAAAATGTCTGCAGCAGCAGCAGCAGCTTCTGGTGAGCGAATAAGCCCAGAAATTCACTGGTCAGAGCCTCAAACTGCTGCAAAAGGTCAAGTCACAGAGGACTGGGGCAGTCTTATTGTGGTCTGCCTTGCTCTTGGTATGTAACATTTGGCATCTATATATGCTCTGGTGTTTTAATGAGCCTTTTACTGTTCCTTTAGGAAATGTATGCTGGTTATTCTGATGGAGTTAAGAAAGTTGTGGGGATACTCTAGGCCCAAGGCCAAGAGATCTGAACTACCTGTGCCTGATGCTTTCCATGATGATCTTGCTTTACTTTTTGTCCCTGAAACTTCTTCTGTGTCTCTAGTTGTGTTCACATTAACACAGAGTTTTAGTGCATACAAGCAGGTCGCTGCTGCATGCAGAATTTATTTGTTCTGCATTTCTGCTCTGAGTTGTAATGTAACGATGTTCTTCTCACCAAGGACTGTAGCGTCAGAGTTGGTTTCTCTCATAAGGGATGAAACAAAACAATTAGGAGATGTGTGTTTGAATGCTTGCTTCTGTTCCCTCACAGACTCTGCAGCACGGCAGGCTTCACAGATTTCACTTACTGTGTGCAACTCTCTTCCTTGTCACTTCTAATCCTGTTCTTTGCACACAGCTAAGGGCCTAACATTGCTGACGCAACTGCACTTGTTTAATTTTACCCCATTGACTGTGCCACTTAGCGTGCTTAGTCATCTGCTAAAAATCCTTTTAAGATTGGGAGCCAAACACAATGCCGAGTATTTTATCCCACCTACTTAATGCATCTTTAACTTTAATGTTTAGCTTGCTGCTATGAAAATAATGAAATATTTATTCAGTTGTTAAGGATCAGAGTTCTTTTCTTGTGATTAGAGGATTTGCAGAAGGTGCTCATTGGAAGAGGAAGTGCTCTGGTGTTCTCTAGTCTAAGTAGAGAAGGCTTACGTGATGATGTATGACATACACTACTTTTCTAATACCCTTGTTTTGTTGTTTGTTTTTTTTGTTCCTTTTTTGCTTAGAGGAACTGTGGTCATTCTATTTGTATTCCAGTGTTTCTTGTCACGGAATGCTTGCTGACTCCTGATCATCTGTTAAATCCTGTGGTTCTTAAGACAGCAATAGTGCTCTGCAGCCTGTGTCAAGTTTTGCACAACTTAGATCAGCACGGCTGATAACACAATGAACTGTAGTGAGTTTGGTGCTGCATCACTGTGAAATCAACGAGGAACGAATCACAGTCAGACTTCTGGGACTGACCTGTGATGAGAAGAATGTTTTCTTGTTCCACTTTCTGTATGAGGAACCTTTCGCCTGAGGGTTTTTACATGGTAGACTGAACGCTGGATATTCTGAGTGTTGCACCTGGAGAGTGTATTTCTGTATAGATGAAGCCAGCTGTGAAAATCTTCAGTATATTTAGCTCACCATATGTTTTCAGAAAACTCTTTCCCTGGAATGAATGTTGTTAAAAACAGGAGTACTAAAAGGCCTGCATCCGTTCCTATAGTTGTCAAGACCTAGAAGAAGATAAACCGAGAGTCAGTAAATGTGGGAGATAAAAGAAGAAGGCAATATAATTAAATAATCTTTGCTTAATTCCTTAGTCATGCACTCACACATCTTAAAGAATCCCCATTTTTTTTTGACATTGTATCACTTTGTGATTTCCATAAGATTAAACGCTTTCTGTGAGGGTGGCTGAGCCCCAGGCTGAGATGCATGTTGAAGTCTAGCTTTTGTAGCATTGAGAATCTCAGCCAAGTTATTGTTTGAGAATGATGACAGCGGCAATAAAATCCTCTGTCAAGAGCTCTAATATGTCCGGGCCCAAATGCTTGATACTCTTAAGACTTCTCTGTTAGTGTTCTACCTCTGTCAACCTATGGAATTCTACTATAGTGTAACTTAGCAAGAAACTTGTGGGGGAAGAAATCTTTTTTGTGCCTTGTTGGAATATTTTACAACTGTTAAATAACATTTGGTAATGGTTCTGGGTTTGCTGTTCTTAACCTCAATCCTTTCACTGCTTCTATGTGGGATAGGATTCTACTTTCCAGTAAAGGAGCACCTTGGTCTGCCTTTCAGTCACAAAGACAAGAGGAACATCAGTTTATTTCTTCATGGGAGTTTATATATGAGCAGGGTAATCAGTATCAGGGCTGATCTCTTCTCAGAAGAGTCAGGCATGCCCCAGTGTGTGAAGGAACCAGCGGTGAGCATCCTCTTTTATGAGCACTGGTAGGTAAGGTTACAGATAAGTGTTAGAGCCAAGCCCCTCAGTTTTCCTAGCAACAGCAGTAACTGAAGTTATTACAGATCTTTTGGGTCATGTACAAGAAAGAAAATGGTGGCTGAATCTCAGATCTTTAGTAAGAGTTTTTGCTCTTTAAATGTCAGACTGGTGTTATGAAGTCATGCTGTCCAGCATTAAATCTTCCCTATTGTCATTTGGTTTGTTTCTTCAAGGCTTTATGGGCACTCATTGATGTTCATTTGTTCATTATCTGGATAGGAACAGCTTTTGTATACTGTACAGAGGCAGTAAAATAAAGCACCAGTGTGCAAAGTGGAAGAATGTAGATGCTTCTGGTTTTAAGAAGGTAGGAAAGGGAGGAAGCCAGGCCTCTGGGTCTTCGCAAAAGAAAGTTCAGCTGATTTGTATTCAACAGGTTTCTAAAGATTCCTGCTCTTGTTGCTAGTTAAAGCTGTGGAGCTTGACCTCTCTTACTTCAAAAGAGAGAAACCTCATTCTAAGGGTTACTGTTTGGAGGAGGAAAAAAAATAATAGGGAAGAAGAAGGGAGACCGGTGTATGTGCTCTAACTCATCCTTAAGGTTTAAGGCAGCTGTTGACCTTCTGCATTTGTTTGACTTCTCAGAAGACTTAAGAGCCTATGTGAATGTCTGCAGAAGCAGATGAGCTATCCTAGATTTTCTTCTGAAAGGGTTAGAGAACACAGCAGACACCCCAAACAAATCATGACTAATTTTTCCTCTAGGCACTAAAGATCAAAATTTCAAGTGCAGGATGTGGCTGATGGCTACTATAAAAAATGAATCGAGTTAGGAGCGTGATATCTGGTTGAACTGTGGGGAAATGGGATCTTTCTCTAGTAATGCTAGAGTTAAGGAACCTGATTGGACTGAGGGGTGGGCTTGGGGGGAATTAATTTCTTTTGAGTCGTGTGGGAGTATGGCAAGGTACTATTTTATTTATTTAGAGTTCTGAGAATGCTAGAGATGCCCCTTAATATGCTCCAGGTATTTTTGTCGTAAGTTAGGAACGCATGACAAAAATACCCTCTATGCAGAAGCAAATGAATATTTCAAGGAAAATGACAGTGAAATGAATTTAGGGTTGAGAGTTCATATTAATAATGCAAGCTGATCTACAGTACCTTCATTTTTCATCTGTAAAATGGGGATAATGATGCTGACCTGGTTTGTAAATGAGCCCTGAGATCTCCTGATGAAAAGTATCACCAACAGAAGTGGGGGCAGAAATTGGTGGTACAGGTGTGATATATTTGTCTCAAGCTAGAAAGTTATAAATACTGGAAAATCCAGAAGTCTAAAAAAAAAAAGCCAATGAAATATTTTAAAGTCTGGCAATACTTTCAAATGGTATATGAATACTTCTGCAGAGGAGTTGATGCCATATGGTAACCATGCTATTATAAGCAATACATTTTGGCTTTTATAGTCATGGATCAAAATGATCTTTTTAAAGAAATGTGAATTTTCTTGAGTCTGATCCTTCTGCTGTTTGTCTGTCACTGTTACTCATTGATTCCCTTCATGGGTTGTTTCTTACCACCTTACTCTTTCACTTGCTACTTCTGTGGCCTTCTGGCCAGCAACATGCTAATGCTGAACATTTTATTCTGTTTTTTTGTTTTTTGTTTTGTCTCTGATTTATGTACCCAGGCAGTCTACATCTTCTTTCTGCATTCTGATCTCTCAATCCTGTACTGTCAACTGCACTCAACTTCTTTATATGGCCCTTCATTCTGACTTTGCCTTGGTTTCTTTGCACACAGATCTCAAATATGTTCTCTGCCTGCTTAATAAACAAATAACACCCCTTCTCCCCACCCCCAAACACATACCTTTGGCTTCCCCACACCATCTTTCACCTCCACAGACAACCCTGTCTGTGTTTTCTTGCAGTTCTATTGATGTGTTAAGTTCTGTGAATTATTTTTCTTGCTATTTGCCCCTTCAATTTTGCAACAGCAATCAGGAAGAGAAAAAAACTGCACTCTCAACCAAATAAATAACAAATAGTCAATATTGCTTAAAAATTAACAAAAAAAGTCTAGACTGGCAAGGTGTCTATGAAAATATACTGTACTTTACCTTACTCGTGTGTACTTGTGCTTCTGATCTTAGCCATACTTATTTAACTGTGTGTGGTGCGTTCCCTTGGGCTCCAAAACAAGCAGGTGAATGAGCTTCCGTAAGATGAGTGTAGGAAGATAAAGTGTGTTGCTGTAGCAGACAGGCCATTGGAAGTGATGAAATAAATGTCAGTGTGTCTGTGTTCTTTGCTTTTTTAGGCATTCTTCAAGAGCTCTTTTGTGTTTGTTTCTGATGTGCAGCATGAATGTAAAGAAAGTAAACACTTTTCTCAGTTCTTTTTGGATGTTATCTATGGACTGTTAAAACTTCCATTGCTAAAGGAGGCTTTGGTAATGTTGTTTATTAATTTCTTTTTTCCTTTTTTAAATTCTCTTTATATTTATGCATCCGAGACAAGAACAAAACTGGACGCTATGCTAAAAGAAAGATGGATTTGGTTGTGAATTCAGTTAATAATGAAAAACTAATTTCTATTTTATCTACACAGCAGTCAGTCAGTCATGAAAGCTGTCAGGGTGTCTTTCTTCTTGGTGTTACAAGTGTTTGCAGACTTTTTAGCAGAGGGGACATTCTTATACAAGAAAAAAAGTTGATATGATTTTCTTTTCTGTCTGATTTGCAAGTGTAGTACAATGTTATACGTAGCTCTTGTAATTTTAAGTCTGTGAAGGTTTGAGGAGTTGTGTGTGCTCCCTGGCTTTTGACAACGCTATTTGACAGATTAAGAAATAAAAAAGCTAAAGTAATCTCGCATCTGAAAACAAAGATGGAAATAAAGCAGATGTCATTTTGCAAATGTGAAGTAAAAAGGTTTTTGTGTTTGCCAGCATGCACAGTTCAGAACAATTTCAGTGCATCAGGAAATGAGCTTTAAATTATTCTAAAGTGGTTGATAAGTGGGAGAAACACAGTTAAATTTATTAAAGCTTTTTTGGTAAATAATTGATATAATGTTGCAGTTAGAGTACATTATATAT
Organism: Excalfactoria chinensis; assembly: GCF_039878825.1. NCBI lineage: Eukaryota > Metazoa > Chordata > Aves > Galliformes > Phasianidae > Excalfactoria > Excalfactoria chinensis. The sequence goes on from NC_092825.1 coordinate 81,539,751, forward strand.
TATAAAACGATACATTATGTAAATAGATGCAGCACACTTTTCCTTCTGCCAGATTCTGCGTTCTGACTAATAATAAGTCTGAAGGAGCTCCATCAGTTTTTCTGAGAGCACACAGGTATTTTAGCTGTGGAAAATTGGCAGGTGTTATTTAAATTACTTTCTCCATCTCCACACAGCTTTCAGCCTGATTTAGAAATAAAATAATGAATGAATTAAAAAAAAAAAAAAAAAAGAATAAATCGGCCCTAGATCAGGCAGTAGGTCAGCCTGCTCTCCGTAAGCAGTCGCTGGGAGCTTGATGTTTTCCCCTGTGCCACTTAAATAATGTTCAGAGACCCATTTCTCTGCATGATTTGCTGCCATTGAATTTGTCTGTTTGTCTAGGCCTAATCCCAGTGCTTGAGTACTGATTATTTCTGTCTGTGTTGAGTAGCATAGATGGTCTATGAAGCCAATGATAACTTTAATGAGATGGTCTATGAAGCCAATGATAGCTTTAATGTTAAAATTTACTTTCATGTATTCTAGTAACCGGGTTTAAGTAGAGCATCTCTTGATAATTCTTGTCTAGTTTATGCAGTATTCTCATTTGACAGGACATGCCTTCTGCCTGAGCAAGACCTCTGTAATGATTACAACTTAAAGATCTATTCTTTTTGCTGTTAATTGATTGCAAAAGTTTCCCATTTATTGTCAGAATTGGGACTCAGTCTCTTGTGGGCACCTCTTATACAGAAGTCTTTTTAAGTGGTTTAGGAAAGTTGTAGGAAATATTGAAGTGTATGAAGTGTGAGCATGAAACATAATTATCTTCTGCTAGGAAAGCAAACGAAGAGATGGTACTCTAATATCCGTTTGTTACTGGAGGCAGTGATCTGTTGTTATCCTCTTATAGACATAGAATTGCTCAGGTAGGAGAAGACCTTAAAGATCATCAAGTCCAACCACAACTGAACTATAGTACCCTAACTCTAACTACCTTCTGCTAAATCATGTCCCTGAGCACCACATTCAAACTGTTTTTAAACACATCCAGGGATGGTGACTTGGCCACCTCCCTGGGGAGCCTATTCCAGTGCTTAACAACCCTTTCCTTAAAGAAGTTTTTCCTGATATCCAACCTAAACTTACCCTGGCACAACTTGAGGTCATTTACCCTAATCCTGCCACTTCTCACTGGTGAGAAGAGATCAACTCTGCTCTCACTGCAGTACTTTACTTACAAAACCCTTATTTAGAATGGGACCTGAGTCTCCCAGGTTCTCAACTCTGAGGGAGAAAACTAGGAATGTTTTAGAGCACAAAACCACTACCTGCTCACCTGGATAATGCTCAACATCAAATGTAGTGGACAAGGCATTACATTTCCATGACACCATTCTTGTATGTTGTTACAACCATAATGCCATTACCTATGGATCTGTGTCGAGTGAGTGTAGAATATTTATAAGAAAGATATCTGGGCATTTAATATTTTTTCATTTCCTTTTATGTGACATCAGACTGTGACAACACTATTTCATGATTGTGTCTCCAACTTGACCTGTTTACAGTGATGTCTCTTCCTTCTGAAGAAGGCACTTAGGTAGAAGCAGCATTGAATGAACTTAGACTGACTTCAGTCTTCACATTTTTCATGATCTCTAGTTATGAAGTCCTTGTGGATGGTGTGTAAATAATTAAACAGTTGATAAAGGATAATGAATGTCCTGTTACCCTAGTTGTAATTGAGACATTGCAAGAAGCTCTGGAAGGGGATGGTAAGGAATTCATTCATACTCGTGATGTCCCACTGTTGTAGATGGAGCAGTGATAATGCTAAGCTTACAGAAAATCACTGCAAAGTCAGAAATCAGATTTAAAACAAAAAAAACTCTTCCCATTTTATTTTTTTTTATTTTTTTCAGTGAGTAGAGGACAATTTAATATGATCCAGTGGTGTCAACAAAGTTTGTATTGTTATTGTGATTGGATAGAGAGCACCTGCTCTTCCCTTTTTCCTCTGCTCCTCTTTCCATTCCTGCCTCACTGCCTGACACAAGTTTATCTTGTGGCTATAGTGGTATAAGCCCATGGAAATGCCACTTGAAGTAAATGGCTTTTCTACTGATGTTTCTCAGAACAAGCATTTTTTTTCCCTCTCGTCAGAGTTTGTATCTAAGCCTACTGACATTAGAAAAGGAAGACAAATAGTCATACAACAATAGTATGGAAAAATTGCTGCAATTTTCCTAAATGCATCAAGATATTTGTTACAACCACTTTAAATAAGAAAAATGATATGCAAGAAGGGACTGTATAGTTTAAATATGGAGCAGAACTTGCTGTGCTATTTCCATCTCTTTTCTTCCTGTGACATCTGCTCACTTGTTTCATTTTCCCTCTGTTTTTCAAGGTGCAGGCTCCTACCTTGAGGAGTCACAGTGTAATTACACTAGTGTCTGTTTAGGTTAAATTGATCTGAAGAATGAATGTAAATTGTGTTCATTGCATTTGTATCACAGGTTAATTCTTCTCAGAGCTGTACCTTAGCTCAGCTGTGATATGCCCAATTACCCCTTCCTGTCAGAGGCCTCCTCTAACACCCACGCCTACCAGCTGTCACACAGCAGCACTTTATACCATCCTTTTCTTTGCTTCTGTCATTCTATGAGTGGTTCACTACAGTGCCTTTAAACTGGGCAGCTCTGATTTACTTAAGTAATCAGCGTGGAAGACTGTTAGTACTGCTTGCTCTTAGGAATGCTGAGAGGGGATGTGGAGAACATGCTTAGGGAGATGATCCAAGAATCTCTTGTGTGCCCCTTTGGTTATTGTCAAAGGGTAGGACCCCTAGGTGCTCATGGACTTGAAGTGATGGGAGGGGGTCCCAGAGCCACCATGAAGGTGCAGAGCAGGACACTGGGCAGCAGAAGCTCAGCAGATGGTGGACCAAACTCATCGCTAGGCAGAGGAGAGATGCGTGATGTTAGGAGTGATGAAAATGGAGGCAATAAGGAGAAAAGACTTGAGGGGTGGAGTGTTCATTGAACTTACACCTCACTAGCAAAGAAGTACAACCTTTTTAAAGCACAGTACTTAAACTGAACCAGATAGAGAGCGACCCTCTCAGCCAGGTTTTTGTCTGGGGTTTCCCAATCCAGCTGCTGCATTTAATCAAAGCCTTTTCTGAACTTGCAGGGCTCTCCTCTTACATGTTTGTTTTTTCTTTTCTCTCCTGCCTTCTTTGACACATTTCTTCTGTAATCTGAGGTTTCAGTTGTGGTTTTGTTCCTTCTGCCGTTTGACTGCCTGGAGACCTTGAAGCGGGAAGCATTAAGTACCCCCTGTGCTGGGCTGTGTGCAAGGGGGGAGGCAGACCCTGAGGATCCGCGCTGTGCCTTGGCTTGTGAAGATGAGAGGAAGAGATGGAATTAATGAGGCAGGCTGTGAAAATAACGCTACTCGTTTCCAGGAGCTTTGCCCCTCCAGTTCATATCGATTGAGCAGCAAGGTGGGGTGAGAGGGGTGTATCTGAAGGTGCAAGGGTATGTTGAAACACTTAATGATGCTTCTTGTTGGGGCTGAAGGGAACTTTTATTCTTAAGCTGTACTGTGCTCAGTGCTGGATATCTGACTCTTCTTACCAGCTTCTGGTGCATCTGGTCACTGTCTTATATCTCAATGAGCTTGTCTGGATGGTGGTTAGGAAGAGTTGCCATGGGATGTTGCTTGTCCAGGAATGATTACACTCTGGTGAGGTATGATGCCCATCAGGTTTTATTCTATCTTAATTCTCTTTGATGCAATTTCTTAGCAAAGAGTAATTTTTAATGCCGGTTAGTTTGTCATCACTATGTAGGAAAGACGGGTTTTGGGGAGAAATTAGGTACATTTGATATTATTGAGACAGGAGTTTTATGAAAGGTTGAAAGGACTTTGGAGTAGCCCTGATGTTCTGTGTCCTCAGCCTCGAGTCTTGGTAGCTGCAATGGGGAACTTCAGTTTTTCCAGCTCTTTCCAACTTGTTCTTGTTAGCCCTGTGCTGAAAAGTGTTTTGAAGAAATCATCAGAAGAGCTGTGAGAAATATGCACTTGCCATTGGATTGGTTTGCCAGAGCTGGAATTATTCAGGGAGAGAGCTGTGCAAGCTATTCAGAGAGGGGAACCTAGTCACCATGGGAGGGCAAGTTAAAGTGAGGCAAACCCCAATGTCTCCAGCTCTGACAGCTGGTTTCCAGCATAGCTGAAACTGCATGCTACAATACTCCCTAACTTGCTCTTTGTTTTGTTTGCTTATTTTCCAATGTTTTTGTTTTCCTTTTATCCAGGATAGAATGGAGGGTATTTCTGAGTCCAGTGTGTGAAGTGAAGTGGGGAGGGGATGCAAAGGGAGCGATCAGCAGCAAACAAGCTGCAGATGGACTAAGAATAAAGAGTTGGGTCTAGCTGAGTGATGAGATGCCAAGGGTTTTGTTTCCTGATGCCTGGTGGCTTTTTTGAGATGCTCTCTTGCTGGCAGGTGGTCTGGGTCTGTTTGTACTGCTGATTCTTATCCATTTCCTGTGTGGAAGAGACAGGTCAACAGGTAGGTGCATGAGAGAATGAGAGAGAACAGAGGAAACATTTAGAAGAAGAAACAGCAAGAGATAGAACTGTTTATTCTTTAAGGTACACAGTATAAATGAAGTACTTGTATGAAATGGCAAGCAGTAACAATACAAACAGTTGTGAAAACTTTTGTTGTGGAATCATACTCAAGAACAGCTTATGAAAGCTTTTTCTTGGAGTTCTCGTTGTTATGGGCAACTTTGTAAGGGAAACAGGATAAGAGTCATGATCAGGGATATCCAGCTTTGGTTCTCTTCTATCCCTTTTCATTTGAAATATTACAATGCAGTTTTCCACCACTGTCACCTCTGTTGCTTCTGTCTCCTACTGTATGAAACATGTTCTTTATTCAGTTAGTGGCACACACTGCTTCACAGAAGAGCAACTGAGGGAGCTGGTGTTGTTTTATCTGGAAAAGAAAGAGGCTGAGAGGAGATCCTGTAGCTCTCTACAACTCCCTGAAAACAGTTTGTGGTGAGGTTGAGGTCAGCCTCCTCTCCCAGGTAACTAATGTTAGGACAAGAGGGAATGGCCTCAAGTTGCACCAGAGAGTGTTCAGGTTGGACGTCAGGAAAAATTTCTTCTCCAAAGCGTGGTCAGGTGTTAGAATGGGCTGCCCAGGGATGTGGTGGAGTCACTGTCCCTGGAAATGTTCAAGAAATGTGTAGATACGATACTAAAGGACATGGCTTTAGTGGTAAAATTTGATGGTAGGTGGACGGTTGGACTAGATGACCTTGTGAGTCTTTTCCAACCTTAGTCGTTCTATGATTCTATAAATGTTGCCCATCTCTCCCACTGTACACATTTTCTGTGGCTTTTACTGAGGAGTGAGTTATTTACTGATCCATACCTTATTGACCACTTGTCTTAAGATAATATTGATCTGAATTCAACAGAATGCATGTGCTACTTACCTTTATAGGTGGTCATCTAAAAGTTGCAGCCATTAAACACCGCAAAAGCATCCAAATACTTGGCTTGGACATCAATAGGTGGTGCCTTTTGCATTTTTCAGACCTAATGTATATAATTTTTTTTTACTTCTTACAGCAATATAATATAATTAGAGGTGCAGTAAGATCCGTGGTTACTTACTGGTGTTGGGATGCTCATTAGATGTTCCCGTTAGACTTAAACTGGGCATGTCACGTTCCTCTGTGCTGTACAGAGCCACTCTGAGGACCAAGAGAATGGCAGGATCTATGTGATTGCTTTGTTTGTAATATTGGCCCTCAACAGTTCGTCTGCTTTGGAAAGTCTTTGCTGAGAATCTCACGAGTTTACAGTACCAGCAGAAGTAAACCAGTCATTAAACTCCCCAGGATAGTAAGTGGAGGATGGAAAGAAAAAATCTCCATTGGGTTCCATGCTTTTTGCTTCAGAAGCAGGTGAACGTTAGCTGATGGTTAAAGGAGCCAATTCCAGTCAGTGATAAAATTCCACTCTATAAAGCGAGACCAATTGTCCCTCAGGGTTTTATAGACAGTTATTAAGTAGTCACCTAATAGAGAGGTTGATTTTTATCACTTTTAAAGGAATTTGTCTGAGCCAGTGAGTTTACTTAAGACTACTTAAATAAGCTGTTTAATTGCTGCTGATTGTTTTCCTGTGTTTATTTAACTAACTCAGTATGGTTATAAAACCTGTTTCTGTTCCTCTGTGACTAGCATTAATGCATTTTGCTTCCCTTATCTCTGTCATTTAATTCTGAACCGACTAATATATATCGTTGTCTGCTGCTTTCTGACTTCTCAGTGCACATTCATTTTTTACCTTCATATCTTTGAACAGCTTCTTTGAACCATGTAAACCACATCTTGCATCTTGAACTTTCCTTTTTCAGCTAGTTTCCTGGTAAAGGTTTGCAACACAACACACACAAAAGCATTTTCAGTGCTGGCAATTCTTAATTTTGCCTGTATTCTGAACTTTTTTCTTAAGTGCTTGTACATACTTGTACAGTAAAATATGAAGGGCAAGGAGGAGCACTTTTGTCAAGGCTTTTGCTTAAGGTAATTAATAATCTGTTTAATTCAATCAGAAGGAATAAATTAATTGCTCAGATTTAGATGCTGCAAGTACAGCTGCAGGTACCATGTATTAGCTCCCTTTTAATGTAATAGTTTGGCTTTCTGGGGAGAGAAGGTGCAGAGCTTCATGGAACTTTTGATTGTTTACATGATAATGCAGTAAATGAACTGGACAATTACAGAAAATTGAAGATTGGTAGATATTTAAGAATAAGTGACTCTGTGCTGTTTTTAAATTACCAGCTCTGATAGATCACGTTTGGGTAATGTTCCTTCCCATTAAAATAAATATAAAATATAGCGGTGAGTTTCTTGTTGCTGTCCTGTACCCGATGTTTCTAATTAAGGCAGGTGACCAAACAGATCTTCCTTCCTCCTTTACCCTGTGCTCCTTCATTTCAAATTACCAGCTCTGTTCCTGAACTGTAGGTATTGTACTGGGCTTTTTTCTTTGGAAGCAGGTGAACATTAGCTGATACTTAAAGGGTGAAATTCAAATCACTGATAAAATTCCAGTTGCTATTATGGAGCCGAACGTCCTTCAGGGTTTTACCAAAACAAAAGAAGCACACAAAAAGAACTATCTTTTTAATATTTACTTTAAGCATAAACTCTATGTTTCTAAGTTGAACTTTCTACATCCCAACTAAGCTGAACTGCAACTTCTTCCTACTTGAAGAGTATTCAAGAGATTTTAGAAGAGCTATGAGAGATATCGTACATATTAAGCTGTTCTTGGTTCATAAGAAAACCATGGGACTATTACAGTGAATCTAACAACTTTGGAAAGGATGTCTTCAAAAAAAATATATGCTGTTGAAGTTCTGTATTCGTGTTTGTACAGACCTATGCAGAATTATGTTCCTGTGTGTAGCTGAACATCTTTTATGACGTTAAGGGCCATAGTAATTTATTCAATTTCCTAACCAAAGATTTAGCTTTGATCTTGTTTGGTAATTCCCAAATTCCTAAACATCATATTTCTTTGTCCCGTTGCTGTATAACTCTATTATAATTCTATTGCTTACAAAAAAAAAAAAAAAAAAGCAAAAGCTGCTTTGTGATTCAAGAGTTGGAAGCATCCTTGGTTACAAAACAAGATCTGAGTTGTGCAGGGCTTGCCCTCAGGCACGCATGGATTTATCAAGTACAAAAACACCTTGAAACTGCCTTCTCTTGGGCCCTTTTGTTTTTTTCTGCCTTTTCATTTCTTCCTAACCTATCACTGGGACTATGTCTTTAAGGGTATCATCAAGGGCTCAGTTTTCACACCAAAACATCTGATGGACAAGGTGTCTGTGTAGCAGGCATACATATGCCCTAGGGACCATTTTGGTCCAGCAAGTGCATATTACAATACATGTCTTTCTTGTGCCATGTAAGCTAGGAATCTGAATCAACACCTTGCTTTTATGGCGAAGAAAAATCAAATCCGCGGTGTCTGAAGAAATCAATGCAGGGTTAGGCCGTTGAGTCACCTTGCACAGCATTACCAGGGCTGTTTTCAGAGAAGGCTGGCAGTGTAGTGCTCAAGGTCTTCAACATCATCAGATCTTTTCTTTACTGCTTCTTTCTTCCTTTTTCTCTCTCCTTAACGAAACTGCTCCCACTGATTGATATGTTTTTAATGATTACCCTCACCATACGCTCCATACTACAGTGATTTACAGTCTTTAAGATCTTTTTTTTTTTTTATTTGACAGCTCCTTCCTACTCATTTTTTTTTGTCTCTGCATGGCAGATACTGGAGTGATATTGTAGTGCTGACAAAATGGGAATTACAAAGAAGCACTTACCAACCTAATGAAGCTGTGAGGGGAGGAGGTGGGAGAGACAACGGGAGTGTTTAAAGGCACTTTCTATTTCACTCATCCACCTGAGCCATCAGTGTTTGTATTGCACGACCTTGCTCATGATTCTGAGGGGGGGGGGGGGGGGAAGAAACAGCAAAACAAACAAAAACAACAACAAAAACCTCACTCTGAACTTGTCATGAAAGATGTTCTGGTCATTTAATGATAGAACTTTATATAGGGTGTCTCACAAAGATCTCTGTCAGATCCTTTGTTTTTCTGCTTAAAAAAAAGAAAACAAATCATTTTTTTTCCCTTGTAGAATGGCATTATTTTCAATTACTGAGATGGTAGCTGTGATGTCCAGAGGGCAAAAACGGAGCCCCCAAGGCTCTGCATGTACTTCTGTGTTAATGTGAGAACGCAGAAGTCCCAAACAAAAGGGAAGTTTCCTGGGATCTAAATGTTCCAAGCTCATTATTGAAAAATAAACTGTATTGGCTTTTTTTACTGTGTCTTATTACGTGCTCATAATCTCTTACTTTTGTCACTCTTCTGTTTTGTGTAGTTGAAAGCAGACCTCTGAGAATTCCCTCCCAATGAGCAGGGATGCCTTCTGACTGTACACCCCCTGTAAAAAAAAAAAACACCAAGTCATTTAAATGAACAGGATTTGAATCTCCTTTCAGCTCAAACGTTTCCTATTTCCCAGAAGACGCTTTGTCATTGAGCTGCTTAAGCTGTATGAGCAGCACAGCAGCAGTACAAGCAAATCGAGCCTTGGTTTATGGAGTTTTACTGCCCGTGATCTCTCCATATTGTAACTGGTATTGTTTCTGAAACAGAGCTGAAGAAAAGTCTATTTAAAGTAAGCAAATCTGTGAATATGGTCCTCGTTCTGATTAGGAATAAACAAGACATTGTTGCTAAAAAAAAAAAAAAATTAAAAAAAATTAAAAATAAAAACTAGAATGAGAAAAGTTCAGAAATAACATTTAGTATGATTGTCTAGCTGGATGTTTCTGGCTGTTTGATGTGATAACTTCCTCTGCCTATCTTGCTCTTTGCACTTGGTGATGGGTATCCTCTGCCAGGTGGTACTGCTCTATGCCTCCCAAAGTGTCCAACTCCCAGACAGAGGAGCTATGAAATATTTGGGAAATACACATTCCCTCCATATATTTGACAATTTTGACATGCTAAAATGCATCTGTACTAAAGTACTTGTGTGAAGTGGGTCAACAGAATAGGCAAGCAATCAAGGAGAATTTACATTTGGACAAGGGTTCAGAAGTAGCTGTTTTACATTATTTGCCCAGCTCAAGCATGAACAAAGCTGATTTAAGTACTTTCCTTGTTCACAGATGGTGCATAAATAGTCGCTACAAAAGTATGTGTTCTGTGTAGCTGGATTTTGTTTCCTTTTTAAGTTTCTCTGCATTTTTATAGCAGTTTATCTATTTTAGCTAATTCTATGTCCCCCATTACCATTGTGTTTGAGCACCTCATAATCCTTAATGAATTTTTCCTCATGACACCTCTGAAAGAAAGCGAGGAGCTATTTTATTCTTTTTATGGATCTTTTACTTACGGTGTTTTATTCAAGATGGTGGATGTATTTGCTTGGAGAAGTAAAATCTTCTGGTATGCACTTTAATCACCTCTGAAAAGCTGGCAATAAAGGTTGCCACTCCTACTAAACACCTAGATTACCTCTGTTTACATGTTGTGAAAAATTCAGTAATCCATTTTTGGGCAAAATAAATGGGATAAGCAAACACTGATCTGTCTCCTCTTGATGGACATTGGGACGTCTGCAGTCGTGTGAGCAGCAGCAACAATAAGTATGAGGTTAAGGGCTGGTGAACAGAAGCTGAGGTAGGATGAAGGTCCCAGCCTTCCCAACAGGAAAAGGAGGTGGAGGATGCCAACCCTTCAGGCTGTGCTGTGGTAGTGCCACTATGCCAAACTGTTTCCCTGTTTTCTGAGTCTTTCTCTGTTGGCTGACTTTGTCCTTCTGTGAGCTTGTTCTGTTGTTTTGGTCTCTCTTGCTTCCACTTTTGTTGTCTAATCATAGGAGTGTGTTTGTGTTAGCAAGGACTCTTAAAGGTTGTCTGGCCCTACTCCCCTGCAATGAACAGAGACACCTGCAGGAGTGTATAGCTATTTTTCATTATTAATATTTTTTTAAAGCAGTATGTCACTTTCCATTACACATATGTCATCTATCTCTTTTCATCTTACCTGATTTGCTTTCGGTTAACAATTAGCTGCCATTTAGCAGTTCCAACTTGAGAAAGTTTTATTGCTAAAATGTAAATTCTGCTACTTCTGTGCTCCATTCTTCTTCCTATTTAAAAGTGTGAGCAACTGACATGAAGATGTGTGAGGTATTTATACTGGACATACCAAAATATAAACAAAATGATACATTGGAGTAAAACACGTAAGAAAGCATCTTTTGTACTTTGTATTATTCTCCTATTTCTCCTTTATCTGACAATGTAAAGTTTGTAGTTTCCTCTTGTTTTTGTTTAAGAAAAAGGAAATCAATTATCATGTTGATGCTCTGAAAGCTGGAAAAAAAAAAAATCAAGCTTTTGAGAGTAGATGTGACAATGCTTTAATTTTTGAAAGCAATTCAGAAAAGAAACTTTTTCTCCGTAACTAACAAGAAGAAGATAATAGTAACTACTTCAAAATTGAGCTGTACATAAAATAAGACATTGCAGTAGGTAGAAGATATTAAGTTTAACATTAGCTGTAGGAAACAAGGTGACTAGAAACATTAACAAAATCAATAAGGGCAGAAGAGCACATTAAAAGACGAGTCTGAATATTGTTCTGTTAACCTATCCTTTTGTTTTAATTAGGAATGGGCAGATCTTACCACAGAACTTACAAATAATACTAGCTGAAATTCATAGGCTGTGATTCTCTGATCTGGAAATCTATTTGTGGAAAGTGTAAGACAGGAATGAGCATCTCTGATAAGCCTGCTAGAATTTATTTCAGTGTTTTAGTGTTCAAAAATCTGGGGAATGTTCATGAGAATGGCGTTGCTGTTGTATTTTATGTTGTTAGTTTGGAGTTTGGTTTTGTGTGTGTGTGAGAGTGAGAAAGATCTGGTTTCAACCATACACTATGGAAAATCTCCCTTATGCCTCCTCTAAGCCTTTTTGATGACTGTCAGCCTTTTGTTGATGACTGTGGTTCCGAGCCAAATTCAGGGCCTCCAAAACTTATTCATCTCCTCAAGACTGAGTACGTGTTTCATAATTGTCAGTGATGTAGCAAATTTGGAGACTTTGGAGGAGGAGAAAGATGATCTTATTTTGGTTGCTTATACATGTATATTTGGGTGTTTGAGTACATGAGAGGTGCTTGTGACCAAGTAGTCTGTCTTCCTGATTGGCATCAAGATGTATGTGTGTTGAAGTTATATGTACAGGATTTTATTTGACAATGCTTAAAACAAAGGACACAGTCCTTGGATCTTTGTGGCCTCTTTCATGTTCTGGGTTGGGCTGCACCTTTTTATCATTAAGAAGTTGGTACTTACTATCCTGTCCTCCCTGTACCACCTCTGTGGGTTATCAGGATTTACTGCCTCTCCTTTGTGACTTGGATGTGTGGGAAAGCTGCTCAGGGATATATTCTGGGGTCTTGTGATTACCTAATCTGATAGGTAATCAGCATTTGCCCTTCATACAGTCCATCTGTTGCCATGATACTCCTGACCCACCTAGTTTCTATTTATTCTCTGGACTTGCAGGTCTTAAAATTTCTCTGCAGATACTACTGGTTGAAGCATCTGTGGTTTAGGCAAGTATGGCCATGTGGTGATAGTCTGGGCTCCAGTCCCAAGTCGCCCTTCTCTTTCTTTTTTTCCTTTTTCATTCCAGAATGTATTGAGAGGCATGAAATAAAGGAATATCAGTGGAATGTTCTTAACACTGGACAAATAGATCACATTTTGAGCAGATTGATAGGTCACATCTCTCTGTATTTGAATTTGTTTATAGCTTACCCAATGAAAAACTATGATTTTTAGGAGAATTCTTGGGGGTATTAAGTATTACATTGTTGAAACAGCTGTTCAAATCAAATTTTATGCTAAGATAATTTTGTTTGCTGATTGTTTGGCACAATAATGAGAGGAAAAATGTCTGTTTTAGTAGTATCTTCTGTTAGGCTATGCAGTGTATATGTTCTGCCTTGTTATTTTTTTCTGGTAACTTAAAACCAGCAAATCCTTAGTGTCATCAAAGCTGACATCAATATGTAAAACTAAACATATAGTTAATTCATTATTCTTCTGTTACTCTTTTACTACATGAAAGACTAAAACATGAAGAGGTTTTTTAGCTGTCTCTCTAGCCATCAGCTCTCCAGTCTACCCAGCTAGTTTATTTGTAGCTTAAGTTAGAAGCTACTCAAAGTCTTTCTCTTTTTAAGATTGTTTGGCCCAATGTATATTACATTTGTGGGCTAGACATGGCTTTAAATATGTCCCTAAAAGGGAAAAAAATTGTCAGAAATAACCTATGATTTGCCTCTGCATGTGGAGCTGTAGAAAGCCACAAGACTGTTGTGTAAAGTGTTTCTTCATGGACTGGCTCATAAGGAATACTATTGCACCAAGCGTGCTTGCTAATGTTAATATATTGGAACATTAATATCTATAAAAGCAATTAAATTTTTGATTAAACATGCTGTAAATGTAGGTTACGTAATTGGGTTGTAATTTGTAGGCTTTCTAAGTCGCAGTTAATTTTATTTTGTCTCCCATGTTAAGAATGTTTTTACCACCTGGGATTTTGGCAGCATTATATGAAGCACACTATTCATGACAAATATCAGCAAGGATAAAATTAATATTGAAATTCTTATCGGGGTAAAACATGTATGAGGTCTGCTCAGAAAATAATGCCTCCTGGGTTATTATCTTGGCCTACAAACATCTTACACAGATGTTGGTGGTATAGCAGTAGATGTTGAAACTTCCCACCAGTATTCTGTTCCATTTTGCTGTGATGTGTCAGACGGCAGCAGGAGGGATGGTCTGACAAAATGGCATTTGACATGGAAGCGTAGATGAAGCAAAGATGTGTCACTGAATTCTTCCATCTGGGAAAAAAATGGCATTCATAGACATTTACTGATGCTTACAGAATGTTAATGGGGATCAAACAGTGGGTGAGAGCACAGTGAAGGTGGTGGGGGTTGTGTTTTAAGTAGTAGTGACACTGACATGAAAGAGAAGCCACATTCTGAACAGCCGTGCACCACAAGATGAAGAGTGTCTCAGTTATCTCATTCATGTAAATTGGCATGTAACAACCAGGGAAGTGTGTATGGAGCTAAACACCAGCTTTGATGTATTGGAAACAAAGGTGGGAACATTAGAATATCACAGAGTTTGCACCAGTTGGGTCCTGTGAATTCTTACACAGGAACATAAAGAACACCGTATGCAAGTTTGTCAGGACCTAATGAACCAAGAAAAGGCTGAACGTGTCAGTTTCCTGGATTGCATCACTGCAGGTTATGAGATGTGGTGTCACTTCTATGAGCTGGAGTCAAAACAGCAGTTCATAAAGTGGTGATGTGAATTCCCCATCAAAGAAGAAGTTCAAGATGCAGCCATCAGTGAGTGAAGTCACATGCACTGTTTGTTGGAATAGAAGTGGGGTGGTCTTTCTAGATATTCTGGAACCCAGTCAAACAATCAGGTCTGATGGCTGCATATCAGTGCTGACTAAGCTGAAGGCCTGAACTTCCAGAGTCAGGTCAGAAATGAAGACAGGCTTTCTCTTGCAGTATGGTAATGCCAAGCTTCTATACTGGTTGCAAGATGGTGGAACTTCCAACTTTTCAGGCTGATGAAAGATGGTCTGCATGGGCAACATTTTCTTACCAATAACACTGTTATAGCAGCTGTGAAACAGTGGGGCGCCTCTGCTGATGCAGATTGTTGAGCACAGCATGAAGGCTCTTGTTCATTGCTGGTGAAAGTGCATAAATAACAATCGTGACTATGTTAAAACTAGTGCTTTGTGGCTGAGAATCTGCTTTATCAAACAGTGTCATTGTGCTTTTGTATCTTTTGTATTTTCCATGGAAGTGAATAGGAGGCATTACTTTTGGAGTGATCTACATGTGTGCGTACAGACATGCGCGTGATTCAAAAATCATCTTGTTTTTCATAAAAAACCTATGCCTAGTTACCTTTCTAGAATATTTTTCAACATACAAATGGAATTATTTACCAAACATGTGATGATTTGCCACTGAAAATAATGTAAAATTGTGAACACATAAATTAAAACACACAAACAACATCTTTTGTTTACTATTTTACATTCTTATGTAGTCTTCCTGCTTTTGTTTGCCGCCACCAGATCAGGAGTTGTTACCCATCTTAATGAAACCGGAGTATGATGAAACACTTTTAAGAACATGAATTCTGAGTAACAACTCATTGAATATTACAGGTTTAAATAATGGTAGCAGAATGGCAGTATCTTAACAGAACAGAGTTTTTAATGGGTAAGGAAATATGGAAGTTGTGATTTGGAGTTTTTCTGTGTACTTTACTTTCTTTGTCCTGATGTCTACACATTGGCAGTCTATTAAAAAAAAGTCTACAAGTGTTCTATAAGTGTTTGTGCAGTTGAATCAGGTCATACAGTCTGCAACATTTAGACCACTCAGGCATCTTAACAGAATTGTTGGTGTGCAAGAAGTTTTACTAGATTAGCACCTATATATTTCCGTTGCCAAAATGATAGCTGTGACAGAAAAATGAGGTGTGTAGATCATTTTCCTTGCTCACTTAATCTTGCAGAAGAATGTTTGCAACAATTAGGATTGAAGTTAACTGCCAGGATAATCATAATATACTTATTTTTATGATATGGGAAAAACAAATTATGGCAAGGATCTGTTTAAATACTGTTGTGTTTTTGAGTGAAAATCATCCTAAAGGGTGCTGTGGGTCTGGAACCTGACCAAAAAGTTGCAGTATGATTTGTTGCTGAATCATAGAAGGATATTGTGCAGCTTTTCAGTTTATATTTAAGTGAAGCAGGAAATTGTTACTTGTCCCAAGCCCTGCAATGTAAGACAAAGAAGAGGTCTTCGTCAGGATGTTTCTGCTTTTGTTTGTTGAAAATTTGCCAATACTATATTCAACTGTAGCAGTCATACATGTGTTTAATTTTTTTTTTCTCTTGGACAAGGAGGAGTGTATGGGTCTGGAGAAGGAAATATACATTGCTCAGGGATATGATTTAGCAGAGGGTTGTTAGAGTTAGGGTACTATGCTTAGGCTGTGGTTGGACTTGATAGTCTTCAAGGTCTTTTCCAGCCTGGGTAATTCTATGATTCTGTGTTCTTTTAAATGGTTGATGAAGTGTATTGACCGTAGCTCCTGAACCATCACTGTGACTTTGTCATGATCTTCTTGCTAAATGTTAGCTGTTTTTATCTTTTTGTGTTCCTTCAGTCTCTTTTTTCTTTTTATTTAAACCTTTTACTGGATTGAATCTCACAGTTTTTTCACACATCTGTTTATGTGGTGAGGTTCTGAGGGAGGACTCTCATTTTCTCTGTGTAGCATCTGGTGCTTAGTGGCCTCTGTTTAAAATTGGACTCTGTGCCTTAATGGTAATGGACGACTTCTCTCAAGATGGTAGCTATCCCTGGATCATTTATGACTGAAATGTAGTAGCACGGATCATGTGATCTTTAATCTGGGGAGGAAAAAAAACACTATTATGTATATGCACCATATGTCCAAGTTCAGATCCTTGAAGTAAGACTAACTTCTTTTCCAGCTGTGCAAAATACAAGTATAATAACATATGCAACCAGTGGGTTTTTTTGTCTTTAATATCACAAACTTTAGCTACAGATCTTTATAGATTTTAATTCAGGCTTTTGCCACCTGTAAAATTAGACACATCCTCATCCATTGCTTAGAGGTGAACAGAAGGGAAAGAAAAGGATGGGCACTGCATAGAGACTTACTGTGGGTTCTTTGTGGCAGCCTCAACAATCTATTGCTTTTGACTATAACAATGTTCCTGGATCATTTTGTGTGAAAAATATTGGTTTTGACCTACCCATGTACTCATTTCCTTACTTAAAGTACTACAGACTGCTTCTGTGTAACTTGATTTGTGCAGGGATCTCCAAGTGGCAGACAAAATGTCAGCAGAGAGGAGATTTAGAGCTGTGTGGTATTATTTTGTGGTATTGTGCTCCTCTGTGGAAGGACTGCAGGTTGGTGGCTGAAGGTGCTACATCCTGCCCATGAAGGGAGGGAGAAGTGACCAGGTTTGCTAACCTACCAGGTTAGATGAAGGTGAAACCACACTCAGGTCTAAACACAATAATCAGTGTTAATGAGAATCTTTATACTACAGTTATCTCAAGTATTGGTGCTTTTACAGTTATCTAAGCTGTGCAGTGAAACTGTGTGACTTTATAAAAACTTTACAACTTCAGAATGGAAGAAGAAAGAAAAAAGAGAGATGAATGGAGGGTTAGGGCTAGGTCTGTGCAGAGGAAAAAATAGATGGACAGTAGAAGAAGTCACAGGTCTGGGTTCCAGCACTGGTCCAGCCAACAGTGGAGTTCCTCAGTCTGTGACAGTGCTTGTCCAGAGTTTTTGAATTCCCTAAGATTCCAATGTCTGAAAGTCCCCCCAGGCTTCTCTCAGACATTCTCTTTATGCCAGCAATGCTTACAGGGTTTGCTGTCAAAAAGTTTGCCATCACTAAGTTCATGTTCAACAACTTTGCAGCCAAAGCTTTGTAGTAAACACCTCCACTTCAACAGGGGAATTCTGGCAAGAGCAAAGCCTCCACAGGGCTCTCTGTGCTGACTGCAACTTCAGCCATTACCCTCTTGTCATTGCCATGGTCTTCTCTTGCAAGCATTTGCTACAATTTCAGGCATATCATAGATGAAGTGATTTTTGTTGGTCCACTACAGAAGTCAAAATGGGAAGAGTCGCCTACTCCAAGCATGTGTTTTCTCTTCTTTCACTGCCTTTCATTTATCTATTTATGAGGAGCGGCTAAGGGAACTGGGATTGTTCAGCCTGGAGAAGAGGAGGCTCAGGGGAGACCTTATAGCTCTCTATAACTTCCTGAAGGGAGGTTGTGGTGAGCTGGGGGTTGGCCTCTTCTCTCGTGTAATTAGTGATAGAACTAGAGGGAATGGTTTCAAGCTGCGACAGGGGAGGATCAGGCTGGACATTAGGAAGTATTACTTCTCGGAAAGGGTAGTCAGGCATTGGATTGCACTGCCCAGGGAGGTGGTGGAGTCACCGACCATGGGAGTGTTCAAGAAACGTTTGGATGTTGTGTTGAGGAATATGGTTTAGCTGGGAAGTATTGGTAATGGTTGGACTAGATGATCTTCTAGGTCTTTTCTAACCTTGAAAAATTTTGTGTGTGAGATTCTGTGTGTGATCTGTTGCTCAGCACTGAGGAGGCCTTATTTTGTGTTCATTTTTGATAGTTTTGTGCTTCTAAGTTGTTTGCCAAACTGTTCAAGATCCATCTGATTCTTAAGCAGCTCTTCCACTTGCACTGATGAAATGAGAACACAGATGGCTCCTGAATTAAAGAACTGCAAAACACTTGCTTTGCCCTTCAGCCTAAAAGGATACCATTCCAAAAACGTGAAACAGTGATGAGGCCTCTGTCTTGCACACAGATCTTCCACAACATTCACCAATACAAATTTGAAGAAGGTGATGTTCTTCCATTGTGGAGGCTAGAAATCAAGCATTTAATCAGTGAAAACAAGTTTCTTAGCCTGGAAGAACTGATGTTCTTGATTGCAGTTGCAACATCAAAACCTTCTGCAAAAGACGTAGGCAGAATGTGAAATGTATGGTGGAATATTTTTGTGCTGCTGCTGTTCTGCTGTGGTGTATTGGATTTGTGCTTGTATCATTTTCTTCCTTTAGTTACGTGCACCCTCCTTCACCCTTCCAATTTATGAGAACTTAACTTTTCATTGTCAACTGATTCATTTATGCAGAGCCAAACTCCACAGCCAACAGATGGCCTGATGTTAATAAATATAAATGCATTGAGTAGATTAAAACTAGTATATTAATATTGATAGCTTTTACAGCAAAACTTTAGTAACTCTAGTCCTGGATATTTTGATTTTCTTTTTTCAGGTGTTCATGCAAATATTCTGTATGTGTGTATGGAATTACAGCTCTTTTTCACTATAGGAGTCTAGTGGGAGAACAAGAGTTTTTGTACAAATCAAAGCTTTGTATTCACTAAAATGAAAATGATATAATTTTATCTATTAGTAAAGCCCTTTGCCAACATTCTCATAAATACTAAGAGGAAAAAAAAAAAAAAAAGGAGAAACAAGTGGGGATGTGGGTAATATAAAAGCTCTTAGTGCATGAAGAACTTGTTTTTTTCATCTCTGTTCATACACAGCAAAATATGTGTGTGCAGGCAGGCCATCCATGAGTCAAGATCAGTTTAGATTCATGGAAAAAATTCTTCAACCCTAACTGTACTTTTGCAATGTGTGTTTATTTTTATTCATGTAGGAAAAATGTGAGGCCCTATAGGCACTTTATTTGAATTTCTTGTGCTTAGAAAAAATATTGTATTGTCCTTGTATGTTGGCTAGTGGATAGAGGATACAGTATTATTAACACTACCAACTGAAAGTAGCAATTTATTTAATTCACTGAGGTCTGAATTTCACATCCAAAAGGCCCCATTCTTTAACACTCTTTCCATTCTGTATTTTCAGGATAGTTTGGTTACTTCCCATTGAAAGCTACAAACTGCTCCTGATATTAAGTTTTCACCTCCCTTTACTCAAAGCGATTCAAAGACTACTGTTGTCTTTCATTTCTCTTGATTTTTATTGATGCTAGTTCCCATGGTGGCTGTTGAATTTAATGGGAGTAAAACAAGCATCGGAGCTTATTCTTTCCTGTTCCCATCTTCCCTCATGATCTGCTGTGATAGAGCATAAGTATTTTATATTATTCTGAAAGGGAGGGAGATGATGAGGAGGCTGCTTGGGGCACCCTTCCAGAGAAGGAGTGGGAAGATTATGGGTGTCAGAGATCTGTGACCAACCTAAAGACTGCATAGGATTTTCTTTTTATTTTCTCCATGGTAAGACTCCAAAATGAAAGCATGAGTGTGACATCTGGGAGGCCACAGAAGCTGTGTAACTTATCCATTTCTTGATAAATTAAAAGACTGGGCAGTTGTGAACCTCATGAAGGTTAACAAATGCTTCTAACTCAGGATGTTCTATGATTCTTTGATCCCACTTGGCTTTTAAAGAAGGTTTGGGTATAGCCCTCAGCCAGATGTGCCTTAAGTGCCACTTCTGCTTTACCATGTAGTGAGCTCCCTGCTAAGGATGGAGTTTTGAGCGCTGGGGTGCAGTCATGCCCACACTGAGGCCTAGGAGACGGGGTAGATGCACAGACACCATTAGGGTGCAGGCACAGTGCTGCTAGCAGAACCTGAATGTGCTCAGAGCTCTCAGGCCTTACTACTGCTTCTTCTCTTGCTGCAACAGTAGGTCTCTCATGACAGCTCCTTTTATATCTAATTTCAGCACAACTAAACAGGCATTTATTTATATATTTTTAACATCAATTGTGGGAAAATCAAGCTTTATGTTTTGCTTTTTAGCTGCTGAGCATTTAAGAGAGGGGAAAGAAATGTATGGGTCTTGATGGAGATCTGCTGTCATCTTCAGCTCCCCTTTGTCTCCTTTCTCAGTCCCATGTCAAACTTCCTCATCTCCTCTTCTGAGCTCCCAGAAACAGAGTGCAGGAAGCAGATGGAGTTGAGACTAAAGCAAAAAAAACAACAACAACAAAAAACAACCAACCCTCTATATATTTTGGCAATGCCTTGTTTGTATTCAGTCTTAGATTAAATGGCTGGATTTTCATGGGGCCATTGCACATGGCAGTGTTCTGTGATTTTTGAGGATTGTTCAGCAGGCTGAATTCCCACATAAACAGTATTGTCCAGAAGACAGACTTTGTGGAAAAATACCTCATTATATTTCATGTTAGAAAACAAAAGAATTGACAGTTCTTAAGCATGGATATACAGAGATAACAGAAATAAATATTTGCGAAATGACACATGAAAAAGAATCCAGAACTGCTACATCAGTTGTTCTGCTGTTATTAACTGTTTCTGTTAACCAGCGGAACAATTTAGGTAGTAGGAACTTATTGTTATATATACAGTCAGAAGCAAATACGTAACAAGCTAAATGTTGCACAGTCTAGTGTATGTTCTTTGTGTTCTTGTTCTACTCCTCACACTGTATCTTAGTCCTAATCCTTTATCTTTTTTCCTGTTCTGTATTGCTTACCTGTCTATATATGCATACATATGCATATACACAGGTGTGTTTACTTGTATTGCATATTACGTATAAGCACATACATTTTATATATTATGCATATACGTTGTATATTATGTGTGTTCATTGCATGGGGTTGTGTAGGTTTTGTGAGGTGTGTGTGCTATATAACAATATTTTATCTGATTATACATATTATAACGTTAATTTCTGGGGAGGGTAAAGTCTGAAGCTTGAGCTGAAATCTGAAACAAAACTAAATGGGGAAAAAGCCCAAACAACTAAGCATTTCACAATGACACTTCTCCCTCCCTCCTCCAGTTGTTTCACACATACTGAATACACTTCTATGCATACTGAATAAAGCAAAGAAAATGAATGGTTATTGTCATCACAGAATCATAACCTATGAGTCATAAGTTATGATTCTATGATGGGTTATATTCCATGATAGAATCATAGTTGGAAAAGACCTACAAGGATCATCAAGTCCAACTCCAGGCTCCACTGAATCTCTGGAAGCTTTTTCCAAGTTCTTGAATTCAGGCAGGTTTTTACCACCCGCTCAGTGAAGAACCAGAGGGGAGGAAGAATTTCTTCCATCTCCTTTTATTCTGTAATTAGTGATCATAATGCTTAATGTGATAAAAGGGTGTTTACATGTTTTTTTCCTTTTGAGTCAGAGGAAATGTAAACAGCCTCTTGGAGAATTATGTGCCATACATACAAAGTTAATGTGGACATTGTGATCTTTTCCATAAATAGTGTTTAAGAATACATTTTTTTTTTCCCCTGATTTTATTTATTTATTTATTTTTTTCAAGATGGCTGGCTTCAGTAGGCAACGTATGTGAAGGTGACAAAAAGCTTTGTGGTTGAGCCAGAGTTTGAACTAAGCTCTTTTATTAAATAAGCTGTCAAGCTATGAGATTGTCCTTTTATATGCCACTGTTTGCATCGTCCTTCCTAAACACTGTGAGTACATTGTTTTTATCCATTCCCTTCAAAGGTTTTGATGGCTACTTGCAAGTAGCAAATATACAAGAAGTTTGTGAAAGCTGTCACCTGAGCTAACATAACATTTTTATGTCTTACTGCACTGAGTACTACAGATGATGGGATATGCTAAGAGGTTCAGGACCATCCTATACTGAAAACTGCCTGATTTGACAGGTTCTTCTGGCTCAATTTTGCATGTGAATTGGTACTGAGGAAAGGTACTAGAAAATAGAGTGGTCATTCCCTTGCTGACATGCTTTCTGGTGTTTGTACCACATGTTTTTGATGTTGTGTGTGGCCTGTTGCAGGGCTGAGAAGAATCAAGATTTGATGGGGAAAACAAGGCTGTGGACCCCGTGTATTTTTGCTCTGCAATTTCTTCAGATGCAATCTGCTGAGAAACCTAATATTGAAATAGAATTGAATAGATAAAGTAAAGCAGTTCTAATTTGAAATGCTATGTAGCAAAGAGCGAAGATATGCATAAAAATAGAATGTAGTATCCAGTGCTATGCTTAGCAGTGTTTATAACTCTGAATCCCCACAAATCTGAGGATTAAAACTCTTTTTGCATTTGGCATTGTGCAGTCAGTCTCGTGAGTCTTTTGTATTTGGGGAATGGAAGAATGTAAATTGAGGCATGAAGATGCAGATGAGAGCGTTGTCTTTATTTTTATTTTTTTTTAAATGACAACTGATCTTCTCCTCCAGTTCCATTTTAGACTGTAGATTCCACAAGATACACTTGTTTAATGGCTCAAGAACCACTTCTGTACAGATAGTGATGGTATGTTGCCAGCTTCCTGCAGTAGTCTCCCTGTACTTCAAGGGTAGTATTGGTTTTAAGTCATGTAAGATGCTTCCTCATTACTTCTTTCTCTCTTTTTTTCTCCCTCTTTTGTAACACAGAAATCAAAAATCTTGTATGATTGTTCACTTTGTTTTTTCTTCTTTCAATTGGTTGCATGTCTTTTTTAATTATACTTTTTATAACATTTGGGCAGACTGCACATCTTGTAGAAAACTATAAGTGTAACCTCAGTGAAACAGTAAATTTGAGAAGAGGAAGAAGTGCTCCTTTATGTCAACCTCAAGGTAGTTTTCTTCCTTTCTTTCGTGTTGTTTTGAGATGAGTATAAGAAATGTCTATTTATTACAAGTTGCTGTCTGCTCACTTGCATGTTCCTTGAGTCTTCCTCTGAAGCAACTGTTGCCTAAGAGAATTTTTTCCTTATGTCTAGTCTAAACCTCTTCTGGCACAACTTGTGGCCATTTCCTCAGATCCTGATTGTTGCCTGGGAGAAATGAGATCTTTGAGATCCATTTAAGTCCAAGCCACTGTATGATTCTGTGATTCAATAACAGTCTCTGTTATTGTATGGAAAAATCTCTGTGCATTGAGAAGTAAAATTTATAGGCAGAAGCTTCAATTATGCTTTCTCTGCCAGCCCCTGGCTGACACAGCTGTGATACTGGGAGCTGGGAGAGACAGGTCAGCTTTGATGAAGTGCTGCGTTCAAGTATTTTGACACAGCTAGATGGTGCCCACGTTATTCCATCTTCCTTCTGTTCTCAAGATGGTAGGAGTTAAAATTATGCCTAATTTGTGAAATCTTCTTAAGGCTAATTATAAACCAAGTGAAAAGTAGGCTGATGAGGACCCCACCAGATGGAATCAGCCTTTACGTTTCTTCTTGGCAGTTGTGGGTGTAGTTAAAAGAGATATCCTCCCCCAGTTTGTCTATCAGATCTTAACTCTTGTTGTAACAATTCTTAAAAAAGAGAAAAGAGGAAAGAATAAAAACTCTACACAGAAGGAAACCAAATAACTACTAAAATCCTTCCAACTCCAGAGATAGAAAATGCATTTTAACTTCAAGGATAATATATATAAGGTGCCCAACCTTAGGTGATTCTTACTAAAAATATGGGGAGTTTGTTTTATAGCAAAACTGTAGTTTCTGTTTTTGTCTAATGTTATATATAGCATGTGGTTCTTTACCAGCCTACTAAGACAACTCAGCAATTGGCCTAATAGGTCATGAAAATACTTAGTGAATGAGCCCTTCCCATCCTTTCCTAGCTTATGTCAGGAGCAGCAGGGAGCTGGCCTGTATCACTCCCAGTTGTGCCAGACTGCAGGTGAATAGACAGCTTTACTCTAACTGAGGATTTTATTTGCCTGTTTAATGTTTTGAGATGCTGTAAAGGGAGCAAAGAATGGCTTAATCAGAGTGAAGAGGTAGATGGGGTGTTTTCCTTTACTTGGTGGATTTCTGCTTCATAGATGAGGAAGTTTGCTTTGGTGGAGACTTTGGGGCATGCAGCTAAAGATTGGTTTCGTCTTTTTTACTTTCCTCCCCATGTTCCTTCTTCTCCTTGTTTAATTCCCTTGGAATGTTCTCCATGTTTGTTTGTTTGATTGTTTGATTTCCCCCACAAATTCCTTTCTTTCTATGAAGGAGGAAGTTTAGTTCTGAGTTAGATCAACATAGAAGATTACTGGTATTACAAAAACTATCTGGAGCAGGTTGAAATACAAGAGAGATTGATAAGTTAAATGACATTCAAAGACAGTTTTTTATCTTTGGAAACTATATTTCAATGGGTTTTTTCCCTATTTCTTCCTGGGACAAATGCAAAATAGGACCAAGTGTGCCTTTATGACAGCAGAGCAACTTCTTTAATCTCAAAACTGACTATTCTGCTGCTAAATTAAGAGTTACAGTTTGTCTTACTTCTGGAGAAGTGTCTAATAAAAACACCTGTGAAGAAATGTTGTTTGATACTGAAAAGATTTACATACCAAAAGAGCTGAAACTATTCTTGTTAGAGGAGGTTCAGTGTACCCTTCTCTTCATAGTTTATTCAGGTTCTTACCTTTGAAGATGTCTAACATCTAACATTAGCATATTCCCTTCTCACCTCTTCCTCTACTGTTGTTCAATCGTAATACTTTCGCTACTTTTCTGGTTTTGTGATCTGCTAGAAAAATATAAATATTTCTTTTCAGGGCGATAAAGACGATATTAGTAAATAGATACAGGAAGGTCTGTCTGTTTCCTAAAGGTTTTGTTTTTATCCATGGAGAGATATTTTTTAAATCTTTTGATCAATATCTTCTCTTCACCTGGCATTGTGCAGAATGCTTCTTAACCTATGACTGTTCTGTAGATAATTTCCAGAGGATAGGATGACAAGGAGAGCACAAAGGGATAGCTGTTTGGTTATCTGCATTGCATGTAGCTTGTCAGTTTCACCCTGGCAGGAGCATTTCTGTGTTGGTGCTTTCAAATCGGTGTGTCCAGAGTCCCAGCAAAGTATATTTGGATACACACTTTATCGAGGCTATAGAGTAAAATAGGATTATCACATCTCCCCTTGCTTACAAGAGAAAAAACTATAAATATTTTCAATGCCTAATCTGTTGGAATTTGATTGTAGGACCCTAATTAATGTGCTGAGAAAAAAAGACCAGTGGTGCAATGTATTTCCAAGGTGAAGGTGCAGCCACCTCTTGGAAAGTGTGAAACAAAGGGACAGTGTCTATTTAACAACAAATAAAAACAAGAAACACAACCACCACCAGAAAAATATTAATGAAGCAATTTTCACTTTATCTGATTTGTGTTTTAATAGCTGAGCACTTACAGCAGTGGAAGACTGGAAAGAAACAGCGAGAAGAGCCATAGGAGGGTATTACTAGCTAATCACCATACCATATAAAATATGTGTTCTTTCTGCACAGGGTTTCACAAGCTCTTTATGGCATACAAAGAAGTTATAGGTGAAAGCCACAGCCAGGAAGGGAGCAAAATACAGACTTGTTGATAGCAGTCTGTGTTTTCCCCTCCAGCAGGTGTCACAGGTTTACAGGTGGATATAAATAAAGAGATGCCCTGATGACCAGTTTTGTTCATCAGAATGGAAGTCATTTGCACTCAGGTGCACAAAAGAAAGCAGGTGTGTAAACTCTATAGTAGAACATGAACATTTTGATTGAAAACATAGGAGCTCACTTTTGCTTTTATTTTTTTTATTGTAAAAGGAGATGCTACTAAAATATTGTCTCCTATAACTTCAGCAAGTACTTCCTTTGTGAAAATCTTGATGATAAAGTATTTAGAAACAAGTGGTGAAAAGGCTTCCACCAGAAATCTGTCTCTGTGCAAAAGTGTCAGTGCCTCAACTACTAGAAAATCATAAATCAAAACCAAATTGTAAACTGTGATGGCATTCCAGCTTGGGTTTGTTGGCTGTGTACTATTCCACTGTGTGTCTTTTGAACAAGTGTTTTCTGAGAGTTCGCAGATGTGTCAGATTAAAGAGTCAATGGAGTTTGGCTTTTTGTACCCACCTGGTAAGAAGGAAATAGAGGAAGGAAAAAATAGAACTCTTTTCTGAAGAGAACATACCATGTAATCATCACAATATTTGCCATTTAAAAACATCTGTTGAATAAACAGTTCATTTAAGTAGTGTCTTTGTTTGCTCTATCTTGTAGGGCTCACTTGAGAGAGGGTCTAGATATTGAAGGGACTGATAATCTCCTAGGTTCTTCATTGCTACTCTTCTAGCAGATGCCTAGCTTGATTGCTTCTCCATTATTATTATTATTTTTTGCTTCAAACTTGCAGAAAGGTGTTGCTTTGAGAGACTTTATTGCACAGTTGAATGTCAGTTGAAATTTAAGTTCTCTGAAGGGCAGGGTATCTATAATGGTGAGATGTGTGTGACTGAATGCTGCCCTTTAGCTTTCATACATTTCTGTGCAAGCAAAACAAAGACAGAAGTGTATTCCCTATGATTAGGGACATGTGGTTTTTGCTCTTGAAGACATGCTGTTCTGGCTCTTGAACCAAGTTGGACGGCTCTTAGTACTGAAAACAGCAATGGGCTTGTTTTATTCTTTACTTACTAGGCACATTATTAAGTAGTCCTTTGCCAGCTGTGTTCAGGAGAGTGGCTGTTGTAAAACACAGATGAAGCTGGGAAACTGCAGAAAATACAGGTCTATTGGGTGTGACTTAAACTTTGATTCCAGTTGTCCTACCCAAACATAGTGAATGGAATGCATCCTGCCTGCAAAGAGAAGAAAGAAGACCAGGGCATTTTACCCTTGGCTTATGGGAAATGAGGCAGCAGTTTTTTCCTAACTGAGAACTGTTTCTTGACATCTCTAGACTGGATTTTCTTTGTATACTGTCTTTGGAATTGGTGGCATTTTTTCCCTTGTTCTTGATATTCCTTTGGTCTTGAAAGGCAGTGGAAGTCCTAGCCCAGGTACAAGGCAGGTGCCTTGCCCCCTGACTCTTAAAGTGTCTTTCCATTGATCAAGATGAAGTCTTCTCATTGAACAGAGTCCATACCTGGTGCATGAGTGTTTGTGTGGTGATCTTGTCTTGTTGGACAGCATCTTTTGCGCCTTCAATTGTCCCCTGCAAGTCTTTTCATTTGCAGGCTCATGCAGAGGAACTTGATTTGCTGATGCTGTGTCTGTTCAAGGGCAAAAAAAAAAAAAGCCTTTGAAAACTAGAGCTGTCAGTCTGACTGTTTTAACAACTTCCTTTTATTTTGAATAACTTCAAAATGTTTTTTTCAAAGTTTTATACCAGAGATGTGTGGTTGTGATTTTCTTCCGGAATCAAAGAAAAGAGAGGGAGTAGAAGATACTCCTCAGAAAGAAATCTTATCATCAAATGTAAGTCACAAAAGAAAAATAGAAAGAATTAGCCCCACAAATGAGTCCATATCAGCTTTCCCTACTGTGATAGTTTTTCATCCTACTCCTTTGGTACTGTCTTTTATAAGCTTGGGATAAAATACTTGCCAGTATGACTGCGGTGTCAGCACCGTGTAGAAGGAGTGCTTTATACCTGCCAAAACCACTGCTATTAAAGTCACTTACGTTGGATTGCTAAACAAAAGCAGTTATGCCATCAAAAACTCAGATTGCTATAACTGCGTGTAAACACGATGTAGGAATATTGCCAGAAGTCATGTCTCTAACCAACACTGTTACATCGACAGGAGTTTTCTAAAGCTGTTCTGAACCAACGAGATTACCCTGCATGCGTGGGTGGATCTCCCTGTGTATCTGTCTGTCTCACTGTATGCATATAAGCTGTTTTTTGTCAGACCAACCAGATTCCTGTGTTTCTGCTTTCCTACTTTGAAAACTGAAGCATGTGGTTGGCTTAGAGTGATGTGAACCTCTGCGGAACAGGTAGTAAGCTTCTTTGTTCCTAAGAACTCCGCACCTGTTGAAATATGTGGTCCTTTTGTGTGGTCCTTATTCCCTCTAAAGCAGAAAGGATACCATCTCTGCAAGCCTCCGGTTGTTCCTCTGAAGGAATCAAGTAATTGGCAAGTTTTCCAATTGTTGGAACCAGGTTCCTCCTGAATTTGTTGAAAACCTACTTATTCCTGAAAACCCTGTGGTGCTAGTAGTCGATCCAGCAGCTGGTTGAAAGGTATTTGTTATCATCAGGTCATACGAGGTCTCTATTAACTAGTAAAAAACATTTTTAATGTTTGGTCTCTGTTTCATTTTCTGATTTGTAGTCTGTGGTGCTTTGTATTTTCTTACAAGGCATGACAGTCACTCGTGAATGACTTTTATATGTTCTTGTGGCAGAAACCATGCGGCACCTCATTTTGTAAGCTTAAAAGTGTTTTCAGCAAGAGTCCTTACATTTCTTTGTGCCACAGCTGTGAACATTGTGAATTTAGGAACATTTTTGTCAAAGGCCAGGGCACACGCCAGCTCCACAGAGGCTGGGTTTAAAAGTACAGCATTTGTTACCTCATGCCCTGAAAAGAGTACTATGGCTTTGCATCCTTGTGGGATTTTGTATTAGTTGATTTTTATCAGATTTCCCAAATACCTGCATTTTCTACTACATAGTATGTTAGCTTTAGAGTTTGAAAATGATTTTGCTTTGTTCTGCCTGATTATTGATGGAAGATCCATGATTCAGAGAATGAAAGGAACAGCAAAACTGATGAACAGAAAAAACGTGAACAGTAAATCAGCTTGAACTGTTTTAATCAATTGATGATGAAATTCTGTGAATGACTTTTTTCATAATTTGATCAGTTTCATATATAGCTCAATAGCATTCATCATAGAAAATCTCTTCTGCTCCCTCTTGTTGGCTGCTAAATAAGTTTCTAGAGAGTCGTTAAGACAGATCTATACAGCACTGGGAGTCTGTCCAGATTCTGTTGTCCCGGGTAGTCCATTTTGTAGTCCAAGGGATGTGCACGTTTCTGAAGTTTGAAAGAATTTGATCCTATGCTTTTCTCTTTGGCACCTCTACAAGATCAAATTAACGTATTTGCTTCTGCTTGTCATTTTCCCACAGTTAAGTTCATGAACAAGTCCATTGGTTGAGTTCATATTTTAAGAGTAATTTTACAAATGTAAGCCTTGTTGGTGACTGGCAAATGGAGTAAGTGGAATTCCATGAGCTTGTTGTACGTTATGTATAAATCTTATGAATTATGTATTGATTTTTCTGATTCTGTTTTCTGATCCTAAAGCCAAGTTTGCTGATTCATATTTTTGCAGCAGAGCTGGCTCTGGGGGCCAATTGTAAAGTTATAATTTGACCTATTCAGTTTCTGTAACAATGTGAAGGCTCATCTTTCATTTCTGACTTCACCTAATATTCATTTCACTTCCCTCACTTCTTATTTTTTAAGTGGAGAGCTCCATTTTAACCACGTATTACAAGGGAAGGAAAACTGTCTCTAGGAAAGTCTATTTATAAAAGGTAGAGACCTAAACTAAGTCTTCACATCTTTTTCTTTCACTGTCATCTGAAAGAAGGAAGAATTACCTGAAAAACAGCATTTGATTTCTAAATGCACAATATAGAAATATATTGAGGCATGATTAAAATACTCTCAGAGAAACACTGTTTGACAAACATAAATTAACCACAGCCTTTTTGAAATATGCATTGCAAGTGTTTTGAGAAAACGAGTTTTATACTTCTGGGCTGGCATCTGACTAAACTGCAAGGGTTACGTATTTCAGGGGAATGAATATATGAAAAGAATTCCTAGAGTTTTAGAATATCCCAAGTTAGAACTGAACCATCAGGATCACGAAGTCCAACTCCTGGCTCCATGCAGGACCACCCAAAGATCTTAGGTTTTCACTCCTGAAGATTTATTTGACCATAACAAAGACAAAAGAGTAAAAAGCTATCGATATGCATAGGGTCTTAGGTATTCATAACCAGGTACTTTTAGGATCATTTGGAAAGAAGAAAAAGTGTTATTTTGCATCTTGTGTGAAATATTACAAGTGCTTTATCTGTTCTACATATCAAATCATTTGCAGTCTGTATCAAATAGTAGCTATGAGCAAGGTTACAGATCCAATATGTGGTTTAATTTCTTGCTTCTACTGACATAAAATTATTTGATGCTTTAGGATGGATTTTTAGAAGATGTATATGTGGCATACTGGCTGCACACAGTATCAGGGGTGTAGTGCATTCACTAACAAGGTGGCATCATACTTTATGCAAAGGCAAAATAGAAGTCATAGTTTTGGTTGTTAATTATTTTCTTTAGCAAGTATGTGTTCCTTTGTCAAAGGGAAACGCTTTGACCTTAAAAGTCCACAAAAGTAAAACTAAAGTGGTTTGTTCATGTCACCGGAATTCCAAGATAAATGTTGTAACAGGGATCAGACATAATATATTATATGTCTACAGACAGTGCACATTTTTCTCCTCCTGTACTTTGGGGCTGAGACTTCTCTATATGACAGTTATGGAAAATCTGAAGTGTCTGGAATCTGCAAAAATAGAAAGTTCTGAATGCATTTAATAAAAGTTTAATTTGTGAGTTATATCAGCTTAGGAATAACTACTGATGAGTGAAACCCAAAGGTGCATCTGTTCAGACAAAGTTCTATATTTAAAATATTTGAGGATTTCAGTCTTGTAGTGTAGGCTTGCATGCTGTCCTCCTTCCTGCTCCCATGTTTTTTTGTGCCTAAATTAACTTGCTTGTTTATGGCAAGTCTTAACACATCTTTCTTTCTAATGTTTCAAATGGCTTATCTCTTGTACCAATACATTCTAGCATATTGGTGTAATGTGTTTGGTTAGCCTTTTATTTTCTTTCCTCTTGTGGACTCTGGCAAGGGTCTTTTGTACAGATCTTATCCCTTTCTCAGACTCCATTGCAGTATTTCTGAGGTGGCTCACTAGGCTTTCATTTTGTGTAGAGGATTTTATCATAGAAGTTTTGCAGATCTGCCAGGACTCAGCATGAAATTCCTGCAGGCTTTGGCTTGTCTTTCTGTCACAAGAAGGAAATCGTATCAATTGCTGTAATTCACGAGTCTTGGTGTGGGGCTCTTACAGGTTTGCAAAGCTTAATAGAAAAAACATGGATATAAGCAAGCACTCCGGGCTTTGCATGGTTCACCCATTTCTCGAAGGGTTCACACATCAGCAAGCATTGCGTATAGACAGACAGAACCAAACCTTAGTGAGCAGAGAGCAGCATGCAAGAACTGGAGAGAGTAAAACGAGGCAGTGCCGTAATATTAATGTTCTGAAGATGAGGAGTAAACTGATGGGTGGCACATGTAAAAAACAAAACAAAAAGCAAAAAAACAACCAACAGTTTATATACATATATATATATATATATATACATCATATATATATATAATAATTTTGTAATGTATATATGATTTTGTAATGTATCCATTGCATTTAAGCAAACTTTTAAAACAAGCTTTACTTTTTTTTTTCCCCCTGGATAATGCAGTGCTCTTATGTCTTTTTCATGTTACTAACCTTTAGAGATGTTCTTCAAGGGATAGGATTATGAATAGATTGCTTGTAGGTAAAAACTAAAGATATTATTGTTTCCTTTCCATGGGAAAGAGTCCGTTGTCATTTCTTCAAGTTGTGATTAGAGAGACATAGAAAGAGCTATTGTTCAATAAATGAGCATTAGCTCCTGTGATAGTATCAGATCACCTTTTAAAAGATGCAGTTTTTCATCGTGTTGGGCCTGATTTTGTTGTTTCAGGAGTAACCTACAGGAGTTGGTCCATTTGCATGAGTAAGAAGGTAGAGCCAGTGAGAGAAGAGCTGTTTGCTGATGTGATGAAGTAATGCCTGTGGGCTCTGGTGCTACTTATTTCTTGTCAGATTTCATTAAAATCAATCAAGATAAATATTGGGATAGTGGAGCTCTATCTTACAAAATCATGTCTGTCTGAGATCATGATCAACTATATACATGTGTGTAAGCAGCAGTATCTCCTACAACTCTTCAGTCATCTCTGCTACTCTCTTTAAGAAAAATATTAGTTCTTTGATTCCTTTAGTCTGTTGAGGTTGCTCTGTTCCAGGAAAAATAATTCCACACCGGTGCATGTATGACCTGACATAACTCCCAAAATGTAAAAGATGGTATGCTAATGAGGAAGGCTGTGTTAATTGGATGAAATTAAAAATCAAGGCAGAAAGTAGGAAGTCAAGTTTTGCAATGTGACGAGACACAGGAAGGGCAACTGTGCTGGCAGACATGTAAGAAGATGTGAATTCAGATGCTGGTGGAGCCAACGTGGTGGGAGGTGGTGAAATCTGCGGGGAGCCCTCGCAGCAGGAGGCTGATGAAGTGTTGGAATGACTATATCTGAGATGATGGCAGAAGCATGGGTATCAGTGCTGCTGTGGCAGACAGATTGCTTGCATAGTGATTCAGATCTAGATGAGGTAAGGAGGAGGTGAATAATAAGGAAGGGGAAGTGATTAGCCCTGGGCAGTATATTTTTCTGTTTTCTTCCCTAGCACAGGTGCCAGCAGTAGGTGTCTTTGAAACATGAAGGTTACTGATGTCAGAAATATCAGGAGCTTTGCCTCCCTCATGCAACTACAAACCCGTTGTTGTATAGTCATGGGCATGGACTTAGAAATCTTCTTACATTTGTGGCTGAAGGACTGTTTTCTGACTCTAAAGTTTGTTTTATGATTAGGATAGGGAACAATATTATAGTATCCTTAGAGTTGGAAGGGACTTTTGAGGCCCATCTAGTCCAGCTCCTCTGCAATGAACAAGGACATCCACAGCTCAATCAGGTTGCCCAGGGCCTGATGCCACCTCACCTTGAAAATCTCCAGGGATAGGACATAAACCACATCACTAGGCAATCTATTCCAATGCCTCACCAACCTCACTGTAAAGTATTTTTTCCCTTATCTTACCTAAATCTCCCCTCTTTTAGTGTGAAACCATTTCCCCTTTTTCTGTGACCGCAGACCCTGCTGAAGAGTCTGTCATCTTACAGCTCCCCTTTAGATATTAGAAGGCCACTAACAGGTCTCTCCAGAGCTTTCCCTTTTCCATCCTGAACATCTCCAGCTCTTTCAGTATGTCCTCACAAGAGAGGTGTGGATCATTTTATGGATCATTTCTGTGGCCCTTCTCTAGACACACTCCAACAGGTCCATGTCTCTCCTATACTGATGTGTCCACATATGGACTCAGTAGTCCAACTGAGGTCTCACCAGCCCAAAGCAGAGGGGCAGGATCACCTCTCTCATCCTGCTGGCAGCACTTCCTTTGATGCAGCTTAGGATACAGCTGGCTTCTGGGGCTGTGAGGGTATATTGCTGGCTCACATCCAGCTTGCCATCAGTATGCTCAGGTCTTTTTTTTGGCAGGGCTTTGCTCAGTCTTTTTATCACCTAGCTTGTATTGGCAGTGGGAGTTATATCTGAACATGCAGTTTAGAACAGGCTCTATCTCCTTTTTTTTGTTTCCAAAGCTCTCCTCCTAGTCCCACTTGTCTGTCTTAGAACTGTATGTCAGCCAGACTGGGAAAGAAGAAATTTGAGAGCGTGAAAAAAGAGCAAATGGAATAAAAGCGAGGGGGAGAAAGACAGAAGGCAAGTTCATGAGGAAATAGAAAGCTGGGGAATTGAATGAAAAAGCTAGAGTAATTCTTGATGTGTCCTGTCAAGGGAAAAATAGCTGATTATAATTCAAACTTTTCTATCTTCTTATTGTTTCAAGTGATAGAGTCAGGGCTGGATGACACAAAAGAATTAAAGCTGTTTGTGTAAAAAGTGCATCTTGATTTAAAAAGAAGAAACAAGGAAGCTGGCAAGGTAGGGGCACACATTTGAGGTATATTTGAACTTTTCTAACGTTTTTGGAATATTACTTGATTTATTTTTTTCCCATCTGTGATTGATTGATGAGAAAAGCTTTAGAGCTGAAGAATTATTTTTGTAGAATGGCTTCTAAAGGTCTAATCAAAACAGCAACTCTGTAACTAACTCAGGTTGTTGAAACTTCCTACTCTTGATGTGCTGAAAATGTACACCTTGACAATTATATATAGATATATTTTGTTTTGACATCACTGTTTCCTTGCCATCTTAGAATTATGGACTTTCTGAAAATGATGGTCGAGGAGATGTGGGCAGTTTGCACCACGTTACTGACATGTTGAAAGAAACCCCAGGGTAAAACCAAATCAAAGCATAGTGTTCCTACGTTTCTCTTTACATTAGCCTGTGATTTTGATGGGAAGCCTTAGGCTCTTTTAATTCCATCCACGTTTCTGGATCTGTTTCTGATGGTCTGAAGGGAACTCACACAACTGTTTAAAGTCCAAACTATGCTTCCAGTTACACCTAGAGATTATTTTTCTGTGCATTGTGTGTCTGGGATTAACAGACTCTCCAAGCATTTTCATCCCAAATCCTCTCTGTTCCAAGGATGGATGTGTTGAATATGAGCTTGCCTGCAGGGCTTCCCCTTTTTTATACATGTAGCATGGACTGTGCCCTGATGGGCCTGGATGCCTTGTTTGAAAGCTTTTCTTTAAGGCCTGATTAGACCTCTTGCTAAATGTAGCGATCTTTACTGCTTTGATTAATCACAAGGGAAACTCTTGGGCAAGAAAGAAATTGATAAGGCTGGATGTTTATGGCATTTTGAAGCCTATATACTTCCAGTTATTTTTTTTCTACAGATAATGCCCCTAGAAAACCTTAAGGGTATTTTCACATGTGCAGGTACATGCACTGACAAATGTGTTTGAAAACTACAAGATCATTATATAAAGTAATAAAGTAAATTGTGAAGTATTGTGAAATACTTTAAACTACTGTAAAGCTGTTTTAAGCCACTGCTGACAGTAAAGAAAGCTACTGTACTGGAGGAAAGAATGCTTATATTTGGGAGCACGTGATTAAATGTTGATATGCAGATTTACAGATGTATTTCTGCCTTACGGTATGCATGAGTGTGTCATTCAAAGTCCAGGAAGAAAACTCCATAACTTCAATGTGGTTTTATAAAACGACATTCCTTTATTTCCCAAGTCACGTACCAGGCAAGTTGGCAAAAGCAAGCACTGTCTCTCCGAGTTCAGGTTCTACATTTAAACAGTCAAGACTTATGCAGTACATTGGCATACCTATTCATTATTTTTTTGAAGAACTCAATGTTTGCTAATATTCTACTGAACATGTGCAGTGGTGGCCTCCAGTGGTCTTTAACCATTTGCTTTCTGCACATTTTTCCATCATCGGCTTCATTTTGGCTGACCTTAAGTCTTTTTTTGACAGTTTGGCAAACTTTCATTGCTTGTTAGGCTGTAATGAGCAACTTTCTATCTTAGTGCAATTTAATCCAGAACAAAACATGAAAAATCTGATGAAGATGTCCTTGCACCTGGTGAATGTGAAGTTAGAAGTAGTCTATTATGACTCCAGTGCTTCTTGTGAAGCAGAATCATTCAGACTGTTGGTTTCAAACATTGGTTGTTCACACACCAATCGAAATTGAAATGGAAAGGTATAGGACTAGCAATCATTGATTTCTTTTGCTAAACTAATATATTCATCTTTAAACTAATAAACCAATGTGCTAATCCCTATTGCTCAACAAAATAGCCTATATCAAGTACTGTCTATGTCTCTGAGCTGAATCACCCCGCTTAAGCTATGTTTTGCAAGTTAAGGATATGTACTTTTCCTTCCTGTTTACAGCAAAGCGTAGAGTAAGCTGTTCTCCTCTAACATCATTGCCCCACACAAACTGAGTGTTTCATAAGATGCACAGCACAAAAACTAAAGTTACTGGGCTTGGCAAATCTTTAAAAATCAATTCTGATAATGCATATTTTACAAGGGAAAACTGCTAAGAACTTGAGGAACTGAGCTTTTCTCAGGAGCAGTCGCAGCTGTTGAAATGCTGAAGTTCACATCTAAGAGACTTTTAAATGGGGACGAACTGTGTATTTCCAGCATCCATTAGGACTGGATGTTATGAAGCCTGTTCCGTGTCTCCTCTTTGTGTGGAGCACTGTTGACTGTGAAATAGCAACAGATTCATTCACAGGTAGAGAGCAGTCTATGCCTGGATGCTTTACTGACAAAGATTTATGTTTTTTCAGTGTATAGTTTTCAAGCATATGCTTTCTCCTTTTAATTCTGTGTGGGGTACTTTTTTAGCAACTAGAGATGACTGCTGAAAATGAAGAGCAAGTTTGTGAACAGAAGTCCTTTAGTCAACCCACTGTATTACCTTCCACTCTTTCAGAAGTGACACCTTGCTTATCTTTGGTGTCTGAAGAGGTACAGAAGCAGGGTTAGAGTTAGGGATTCATGTGATTGCTTGCCCTCGGACCAGTGGTCCCAAAATGCTGTGTAAGACTTTATAACAGTACGCTTCCTATGAATAACAAATGGACCTGCCTTTATGAAAAATATCTCAATTCAAAAAACAATTTAAAAAAAAATATGACAGAATAACCCTTATTCACTGCAGTCTGCCAACTAAGAAAGCAAGGAGACAGGAACACAACATAAAGTTCCATTTGCTGACATCTAAATCAAAAAATGTCATCCCACTGGGCACACAAATACACAGTTTGAAGGAAAATATACAGGTGGGTACTGTACACAGTATCCTGTTCCTTCCCACAAGGAGAGCTGAATGTATTTAAGAGCCTTTTCTTTGTGAGTTAGAAATGTGTTGTGGGCAGAAATGGTGAAATGATGCAAAGCACGGTTTATAATCTCCATCTCCATTTCAAATAGTGGTTAGTTCCTGTGGCTGCGTTGGCTTATTTAGGCAACATTTCTGCTCCTTCATTGCACGGATGGGTGTACAGATCCTTTCTGAGCAAATACTGATTGTTTTGCATTAGCAAAATGCTGTTGTTTCTGAAAATGGGAAGAAAGAAAAAAATACCCTAAACTCCCATGAGGCCCTGCCAGATACTTGTGATAAATTGTGTGGGTTTAAATCTTTTATTGAGGGCTCCCTGAGGAAGCCTTGTTAAAAGTAATCTTTGGAGAATTAAGCATGAGAATAAGTCATCGCTGGAGGAGTAGCACAGAAACCTCTAAATCTGAAGTCATGAGTGTCTGGGTCAGACAGCCTGGGTTAGAGGATCAGTGCAGAAGTTTAGTGATGACAGTAAATTGTATATGAGATGAGCTGAACTCCATAGGGATGCGCATGCAGGCCGTATGTATTCTGTAGTCTGGCACACATGTTGAGTGTCTATACCAAGATGATTGACATTTTACACGCAGTATTTCTGATAGGGCTATCTGTAAACAGAAAGCTTGCTTTCTGTAAGCGTTCGTACTCCCTGTAAAGCTGTAAGCTGTATAAGATTGAAGAAGAAAGCACTGGCGTCAGTTTGTTGGTTTTTTTTGTTGTTGTTGTTATAATTCAGACCCAGAAGAGGGGGATCAGAGAGGCAAACGAATGAAAATAAGCATGAAATTCTATAAGTGCTCCTTATACTGTAGTTAGTACACGTGTCCAAGGAACTAAGGGGTATATGTAATTTTTAACTCTTTCTCCTGTCCTCTGATGCTTCCTCCCAACCGCCATCGCTTTTCCAAGGACAGCCCATAGGAGCAGTGGAAAAATAAGAGGACATCTTGTGTTCTGATGAAAGGGTTTGGTTTTTCTGTTTTTCATTTTCTAGATGTTTATTTTTCGATGATCACTGACATTCTGTAGTCTTCAGTTGATGCTGAAAACGTGAAACACTGCAGAAACCAACTTTAAAGTAAAACTAATTTTTTTATGAAAGCATTTGCTCAGAAGAGAACAAACTTACTCAAAATAATGTGACACTTCCTATTTCTCCAGTCTTGCTATAACCTAAATTGAGAGTTTACCTTCTTAGTGACCTCTCACTTTTCAAGTGCTTATGGTCACAGTTATCTGCAACTATTCCCCATTACAAGTCAGGGCTGAAGTTGTTACGTTCTTAATAAAATATGCTTGAAAACTCCATGTGTTGCCTGACTGTTATGTCCAGAGAAGCATGACAGTTGTAATAATAGAAAGATTTACTTTGCATTTGTTACATTTTCTCTTTCAAATTCCAATTACAAAGAATGGGCACTGTTAAAGTGTAAACAAACATTAAGTTATCTGCAGTGTCTTGTCCAACTTCAGTGACAAATGACCTTAAAAAATGCAATTTCATAACCCTTGGAATTCTTACTCGGTGACAAAGAGTAAATACTGAGTAAGTGCCTGCTACGCATAAGGTTTGCCTTCTAAAAATCTTTCCTTTGCTTCCGCAAAATACTCAATCTTGTGTTTTTTAACAGAACTGTTGTGGCAACCACAGTGCAGAGAATGTGATTGAGAAACTTAAAGTGGGGCACATTGGCAGCGCCTCATAGACAAAATGTCTGCTGTCTGTTTCTTCCTCTATCTTACTTCCATGCAATTTGTTTGCAGGGCATTTCTTTGACTCTAAATTAATATTGGTTTGGATCCTTGAGTTTGACATAGCTTTTTTTTCTCCTGTTCTTTCTAAGCCTGAGGTAAATGCAACCTTATTTCTGCTACTGGCAGTACTTCTCAAATGAGCTCTTATGCACCTACTGGAAACTTAAATTCCTTTTCACAAGGTTTCTTGTAGTTTCTTACCTGATAGACCTATTGGGACAGAATTATTCTGAGCAAGAAATGGAGAAATACGGAATAACTGTGAAGCTTCCAACATCGTATTGCTGGCTATTGGCATTAGATAACATGTGAGAACTGATCGGTAATAACAAAGATAAAGAGCCAAACTTAGACACAGTGAGTATTATTAGGAACGCATCCAGGCAGTCTTGAAGCAGAAACTTACAGTGCAACATGGTGCTGCCGGGAGTAAAACTAAGAGCTGTGCAAGTAATGGGTCTCTGAGTCTAGTGGCCAACTTTAAACGCTGAATATGTGGCAGGGAGAATCTCGTGTTGATTAAGAGTGTAATGTTCTGAAGGCTTGCCAGTTGGGTCTTTTGTTTATACATTGGGTGGGTTTTTAGTTTTATGTGTGTTCTTTTTTTTTTTTTTTAGGGAAAGCAAAGATCTGAAGAATGTCTCTATGTTCAGTTATGAATGATACGGCTGCACAAAACACTCAGTACAGAACTAAAGTAATTATTCTTAAAGGGTATTTAAAAGATGAGGTCAGTTTCAAAATGGATGTGCTGTTCTATTTTTAAAATGCCCAGATGTTTCAATTTCTGTCTTTTCTTTCCTTCTTTGATGTACTTATATAGCCTGGCCGAGTTTGGGAATATTTGCCTTGGTGCATGTTTGATGTAAGAAAAATGAAAAAGAAAAAAAACACCTCTTTGTTTTTGTGCAGATTTATGAATGAGGAATTTGACATATTTCATACCCAATTTTATTCTGTGTACACAAACTTTTTTTTCTTTTCCAGAAAGTTCAGTAAGGCGTTGCAGTTAATTCATAAAACACTTCTGTCAAGAAATTTTTGGTCTAAGAAAAAAAAGTTATTCCACGCACATACAAATCATGTTGACACTGAAAGATTGCCTTGGATTTTCTATTTCAAACGCATTTTAGAATTCATCTCGGAGGTCTGCATTTTTCAGCCAACATGAAACAGGTTTACAGTGGTTGCTCCAATTTTGTATTTCTCTTCCTTTAAACATGTCTTCTTGGGCAAAATTATTGTATGTATGACTATATAACTATGTACGTTATACATAGTTATTATATGTATTTTATTATATACATATATGTGTGTGTGTATTTTTAAATATATGCATATATATAATATGTATAAATGTAGATGTACTGAGGGAGTAATACTGGGCTGGAGCATCTCTCCTATAAAGATAGGCTGAGGCAGCTGGGCTTGTTCAGCCTGGAGAAGGGAAAGCTGCAAGGAGACCTCATTGCAGCCTTCCAGAATTTAAAAAAAGGATTATAAAAGGGAGGGAAATCAACGTTTTCAAGGGTAGACAGTGATAGGGCAAGGGGAAGTCACTTTAAGCTCAAGGTGGAAAGCTTATATTAGATGTCGGGGGGAAGTTCTTTGCTGAGAGGTGAGGTGCTCGAACAGGCTGCCAAGAGAGGTAGTGGATGCCCCATCCCTGGAGGTGTTCACGGCCAGGTTGGATGGGGCCCTGGGCAACCTGGTCCAGAACCCGATCTGGAAGTTGGTGTTTCTGCCTGTGACTTGAGATCCTTGAGGTCCCTTCCAACCCAACCCATTTTATGATTCTATGACAGCCTGGAAATTTAAGACACAGCTCAGGCAGTCTTTCTTGTGCTATTTTGCATGTGTGGAAGAGATACGTGATTATATAACTAGTAAACTTCACCAGAAAAGTCTAATAACTAGTTATATTCTGTGTAGTTCTTAAAGGGCAAAAAGGCTTTTGCAGCCTGCTTAAGCTTCTCGCTTCTGTCCAAGCATCCCAGACTTTTTATTGCTCCTCTGGGATTTCTCATGCTTTCCTAGTAGAGAATGTATTGCCACTCTGTCAGAAGTATGAACTTGGGCTAATGATGTTCATATACTGTTATTTTTAATATGCTGAGAAAGGCAAATGAGGGAAGCAAAAAGTTTAACGGGTTCAGAGTTCTTGAACCATTTTTTCTTGCAACATTTAGGAGATCTCTGAGACTATTTTGAGGATGGGGAGGAAGAGCAGTATATGTTTGTAACAGGAAAGGCTAGCACGTATTAGGAAGCAAACAGCAGTATTATGACCATTTAACTACTGGGTTTCTTGTCTCTGTATGTGTGTCTTAAGCTGACTGCAAGTTAGAAGGTGTGCTGCAGCACCTTCTTCTGTGATGATTGTTTTCATTTTCACTTGCAGTCAGCCATCAGCAGATCACAAGTAGATCACTGTTGTCAGACAAAAGCTTTGACCTGGGACATTTAAGCTTCTACTCTTGATGTCTTCACATTGACAAAAGATGCTCTCCAGAAAGTGTCCTCCTTTGTGGATGTCTCACTTGTTCTAAAGATTTGTTCTAATTGACTGTACTTCTGCCTTTAGCACTGAAAAAGAAATCTGCCCTTTTTTGGGTTGGTTGCTTTTAGATGGATTTTCAACCTTTAAGAAACATTAGGACGGGGAAAATGTTACAGCTGCATTGTGTAGCCAGATTCAGGTCTTATATTCTATGAAGTTTGTGTGAGGGAAGCAGTGTAGAGATTTCACGCATGCATGAAATACAGAAGATGAAAATGTTTTCTTTCAACAATATAGGTGCATCATTGAAATGCTTCTCAAAATTGTTATTTTTCCTTTAACTATGAAGTGGAGGAGCTTACCTCCCAGGTACATTAAAGAGGGATCAAAACAGTAAGTACTGTAAAAATAAACAAATTAGAGGAGAAAGCACTTTTAAGTAGTCTGGAATTTCATGTCAAAATGGGTTTGATAGGGTGTTTAGCTAACTAAATTGCTTCTATGAGATGGAGTGAGGGTTTTTGGTCCATTTTTCGTTTTTAGCTGAAACTTGCACGTAATTTAGTTTCTTATGTAGCAACAAGGTTTGAATTTTCTTGTCAAAGACAACGTTCCTAAGCTTGAGTGGGGGGAAAAATTGTTAAAAAAATAAAATTAGTGTTGAGAAATCTTTTGCCAGTAGATCAGTTATGATGAAGTTTGTAGTGCATCGATGCTTTGCTAATCTTGACTATATAGAAGTCTTATAGAAATAGGACAACTATAGAAATAGGACATCAGAAAATCCTTATAAAACTACTGTTGTTTTTTTTTTTTTTGTTTGTTTGTTTGTTTTTCCTGTGTGGTTGAATTGGCATCTTAGTGTAAAATAATTTCACATCATATATAGAATATGTGTTAAATGATTGAACTTTAGGCTGATTTGAATTAGTATTATGTAGGAGTGGTTTTCTTTATGAAAGTGAAAGACCAATTCAGAGTTGGACTTCATATACTGATCAGTCTTGTCTCTGCTTGAACTGTGTATTTTGTAACAGTAAATTAATATATTAGGAGATACGTTAATTATCTCTAAAAAATGCATCTCACTTCTTTGATCCAATAAACATCACATATTTGCCTTTTGAGATGAGTTTCACACTGGTGCAAATGTATAGGAATTAGATATAAAGAGATCCAGAAGAAAGCCAGTCAGAGAAGTCCTCATCTGGCAAATATCTGTGTATTTTACGTACATGAATATTAACAATGAAGTCAACTGGATTATTTATATAACATTAAGCATATATGCTCAAAGCTAATTTGTATCATTTTCTTCACACTATGAGTATGAAAATGTGTAATAATAAACTGCTGTACTGAGTTTTGCAAAGATGCCTAGGTGATCTATAAGGCCTCTTCCAACTCAAATCATTGTATGGTTCTGTGTCTCTCTCTGTGCAGACAAGTGCTTAATTTCTAAGGTTTACGGAGTCAGAGTACTTGGCTGTAAAACATAGACACGTGCAGAAGACTTGGCAGAATCAGCCCATGTGTCTAAGCAGATATATATGTAGCCTCAAGCCACACTGGTTTACTCAGAATAAAGCCATTATTTGAGTGACTTTTCAAGCTGAAAAGACTCTAGGAATTTGGAAAGGCAATAAAATTCTAAGTGTTATTAAAAGAAAAATAGTCTTGTACCAGCTTCCTATTAATTTTGATTGTATTACACCTCATCCTTAATTCAAATGTGCTAAACTCATCACTGACTGTAAATCCGTAGAGTTTATTTTCATTCATTTTCTCCCATGAAATGTATTGTTGGCACATCATATTTGAGTCTTTGCTTATTGCAGATAAGTTCTTTTTCCATTCAGTAATAATTTCACATTCAAATAGTGTATACATTAGCCTTTCAAACATAAATAAACTAGAGAATTAAATCACATCACTAATGTTTTCCAAACTGCAATTTAAGGGCGCATGTAGCAAGACAAATTATGGGTTCCTGAGTGAGTCAAGTTGGGTAAATTGTCAGCTTGCATTGACATGCGGAGGCACATTCTGAGCTGCCATAAGTTACATGTTATGGGGCCAGATAAGAATAGAGTAACAAGGAAATCAAGTAAAAAATGAATTTGCCCAGTAGGAATTCCCTACAGAGCAGGTAAGATTATAAGACTTGAGTGAATCACTGCAGAAAGGATAGAAAAATAGACTGTAGTTATTTATCCATCTAACTTTTCCATCCTTCAAAGATGAAATTCCATAAGCTTAGTGTTTAAGGGAAGATTGTGGCACTTATATGTCCCTGCTATGAAATATGTGATCCACAGACATAACTCATCAAGAACAAGTCAGTCCTTTCTACAAATGTAGATGACATTATGCATACAGGGATCTCTTCTATTATTTTTTCTTCTCCAGCAGAGGTACTGCTAATATCTTACAAGGGGTTTTTTTGAAAGTAGTGGGAATATTTGTGTGAAAACACATTTCCTAGATGAGCATAAAGAAATTTTCACTGCAAGTATTTATTGGGTTCTAAAAATGAGTCCGTCCTACCTCCTGGTAAGACACTGGAGTACACATGAGAGCTTTTGCCATCAACTGAAATTAGTATAAATAAGCTTTTAGTGATTACAGTTTAGTACCGATGTAGAAATGGGCTCAGGTGTTGTAACTTAAAAGTGTGCTATTACAAACTGTTCTAGACTTGAAGGACGTATTAATGGTTGGTGGTTGTGGTCCAGTTAAAAGGTTCTCGTGCAGATTTTTAGCACCTTATGATACCACTTTCATTCTGCATCTTCTTATCCACCTAGACAAGCCTAGCAGATTGTAAGAGCATCCACTATTATTGTTTCTTAATCAAAGCATTTCCTACTACTTGCTGTCAGCTGCTTTCAGAAGTGAAAATAATAGTCCAGAACTGGGAAGCTGAGAATTTCTTGTCATTAGAACCAGCAGAGGAGGGTAAGACTTTTTGCAGATATATTTGCTTGAACTTTCACATCGCCTTGTTTCAACTCCATACATTCCTCTTGATTCTTCCTGTGGACACTTGGGCAGTTGATCCTGATTGATACAGAAACTAAACTGGATGTTTGATTTTTAGAAGGTTGCATTTTTAGAAAGTTGTTGTCAAAGTTTTGTTGACCCTTCAGATTTTTTTTAGCCAAGAACTGGAAATTACAATGGCAAAAGATGCCTGTTACTTATTTAGGGAAAAAACAAACAAAAAAACAGCACCAAAAGAAGGAAACACAGCACACAAATCTACATCTTTAATGTCAGAATACCTCCCAATGTGGCCAGAAGCAGTTTCATTGCGCTGTTAGGAATTCTTGTTTCTTACAGACTTTCTGTAGGTTAAAACCATGTATTTTTGTGTTTCCTCATATTCTCATCATCTTTCTCTTTTTCACTG
This sequence comes from Excalfactoria chinensis, assembly GCF_039878825.1. Classification (NCBI taxonomy): domain Eukaryota; kingdom Metazoa; phylum Chordata; class Aves; order Galliformes; family Phasianidae; genus Excalfactoria; species Excalfactoria chinensis. The sequence continues at coordinate 81,584,250 of NC_092825.1, forward strand.
CTCACCTGAAAAATTGCAGCTCCTTCTGAACTGAGCCATAGTATGGCACTAAAGTGGATAAAACTGTGAGGTCAGTTTGGTTTCTGTGACTCACGTGACAGACTGTACGGATTGTTTTCCTTGATGATAGATTTGTTGTGTGGAGGCAGGGAAAGGAGAATTGACATTTCTTCCTTTTCTCATTATTGTGTCTGAAATGACTCCACCTGGTTTGTGGAGGTTTTTTTTTTCCATTTAGTTATTTTCCCCTATTTTTTTTTTTTAAATCACATTATCCCAACTTAAATGTCAGTACTCTCCATTATCTCTCCAGATCACATTTAGGTGGATATTTGAAAATATGAGGTATTGATAAGTTTCTCCAAATGCTCGCATTTGTGCGGATCATATCTATTCTTATGATGAGACTACAGTCTAAGATTTACTGAAAGATACTGCCTGCACTTCCCCATTCAGTGACTCTGTTATTAGAGGCTTAATATAGCTAGTAGAGAACTACAGCTTTCTATCAGTTCAGTAAGTGTAGTTTCAACTAGTATTTCTTACTATTGCCATTAAATTAAATTCCATTTTGAGAAAGCTTCTGGTATGATCCAGTCATATCATCTATACATGCATGCAAGTCACGTATCTCTGTATACCTCAGTATTTAAAATGGCATTAAATTGTCCAGCTTTGAAATATAATAATAAATTGTTATTAATAATCAAATAATAAATTGTGGAATTAAAAGAAAACATCATCATTCTGAATGTTGGTCTTCAGTGTGATATGTCACTTATAAAGGGGTTAGTTGAATTTCTGCTCTTTTTTTTGATCATCCTGTTCTGAATCACTGAAGTGCTCCAACTCAACAATCTATTTTTATCCTTCCCTCTTTCTTATATGTGGACTCTCATCTATATTTACCGAGTTCTGAGTATATTTTCAGAATATATTAAAAACCTTCTTTGACCCTTTCTGCTGAGTCTTTCCTTCATCTCATCAAAGTCTCAGAAAGAAAATGTATTAACTCTTTGTTGCCAGCACGTCTGCTGCTTGTCAGAGTAATCTTAAGTCAATTCTTCCTTGAGAGAAAAAACTGGATAGAGGCTGAATTCAATCAATTTTGCAGCACTTATATCACTTTAACACACTGAATTCTAACATTAGGAATAATCATACAGCAGCTATGTGGTAGATAGAGTGGTATTGAGTAGTCTTGTATGGCCATAGTAAGCAAGACTTTCCAGGAGGAAATGAGGAACTGGTCTCGCACAACCAGATGAGTAAGTACTAGTTCCCTCTAAATTGTGTGCTATACCCCATGTCTTAACTCCTCTCATCCACATCTGTGCATAAGTAGCACAGAAGCATGTGGGAGAGTGAAGTTGAGGGCTTGTGTCAATCCTAGATTGAACGGATCACATACTTGGTATTTGAAAGTGCTGTCACTAAATATTGACAAGGACAGCCACTCTTAGACTGGGAGAATTTAACAAGACCATTTAGCTTCTTAATTTAATCAGATTGATTTTGATATTGTGGATGTCAAAGGTTTGCCCTAGGGTTCAGTACTGGTGCAGATATTCAGTGGCTATCTTATGATATGTGACAAAAGAACTTTCATATTCTGATCTAGCAATGAGAATCTTTAGAAATGTATTGTCAGTAGTTTTGCAGATGGCTTACACCAAATAATGAGTTTTCTGAAGTTGTTTTCAAAGTACTAAGTCAGACTCTTCCCCTGTAAAACAACTAGTTAGTATATAATGATGGTTCTCTGTTTTAATGGTGTTATCATAGAAACAGTACCTATACTAAGTTGAAAAGAAGGATCTTCTTCCTTATATTGTATCTAGCACATTTTGAACTTTCTCTAAGGCAGTCAATTCAACTGTAAGAAAACAGTATTGTAAAGTCAGTTTTAACCACTAATGGGGCAAAAGGGAAACTAAAACAAATGCTGGGGTGAAAGAGTGAACTCTGCAGAAAAGAAGATTGCAATTAATGTGAAATGGGGCCTGGGAACTGTAAATCAGAATTCCCCAGCGTAGGTAAGGGAGCACTTTGTTTGTCTCTGAGAAATTGAAGAAGATTCTTATCTGTGCCAAGTCCTAAATATCCAGAATTACCTTTGAAATATATGAGTGCATCCATATTCTTTAGTGAATTTGCTCTATTAAAGGAATATACTGAAGTTTGGTCCTATGTCTGTTGAAGTAAAAGATGCCTGCAAACTTAAAAATGGAATCAAAGATGTTTTGATATTTGATTTAGAAGCGACTGTAGGTGATTATTGGCTAGTAACAGTGATACTTGTTATAGAGTGATAAAATATTTTGAGAATATTTGGCCCACTGTTTAAAATCTTATCTTTTTGACTGATGAGGCTGAGGATGGGATGTACGTAGGCAGAGATGGGAGGAATGCTGGGAGTGGAGACCAGCATGGATATTGAAAGGGTGAGCTAAGCTATGCTCTTGTAAACAGATTGTCCTTACTGACTCACAGAATCACAGAATTGTCGTTTTGTCCTTTAATAGACAATGTTTTGACATATTTCTGTGTTGTGAGGATACTGTACAGTACATTGGAGTGGGTGCTTACAGCATACTATTTAAAACCCACTAATTCCCTTTGTGGGTACATCCAAAGAAGATCAATTGTGGTCACAGTTGGGATGAATATCCTTTAGCAACACCATCTCCATCTTGACTATTGGGACTTATTTTCTGCTGTTAGCTGCTCTCTGTCTGTATACATGCATAGTCAAGGTAGCCACAGAAGCTGCTTCCCCACTGGTGTTTTTATGGTTTGAAGTATGATTTGGCTTGCACTGGGATGCAGTTTTCCTTGAAACTAATTTTTCAGATGAGGACTCTTTGAAGACTCTGCAAACTTTGATATTCTTTCTTTCACTGTGTTTCAGGTTCTTACAGTGTGCTTGTGGTTACTTTGTTGGGGTAAGCTTTACCAAAAAGAATGCATGATTTGAATGCATGCTGACTTTGAATGCAAATATTTGTGATATGCAGCTTCCTTAATTATTAACTTTTCTCCATCTTCATCTGGGATCACTTGGTAATGTCAATTTTGAGATGGGAGATGTTAATCCTTTTGATGAGATCAGCCTTTCCTTCTGATTATAATTACTTTGTTTTTATAAATTGCTATGGTATTATTGAACGTGTACCGGTGAGGAAATCTGTGCTATGATCAGAAGGGAAAATGTTACAGATGTGAAGTATGCGGTCTGGTTTCAAATAATATACTTTATTGAAATTGAATCGTTGGAGAAAACGTGTTGATTCCAACACACTTTGATAGGAAAAGTTGGAATATTAAATTTTGATTAATTCATTTGATTCAACATTGATTTTTTTTTTTGATTTTTTTTTTTTTTTTTAATTTGAATATTAACTATTGGTATTCTTAAAATCGTATGCGCATGTAATTCACATTTACCTTGTGTTCAGCAAGATCCGCCTGGACTCCTGCCTTTGTAACCTGGTGCAGGGAACCTGCTTTGGCAGGGGGGTTGGGCTCGATGATCTCTGGAGGTCTCTTCCAACCCCTATGATTCTGTGATTCATCTTGTTCCTTTTTCTTTGCTTTAAGATGAGGTTAACTAAGATTTGAATTCCCTGATGGGTGTTGCCCAACCCATTCTGAAAGATCTGAAGTTTGTTATCTCCACAAGTGGTCTACTCTGGTGTTTCAGTTTTGTTACCAACACAGAACTCTGTTCAAATTTGTAGTAGAAAATATGTTTTCTGTGGGCCAGATCCAGTTTATTATCTCACTATTTTGGGCACTGATTGCTTTATGTTATGTAAGCTAAGCAGAATTGGGCCTTGGCCTACAAAGGCTAGATTTTGCAGGGAGCTCTTCTTTGCTAAAATGATGCTCGTTTATAAATTGATTGAGATTGTCATCAAAGTGTTAGCAGCTGTTCAGAAGTATTTAGTTTCTGGTTTTCTCCAATCCATTAGGAATCTTTGTTTCCCTTTCCTTATTCTCTGTGTTACAAAACTAAACTAAAATATGATTATTTTTTGAAATAAATGTAACTATTCTATTTTATGTTTGTTATGTGAAAAGTTCTAATTAGAAAGCAGCATCCACCAAAGCCTACACTTGCATAGATGCAGGTCTAGGGAATCTGATTCTGTATTAGCCTTGCAAGGCTGATGGTCCCTGCATCTCTGCAAGCATGCTGGAGACTCCAGCAAGGGAGCAGAAAACACCATGACTTCCTGAAAATTGACATTGTAGGTTAAATTCAAAGCCTTAAACAAGACATCTGAAAATCCAGGAAAATAATTGTATCCTTACCTGCAATAAGACTGCGGAAGTCCTCTTTAATGTGCTAGTGGGCAAGTGTACATTATAGCAAATTTACTGTGAGGCATGAGCATGGACGTATACATAAGTAAAAAATTGGTCATTCTAAGTTTGTGACGTAGCCAATTCCTTCATAATTTATGTGTTAACCACTCAGAATAAATGGGCCAAAATGGTTTGAACGGGCTTCTCAGATTGCATCTCTTTGAGCTGGAAATTAGTGTGTTTCCTTATTTTATACTAAGGTGAAACAGTGCAACTCTGATTACACTTAAAATACATAACGTTGCAGTAATCTTGCAGCTTTACTTCTAAAAAAAAAAAGGAGGGATGCCATCAATGTAATCTTCACTAGTCTTCTTGATACTCTTTCTTGAGATATGGCATTTAGAGTTTTAACAGTGCTGTGTTAGTAGTTACTGCTGTCGTTTTTTCTTTTGAAGATAGTATGGTGATTAAATCTAGATTGGAAAAACATCTTCATTTGGGATGCAATTACACACACATGCACACTTTCTAACGGAACAAATGTTGGTCACTTACAAGAACAAAAATAGATATAAATTGAGTGAATTAAGTGATGCTAGAATGAAGTTCATCAAACAACAAAAGATTACATTAATTTCAGATTTTAGTTACAAACAAAAGAAAAATACAGTATATGCTTTTTTATTTTTTTATTTTTATTTTATTATTTTTTAAAGGAATTTTTTGCTTCCAAAATTGTACTGTCTGAATATGAATATGTGCATGTAGTAATAGAAACCATTTTGCATTTTCTCATGGAAAGCAGTAGATGTTTTCAAAGCTGATGAAGAGCTATAGGCTATATTTAAAACCAGAATTAATGCATATTATAATCCCCAGCATGGCTTTGAAAATATCAAACAGCATTTATTAAGTTGAGAAAGATAAACATAAGGTCACATTTTTCATTCTGCAGGCATTAACTGATCAAACTGGGAAAACAATTTCTGACCATGAAACAGAGGGAACAGTTATTTCTGTTTTCACGGTAGTTAAAAATGGGCTAAACTGTCCTAATTAAATATTTGTTTTTAGGAAAAAAAGAAAAAGAAAAAGATTAAAGCAGTCTGGATTAATTCAAGCATGCATCTCTCTTCTAGATATGATATTATATGATGAAAAATTATTAAGATTGTTGCTTAGATTTAATTTTTTGACTTGTTAGTACAAGCCATGATATGATTAGTAGTAAATATATATGACCTGAGACTTACATAGTCAGGTTCAAAAGATGAAGAGGAGATAAAGCACTGCAATGAGGTCGGGCAAAAATCTCATTTTGATAGTGAAAAAAGAAAAAAAAAAAAAGCTAGATTTTTAAAAATCATTATTTTTTTTATAAGGAACCAAATAAAACTAAATTTCTTTGAACTTTCATGTTACAGCATCCAACTGCATATATTCTAATTTTTATGGTTGGGTGTTAACATTCTGATGTTTTATGTGATAGTACTTGGAGAAAGCTGTGCAGATGATCAGTAAATATTAATGACTAAATACTATCTGTTCATAAATTCACTATTTCACGCGTTAAATTTTTACACAGCAACATTCTTTAAAGTTTATTGTAATGGCACATAATGTAAAACTTGAAATAAAGGGCTTATAGCAGATTTTTAAGAGTATTTTTGTTTCAGGTAACATCTAAACTTTGTGCATCTGCTCTGATTTAGAGCAAATATAATTTTGAAATGTTGTAATACCTGAAAGTGTAGTTTCCAAGCACTCCAGTTCATTTTCTTGTCACTGCAGGAGACATTTGTTATTGGCAATCTCAGAGGAAAGCTAGAGTCTTGAAAGGGAAATGAAAAAGGTAATTTTCATTAAAATACAACAACAAAATTGCATGAAAATTTGAGACTGCAGCCAATTCAGCCACGTAAATAAAACAGATGTTTCTTGTGATAAAGTGAGAAAAACGTGGCAGAGAATTAAAAAATCCTGCTTTTTACACATTTTTGAATGATAATACAGTTACAGGCCTGTGAAATTTCAGATCCAGATCACATTTATTGTAATTCTTTAACCACTGTTCTCTATAGTAGTCAGAATGGACTTTCCTACCCACGAGTGGCAGCTCATCTTTCTCCCATTAAAAATGATCATTCATCTGTAGATAATGACAGAAAATGAAGTCCATTAGAAATGTGAACGGTGGCAGAAGGTATTTGAAACTAATTCCTGGAGAAACATCTGGGTGGCATTTAAAAGACTTCTGATTTCAGCGACTGGCCTTTTGAGGAATAATCAGTGAAGGCAGGTACTTTTTAAGATAAACTATCTTGGGAAAGCTGTTTTCCCATCAAAAAGTACTAGGGAGCATTTGGGAACCTTTCAAGCAGTGTTTCTTCACATATACAGACTGTGTGTTTTCCAAGGACTATATGTGAAGTATGTGACAATGTTCCCCAGCATCACTGGAGTACATTTCCACCTGTCTGTGTGCTGCCTACCAGGGAAGAGACCTGACTAGAACCTGGCTGCTGTATGCTGTGCTCTCAGCCCCTCAGGGACTGTGTATAGACAGTGGAAGGTAAAGGAATGGTCTGGGTGGCCTTGGCAGCAAGGCCTGATGAGTGTTAATTTTTACAAATAGCTTCTCAGCTAAAGCAAAATGAGTGAGGGCAGGAGCTGGGCAGGGAAACTGGGAGCTGAATACGTTTCAGCTTTCTGGACATGGTGCCTGGCAAGTGCTTCATAGCTTCTACCACCTTGGCTTTCTGACTGGAGAAAGCCCTTCTATAGCTGTGACCAGGCTGGGTCCTTTCAGGAAAGCCATCTCGGGCTGTTGAAATTTGCCAGTATGCAGCTTGTTTCCTGGCACAGATAACCTTGATCAATTCCTAAGTGGATTTGGGACTCCTAGGAGGCTGGGCCCTGAGGACATGGGCAGGCTGAGAGCCACACCTTGAGGTCTGGGGGTGCCATTTTGAATCCACCAGGACCATAGGCCTGCTCTAAGCAGAACCAGGGCTGTCTGTGCCCCACTGCCCTCACTAAGGTCCCAGGGCCATCACCTTAGGACCATGGAGGGACCTTGTCCATATCCCATGCTAGGGGCCTAGGGGCTGCGTCTAGCTGGATGCATCTAGACCAAGCTGCCTGCAATTCCCAGGCTGACACGCATTGGCACCAGCACCAAAATCCTATAGGAAAGAGACTGGGGAAGGTCATTGTTCTGGCAAAAAGGAATCTAGGGAGTTTATATGAAAAAAACATCATTGACACATCTAATCTTGTTCTTGAAAGAGAGCCAGTGTTTTATCCATATGGATTCATCAATTTTGATTAGACTTAAAGCACTGATGCAAACAGCTGCAAAAGCCTGTGTTGTCTCACGCAAAGGAAAGGTGAGTGTGGAGACTGGAGTACATAATGCACTCATTTTTGTTCATGAAGGCCACGCTGTAGGCACTTTATCATAGTCTTTAACTTGATTAAATCCTAGTTTTCTTTTAATTTTTAGGATCGGCTACACTGCCAGTTCAACAAAACAAGAAAACCATAATTTTCAGGCTGCTTATCTTCATGTGAGTGTTCTACTTAATTGCTATATTTGCTGGGACCAAGGTCTTACATGCAGAATTGATATACTGTGTATTAAGAATGCCAGATCTGGTGTCAGTTTTCATGAGGAAAACTAAAACCAACGAAGTTTTACAGCTGGTGTTAATAACATAACACAACTCTGCAAAACCATAGCACATGGACATGTTTTGTCCATGTTGTTTAAGAGTGTGGTATATGTGGATAAAATAGTAAAAACTAATCTCCAAAAGACAAATACAAAAAGACTTTCAGATTGATCAATAAAATTTGTTTTTATTCTATAATAATAGTATTAGTACCTTTTCCCTCCTTGATATATTTTTTGAGAACAAAAGAGTTGGTATGGAGCTGGAATAATTAAAACTCATTCAATTTAAATCCAAAATGAAAGTATTTTTCGATATTCCATATTTCAATTTCAATATTGACAGTAATAACAATTGACCAATACTGATCGGTAACATGTTGATTTTTGGTATAAACACATTTAGAAAAACTGGATGTACAAACGAATGTTGAGAGGAGTTAATATATTAAGTTTCAGTCAATTTTCACTTCTAGAAAGACTTGGAAATAAAAGGGTTACTTAGCCACTATTGCTGTCATCAGAAAAATACAGTTCATCAGGCTGTTCTCTTGGGTAAAATATAATAAAGGTTATCCTGTAAATAGAACATTCTAATATAGTTTTAAAATGTCTTTCATATATATAACTATAACTAAAATTAAGGGTTTATAGATTTTCTTTGAAAACTTTCAAAAAACTTAGCATTATTGATATTAATAGCTTTTGAGACATCTGTTGCCATGTGCCGCATCCCAGGTCTGGTCTTCATGTTTTGATTTAAATACGGGGGTAGGATTTTTAACTAAGCTTACAAAATACATTTCAACCAGTTTGAGGGAGAAAAAAATGTTGAGTGAAAAAATCCTTTGTACAAGGAAAAATACAGATGATTTTGAGGCATCACATTATTTTGCTGAGGCACTTGTTTTCAGCTACCTGTGGTTTTTATTTGCATTCCTTCTTTGTATTGTATTATAAAAGCCAGATATGATACTTCCCCAACAGTATTAAATTTGAAAAACTTACCACATTAAACGACATGCTTAAATTTATTTTTTACTCTCCCTCAGCCATCGTTTTTTAAAATTTATTTATTTATTTATTTGTTTATTTATTGTTTTGGTCATTAAACAAAGATGTTGAAAAGGCTCTAACTGTGAAGAATATGAATATAAAACCAAATGATTATTTAGATATAGCTCTTTGGATGGTCTCTTCTACTCTAGTTTTTAAGGATAGAGTAACATTGTGGAACAGAAAGTGGCAGTTCTTTGCTCCGTTGTAGTTCAGTCTACTTTGAGATGGATTCTTGAGAAAAGTAAGAGGTTTTACTATGTTAGAGAATGTTGCAGTAACAGTAATGTGGGATAAAAGATTCTAATAAAATCAAGTCATGGCAGATAAATAAAGGAAAGATTAGTGGTATTTAAAGTAATATATTAAGTATATGTAATTATCTTTACAAGAGTCCTGTTATTGAGGCAGGGCAGGAGGGCAAACTGCTGGCTTTGAATGTCAGAGTAAAAAGAATTACTGCAAGTTGAATTAGAAGCAGCTGCTATTAATTCTTGCATTTAATATTTTTCCTTAATTCATTTGCTGGTTCTGTATGTGCTGTTTGTGTTTTGTGGGTTTTTTGTTATTTTTTTAACCCATCGGAGGAACAAAATGTTTGAAATGGATTTATTTATTTATTTATTTTTATTGCATGCTTTGAGTAGAGAAAGAAAATGGCACAGGGGAGGTAAAAGAATCCTCTGCTTGATTATAGGGTTTGGATGGAATTTCAACGTTGAATTATTTTTTAATTTATGAAGTGTTGTACCACCTGCCAAGACTTTGCTATGCACCACCGCTGAAATACAATCATTACAATACCTTTATGAAAAAATGCTTAACAATCAACTAAAAAATTCAACATCTCGTATTGATACTGTTTATTGATTTATTGGTTAATTAGATGGGATTTAAAAAGGGTGGACTCTATTTTTATATATTAAATGTATATACACTAGATACTATATATATTGTGTGTGTTTATTTGTATATGTGTGTTTATACACACATGAGAGAGAATAAGGATTTTAACTTTGAGATATAGCAGTTTCAGTAAAGCGTGCATATATATGTATACCAGTCACCTGTAACTGGAGTCCCAGGTAGTATTCTGGCACTCCTATTCTTTAAAATATCTGTCGCTGTTTTGGAATGAGGCATAATTGCTTTTAGAAGTTTTGCTTTTCCCCATCAGGATTAGGAGGAAAAAGCTGCAATAGCTGCATATTAATGTGTTTATTGTGTATAAGATATTTGGATAGTCTTGCTTTACCATGGCAACGTATTGCCATTGAATAGTATTATTGGCTGCTGTCAGTAATACAGAGTTGTATCCATAAATTACCAGGGCTAGAGGTGCTACTGAGTACTTTTGTAGAGTTGAAGGGATCTGGAAGCAAATGACAGCAGTTATATCAAACAAGACTTACGGAGGAGGTGTGGAGTTTGAAACTACTAGCATTAGCCTTGACGTTGTTCATCCCTTTAGGTTTATGGTTGCCAAAGGAATGATGTTATAGAACAATGATAATTGTAGCTACAGAGCTACAATTTCCTCTCTTCAAATGCCTCAAATGCCTGAAAGGTGATTGCAGCAAGAGCGGGGTTGGTGTCTTCTCACTGGAGACAGGGGAAATGACCTCAAGTTGCTCCAGGGGTTTAGGCTGGACATCCGGAAGAACTTCTTTAAGGAAAGGGTTGTTAAGCACTGGAATAGGCTCCCCAGGGAGGTGGTTGAGTCACCATCCCTGGATGTGTTTAAAAACCATTTGGATGTGGTGCTCAGGGATGTGATTTAGCAGGGGGTTGTTATGGTTAGGGTAGCATGGTTAGGTTGTGGTTGAACCTGATGATCTTTGAGGTCTTTTCCAACCTGAGCAGTTCTATGATTCCAATTCTATGAAAGACAGCTATATTCTCTATTGCTGAAAAAGGAAATATTGAGATTCTTGAGCCTATTGTTCTCTTGAAGATACCACAGAGGTGTAGTCTTTCTGCTGCTGGACTTCTCATAGTTTGTGTCTGGGTCTGAGACCACTGCAATCTATCTGTTTCTTAACTATGTGAAATGAGATTTATCCAGTGTCTCCCCACACCTGGGGATCCAGGTTATGGCAGGAATCTGTATTTTGACCTCAGAGTGAGCTTTGAATCTTTACGAGAAAAAACAGACTGAGTAACATGTGTTAAGAGTTGGCCTCTGCTCTGAATATTTTACACCGACTGATTTGAAATGGATTCGTTGCAATATGTTATGTCAAGCACAAAGGAGAAATCAAAGGACGTTCGTTGGGATGCTGGCCAGAATGTTCACATCTGTGGGGTTAATGTTAGACTTCTAAATTCATATGTAGGCACTGAGTTCTAGATGAACTAATTTTTAGAGGTAGTGAGAAGCCCCAGATAACGCAGAACTGATGGTTTGTGAAGAGGAGAGGAATTAGAAGCATAAACTTGGATCTCAGTCCTTTCAAAGTACGCATCCTTGCAATTCCACAAAACTGCATTTCTGACATTTGTACAGGTTTTTTTTGAAGAGTCTTGCTATGTATTAATGTTTGGTATGAGTTTAAAGTCCTTTAAGTAAAGATATTTGGCTCACTGGGAGTATTGTTGTTCAAGATTATATGTATTCTTGTTATTATCTTCTCCCCAGAGGAGTTCACCATGGGGCCAGCAGATGTGCCGCATTAGGACTGCAAGTTTTAAGTTATTGCATTTATTGCTCTTCATTAAGGCTACTTTCTTCATCAAAGTTTGGATCTAATAAATCTTTTTCTTTCTTCCTCTCTTTCCTTCCTTTATTATTATTATTACTATTAATCTCATATAAACCATTAAATAAGTAATTAAAGTCCCTATGTAATTTATTTCCAAGAGAGAGTGTGTGTGTGTGTTATTATACCAGGTCTCTCTCTGTCTGCATATCAATTCACTGAAGTAAAGAGACTGAATTACGAGGCTTGTGTTTGCGGTTTGACCAACATTTCTGTAAATATTAGTATAGGTATCTTTTTAGAGAGAGACTTCCACTTTGGCTCAATTAATCATGTTTTACTTTGTACTTTCTTTTGACTTATCAAAATTTTCAACTAAAATAATTCATATTGGCAGAGACTGAAGTTCTTCTCCTTAGTGAGTTAAAATGTGAGGTTAAAGTAACTAAAACAGCAAATGAAAAATGTTTTAAATTGAGTTTTATAACATCTCAATTAATTGTGCTATATTTTTTCGTAATTGCCTTTAAAAATCTTAAGCTAGGGAAGTTTTTAATAGAATTTTGAGACAGTGTTTATAGCCAGGCAATGTAAACACCAAATACATGTAATTTTGAAATGTATGAACTTAAATATCAAACCTTCCATTCCTTAATCTCTAAGAGTTAGAATGTTAAACAATGGAGAGCTGCTTGAAGGTCCAGGTAGGTACCTGTTAGGATTGCATTCTCTTGACGGTGAGTCAGGGAGAGCTATGGAAGAGAAAATAATCCAGGGGCAATTAATGTCACTGTCTTATGCTAATGAAGTGACTGTTCTGTTTTTGTGTGCAGAGCAGGTCTTGACATCTGTAAACTTGTTTGGGTATGTAACACACACCTGAAGATCACACAGATGTGTCCCAATCCCAGTTAAACTAGGAATTTTGCCTTCCTTAAATACCACTGGAAAAAACTTCTGGGTGGCTTTTTCATTCTTGGTTATCTGTCTATCTTCTGGGTTGGAATTTCAACACAGAAATCAAGTGGAATAAAATGATCGAAAGATGAGAAACTCATTTCAAAAGGTAGGAAAACAAAATGGCGTAGTCTGCTCAGGTCTGACAAAACAGGTGTGAACTGGCATGATGAATGTACACAAGCAGAAAAATGTGGTTTATATATATTCTTTACTTTTGGTCACTCTTGATTACTGGGGACAGTCTGTGGTAAACTGCAGTCTGTCTTCTAGTGTCCATTCACCAGATTTGCTGTTTCTGGAAGTGCATTAAACCAGGCTATAATGAAGTGTACGAGGTAGGATTCATCTGGGCCATCTGTGGCATGGCTTTTACACATCATCCAGCCTTTGTCAGGTTCCTTTAAATGCTAGGGGATGAATTTTTTTCCCCTGTTCACTAATGTAGCTGGCAGTCTATTGAAGAGGCAATTGTCGCACTTGTTGTTAAAAGAAGTCTTTCTGTAGACTCTGCAGATGTCGTTTTAATGCTTTCTCATGGCTTAACTCCAGGGTATGTTCTGTGATTTAGAAAATTCAACAACCTTAATCTCCTGACCCTAGGTGCCCCTGTAAGACAGTCTAGAGCTATATTTGAAGGGGAAAGTAGAATTAGGACTGAAAAAGGATGAAATTCAGCTTTTGTTGTGCTTCCTATCTTTTTTTGTAGTTGTTGTTGGCTTCAGGCCAGAATTTCAGCAGGTTGACGTGAATGCTTAAGAGCCGGCTTGAGCATCTGAATGCATGTGCTCTGTGGAATCTGGCTGTCTGTCTTCCAGAGAAAGTACTAGTTCCCACATATATACACTTGTGTCAACAGACTGTCCTTTTTTTGTGTGTCTTTGCACAGTCTCTGACAAAATGCAGTGAGATGCTTGGCTGAGGCTTTTGAGTGGTATCCTAACTCAAAAAATGAGTAAATCTCCATTGGGTTTGACAATACTAGCCTTCGCTCCTAAAACATTTTAGTACATTTCTGTTTGAATTAAAGACAAAGCTCCACTCGCTGAATGAATTATTGAAGATTTTCAAAACTCGGGCTTCCATAACTTGAAGTGCTCTATATGCAGTATGTGTTCTATTAAGAAAGTTTGTCTATTCCACAGAATTTATTCTGTACTTCATTGTTAATTAATAAGATAGGCAGAAAGGACTAACTTAAATACGACGGAATTTAATTCATAGTGGTGTTGTGAGAAAATATGTTTCCATGGGTGAGCACATTGAATTTGTCTGTGTTTTGCCACACTGGTAAACTATCAGTGTATAAATACTAGTATGGGTGACAAAAACCGTTGATAAGTATTAACTAGTATAGAATTATCCATACATTTATAGGCTTTATAGGATTTAGACTAGCTAAGCTGTTGCCAACTGCTGTTGCTCAGATAAATGATGAAAGAGACCACAAAAATCCTATGGAATCTGTGTCTTAATCTGTATGTCCTGCAAGTGTCTGAATACTCTTGCCAAAACCAATTGCACTTCCTCTATGGCATAACATCTTCTTTCAAGGAAAATTGGATAAAAGGAGATGGATATGAAAAGCAAATTCGAGAGCAGAGGGGAGTAAACGTGACTGTAAGGACATTTGTGTAGAGCAGTAAAATCATGTGCGCATTCAGCAAGCTACAGACATCCTGTGTGTCATAAAATTTGCTTTGCCTGCATTAAGATCTGCATTTCTAGTACTTGTATAGAGGGATTTCTATAACTTTATGTAGGCTTCTGAGCATTACTGCTTTTTGTTATTAGTTCCGAGTGAGATTTTCTTTTAGGATGGAGCAGCAAGAACCCAGATGTATGGATAGTGTAAAATTGGCATGGCTGGGAGGAGGCTGCGGGTGGAGCATGGTTCAAAGATCTGTCTCCAGATACTCAGAGATGTGTCCACTTGTTTTGAGTTTTGATTAAGCCTCAGATATGTACAGCTGAGCTATTTACGAGCTGGCTCATGACAACAGGGAAACTGCAGCGGTATGGGCTTTAACTGTTAGATACTTGAGCAGTCCTCACTGTGAAGCCACTTACGCTGCGCTTAACAACCCTCAGCTTGCTTAAATAAGCTTTGGCTTAACAGCATGATGATAGCCCTTAGTACAGTGCCAGCATTTGTTTGTTGGCGTTCATTTCACTGGTGTCTCACCTTGTATTCAAAAGTATTGCTGACCTAAAACCAGCAGCCAAACTGAGACTGGAAATACTACTGACATCTCCCAGAATGTCAAATGTCCATACTGGCCTTTCACATACTCTGGCTGCACATCAGCTGGTCCTTACCAGAGCTCCTGTGTTTCCATGTTGACCACAAGCAGCAACAGGATCATGCCAGACTCTAGGTAACAGCTCTTGGAAATGGTTCTGTGTGTTTCTTGTCTTGAGCAGCACAGCCAAACTGAACAGTGCAGAGCTGTTGGAATGAGATGCCTGTAGTGTGCCTCTGGAAAAGGATAAAGGCAAATATGTTGTTATCCCTACAAAGCACTCAGAAAACCTTCAGCAAAGTATGCTTCAAACTGGGAATTACTGAAGCATAAGCATGACTAATTTTTCAGTCTGTCTGAACCAGTTGTCCCTGCGATTCAGGACCTGAATCTCTGGAGATCTGGTGGCCTGATGTGAACTACCCTTAAGTACTGCATTAGTATAGATCGATTCCTTCTCTTGATAACATGCAGGAAAGCTTATATTTTTACCTTTACGCTTTACATCTCTCAGGAAGAAAAAAAGTCTTTCAGGTACTTCTTTCAGAGTTCTCATACAATTCAGGATTTATTCAGCATGTAATTCCAAATGAAGGGTGAGAATGTAAAAGAAAGGTTAGGCTGAGTATAAATGTAGTGTGTCCAGATACAACAGCAAGCATATTGTAAGCTAGTAAACAATAAAGAAAATAAAGGTGGGTGAAATTCAAAATGAAAAATATTGCATCACA
Organism: Excalfactoria chinensis; assembly: GCF_039878825.1. Lineage (NCBI taxonomy): Eukaryota > Metazoa > Chordata > Aves > Galliformes > Phasianidae > Excalfactoria > Excalfactoria chinensis. Next base: position 81,599,923 of record NC_092825.1, read on the forward strand.
GGCTTAGTTCCTGGGTTGTCTGTTTTCTTTAAGTTCAGAACTACTATAGGAAATTGGCTTGGTGCAAGTGTATTCCGACCTGATGTCATCGGTATCACTGAGCTTGTGTGTCACTTCCTTCCTCCTGTGTCTTTTACCCTCTCGTGCAAAATGTTCAAATATAAAGTCTTTAGGAGTCTGTAGAAGATTTCTGCTACTTCCTCTGGTTAGTCATATGTGCATACCTCAGGAAGTAGTTGCTGGTGGATGTCTTGGGTCAGGGTTTTTAGGAATGACTGTGGTATGTTGGGTGTTCTGTATTTAGGCTTCTCTGATTTTACAGAAGATTTAGCATGTTTTTTCATTATCTCATAATAAAAGTAAATAGAGCATTTGGGGTTACTGGGAGATACCAAGTGATACGAAATTTTGCCTCGTTTTGCGTTCTCTTTAGGTGTTACAAATGCTTTGCAATCTCTGCTGTAATAATCCTCCACATGAAGAGCAATTAGATCTTCCATTTCACTGAGCTTTTAGAAATAATTGGTGGGAAAACTGAAACAAAAGTACTGTACTTTGTGCTCTATTTAATTTGAATAGAATTTCTTTTTCCATTCTTTGGACTGAAAACAAGTTTTCCTACTTATATGTTCCGTCACTTGGAGCAGTGCTTGTAGTGTCTCTGTGCTGGTCAAGGAGCAGAAATGAGTTCATGCCTCCTACTTCTTGCTCCTTCCCAGGCAGTGCATTTTGCCTATGCTTCTTCTCAGGATAGCAGGAAACGACCAAAGGTTCAGAACCAAAGCAGGACAATAGAGACACCTGGTTTCCCATTTCCCCATAGAAAACTCAGTTTATTTGACATAGTTTTCAAACTCACTGGTAAGAGCCAATAAATTTTCATCCCCTGCCCTTTTTTTTCCTCCCTGTTTTTAGGCAAAATCAGAAGCTGAAAGGTTGAGCTCTCCTGTTGCATAGACACTTTAAATCACTTATATTTGTTCTTCGTGCTAATAAATGCTGAAACTGTTAGCAAATAAATTGGAGAAAAGATACGAGAATGATATATACAAACTCAATCAAAGTGATTAATGGGCTGTTGTTTGTAACACCATGAAAGGTACAAAACTATAAACCAGCAGTGATTTAAAAAAGCTCTGCATGTTGTATTGGACATCTTTAAAAATATAGCAGGCAAGAATTAAGATCAAAAGTGTTCTGGCAAAAGTGTTGAAATAAATCTGACAGATTGATTAATATATTTAGACAAGTTGACGAGGAGCAGAATGTCTGGATAGTGATTTTGAGGGGAAAAGTGATCAGGACAGGCTGTACTCCAGCATTATCTGGGGAGGAATACTTCCTTGAATTTTGTACTACATATTTGAATAGGAAAAAATAAGGTATATTCAGTGTAGAGAATATCTGTTGGATATGGTGTGTTATAAAGAGCCTGACTCAGTAAAGGATTTTAAACCTTTGCTTAAATTTTAGGTGTATGTTTAAGTCTTTTTGAGATAGCTTTAAAAAAATAATAATATATATATATAATCGGCTTTTGAAAAATTAAATTATGAATAAGTACTTCATGTATTACCTAATAAGCAAATATGACAAAAAATTGTTATCTATGTTGAGATTTAAGGCTTGAAAAGGTGTTGGTCATCTCATGTTTTGATGAACTGGGTTGTGCTGCTTTACAGACCAGAAAAAACACTCTTTCACTTTTTGCTTTGAATGTGCTTATCTATTGGACGCTGTCATGGCTTCCATGGCACACAGCCAGTGAAATACTAGCACAACTAGAAAACTATTGAGCTTGCCTTATTTCTTTCCTAAACTATTTGATTCATTATGCCAGAAAACCGTCAAACATATTTTGCAAATAAGAGAAAAAAAAAAAAAAAAAAAAGAAAAAAGGAATAAAAAAAAATAGTGTTTGCATGACAACATAGCAGTTAAGACTACTTGTATATGAGCAATTTACTTGGCCTTGCAAAACACAGTTCTACATAAGTTTGAGTTTGTAGTTTCATACTGTTTGTCTAATTGGAGTTCTTGTGTAATACAAGAGTAATCTTCAGTTGTAGCTAAGCTTCCGTAGTATATTGTTCTAAACTTGGTCCAGTCATCAGAACTTGATGTGCTAATCATTTTTTAAGTCCTGCAAGCAAAAGCAATGCTGCCTTTCAGCTTCACAACTGCCTTAAAAATAAATTCATCTTTTTAAAGCCATGAAAGTTTAGAAATGGGGCCTGATCTGAATGCTGTTTTTTGAAGATTTCCTCAAACATATATTCAAAGTCCGCAATTTGTTTTAATGTTTTTGATCAACACACTTTTTTTCTGGAAAGGAAAGAAAATAAGCCTGTAACAGCTTCAAACTTATGTATATTGTAAAGAAGATAAATTATTTCCGGGTTTTCTGTTTAAAAAATGTTAAAAACTATTGCAACCCAAAAAGAACTTACTGCTATTCTATATGGTTGGAGACAGGCAAGGGCAAAATAATCATCATAAAGAAACAACAAAAAACCAACCCCGTGTGTGGGCTATTTACATAAAACATCAGAAATATGCACTACTGTCACGTTAAGGATGAGAATGAGGAAAAAAAAAATGATACTAATTTGGGTGAGATGTAAACTCTAATGTTTACAAAAAACACTCCCTCTCCTGTCAAGCAAACAAAAACCAATGAGAAGCCTCAACCAAACTCTTCTTGGGGACAGGAGCAGTTCCCCCATTTACAGGTGCCAGATATCTTCTTCACTGTACTGTGTAACTTGCAGGAACTGAAAAGAGAGGACCAGGCAAGAGAATTTAGTTTTCTGTGACTAAAAGCTTCAGGTAAAGGTTTGAATTATTTAAATTATTGATCAACATTAGCCTGGAAGAAAATGGATGATTTCACCTGAATTATTTCCATGCTTATTATTCGTATATAATTCCATTTTATTTTGCCTTTGTCATTTCGGGTTATTTCTTGAATAAACGCAAACTTGTGAGTCCAGGTTAGCCCCTGTAGTACGCTGTATGCGAAGGACCATTCTTCATGTCTGAACTGTAAGTGGATGTGTGGGTTTTTTTTTGATCAGGATTTTGACTATATTTTTGAAAGGCTCTGTTGATCTAAATGATCTGATTGGGAAGGTTGCTACATAATTAGTTAATATCTCATTCTTATGGAACAGAAGGTTTGCTTCATGCCATACTTTGGGAAATGATGAAAGCGTGTTGTTAACTGAAAGATGTTAATTTTATTAAGTCCTATTTAAGGATCATATTGAACAAATAGGAGGCTTTTCTTCAAGTGCTAGTGCTTGATCCTCTGAGATCAATGGCTGTGAGAGTGCTGAACATGTTACAGGATCTGCCTCTTAATTAAGTTTGCATTTGTCTCACTTAGAAATGATGCCAGTGACCGTTTCTCACTATTCTGTCCCTTTATGTGGGAAAAGCTGGAATGTGTTCATCGCTAAGAATTATCTGCTTAAAAATGCTTTTTTGTCTCTTGCTTGTTGGAGCTGAACATTAAAATACTGTTTATATCCTTTATTTATTTCTTGCAACTTGAAACGGTCACAAGTAATGTTTGGTTCACAAAATGAGTTCCCGTGTCCCAGAAGCAGAGAGGGTAGACTATTCCTGGAGCAGCTATTGTAGGACTTAGGCTGCCTGTGTTCCTAATTCAGTGACCTTGAGCAAAGTCACCAAAACTCTCTGAGCTGTGGCTTAGTGACTTCTGCAGTGAATATCAAGTTACAGTCCTGAGCTCCCAGGGGTATGGAGCTGGCTTAATTAATGAGTTGGTAATATGCTTTGAGATCCACTGATCTGACCTTTCAGCCTGCACTATCAAGGCACTTGTCTGTGTCCTTATCTATGTGCAAATTGATTACAGCCGTCTCCTTTTGCTGTTTCCTAACCTTGTCATCTCATGTTTGCTTGCTGCTCCTCTGCCTGATTGTAGTCCTGTTTTCTACCCATATTCTTCATTCCCTTACTGCCCTTACTTTCTCCACTGCATTAAGCAAGGGCATCTTTATTGTCTCCCTATAGCTACTGAGTCTCACTAACCTTTTAGGTTTAATTTTGTGTAACAAAATAACAGTCAACTCTCTGGGCTGAGAATGAGCACTCTTGAGCATACTATTTCCTGCAAGCATTTTTATTCTCTTATGCTATACCTCGTACTTTGGAAGAATGCTGTGGAATTCCTCCTTGAACACTGCAGTTTGTCCCTGCTATCCTCCACTATTTATCCTCTGCTGGGGTTCAGTTCAGGAAACGTTATGTCACTGTCTGTAAAACCCACCAAAGAGCTAAGCATGGGAATTGTTGCACTGATTTCTGAGTTATTCATGTGCTAAAAGTATTTCATGGATCAGCAGTGAGGTGTTCAACCTACTGTAAGTTGTAGCCCTTAAATCTTGACTGGAAAATCTACTGTGGTTAGGACCTTGTACTTTTCTAGCTGATATCTGTGCTGTTGCTTGGTTGGGTGCAGCTATTACTACAGTAGAGCAATTGCATTTACTCACTTGCCTTCTGCTGACCTACTTATTTGCTACTATAGGGGGAATTTATTTTTATTTATTTTTATTTTATTTATTTTTTTTGTGACTTTCACAATTTCTTCAAGCCCAACAAGCTGTAGCATAAGAGAAAACTGTCTTAGAACTAATACAGTAATCATCTTTAGTTCTTTCTGTAGCATCTAAAGCTTTCTGTTAGTAAGAAGAGTAAAAGAAAGAATCACTTTCCAAGTTCCACTGCATAATTTTTACACATGTATGCTTGAGTGTGGGTATACACTTGAACTTCTACTAAAGTTTAATCAGTAGAAGGAGGTTTATTTTAAAATATATATGCAGCATAGAAAAGGCATTTTTAATTCAGAGTAGCCAGTCCAAATCAGATTACGCAGCTTGTGGTAATGCAGCATTCCTATGCAGAAATGTAACTCTTCAGGAAGATGCAATTGCATCACAGTATGATTGACACCTCAAAAAGATGGGCATTCACCTGCAGTGGAATGAAGGAAAGACACCAAACACCTGGATGAAGGGAGGGAGGTGAATTGAAAAGCCTAGCTGGCAGAGTGTGGGAAGCTATGGATACCCCATCCCTGGAAGTGTTCAAGGGCAGGTTAAATGGGGCTTTGGGCATCCTGGTTTGGTGGAAGATCTTGCCCATGGCATGGAGTTGAAACCAAATGGTCTGCAAGTTCCCTTCCAACTCAAGCCATTCTATGATTCTATAAAACATTTATGTGAATTTGTGGTAAAAGTTATTCAGCTGCAAAACATTTTGCTTATCATTCCACAATGACAGAACAAGGAGATATCTGAGCTAGCCAAATGGATGATTAAAGCACAACCTGAGATCAGTGTCCATATAAGCTACTGTTTCTTTGTTTGTGCTTTTTGTTTGTTTGTTTTAACAGAACAAACAGTGAAGAGAGTTCCTGTATTTTAGTATTGATAAGGCTGATGGATTGCATAGTTGTGGATAAAAAATATAGCTTGTGTTCTGGGGAAAATACAAGCATGTACATGTACTGTTGCATTCCAACACTGTTGCCCTGTCATGGCCTAACAGAACTGACAACTAGGTTTGCTTTTGTTGGCTGTTGTGAAGGTCTTAAAGACAAGTATCTTGAATTAATTCTGTCCTTGCTATCTTCTGGGTCAGGATAGTTGTATAGACAAGATTTTTGTCCAGGACTGCTTCTGGGTCTCAGCCAGCTATGAATTTTTGTGGAGGCTTTATGGTCAACCAAGGAGCTGGCCTTCTGCCATCAAGTACAAAAATATCAATGTTGTCATAAATTACCAAAATGACAGACTAGAACTGAGAAACTACGTCTCTGACATGCTAACTTTTCAATATTTCATATATTTTAGTAGTAGCTTGCAGAATAAAGGCAGCCCCTGAAGCAGAGGGAACTTTAAGTGTCTCCAGAGAACCCCGTGAAGAGGAGATGGGATCCATACAGCTGTAGAAACTTTCCTGGCAGAGGTCATTGGTGCTTAAACTTGGACATAACTTGTCTTAGATCCTGACACAGTTTCCAGTAATTTGCAGAACTTCACCGACACTTCAGTAGGACTCACTTTAGTGGGATGAATGTACACTGAAACAGCTTGTTTTGTTTTGTTTATTTGTCTGTTGTTTTTTTTTCTGGCCAATCCAAAGCTCCCTCATATCTAAGGCTGTGAATATTTCCATGATGATATCCACAAGAATAGATGACAGTGGTTGCCATCTCGTTTAACATTGTATAGGGGGTAAAAAATGAAACGACTTGTCAGCTGCAAACCAGATGAATTCTGTTTTTGGAGAGGAGACCCGAGCTATTAGAATATATATATAATGGGACTTGGGGCAAAGGGCAGCACATGGCTGTGATTTAATCAGTCTTTAACTTGAAGACAAATGAATCTAGCACAAATTATTATTTAGAATTTATTGGACTCAAAATAATGAAGTGAAACCCAATATTAATAAACTAAATGCTTGCATTGTGGAGAAGAAAAGGTAGGTCTGACTTACCAGATTTAAATCTTCAACTCATAATTTTAGGCAAAAATAACCAGAAAGTCAAACAAGAAATTGGAATGGTTTTATACATAACATCAAGATTTTTGTCCTCTGAGAGCTATTTCCAAAACAAGTACTAACGAATAATGAGATAATTTTAACTGAAGGCAGTTGTAGTTGGAAAAACAGAAACTTTTACAAACTTGGAAGTATGTTAAAAAAGATGGAAGATGTGGAGTGGTATTGTAGGTAGTCAAGTAACTCAGAGGGGGTAAAAAGTCACTTACTGACAAAATGAAGAAAACAGAAGAAGCAGCAAGGATTTAAGCAATCTGGACTTGCATTCAAGTGGCCAGATTGTACTTCCTAAATAATTGCTAGGACTGGGCTATGTTTTATCTAATTGGTAACGTGTGTTGAAGCCAGAGTTGAATGAACTATTTACAGAGAATAGTTTGTTTGATCAGTGTCATCCCGCTTTCTGTTCATGAATTATCCACAAACAGGATTTTTCCTCACTAATTTGTTCATTATTCAAGATTGCTCAGCAAATGCTTTTTGTAGGTGCTTTTTTTTTCCCACTATATCTTTGGAAAATGATGGTTATATAAGTAGAGGTTTTACACTGGGACTCAAGAAATCTGAATGTTCTCTTTTACTGTGATTTTGACGAAGGTGAAAATAACCCATTTTCTATGGGTTATTTGCTATATTTGCTGAAAATGTGAATAGTGCAGCAGCTTTTCTTTTTATTCATAGGGATTCAGGCCAGAAGGGACTATTAGATCATCTACTCTAATCTCTTTTATGATGCAGATATAGTAGGAATTCATCTAATTTCTCCCATACCAAGTCCAATAATTTGTGCTTAACTAAAGCAGATTGGAACTTTATTTTAAAGCCTTTTCAGACAAATTGCTAAAAAGTGCTTTACGAGGGTGGTTATTATTCTATTTTCTCCTGCAAGCTTGTGTAACTACTCAATAATCTTTATTCTTGTCATGTAAGATTGTTTGTATTAGGTGATGCGACTTCTGAATCTTTTGAAAGCAGGGAGGACATGGAGAGGCTTCATGGCCACATGAAGCATTCTTTCACAAACATTTCTGTCTGTTTGCCCAGGTATATCTTTCCTTCAGGCAACTTCACAAAGAGAAAAACTGAACGCATATTCATGCAAGGCGAGCAGTGACCCTGGTGAATGCTGTCAAAGCAAATGCATGCTCTTAGTCAAATTAATGCTCGTGAATTCTCCTTGCAGTATTATCCCGGTTCTAGCCAAGAAAGACATTGTTAAATGTAAATTGTAGTGACAGTAATTTTTTTAAAATTTGGAATAACCATTGTTATTCAGAAACCAAGATAAGCACGTTTGTCATGCGACATTAAGATGAAAAATGTAGTGACATGCTGCCTTCTGCCAGAGTTTGGATTGCAGTCCATGTGAGCAATGTTAGAGCAGGAAAACATCACAACTCTGGCAAAATCTGGTGGAAGTCTTGCCCACACAATCTTGGAGAAATTGTTTTTGTAAGGCATAAGTATCTAAGCTTCAAAAAATGCTACTTAATTCAATTAAAAGCTTTTGTCTACAGTAGATCAAAATAAGGTCATCCACTTTCTCCACTGTATGCCTGGTTAGCCCAGAAGTTCTCAAGCTCAAATTATGAGCTGTCTACGTGCTGTGGCAACATTGCTGTATCCAGAGATGATGTCCTTTAAAATTGTTAGGAAACTGGCTGTATGGCCACGTGATGCCAAGCAGTTTGGTTACCACAGTCTGATAGGTGGCTGAGTGACTGTAATCCACTTACCACTGCTGAGCTCCATTAGCAAGCTGCTTGTGAGCTCAGTCTATGCACCACCTTTGAAGAGGTAATTTTGGCATATGGGTTTTACCTCCTGCTTCTGTCAGCCGTGACAGGCTTGGGGTAGTTGCACAGCTTGGCTATCAACTTGTCTTGTCTTTGTGGTGGTATGAGCAGACCCTAAAATACCCAGTAATGTGTGACTGCAGATCTAGACATACTGTTTGCCCCTTTGTATTAACAGTGCTTTCACGTGTAAAGACCAGTGGAGTCTCCTGTAGTCTTATCCTTGCCCATGTGTCCCTGCAAAGCGGTAGAGAAATTCGCTTTGTTTTGCTGGTGGACAGACAGTGCACAGAGCCAGCTTTGAAAACAAATTTGAGTCCCTCAATTTCTTTTGCTTCTCTCAGATCAAACAGCAAGGCCCAGCCATGAGAATATAGAGTATAAGTACCTTCAAAAATGCACTTCTGATAACTGGATTCAACTAGCCCACCTCTAACAATTTTAGAGGTTATGCCTGAACAGGTGAAGTAGCTCTCCTTTGCCAGTGGAGGGTAATCCATCCAACTGCTTTAGGATGTAGTGAGAGCCTGGCTTTTCCCCTGCTGGAGGGGCCTCTTTTTCTTTGCTGACATTTAAGTGGAACTAAACGAGTAGATTAGATTACACACCTGACTTTAAGACTGCTAAAATGAAGTGAGATGAATGTCACCCCAAATTATTTGCCTCAGAATGGCTGTGATAAAGCAGCTGCACCTGATGCATTAGTAAGTAGCTGTGCTTTTTCTCTCCCAGCTGAAGGACTAGTTTCTTATCCGTTTTGCAGGCAGAAAGATCTGTAGCATAGAGGACTGTCAGTAAACAGGTCCTTTTTAATTCTCAAGGACTGGCCTTAAGTGGGTGTTCTTGAATAATACGCTGAATTTCCAATAGTTAGGAGTATGACATTGTATAGTGACAACAAAGGGACGTTTTACCTTACCTACATCATGATAAATTATAAATTCAATGTCTAGCATGGAGACCAAGATCTTGCACGCTCTGTATGTGGCTGAGATAAAGGATTACCTGAAAAATCAGATTACCTTTTCTTTAGATGTATCATGTGTCTTGGCAGCAGAGGCGTAACACTGGTAAAAACAGCTTGTGACAGTGACGACCAAATGTTTGGGAACTGTATCGATATTGCTCTGAATGAATGCGCACACTGTTCTTTATCTGGTTTGCAACCCTTCTATTTTTTCATGGTCTTTGCTGTTAACGACACAAGATCTCTTCCAGAGTGACAGGAAGCCACTACACACCTCCAGGTGAAGTGCTTTCAACTGATAAGCCATGTATGATACTTTATGAAACATAGTCCTTGTAATATTTTATAACGCTCAAAAGTTCCAGATGATTATAGTCTCCAGATCTGCAGTTAAATTATTATACTGATCAGAAATTTAATTGCTCTCACTTGTCTTCTTCTGTATGTGCTTTTGGCAGAGTGACAGCACTTTCCATCATTGTTTCTCCATCCACTGAGTGATACAAAATGTGCCTTTAAAATCAGGGGAAAAAATATTAATGGGGGTTATGTTGTCTGATAGAGTGTTCTCTTGCTCTTTTTGGATCTGATGGTAGCACAGAGTGCACATTAAATATTTTATTTTGTTCATAGAACAAATTGTGAATTTTAAAGCTACAATTTTAAATCTGAGGTGGGTTTCATCATTGCTCACATCCCAGATACCTTTCCTCCTTTTACTTTATAGCACAAATTTATTGCTTATTTATTGTTATCTTGCTGAAGGTGAGGTAGACAACATGTTTTCCACTCTTGAAGAAAGAACATCACTAGTTTTGTTTGTCAGGCAAGAAATGGTCATCAGAAAACAGGATCTAAAATCAAAGCTAGACAGACCCAAGAAATCCAGGATGAAAAACAACAACAACAAAAAACCATCAGCATCTGAACTTCTAACATCACGAGTTTTGAAACTGCTGAGAAACTTTGACTTTCTGTTTCAGTAAGTTGTAAACCATGTTTTATGTGACAGTACTACATATGAGAAAACTTACATTCATTGTGGTATTGAATAGAAGCGGGACAATACTGATGGTAATTTCTGGTTTGAAAATTGAGCTTCTTTTTTGTTTGAGGCCTATGAATCCTATGTTTTGTATTAAATACTTTAATTCCATGAGTGAGAATGACTGCAACTGTTTGTTGTGGGTTTTCTGATGTTTATACAAACTTATGGCAGAAATCGAGTGAGATGAAGACAAGATGTATTGTAGAGTCTATTAAAGTAACACAGTGGAATCTGCAGTGTAGAATTTATAGACAGGAGGGCCTTAAAACAGAGCATGTTGAATCAATTATTTTAACTGTAGCTGACATAAATCTGGAGATATATACATAATTATAATACATATTATTATATCTAAAATACAGGACTATCTTCAGCTATATAGCTCCATTGGTTTAAAAGGGGTTGTTATCATTCTTCTGCAATAACTGGAAAAAAAGCCTTGAGTGTGAGATTTCCAAATGGCAGCTTTCCTGCATACCATACGAAGGAATTAAGCTGCAAATTCAAATGTGCATATATTCTTGCTGCCTCCTTTGAAAAGTGTCGTAGAAAATTATTTCCTTTGGGCAGACTAGCTCTTTGTTTGCCTTTAATTCATGCCTGAGCTTGACTTAAGGGGCCTTTCTTTCAGAGATATCCAAGCTTATGTAGCTTTAACTGGGTTGGAGAAAATAATGGAGAAGTTGCAGCAGTATTAGTACAACATCCTGCATTGGAACAAATCATCTTCTTCCTACTAGGGCTGGTTAGCCTCATCCATGTTGTCTGTATCATGTCTTACACCCAGTCTGGTCCTCTCAGTGCAAGTTGTGGTATCACATGGTATTTTTCTAAAATTAAAGCTATAAACCACTTAAGTGAAACAGATGAATTCACACAATTATAAGAAGAATCTAACCTTCCCAGACATAATAATTTTTCAGAGCGGGGTTAGGCTCTGGAATTTTTTTTCTTTGGAACAGTTTCCATGTGGAAGTACTCAGAAATGATTAAAAATTTCAAGACTGCTGATTACTATTTATATTTTCCCCAGATGTAGGACTTTATTTCTGTTTTTCAGAGCTTCAGCAGTCCCTTCTTCCTTTGCACATTCCCCTTTTGTTCTAAGAAAGCAATAACTGGCATAGAGACTGACTTGGATTTCTTTCCTGGTAGCACGGTGCTTATTACTGTGACGAGGACAGTCCATCCTGCACATCCCTTCACCTTTATTTTCAAATTTTCAAGCAAAGGTGGGTAATTTGATCCCACCTGACACTCCTGACACTTCCTGATGCCTAAATTGGCTTTTCGCAGGACAGCATTTCACCTTTGTGACTGACAGGGAGATCTGTTGCTGCCAGCGTGGATTTCTCCCCTTGGTACTTCTCTGCTCTATCCTCTAACTTAAAGCGGTTTTCAATTCTCTGTGCTCCTTCTTTTCCTCCCTAGAGAATCTCCTTCTATTTGTGGTTACATTCCATCTGTCTTTCTGATATCCTTATCTCCTTCCTGGATTTACTGTAAATTTCCCAGTTTTTCATCCTTATTCAAAACTTTGTCCTTTTCCACATTGCTTACCTGAATGGATAATGTAATGCCTCTTGGTGTGCATGCTTTCTAATCTTTCAAGTGCATGGAACCTTTGATACAGATCTTCTGAGAGTCTAATCTGTATGTTATTAATCTAGCTTTTTCTAGTATCAATGTGAACATTAGAAAAATTGTCCTCTTGGTGGGGATTTTTTTCTTTACCAGTGCTCTTTGACTTGCATCTTCTGTTTCTAACCTCATAAACTGGGAGACAGAGGGAGCCCTTTCTCTGAGTTTGGAATTGTCAGTGTTTGTGATTAGACTGTCAGTCTCACTGTGCTTCCCCAAGTTTCATAAGAAGAAATTGAATTTCTGAAATTGTCCACCTACAGGATTCCTATAACTATACATAACACTTTTGTTTTTCTTTTATAACAGATATCTAGTACTTTTACAGAACAAAACTTTACCTAAAGATCCCCAGAATTTAAGCTTCTCTTCCAGCAACAGACAAATAAGAACCCCAAAGTAGTTCTTATTATCCTTCTTCTGTTTGCATCTGTGTTTAGATTTTAAAGCAGTTCATTCCAACCATATTGTTGAGTGAGTTCCAGAGAGAACATCAGTGAGCAGAGAGGAAATTAACTTCACATCAAATTGATGGGAGGACGCATCTAGAGTCTTAGATCCAAAGCAGACTAAACAGAGTTAAATTGTCTTGTTTCCAGGATATGACTTATTATATTAAGCCCTGCTGGAGCTTATGTTTTGTAATACAAGACAAATAAAAACAGCCTGCAAACTGTGAGTTGTTTGTTAATAACTACAAGTTTTATATAGCAGCTCCTATCAATATTGAAGCTAAAAGAATATGCTTTGGGGGAAATATCTGAAGGAATTAGCTGAAACAAACTGGGATATTTTATTTTAAAAAATTAGAACGAATACTGACAATTTCTGGAAGTAAAATTGAAATAATCTTAAAGGAAATAAAACTGAACAAAAACACTGAAAGTTTGTGCGCAGCGTCTTGTTGTAACAGTATTAGTTGGTTTGGGGGTCATCTGTAAGAAGAAAGGAAAATCTTACTGGAATAAAAATAGCTGGTGGGGGAATACATTAGCACATTAAGAGATTTTAGGAATTTGGACTTAGATTTTAAAATGCAATTTAGATATCTGAGGTTACAGTTCCAAGTATTTTCCCAGACTTAATGGAAATCTTTGTGTTTATAGCTCCTTTGCTCTGCCAGGTATGGACATGGATTTTTACAGTACCAGGATAGGAGAACTGTCACACAGATAGTAACATATATCTTCGCTTTTACAATTTCTATCCATAGGGAAAAGTGAGATTTAGTAACATAGCCTTTCCTTGATTCATGTATATGACTCAATGGCATTTACTAGGCAGTATATTGTCTAGTGCTTGATGGTGAGTTCACACTGAGTTTGGTATTTGCAGTTATTTTTTGTTTGCACTGGTCTTTCTGAAAGCAAGAAATTCTACAAGAAAACTACGACAATGGAAGGGAGTGTTGTGATCCAAGTCATTTTCTTATCTCTTCACCTCCAGGAACAAGACAGGCTGCTGTGTCAGAATCCTATTCTATTTCAGTCATTAAGCTGCCTTTGTTATTTTGTCCTAACAAAGGGAAGGTAGTTATATCTGCATAAGTACATCTGAGCTCCAATTGAGTGTGTAATGCCATCATGAATGGAGTGATGGATAGACCAACCTTGATGACATTGACAACAATATTGATGCAAATGTGATGGCGGTAGTTTCAGTGTGGCCTGTGTTAGTATGTCTCCTGGTTCGTGCATTTCTTCCCATTTGCTGCTCTTTACTCTCAGTAAACTGAAGTGGGAAAAGAAAATAATTGCTAGCAAAATAGCTGTGATCACAACTATATAATTGTAGATTATACAGTAGAATAACACAATGAAATGTGTTTAGTATATTCTTAGCATTTAGACCTGCAGATTACAGGATGGAAGGAAGAAGTACATAAGCATCTCTGTTATATGCATTGGTTTGCTCCAAGGCAGTGTAGAGAGAACTGAGAGGACTACTTTTCTCATTATCACTGCTCTGACTTGATTTCTTGAAATCATACCATCACATTGTATTTTTTTATTCAGCTGTCTAGCTGGTAAGCTCCCTAGGTCAAATCATTTCCTCACAGATTGTGTTTGCTAGGTTTAGAGCTCCGATGTCCAAAAGTCATTCAGAACTGAGAAAACTGAATTTTTATTTTAACATCAGAAATTTTAATGATTGTAGTTACTGCCTAGATTCCATCTTATGGGCAGAAGTGGGCTGAAGGATCTGAATGTTAACCTACATTAAAGTGAATGTAAATTGTGAACAAGATGGCCGTGGATCTAATCGACATCAGAGGTTACGCACATTATGGTGAAGTGAATCATTCCTTACTTTAGTGCGATTAATAGTTTCAGAGCAAATTCAGAAAATTCAGTGCAAGCCCTTCTCTATTCTGTATGCTGCAGAATGCTGAAATGTGCTTGACATCTTGAGAAATGCCAGTAGGGTGTTTTGAATACTAAATTCAAACAATTATTACAATGATTAGAGGTCATTTTCTTCCTTTGGTGGCTCTTGTCCAAAAGAAAATAAGCTGTTTACTTGTATCTCTTCATCTCTATTTGCATGTATTTGTAAAAAGCCTCTTTATGTGACTGTGTGGGAAAAGATGTGTGTAATTTGGGAGGAATCTGCAAAAAATTCTATTTTTTCTTTTATTTATCTTGTGTAGAAATGTTTCTTTTTTTCATTTACAAAAAATGGGAAACGATTAAGAAAAGACATAGATGTTCCTTTCATTTTGTCAGAACTTTGTAAGTTAAAGTCAGATGGAATCAGATGGAATTTAGATGCAAAAAGCAAAGCCTAGAATTGAAAGGGACCCTGTTTTTGAGAGTAATTTCTAGTGCTTTTGCTCTTAAACACTGGCTTTTAGTTTGTTTGTTTGTTAATTTTCAATTTAATTTTGTGCAAGAAGCACTAACAGAAATGAGAACTGCTTAGGATTTTTAGTTCAAATTAAGGTAAATCATGTGAACTTCTTTGCATTGGTTTGGTTTACTTTGCACACACAAATAATAATATTAACAAAGGTAAAAAACAAAAATTCAAGTTGAGATGAGAAAATTTTCTTTCGTATTGTTTCCTGGATAGCATATCCTCTTTGTTATATGAAAAAGGAGGGAGAGAATGAGGTGTGACTTTAACAAAGAACTATGTTAGAATATCTTTTTGTCTTGAGTGTGCTTCTTGGGATGTGGATTGGCAAAGAGAAGCTGCTGTAGATTTTTGGATGTCTTTGGTATTAGAAATCATGACGTAACAGAAGGCTGTGGGGACTTGGACAAGGAATGCTTTTTATTATGAATATTATTTTGATCTTTCCATTTTGCTTTTTGATGGAACATTGGCTATCCCATGCAGAACACTTCATATGTCATGAAAAGAAATAGGAGAAGATATTGATAAAAAAGAAAGAAGAACAAAAAAGAAAAAGAGAATTGTTAATGTTCAAAGAGGACTTGAGTTTAACCTCTTGCCCGTTCTTCCACTGAGGGAATAAGAATGGTTTTATTTAGTCCTCTGTCTTCCTGCAGGGACATTTCTAACCTTGGCTGTATAGTACTGAGAAGGACTCTTTACCTTCCCTTGACAGTTGGTTCATTGCCTAAGTTTTCTTCTTACAGTGTGAAAATTAACACAGTAACTGTATTTGACCTAAATTTCCCCTGATGCTGCTTAAGTTCATTACTTTCTTTTCTGTTCTCATTACTTAAAGGGAATAATTAATTCCTGTTCTTTTTATAACATCACTTTATGTACTTGAAGATGTCACTCTCCCCACTTTTCTCCAAGACAATAAAACTTGAAGACAAAGGGAAGTATTTATCTGACTGGATGGTGTCAAGAAAACAGAGCAAGTTTTCTAGAATCTAGGAGATGAGATTGGGAGAGGCCTGCGAGATGACTTCTTGTCTGCTCCTCTCTTGCTGAAATAACATTTTTGCGTTCCACTCTCTTCCCCATGAGACAACTTGATCTCCAGCTAGTAGTAGAAGCTGTTGTTTCCATTAAGGCAGCTGAGGAACTTCCCTTCTTTCTTTTCTTTCTTTGTAATCTGTGCAGGAAGAATTGAGTTTTGTGCCTAGTTTTTTTTTGACATAACTCAAGTTTTATTGAGTTGTTTGGAAGGGGAAGAGTATTTTCAGGTTTCTCACTTCCCAGCTTTCTGTTGAAATTGAACGGTGCACTCAGTCGTCTCACAAACCAAGCAAACTGTCTATCAATTTACTTCATCTACGTTTTCAAAGTTCTCTGACAGAAAAATGCATAGAAACTTAAAAACAAGTAAATAAATGAAAGCTGTTATTACCTTTTATGTGTATATGATTCCTGCAAGATAGAGATATTCACAGCTGTCTTGCCTCGTGAATTCTAAAGGGTAACACAGTTTGATCATCACATGATCATGCAGTAATGTAGTCTGGTGTCTGTCAATATCATGTAAAATATTGCATATTATTTTTTTAGATGAGTAAAACCAGGAGCACAGATGTACCTTGCATATGTTTTCAGCCTTTCCGCAAGTGGAATAAAAGTATATTTTCTAGCTATAGGGAATATTTAGTCTAGGGACATAAGGTTGTTTATATTGTCATTATCATAAATGCTATGATTGTTCCAGTTGCCTAGGTAGAGGAAATATTATCATGTTAACTGGCACTGTCTTAGTGCTTTATCTCCTCAAAGCTATAATTAGTGGGCAGTCATTTGAAGAAATTATGCTGCTGCTTATTTATATAGCCTGGTAGCTCTTTTGGTGATTTTCCTTAATCATTACTTTTTATAATATATATATTTTTTGTGGTAGCCTCCAGTGCTTGAATATGATGGATGCTTTGTTGAAAATATTACAATGCATTTTGGTGATGGAAAGAGAATAGAGAACTGTATGGGGTCTTTGTTCTGTTTTGTTAGGGTTTTGGGTTTTTTTTGTATCCAAGCAGTCCATATACAGTCAGATCTGTTTGCATTTTTCTTTTACAGCTGTGTTTCTCTGTTAATGAGTTATAATGTATTTTAGTGCTTAGCAAGAACTTTGTTGCCAAAGCTGTAATCTTGAGCAATAAGATCAGATAGTTTTCCAATTTTGTGGGTTTCAAAGCATTTAATAAACCTGGGCAAAGATTAGTTTATTGCTCTTTCACAGAAGCTAAGGGCTTATCTGAACTCCTCTCACTTATATGACTGCAGCATATTCATAAGGTCAGAATTAGCAAAGTCAGATATCACAAGCTGGGGAACTGAAAGATCAGTCTTCATCTACCTGCAGAAGTTGTGCAAGAAGTTTGATAAGGCAGTTAATGCTGGCACTACTACCCAGTGAGCAGCAGATTAAAACTTGTTTGGGTATGTACACACAAAGTTCCTTCAAAGAAGTTGCAATCTGGGACAGATCTTTGGGCTCATACCTGTGTTTGAGGTTGTTTTTTTTGGTTTAACATGTTACCTTAGGTTCTTTGAGATCAACGAGAATAACTCCGCAGCCATGTAGCTAATGTGTGGTACCGACATGTCTGAGTCCTCTTGAAGATTCCTGTGTTAATCTGTGGTGGATTGACTGTCAGCCAGTCTCCAGTGACATCCCGTGATCACATATCCTCCTGCCTGGGCTGATGGTTGCATTGTTCATCTCATGTTCACAAAGAGAAAAATCACTGCTGTAAAATCAGCGTATATCCCAGTCATTGAGAGGCAGGGACTGATGTTGCCTGGGCAACTTCCATGTGGCCACTGGCTCTTTATTTCCTGTGTGTGTGTGTTTGCCATGCATTTCTTCATTTTGTCCGACAGCTGTAGGCAGTACCGATGACAAGTTGCATTTGCACGGATGTTTCCATACTGTTAACATTCAGATAGGTGTCTGATGTGTTTGTAGCCTCTTCTTCATTGCAACACCTCTGGAACAGCTTTTACAGCTGAGCCTTGTCACACAGATTGAAGTCAGACATGGGTCACCAGACGGTTGTTCTGTAGACTTGATGCCATGTTGCATATCTAGAGAAAATCTGTTTGTTTTTTCTTTTCTTGTATATGCCAAGCTGAGCTGTGGCTTAGAGATGACGAAGGGAAAACATAGGATGTTTTCTAGTGCAAAATAAATAAAGAAATAAAATTGAATCCACTTCCTGTCTTAGGCTTTGACAGGGTTTTTTTGAGTGTGTGGATTTTTATTTTTATTTTTATTTTTATTTTTATTTTTATTTTTATTTTTATTTTTATTTTTATTTTTATTTTTATTTTTATTTTTATTTTTATTTTTATTTTTATTTTTATTTTTATTTTTATTTTATTTTTATTTTTATTTTTATTTTTATTTTATTTTTATTTTTATTTTTATTTTTATTTTATTTTTTAAATATGATAGAGTATTAAAACCCTAAGAAGGACAGTAATAAATGTGGCAGTTCCAGAAACATGGTGTTTCCAGATGAAATTCAGCCACTCATAACCCACTGTATTCCTGGCTTCATAGTTTTGGACAAATCAGCTTAGTACAATTAAGTTTGCCCTTTTCCTGGTATGTCCATTGACTTGCTGAGTAATTGCAGCAAACTCAGTATATGTTTTTGCATTGGAAGTTTTAGCTTAGGGAAACTTCTGTTGTTTTGGGATTTGCATACCATGTTATGTTTTAGATGACTTTTTCTCATTAGGAGGTGGTTACTGGCTGCTGCTGTGCTACAAAAAATGAAGCAGTTTGTCAAGGGTCACTTCTGGAACTTGCATGCTTGAGAAATGTAATCTGTAACCGCTCTTATCACCTCATTACATAAGTGGAACGCATAGGGAGTATATAGCACAGTATGGAATTCCAGTTGGGTTGCGACAGCTGGAGGACTGCATGACTGTTGTAAAGTGGAAGTGAAGCCAAACCACTGTTGGACAAACCTGCCAGAGTTGTGATACAGAGTGTCCCCCAGCTGCTTGACATATGTGAATGAAGGCATGACTGACTCTCAGTGTTATTTCACAGTGACCAAACTCATAGATAGAAACAAGTGATGACCACAAAATGGCAGAAAGAGGGAGCAAATGCATTGCACACTCATATCAGCTTTGGTTTTAGCTCATTCCATGTATGGACAGAGCTGGTTGGAATTTGCCGAAAGTGGGTCAGTTGAACTGCTGACATACCATGTTTAGGGATTATAGTTGATTGCATGTAACTTGCTTTTGTCCAATATCGTCCTTATTGTTGTAATTTTACCTTTTAGGCTTTAATTTAGGTTTCACTACTGTTCCTTTGCCTGGAGGCTTGTTGCCTCTGCTGCTCTTACACTGTAACGGTATTGGATGACAAATTCATCTGCTAAAATGATTTATTACTCCAGCTCACCAGGCAGAAGCAGTGATCACTGAATGGACACATTTGTCAATTTGTTGCCCAGATATCTTTATGGTCTGTAGCAGGTGCTGTGAAATGGTGAGTAGTGGAAGCATATTTGTGATTGCCAAAGAAAAAAATCTTGAGCAAGGTGCAAGACAAATGAGTAAACAAAGCTAGAGAAAGGAAAACAAAGAAAAAGGGTTTCATTTTCCCGTGTTATGAGACATATAAGCTAGTGGGATGAGCTTAATTGCTAGCTCACAACTTGCCTTGTGTCTGATAAATGACTATTCTAGTCAGTGTGTATCTGCTTGCCGTTCATGTTAGCTGTTTTTTCATCTTGTACTAAGGGAAAAAAAAGAAACTAGCCAGGAGCAATCTCTATGAAATGCTCTGAGATTTGAAGCTTACTCCTTTCCCTCGACTTCCCTTCTCTTCCCTGTACAACTCATTTCTCTTTCATTAGGCTTGATTTGTACTGGTTTTGATACAGAGAGCGAGAAATTAATGCTCACTCTTACTTTGCTCTCTCAGTTATGATGCGGTACCAACATCCAAAGCAGCGATTCCTCTCTGATAGCTTGACAAAGACACTTTATTATTTTTGTCATCTATTCTGTGTCTCCTGATCAAGTATGCCCTTCCTCATCTTTGTCGCCCGCACTCTTCTGCAAAGTACCTGCTTTTATTTCTTGCAGTCCACTCCCTGAGGAGTAAACCTTTTGTGTTCTCTGCCATTTTGGAGTAGTTAGTTTTTTGTGTGGTGTTGTTGTTGAGGTTTATCTGTATGCTTCCCTCCATTTATTTTCCCTCTAACTCAGGTTTTATTGAGCTAAGGGCTCAAAAAAATGGACTTTTAATTAAAACCTGAACAATTTCTATGACAAAATTTTTCTTTTTCTTATGGAAACCTTTGCTTTGTCACTGAGTAATTCACACTATAAAAATAAACATTGGAAATATGTTTCAGCTGTATTTGAGAAGGCTGTTCAGAGAAATCTATTAAAAAACAGGTGGTCATAACTGAAAATTGGGGTGAAATTAATTCTTTTTTAATCTTTTTTTTTTTTTTTTTTTTTAAACACATCTACATGGCAAGACAAAACCACATCATCTTTCAAATTAACTGACTGAATAAAAAGTAGTATCTGTGTTTCTCCAGATGAACACTTCATACATGAAATCAGTGGGTTCGTATTTTGTGCTGATTTTTGAGAGTATAGTGAGTGTCAACAGCTGGCACTGAGTTCATCAAGAGTTGTGTTCAGCATCTCTGAAAGTAAGATCATTATTTTTTCACTCAGATTTGAGCTGATTTAAAAATGAATTGAAGGGCTTGAAATAAACGTGTTCCATTGCAATAGCTTTGGAAGGATCCAGTGCCCTAGACCTGGCCTTTTGTGTGTGCATTTCTCTCTTGGTGTATCTCTGTTTGTATGTGTGGTCATGTATGTTGACAAAATGTCACCGTGCAGGATCTTCCCTCCTTGCCAACATTGATTATGTTAAATAAGAATCACTTTTCAAGGAGATTTTTCAGACGTATACAGTAGCTGTTAAAGAATTTATAAATAAAAGAAAACCTGTATGCTATTTGTCCATCCTGCAGGCTATCCAGTTGTGAGGTAAATTGAACTAAATGCTCTTCGAAACTCACACAGTGAAAATGGTTTTTATATAGATTTACTTATAATCATTTATTTTTATTTTTTTCCCCTTAAATTCAGGTTAAAGAGAGCAAATGTTAGCAGTATGCCTCCACAGTTATTTTGGTAAGAGCAACAGTGCTCACACAGCGTACTAACCCTTTTATTTTTTACTTTGTTACAACGCTAGGCACACAATTACAAGATTAAGTTTGAGCTACATCTCTTGGAGGCATTATTTCTCAAAAACAGAAAGATAAGATATCCAAGGACAGTAAAAGAGAAGGGAATATAAGAGTTACAAAGGGAAATCAAAGCCATGTGGAATACAGAAGAGATGGAACTGGTGTATCCCATTCTTCTCCCCAGTAAGCCAAGGCAGAGTTTGAAAAGAAAGATAATTTGCATTCAGTCCTACACAGTGACAGCAGCCTGCTCATTCACGTTGGTATTTAATCATCATCACAACATAGTCTTTAATTACATGATCGCATACTGGGTCCCCTCCTCCACGGATTCTGCCTCTTTCAGGACCCAGAGGAGTTGTGCACACTGCAAATAAGTAGCTTTATTTATTTATTTGCTTGGTTTTGCTATTCAGTGTGCAGATTCAGGCCTCAATCACTGCATGCTGTGCAAAGCCTGATCTTCCAAAGACATTATTTGTTTTTATCCTAGACTTTTTCTAGCCATCACTTTCCTTGTGTGCTCTGCAAGCATTGTCTTAGTATTTTTAAGGTGTTTGGGCTCATCTGTTTTGTAGTAATGTGGAACTGAGATGCACAGGTATGAAACGAGGTACAGTCTCTTTTTTTTGGTTACCATCCTTCAGATAATTAGGGCCTATATTTCTTGAGTTCTTAGTAGTTGAGTCCACTTTGTGTTCAGAGTGGGCTTTGAACATACTCCTGGCGAATTCACTTGTGCCTGCAATTGCTCATAACAGCTTCAATTGAGAACATGCAATCCCCCCAGAAATGAAGAAGAAATTTGTAGCTGTAATTTGAGAACGCTGGTTAGAAAAAAAGAAAGGAAGGGAGGAAGCTAAAAGGCTTGGTTAGACTGGTTTGCTTGACATACTGAAGGAATATCCCGATTCTATTAAGGACTGTATCCTGAACCCAAGCACATAAACTTTTAGGCAGTCATTGGAAAATAACATCATCATTAATTGCTGTTCCCTTCTATCACATGTAGACAAATAATGTAATCTCCTTAATAAATGAATCATGCCCTTTTACAAAACTAGATGGATTGCACTGGGCCTTTTAGAAAGTTGCTGCAGAACCTAATTATCATGATGATTGAAGATCTTTTTCTAATTTCAAATTTGAATTTATTTATGGCCAAATGTATTTATATCTATCCTTGTACTGATTCTGTTCTTTGGACTAAGTAGCTCTTTTCCTCTTGGTATTTGCTTCTATGATTTATTTACTGAAGGCAATTATTTTTCCTCTTAGCCTTCATTCTGCTGAATTTACAGAAGCCCACTCCTTTAAGTCCTTTTTTTTTCTCTTTTTTTTTTTTTAATGTTTTTTTTTTTAATTTTTTTTCTTCTAAATGTGATTTCATTCCTCAAATCTTTAACAGCCCTTCTCTGTGTTTATTTGAGTTTCAGTTACATAAGGTTGATACTAAACTCTATTAGAGTATTTGTGGTGAGGTAGCGTCAGTGCTGTCTGTGACGTGAATATTCACCTTCTTTTGTGTCTGTATTCTACTTTTGGGTCATTGTCATCCTATCAAAGACATATTATTATTCTTTGCTTGGGTCAGCTCTCAGCTTTCAGAGGAATATGTTAATGGTCTTCAAGTGCATTTTAATGGTCCTTAAGTGAGAATACTTGTATGTGCACTTTTCCAGCTTCCATGGCAAAGAATACAAGAGTCTTCAAAACAAACAGAAAAAAATTATTCTTGCTGTACAGCATGGGAGTTCAATCTTTTGGCTTGCCTGGGCTGCACTGAGTGGAGAATTTTCATGGGTTGCATATAAAATTTATAATGCAGTTAATGTCTGTAAATAATAAAATCTTGTTTTTTCTTTTAATATTTTAAATTCAAACATTAAAGAAAGAAGACAACAAAAATACAAAGCTAGTGAGATATTTGACCTTGTTTTTGTGAAATCTGTGTCAATATCTTTTTCAGTGGTAGTGGTTGTAATTCTTAGTGAGTTCCTAAGGTATTGGTCAGATATTTTTGATCTAATATTCTTCCTATACTTCATCCTTGAAAATAGGTATTTACGTACTGTCATTTTTTTCTGTGCCAAAGTGAGGAGACGTTGTGGCCACTTTTACCCTTCCCAGAACTACATTTAAATATTCCCGTGCTACATGCTACGTGTTTAATTTCTTATCAGTAGATCATAGTCTATTCGTCTGCATTCAGAATTCTTATCAATCCATTTCTTTTTGGCAATTTTATATTTGCTAACCCTTTCAATACTATAAAGTGAGGCTTACACGAGGACAATTTGGAATTATTTCTAATTTCAAATTATATATATTCTAACATTTTGAATCGTATGCTGGGTTTTCTCTCATACTTTTATCTGTGTTTAGAATTTATCGTAAAACATTTAATTTATTCTGTTACTTTCATGCAGAAAGTATGGCTGCTAAATAAGCAGTTGGAGGAATTTAAAAATTCTGAGAAGAAGTAGATATGTAGAAAAAAGGTAGAAAATTTGGATGTGTTATTAATTATGAACTAAGAAAACTTACATGTCTGCTTAATAACAAAACATGCATGTCTTCACAGGACACACAACTATTGGCAGAGTAAGCAGTGCGCTGTGCATTCCCCTCCACAGTGTTCTGTTGTTGCCTATGAACTGTGAACAATTGACTCATGAAAAATATCATTAAAAATTATTGTTAAAAGTTTACAACCTTGTGGGACCACATAATGACTGTCTTGGGCCAAACATGGCTCTGAGTTGGGCATACCTACTGTATAGTTTGACTGGTTATGGAATGGGAATACCAAATGGCAACACAAGTTCATTGCAGACTGGCTTGGACCCCATCATAGTTGGACAATATTATAATGCTTTTTGAAGAAGAGGCCAGATTAAAAGTAATGATGCATCTTCCTTTTGACTAGCTCAAAGTGGGGAGAGTAACTTTGCCAAAGTGGTTGGGCAGAAGTAATATAGTGCTCCTAAGAAAAGTGTTTTAAGATCAAAATGCTTAAAGTGATGCATTTCTTAGACTTATCTTCATATTTGATATGGCATTGACTTTACAGTCTGTGATGTGCAACTGTAAGGATGGCTGCTATCATATCTAGCTGAATAACTTCTGCCATTATACTGTAAGTGAACTGAGGGGCAATCTGTTTGTTCAAAGGGATTCATGGGTATTTGCTATTTACAGAAAAAAGAAGATAGTGGTGATTCTGGGTGGGCTGACGTTGCTTTCCTCATTCTTTCCCTCAACTTCTCAAATTCAATCTCTTCTCCCTTCTGGAAGCCATTAAGGATTCATTAGAGCATGAGATTCTTTTTTACTCTTTATTGACATGATTGTATTTTGTTAAAAAAAAATCCTGTCATAAAAATATTTTGCTTCATACAGTGAGGGGATTGCACCGCTGGTTAAGGCAGAGGTTGCTAATAGTGGCTGTAGGTTAGGACTCTAGGGTGTAAGGTATTGGTCTGCAACAGACCTTTGGGATAATCTTCAGATAATCCTTATCCTCCTCATCTGTCATAGCTTTGTAAAATCAGAGTAAACGACACCTCCTTCCAAAACAGGCATAAATGTACAAAAAAAAATCTGAGATGCTAAGTTATTTCTAATCTGAATACCATATGAAAACGTAAATGTGTAATTCAGTTAGTTTGATTGTCCATTTAACTTAGTGTCCTGTTCATGGTAGTGATCCAGAGTTGATATCAGAACAGCTTGATCATGTAGCACACAGTTTCCCAAAATCCTGCCCTTTCTGTGTTGTCCAACCACTTTTCTGCCTTGCAGATTGAGGTAAAGATATCCTGGAAAACAGGTCAAATGTCTCTGCTTTTACATTTTCTAAATAATATTCTCTAACCTAAAAAGACTCTTCATGATAATTCAAAGAGCTGCAGTATATTTGATGCTCACCATTGTTATTAATTATTTTTTTTTAATTTATTTATTTTAATTAGAGAGAGGGGTGGTAGAAAGGAGTCTCAGCAGCTTTGGGAACCACAGATCTTAGTTCCTAGAAAATGACCCAGTGTTTTCTCCCACAACTTCTAGATGAGTTACAGGAAAGCCAAAAGAGATGATCTTTAGGCACTCAAACATGATTTTCTCTGGTGTTGGCTGTGTCTGAGTTCCTTAATATGCCTCTCAACCTGGATACATGCAGATATTGAGATAGCACTGGTCCTAGAACTGGTGGCATAAAATAAATGTGGAAGGTGTTACTATTAAGCTTGCCTCCTGGAAACAGAAAGAAGGAAAATACTAGTAATTTGTTTGATGGTACAGGAGAGAAGTACAAAAATAGCATTCCATTTAAAGTAGTAGCTTGGAGACTTACCTGCTTCAAGTCTTGATCCTTGAGTCCCTCTTAAAAACTATGCAAACTGCCCCCTGTCAGGGAAATCTGCAAATTTTTTGCAGTTATTTTGATGGCAAATGCCTCAGTAGCAATTCAGTTGTGACCTCAAGGCTCTCCAGAGCTGAACATAGAAGCTGTTTCACAGTGAAATCCATTAATGAATCACACTTGCAGAGCAGGGATTGCCTCTCTAAGGTTGGAACTGTGTCTGATCCTGCCAAATGCTGAGAAAGAGGAGTCTCAGGAAGAGTGGAGATCTAGTTGTGACTGAAGGGAATTGTCTATTTGTGAATGAAGGGAATTGTCTACAAGTATTAATGATCATTACTAGAAGACAAAAGATGAAATAATATGCTTGGAAGAAAGCTGGGTAAAAAGTATCAGTTTCTAGCAGTTAACATGCTTTGTTTGGTATTCATGTTTTGAGGAACTTTCAAAATATGATCCATCTTACAGCTGGCCTTGAATCAATTTTGAAAATTGTTTTAAAAAACATGCAGGTATAGAGATCAATTATTTCTTTTGATTCTAGACGGAAAAGTAATTATCGAAGCTTAGGGATATTTATTTATTAAATTGTATAAACTATGGTATATAAGCAAAATTCCATTTCTGCCACTTGCTCTCTTAGGCCTGGAGCTCTATTGATATTGCAGCACAGCTGCTAGGAGACAGGTAAGGATGGGCAAAGTCCAGAAAAGTATTTGGGATATCATGACTGATTTAGGCTAATGTAAATCCTCATTGAGAGGATGTGTTCTGACACCTCCCTGGCGGGTTGGTAGAGTTACTCTGTCCAGCTAGCCATACATGACAGTGTCTGCTAGTACTGGCAAGGCAGAGGGAGTTGGTATGCTCCTTTGGTGTGGCATTGAAGCAGCTCATCATAAAAAACATTTCCTTTATGTGTGATTTTGTAGATAGTTTTTAGTAGTTTCTGCCAAGTTTTTGCTTTCTGTACTCTTGGTGGCTTGTTCGTGTGTCCATGCTGCCTCCTCTAGATTGAATATAAAAGTATAAAAGGTCATTTTTCACCTGGATGAGCTCTGCCCTATGCTTAACCATGCAGAAAGACAGAAGGATACCCTGGCACAGTGCTGGGAGCAGCAGGGGTAAGGACAAGCTGCCAGGGAGAGGCTCCTTGTCTAGTACTGCTGCCATATAGGAAACTCCGTGCTGTTTAGTGGGCAGCTAACAATGTAAATACTTGTCCCCAACCCACCCTTTCTTGTGGGATGCAGGAGGGCACCTACAGTTTTGTGAGTGGCTGCTCTGAAAACTTCGTGATCCGAAAGACAGTAGACTTGCATGTCAGCAAGAGAGATACCCCCAGTATTAGCTTGTAAGTGAGCAGTTGGGATCATACACAAGCACTTACCTTTTAGTTGGAAGCTTGTAGCATTCAGTTAGGATAAACTTCTTGTCTGGACCTCTCAAATCTTATCATCTTTACCACCACAACGTCCACAGAGGATGGATGTAGAGTCTTGATGGTAGCTGCTGCTTTTAGGAATGGTTATCTTTTGGTGGGCACAAAAAACCCCCTTGTTTATTCTAGGAGGTAGATAGTAAAGGTATAGTTCTGTTTTCTGAGGGGTTTTCCATAACACCATAGGACCTACTAACAAGATCAGCCCAAAGATGATTATTGGAGAAGCTCATGGATTAACCTTCCTTAATTGCTTATCTGTAAACGGCCTCAAGTTGCGCCAAGGGAGATTTAGACTGGATATCAGGAAAAACTTATTTACAGAAGGGTTGTTAAGCACTGGAATGGGCTTGCCAGGGAGGTGGTTGAGTCACCATCCCTGGGTTTGTTTAAAAACCATTTTGGATGTGGTGCTCAGAGACATGATTTAGCGGAGGATTGTTAACTAGGGTTGTATGGTTGGGTCATGGTTGGACTCAGTAGTTTTTAAGGTCTTTTCCAACCTGAGTTATTCTGTGATTCTCCGTGATTCTCAGCAGTGGTAAAGAGGTAACGAGAGAGGAGGATGTGGTGGTAGCATCCATTATTACAGACTGTAATGCTCAACTAGTACTTGGGAAACCCAACTGGAAAATTTCCCCAGGGTACTAGATGGGATCAGGATCATGAATCTGTACCTCCCTTTGTCCCAGACAAGTTCCCTAACCACAAGGACACTTACAAGCAATAAGACTTCTTTCATCTTTTCAGGATGGAAGCAATTTCAATTAGCATAAAGTATTTAGCTGTTTTTAAGCATACTGCCTGGTTCATTTGCTTCTTTTGTGGATGTACTATGCTCCTAGGTATGATGGCTCTTCCGTTTTTATGAGTCTGGGAATATCCAATAAACTCACAGGAAGAAACCTGAGCTTCTACTGAAGGAAGAAATATCTGCTGTGAATATGATGGGAAATGTGTACTCCAGACAAAGATTGTGAGGCAGCCCAGCTGGGTGACTGTGAGCTCGCAGCTGTTTATAGGGTGCCTGAGTGCCTGACTGAAGACAACAAATCTACTAGTGCATGCAATATCTAAAAGTGAGGTATCAAGATGCTTAGTGTAGCAATGTTTAAAATCCAGTACTTATCCCTGTGTTGCTACAGAGCATCTGTCTTTCCCATTTTCTTTTTCCTGCTTTTCTACTTACTTTCCTGTTGTTTCCTTATTTATTTTCTGAAAAATTAGGTCTGTGCCAGCTAGATTTCCCTGTTCCTTTTGTTGACTGAGGTACAAAATCCTGACGTTGCATTCATGAGAGTGTATTCATAAATAGTGTCTGTAAAACTGCTTAGAAATAATCCTTGCTCTACTGAAATTAGTGGGAGTTTTGGTGTGTGTCAACAAGGCCAGGATTTCATCCCCAGTAATTAGTACACAGAAAATGAGTCCACCAAGATGATTGCCAAACAGCAGTATTTTTATAGAACAGTTTACTAGTTGTTAAATCCTAACCAAAGTATTTTTATCTTTAGAAGGCAAGAAAATACTAACTTTATTTCATGTCATTGCTTAAGCAATGCAAAATTGCTATATGCTAATGGTTGTCTATTATTATAATGAAAGTCTTTCAGGTACAGAACATGCCCATTACTGAAAAATGGAAGATAGAAAAGTAAGATAGGTTAATACCAATAAGGAGCTTGCCACCCTGAGACAACATATCAGCAAAATTGCAAAAACAGAGATGTGATAACACTGCAAATATACTCAGGTACATTACTGTCTGTTTATTCCTAGTGTTAAGTATCCTATACACCTATCTCCATCACTGTAGCACAGGAGCATCAGCCTCTGAAATACAAAAGGCAGTCAGCTACCCCAAATCTTCTTGGTTCTCAAGTGCTTTTAGGGTATTTTCCTTTTTCATTCACCCGTATTATTCAGCAATCTCTGTTATAGACAGGAGGTATTACAGCAGCTCATACTCCCTGTTACTCAGTAGCTGTTTTGACATTTCTGCTGGATATTTTTTTTCCAGAGAGGAATAAGAGCACTGTAAACTGTAACCATGCAGAACTATGACTATAGCTGACTGCACTGTCACTTTTTTGGTAAATTTATTTGGGCGAGAGAGCATAAAGAAATGGGATACTCGGAAATGCACTGGACCAAATTCTCTCCCCTTCAGGCTGTGCCTCAAAGATTCAAAAAAAGAAAATAAATAGAAAAGGTGAAAGTCATAGTTAGATATCTGGGACATACTGCAAAGAAATTCTGCTTCCTTAAATAATGTGATTTCCTTAAAAAAGCTGTGTAGTCAACTCGCACTGCATTCTGTATTGGAAATATTTCACTATACAGAAAAAAGAAGACGTTTCAAACTCCATTAGTAATGCTAATAATAGAGAAATAATTTCTTTCTAGAGTTAGCTTAAATATACAAGAGGAAATGTGTGTACACAAAACCTATACATTTTCTGAACTTTAAATTTAATCTGCGCTATTATTTTGCATAATTTAGGTTTATTATCTCTGCTCTGCGTATAAATTAGGTTGCTGGATTTGGGAGAAAAGTGCACAGTTTTTGCTCTTATTTTTCAATATTTTTTGTTTTATTTTGTTTTTCCTCTGTGAAAGATGAGAGCGTTTTGCTGTTTGGAATTCATAATGCCACTGTCATAAGTGGTGGGTAGAAAACAGGTATAACAAAGCCATCTGAAGACTGTGAGCATCTTGTGCTTCTTGGCCTAATGGAAGGTCCCTGTTTGGGATTAGGAAGGTTTGTTGTGAATCTGACAGGTGGTGCCATTGGGTATGAGGAATGAACATCTGCTGCCATACTGCTGTACCACAGCTACCTCAGTCAGATGCTTGAGGTGGAGGCAGAGATATCTCATACAGAGATACCATGCTCTGAAATACGTGGAAGCAGTAATTATTCAATTTTTTATCTGGTCTGGTAATATTCCTCTTCTCCCCAAATTGTTGGCAATAGAGCCATTGCCACGACCAAAAAATGCCTCTTTCTTTAGAAGACTTATTTTGCATGCAGAAGTCCATCAGCATTAAATCCAGTATTGCCAGTGAAGTTTTCACATAGACAAACCATAGATCCATTTTCTAATTGTGTAAGCCAGGGTTGCTTCTGTCTAGGGCTGTTTAAAGTGCCTGAACAGATAAGCAGACACTGAGAGAACCAGCCATGATATTCATTCAGGAAAAAATTCAAATATGCTAGACAGAGAGCAGCAGTGCCTACATTTAAGGAAAGATGGTGTTTTCCACACTGAAAGTCCATTTTCAATTGCTTAGAACTTTGCCAAACTTAAATCAGCAAGGAAATTTCCCAGGCTGAGCATCTGCCTGAGGCTGTTTGTACGTGTGTTTGCTGTGTGCAAATTTCAGATAACACGATTCAATCATTTTCCATAACAAGGTTAGAGGAAAGTGCATTGCTTTGTGCTTGTTAAAGAAAAATAATAAATATGTAAATATTTCACTTACAAGTTATGGCTCTTTGATACTTCAACAGGGTAGGTACTTGACATTCAGCGGCGAAATTTGAGCATGCACCAGATATGTGCTTTTAATTTTTGATCTTGAACCATAGAAGTTCATCAACATTTGGGCAATTATAAGTCTGCCGTGTGTTCTGGATACAAAGGGTGGTATCTGATAATTAGAGATGATGTTGTAATGTGTACTTTTGAAGGAGACAAACTGCCAACTTTAATAGAATTCTTTTGACTCAGATGCTACGTGTGAAAAGGTTCTTTATTAATTGTGATAATACATTGCTCTTGCAGTAGCAATGTGATTTTAACTTTCTCTTTTGTTTCTTTCTACTCTCTGACCTACATGCTGTTTTCTCTCTAACATCTTTGCCCTGTGGCAGTTTCTCTGTCTGTCTCCTCCTCCTCGTTCTCCTTTGACTTAGTGCTGCTTTGCCTGTGCTATTTCCATGTCACATCTCACCAGTACAGTCTCCTGCCAGCAACCTATCTGCAATGGAGGAGAGAGCTTGCAGTTTGTAACCCACAGCTCGTAAAACACAGATAGATTAAAAATATCTTTTTTTTTTTTTTTTAAGTAAATGTCAGGGGCCACTGAAAGCACAAGATAAGATGCAAATCATCTAGACTCAGAGTGTATGTATTTTTACCTTCCTGAATGCTGGCAATTGACCTATTCATGACTACTGCTAGTCTGAATAGATGCCAGTACATGTTGCCCTCCTGATACAGCAAAAGAGTGAGAGGAAGAGATAAATTCTGATATAATTTCCTTTGCATCCTAGATAACATTAGGAAATAGAGCAACCTCATTCCTTTACACTCTGCCAAGCCACATGTGTGAGCAGGTAGCTGAGAATTTAATGAGATGACATCAGGATATTCCTGATAAAATGTATGTCAAGTACAGCATAAAAGCAAGGAGTAGTAATGTGGCATATTGAGCACTGCAAACTAGGATCAATTGCAGGCAATAATCCATCACAGTATGAACGTTATGTTTGCTTGAAACCTGGGTGAGAATTTGGATTATTATGCTGTGTCAGAAATCTACGGGCACCGTTTGGTACCTATTCAAGCTATTTTCTGGGAGTGGGCATTTCTAAAATCTTGTTTGGCTGCAGAAGGTAAGGTCATGAAAGCTGTATGTTATTAGTAGAAAAATGTGCTTTTAGAGGAGAACAATTATTTTCTCTAACTGCAGAAGGAGGTTCTCTTAATCCAACAGCCAGCTGTCTCCTTGCTTTTCCATAGCAAATTGCTGAGGCAAGGTGCCAAGGAGGATATGAGAAGATATGCCTGGAAAGACATAAAGAGAATCACAAAAGGCATCATGGGGAAGGCATAGACACTAATGGGGAGAGAGAGGTTTGGCTCCACATAGTGCTACAGCAATAGCACATGGACTGAAGAGTTCGAATGCTGCTAGTGTCAAACTGTTGTTTATAAGAGTATGGACTTGCGTAGCTAGGGACCTTCTGTCAAATTTGTAGTTGTGTCTTAAAAGTATTTAACAATAATTGCGTCACATGATTTCCAATAGTTTTTATGGGAGTTCACTAGGAGTAACGTGTTACAGAGTTACATAGCAGTTAGAGACCCTCAGATTTTTCAGAAGAGCATTTTCTGATATAAAAGTTATTGTTTTGGCACGACACCCGTAGCTTCTGGTCAGTTCATCAGCATAATTTGTCAACTAGTCATGCCTATCAGCTGTCTTAGAGTGAGACCTACAAACTGACTTGTGAATTTAATTGAAAAATATGGCGGTGGATTTATACTTGCTGTTCAGCCAACTAAAAGCTCTTCACAAAGTTGTAAATCACCTTTTGGTTGGAGAGTTTTGTATTTTGGATTTAAAATTGTATATTAGAAATCTGGTATTTTTTCCACCTATGGATTGAGAGAAGGAATTTTCAAAACAATAGCTTCTAAAACTTTAGGACAACTGTAAGAAAAATGTGGAATGTTGAATTTGCAAGGCCACCTATCTGCTTTCTAACTCTACTGCTTTTTACTGGGCTTTTTCATAATGAATATTTAACATACAGGCTCTAAAAAATCTCTTCCTCTTCGAGTTGCTGCAAGTGTTAGCACTTGCTGTTCATGACATTACCGTTAGACCAGTTTGCCAAGTAGTTTTACAGAAGACTGGATTTTAGCAGATGTAAATTTCCAATGTAATGCAAGTAAAACCACTAATAAAATGTTTCCAGTCTTCTTCATAAATAGAACAGAAACTCAAGTTATTTTGTCTTTTGAGGTATATGTATGAAAAGATAAAAATAAGTCAATGTAGACTTTACATATATGGATTTATATAAGCTGGCATGAAAGTGTGAGCTTTACAGTTCTTTTATAGTGCAAAAATAAATCTTTTTAGATAGTCTTACTGGCCTTTAGTTCTCCTAATTATGTTCTTGATTCCTTCTTATTCCGGATCCTTTTAAAAAAAAAAGTCCTCTAAGAGTACTGTTTCTTTTTTTTGGTACCATAGGTCACTTTGCACCTCTTTGTGTTTAACCCTCACTAAAAACAATAATAATAGAAAATATTCTTCCTATATCCAGTCTTCTTATATGTCTGAAATTGTGTCCTTGAGACTTAAAATGAAGTTTGAGATCTAGGGTCTCCACAGGCTCTTAACAGAGTATTTCCTACAATCAAAAAACATCAGATGAGAGTTGAGTGAACCATTAATTTTGAAGTCTTCTGTTCCCTTTAACCTTGTTTGTTCTTTTGTCTGTCTTTAGCAGATGGCTGGATTACTGGCTTCCTCTTAACATGTTCAATGCTCATTAGCACCATGTCATTTTGAGAGCTGTTTCCATCTTTTCTGTTCTCTTTTCTTCATTTATCAATCTATACATTCCTATGTTCAGCAAGTCATTGACAGTGATGTAGGTTTTAACACTTGACTTCATTATTATCTCCAGAAATCTTACTTGATGTCTAGGAGAAAAAATGTCTACCTCTGACATACAAAGTGATTAATGAAGTATTAACCTTAGTAACTACCTTTCTGAGAAACTTTCAGAAGCATGAATTATTTATTTTCACCCATCAGCTGCTGAGATTAATACATACACTTTAAAATTGCATCCTTCAAGACAGCTTTATTTTCATAATGTTTAAAGAAATGCTGATTACAAAGTATGCGGGGTATCAAAATGTTAAATGGGTTTATTTAAACAATGTGAAATCAGAACTATTTCTGAAATGGAACTTACCTCCAAATCTCCGCATTGTTGGATCTGCAGTAAAAATACAGTACATAAACTGCTTGCTCTTGTGTTACCATACTGATGAGTTTCTGTACTGGCAGCTTCCAACACAATTGAATGCCCCACAAACATACTAGAAATCTTTAGTGGAGGAAATGAATCACTGATAAATGGGCATCTTTGCATAAATATGAAGAAATACTCTTGCACTGTTTGATTATTATTGTTTTTTTCATTTTCATTTAATATCAGTGTTTAAGCAGATATTAATTAAATTAGAATTAAACCCCATGCTGAGAATGTATTTTTTGAAAGGAACCTCTGAAAAGTGTTCTCTGAGATGGGATTATCAAAACGTTGGCAACTTCTTGTCTCAATTCCATTACTGTTAAACTCAGCGATGAAATTCCTGTTCTTGGGGTGATAAAGCCAGTGTTCAGCTTGTTTTCTCAATTCTGATAATAGTATGCAGCTGAGTGGTGAGCAAGGAACAAAACAAAACCTTTTGGAAGACAAGGAAATACAAGTTACAAAAGAAAAAAACAAAGGGCTTGGCTTTCTGTCTTGCTTCTTTTTTTCTTCTTGTTTTTATTTTTCCCATGCAAAAATGTTTCAGTGTTAGTCTTCAGATTCTATGTTCTGCAGTCTTCTCTGTGAGACTGTAAAAATATCTTGCACCTAAATACCTGAATTATTGGCAGAAGACCTTTCTTAGAATATCAGTGTCTTTGAACCTTCAGATTTAATTTGTGCTTTCCTTATTGAGTTGTGAAAACAAGGAACGTCTGACTGAAAATCTTTAATTAATCATAGCAAATTCTGCAACTGTGTGAAATATGATTCATGTTTGCCTCTTGACTACTATCCATAACATTTTAGACTTGATTTTTATAAATTACCTGTGTCACCATTGTAGTGTAAGTGGATGTGCAGTGTATTGTAATTACCAAGAAAGTCAATGTTGTCCAAATGAAAACAGTGCATAGGGAAAGAATAATGATCACAATAACTCTATATAATACAGTGAATTAAAAAGGAAAAAAAAAAAGAAAAAAAGATTTATTTTTAAATAGAGCAGCTGTATTTTCTTCTTAATGCAAAACTCTTATGCATTTTCCTTTGTACAGGAAAAAAAAAAAAAAAAAAAAAAAAAAAAGAATAGTTTCTCCCAGTGCAGGAATCTCTAAGAAAAATACTGATTGTAATAAGTGCTATTATATTAGAAAGCAAAGAATTGGTGTAGAAATAGATTGTAGTGCTTTCCCTCATGTTCAGTGATCAAATGCAAGTTCTAAATGAATTTTACAAGAATTTGTAGATAATACTGTTTGAGTCATTTGGAATATGGGCATTGCTAAAATAACATACAGTAACAGCCTGTGATAAAGACAAGTATTGTAAAAGATAAAAAGTTGTACCTTAAAAAATGTAAAGTGAGTTGCAGTAAGTGCAGATTGCACTTGACATGTTGAAGTGAAATGTATAAATATTATAGCAATCAATAAAATTATACTTATAAATCAATGAAGATAAAAACATTGGCTTGAGCTTAGATCACATTTCTTCCCATTACATATTTCAAACCATATTTCCATATTAATGGAAATGCTTCTCTTTTTGATCAAGTTTCTGGTTTCATCAACCAGAAGGCTTATTAAAGCACAAGTTCACTTGAGGAATTCCCAGGTTTAGCTCAGAACTAAGAATAAAAATGTACTCTTTCTCTGAGCTCCTCTGATGTCTGGAGCAATAATTGGATCTACTCTACTGGCTGGCAGGTAGCACTTTCCATTGAAAAAAGCTTCAGTTCTACTATGAGTTAACAATTGTGCATTTCCTTTTTTTGAGCTGGTTTAGGCTGTATGAGTCAGTATCTATTCAAAATTAGGAGTCGATATTTAATCCCATTTAGATGTATTTCATCTTCTCCTTCAGTGTTTACTGAGTGATAGTGCTTAGTACTTGACACAGGATTGAAATCTCAACAAGAAAAATTACTTTTTTTTTTCTTCTTTAATATTTATTTTTGGTTGCTGTAACTCAAGAGATCTGTAGGACTGATGACTATGTGAGAGCTAGATCTGAGTTGGTAGCAATGGAGACATCAGGATAAAATGATGTCCATGTTGCTGATGGCTGATGTTTATTAATCCAGATGTAAATGCTATTTATGGTTTGATAGTCTTTTTGACCACCACCCCAGTGACAGTACTGAGTTCTGTGTTTTAGCTGAGCAGTTCTGAGAGTCCTACAGGCAAGAGTAGCCCCCCTGAATGGTGAGCTGAAGATAAAAGGATGTGTTATCTTCTATGGCATTCAACTTGCATGTGTTAGGAAATAGCACAGGGTACCTTAAAAGAAAAGTGCAGCCTGAAAGTGTGATTCTTGCATAGGGATAGAGTTATAAATGGTGTTGGAATACCTCACCAATTCTAGAAAAGTAACAAATGTCTTTAATGGCAAGTGTTGCAGTGCTGCATAAATGTTCCTGAATTTAAGAGATTTAATTTAAAACTCGGAGCTGAAATTTTCCTGTAAAACACAAGTGCCCAGGAAGCCTATGCAAGTATATGGATTTATACACTGGTTTTTTCAGTTGTGAATTGTGCTCAAATTTATAAAACAGTTTACAATTTGTGGTAATCCCATAAATTATACAAAGCAGTGCCTGGCATATGTATTAGTTATTAGGAGATACCACTGTTAAGCCAAATCCAAATACCATAAAATAAGAATGAATAGTGTTAAGATTAGCCTCAAAATAAACCCACTAAGTGCAAAAGAAATATCTCTTCTTCCCCTAGAGATACTGGGGAGATGAAGGGATCAGAATAAGCCTGTTGAAGGTTATGAAAAATGAGGAATATTCATTAGTAATCCTGGTATGACTAGTCTGATGAGGCTTCTTCATACTAATGGGAGAAAAAGTAGGAAAAAAGGTGATTCCTATTTACCTGGGGTGTCAGTCATGAGAGGAGATGAACTCCATTAAATAGAAGTTTGTGAACACCCCCTTTGTCTCAAATGATACTACACTAATGCTTCATAGTAGATTTTTTTCCAAATTTTATTGTCATTGTTGGCCAGTCTCTGGATAGTTCTGTAGTTCTGAGTTAGTTCTGAGAAGGAGGGTATGACTAACTCAGTTCCATGTGCATGTGAGGGTGGATGACTCTTTTTTTGCCAAAGTTACGGGTGTTCTCTGTGTGGAATAATGCAGGAGTCGATATAGATTTATGAACACCTCCTCTTACTTGATTATTATTCAGACGTATTGTATGACTCAGGTAAAACAAACAGGAAAATAAAATCAATAGAGAAATCCAAAGGTAACTTTTGATTTGTTTGAGCTGAAAATCTATGCAGCCCTGACAACCTGAACACAATTGAGATTTGAAGTAAAATCTCAGTCCTATCTTGTACTCTAAATTAGTCAAATTTGATGAATATTTTAGTAAGCTTAATCTGTACTTCCAGTTCAAAGTGAAAACAGACATTGCAAAAGCAGCACAAACTTGTTTGGGTACTTCTCTGTGGAAGTTTCACATAGCTTCAGTCAATCATAATCTATATAATAATGACTGTGCACCCCTTTGGCTTGTTTGTCTACTCCTCCCAGCTGGAAAATCACAAACACCTGATGGCTTTCTACAATAGACAGCTGTCAGTCTCTGTCTCAGTCTGTCACAGCTTTAGTAATCCCAAGTGATGAACAGCTATGTCTAAGGATATGAAAGAGAATAGCTAGTATGCATTCTTTTGTCATTGCAGTACTTTTATGAGCTCTCTGTCCACAACATTTATTGGTTTCTATGTCATTTTAACTTGGTACCAGTCATTTGCTAACACAGAATTCCCAAAATGCACAAAAATGTTCTGTTCCTCGTATATGGACACACAGTGAAAAACAACACAGTTTCTTTCTAAGTAGCTCAAAGCCTCTTGTGTTTGCTTTGCTTTTAAAGCATGAAGGGGCACAATCGAGGTGGCTTCTATGGCTCAGCTGCAGTGCAATAACTAGTTAGGCCATTTCTCTGTTTCCACAATAAAACAACTTCTGGCGAAGGCTACTTTATTTATTTGTTTGTTTGCTTATTTATTTTGACTGGTTGGAATTGCTGCTGTCACAGGGTTTAATCTGAAATTAAAAATCATACTGGGCCTGGCCCAATCTTGCTGGTGATTGAATTTTCTGTTGAGAAATGTATTTTTGACAGTAAAAATGTACAAGTATTAATTTATTAACCCGTCACCTGAAAATATATTTTGGTTAGGCTTCCTTCTTATGCTTGATTTTGGCTTTCTGTATGAAATGCTATCTGAACTTTCAATTTTAATATACTCCCATGGAGGTATGTGTATATGTTTTTTCATAATGTATGTTTTACATCATGTTGATATTTTTGGCAGTATTAGAGCATCTAAGAAGGTGGGTTTTTTTAATATTTTAAAATCAAATCAGTTTGGATGCATGAAATAATGTACTGCTTTCTAGGTTTAAAATAATACCAGCAATTTGCTTGAATGTGTGTTTCCATCATTTGACAAGCTTTATTCATTGCAGAGGTCCCTTTGTACCTCTCTCTATTCTCTAGGATAATTATCTTCTTTACCAGCAACTCCATTATCAAAGAACTTACACAGAGAAAGTTAAGATTTTTTGCTCCTTTGTGGGATCATATTGATAAGAACGGAATAGGAACCAACAGTATATGAAACTGGGTTTTGCCATTGCTGAGATCTTTATTTTCTTTGGTCTACAGAGGAGGACGTGTGGTTTTTTTTGTGCATCAAAGCAGCTGCTGTTACAGGTGTAGCAGGAAATCTTCCAGATGGAGGGGGAGGATTCCTCCCATCTGTGCACCTCCTCAGTGCCAACCCCAGATATCTAAGCCTAGTGCAGGGATCTTGAA
The DNA here is from genome assembly GCF_039878825.1 of Excalfactoria chinensis. Lineage (NCBI taxonomy): Eukaryota > Metazoa > Chordata > Aves > Galliformes > Phasianidae > Excalfactoria > Excalfactoria chinensis. The sequence continues at coordinate 81,638,553 of NC_092825.1, forward strand.
TTTAGTTATGATATGATGGGCCTCGTTTATCATGGTGGATGGAATCAGACCCACACAGTATTTTTTTGTTCCCTTAAAGCTGAGATGTGGGTACTATATTCATTCATGTATAGGGAACCACACATATATGTGAGTATGCATGTTGTGTTACAGTTGATCTATGGTAAAATTTTCTGTTCAGCTATTCTTCCATATTTCATTAGTATATACCATAAAGGCCACTCCAAAGGATTCTGTACTTAAAATCCAACCAGCCCACCAGAAATGTGCTGCACTTTTAGCCTCTCCCAGTTACAGAAGCTGCAGCTGAGATCTCTGTGCTGATGAATCCAATAACAGACATTAGATGTGGTCACTAGTGGCTTTCTTAAAGCCTATTATCAAGCTGATCCATTGTATCACAGTACATTTTGTTTTTGTGCTCAGGTGAGGCAGGAACTGTGTCTTTTCTGTGGGAGAGATCAGTGAGGGAATAGAAAAAACACCGTATTTTTGTTTGATTGTGTGCTTTGCTTTGATAGTTTTAAGCTTCCCTGCCTGCTTTTCTTGAAAATTAAGTTCTTCTCCCTTGCTTTTTTTTTTTTCCTGTTTAAGTATTAGGGTTGGACTAGAGTAAGGATTAAACAGTCTCTACAAGAGACCAGCAGCAGTACTGTAGAGAGAATTACAATTTTGATGAAGTTATGTTAGGGGAGTGGAAGGGAGAGAGGCCAATTGTCCACATACTCCTCTGTAAGAATGAGAGCCCTTGAGAGCTCTTTACCAGTGCTGACTGGTGGGCTCTGTGCCCCTTTGTGCTCTTATGGAGAAGCTTTGAATTACATCCCTAGTAGAGACATCCTCGTTAGGTTTGGGTCGTGAAATAGAGCTTCCATTTACTCCTTCACACTCTGACTGCTTCCACAGCGTATCTGTGATGTCAGGAATAGATAGGTGTTAGAAGCATGGACTGACCACCTCTGTAGGTGCTTCCGTACCAACACCTGCTACTTTTCATCATCCTCACCTGTTCAACAGAGCACGATCTCATAAGAGAATATGGCTGTGTTGGTTTTATGTTTTATTTTTGTTTTTTGTTTTTTTCTTAAAAAAAATCATTAATTAATTACATACTATTTCTGGTTTCTTTATCACAGAATGACCAAGCAAGTGATTTTCTTCACTTCCATTTAGCAGGCTGAAATTAAGGAATTGTATTATGGAAGCACTGCCATTAGGGAATAAAGAGCCAGCAACTGCCTGAACAAAGCAGAAGAAAACAAAAACTGAAATGCTAATTCCTAGGTACCTTTAAATGGGAGCTATAAGACAACATGAACATAAATAAATAAATAAAGATTAATTTAACTGTGATTAATTATGCTGCTCTGTATTAGTCCTGCTTGTCTTTTTCCTCAGCCAGTCCAGGAAATGATTCCAAATTAATTCCTGGTCAGCCATGCGGTTCCTGGCAGAGTAAACATCCTATTTTTCAGACAGACAAGTGGTGATGTATCTTAGATCTACAGAGTCCTTTTTCAGCAGTACTGACAAATGCATTGAGATTTACAGCTAGAAGTATTCCAGAAAACTTTTGCATCTAAAATGATGTGTTACAGACCTCTGATACTCATTAAGTTTCATTGTAAAGATGTTCTAAGAGGTTATTCAGTGAAAAAAAGAAGTGGTACCAAGTTAACCAGCTGGGACAGAGGGGTTGGAGATAGAAGGCACCTCGTTATTGCCTGAGTAATTTAAGGAAGCAGACTGAGAAGATACTGTGATAGAAAAACCATTGTGCCTTCCTTGTCTACACAGTTGGAGAAGGTGCAGATGAGGGACATATGTAATATAGTTTATAGTGTGGGCTATTTCTTGAATACATGCCCGGAATACAACTGTTTTCTAGATGGAGGAGAAATGGGATCTATATCACAGAACTGCAGAATGATTGAAGCTGGACAGGGCACAATCTGGGCACCATCTGGTCTACCCCCCTGCTCGAGGAGGGACACCCAGAGCTGGCTGCCCAGTCCCATGCCCAGGTGGCTTTTGGAGTACAAGGAGCTGATTCCACAGCCTCACTTTGTACACATAGCCATTTGTCCTGGCAGTGAGTGCTCTGTCTGTCTCTGTCCTCTTTGCACCCTCCCTTCAGGCATTAATGTGCATCGATGAGATCACTCCTAAACCTCTTCTTCTCCAGGCTCTGCAGATTTGCTGTGGGTACACTGTGCCCTGCTATCCATGTCATTAATGAAGATTGTAAGCAGGCTTGCACTGAGGTTTTCCAGTGCAACACAGAGGTTTGGAGACAATGCAGAAAAGAAAAGCAAATAAAAATGTGTTCTTAATAAATCAAAGCATTACCTTTTTCTTCTCCCTCTCTCTTGCTTTTGTTTGTTTTTTGTTTGTTTGTTTGTTTGTTTTGTCTTGATTATTATCAAGGGTTACATTGTGTCTGATATCCTTCATCCATATGTTAAGCTGCTAAGATCATTTAAGGTTCTGTGCATTCATCTATTTACTTTTGAGGTTCTGGTATGCAAAATAATTATCTTGCTTTGTAACAGGATGTTCTGCTATTGCATAGTTAACATTTTGTAAATGACTCTGCTAGCATTCTTTATCAATTATGCTTCTTTGAATAAAAGGTAATGCCTCAGGCCAAGAGCTAAATTATTTACTTGCAGCTTGCTGATGTGTTCTCTGTTCAGTTTAAAATCCCACACTACCTGCAGCTTTTTCAAGCAGCTCTGCTTTTCCTTGATGCTTAAAAGGTAGAAGAGTTGTGGAGTCAAATATACAGCTTTATAATTTAGGAGGAAGAGGGAAAAATGGGTATTAAACGCGTTTTAGAGAATAGGTAGACAGTATCCCCTTGTAGAACACCTTCAGAAAAACTGTGATGTATGATGGCAAGTTGTTGTGTGCATATAATGAGCTGGTGGTCTCAGTCAGGTATTCTGGAAATCTCTGTGCTTGGGCTCTCTGCAGCCAGCCTTACAGGAGATGCAGGGGTTTGCTATAGAGAATATACTGTTCTCTAGCACATTTCCTGCACCTTAGGCTGATCCCCTTTCTGCATCTATTGGCTGTAGCAGTTCTGAACTTGAACCAAGTGCGGTGGTCTCTTAAACTGCCAGTCTAGCACTTTGATTTGCAGTCTCCTTTTGGATACAACAGGAAACCGAATGTTTCATCCTCTCTTGTACTCCTACCCCAGGTGTAATGAGATTCAGGGAATCTTCTTGACTAAAATGGGGAAAAAAATTTTTTCACTTTGTATGGCATGAAACAAATCAATGCAGGTTTCCACAGAACCAGGCTGTTTTGGCACTCCTTGTAGCGTTCCACCTGCGTTTCAACAAGGATATTGATGCTGTCATGCACTGTGCCATCTGGAAATGGAGAGAAAGTAACAAACGCTAATAAAAACATTAATAATGATCTAGGGAGATAGTATATTTAGCTTGAATTAGTTTACATTTCTTCTGAGTCCTTTTATGCCCATATGAAAGCAAACATTTTCAGACTTGGGTGTCTGAAGTTAGCCTGCTGAATTCATATGGGAGCTCTTAAATTCTCATGTTTCTAAACCTTGTAATATCTTTTTGATGCTGAAATGTTTTTAGTACCACTCACATATGAACATTTGTAATCCTCTAATATTTTATTAGTGTAGTATATGTAGAACAGCGTGTTTTATGAAGCACTTTGAGATCTGATGATAAAAAGCACCATATAAAAATGTGTTATTTATTCTTCTCTGTAATGGCTTGATATATGGAGAATGTATGTTTCTGGAACACTGTATGTTGTTTTCGCATTAATAATGGGTAAAACTATCTTCCCTATGACACAGGTTGAATCATACATCAGTTCTCTTCGGAAGGAGTGTCCTTCTGTGAGTAGTGCTCTCTGAATTCCAATAGGGGAGAGCGTTCTTCTGTCAGTGGAAATGAGGCACTGTTGGCAACTGAAGGACATAAGAGAGTCAGCCTGCTGATCAAGTTTCAAAGGTGCCCTAATGCACTAAAATGAGACTTCCTCTTGTATCTGGCTAATCTAGAAATCATACAGATCAATACAAAAGTTTGCAGACCAGCATTATTATTAATTTTGCGTTTACTAAAGCAATATATAACAGCTTGACCGAAGTTCACAATTAATATGTATGTAAGTGTATTTTTATTATATTGGTTTAGGTTTGCATTTTTATAGTTCTGATCCCATATATTTGTGACTTAGGGTTTAACAGGAACTAATTTACTTCATAAATATTAATTACTTCATACGCTATATTCCATATTAAAGCATCTGGGGGAAAAGTGCTGATCATTACATTGCTTGTGAGGATGTATTTTTGCCTAAAAATACCCCTAGATAAATCCAGTCTGATTTAGAGAACACTAGTCTGCAAGGTGTAATGCATTAATTTCAGGCATAATATTTTAATTGCAGTAACTGCAATGGAACAGTGCGTTCAGCCCTGCAGACTGAAATGTGCTGCATTGTCTGTGTCCTGCAGCACAGCTTGAGTGACCAACTGGGACAGCGATGCCATCAGTTTAATGTTATATTGTAGTAACATAATATGCGTACCCATTGCTGCTAAACCATAAATGACTAGTTCTTGGGCAGTTCCCCAGGTAAATCTGTAAACGTCACTGTCTTCATTAGCAAGATCCTCAGCTCGCATCAATCAGGATTGTTCCATTGATTTCAGCACTGAGCCAGATGAGCGACTGACCTCTCTGTCCTTAAAACATAGCCTGAGGTTGAAATGACTGCAGAGTACGTGGGATGCTCTGCTCTGCCTTTGCTTCATGGTGCAACACATATTACTTTCATAGTTACCTTGTGTCAGTTACTAACTTGATGAGAGTTAATAGCTGGGGATCGTATTTGGCCTTTTACCTTCTTTAACTCTGAACTCATTGCTCTGCTTGAAACTACTTCACTTGGCCAGTTCAACTGCTTAGTACAAACAAGAGACATCTAGTTATCCGGTCTGGTTTTGGTAGGTGAAATTCATAGTACGAAACTACCTGATATTTTATCAAGGTGTTTGGTGTCTGTTGGTGCCAACACAAGGCTGGGTACAGTCTTTCCAACAAGCTGTGCATAGTGCCCAGCACAACTTTTTGTGTCTGGATCCTTGTGTGGACTCTTTAATCTTGACCTTGAAATCTTAAACATCTTTTTGAGCTTCTGAATGTTCTGAATATCCATGGAAACTTTTCAGGTGTATATTGGTTAGAATAAAAGTCTTGACTCTTGTGATATATTTTAATGTGCTATATATTTCTGTAGCCATTTAGATGATGAATCAGAAAAAAATGCTACTTTTCTGTATAAAATATGTTCTCTGTGTTGTCTCCACAGTCAGTTACCTTCTGTTTCATTCTCAAAGAGTCATACAGATTAAAACTCAAATGACCCTAAATCCCTCAGCACTGGCATGCTTAGCAGAGGATCAGTAACTGTATACAGCATTAAACAAAGCACTGTTTAAAGCAGTGTGGATTTGCTATTTGCCAATGTTTGGATAAACATGTTAGAATAAGGCAAGGAGTTAAATAGGAATATTTGTTATGTAACATTTACGTGTTTTTGTCTAAATATTTTGCCAGTGTTTTACTGTCAGTGTTTTCTAATCTGTGCGTAGAAAGAACTGTGGTTTGTATATTCAATAGCAAACTGTGATTATTGTTGCCAAAAGTAGATGTTGCTTCTTTATGAGAGTAAGTACAAAAACGATTTGGCAGAGTTCTGAAGTACAGCCTGGGCTCCAATGAGTTTGTGAGGATAAAGTATGGGAATTGCCATACGTTGTTGAAAGAAGTAATGGCTTGCAGAAAGCCACTGGGCATAACTGAGATGTGATGCTTCAGTCTGAGTACAAGGGATATTATGAAAATGGCACAATTTGGAAGGAAATCCTGCCTCTATTCATGTCAGTGGAAAAATACTTTTCTTTTCTTACGTCTCGGTTAAATTATTGTAACTTCTTCCAGATTTTTTCCTACTTAAATACTACTTATATAAACATTGTGCTTGTGTAATCTGATCAAACACTCATTCAGTTTTATAAAACCAATTCCATTGACTTGAATTAGTATATGAATATATTATGTTGTATTCAGAATAATATGTATAAAAGCTACCATTTGACTGTACTTATTAATGTAATTTCAGTACTGCTAAAATCAGAATATTTGATTTCTCTAGAACAGTTGTTAAGAATTTGATTATACTGCAAATACAAAGAGAATTAATATTTATTAATTTTAGAGACTTCTTAATGATCATAGATAATTACAACCTTTTTTTTTAATACTCAGATCTGGTTGAATGAAGTCTATGACAGAGAGATAATTAACTGACCAGCAACTCTTTTGCCCATCTTAAAGATAAGGTATTTTTGTTAATTAAATGTGTGATTCTTATGAACAGATACTACCTTATTTACATCTTTAATGAAATGGGGACATTTTAAGACTATTGTTTGATTTAGGAAAAGAATTCTTATATTAAGAGTTCTGAATATTGACATATTATTGAAACAGAAGGCAATTTCATAACTGTGAATATTAGAGGCTGTAATTTGGGCAAAATGAAATAGGCAGCTTCTCATTTTTACTATACCTGTTCTCAAACGGTTTTGGATCTCCAAAGGCAATGAAGAAATCAGCAGCTCAGAGTCAAAATATCTGGAGACACGTCAGATGCCTTCCTTAGCACTGGTATAGCAAATTTCTTAAGTTCTATACCTTGTAACTTTACCTGCCACTGTATTTGGTAATGGGTTTTGCTTCTTCTAGGGCAGCATATCACTGTACCCATTAAGATGTGGGCTTCACTTGTTAGCGTGTTCCCTGCTGGCCTTTGCTTCTGGGCATCAAGGTGCCCAGTATTCTCTCTACACTTACCTATTAAATGAGAACCATCTCCTTTCTGTTATTGTTTCCTGTACTGCCTGTTCTCAGTGGCCCATCTTTCTCTTTCTCCTGAAACTAGAGATTCCTACCCCCATCATCACCAGAATTTTATCTATACAACACATGACATTTAGTGAGCAGTAAAGGAAATATTTTTATGGTTCTCCAGTAGATCAGTTTGAATTTGCAATTTTAAAGTTTGGTAAAAATGTATAATGTTCTGAAAAAAAACAAACCAAAACTTGGCAATGAATCTATTCCAGCCTTGGTGGTTCTATGGTCCGCAGTTAAAATGGTTTGGTAGCTCTGCTATGAGATAGTCAGTCCCACAGCTCCATGTTCTTTATCTTATGAGTAACAGATCATATGCAGATGAATTGTTAGTATGGAAAGCAAGTAACTTGAGGGAAACCAGAGCTAATGAGAAAATCATAATCCTCACTTTGTCACTAACTTCAAAACTCTCACTTACTGGCTTTGGAAATGAAACAAGGACAACATGCAGCAAGAGAATATCAATTGTTTGAATGCCAGTGCTTTGTTGAAAATTGATTTGCAGCATTGACTTATGCTTGAACTGCATGACTTTTTCCAAGTTTGTTGAAAATGATAATTTTAACTGTTAGCTTTTCTTCCCTTGTTTTCCCCTCTTCTCATCTGAATATCATGTTGTTTCAAAGGTGACTTCTGTATGGTAGGAAGCAACATTTTATTGTGATCCAGGCTGACTGCAGCATGTTTTCCCCATAGTTTTTAACATGCTTAACGAGGAAAACAAAACAGCCTCTTCTGCATGTTTAATTTATTGAGAAAATAAGTCTTACTCATCTTTGCTCAGTCATAATGTGGACAATCAAATATGTAAGATGTGTTACATGAGATTGAAGTGAGGGATGTATGCATGTAGTCAGGTCTTAGGGTAAGATTTCTCATACAGCTACTTGGATATATATTCAAGATCTGTAATGTGTTGTCTGTCCATCAGAACTTTGCTCTTGTCAAACAGAAGCTGTCCAGTCAGTATGAAAAACAAGGAAGGAAAATCTATAGTGTTATGCTGACCTGGTTTGTTTGTCTGTGCTGAGGTTTTCAAAAGTAAATCACTTTCCAGATGCATTCTGTGGAGAAATCATGAGTCAAAAGACATGATGGTCCCAAATGAATGTTGTTGGCCAAAAGCATAAGCATCTTCCTTTTCAAGAATGGTGCAAGATGCTGTTTTTTTGTTGTTTATTTTTTAAATAATTCTTTAAATTTTGGGAGTAGTGAGTTTTTTTTTCCCTTTTCTGCACTCTGTCTGTTCTGATAGGCTGTTGCTCTGAGCTTTGAGGATATTTGTATGGCGATGGCTGGGTCAGGACGCTGCAGCCTCTGGGCACAGTGTTGCTTTGGGTTGTTTTGCAGCTGCCTGGATGTCTTCCCACCTTCTGAACCTGTTGGGGATCCAAGCTCTGATTTGGGCATACTGATGTTGTGCAATTGATTTAATTCAATTTGAATGTTAAACGCTATGTCGGTTGTCTCACCCTTGTATTAAAATATCCCTTTAAGAAGTGTCCATAGGTGTTGGTTTCAACCTTCTAGACAGCTGTAGAGATGCTTTGTTGTGACAGCTGTGGAGATGCTGTCTTATGACAGTCACATCGAAAGATGTGAGATGAATGTAAGAAGGAACTTTTTTTCTCAGAGAGTGGTCAGGCACTGGAATGGCCCGCCCAGGGAGGTGGTGGAGTTGCCATCACTGGCAGTGTTAAGAAGCATCTGGGTAGGGAGCTAGGATATATGGTTTAGGGGTTTTCTGTAAGCATGGTAAAGGGAGGACAGTTGGACTAGATGATCTGATAGGTCCTTTCCAACCTTGTGATTCTATGATTCTATGTTTTTCATCATCCTACAGGGAACTAATAGGTTTAATACATGTATTTTTACCACAAGTTGCTATTTCCCCTTTGCTTTGTTCCTGTAATTGCTGGAAATACATTGTTTTCTGATGAAACTCAAGGAAAAGTACTAAGTATACAAATTTCTTATCTTTGTGTCTCCCCATTTTACCTTACATGAAACACATTTTAGTATTCCCAAATCTCCAAAGTGGCTGCCATTCATTCTAGCACTTGTTTGGATCCATTTGATGCCAACATGTGCTACAGCAATCTGAGTTTTCTATTCTCAACAGACGGCAGGAGAATGTGTTTGCCTTTCTTTGGGAATACTTGGCTGGTGGGACTGTTTGTGCTGTGTTTGTATGTAGATCAGTCAAAACAGCTGGCCTCGGATCTCTGTACATTGGTTTAGTGAAGTCTAAAGGATTTAAAAATGCTTAAGCGTTTGTAAGGGATGAAAGCCTAAAGGGGCTAAAAACCTGGAGAGTATTTTAATGCTTAGATTTTTAGATGCTTTGTGACTTTAACACATTCATTCCTATTGCTTTTGCATCAAGCCCTCAAATTCCATAGGTCAGTTGTACTTGTCATTGGTAAAGAGAACACACTTTTAACACTATGTTTCCTAGGTGAAATGTGTTCTGAGACGGAAGGAGAGGAAAGGCATGACTTAGTCTATTCTAAGTTGACTTTTATTTCCTTGGTAAACTTCAGTTGACAGTGTGAAGATGAAATGTCCTAACTCAGGTCAGTTTAACTGTATGTTGTTTGGAGAGAAAACAGCAATCAGACAGTCTGTAGTCCTATGTATTTTGTGTTCTGTATATTATGCAGAAAACAGTAAAGCTTTGCAATATAAAAAGGTTCTGGGGTTTTGTTGTTGTTGTTTGTTTAGTTTTGCTTTATTTTTCTTTGCTTTTGTTTACTTGACATTAATTTTTATCATCTTCCCTGACATCTAGTGCCAACAAAACATACATTGATTTGCTTCATTTTCCTACAGCATTTTTCCCACCAGGGACATTAGACCTTAGTTCTCATATTGTTCTACATGCTATTCATACACAAGTCCAGTGCCCTGCTCTGCCAGGATGCTTTGTTCCTATGTTCTACAGTGGCCATCTTGTCTCTAGTTTCATTACAGCTCTTCTTGGGTATTGCTTGTTTAATATCATGGTAAAAAGCCTTAAGTGAGGTTTCCATCTTACCCTGAACTTGCTTTGCATACTGTTTTATGCATACGCTGATCTGAAACTCAGTGAGCTCTCTTGCTGCTGCTGAAGTGAGGTTAAGTTGCAACAAAAAGGGAAGCATGCTCTGCATTTGTGTCTGAGAGAACAGTTAACTTGGTTATAGATGAATGAGGCATATCTCATATGGATACAGCAGACAAGAAACTTCTTGCAGGTTATGGGCATCTGGAAAGCCAAATGGTTTTTATTTCTCCTTCATCCATAGCTTAACAACTTGGGCTTCTGCCATCTAAACATTTGCCCTTCTCTGGTGCCAAAATTCACTGCAGAAAATAGTGCCAGATAGAAATAAAGGGCAGGCAGACAAAGGACTGCTTTAAGCGTCTACTGTAAATTCAAGCTGTATCAGCTAGGCGAGGTCTGGGCAGCTCTATCTTGCTTCCTTCCCTCTGTTTCTATTCCCTGCCTCTGTGCTGGAGCTTATGACCTGAATGAGTACTGTAGTATTTCTGACCCCATTTTCCAGATCCAAGGCTCCTGTATATTTCTTGGTAAGGTTCAAATAAACCACCTTATGTGGCTCAGAGTATGTCAGGGAAGAACTGCCAAACCTCCAAACTTTTATTCATTTTTCACTAAACCCTCCTTCCTGTTTGATTCACGTTTTCCCTTGCATCCATTTCTTTATGGACAAGACACTGTAATTTTTACTAGAACAAACAAATTCTATATTCACGTTTTGAGAGCACAGATGAAGACATTGTTTTCCCCAGTGCTTTGGTCATTCTGAGTGAACCCTGTGAAAGTGACAGCTGACATGCCTTTGGAGAGGCTTCATACAAAGTGCATTCTGTTCTAAATCAAATGCTGAAGGTTACAGTGATGTGACAGGCTTCAAGAAAACCATCTGAGGGGCTAGCAGTCTGCAACAGGAAATGTTTAAAAGGAAGAGGGAAAATGAAGTAGAGAAAAAACAACACAACTAGAAAGTGAAACAGTGGCTGAAGATGAGGGTAGAGAGGTGGATCTGACAGGAGTCCTCTTGTCTGGACTGGAACCAAAGCTTCTCCTTTTGCCGTCCTTCCTTGTTCTTTGCTTCCACCCTCTTCCTATGTAACCAAAGCAGGTTCATTTAACATAACTTGTCTGAGTGAACCACCTTTGCAGACAGTAGAGTTTTCTCTACTTTTAAATAACTATTTTATCTATTTTTAAATATCCATTATTTTCTTAGGTATCTGTATCTTTTATCTCTACTTCTAGGATGATTTCACTGACCCGTTTTCCTGCTTTTGATATTCATGTTAGCATGTTATTAATTGTACTAGGATGTCCACTTCTCCTACTAGGTCATAAAGAAAAACCTTCTCAGTCACTTCTGAAGCTGAATTAAAACATGGGGCTAGAGAAGTTGTTTGATACATAGGATAGTTAGGTCAAAAATTGAGCGACTTGTATCATTATTAAAGCATCTGATCACAACTTCTGGGGCTGTTTGGAACAATGATTGAGAGCAAGAGAAACAGTATAAAAGGTTGCAGTAAACATTGAAAAAGACCTCTGGAGCTAAAATTTCAGGACAAGCCAAAGCTTTACAAATAGCATGAGAAAATCATTAAAACAACAAAACCAAACATTCTAATCTGAGATTTTTATGCCAGTAACAGCTTGCCACTGGGAGTATTGATATGAGAGTGGATTTAGAATGTCCTTTAGAAAGGGGGATTAACTTTCCAGAAAACTCTTTTTTCCCTCTTTTTTTCAACAGCAAGTTAAAGTGTTGGATACTTTTGAGATCCTTTTAAATGTTTATGTTTAAAAGTAGCTACTTCTCTCTCTTTTTTCTTTTTTCCCCCTCTCCTAGAACTCTTTCAAATTCAGTCTGAATTCACAGGGATTTCTGGTTTGCTCCTGGCTACCACTGAATTTAGCATCAGATGAAAAACACTTCATCCTTTCCTACCAGGGTCTTTCTGCAGAATGAATTGACTTCTAGAAGACTCTGTTCTCAATTCAGATCCAAAATTTTTTATTTTCTATTCTTTTTTCTTTTTGTGTCTGTACTGCTGTGAAATTCATGCTTCCAGTCAGGGTTGAAGGCGGCCTCTTGAATCAGATGTTCTGCCATCATAAGAAAAGCAGTGATGGTTACACTACAGAGGTCGCCACCTGAATGTATGGGCAAAAAAAAAAAAAAAAGGACATAAATACTTAGCATAATTTCAGACAACTTTTGTTGCTGAGCACTTGTGTTCCTTGTCTCTAGGTGCTTTAGTCATTAGCTGAAAAACCATTCACTGTTGTCTTATGCTGCCAAATACAGTTGTTAGGCTGCATATACGTTGTTATTTAGGGTCTACAAAAAAAACATTGGAAGCGACGAGATGGCTCTCTGTGTTTTTATCACTCAGAAGTACTGTCCTTAGGTCAGGAATTATGGAAAAGTACCTGAAACTTCTGCAAACTTGAGTCTCAACAAATCAAAGAGCAACTCACCCATGTGTGCTGAGGGAGCTGTCAGAAGTGATTTCTGAACCTCTCTCTATCAGCTTTGAAAAGTCATGGAGAATGAGGGAGGTGCCTATTAACAAAAAGAACTTGCATATACCCCATACCTCTATCCAAATATCTGAATTTCAAGTGAATCAGATATGGGTACTGAGTAGTAAAAAGCAACAACAACAAAACAACTATATACTCCATCCCCCCTCCCCCCTAGAAAAAACCACACAGTTGTTTCTATGTCTAACTTCCAACATGTACATGATATTGGGTCGTTTTGAGAGAGCAGCTATATCTGGATTTTCTTTCAAAAACTCACATAAAGATATACTGCTGCAGTTTTGAGTTGCTGCAGTTAAGGCAGGAATAGCCTGGTTGGTGGTCTTGGGAATTAATCTATTTGCATACTTCTAGATTTAAAGCTGGGACTCTATCATTGAAGAATAAAGTAAGCCAGACTCTAAAATAAAACTAACTTTTGATGTTTTTCCAAGTTAAAGGTCAAAGACACTTCATACAATTATTTTTAATACTGAAAAAACGTCAATATTCTCAGGAATTTAAAGAACTTTTTGTCTACAGAGAAACACAGAGGTCACTATTAGCATTAAGTGATATAGAAAGAATAAAACATATGAACTGTCAACATCTTAAATGTAAATGCGCAAAATCCAAATGTGATCTATCTGATTAATTTAGTGTGAGTAGATTTATTGTCAAGAAGGAGAAAGGTGAAAGCAGAAGCTGAGTGCAAATAAAATTATCAGATCCATTTTGGGGTTATAAAGCGGATAATATAAACTTCTGGGACTTGGTCTATAACTTAAATACAGCATCTGCTGTCAGATGTACCTACAGTTTGAGAAATTCCTTTTAAAGTCAAAATGGGATGAAAAAAAATTTAGTAAAAATTAATAGTTGAATAAAACACATTTGATAAAATGCCATATTTTTAATGTATTTGTTTCTGTGTTCTCCTGACTGGTGGCTTCCTGTTTCCTTTGTTGAATACAGCTACGCAGTAAGACAATATATATAGCCACGGATATTACATTGATTTACTGAAAGTGTACTGCAGGAGAACAGGAAACTTAGTTGGCCAGTGTTGCACTTCCATAACAAGCATTACTGCCAGATAATTAACCTTGCTGTTTGTTTAGCACCCTCAGAATGCTTCATTACGGATGCAGTCAATTATCTTCCTGTAATGGCTACTACAGAAGGTAGAATTGCTTAATTAAAATTATTTAGACCAAGGATGCTGTATGATTGGGTAATGGATATTGGAAGGGAATAGAATAATTTTTCTGAGCTACACACCTCATTGAAATCTTATATTTCACATTTCAGAATGCTAAATCCTTGTTTCTTTTAACACAGAAATAACAATAATACATTCATTCTTCCATCTACATACATTTCCTTTCTCAAGAGCATCTTTTTATAAAGCTGCAGGATGAGGAAAGAGCTAAATCAACCATAAAGAGTGCTGTAAAAAGTAAGGATGGAAGTGGGTCCATTGCGTGGAAGAAAACGGTAAGAAGGAAAGAAAACGGTAAGGAGGAAAGATTATTGCTGGTAATAGATGTAACTCACAGCTATGCTGATATGTTGAATATTGCTGAAGAGTCTCTTGATTGCTACCCCTGAGGAAACAGGCTTGATTTGTTCCTCTGTATGTGACAGTTTACAGTTTACATTTCCACCTTCTTTACGGATCATCAAAGAAGTGGAAAGAGGCCTGAGTTTTTGACTGTTGGCCTTATGGCAGTGTTATCTTTGAAGTTAAAAGCTGGTCAATGTGGAGATAAAGCTCTGAGTGCCTGTTTCAGTTGAGCTTAAAGAAGAGTTTTGTTTTCCATACCCCAAAAGTCTTTCCAAAGTTTTGCTCCCATTTCTGAGAGTGCTTGAAAGTCCAATGAATCAATTAGTACAGATTTAAATTGATTAGTTAGTCTTGGAGCTAATTCTGCACTCTGAGACAAGTGAGACCTTGCTGATATGCTTTTGCCAACAAAAATCCCAATGGGATAGAACACTATTAGTAAAAGTGTCCTTTTACTGTTTGTGTTGTCTTACTTAAAGCTAATTTTCCCACATTGTTGTAAATTTGCAGCCTTATTGGTCCACTTAGGCTCATTATAACAACTTTGTGCTATAGGTACAACAGTGTTGTTATTGTAACTATGCTTGTAATAGCAGCCTTAGTTTGGCGGTGGGATATGACTTAATCAGTACCAAATATTCATCTTGATGGATATGTTTTTATAGGTATATAAATATCAGCTATGTAAAATAGGTGGTAGTGGTGGAGAAGTCACTAAAGTAAATGGCATAGATAAAAATGTACATTGTAGTCTAGCATCTGAGCTACAAACCCAGATCTGTAAATCTGATTCTGGGCAGGCATCTGTCTGCCAGGTAATCTTAAGAAACAGCTCCAACATTATTTTAGTTACTGGGACTGGCATTCTCTGGGCATCCTGTTCTTGCACCTCACCACTCTTGGAGTAAAGAGTTTCTGCTTAATGGCTAATCTAATTTTTCCCTCTTTTAGCTTAAAACCATTCCACCTTGTCCTGTTAATATTAGACCAAGTAAAAAGTTGATCCCCTTCCTGCTTATGAGCTCCCCTTAAGTACTGGAAGGACACAGTGAGATCTCCCTGGGGTCTTCTCATCTCTGAGCTGAACAAGCCCACCTCTCATCAACTTTCTTCATAGAAGAGGAGCTCCAGCCGTTTGATAATCTTTGTGGCCCTCCTCTGGACTTGCTTCATGCTCTTTGTGGTGGGAACCTCAGGTCTGGAAATAGTACTCTAGGTGGTGTCTCACAAGGGCAGAGTAATAGGGGACAATCCCTTCCCCCCACCCTACTACCCACCCCTTTTTTGATGCAGCCCAGGATATAGTTGGCCTTCCAAGCTGCAAGCAGAGTGCTGGCTCATGCCCACCTTTTCATTGACCATGGACCCCAAGTCTTTCTTCACAGGGCTCTCTCAAGGAGTTCTTTATAATTCTGTATATATATCTGGGATTGTCTCTACCCAAGTGTAGCACCTTGCACTTAGCTTTGCTGAACCTCATTAGGTTCTTGTAGGCCTACCTTTCAAGCATATCCAAGTCCCTTTGAATGGCATCCCTTTCTTCTATTGTGTCAGCTGCACCACTCATCTTGGTGCCACCTGCAAATTGCTGAGAGTACACTTGATGCCACTGTCTATGTCACTGATCTGCCCTTGGTGAAACCATGCTGGCTGTTTTGAATAACCTTCTTGTCTTGCATGTGCTTAAATGTAGCTTCCAGAAGGATCTTCCTGGGCACAGATGTGAGTTTCACAGGCCTGTAGTTCCCCAGGGCTTCCTTTCTCTTTTTCTTAAAAATGGGATTGATGTTTCCCCTTTTCCAGTCACCAGGGACTTAGCCTGAAAGCCGTGACTTTCCAAATATGATGGAGTGTTGCTTGGCAGCAGCAGCATCAGCCAGTTCCTTCAGGACCCTGAGAGCTATGTCATCCAGCTCCATAGACTTGTAGACAATCAGATACTTTTCCATATTCTTAAAAAATAATAATAAAAGCTGGAATAAACAAATATAGTTCCTTAAGAGGTTTTGCATCTTTACTAAGCATAGAATTAACCTATGGACCTTTCGGCCTTAACATGTTATTGAGACAAACAGTTTAGGCGGATTCCCACAAAGCCTAGTATTTATATAAATTCTAAATATAATGTGGAGGTATAATAGCTGCAATAAATTATAATGAATGCAGGAACTCAGTTAAAAACCAGCTTAAAATTTTATTGTAAATTGTGCCATGCTCAGTATATTAGCAAAGCTTCAGGTCTATAGCAAGTTGTTCTGTGAGAATCTCAACTTTATCCTTTAAAAATGTGTAAGGTATATGTTGCTGGTTGTCTTGACAAGTCTGAGAAAGTGAAAACTGGAATTCAAATAAGAATGAATGCTTTCTACCTTAAAAAGCATTAAGAAAACAAAATTCTCTTGACATTTAAGGCCCATGTGCTTTGAGGATCTGATGTTACTACATCCACAGGCAGCCACTATTCTGTGGGCTGGTGAGGGAAAAGGAAACATAATAATAGGCATTTGGTACTAGTCCTGAGTTTGTGACTTGTGTAGAAAGATGATCATGATCTTTGTCCTCTTTGTAACTGAACCACACTAGAAAATAGAGGGAAAATGAATAAACAAATAAATTGTAAGTTTGATCCTTGAATAACCGCTGATATTTCCGCAAGTCACCACACACCAGCGGAGCCATAGTAGAGATGCACTGTGAGTGAGGATACTGGGGGATGGCATGTAAAAAAAATAAAAGAAAGTAGGCTCTTTCTCTTGATTTTGGTTAAGGCAACATGAATTACTTTGCTGTTAATGCAATTGTCAAAACTGCTTATAGACAATTCTGCAGCTGATAGTAACTTTTTAAGAGCCTGAAATTCTGTACATCTCCATTACCAAAAAGAACCTTGTCCACCCGTTACAGCTCTTGTTGCAGTACTCAGTAGGGTGCCAGAGTGTTTCCAGATGACTGGGATATAAACAACTCCATAGGCAGCTCACTTAAAATAATGAAACCAATAAACTAGATCATCTTGCCTAGTAGTTTTTGCATTTCCTGCAGTTGCTTCATGGCAATAATAAATGACAGGCTTTGTAGAAATGCTGGTAGATAAAAGAGATGGGACTGACCTACGACAGAGCAGTTTTTCTACAGAACAGGGAAATTACCTTTCTTTTTCAGAAATCTACCTACAATTTTAGAGCATTTTATGGGTAACCTTTATATTTGCTCCTTCTTCACTCAGCACAGTGCATTGGCAATGCCACAAGGACACTCTGCTGCCTGGAGCAGATGCTACTACCACTTTAAATTAGCTCTTATCACTCAGTGATTGATTTGCAACCAAGTGCCCTTAAACATGTTTGTTCCCCCCAAATACAGTCAACTCAAAATAGAACCTCAAGTGAGAGAAAGCACAAACAGATTCAAGTACATGGCATACTCACAATTACTGTATGGAAACAATAAAGCAGGCAAAAAAATAGAAACCACTTCAAATCTTATTTCCTCCCAAAAGAGAGTGTAATCAAGGTATAATGAGCATTGAAATTAATAAATTAAAAATAAATGCCCATAAGAGTGAGAAAAAAATGTGTTAATCAGTTGGCAATTATATTTTTGGCATTGTAAATTAATTCCCTAAATGAATCTCCTTCCAGCTTATTTCACTCCATTATCTGTTTTCTTCCTTATTTTTTATCTAATGATTAGCGTTTCTGAATTCTGTACATAATGATAATTTTAAAAACCAAAGGTGTTTATTTAAAGATAAAAAAGACAGTGTATCAAACACAAGATTATGACATTTTGTCCTTTCCAGTCTGTGAAGAAAAGAATAGAAATCTCCTCATAATGAAGCTGTCCTTTTAGTGCGGTTTTTATTCATTTATTTATTTTATTCTGAATTGAGCCTTGTGGCATTACTAATCTTTTCAGTATTGGAAGCGATTCTCGGTTGTCTCCTAAATACCACAAAGCAGCAACCTTCAGCAAAGCTCATCTATTTCAGCTTCTTAGTCTTCTGTGTCCCACCCTGAATTACTCAGAGGCTTGCAGAAAGCCTGAGAAGTTTTAAAATAAGAAGAAAAAAAATCCCAACTCTGACTATTCCTTTTCACTTTCTAATTTGATAACAACAGCATTTAAATTGGCAGTCGCTAGATTTGATGCTAATACAGAATAAAGAGGGAAGTAATAGATTAGACAGCATCCAGGAGTGTAATTTGATTTGGGATGTGATTAGAAGAAAAAACACATCAACTGGAATACTTCGTTTGCTTTTGTTTTCTCCTCTTTCTCCATACTCAAAAAGGCAAAAATGTCAACAATAAGTTTTGTAGATGGAAATTCTTGAAATAGAGTGTATGTCCATAAATGTAATTTACCATGGCAACACTGTTCAGAAAAGGTGAGACAAAAGGGTATATTGTCCGTAACTTTTTGAAGTAAAGCAGAGAAATTTATTGCAAAAATAGGAAGAAGGGCGAAGTTAGAACATAAAGCAAGGTGTCACTAAGATTTCAGAACTCAGGCAGTTCAGGATCTGCTGTGTTTCCTATTTCTGGGAGTCTTGACCCTTCAAAGGTACATTTGAAGAAGAGGTCATCAGTGGACATGAAATCTTTGGCTGTGTTTTCATGCTGCCCATCTCAGGAGTGGTGGTTTGCAAAGTGTCAGGCTTGGTGAGATAAAGAAGGAGAATTGGTTTGTCCCTTCTGATTGTTTGTTTATTTACTTATTGAAGAATGCCAGCCTCTTAGAAGAAAAACATTTCAATATACTATTTACTTCTGTGCCCAGCTCTACATTTCCATCATCTGAAGAGAACTCCATTTCTCTAATCCCATCCTTCCCTCTTTCTGTCTGTCCTTCCCCCTTACTCTGACTTCACTAGCACCTTGTAGAGCAGTGACCTGGGATCCTTCGTGGCATGGTGGGATTTTGTACGTGCCCTCATCCACTCACTTCCTCCCCATGCAGCACCTGTGCTGCTTGGAGCTGTGATGGGGTAGGTTAGTATGATTTGCCAACCAATAAGAGCCACTATATACTGTATAGAGCCTGGAAAGAGAAAGCATCTAGAATACTAGCACAAGAGAAATATGTTTGATAGCATAAATGGTTTTGTGGACCTGTGTGAAGGATAAACGGATGTTTCTGGCTTGCTAAACTCTTTGGGAGACAGGAGAGGTGATCTGTCTCCACTAGCACACACTAAGCAGGGCTCCAGCTGGACTGGCAGCATCCAGGAATTTGTAGTCAAGAAGGTGAAGTGCTTCTGGAGGGGTGTTTCTGATAGATGTGTGGGTATTGTTTTGTCTGATGGTTGTATGTATGGGACTCGTTGACGGAGCTGTAGCACCTGTGCCACAGGGCAGAGCAGCTGTGAGTCGTCTTGGTCATAAATAGGCCTATACTGCTTTGAGAACAGATCCATCCATGCTAATGGACATTGTCCTGAAATGAAACCATAGATACTACTCAGATATAAGATAATAATTTGTCATGAAATAAGAGCAAACACCCTTGGAAATGCAAGAAAAGAAACCTGTTGGTCATGTTCCTGAAGAACTGCCAGTGAAAACCATTGCCATGTTTTTCACATTACACACATGCTTTGTTACGTTGTTCCTGTTGGTACTATATCAGTTTTGCCAAAGAGGATAAATGAATATGGCAGTAGCTTAGCAGAACAATATTATGGCGTGTCTGTTTCCTAGCTCTGTCCTGTTTTCAGCACCAAATGGACCTGGGTTTTATCTTTTGGAGGTATAGATGTTGTTCAGGGATGTGGACTCAGTAAACCTTCAACAAAATAAGATTTTTCATGTTGAAATTTTGTGGTAACAATATCAGGCTATTCTGTTTCATGTTATTCTTGTGAGTAAATTTTATTTTCAGCAGTCGTCTTAGCTTGGCTGAAATTGGATAATACTCCATAAAAGATCTTATATATATGTATATATAAGATAAAAGATATATATATATATATATCTTATATATATATATCATATTATATATATGATCACAGAATCATATGATATCATAAAAGATATATATATATATATCTCGAAGATCTTTTATGGAGTATTATATATATATGGAGTATATATAAATATATTTATATATTTATATAATAATATATATATATATATGGAGTCTATTATATATATATTTATGGAGTATTATATATACATACATCTATATATATTAATATATATATATATATAAAGAAGCCTAATGTAAATATTGCTGAGTGGTGTGCTGACAATATATATGAACCTTCCTGTATCCTAACAATTCAGCATCAGTGAGTGTTTTGCCATCGACCGGGTAGATCCTTTGATGTGGGCCAGGTCTGATAGAATAGGGTAGTTGAGTCGTGTGTCAGCCCACAGCCATACTTTTACTGTGAGTGATGTTATTGCTGCATTTCACGAGATTTCTTTATTCTTCACTTGCCAAGATCTGCACAGCCCTATTAATTACAATTACTGTTGTCGCAAACAATTTCACTTCTGGAGTTTCAATGTCAATGTTGTATAATCTGTTACACGTTTTTGTGTGTAAGAAGGAAATAAAAGAAATCAGTGCAGTTATTTACATGTCTGCTGTACTTGAATAAAATCCTCCCTCATCCATGGGCTGTGATTCAAGCAGTAGACAGCACTGACATGATAACACCCACAAACACGTAATTGTATCCTCAGCATCTTTCTGCCCCATTTCATGCTGCTCACGCCTCCAGTACTTCATCCCAAGTTGGTAACGTATGTGTAAGCTTAGCCCCCTTGTGAGCTGTGTTGTGTTGCATCCTGTGACCCCGGTCCTGCTACCGTCACGTGCATCAGTGTGTGTGCAAACAAAAAATTAGGAGCTGTGGTTCAAATTTGTGCAAAGTGAAGGACTTTGTTTTTAAGCCTTTTTAAGCGGGGGGGCTTTGGCGTTGTAACACTTTTCTTCCTACAATAGTGTGATAATTGTACCGTGTAAGTAACTGATAATAAGCAGAGCGGGTCACCTCTCTGCAATCTCTGGGTCTCCTGAGAGTGCCTGTTAGCGCAGCAGCAGTGGTGTGGAAAGGACTGTCAGCTACAAGGTAATTTAGAGCTACACAGAGACAGGGACGTTTGGTGTAAGTGTGCTACAAACAACAAAAGCTGTTGTAGTGCAAAGTCCTTCTCTTTCCTCTGCTTCTACTCTAGCCAGGAACTGGATTGCCCTCCTGAAGGGACAATGATAATGTTTGTTTGTCTGTCCTGAAGCTCTAAACTTTTTCCATTGAGTACAATGTAATAACATGTAGTTTAACACTGGGCTTTCTGACTATTATTCCTTTTGCTCGGGTGCCTGGCAATAAAACTTAACTATGTGAGAAAACTCTGCTTTCCTATCTGCCTTCCTATTCTCCCTGCGTTATGGTACCCACTGACCTTACAGCACGTAACAATGGCTAGAGATGGCACTGGAGGAACAGACTGGGGCTTGTAACCAGTAAGGCAATATCTCCATGGATGGATTTTTTTTGGTGACAGTGTTGTCTCTGAAAAAGCTGACATGGCACCCGTGGATGGCTTTGCTACTATTGTAGGTAAGAAAGAAAGGGAACTTGGTGTTTATTATCTCTCAGCCATCGGGTTAATTTGCAGGTAGAGTGCTGCCTGTGCTTTTAAGTCTCATGATGCTGTTTTTGAAGGACAAAGCCATATTGGTAGCAGTTGCTACAGAGAAGGGGAGACAAACATGGCTGACCAGAAAGCCTCAGGAGGTTATCCACTATGACGGAGGGCAGGGGTTTATTTTGAGAGCTATTTATTTTCTTGTTCTGCTGAAATATGAATCCAAGTGGACACTGGAAGTGTTGCAGCCAGTAAAGAAGTCATATTATCCCTGAGGCACTAGAGGTATGTTTCTAATACATCTTTTTCTTCACGCATATAGTACAGTAACACTTTGAGGAGGATCTAAATGAACACACACACAAAGACACACATGTATAAAACAGGTTTATGAGAAGTGTATGTTGAAACTGAATATAAACACTTTGATACATATACACGCAAATTCATAAGATAGAGAATCAAGTTTCTATTTAATGATAATAGCGTGTTGATGAATATATTTATCTTTCAGTATAATTCATGTCTGGAGAAAGAACTAAAACTAACAGCGTCACTCTTTTACTTCAGGCATCATCAGGCATTTCAGGACATGAACAATCAGAGGTTGTTGTGTAAATCTGCTGAGGTTTACTGATCGCACATATGTGCTATCTATTCCCTCATGTTTTTCAGCTTCCTTGTAATTCCTAACTAAACTACATTGCAAAAATGCCTGGAACCTGCCTAGCAGATTGGTTGGTGGCAGTATGTGGTAGGACAAGAGGGAGTACTGGGCAATGAGCAGCAACTTTTTCCTATGGTAAACCTCATGTCATCTTGACATCCTGCAAATCCAAGTGCTACTTGCAGGAAA
Organism: Excalfactoria chinensis; assembly: GCF_039878825.1. NCBI lineage: Eukaryota > Metazoa > Chordata > Aves > Galliformes > Phasianidae > Excalfactoria > Excalfactoria chinensis. The sequence continues at coordinate 81,661,117 of NC_092825.1, forward strand.
ACTATGTAGATAACCTCTGAGAAAAGACAGCTGGTAAACTGCATGATTTCTTAAGTTGAATCACCAGAGTTCCTCAAGCTGAAAATCTGTTTTACATTATAAAATAAGATTTATTCTTTGTTGCCAAGTTTTAGGCAAACTCATCTTCAGTATTCCAATTTCCTTTAACTTGTGCTTGCACTTCAATAATTTTTGTTCATTCTTCTTCAATGAGAGTTTCTAAAATTAGAACACAGTACTATTTAGCAATGAAATGTTCACATCCACATTAGAAGTTTGATGAAGGGTTTGAAAGAAATCTACCCAGTTCTTGCTTATCTGTTCTTCCTAATGTTGAGGTGGCCTAATACCTGTGATTTACTTTTTTTCTACTTTCTCTTAAGGGTTCTAAATGGCCAAGCAACTATGCAGATTAGAGTTGATGTCCCATGGCAAGTCAAATGTTTTTGAGGACTATTTTTAAGAGGATAGTCACATTCTTCAGACTACGCTGTATTTATTACTGTTGACATTTTTAGGACAGGGGTCACCAGGGAGTCTTTCTTTTCAGCTATTGTTAGGATTTAGACATTGTTTTATTGGGCTGAGATACTTGGAAGTGGATAATATTTGTGTGCCCTTCATCAGTGTTCGATGGGAGGCTCATGCAGCTGGAAAGGTACATGCTTAAGATACGCATTCATATGATGCACACTTGAGCAAAACTCTTCATAGAGAAATTTACAGCCCATCTCTGTTTCCTTCAGCAAATACATACCTAAAGTTCCCTTTGTTCTGAGTTAGGTGAGGTTCATGCTGTTTTATGAAAAGATGAAAGATCTAAGGCATGTAATAGAAACAGAAATATAATTTACTTGGAATGGCCGTATTGTTTATTTCCTGCTCTTTCTTGGAAGAACTTTCTGTAAATCACTATTCCTGAGGGTAAACGTATTGAGCCTTACATTCTTTAAGGGTTCTTACTTTTATTAAATTCAGTAGAATGGAGCGTCTGAAGAACTTGTATTTTTTTCTAAAGTATTTAAAGACACTGTAAAATCATATGGCTTTAAACAAGCAAACCCCATCAAACTGTGCCATGCTTTATCGAAGTCCTCTTGACCCTACAAAAAAGAACGAATTCACATCAGATTTTGTTTCAAATGAGAATAAAACAAACCCAACCTCCACAATCTGCAGAGTCAACTACGCTGCAAATTGTCAAATCAATAAAACAAGCGGTTAATTTTTAATGAGATGTTAAAAGCCCTCTCAAACTTGATCTATATTTCCATAAAATTGTTGGAGGCAAGTTTAAAAAAGAATATTTATTGAGGAAATTCCGTTATAACTGTTTAGTTGTGAGGGATAGAGGAATGTGCAGCCCATTCCCTTCCTTAACTTTCCAGTGTAATTTCGAGTTAGCAGTGCAAATCTTTAGAGCTATTGTGAATTTCAGCTGCATGTTTTTTTCTGCTGTTTCCAATGCAAGAGTTCATAAAATGCTTTGCAAGTGTACGGGAAGGCTGGATGCCTCTTCCAGTATGCTGAAATATTGTGTAGGACAACTTCCCTGAAATGGCTGCTTGGCAAGAATGATCTAGACAAAACAGGCTGCTAGTTGTTGCAGTGTTCACTGTTAACAATAAATAAATGCACATCCATTATGCGTGAGTCCCAAGAAAAGTATTCCTGAGGATACCGTAAAAGAAAAGTGAGTTTTGGAGAAACAAAGAATAAATGTGATTTGAATTGATTTTTGAGAAAGGGTTCCATGCTCTGAGCCTTGCAGTGAAGGAATTGAGACATTCATGGCAGAAGCAAGCAGGCAATACTGTTGTTATTTACAAAGTAGGCCTTGGAAATCAACATTATTATTATTTTTTTTTAATCAGGTAGCTGCAATGAATATTTAATTTGGTATCAGATCTAGTTAAATATCTCTTCCCCCCAAGATGTTTAAAGTGGAATTAAGATGAATCCATTTAGCACTGTGTTGAACTATCTGCAAATCCTTTGGGGAATTGTTCAGGCTCCAGACTACTTTGCCATAGTGCAGCACAGATTTCCTGAGTGAACATTACTATTCTTTATTACAATTAAGTGCAAATGCATTGTGGTAGGAGGAGTCTGGTTGAGGAGTTTGGGTTATATGGCCTACTGTAGATTACAATACTTAGGAATTTCAAATCCCAGGAACTGTTGTGCCACTGTGGAAAAATACAGCTTAATGTTGAACTCTAGACAAAGGATATAAAGTCTATTTAAAATAGCTAGAGTATGTATTTTCATATGAGGAATGCTGATAGACTTTTTTTAATTAAAAATATTTATTAGTTTATCAGTTTAATTTCTTGTTCCTGGAAATAATAGGAAATGGTAGCTGGAGATTAAGTGGAAAATATTTAAATTGCACCAATGCAAGAAAAAAGCAGTTGCTGGGATTTATCACAAGACAGGTATTCTGCTTTTTTTTTCCTTTCTGAAGCATTAGTGTCTCGTATCTAGGTGAGATTTAATGCAAGCCATGTTCAAGGTGTCTCAAGATCTAGGTCACTGAGAACCTTTGCTCTTGCAGAGTCTGTGTATCACTCTTCAAACCTCCTAACTATCAGCAGAAGTTGTTAGATTGAAAAGAAAAAGGGGCTGCTGTGAGTATAATTCTTAACAGAAGTCAGCAGGAGCTGCTCTTGGGGTACAGTGTATATAGGATGCTCTTTCATAGGTCTGTTTGTTACCTTCCTGGGAGTGTGCAGTTCTCTGACAGGAAACAATCTAGAAAAATGTATTCTTATATGGTTTTTTTTATTACAATATGAATATAAATACATGGACAGCTCAATACAGTTCATATATTGTGATTTATGGCATGTGTCTGCTTTATGTATTAGGAACTGCCTAGACTTTGATAAACTGATGTAAAAGTACGAGAATGAAACTTTGCCAGGGCACTTGAGAAAATGCATGAAACAGGTATCTGTTATTTAAGTAGCCTGTGACAAAGAGGGAGGCATGTTCCATCTCCTCACTCTCCTGAAGGAAGGCACAGCCTGTCTGGTTTTCCTCTGGCTGTGATGCACAGAACAAGGAATTTGGGCTCTTACAAAGCTGGGGAATAAAGTCTGGGCTGGCACTGTGTGGTGGCAGCACCTGGGACTTATTCAAGCGTTAAAAGACAGACTTTGGGAGCTAGTGTATCACTTCAGTAGTAGTGAAGACCACAACTATCTGGTGATGTTGTCAGAACTCAGATTTTATAGAGAATTATTTCTTCAGCTCTAATTTTCTGCAGTGGCTTCAGTGGTGTCATCCTTGTGCAGTGTCCTTGAAAGATGGAAGTGCAACAGCAACTAGAGAGTTTCTGCTTGTTGCCTTCTGAATTGAAGCTTGTCACTCACCTGAAGGGATCTCTATTGTGCCCTCATGTCATTCATAGCATATGTTGTTACATTCAGGCATGTTTTCAGATTGGAAAACTTTTGTGGTTTTGGTTTTTATTTGTTTAATTATTTAATGCTTATTCTGCCTCTTGATTGAACCAGTAGTGTTGATTTTTTTCTTTGTTTAGTTGTTGTTTTTTTAGTGGGGTTTTCTTTTGTGTGTGTGTTTGTTTTTTTGTGTGGGGGTGCTTTTTAAATTTATATTTTAAGTTGTTGCAGCTGGTGATTGAATGCCCTGATATTTCTGCGTGTGCTCCTTTGATATGCTTATACTCTGGTGCTTTCTGGGAACGATCAGTCACATCAGTTCTTTCAAATAATCTTTTAATAATGACATTGTAATATTTATTCTACTGTGTGCACTGGTCTTTTTTAGACAAATTCTGTGTTCATTGCTTATTTATTTTTTTTTTCTGAAACTGCTGACTTGCTTATTAGATGTGTAATTACATTTTACTTGTGGCTTCCTCTGATGTTTGCTTCTTTATATTATTTAATTAAAAGCTGTAAAATGAATTCATTTGATCACTCTTCCTCATGTGCTGTACAGTAAGTAAGCCCCCAGCTCATCTGCTCTCTGGTCTTTTGGCTAGTAGAAGTTTGCTTAGGATGGAGATCCACCTTAGCAGAAATCACTGAACTACTGTGGTAAATGTGAATCATTCACTTAAAGGAAGAAACTGCACAATCAATTATTGATCTCTCTTTGCTCTATCCTTCTTCTGATTAAATCTTCCAAAATGTTCATACGGATTTATAGCAAGAAAATGTAATAGATGCAGGTGAATATGCCTATTCTTGCCTTGGGTGGAAGGCAGATGAAGAATCATGAGATGGGGAGAGCACAAGAGGAGAGGTGACATAGTATGGCAGCATATGACTGTTCTGTTGCACTGTTTAGCATGTTTTGTCTCTTGTACTAGACACTGTCATGTCAAATGCTGAAGAGAAGGTAGGATTCTCATTAAGTCTCTTCACAGACTAGGGGCCACCATCTCTGGGATTTTGATGGTTAGATACAGCTCTAGTGTTTTGTAGGTGTACCTTTAGCAAGTACACCAGAAGGAAGGGCTTAGAAATCAGCCTTAACTCATTTGAAGTTGTCACCTTCTGGACAGGAAAAAATAAATAAAGCAAAGTGAGCCCCACACATACCACGTGGCAGAGACTAATCCACCTCAAACCAAAATCAATGTTATGCTTCCTGTTATTGTGTTAGACAGAGGATTGAAAACTTGCTTTTCCAATTGATTTGTTTTCCACTGCAAAACTAATTATGTCCTATGAAGTTCTTCCTCTACCTGCCTCCGGAGGGGAAACGATATTGGCAGTGGTGGCTCCTGTCCTTTGCTCAGGCAGCTGTGTCAATATCCCTGTTGCTTCTTTGTTTATGTTCAAGGGTGAAAGAACCCAAACTTCTACAAAGTCCTACATCCTTTCAGAATGCACTTCTGGGTTTTTACCAGCCCCTAGGCGTATCATACTCTGTTCTTAAAAGCCAGCAGAGGCAGAATGTACATGTGGAAGCACAGCTGAGTAACATGTCCCTAGGTATGTTGGATGTTAATGCATTTCACCTTTGCCGATGATTTTCAGAGGTGCCAAATCAAAGAAATGAATTTCCCAGGAGTTCTGAAAGTGCATTATAGTGAGATATCAGATAAGTTTATTTCTAATAGTTTGAAGAAGTGGGAGGTTTGGAGGGAAACTGTCCTTCTTTGAGTAAGTGTTAAGCATAAAACTTTGCTTTCCTAGAGACAGGCAGACGTGCAGATAAACATCTGTTCCTGGGGGTCCTATCTGTCTGGATCACTCCTGGGAGATGCTTCTAATGCCAATTATGACCACTGAACAGTGGATTGATTTCATAGGCTTTTTCAGCCTTGGAGATAGGAAAAAGTGAAGAGTTGTTTTACTTGGGTTGCCAGCACACTGTGACACCCACACTGCAGATATATCTGATCACAGAATCGTAGAATGGCTTAGTTTGGAAAGGACTTTAAATATCATCCAGCTCCTACCCTGTGCCATGGGCAGGACTGGCATTGAATGCCTTCAGGGATGGGGCACCCACAGCTCTCTGGGCAGCCTGTGCCAGTGCCTCACTGCCCTCTGAGTAAATCATTTCTTCCTAACTTCTAACCTAAATCTCACTTTTTAGTTTAAAGCCATTCCCCCTTGTTTTATCAATACCAGACTGTAAAAAGTTGGTTCCCCCTCTTGATACATGGTAATAGATCAGTTCTGCTGAAAAATAACTTTCTACAGGATCATAACTACTTTCTAGCTGCATATGATGTCTGGAAGGTGGGCTGCTGAGAGTAGGTTCTCCTGGATGGCAAGAGCTGCATTGTGCAGTAAATGTTCCTGTTGACGTTGCCTTGCTAAAGGCAGGTCTCAAGGCATTGCAACAGTGAGGCCAGCTTGTGCTGTGCAGCAGAGCTCCTGGTTGCTGCAGAGCACTGGTGCAATGCACTGGGAATTTCCCAGCAGCTCCCCCCTATAGCAAAAAGCAGGAGAGTTCTAATAAATTAAACGTGAACTTCACCAGCATAATCACTGTGTTTATTTTTCTCTTGTTTTGTGTTTTTTTTTTCCCCTTCAGACTATTCTCTGCTTTCAGTTTTCAAAGGTGCTAGAGATGTTTACATTGTTGGCATGTAACAGTATCAGAGATTTCAGAGGCAAATCAGGAGGCATTTGGAAATACTGGGTTGATGATCTGTGTAACCTGTGCTCCTTGTTAACTGGGAAGACCCTCTGTAGTATGGAAGGAGTTGACACATGAGGAGTAGAAATAAATAGGCACGATATGTCATACCCCAGAGGCAGTAAAGAAACGGGATTTTCTGAGACAAGAAATATTCACGAGTTCGTTTTCTCTGAGGATTCAGGGAGTTTTGAAAGCCCTAATGACTTTTGAGATCCTCAGTACCTCAAAAATACTGATTTGTGTTTAACTTAGTATCAGATTAAGGGAGAAGGTTGTTTTCTTGCTTTTCTGATGTGTATGAATCTTTGAAGTGCTTACAGCACTTGCAGAGAGCAATTCAAGTGTAGGTAAGGCAATGATAGACTTCAATTCATCCATCCTCCCTTAGCACTACTTCTCTTCCTCTGCACTGCATACATCCTTCAGATATGTGCCATCTCTATCTTGTACCTGCAGTGCTTCGGTTTTTGGTCGCATCCCTAGCTTTTGGCAATGCTTTCTTTCTCTTGCAACTTATTGTATAGTCCTAGCTTATGTATTTTATTGTCTCATCACTTATTATGCTTGTGCCATGTTTTTGATTTCATACCTTAGGCCATCTTCATAACTTATAGATATGAGGCAAGCATTGATTTTTTTGTTTGTTTGTTTGTTTCCCTCTGTAGTATTTTAACACAGAGTTATTTGGAGTCACCATTCATCTCTTGGCTAGATGCTCATATTTTGCATGATGAGGTCCTCTCGGCCTGAATGACCCTATGATTAAGTGCCTCAGGCATTCAGTGTTTCTAAACCTGTTGAACTTTCTCCAGAATTATGAATTTGAAAGAAGCACCAGACTGCAAACTTTTGTACACTACTACCTTAATGAGTTTTCTGACAGTTGAAAATGAGATGTTTTGGGGATTTTATCTATCCCACTAATTTCAAGGGCCTGATAAATCAGGAGATGCTCAGGAGATGCAGATATCTTCTCTACTGCTATCCATTTTTACAGGATTAACTGGACAAATTAATGCCTCCCAGTTCCAAATAGCACAGTGTGTTCCACAAGCCACAGCTCTTTAGAACTCTTTGTCAAACGCTCCTTGATATCTTCAGTGCAATTATGCATAGCATTCATTGTATCAACAGTGGAACAAATAAGTGAGCATGGAGTAAAATAGATTTAGTATAAGTTAAACAGAGCAGGGATTGCATTATTGATTGCATGAGTGGTGAAATCATTAGAACAATACTTGTAAAAAGTTGGAAGTTTTAAGTAAATTGAACTTATTGTTAAACAGTCATGAATCCACAAGTTTTAAACTCTCATCTAATGCAGTATTCTGAAGATTATAGAAGAACTTTGCGCAGGTCGTTCATTAGCATGTCCAGACGGTCATGCTTAGAAGATGTCATGCGTGATACTTGCAAAGAATCTTGTCTTTTGTACATCTTTGTTCCAGAAGAGCATTATAGTTGAAGTTTTTCTCATTACCAGTAAATTGGGAGCGTGTGTGGACAAGTCTCAAAACATGCTTTTCTCTGTAAATTAAATGAGGTTGCAAGTAAGGTGAAACAGATTACTTGAAAGGAAGAGCACCACCTTGTGACACCAAGAAAAATGTTGCTGAGATGGGAAGGAGTAAATTTGCATAGTTTTATCTTCTTATAGGGTTTGTAGAGCTGGGTTTTATCTCTCATTTACCTTCTCTTTTGAGACCTAATAGGAAGAGAGATTTTTCAAGTGATACAAATTCAACACATCAGCTTTAGTTCATCAATGTGAAAAGCTCTTGTTCCAATTTAATCTCAAATTTCACTTTTTTTCTTATAGATTTACTTCAGAGAAATATTGCTGTGAAGCCTTAGCAGATTTTAAAACTGTAAATTAGACTATCAATCCTTTAAAACTGGAACATGCTTTTCTTTCACAGACTTCTTATCTTTTCATCTCTTAGAAACTATAAGGAGGGAGAGAGATTTTGTAAGCTTCTTTTTCTAAGTAGCATGCAGAGACCCTCCTGTTTAGGCTGGTTCAGCTTGAGGAATATGTGTGCTTGCAACCAGTTTGAGAGCAGACCGTTGCAGAGGAAACTCCATCCGTCCCTGTACACTGCAGCTTCAAGCAGACCTATTTGCTTTTCCTATCCTCAGCTCTCAGAATGGACTTCTGGTCAGACTAAAATGAGTTGTAGCTGCTTGGATAGGGTATATAGATCAGGACAGTGTAAGTCTTATTAGCACAAATTTCTTCTGACACATTTTTTGCACATGAAGAGGCTTTGGCAAGGATCAGTTGTTCAAATATAATGTTGAATAATCCATACAAGAATGCATAGGCACTGCCAGAGAAATGGATGCATGCTGTTCTCACTCCTCCAGAGACAATGGAGTTTGGAGAGTTTAGGATGTATTCTCTGGGAAATAACAATTTTAATAAATGCAAGCAGGGTAAGTATCAGTAATAAGCCATAGTTTTTTTCCCTCTACTAAAATGCAAACTTAACAAAGTTCAGAAAAGAAAACAGACATTTGTTACTGAGGGCATTTTATTACTACTTACTCAGACATTTATCTTCATATCAAATTAGCTTTTACCACTGAGTTTTATTGTGCTGTTCCCATAACTGTGGCTTACTTCAGCCTTGAAAGCTGGATCTCACCTGTCTTTCAGGAAGAACATTCTTTCTGACTCATTTACTTAAAAGCCTGTTGATTTTCACATGCATATTTTTATTTTAACGACAAATTCAGCAACTTCAAACTAGACCAAAAGATGACTTGGAGAATAAAAAACAAGAATCGTCTTCCCTACCAGTGACATGGATTAATCTAATTTAGCCAAAGGTCTGTCAATCTTGTTCAGGGTGAGTAAGATCCCACTGGGGGGATTTGAACTACTGCAACATTCAGCAAGATTGTTATGCTGGGACAGACTGTGATCTGCCAGCATCAGATGTCACACTAATCCTGCAATGTTAACAGGATTTGAAACTTATTTGTACCTGGTTAAGAGTGGCAGGAGCGTGGATGAACAAATCTTCAAAGCAGAGTACAGTGGATTGAATATAATCCTTGGTACCGTTATTGCACAGTGCCTTGTCCAGTTCCTGTAGACTGAAGAGGCGTGTTCATGGATTATGGTCCTCTGGAAGAAAACAAGGACAAAAGTCAAAAATACTCCTAAAGCTGTTCCCTAAATGAAGGAGGACAGCAGGACCTAGAGGTGAATATTGCATGAATGTTCTTTTTGCTGCTTATGCCTGGGGCAAATGCAAGATTCTATGATTTATCCACACTCCTGTTTTTCTTGGTGACTTTCCACACGTTAGGAAGTGGCTGCTTGAAATACATGTGAAGTAATAGTTCTTGGAAAACTACAGTCTTCCTGTAGTAATTCCACCCTCCTCCCTCCTCTACTCCACTCCACTCCCTTCCCCTCTCCTCCCTTTTGTTTTGTTGTTTTTGTTGTTTGTTTGTTTTTCCTTCAGGGAGAGTAAGAGAGGAACTCTTAATAGAAGGACCTATTTGTGTGTTACTGGCTAATTCATCTGCTGATAATGTATATGTTAGCACTTTTTTAATGCAGCTGGGATGTTCTGGATCTTTCACCTGACCCCTGATATGCCCTGCATAAGAGGAAATGCTAGATATTAATCTGCTTTAGAAAAGACAAGAGATTACTGATGTGATTGTCATTTTTCATGCTGTTTTGTGGCTGTTTCTTCAAGTAACAATTCTTGTTCTGTTTTCATTGAAAAGAAGGGAGAACATGGCTTGACTGAGGGATGTAACATTTGCACAACATGTGTTTAGCTGATTAAAACTGTTGAATCTGGCGCACAAAAACATTTTAAAAACACACAGACGCCTTCCATCCCTCTGTCAGCAACCAAATTGCTCCTGTTTAGAAGAAAGTTGCTTGCACAGCTTAGTTTGCCTTTGGGCATTGCTCCAGTAAAATTTGTGAGCTCCTATTTGTTAAAGCAGAAAAAAAATATCCAAACACTAGAGTTTGATCTGAGCTTCTCACAGTGTGAATGTTCAGGAGGACAAGGATACAGTTTTCAGGCCATTTCCTTCTCCTCTTGCCCACCACTGCTCCAAACTAAAGGTTTCTAAGGCCTTCCAAGTGATGGGCTTTCCGAGTGATTCTGCTTAGCCTTGCTCTTCAGCATTTGAATGGCAAATCCCAGATCTATAGATATGGCTTTTGGAAATGACTTATTTTATTATTTTATTTTATTATTTTATTTTATTTTTGTATAGTTGTACTGTTAGGAGTGTGAAGGGAAGGCTGAGACTCCCAAATGGGGACTCTAAGCTGAGAGCGCCAGTTAAACATCAGCTTCCCTCATCCCCCAGATCATGTGCCTGATCTCCAAGCATCTTTCTCAGTAGCAGGCTCAGCCTGAGGTGCCCAAACCGTAAGTGGTGTAGGTTCCCAGCTGGTGCCCAAATTGATGCTGCTTGTTTCCTGCTGGCACCAGGAGCTAGAATGTGAAGTCAGCCATCCTCCGGGGGCAGCTCATGTCTTCGGTGTTTTTCCAGGCAGGTGTTCTGCTAATTCTGTATTTAAGAGGCAAACTGAGAAAATCTACTTCCAGGATACAACTATCAAATTGACTTTTATCCTTTTCTGGATTTTGATTTTGTCAAGCACAAATAAAATGTACTGCCAAGATACATGCTATCTGCAGAAGAGAATACAAGGGATATTCTTTAGTTTTAAACAATTTTGTTGTTCTCTGTTTCTTTTTCTATGTTTGTAAGCATTTACCTTCTTTTTAAAGAAACTGGCAACAAAATGTAGTCTTGATTGTACTCCTCCACAGACAATTCCATTTACTTTAAATTCCCGTGCTGCTGGAAGCCATTTTGTTTATTTGTAGAAACAACAAACAAACAAAAACAAAACCCATAATCTTTCTGATTTCTCTACGTTTCCAGGAGGACTGAAATAATAGTCTGACAGGTTATGAACAAGGACATTTCCTATATTAATTTTAATATATTTTTCTAATTCTGTAGTATTTACTTGTTTCCTTGAATTTTGTGTGTGGTTTTTTTTTTCCCCTCCTACACTTGTTTCAAGCAGTAGAACTGAATTGTGGAATTTATGAAAAATGCACAGACTACAGCTTTTTCACCCCCCTTCCATTTGAGTTACATAAGACATTGATTCCTTTCCAGTAATGTTTTGCAGAAGCCATCATTACAACACTCAAATCTAAATAACCCTTCTGCTGTGATTATTGGGATCTCAATTGTACCCACATGTCACTATGCTTAAATTCCTCATAAAGATTATCTCAGCTTAATGCAGAGGTCTGTTCTGTCCAAGCCTGCTGGAATTACCGAAAGCATCTTCTTCCTGCTGTCTTTGCTCACTGCCGCATACTTTCTTTGTAACAAGAAGAGTAGAAACTGCTGGTTAGGACAGGAAATATTTTGATGGTTCTATGTTTTTTAGCAGCATGATGATTTGTGTTGCAGCAAATAAGTGGTTAACTATGTCTGCATTCTCTTCTATGTCATTCCTACCTTCATCGCTGTCCTTGTTATATGTTTCTGTGTCCTTGTATGCATTCAGTTATTCCTCTGTCTTCTAACACTGGATATCTTGGTGAACTACCAAAAGTAGCCCAGACTCTATGACATATATTTAACTTTTTGGAACTAGTGATGGTACTTCTTTTCTTTCTGTGGGACTACAAAGTCACCAGGAGTTCTGGTTGTAATGAAAGAAATGATTAGGCTGCTCTCTTACTAGGAAATGTTTGAGTGCTGGATGAAATTCATAACATTCAGCACCAAAAACCCATATATGAATTTTCTTGTCTAGGCGAGGCATCCCCATTTTCTTCCTGTTCCTTTCCAAATCCCTTCACAATCAGTTCTACAGTGCAATTTCTGAGGCTCTATCTTGTCTCTATGACTACCATAGACTTTGGCTAACGTAACCACTTTCACACAGATGACCCTGGAATAAAGAAATATTTGATAGGTAGGAAACATTGCTAGGGAAGGTTTGGGGAAATTTTTACTGTAATTATTGAGTGGTATTGCTCACTGGCAGGGACTTCGAATATTATGATGTTTTTTTTCTCCCATATTTTCAGACATTTCCACTGTTAGTCTCTGAGAGTGTCTGTTACGTGTCAAATGTTTTGTCTTCTGGGAAGTGCACAAGTGAACAGGGCTCCTGTCAAAGATTGATTTTCTGAAAACAAACAAACTTTTTTTTCATGGCAAGACTGAATTTTACCTAATAGACAACAAAATTCTTTCTTAACAGCAAGGCTGCAGTCAGATCAATTTTATGTTTCATTCTGAAAACTGTAAGGAAATAGGGAAATTGTAAGTCACTGGAATTTGAGCTATAGCTTTCTGATATGGCCATGAAGTGTAACTTAGTTGTTTTTTTTTATAATTTTCATTTAGGCTATCTTCAGATTTGATCCTTCATGGTCCAGGTCACTTTGACCCCACAGCAGCCACTGACTGGGCAGGATTTTGCTACTACTGACACTCTTGAAGATGTACTGGTGGTATAAATCACCCCTTCTGAACTTGGGCCTCAACTTTTCTTGCTGCTTTTGGGGAGGAGGAAGACCTATTTAGTTAGTTTTACTAACTATTTTACTATCCCTATTTACTTAGCTTTACTGATGGAATAAAGACGTCCACAACTTTATAGTCATAATTTCACAGGAATTCAGACACCTGAAAAACTTTCTTTTAAGAATATTTTTGTTCTACTCTTAGACTTCTCCAGTTACATGGGAATTCTTCTCTTCCCTGCTCTGATCGCCTTTCTAGTACCTTAGCTAGGCTAACCTGCAGAATTTGACCCACATATGTATCCAGACAGCCTAATTTTGAGGCCAGAGGGGAGGTTTTATTGGACCAGTGAGGGGGACAACTGTAAAATTCTCATTTATCTGTTGCTGTAATGGCTCCAGTTTATTTCTCCTGAGATTGAGCCCAAACTGAAGATTTTAGTCTTTAATTTTGAAATCAAAATAATGAAGTCATGTAATCCTTAATTGTTTAACAGTAAACTGCCCATTAATTCATTTATGGAGCATGGCACCATGAAGGAATTTATCTATAAAAACTGAATCCCTCCCCTGGGAATCTGATTCTTTGTCTAGCATAAGTAAACATTTTAAAGCTGAGTAGTACCACTAACTCATTGATTAATTCTGTCCTCCAAATCAATTCATGACATAACCCTCTCACCTCTGCAAATCAAGCCAATCTATTTATAATGCATTAATTATTCTTCGAAATTAGATTGGTCTCCTTCTCTCTCCACCTCTTTCTCCCAATTAATTGCCCTTCCCTACACTTCCAAATGACTTTTTCCTTTGTTCTTCCTTTTTGGATTCTTCTGCCTTCCAGCCATCTCTGTTCTCCAGGGCTCTAAAAACTCTTGTATTTGAGTTTGTCTGCAGTGTTTCTCATCCACTGTCCCTTCCGCTTCCTACTAAGAAAGCTGCTGCAGTATGAAAGCTATGGCAGGACAGCAGCAGAGGCTCCCTGCCTCTTTACCCCTCTTGTGAAACGGCTAGTAGTACTTAGTCACCTCTTTGCTCTTCATATTCTCTTATAATTACCGAAATACAGGAGCTGTGTGAATCAAGAACAGCATAAGGGATGAGGTGGGGTGACTTTGCCCTTTGCAGCAAACTACAGGCTGGGAACCAACCCTTAGCACCAGGAATATGTTGAGTCCAGGATGAGCCTTAAATAGTACCCAGTTTCCAGCACATGTTTGGGATGCCTCTGTACATATAGATTTGTTTGTGCCTCCTCTGTGGTCTTGAGCAAGAAAAGGTGGCTGGCTCTTTCCAAGCAAGCCTAGCTTTGAATGGGAATCAATTACAACTGCCTGGTGCTGTAATAGTTAGAAATTTTGTATTCTGGATTTGAATTGTGTCTGGAAAACACTTCAGAAATAAAGAGAATAGACCGCAGTATTTTTTTTTTTTTTCAAGTAGAAAGTAGAGACACAAAGATTTTCACATGTGAAATCTTGTAGGCAGCTAAGATGAAAGCATCACAAATTCTCTGTTGTCCTGTTGCAGAGCAGAACTGGCAATGAACAGGAAATGTTTTTCTAAATGTGAAGCAGAGCCTTTGGAATATAAAATCTTTGATCTCTGTTGGGCTTGAACCTGTACATTCTAAGGTTTTCCAGCTAAAGCGTCAATCACAGAGCTTCATGAGAAAGAAAAAGACAACTTTCTATGATATGGATTTCTCAATTTTCCCCATGTAACAGAAATTAATGCTGCACATAGTTCAGCACCTGAGGCCTTTCTGCTTCATTACATTGATTTTAACAATGTGCAGGATTTACGGGTGGCAAAATGTAGACTGCTTTATTTGTGCATTGCACATGTTAGCTTTATTCACGTAGTAATTTTGTAAATCCCATTTTGTTCCTATAATTGTCTGTATTGACAATAAAAGTATTGATAGGGTTTCATTTATTTATTTTTGGTAAAAAGCAAGAAAAAAAGACAGTACTGGAATGATAAAGGTCTATTGGCATGCCAATTTATGAGTATGCTGAATAAAACCAGAAGAATTAATGTAGTATATATGTTATGGATAATACCCAAAGCAAGTTTATATCTGCCTGGGTGAATTTCTTTATTAACTTTAAAATGTAAGGACAAACAACAAATACCAAGGAAAACTGAGTAGTCCAGTTGTCCTTGTTGTTGTCCTCCAAGGTAGAGTTTTCCTTTCTAAAGGGTCTTAATGGGTTTTTGGAAGAATGAGAAGAAAGAACACTGCTAAGATTAAGCCCTTAGAACACTTGGCTCTTATGTGGTGTATTCACTGTTATTCTGCTTAGATCAGAGTAAGTCAGCATCTCTGTTTAGAATGAAGTCATGGATTTTACGTTGGGCAATATGTTTCTTTTCACCACACTTCCTTGGGAAATGCTGTTTCAGACTTAGTCACTGCTGTGTAGTGCCACAGAACTCATGAATCACAAGGAACAGGAGAAATGAGCTGTGATGTATAGATCTGTCACAGCTCCCCTGCGGGTTAGGACAATAGCAAGGAAAGTGCTTTTGAAGATACAAAAAGTGAAAAAGAGTTTCATTTGTTTGTTTGTTTGGTGTGTGCATTATAAATGTTTCTGGCTTCTGTAATTAGATTGAATAGAGGTACTCTTCCAGATTTTATGAGTTCTGTTTCTTTCTAGTGCTCACTTCCAAGCTGTAGGCTACACTGCGCTTGGGGTTGACGGTGGGATTTGGATTCCTGCTTGTCCTTCCTTCGAGGTGTTGCTTGTTCTACAGTCAACAAATGTACAGTTGGAAGAGTAGCATAGTTAGGATGGTACTTTACAGGTGTAACAGTTGAAAAGATTATTGTGGTGGAAAAGAGACAATCAAAGAAGAAATGCTCATCCATATCCAAGGATCTAGGCTTGCAGTGGAAAACTCCAAAAAGGAGTGATCTCCAGAAATAGATCCTTCCGTGGTGGCATCAGCCCTTGAATGGGGTCTAGGAGGGGTGCAGTCAGGCCTATTTCTGGTCACACAGCTGAATTGCCTTCACCTGTGCTCCCACGGCTGACCCAGTCCTTGCCTCAGGTGATCATTCAGTGGTTCAGGCTGTGACACAACAGCTCCCATACACCTGTATTGTCCCAAAAAAATAAAATAAAAAAATACAGTATTCATGGGACATGTATTCAAGGAGACTTCTTGAGTTGATTTCAAGTCCCCAAGGTGTACTGAGCATTGCCTGTGGGACTGATAATTGAGAAGCTACATCTACTTAAGTTGATGTTGACTTAAAACCCTTATAGGCTGAAGGGAATTCAAAATTCCCAGTTATGAAGATGTTAAGAATCCAGTACCTAGAGCAATGGTTGCATCAGTCAGGGATAAGTTACTTCTTGATCTCACACCTTGCTTGGGTCTCTGAAGAAAACTGAGGAGGGACTTACCACCAACGGCACCCTGTTCTGAAGCATGTTGTGCAAACCCCGTTATGGTGCTGCAAGGACAGGAGGGTTGCTTACCCTGGCAAGATTTCCACTGCCCAAGCTCCAAGCCCCAATTCCCATGCAGTATGTGGGACTTTTCTTTTTTGAAGTTTTGAATCCTGCTTTAGTGGCCATGAGCCTGAAGCATAGATGTTACTGGGTCTGACCTTTTAAACATCCAAGTTCTTGAGTATATTTTACCCTTAAATGAAACTTTCTGATGTTTTTAATTCCTATTTTATGATTAATTTTGCACTACATCAAAATGTGGTGAGACAGAGAGAATTTTGTCCTTCTCAACCAAATTTACAAGGGTTCACCCATATTGCATTAAAGGAGCTGCACAATTTAAGTGTGATTATAGTATGCTGTTTTTATAATTAGCACTATCTAAGCCTATTCATGTAAGCCAGCCTCCTAGTGCTATAATTCACATTTGATCTGCAAAGCAGGAATTTTCATTGTACTAAATGGCTATATTTTACAAAAGGTGGCTAATCATTGAGAAAAAAAAAATCTCTTGGCACTTACTGTTCATAGAAAACTCAGCTGGTATTAATATAGCTATAATTTGTGAAGGTAAAAAAAAAAAAATCCATTGTAATTTAATAGATTCGTGTCCAATTGTTGTTAAGTGCTGCTGTACTTTTCATGTAGCAGGAGAGATTGTTACTGTAAAAGCTGATGAATCTTGCTTTGTGAAAAGCTAGGTGAGGTGTCATTTTAAGGTTGAAACCAGCAATTGTAATTTGGAATGAATACTCTGTGCCCTAGAATAATGTAAGTTACTGTTTTGTCCTAATTGGCTGAGAGCTAAAATGTTAATGCCAACCCAGCAGATGTATCCCCAGCCTGTAGTTTCCCATGAAGATTTGGTTTGCAAATAGATTACTTTCTATTTACGGGTAAAGTAAAGCCTAATTGTGAGTCTTCACAGTAGCAGGAGCTGCAATGACTGCGACTTTAAGGGAAGTGACTGGGTGATCAGACTGATGCGGTAGAGCATACCAATGAGCTGCATCAATGTATCTTTCCCAGTTTGTGAAAATCTTCAGCAATCAGCAAAATGTAGACAGTAAATATCTCATTGTTTTTCACAGAGAAGTGCTGCAAAAAATCAGAGAAATATGGCAAAATGTAATTGGATTGAAAACAATTATTTCCTCTGAAATAGATTTCTGATTGCAAATTAATATAATCCCGCGATGTCCCGAGTAATAAATGCAATGCACAGATGGTGCCAAATTGAAAGACTAAGTGACTGAACATGTTGACATGGTAGATTAAAATCCCATCCTAAAAGTATTTCTATTTCAGTGTGTTTCTCCCATGTATCACTTCCTATCCAGACTGCCAGAGTTTGCAGTTGTGTGGCATTTTCTCCTACTTTTGGTCCAGCTGTTGTTATATTTAAAGCCTTTTTTGGGCGAGGAAAAATCACTCTTTATATGTAAGTGAAGCCAGGAATTTATTGGTAGTTTAATTGAAATCTTGAGAGTCTGAAAATTCCTAATCCGGATCTGATCCACTGAATAATTAAGGTTGGAAAAGACCTCTGGAAGTCATCTGCTCCAAGCCCCATGTTCAGGTAACTCCACTTAGAGCAGGTTGGCCAGAAATTACTGCAGAAGAAGGAATCATAACACAAAATTACAATTATTCTACATGCATTTAGTTCCTACCCTCGTTCTGGTGCTGTGCCTGCCCTTCCATTGTCTCTGGTTTTACCCAGGTGATGATGTGTGTGCAAGAGGTAACCATGAGCTGCCAGCATGCGGAGTCCTTTACCAGGAGGAATATAATGTTTATGTGGATGATTTCCTCTTTGGTTTTGTCCAGCTTAAGGTCTGTTTGTTTTTTGAAATGGCTGTGACTGAGCTGTTCAGAGCTACGGGGTCTTTATTACTAAGGTTGGGCCCCATCTCATGCCTTCCTCTGCCTGCCCTCCCCTGTGCCGCATTCTGCATCTCCACTTCCTGAGACCTATTCTACAGTTCTGGGCTTCTGTTCTTCTGTGCTACATTACTGTGCCAGTCATAAATATTTCATTTTACAGCATGACTTGCTTTTTACTGCTTTCTGAATCAAGCTATGATTGTACCACACAACAATAAACAGAAGTAAAATAAATTAGTCTAAGACACCTGATCAATTGGAGAAATTGCTGTCACAGCTAAATTGAGTGAAACAAAGCTGCAGGCAGGTCAAGGAAAGCGTGAGCAGAGCTGGCTGAGCAGCCACAGTCCTGAGGCCTTGTAACTGTACAAGCAGCTTCTGGCCTGCTGCTAGCAGCAGCAATATAAGGCTACATGGTTACACTGATAACAGATGAACTGCATCAATGGCATATTGCTTTTTGGGGGGACAGTACTTCTTCTGACATAGTGATAAGTATTATCAAATAGCTCTTCCATCTTGACTGATGAGCCTTGAGCACATGCGGTTCATTTATGCTGCGTATTTGCCAGATATATGCCTCCAATGACAAGAACTTCAGCTTCATCTGAGTCTTTATCACTAAATTACATGACCCCATTCAGCCATGTTCCGAAATAGTCTATTTTTCCAACCTTTTACTGCTAAAGTAGCAGTAGATGCTCTTATTGTCATTGACATCCCTTGCAAATGTCAACTACAACTGACCTTTGGGTTTCCTAAGACCATGCTTACCTGACAGTAATGTTTTAAATTCCTCCCTTGAGCCCTGTTTAGCCAGGCTTGTCTCCTCATGTGTCTGTCTGTTTTCCAGAGTATCAGAATGGATTGTTCTTCCTTTTGAAGGATACTGACCTCAATGATGTGCCAGCTGCCCTCAACACCTTACCTTTCACAGCAGCTTTTCATAGAATCCCAGCAATCTGTGTCCTGAGCGTGCTGGCACCTGTTCACTTGATGTGTAGGTTCTGTACTTTGGTAATCTTCTTTACTGCTCTTAGGATCTTGAACTCAGAACCTTCTTGGTTAGTACAGCAAGTGCTGCCAATGGCTATCACATTCTTTGTCTGCAAATAACAGATGCAGCTGTGTGTTAACACTCAGGTGGGGAGATCCAGAAACCTGGATTGCTTTTGTTCTGTTTGAGAAAGGTCAAGAAAATTAAAGTCCTCCCTAAGAACCAGAGTCTGCGATACAGAAGCTTTCTGAAGCTGCTTTAGAGAAGACCTTTCTCACTCTGATGGAGTGGTTTTTAGGAAAAGCACTTTACAGTGTTTCCCTATATGGCCTCCTCTCTTCAGAGGCACGTAAGGTGTGTGAGGAGAGAGGAGTGGATCCTCAACAAATGCCTCATCATCTGTGCCCTTGCCTTTTCAGGATGTACATAGCCTGAGACCTTGCTGGAAGTGTTTTAGGGCCACTGGAGTTCATACAGTGAGCAGGTGAGGGACATTCCCAGCCACCTACCTACTCGTCAAGAGATATAAAGGATTTTGAGTGAGAACATCGTGTGTTTGTGCAATATTTTTTTAATTTATTTTTTTACATTTTTTAATTTTCATTTTTATTTTGTCAAGAAAGCACTGAATTTTCATTGAAACTTTTTGTTCTTAAAACTGAAATCTTCTTGTTTTTCACTGAAACTTTCAAAAATATATATATTTTTTCTATTAAAAGTTGGTGTTTTCCACAGAAATTGACTCTGCTTTCCAAACAGCTCTGATAGGCATCGGAGTACAGAATACTGTTTGTTTAGAATGGCAGTAAAAATGGCTTGTATGAAAGTGTCTCAGGAAGCGTCGTCTGCCAGCATATCTTCAGCACATAAAATGCTAGTGGTTTATTACATAGGTGAAAGCAATGCATTTATGAAGTGTGCTGGTGATAAGTGTTCAATTAACATTTACTCAAATAGAACTGAACTTACTTTGCTGTTTTTATGACCCTTTTAATACAATTTCTTTGTCATTCATATTAGCAGAGCTGAATAATACCAGCTGAAATTCTACCTTGTCTTTAACTCAACTTCACCCAATTCTGAATATTTTACACTTCACTTTTTGCTATAACAAAGGTGCTAAAGTTTGAAAGAGCGCTTAATGTTTTACTCCCTTTCTCTTTTTTAAAACTTCATTCATCCAGCTTTGTCAGCTCTCCCCCATACCCAGACCTCACTTTGTGTAGTGTTTTAAAGTATGGCTGACAGTGCATTGAAAACATGAAATATCAAATCTCACCCCCGTGAAGCCTATATTAATAAACATTCATGTAAGCGAGCTGCAAAGTACTTTTTACTCAAAAGGGAAAAAAATAAAGAAAAAAAAACTCCATGCATCTTACTGATATATTTTTTTTTTCACAGAAACAAACCCATTTTCAAGCCTGACTGAAAAGTGAAAGTGCAATAGTGATTTTGTATTTCATCATGAATATTTCAGACACATCTGATTTCTACAAACACAATGATTGCTAAAGTGTGAAGTCACTTAATTAAGTATTTGCTTAACCCTTCGCTTTGCTGAGAGGTGCTTATGAGAACTGAAGCTTGTTAAACTAAAACAAAAGCACAGCCAGCATATGTAGTTACCCCACTCTTGAAAAACAGGTAAAAATCCCTGAAAACCACTTCTGGTTTATTCATTTTCTCTTTTGTTTGTCCAACATGGAGATAGGGGTTTTTTTTATCCAATTTACTACTATTGTATATTCTTCAGCAGGCTGTAGGCGTGAAGGTCAGCGATAAATTCTTCCTGCAGTGATGTTTTCTGGTCCCTGAAATCACATATAATGTTCATTTTCTTTGCATTATTTTGTGACGCTACTTGTTTGAACTAAAGATTGATTTGAAATTATCTTTGTTGGGAGCAAGGAATTGAAAGGAAGGGAAAGAAAACATGTTGTTGCTTTCTAACTTCTAACTGAAGAGGCTTACAGATTTGGCCTTGATTTTGGTTTTGTTACTGAAAATGTTTTCAGAATGGCACAGAAGTGCTTGTGCTGTTGTGTGGCTGGGAAGAAGGGTATTGGTGGCGGCTTCTGGAAAGAACAAGGCTTTGTGTTAGCCTTTGCTGCTTGCTGGCTCGAAGCAGGAATAATGGTATTCTCAAATCAGATTCCTAATGACTTCAAAGGGCTGCAGTCAGACTGTCACGCTGTTGTGTTGCTGATGTCCAACCCCAGCGCCATGCCACCTGCGGTGCTGCATACTGGTACAGACCAGTGACACTGCCCATGTGTGGATTGGTCACCCACTCCTCATTGGCCTTTGCAAGCAACCACAAAGTTGTGTTTGAGTTTTTAATGGGAGCCAAAGGTCACCCAAGCACATTGCTTTGACTTCCTTGTCAGTGAGCTCTAGACAACAACATTGTTCCTCTTGGAGGAAGGGCAAAGGGCAGGAGCAGTGTTGGTGCCGGTATTTCTGCATGCTGCTAATTAAGCTCTTAGCACTGACAGCTTGCAGCAGGAGAGCAGTGAGAGAGAGAGGAGGGGAAAAGCTATGTGGTAGAGCTGTCATTTCCTGCTTTTGGTTGTAAGTATCCATGCTCCTTAAGGCACTTGTAGCACCTGGAGGAGAGTACAGTGGAAACCATTGGGCAAATCTATCCCAAAGACACTGCACCTCTTTTCAAATTTCTCTTACCCTGCTCCAGACAGTTTTGCTTAAAGTGGTTCTAAAAGCCTTGTGTCCAGCCACAGCAGTATTTTTCCTCTGAGCAAACACTGTGCTTGAAAGCTGTCTCCCTCAGGGGAGCTGCGGAAGGCATAACAGTGCTGTACTGGGAGTCAGTCTGAGAAGAGGAAACTAACGCTGTTGAAGAATGCTAAGAGGTTCTCAGGACTGTCCCATGTTGCATCAAGAGCTATTTCAAATCCCAAGGGCCATTTGGATTTGGGAAGTTGCTGCACTGCCTGTGGTATCTCTGAGGCTCAGCTCATTTATCTTATTGGGGTGAAACAGTTTCCTTACCATGACGGCCAACAAGGAGGAAGCCTTGAAAAATGCAGTGAAGAATGATGCTTTTTCAACAGTTAAGCTTTAACCACACTAATCATTTCAATATAGCATTAAATTCTTGTTAGCTATTTTGACAGCCTGGTTGTAAATGACCATAGGAAACTCTCAATCTATTAATCTCACCATGATTTTTTTATCACTATCTTTGTATAAGAGCAAGGTGCCTAAGATTTCACGGGAATGAAACGGACTTTGTAAGATGTTATGCTTCCTTCATGCTGGAGCTTTACACAGCTTTGACTTATAAACCTGTAGTGTGAGAAACTCTGGACTTGCGCATGTCACAACCAGCTAGCAGCTAGCAGGATTATTCAGGTGTGTAATTTTACATATGGCTAAATTTTTACTGAGGGGCATGGTCACTTCTGATGATTCAAAATCCTGTCTCTTTGGTAATAGCAATAAAACAATAGGTAGGAAAATAAACAAAAGGGATAAACAGAAGGGATGTTTTTCTTTTTAATTTTGACATAAATTTCAAAAAGGTTGCTATTTTTCAGGCTTGCCATTATAGTTGTTGCTTTGTCAGTAATTTCGAGGCTGTTTGTAGGGACCTGTTATTGAAACAGCCCAGAACAAGTCATATCAAACATCAGCCACAGTCCTCTTCAAAAGAAAAGCAGAGCAACCAGAAAGACAATGGAAAAAGCCTTCAACAGTTTCCTTAAAGGGCATTTGGGGTACTGTGGGTTGTTGGGACTGAAAACTCAACACGTGTATTATCCCTGAATAAAACTTTCAGCAAAGCAAATGTGCAAAAGACTGTAGAAATTTGAAAATGTATTAAAAATGTACACTAGAAAAAACAACAACAAACTTGAGTCTAGTGAAGGAGTTCCATGAGCTGTGTGTAAATTGCTTTTCTCATCTCCTGTGTGTATCTTTATGTTATGGTTGGTTTGCTGGTTTTGTATTATCACTACTTCAGATTGAGATTGGCTCTTTGTGATTGAAAATGTAACAATTGCTTCATGTTAGCAATACTAAGGGGGGCACATTAGGTCATCCTGAAGTCAAGTTCATTTGACTTCAACTGAAAAATCATGGCAACAGTGGCAGAGATGGGCTATTTTGGGGTATTTGTGGCCTCTAAGCTCCCGTTTCAAGGATCGAGCAGATCTTCTTAGATTGGGTACCTAAAAATCCAGAGTTTTACTCTGTTGGCACACAAGTTCAACAGTGTGCAGCTATGGGTATTTGTGAATTACTCGTGGAATATTGTTCCTCTGATTGCAAAGGTAGTTACGCTAAACTTCTGGCTAATTGAGGTTACCTTATTACAAACAATGGGTACATGAGTTAAAGTATACTGAAGCCTTCCAGCTGCACCTCATACGTGGTACCAATTTGTTTCCTAACGACGCTAAGAGATGCTAAGCATATCCATTCCTTTTGAATAACCATACTTATTCAAAAATGGTTCTTCTGCGTGCTATTTAAGCCCTACCAAAAATGACAGTGGTCCTTCTGTATCTTCCCAACTGTGGAATGATTTTATATTTATTTTCCCTTTGGCTTCAGTGATTTGCTTCATCCCTGTATAACAAATAGGTTTCTGAGTTTCTTTCCAGGACTTTTAAAATACCAATTGATACACTTATGATCCTCAATCAGCACAGCACCTCACGCCTTCCTTTTAAGAAGGAATTTATTCTCCTAAGCTGTCTAGGCTTTCTAATTGTTATTCCTTTCTTGTTTTCTTAGCTCTTACACCCTTGCAATTTATTCATAAGTAATCTCTTATAATAGATTGTACCCTAGTTACTTTCCTTCCACCCATAATACCATAACATTATATTTTGTTTCCCCCCACGTTCCCCTCACCTTTTCCTTCTTTCTCTTTTATTTATTTATTTGGAAATGACATACTGAATATCAGTGTTCCTGGTTAAATAAACCCATACCACACAAACTTGTCATGACACAGTTTTTGTGCTCTGGTGCCAACCAGGTTCAGTCTCAGTATTTTTGCATTCTTTGGTATTTATCTATTTAAAACCCTCATTAGCATAGAAATGAGCATCTCCATTGCTGCTATCTCCCATCAGATAGGAAAGTGTCTCAGTTTTACAAGAGAGACATGGAGTTTTAAGACGGATTACAGGGTTTGATGAGAACATACAGGGAACTTATGTTTTAGGTAAGGATTGTGTTTTGATCTCCAGAATTACAGTTTTTCTTTGGTATTCACACCTGTCCTACTTGACCCAAACAGCGTAAGTGGACATTGTGCAATGAGGAACTATACAGTCAGGAGATCAGCAGCTTGAAACGGATGAAGTGTGGTTAAGACAGTAACAGCTTTTGGCTATGATGGGTAAAAAGATATAAAAAATTACCCACTCTCCTGGAATAGGTGCTTTAAAAACATAAAATTCATGTGAATATTGATGCATTCATTGCTGCTGCTTCTATTTTGATGCTCTGAAGTGTCTAAAAGACAAATGGCAATAAAGAATCCCACTAACCACTAGGATATGTACATACAGTTATGCAAATAGAAAAAAAGTGTAGAAATATCCATACATATTGATGTTACACTTTTCTTTTTTTTTAATCAAATTAACTACCAGATACACTTTATTTAACGATTTTGCAGAAATGATTTTGCTGAGGATGAAAATTTCCCTTAATACTGGAGCTGTGCACACCTGTTGGCATTAGCTGTCAATCTTAACAGAAAAAAAAGATCTTCAGTAAAAGATAAAAATGAGTTTTATCTGCAGTCCATGTCTAAAATCTACTGTAGATCACATTATAAAGGTAGATTGCACGATGTATGATGGTTACACATAGGTCTGAGACATGAAAGCATGGATAAAGTCACCCATAGGATTGGCATTAAAAATGGAGTGAAGCTGGAAACTTAGGGGGAATTTAAGGCTTTCATCAATGATCAGAAGGATAATCGCTGTAGGTCTTCTCCAACCTTGGTAATTCTGTCACTCTGTGACTCTGTAAAAGGGAGCTGTGGCTAGTTTAAAAATGATTAAACTGGTTAAACTTTGAAGAGAGCACTAGCTCTCCTCCCATTCACATTACTTAAGCAATCACTTGGACCCTAAATCTTTACTACTTTTGAGGTTTCACTAAGTCCCTACAAAAGATTGGTTTTTAGTTGTTCTGGCTGTTCCTACATGAAACCTGGGTTTCATGAAAAATAAGTTTTGCTCGTTTTCAATTGTGAGAAACTTACTTTTGATCCTCTTCTTACATCTTCCCAATGAACTTCTTGAAAACACAATATAGTTCAGTCTACATCAGAATTGAAATTGCTTACAGAGACTGCTACAGTAAATTGATATCTAGGTATACTGTATTGTTGGGAAATAATCTATTTATCTAGGGATTGAGGCTGATATGATAAAGATTTAAAACATTATCATCAAAATTCCATTCCTTGGGCCAATTCCAGTTCAAGGCTAAGTGGGAACAAATCCCACAAACTTTGCAGAGAACTACATTACTTTACGCCAGACATGCTTTTACTCAGCTGTGCTTTCTGGCAGGATGTAGCATATATTTCCTGTAAAATTTCTCAGAAAAACTTTATATTTCTGTGCTGCATAGCTCACAGAAAATGAATCATAGAATAACAGAATTGTTAAGGTTGGAAAAGACCTCAATGATCATCAAGTCCAACCACAACCTAACCATAGTACTGTGACTCTAACAACCCTCTGCTAAATCAGGTCCCTGAGCACCACATCCAAATGGCTCTTAAACACATCCAGGGATGGTGACTCAACCACCTCCCTGGGGAGCCTATTCCAGTACCTAACTACCCTTTCTGTAAACTTGACAAATACTGTCTGTGCAAACATAGACTTAATTATGGCTTATATTCTTTGGGAAGGCAAATATTTACCTATAATGAACATCTTACTAACTCTAAGTAGCATTATTATGTCCAAGTACTCAGCTTTTGACTGAAATCTGCCTCCCTGTAGATAATCTGAAGAAATACTTGTGACAGGAGGTTGTGTTTATGATTTGGTTGTTTTTTTTTTGCAAAAATATGATCCTATTTCTATTTCTGTTATCAGAATCTTTTCACCTGTGTTCTTTTCAGAACTAGTTTTTGGAAGCTCTGCTGTTCCCTCATGCACCCTACTACTACTACTAGAAGATTACTTCTATAGTCTGTTGCTTTATAATGGAGCAGGAGGAAGGACAATCCCTAATTCTGAAAAATAAAATGCAGGATGCAGTTCTAGAAAGTCTCATAAGAGGGGCATCGTTCACTTACCTATCCTAATCTAAATGGATTGATAAGTATTTTGAAGTTCTCTGTGATGTAGTAACTCTGGGTACTGTCACTGTTATCCAAAGTTCAATCGTGCAAATAGATGTCAGATCTGAAGGATTCATGGTAGGTAGTCTAAATCTTAACAGAGACCCATAAGACCCCTGGATTACACACCTGCTGGTTTCTCTAGCGCTTTTGTTTTGTTTTGGTCTAGTCGATTTTTGTTTAATCACAAAACAAAACAATCACAAAACAAAATTACACAAGATTCATATTCACATACGCTATGAGCTTGTGCCAAGTTCTTCAGCTTGCTGCATGCCCTCTACCCTATATTCTAACTACAGGACAGATCTGTGTACAGATCACATCCTTGTGAGTAAAATGGAGCCAAGTGACTGCAGGACTTCAGAAGGTGAAAGATCTGGGTCTGAGATGTAATAATCCTGAGGGAATCAGACTGGCATCCTGGTGCCAAGAGGGTGCTGCTGGTAGAGGGAGAGATGATCCATGCCATTATCTGGGTTTTTTTTCAAGTCTTTTTAAGGTAACCATTAGCCGCTGTATTTTACACAAAACAAAACTTTTGGGGACTCAAACTTAAGGATGTTCCCATTTGATTTTCTGCATTAAAGTGTTTGGAGCAGAGCTGCCAGCCAGTGTTAGCATTTCTGTGAGATGTACAAGGAAACAGGCAGTTGCTAGCAGCTAAGATTTTTGTCCTTAATGATTCTATAGACTTGTGCAATATGACTTAAAGCTCTGGTTTCTGCTTGCTGCAATTTTATTCGGTTGGAACTCTGTAGTCTTTATAGCAGTGACTCCTGATTTACAGCAGCACAGGGATTACCAGAAATAAGCTTGATGTTCTCTGATGGAAAAGCCTTATCGAGTTTAATAGCATATAATATGATTTGCTTTGTTTTATCTTACTTTCTATCCTTTTCTTTTTCTTTTTTAATTCCCTTTATTTTCCTAATTGAATCTTGTCTGAAGATTTTTGTAGAGTTGACAAGTCTTTATCAAATTCTTATAGACTTTTAGAGAAAGAAGGCTCTTTTTTTGGTCTCGATCCCCTGAAAATCCTACAATATTTTATTCAAAAAGTTAGTAAAGTTTATTTCTGATCCGTTTTTGCCCTTGAAGTGTACTCAGCACATACAGTTCTGACTGCAAGGCTTAGGCATTACAAAGCAATGTTGCCAGACTAAATTTTGTTCTTATTTAAAGTACTGTAAATTCCTTCTTTTCAGTCATTCTCTCCCTTATTTACTTCAGTGTAAATGAGATGTGATTCAGTCTTGCACTGTGTTGAGGAATTGTTTTCTTCTAGCTTAGACATTCTATTAAATTGAGGGCTAATCATGTACCAGGCATGCAAAGCAAACAAGAAATGAATATTTTCAGGTCTGAGCACATGAATTTCTGTAAAATCACTGCCAAAATAAATCTCCAAAACAAATGATTTATAGACTCACTCAAGCAAAATGGATTATTCAAATAATTACTTAGTAATAGAAGAAGTTTGAGCAATGATACAGTTAATAATGAAGCTGCCCACAGATTCCGATGCTCAGGAGGATTATGGGGGGATTAAGACAAATTCTTTCTCATTCTTTCAGCTCTGCCACCATCCTGCTGAAAATGCAATGAGTTCTGTGCTTTTTACATGATGAAAAAGAGGGAATATTTTTTCAGAATACATTGGTAGGTCTGCAATTTAGTAGAGTTAAGCTCAGAATGCAAGCATGTAGGTTACACTTTTAAAGGTACAGGCTTAATTCATTGATGTAAATCCTTGCTAATTAGATCTGAGAATGTCTGGAAACATTTGGTGGAGGAGAGGGAGGATTATTATTATTATTTTTTCCTCTTATTTATTTTGAGACTTCTACAAGCTCATAAGCCTAAAGGGATCTTAAACATGTCCGGAAGTAGATGATCTCCAAAGCAATTATGTACTTAAGTTTTGAAAATCATTCCTTCTTGCCAGCTAACCTGCTTTAGATAAAAGAAAGTTTGTCCAAGAATAAGTGTTTTAATGTTGGTTATTCCCAAGTGTGTGTTCCTTTCATAGCCTAGCAACTAATTTGTGCAATTCTTTGTGGTTTATTCCCCTTCCACTAGATTTCAAATGTCTTGTGAGCAAACAAGAAAGGGCTGGCTATCATCTTCATTCCTTTCAGTGAATTTGAATGAATGTAAGAGCAGTAGCTTATAAAATTGCCAATGTAACAGTAAATCAAACTAATCTGTGATGACTTCGATCATGCAGCGTTTCTGCATGATGATAATAGAGAACTCTAAGTTGCAGCTCATAATTGTGATGAGTCTAATATAAAAATATAAAGGGAAAGACTTCGGAATTGAGAGAAACAGCTCTGCAGATTTCTTTTATTCATCTCTTCACTGAATAATTAACTAACTAGCCATTAAAAAATAATAATAATAATAAAAAAATCCTACCTAACTTCAAAAAAATCCTACCTAACTTGGGTGTTAGTCATTTTACAAAATGCTTAAATGCCCAGATAACCTTGTGAAAGGAATGACTTCTTGTAAGGGAAACTGTTGATCACAGCCTGAACCTCTGATTAACCATCTGAGGCAAGCCATGAGTCAGTTGCGGGAGCACAGGTGAAGGTAATTCAGCTGTGCTCACAGAAGGAGTTGAGCTTGACTCCATCTCTCCTAGATCCCAATTAAGGGCTGACCACCACTAAAGTAGCATTTCTTTCTGGAGATTGCTCTTGTGTGGAGTTTTTGTGATGAGCCTCGATATTGGCAAGCATCCATCTCAACTGGAAGCTCCAGCACTGGTGAGTCTTTTCTTAGATACTCTCTGGCTATTTTCTCTGTATTTACAACTATGCACTTGTATTATTACAACTATACCCTTCTAAAAACAGGCAGTGTCAGCATGTGGAAAAAGACTCTTTTGTGGACTCCATTCTAAACAGCGCCAATAACATCACAATGTTGGCCATCACTTTTCACAACCAAATTCAGATTGTTAATTACAAGTCATGTTTTCAGTGGATCTGGTTGCTATGGGTGTGTGGATCAGAGCACTAAGAATGTATACTGCCCAGTCAAATGCTGGTTTTGACCATGGAGTGCTTTAAAAGGTGACTAACAGAGTAATGAAATTACATACTACCTGTTATGGAGATGTTTGGTGGTGGTAGCACCAGAAGTAACCAGGTGAGGTTGTGGAGACAGCAATGTGTAGGAAGAGCTGGTAGTAAGATAAGCTGCTTCTGCACGGAGGTAGCAGGAATACTGTAGATAGTACAGTGTGTTTAGTAAAGGCACCAATTTGAAGTCTAGATCAATAGAGCATCTCTGATAGGTATCCTTCCTGCTCTTTGTGACTGTCATTTTACTCATTTTACTGATCTACTCAGGAGTTGAGTCAGGGACAGCTACATAGCTGTGTGAGTACAACTGGATCAATAGTACTAAAACCATAGTAAAAGCATCTCTTATCCAAAAGACCTGGTATTTTATTATTGCAAATTGTATGAGAAACAGTGGACTGAATAAGAGATGGAGATGTGTAATGGTTAAAGTATGCTGAAAGCTCCTGAAAGTATTTGATTCTCACCTTGTTGTTGTTGTTGTAGAGCTCAAGTCATATTTTAGTTATGTCATCCAAACCTTGCAGAGATAGCCACATAATGTACATCTTTAGAGTGCTTGTGCTGCAGATCAGTCAGGATTTGGCTGTGATGCAGAGCACTACAGACCATACCTTAGGAATGCTCTGAAAGTTGCACCATAAATATTTCATGTTGTATACCTAGACCTGCTAAGTCGTACCTAGAGCTTAACATCTTATGGGAGATGTTGTCTCACAGAGGTGTTGTAAAGATGTTTTTCTACTGCATTTCCCATCTGTGTTCAAAGCCAGGTGTATTAGTTTTGCCATTTACTGCTGAGCGTGGATGAAAGTAGATTGCCTCATGGAGAGCCTCAGGTGTGTTCAGCAGAAGTGAAGAAGGCCTGACAGTGTCCATCTGTCTGCTGCTGGTCACTGGCTCAGGTAGCAGCTCATCAGGGCATGAAAAAATCTCTCTCCATGACCTTGGCAGTCGAGTCTTGGCCCTTTTCCTGAGGAAAAGAGAAATAAAAATATTCGAGAGATCTGTGATCTTTACTCACATCTCCCCTCACAGCAGGTAGCAGCAGGGAAAAACCTCAAGGTCTCCATTCTCCCTTGACAAAACTTAGCTAGGTTGGACATGATGTAGTTCTCCCCTGGCTTTTCAAGTCTGAGAGCAGGTTTACAAACTCCAGGGAGTGCTGGAGAGATGCTGTGGCCGCTGTAGTAAAAGGTGCTGCTAGGAAGATAACAAGGATGAGATTAATGGTTCATTAACTGAGCACATTGCATCCTGCTCACTGAATGAGGCAGGGTCCTATGGGGGTGAGGGAAAGAACCACCATGGAGTTGTGTTTATTAAAGTTTACATCGTAACACAACATGCATAAATTAGAGGATGTACAGAGGTTTTAAAATGGTGTTTCTTGACTGCAAGTACCCTGTTATTGTGGACTAAATGTTCTTTTTAAAATAGTGTATTTTTCTCTAAGCTTTGAAGAGGTGCTAAATAAGCAGCTATTTGTAATAGCTAATTGGAAATCTTTTTTTTTTTTTTCTTCCTTGAAAGGATAGTTTGTTTCCTAAAGGTGGATGTTTCCCCTAAGAAATAGTTCTCCCTGAGGAAGAACTGTTAGCTGAAGGCAATACTTCATTTGATTTTAAGGCTCTAAGTTATCCTCCTAAAGCCATCAATGCAGACTCTTCACATACTCATTACTACAATGTTCTTTTCCCAAATGTGTTTTTGTGCAACTACTTCTTCCTGCCTTTTAGTCAACCTCAAGGTTTCATTTACATCCTCACAAACTAGCTTAGACTAGAAAAGAGAAACAAAAAATAAGGTTTGGGTTTGGCTTTTTTTGCTTGTTTGTTTTGGGGGGGGAGGTGTTGTGGGGGTTTATTGTTTTATTTCTGGTTTTGTTGGTTGTTTTTTTGTTTTGAAATCTTGTTCTGGGTTTTAACCAGTGGAAAAAATTCTTACAATTTGCACAAGTACCATCCCCTCAGATTGCTTTTTTGTGGACATTTAGAAGTGTAATAACAAGCTGACATCTGGCACGTGTCAAATGTCATTTTTTTCTTTGTTTTCTCAACAGCAAAAAAAAATACACAGAAATGTTAGTATTATGTTTGTATTAGAAGTCCTTAGAAAATACTCATCAAATCTTATAATGAAAGAGGAAAAATACCTTTGGGTGAAGTTATCCATAGTTTATATTTCCCACCCATTCTATAAAACGTTTAGGTAAGACTAGGCATGTAGTAAATAATCCCCTTGTCCCACCATGTATTATGCTAATAGTCACATCGTGCTTTACGATGTATTACTCAAAAGTTAATTCAAGTCTCTATAACTTAAGTTACAAATTTCAGGTTGGATGATTTTGAAGACCCACAAATTAAGGAGTCTTACAAATATCTCATTTTTCCTTTTTGTTTTATAGAAGTATGTTACTTGTACAGAGGTATTGTATTTAAATGATAGGGACATTTTAAGTATGTTACAATATATGAAGATTACTGTCTTTCATTTAAAACTTTTCATCTGATCTGGGTAAAAATAATGAAGTTGGTTGTTGAATATTTTCTCCATGTAAATTAATGTGAAGTGACATCGTCAGTTTTTACACAGCTCAATGAAATATTGCCTTCCAAATACCATTATCACATTCTGAGCATCAAGTGTCAAAATTAGAATGTAAGTGTAAGCGTGCAGAGACAGAATACTTACTAAAAGTCTACATAATTGCACAGCATGAAAATAATGAATCCCTTAACTGATCAAGTGTGAAAATACATTTTTAATAGAAGCATTGTTTTAAATACTAGGAATAAACCCTAGAGAAATGTCCTTTTTTCAATATCTGGACTCCTATTAGAAGCTTCTTCTCTGTGAACAGTAAAACTATTTCTCTCACTATGGACTCATTCAATAAGCTATTCCAGCCACCCAGAAATGAAATGTCATATACAGCACTTCATTCTGTTTCCTTACCCTTTACAGAGTGTTTATGGATTAACATGCTATCGTTAAAATTTACTCTGTAATCACATAAATTCTGTAAACATTGGTAGTTCTCACTTCCTTTGCTTATTAAATAAACCTATACTACCAAGTTTCCTTATGAGCAGTCGACCACAGGGAATGTAATTATAGTATCAATGAAGAAGGAAAAAATGCATATTAAATTATTGGATTTTTTCCAAGTATGTCATAAAAACATATGGACATTACCATTTATGTTTTCATGATTACACATTTGTATGTTTATTGATTTTTATCTGGAGATCAATGGCATTTGAACCCAGATCTGCTATTAGAATGTAGATTTAAAATTCTGGCTTGAGCTTGTATACATTATGTTACGGCTCCAGTTTCTGCAGATCTGGAGGTCAGGAATGTCTGTTCCTTTCTGCTGACTCGCATCTGTAGAATGGGGATGGAAAAGTCAGAGCTTGGTGATTCAAGGCTGCCTACTTTGGAGTTTTAATTTCTTACCTATTGTGCATATTGGGGGAATCTTCAGTTAACCCTATAGCTTTTTCTTCCTTCCACAATATGAAGACAGTAATATCTAAGAGGACTGCTGACACAATTGTGCAAAGATTAAGCAATGTATGCTATATATATATATATATACACCTTGTAGATAGTATGTTGTAGATGCTAACGAGGTTGAACCTTGCAGTATTTGGAGGGGGGGAGAGGTGGTAGGCGGCAAGCAAAGATTTTGGATGTGACGCGACAGGGGCCCCTCCTTTTTGTGTCCCTCACCTTGTGATGTACCTTGGCGCGCATTTCAGACGTGCGCCCTAGGGGCCGTAGACGAAGTAGTAAGGTATATAAGGTGTTGATTACTCCTAATAAACGCCATTTTGCCACCTTTCTTGATGAGTCACGGTGGTCTTTTTGGCCCTAGCGGGGGTTTCGCTAGTACCTGGGCAAGGGGGGGGTTTAAAATATAATTGTGCACGGCAACAATAGTAGTAATGTTTGTTCATATCAAATGTTTTGATATTTGATTCATAAAACTTATAAGGCTATGCAGGGCTTCTCTACAGCTGCTCTTCTTGAAACTTTGCAGATAGGAGAAACTTTCTATTTTTCAGCCTTTCTTTATTTAATTTTCTCTCCCTCTTGTTTAAGCATTAGAATTGGGAAATTTCCTGCTGTTTCTCTTAGATGATGATGCCTGTGGGTGCTCCAGAACATTCAACTTAAGGTGCCATTTGCACATGCAGTGGTATGTGTAATAGTTCTGGGACTTGTGTACAGGCTTGGCATTGTACTTTTCTTGTTGGCTGGATTATCTCTCATTGACAGTATTGGTCTTCCTTAGGAGGTTATTGATCTAAACAGAAAAAGATTCCTCTCTTGTTTTTGAGTTTATCCTCACATAAGTGAGAAGCTGATAATGAGATTTCTTCAGAACTTTTCAGTCACCCTATAAAATCTCCTGACAGGGTTTTTTTGCAGCTGATTAACTTTTAAAAATGGTATAAAATCATGTATAGAAGAGAGTAAATGCCACAACATTTTCAAAAGATTCTTGTAGCACTTTACCACGTTGCTTTAAAATTTCATTTATTTCTCTGAATCTCTATGAGTTTCCTATAGTTTTTTTTCTAGAGGTGAGTTGAAAATGTTTTATTTTATTTTATTTTATTTTATTTTTATTAGTGCACTGTAATATGTAAGAAGAAATATTACTACATAGCAAACATTAACACAACTATTTCAGACTTCAACATGCTGCAATTTCCTGGGCTCTCCCTGAAAAAATGATGTATTTAAGCAACTCCAAACAGAATTAACCATAATTAGTAATGGTGACAGAGGAAAAAAAAATATAAG
This sequence comes from Excalfactoria chinensis, assembly GCF_039878825.1. NCBI lineage: Eukaryota > Metazoa > Chordata > Aves > Galliformes > Phasianidae > Excalfactoria > Excalfactoria chinensis. The sequence continues at coordinate 81,695,418 of NC_092825.1, forward strand.
CAGTTTGTTCATATAAGCTGGTCTCGTCCATGAGGAACAGCATACAACAAATTATTGAAGTGATGAGCAAAAAGTAGAGGAAATTCTGTTCGACTGAATCAAGCAGTGTCGTGTTTTGCTCTGTTACTTAGCAGTGGAATCAGAGAAAAGAAATACAGTTGTCCATTCTCCAGATAGGATGTCTAGGATGAATTAACAGCATGACAATCTTTGAATGTGAATTACTTCACATGACAGTCTGAAAATTTACATGTGCCACATATTTTGACTTCAAAGTCTTCTCTGAAGTCTGAACACATTCACTTGTGTTTAGTTGCAAACTTTTGTGTGCGGAAGATGGTCTATTAAAAACAAATCTACTTTATCTTTTCTGCTTTATGTCTGGAAGTGTGATGAGCATCCCAGTTGTCAAATATGATCTTCAGATTCTGGTTTCAGTTTTAATGAATTCATACTTTCAGAAGTGATACAGACATATATACATATTTTTTTTCCCCCAAAAATGTCAATTCTGAGTGTTCTTCTGTTGTCTTTATAGAAAGCAAGAACACCTTTGCCATAGTTATTAGCATTTGTCTTACTCATGTGCATTGTATAGTACTTTCTCATTCAATCCCCAGCCTTGATATGTTTTGACACATTTTTTTTGATCTAATGAACATAAGAGGCAGTGGGCTGTATTGGTGCTAGAAGCTATCACAGGAAGGTAAGAGCATGAAGATGTGAATATCATTGCTGAACCAAGTATACTTCCCTTCCAAACTCTACTGAATGATGAAGATGTATTCAGTTGAGAAAGTACCTTAATAGCTTGCTAAAATATTATACATTTCACTTTTGCTGGAATTAAAGCCTTCATGCAGGTGAGATGCAGAAAACATATGAGAGAATAACAATTGCAGTGCAGTCATATTAGTGTACGTGCACATCTTGGGAGTCTTAAAAGCAGTGAAGAAAGAAGTCCTCAGAGCCTTGTTACGTAGAAGATATGTCACTCCAGTCAGGAGTAATGCTTACTTTTAGTGCTTATTTCAGTTTGGAAAGAAAACTGCACAGACACTATTCAACACGGGGAGGTACAATGTGGGTACAAGAGGATGATCTGTAATTTTACGGGACGTTTTAATGCTTGTATTCAGTATTAGTAGTGGGACATGGGCATCTGCTGCTTCTTGCAATCTTTAAAAACGTATGGGAGATATTTTTAAGGTTTGTCCAAAGAATGGAGGATTACATTTTTTTTTTTTTTTATTATTATTATTTTTATTTGGATTTGTAATAACATGCTAGCCTTGCTTAAAATCTTTTGGGAGCTGTGCTGTTCAGAATTGCTCTCGTTTGGGTAAGGCATAGGACTGAGGATCTCAGGTTACTTTATGTTCTTTGGGGCTCAGGAACAGTAAGATTAGCTTCTCTGTCTACACTGAATTCCAGTTCTGTTAATGATGTCACCTACCTAACTTATCACTGCTATTTAGCTATTAGGAGATGTAAATTTTTTCACTAATTTCTACAAGCTGTAAAATAGTATTTGGTTCATGTTAATGAATGGCTGTACTTCAAGTCTCAGGTGACTGCATTTCAGAGTTTATCAAAATTCTAGTTATTTGTGGATCAATTACTTTACAGTCCATCTTGGCATTGTGTTATCATTCGTGATAAGAACGTACTATGTGTGGTCCTCATCCAATTCTCAGTTAAATGGAGAATTTAGTTCGCTTGCAAGCATAGAGAACGGAATTTAAAGGAGTACTAAAAGTGATAGTATTTAAAATTACATGCCTCTGCTTGCTGGTGTGCAAGAAAGCAAGCTTAAAAAATCTTAAGGTGCAACAACTGTAAAGGAATTATATGAAAATAAGTATGTTAGTTATTCTGACTGAATGTGTGTTTGTCGAGAAGTAGCTTTAACTATGCCTGCTTGTACATAGTGAGTAATATATTTAATAAGGAAACAGAAGTAGGAAGTCCAATAGGGGTCAAAATCACCTCGCTGCTATAAGGTAAACTTCTGCGTTTTCTGACTTTGTTGGTTTGTGATACTAGTCCAGTAAGTAGTACATAAATTTAACAACAAATTTAATGTAAGGGCATGTGTTTAAACAATCAACTAATTTAGAGCTTAGTTGTTCATACTTTAGGGTTAGACTGAGGGATTTTTGCATTTCATTTCCTAGACTTTGAAGTAATAACTGTGAAGGTGATCTAAGGTCTATTTATAAGGGACACTAGGAAATAAGTTATCGCGGTAAATGGGTATGGTAGCAGTAGCCACATTTTTATTTGACCTCATGGAGCCACATCGCTTAGGCAGTTATGGCCAAACCCCTTCTGTGTCCAGTAAAGAGATGTCAGCGAGAGATCTCTGAGGCCTTTGACATGGTCCCCTGCAACGTTCTTCTCTCTAAATAGGAAAAGTTTGTATTTGATGGGTGGACTGTTCAATGAACTGGTTGTGGGATTGTACTCAGAGAGTGCCTCAGTGTCTGGATGGAGATCAGAGTGGTGTCCCTCAGGAGTCAGTACTTGGGCTGGTGCTCTTTAAATTCTTCATCACTGATATCAACACTGGATTTGAGTACACTCTCAGCAGATTTGCAGATGACGCATAGCTGTATCGTGCAATCAACATGTCCAAGGAACGGGATGCCATCCAGAGAGACCTAGACAGACTTGAGCAGTGGGCTCAGGTGAACCTCATGAGGTTCAAAAGAAGTATAGCTGGCAGGTTGGAGGAGATGATCCTGCCCCTTTGCTCTGTGCTGGTGAGACCTCACATAGAATGCTGTGTCCAGATCAACCTGATCTGGTGTAGATGTCCCTATTTATTACAGGAGAGTTGGACTAGATGACCTTCCAATTCAAATGATTCTGTGATTCTAAAAACTATCCCATAAGCCTTTGTATCCCATTACAAAGAAATATTGTAGGAGGTCTCCTTCTGCATTCTTTTCTGATGTGGATAAAAATACATTTAGGCAAACCTCTGGTATGCAAAGGTTTTGCATTATTCATGCAGCTATTTTTGTCTCTCAGAGTATGTTACTCTGTATTATGTCCAAAAAATACTATTTGAAAAGAATGTTAATGTTGCAAAGTCAATTGTGTTGAACTTGGGAAGTGCTATAACTAATTTTGCCTGTCTGACCCTGGTTGATTATCTACGGATGTGTTTGGTATGATGATGTAGTTAAAGACTGTACTTTATCTTTCCAATACCCTTGCTGTGTTCAATTAATGTTTTACTTGATATTATCTTCATAGCTCCACCTCCTTTGTCCTTGTATTGAATTTCAAATTATTAATTTATTGAAAATGTTTACTAGGAATAGCTGAATGTGGAATCTGCATGTTCTGAACACATTCAGGTATTTTAACTCCAAACTGAGGCTGGAGGCTATGAATACCTACTTTTATTTAGGCCCAAGAGACTGAAACCAATTTTGTTTTGCTAACTGAAGACATGAATCTCCAAATTAAGCATACAGGATATTTCTACATTCAAAGCTTGCTTCCAGTATTTTACAGAGTATAACAAAAAATATTCCCAGGTATCTTGACAGAAAAACTTAAACACTTATTAGTGGGTAACCTGTGAAAATTTTGTTTTTGGTAATAAACAGTGTGGGAGGACAGCGCTAATAGTTTACTGGAATACTATTTAGTTACTCTACCAATTACAGAAACCCTTATTTTTGAGCATCTTGCTCAACCTGGATCTCAGACTTTCTAAATATGTAGGACTTAGGCAAAAAAATAGTCTCCTGATAAATAATCCTGATTCATTTCCCCACTGGTTCATTTTGTGTACAGAATTAAGCAGGACCCAATTACATAAAAGGTTAATTACAATTAAGATTTGGTTATCCCTGAACTACTCAGGGGAAGTAAAGAGTTACAGTCAAAACAAACATGCGTAAAACATCTTGAGATGAAAACTACTCAGTAATATTCTGCAGATTTGGAAATGGAAGCTTTAAGAGATTTGTCTGTTTCATACCGTGTGGAGATGGCAAGAGAGGCAGCTAGCAAAGAAAGACATAAAAACTGCAGGTCTTACGCCATTGCATTAAACCCTAGAGACACTGAAGTGTCTTAAAAAATGTGAAGATCAATCTGGATAAAATAATGATTCTTCTCTGCTCATTCTGAAAAATGACACTCTATTTTTATCTCCAACTTTAAATATAAAGCTCAGCCTCAGTATTTAAAAAGTGCAAAGACATAAGTAACTGAAACAAGAATATATTCTGGGGAGGTGTCAAATATCATTAGTAGGTTTAGTACTTCCATATAGGGCCATGTGCTGTTTTTTTTTAAACATAAATTAGCAAAAGGATGAAATGTCATTCAGCAGTGAACTTCTATGGTATGTAGTTGGACACGCCATGTAGAAAAATGATGCTTGTTTCTGCAAGGCAGAGTGGAACTTGGTAAAAGCTTTCAAGTAGATTTCAAACCACATTTCTTTCTTTTTCTTCCTGTATGCAGATGTGTTGCTCTTTTAAAAGCGAGTATCACTGTTTTAAAATAAAATGTTACAAGTTTCCACATCCTAAAAGCAGTACGCTTATTTTATTCAGGATAGCATCCTAAAAGCAGTAGTGTTTACTGATTCTCTCAGTTCTGGTATTTGTAGGGAACCTTTGGCAGTGCATTACAGAATATATGCTTGAGCCAAAGCAGAAAGTTGTGTGATAGAGATGTTGCTTTAGGTTGGCATTTGCTAAGAAATCTGGGGTGGAAGGATAGGAAGGTGTTAAGTATGTTTATTAAGTAATTATTTTCTCATTATTCCAAGTGAGAATCCTGGAAGCCTACTGCTCTTGAACATCTGGGATGTTGAGGTGATTTTTTTAAATCCCCAAACAACCTCACTTTCATAGCGTTACTTTATTTGAGGCTGATAATGATATGATACAAGCAAAAGTGGGGATTGTTGCTATTCATATTCAGTGGAGCTCTTATCTGTATTCTATTCCATTGCAGATATTATCACAACACAGACACAGGTTAGAACTGCCTTTAGGTGCTCTTCCAGGCTTTTGGAAAATTTAACTAGAGGTGAATAATTGTTATGTTTTTGCAAATAGTTGAGATGATTGATGCCGTGTCCTGCTAAGCAGAGTTCAGGATTTGATTATCAGTCCTTGAAAATTAGAAACTTTAACTTTATGTAAACATTCCTAGTTTTAAAGCAGTGTAACTGTGGATTTAAGGACGTTGGCAAACATGAGAAATGAGATGGCAATCAAGATGTCATACAAGCCATTTAATTCTTATGAATGCTCACTGTGTCCATTATTTTTTTTTTTGTCTGTTAATTCTCACAGATTGATAATTCGAGAGCAGTTCCTTGCATGTATTCCTTGAAATACTTGTCTCTGATCTGGTGCTGTGAAAAAGGATTGCTTGGGTTTGGATGCCTTATTTTGTCAGGCAGCTAATATTATTTGTAGGCTCCGCAGCTATATAATAGCATAAGTTCTGCGGAGTAACAAAATCACTTTGAAACAAGTTTTAGAGAAACAGACTCCTAAACCCCAGGATTATTTGGCTGTAAGAGATAAAAACTAACTTAAACTTCTCAGATGCTTGTAAGATTTTTATATTAAGATGAAGAATGAACAAACACACAGTAAACCAGGTTTGCAAATAGAGTATTGCAGTCATCTCTATTTACTAATCCTGTTTTATTCTATATCTGCTTATGTTCCAAACCACTAATTTGTGTTCTGAACACATTAAAAAAAAATAACAAACAACTTCTACTTTAAGTGAAAAAGCTAAATTTAAGGCATAAGAATTTAGTATACAGAAACAGCAAAGGCATTTGAGACAGAGTTTCTGTAAGGAATACTAGAGTAAGAGAAATAAGATAACGCCCTTAATTTTAAGACAAATGGGAATCTAAAGGGAAGTTTGACTTTTTTTTTTTTTTTTTTTTTCACGTTTGAGTTATCATCCCTCTGAAAATGATGGCTGTTAAAGAACTGGTGGCAGGCCCTTACCCTGTCTGACATCTGAAATATTTATGGAATTGGTTTCACAGGATTGTAGGGATTGGAAGGGACCTCCAGAAATCGTCGAGTCCAACCCCCCTGCCAAAGCAGGCTCCCTACACCAGGTCACACAGGTAGGCATCCAGGCGGGTCTTGAACATCTCCATAGAAGGAGACTCCACAACCCCCTTGGGCAGCCTGTTCCAGTGCTCCGTCACCCTCATCGTAAAGAAGTTCTTGTGCACATTTGTGCTCCAGTTTCTGTCCATTTCCCCTTGTCCTGTCTCCACACACTGCTGAAAATAGCCTGGCCTTGCTGCTTTGCCCTCACACTTTAGATATTTATAGACCTGGATCAGGTCCCCTCTCAGTCTTCTTTTCTCAAGGCTAAACAGATGCAGTTCCCTTAGCCTTTCTTCATAGAGGAGATGCTCCAGGCCCTTCATCTTTGTGGTCCTCTGTTGGACTCTTTCCATAAGATCTGTCTCTTTTTGTACCAGGGAGCCCAGAACTGGACACAGTACTCCAGTTATTTCTCCCTAGATGCAACACTCTGCACTTGCTTTTGTTAAACCTGCTTTGATATCTATGCTTATTTCAGTTTCTACAGAAATAAAGAAAAGCTGTACTATAAAAAAATCAGTTGGTAAGACTATTTCAAAAGCATTATGTAGAACACAAAAATACTTTGTATCCCAGTATGTAGAGATTAATGCGCATAACACAAGGGTATTTTCAGTATTACCAGGGTCATAAATTGTTCTGATGTCATGGTAGTCTCCTATTACAAAAACAAACAGAACCTATTATGATGAAGATATGTATAATATAATATATATAATAAGTTATTTATCTTCAGAGTTATAATGATGTATCTTTCAAAGCTAGTAGAAATAAGGAGTTTAGAGGTAGTTATACAAAATTACAACCGATAACAACTTATGGTAATGTTAATGAATACAATATTATGAGTATAAAATGTAATTGCACCAGGGATGGATGAAGAATAATTTGAGTGAATAGAAGAATAGCTATTTCTCAAGCAACTAGAAGTTTAGCTGTTGAAAAATGTATTTATTAACCAGAAGTAGGTTCTAATATTCCCCTCAAATTTTGTGATTTGAGTACTGTATGTTTTGATGAAACAAGCAAGCAAGAAATCACAGATCTTTATCCTATGTCTTCTATCTCAGTTTTATTAGTTCATGGGCAATTGGAACCATGGCTAAGGTTGATCTCAGGACAGTTCAGGTGTCCTGATTTTCTTGAAGTCTGTGGAATGACTTATTGAGTGTTTTATATAAGTATAAATCTTGGTATGATCAGATTATAAACTTACTATTCACAGAAAACTGTTTATTTCAAGAGAGATGTGTTAATTTACCCCCCCCCCTCCCCCCCCCCCCAAATACTTAGTAATGGGACACAAGAATGACTCAAAACTGGGAGATTAGGGTCAGAAGCTTAGGAAAGAAACTCTAGCAGGAGTGGAGTCAGACACTTGGAACTGGCTTCCTAGAGACGTGTTTGGTGCTATGTGTCTTTCATGTCTAAGAGACTTTTGGATATTGCACTTCATGATATGTTTTAAATTTGACTTAGCTCCAGAGTAGCCAGACAGTTGGATTCAGTGATCTTTGTTCTACTTGGAAGGGATCTACAGTTTTATTCTGTTATTTTGGAGGCAGTCAACTGTACATTTCACAGTTTCAGAGTGTCTGTCTTAGTTCAGATGGTATTAATGTTATGTTATTGATTCTTGGAAAAATAGAAAACTTAATATATCATTATAGCTTTAGAGAAAAAGATATGGGAATGTGAGCTGTGATTTGGTTTCATTACATGGTCCATGTTAGCAACATTTCTGAAGTAATAAATACAATTATTTTGGAACAGGATCCACAAAGAACATTAGTAATCTAACACCAAATTATATGTTTCAGTACTGAAGTTGATTCCTACTATTAACGAAAGAGGGAAACAAAATAAATTTCTATGTGCTCTCATTGTTTCTATTATCCTTGTTGGATAAAATGATCAAATGCCCTTCTTGGAGCTCTGTGGGAACTGCTGTCTTGCACCTAGGGGAGATAGCCCAACACACCAATACAGGCTGAGGAATGGACTAGCTGAAAGCAGCCTTGCGGTAAAGCCCTGGGTGTCCTAGTGGACAGCAAATTAGGTGTGAAGCAGCATTGTGCCTGAAGAAAATACAGGCTTACTGTGTGCAGGGCTGCACTAGGATGTGAGTCATCAGCTGATCCAGGGTGGTGTCTGTTTTTGGACTCTCCAGTACAAAAAAGGCATCAGTATTGCTAGAGTGAGTCTGACAGAGCTGGAGAGATTTTTAAGGGACTGGAGCATCTCTTATGTGAGGACAGGCTGTAAGAGTTGGGCCTGCTTAGGCTTGAAAAGAGAAGGCTTGATGTGTATAACAACATGGTGGAACAGGACAAGTGGACAGACCCAGATTCTTCTCTGTGGAGCCCAGTGAAAGAACAGAAAGCAAAGGACACGAATTAAAACACCAGATATCCCATTTAAACATATGGAAAATATTTTTACGCCCAGGATGATTGACTACACGAATAAACTGGCTAGAGAGGCTGTGAAGCCTTTATTGCTAGAGATGCTCCAAATCCAATCGGTCAGAGATTTGGGTGGCATGCTTTGGGTGACCTTGCTTGAGCAGGGGATTAAAGTAGATGAGTTTCTGAGGAACAGAAAGTTCCTGCAATTCTACGAATCATCTCTACTGACATAAAATTATTTTCATCTTAATTCATCTCTAATGCCAGTGTTCATTTTCCACATAAGCAGACAAAACGCTCTGGCTTTGTACAATGCAAATCATTACGTTATCATGAGTGACTGACACCTTTATGTAACTTCAGTCTCACATTTTGTGCTCTGTACTAGTAGGCTTGATTTCTAGACTTGCTGAACTTCAGAACAACACTTTCCTCTTGTTTCAAAGATCCTTGGCCAGGGTTGATACTTCCTCAGAATCTTTCTGGAAAGTTTTGTTTTAGTCCTTTATTCAATAACTACAGAAATGTATTGTCAGATTACTTTTTTATTTATTATTCTTAGTCTTATAAAACCTACACTTCATTATCATTTTTATTGAAAAATGCCTTAGTTTTTGCCTATCTCTTTCCTCATATTCGCCTGTATTTATTTGTCCAATTTCCTGACATCTGACCTTTTGACCTCTTAGAAAAACGCATTTACAGTCTAATCTATTTTTGTCCACTGATGTAGGATTTCTAGCCTAAACTTAATTCACCCTAGCTGTACGTTAGGACTTTACTTGCCTTTTGTCCATGGCCTCTGTGCTTAGAAAACATTCAAGTTCTCAACATTAAATCAAATCAACTTTAAGCAGGAGAAAATGGCTTCATTTTTTCTTTTGAAATGTTGGTGAGTTGGGTTGCTGTTCTTACCTCCGTTTCAATACTTCATCCAAATAGCCGAGGAGAGAGAGGATTTGAAATTTCTGCAGCTTCTTACTGACTAAACCTCTTATCTGTTGTGATCTATAGATACATCTGAATCTCTGGAAGGTAAATGCAAGAGAGATTCCATCACCATCTGTATTTCCTACACTGCTAGCTCTATGACTAAATAACTCACAGATAAACTAATGACAGCATATTTTTTTTATATCTAAAATTAAACTTCTTTGAGCTGACAAGAGTGAGATAAATAAACTAAACCCTTTCAAAACAGGCATTGTGAACAAATAATGAAAAACATCTTCTTATAACATCCTGCTGGCAAACTGAACTCCCCATAAGTAAATGATCAGCAAAACAATAAATGAACTCAGCATGTCCTGAGTATTGTTCTGATGCATTTTTGCTGGAGATTAATGTGATTTATTTTTTTTTTTTCCATTTGATTCAGGTGCAAGCATACGCTGCAATGATTAATTAGATGTCAGTGGGACTACACTGTTTAGTTTCTCTAGGGCAGAGCTTTGTGGCTGGAGCTTGGCAAGGCTTCTAAATAGGTACAAAACTTTACAGCATTTGAGCAACTGTTTCAGCAAAGGCAACAAAACTCTTTAACTCGAAAGTTAGGTGAGTGCTACACTGTGGAGTTGAACTTTAGCCTTAGATGAATAACCCACTAATATCACTGGAAGACTCAGCAATCTCACTAGGATTGTGTTGAATAAGTATGTTGGCCTTCTTATATTTCTTCCTGCGGGCTATTTTCTGAAGACCTTTCTGCACTTAGCAAATTCAGGTTTGGTAAATCCCCTTTTGTCAGTTAGTTGCTTTAGCCCCTACTTTGCATATCTAGATCTGAAGTTGGGTCCCCAAGCTCACAGCAGCCAGCAGGCAGGGATGGGGCAGGGAGAGCTCAGCTGCACAAGTTTGCTCATCAGTGTCAGGGCTGCTGAAGGTCATTGAGGGTGTTTAGTCGAGTACTTGGAGCACCCAGTCCTGGCTCACCACATCCTCTGCTTCACAAAAGGTTTGGGGGTTGTACCAGACCTTTTATGATGTAAAATTTACACCACTTTCTATCAGCTCAAGAGATGAAGTAGAACCACTCCTCAACAAAGTAAAATGTTTATTTCTTACATGAACACAAAAATGTCTGATGTTAAAGCTCTTCCTCTTTTATAGCCACAGATATATCTTGATATATAGACCATTCTGCTTCATATCATCACCCTGGGAACTCTGTACACTTTTAAGTGAATTTTTTTTACTGTTGTTCTGTTTCAGATTTGTACACCCATTTCTTTCTTGTTTTCATGCAAGAAGGGGATCTTGACAAATTACTTTTGTATGCAATATCTATTGCTTGAGAAATTAGCAAGACTATTCCTGTTAGGCCTTGAAACTGCTGTGGTCAGTCAGGTGTTGCTTTGTAAAGAGAACGCTTAGCTCTTGCTTTCTTGTTCATAGTAGAAAAGGAGTAAAATTTCCTTGCTTCTGCTCAACTTCTGCTGCAAAAGGAATTCTGTGCCTAAAAGGGACTCTGCCACTTCCACACACTTGCTATTAATTTCGTAGTAGCTTCCTTTACTGAACTGCATGGCCCACCTATTGGACCTGAACAGTGCTCTGACCTCTGTGTTGGGCTTAGCTGGTCCTTGGGCAGCTTGCCATAAATTCTCCCAAGGACCTCCTTGTTGGCCTGATGTTGGAGCAGTAGTTACAGTTATTTTAGCTCTTCCTGCATCAATTATATATATTTTTTTCTGCTTCCTTATACATCTGGAATGAAAAAGCTGAGCATATTTATTGCATCTTAGCGCATCTGTGGTTGATGACAATCATTAGCATCTTTCTTGGTAATGCTGTCAGTTTTTGTTCTATTATACCAACATTTTAAGATATCAACAAGAATCAGTAACTAGCTGTGCTGATCTCTTTAGAAGCCTAGGATAAAAAGTAATTTTTGGGTCTGAGTAGCTCCATGAGCAGTACAGGTGAATTATTCATATAAAGATGTACAAGTTAAAAACTGGGGAAAATTTAAATGTTATGCTTGCATAGTTATTCTTTATTACTATTTTAGAAGTACGGCTTCCAAGATAGGAGCACTGTTACTCGTGTGGAATAGATGAATCTACTTGGGTCTCCTTTGATTAATACTGAGTAAGCAGCAATGGTACTTTCTCATTATCTTTCACCTTTCTGAACAATGAATTTGTATTGTCATCTCTTCAGTGTACACAGGGAAATTTTTATCTGCCTGCATACTATCACTGTTTCACTTCACTTAGGTCCTGATTCTATCTCCATAAGTAAAGGGTCTGCCCTTGATCACTGTGAAAAACCATACTAAAAATCAGTGTGTATATTTCGTGGAAATTTGAAACCAGCTGTAATTCAGAGTTCCAGTCATTTGTTTCCTGGTACTAAGTGATGCAGTAGGTGTCTGCTTGCGAAAAGCAGTGTAACTGGCCTATTCCTTAAACTAGGCCAGCTTTTTAGGGCTTTTAAAATTAAGTGGAATGATTTCTGCATGCACTGAGAAGTTACAGATTGAGGTCCTTTTATGATTAAGGTTTGCCCTTATTTAAATATGAGATTAAATGTTAGATTAGCAGAATCTGATATAACAGCTTGCTTGGAGTTATTTAAAATGAACTCTGCAGTTCTTCATAGAGTTTGGGAATGTTCCTTGTTGAGAGCAGGGGTAGACCTGATGTAAAAATTCTAACCACAACTCATTCCCATGGAGTAAACATATGCAGTGCACCTGGTTGACTGGAAGGGATGGAGCCAGGATTTATCCCTTCCCAGATCTCATTTAAGGGCTGGCAGTGGAGGCAAGGGTGTCTTAGTGGTGATTTGTGTGTATTTGAGGCCTTTTGAGAGTGAGCAGTTTCTTTATTTCTGTGCTTATGACTATTGCTTTTGAACAATTTTTTACTTGCTGTAGCTTAGGACCTTGCAGCTCTGGTGCCATTACTGGCCTTTCCTTTGTGTTGCCGTTGCTAATTAGCATGGAGAGAATACATTTGCAACAATCAATGGTATCTTTCCCTCTGGTCCAAGGTAATGATAATCTACTGCAATAATCTAAATGGCAGTAGTCAACCAAAAATGTTTTTACTGGCTTGGACTCAAATGTTCTGTTTATTAGAAAAGAATCATCTTAGAACTGTAGAATCCCTAGAGTTGGAAGGGACCTCTGAGGGCCATCTAGTCAAACAAATGATGTGATACTGAATTGGAGACATAAACTTTTGATGAGAACATAAAGCAGAAAATTTAGGAGTATTGAGTTCTTTTGCTGTGTAGAGGTAAGCACTTTTGTAAAACAGTCATATCTAACACTGTTATGATAGGCAGCACGTATGCGGCAGCAGGTGGGTATTTCTTAGCTCTTCTGAATGAACTTCACCTTTACACATTCCTTTCTCTGGCTGCTTTCTGCAATCTTTAGCATGAATTTTAAAAGTAGAAGAACTGTTCTGAAGAAGTGATCAAAAGATACAAGCCTTCACTTTTGTTCCTCTCTTTGTGAGCAAATTCTATGACTTAAATGAACTGGGCATCTTTCAGCTTTACTGCATTAAGGTCCCGCTCATTACATATGACATTTGTGAAGTATGCTGAACATTTCTTCATAACATGGCAGTAGAGTCCTAGAGGGTTAAAATGCCATGATGGCATGGAATATAATTAGAGGGCATTCTTATTTTGATGAGCCATAGTTGAGGCTGTTGCAAATTAAAATGTGTATCGCTTCTTACTTGTTAAAGTAGCCACAGTTCTGGGATTGGCATTTACACTCACCCCTGCAATTGGAGTTCATAAAGTAATTCAAAAGGGATTTGTGAGTTAGTGTGTTGAGCTGATGTGCTCATTAGAGTGGTTACACAGTATCAAGAAGCCTGGAAACTGCAGTGGCAAATGGACAACATGGCATGCAGCAATGTTACTTCCCTTTCAGCAGTTATACCTTGTCTCTGATAAAGGTCAGCATCATTTAGCTTGTTACATACATTGCTGAAGTGCACGTATATTGGAGAAGAGGTAGAAAAACGACTATTTTCCTCCATGTTGCCTTTGTACTATTTGAAACCATTCTTAACAGGACATTTTTGAGTACTTATTACTATATTTAAAGATCTAGGAAAGCACCCCATGCTGATTCATTCCTCTAATGTCCCCTGAAGCTGCAGCAGATTCATGCCTGTTAAATTCTTGAGGCTGAACTTCTCACATTCATGGGATATGGAAGTGAATAAATAGGCTGGTTTTCAAGTTAAATTCACAACTGCAACAAGTTCCAACACAGCAGTGAACTGATAAACTGTTTTTATTTTTCCACCCAATTTGAGTATATCAACAGAGCTTTTAGAAAGCTCAGCAAATAGCCATACATGAAGGAGAGAGTGCTGATGCAGTTCTGCAGTGTTCTTTTCCAATACTTTAAAGCAAGCATCTGGAGTTCTAGAGCTTTCTCTTCTTCTACTTGCTAACTTGTATCTTAGGATTTTAAATAATTAACAGTAAACACTGTTGCCCATCTAAACGTCCTGCTCAATAGAATTATGGCATGATATTACCTGCTGTTCTTGCTCATTGTATGGATAAAAGCACATGTTGTACCAGCTTAGGAAGAGCATTCTGAAACAGTTCAGGCAAATGAGTCTGGAGAATTTCACAGAGATGGGGAGGAGCTGATATCCCCTCAGCAGGTGAAAGCGTAACTCTGGAGCTGTTACAACATATAAAATTTTGCTGCTCTTTGTTATAGAAGAAATGCTTTCTTATGTAATGATTTCCTCTCCTATTTCTTGGAAGCTTATATTAGTGTCTTACGCAATTCCCAATTATGGGGAACTGCAGACACAAAATAAGACATCAGTGCTGTTTTGAATATAATTTTGAGTAGAATTCCATCACTTCCATATTCTGTAGGAATATAACAACTTTAGTGTCTCCTTTTATTTACTGTAGGGAAAACAAATCCTCTTTAGCGGAATAATGCCATGTGTATAAAGTGTGCTGTAGTATCTTTTTACACCACATGTCCACACTCTTACAAATGATTTTGAAGAAGCCCTTTGAGAAAGACCTGAAAGAAGATGTCAGAAGTTCCAAGATGTGTTCTTGGTTTGCAAGTGTTACCTTGTGGTTACAGTGGATTGTGTGTATAATTACGCTCTAATTCATCAGAATAATCTGTGAAGTAGACACTAGGGGAAGTAGAATACAGTGGAAATAACAATATATATTGCTGGTTATAACATTGTCGTGTAAACTTAGTTGCACTGAAATTGATGAAACTAGAAAGATCTATATTAGTTTTTAAAATGCCTCTGAAAAGAATGACAGTTAAGGAAATATGTAATTCTGTACATGGAAAACCTGCAGAAAAACAAAGCTGTGGGGTGTGCAGCACATCAAGAACTATTTTCTGCTATTGGTTGATTCTTCTGCAGTTCACTGTAAGGTGACATTTCCATTTAAGAGCATTCACCAGCAGTTTTCCAGTAACGCGTTTTGATCCTGTTCACATTTGGATAAAGGCTTTCTTTGACCATGTATTATCAAATATAACAAGTCTCTTAAAGCAGAAGTGGAAAAAAATTGTCTTATCAATGTGTTGCCTAAATGTTTTCATGCATTTTTTTTTATTTCATAAAGTATTTGACAAAGATTTATGCTTCCCACTACCCCAAACCTTGTGGCTTTTATTGCCTATTGTTTTTATCAGGTACCATCGGTAGGAACAACTGACATTATAATAACTTTTAAAAGCATGCTGAGTTTGATAATTATTACATTCATGATTCATTGCATACAGGTTATATTGACAAATCCAAAATGAATCTCCATTTCTAAATCAACAAGTCAGCTCTCTACAGCTTCAGTCATTTCTACATGAAATGATGGGTTTTACTTTGGAGCTAGTACTAAGTGAAAGTTACTGAAGCAAG
Organism: Excalfactoria chinensis; assembly: GCF_039878825.1. Classification (NCBI taxonomy): domain Eukaryota; kingdom Metazoa; phylum Chordata; class Aves; order Galliformes; family Phasianidae; genus Excalfactoria; species Excalfactoria chinensis. The sequence goes on from NC_092825.1 coordinate 81,710,844, forward strand.
AGACTTGGGAAGCTTCTTAGAACATGTCTTAAGTACTCCAAATATATGTACATATATTAATGTTAAAAACCATGGAAGCAAATGGACAAATGAAATCATGGTAAAGATAGGTAAGCTACTCTGGAGGAGACAACTTTACGAAGTATATATAGATGAAGCATTAGAGCAATGCATCCATCTGGAGCATACAAAAGCTATCCATAGCAGCAGGTAAAATATGATGAGCAATTTGAATAATAAGCTGAATGGGGAAACTTATTTTCCTCCTTGAGAATTTCCAGCATTTTTAGTCTTGGTGTCAACCATGGATTTGCAGTTTCTTCCAAGATGAAATCATATTCAGGATAAAATCCTGCAGGTAAAGATTCCATCTGTCTTCAGTTTTTTTCAAGAAGAGAGGAAAAGTTCCTAACTCCTGTTCAGGCTGTTTTACCACCTAAGCGCTGCCAACCTCTCACAGAAGGTTGTTTGAGCATTTCTGTAGAATAAAAGTGGCTTTGGGGAATAAAGCTGCTTCATTTTGAAATTGTATTTGAATTGGTATTTTCTGCTGTGACCTGTCAGCCACACTCTGGAAGTAGCCAATGGATATTACATTGGATTACTATTTATCTACCAGGTTGTTAAACAGTGGACTTACAAGATATGGGATGATGAAGTAAGGTTTAAAATTCCTCTGTGGGATCATGAGCTTACCAGTGTAGGTGCTTGTCTAACTCAGACTCTGTTGATGTCAGTAGTGATTTTCAACATACTTTACTAGCAGCACAAAAACCTGTATCCACAGCTTTTGACTCTACTCTCCAATGATTTAGTTGCATGCTTATGTTGAGATGAGACAGATTTTCTCTGTAAGAGCTAGAGATGCTTCTAGAGTTCACCTAATGGTTATGAAAGAGGAAGATGATGCAGAAGGAAGAGTTTTCTTATAAGCATCCCAACGAACTTTCCCCAGTCTCTTACTGGTGAGAAATGTCATGTGCTAAAAATGAATCATTCAGAAAGCAGTTCTGTCTTTTTCTGGTATGTCCTGACCTACTTAGCCCAAAGCTGCAAGAAGATTTTGTTAGAAACTGAATACTGGAGAAAGAAATTTGCCTTTATGTATTCAATCCTGCAACTCTCTTCAGATGATTTTGTTTTTCCTTACATTGCAGCTCCTGGGTACAGATAGATCATGTAAGTGTCCCTAGGTTATCAAGTCCTGCATTCCACTGTTTGGTTTCATCCCTTTCATCCCCCAGCTTCTGATGCCAGTGTATATGGGGAAATCCTGTCTGGTAGCAGGAGTTGCAACAATCAGCATGAAGGCTGGAAACAAGCATCTGTCTATGTGCCTAGCACTAGGGTCTGCTTCATGTCAGTAAAAATGAGCATGTGCTGGAAATGGGAATTGGTTATTTATATCACACAAGTAATGTAAACTGTTGGTCTTTTATCAGTATTGAGTTGACTTGGTAAATTGAGTTCCACTGTCTGATGGAGTGGTAAAAGGGAAGAAAGGCCTCCTAGCACAATAAATAAGATACAGAGGTGCCAATAGAAGGCCTCATGGTTATTTGAGCACTAGTTCAAATATGAAATAATGTAAAAAATAAAAAAATAGTAAATTGGACATTAGAATTCGGTCAACACTTCTTTGTCATGCTTCTTTGTCACTAGTTTTTTTGGCCTGTTTCTGGCACTGTTCTGAACTATGTCAACTAGCAAATACCAAATAGTTTCTAGGCTTGTTTGGGATTTAGTATATTCTAAGTCTGTTCCCAAAAGATGTTCTTATGTGGCTGCTCTTCTGTAAGAAGGAGTTTAATATTATGCATATAGAATCTTCTTTGCCGTTTGCCCTTAGTGTGCTGGAATAGTCCAAAGCATGTTAGTACACATGCTAATATAGGTGTAGTTTCTATTTCCAAGCGGAGCACCACTATGCAGTAACAACTGTATGTGACCTTGCTCAGGTCAGCCATCTAGCTGTCAAGAGTCACACCGGTACCCATCAAAATTATACACTGGCTTAGCTGCATCTCTTGCACCTTCTTATTTCCTCAGTGCAACTAGACACCTTACATCATCATTATGGTATAGTAATGATGCTACATTCTTTAACCTTTATTAACCTTTTCAAGTCCAATTTGCAAGATCTGGGGAAATCAGTTGTGAGCTGATGGCTTGTAGTCAGCATTGCATATAGAAAGTCATTTAAAGGCTTAGCAACATAATCATATTTATTGAAGAGGATTGAGTTAGCATAGAAATAAATGCCATGTATTCTTAAAAAGGTTGGCCCCTCTGAAATAAGTTTTAAAGGGACTGTTGATCTGTCTCCTTACTGCAGAGGCTGCATGGTTACTTTTTGTATCAGTGCACTTATTCTCATTGTAGGACATGATTCATCAAATGCTTTGCTGGTCGTGGATTTTCTTGGTACTTCTTTCCTAATGAGCTGCAAAAATAAAGTTACTAAGTTGTCTAAGCCATTAATAAAGCTAATTTTAAAATGTTAAGGCTGAGTTAAACTTTTGAATCATATTTTTCTGCAAATATTGATCAACTTTTGTAGTTGTAAGCAAGGTCAGAATGAGTTTCTCTTCAGATGTGGAAACAAGATAAATGAGTGAGAGAACGGGGAAAGGAGAGGTAGGAAGGAAATCCACTAATAGGTAGATTTTTTCCGGACATCAATGAGGTTTATAATGTAGATTCACTATTCTGTTACTGAGGTCTGAAGGTGACTTCCTATTATCAGTAAACTATATTTAGTAGCAGCTGTTAGAGATGTTTGTGCCTGGAAAGTGAATAATATTCCTTGTGAACACAGTTTGCACACTATATGTTGCAGGGTGGCTCTTGCAATATACTTGAAGAACTAAATCTAGTTCTAACGTTATTTCTTTAGAAAAATTGAGTGGTAAAGGCCTTCTAATTCAGTGTTTTGCTAGAAGGTATTATCTGTGAACAGCTTATAGGAATGCTATTTTCTTTTAGGTTAATGCTAAATGAATAGCTACTTCTTCATAGGAAGAGGAAAAATATCCTGTGATGCTATGGTGCGGTGTAACATATAATTTCCATTTGCTGGGCATTCCACTTTATTATTTTTCTTTTTCCATCAAAATTAGATTATTTTCTCTCTCTGGTTTTGCTATCAGCGTGGACTGAAGTTCCCTTGTGACTATTCTGCTATAAAAAAGAATACTTATTGGAATATTATGCATTAATGTTGCTGACATGCTTCTGAAGGTTGCACTTAATAAACAAAGCACTGCGCCTACTGTCTATTGAATAGCATTTTAAATTAGTGCATAATTGAGCCAAGAATGAGATTCCCACAACACAAACCATATGGCTCGCTCATACTGGAAGGTTCAGTAACAGTGTAAGCTCAGACTTCTTATGTTTGATAGAAGAGCTTTTCCATCCTTTGCGTTAAATGTAAAAATATTTGGCAGATACTGAATTGCACCAGGAGTAGCAAATTTCTCAGTCCTGAATGTACTCTTTTTCTTTCCGTGATGTATCTTCAGCTTCAATAATGCAGAAGAGTGAGGCTAATCCCACGCATTGTTTTGGGAGAGGAGTGCTTTTGGGAATGTATTATTTAGAATGGAACCCAATACTGCGGAACTCTCTGCAGACGGAGATGTCTGTACAGAGACACATCTGATAGAGCTGTTGGAATGGGATTAAACGTTTCTTAAATTAGACCAAAATTATTGTAACAGCTTCCATTGTCAAAGGCAGCTGCTCTGTCTGTAGTGTAAAAAATAGCAGAAGAAAACATAGCTGTCGCCACAGACTGTTTTCATTCCTACCGTGTCTTTAGTCATACAGTAACAACTTCTGAGGTGCCTGTAATTTTAGGGTAATTAGATACAATCTTCATGATGAGACAAATGAATGGTGGGCAAGTAAAATACGAGTCAGCCTGAATCTTCATTACATGTGTAAGTGAATCTGAGAGTTAGCAAAGCTCTGACTTGTTAACAGGTCTGGGTACTTTACCCCACTGGTCAGGGTTGCAAAAGCCCAAATCACCTCAAACAAGTAAAAGAAAATGAAATTGCTGCTTCTACCTCACTGAAAGCTTTAATTCCCCAATACAATGTATTGTAGTAATAAACAGATTAAAACTGCAAGAAGTGCAGAAAAAATTGCTCTCTAGGATGTAGTTAAAAGGGCACTGGATGCCAGAGATGCTCAGGAGCTCAGTAGTGGGAAAGGCTGAAGGCTTGAGGATCTTTTTCAGACTGGGTTATAAAAGACCAGACAAAGGAATGTTACATTCATCCGATCACATTTCCCTACAGTAATGACACAACCTACATTTCTTTCTAACAACTAGCTGATTTTGGGGGGAAAAAAAACTAATTTAAAGGGGGTGTCAGGCAGTAAGTAACAGGGATATTGACTACAAAGGCAAGTGATTTCAGAATGCCGGGGAAACTCTAGAGTAAAAATGGGGTACTGCCCTTTTGAAATAGCTGAACAAGAATGGAGACAACACATGAGGGGTAGTTAGTCCTCAAGCAGTTATATTTTGAGACCCTGTTAATGGTTCTTATATTGTTGAAACTGTAAACAGTAAAATTGTGAACATTCACTGGTATTATAGCAAAGAAAAGACAGAGGGCAAATGATTTCCCAAGATCTGTGCCAAATTGGATTGCAAATTAGTGCTGTGCACGTTTGTAGCAGGACGTGATGGTTATGTGTGTGTAGAGAGAGTTGTGACTATATTTTGTGCATGTGTGTGTATATATGTATAGTTGTGATTACTTTTCTTCTTCAGTTCAACTTGAATTTTATTTCTGCAACAAGTTAGATTGAAAAGCTGGAACTAGTGACCTCCCAGAAGCAGCTCTCTCTTCCTTTATAGCCCTGCTTGAGAGGGGTTTTCTCTTGAGCTGCTTTTTGGTTGTAAGGAAAAGAAAGGAGTTATTAATAAAAGTTCTGGAGATTGTTCCCCATTCCGTTCAACCAAATAATGTGTTTGTTTATTTTACCTCTGCTAGTACTTATTAAAACACATCACCATTCCTTAAGCCTCTGGGTGTGTTTACAGCTTCAGAAACATAATTAAACTTCACACGTTCATAGCTGTCCATCCAAATTTGATACTGCTAGAAGACAACCGTTAGATTAATAATTCCCAACAGGCATATCTGAGCAGGAGGCTGACAGCACTCTTGAGATGGGCTCTATTCTAGGCATTGTGAGCTGCTGGCCCTCATGTCCATGACTCAGCAGAGAGGTAACCTTTAGTGCTTTGGGGGTTCCAGGCATGGCTGCAAAGTTTGCACATCGCAGCTATTGTATGCCACCTTAGCACTTCAGAATGACCTAATTTTTAGAGGGTATGAGGGAAGCATATATGAGAGTCAAGCTCCTTTAATGGCCTTCAGAAAAAAATACTCTAAAATAGAGGTAATTGGTGTGGTCTACAGAGCAATTGAACTACAGTTCTGGAGGTGTTTTTCTTTTCCACCATAAATAACACCTCTTGTTTCCCTCTGGGATTTCTTGGATGAAGAATTCATTACTTTGTGAAGATGATGAAATGGAGTAAATAAAAAGATTCTATGTAAAAATCTAAAAAACGAATATGCCCTCTAGAGCAATACAGGCTGTTATTTAAAGCAGTGTGCCTCACAGGAAAGGGAGTAAGATTAAACCTCTGTTCCTTACCTTAACAGCTGCTTTGCAGAACATACATTATGTTGCTCTTCTCTCTTTCTCTTCTATTTAAATCTTTTCCCCTTTTGTTTATACCTCTTCTTTTCCACATTCTTTTTCCTGCCGTATGTTATGTAATTCCTTCTTGCAGTTTACTCCCTTCCTCTCTGATGTTGTGGGCCTTTGTTTTTCTTTTCCCATCTCTGTTTTTTTTGCTGCCTTGCTAAAGTGAGAAAGTGAGGGCTGTGTACCTGTGTGCTCCCTGTTTCCCCTGGCTCACACCATCTTCCTTCTGTTTCTGTTTCTTCCCTGACTTCTGCACTTCTTCATGCCTTCTCTTGTCATCTTCCTGTTATTTTCTCTTTCCTCCTTTTGCTTACAGCTTAAAATACTTAAATAATTTCTTGCTGCATCAAAGAACCAATCTCTCATCCAGCTGCCCCTTCCTTGTGCTCTCAGACCAGTGGTGGACTTCAGGGGGAAAACCTCTGGCCTACTGTGTCAGTACAGTTCCTCTTCAGCTTTGTGAATCATATTTCAACTGAGGAGGTGGTCTCCTCTATCAGCATCCTCCTGAGGCACTGTGAAAGGCAACGTGTCCCAGAGGATGGAATGAGCACAGGGGTCCTCACAGGGCACAGCAGCAGGGTCATTTGGCTGCACTGGTAAATCTCTGCTTGCTGTCCTCTTGTAGTCAAGAGGTAAAACAAGAACTAGTAAGGCTGTTTCGTTCCTTTCCTGGCTGATTTGCGGCTTCAGGTCACGATTGCTGGGGTTGGTTAAGTAGCAGCCTGCCTTTGAGACTGTAGCTATAGCTACAGTGGGTACAGAAAGGCACAATTTCCAGTAACCGAATGACCTGCTAAATCCTGTAGGCTTTTTGCTTTCTTGTTCAAAGCTCTTCTGTCCCAGGGGAAGAGTGGTTCAGTGTTCAGGACCGTGGTCTGGAATTTAGAAGTCCTGTTTTCAAGTCCATTCTGTTCTGCAGATGTTTTGTCTAAGTGTAACCACTTAGATTCTCTTTACTTCAGTTTCTTGTCAGTAAAATCTTCCTCTGCCTCCTAAGGGCACCCTTACAGACAAGGATAAAATTTTCAATAGACTATGGGATCAAATGTACAGTTGCTGCTGTAAAAGCACCCTGTATAGTTATGCTCTAATTAGATGAGCTAAGAGGAATCTTGCTAACTTATATGAAATTATTTCTTAATTAAGACAGTCCAGCCACTTGTTTTGTATGTACTTATTTTCACTTTTTAATTCAGTATCCTCATAAGAAGTCAGGTAAACACAAGTTGTCTATCCTGTGAAACAAATGCCATCTTGGAAAAATGAGATGTGCTAAATACAGGCAATATTTGTTTGTTGCTCAGCTAACCGTATGTTCGGCAGTTTGTTTAATTTGGATTCTGAATGGGTTTTCTTTGTATTGAAAGACTTTGGATTACAGCAAAAAGTTGTGAAACAACTGCAGTTAAGATCAGGACAGTATATGGTGGTTACGGGGTGTTGTAAAGAAGGACTCGGCTAAAATGAAGAGAAGGGCTGTGCAGGAAGGAGTTGTTCTGAGACCTTTGTGGTACAGAGGGGGAGACAGTGTTTTAAAGAAGCGTTAAAGTTCTTCTGGGACCTCATCAAGCCCTTGCTTTAAGTGATTCAAAAATAGCTTGTCTGTTCCCTTCCCTCCCTCCCCCCCAAAAAAAATAATGGCAGTACTATTGATTTTTAAGGATCAGACTTGCCTTAGGAAAAATATTCTATGTGGTTCACATACTTGAAATCAGATTATATTTGAAATGATGTATTGATTTATTAATGACACGTAATTAATTGAAAATCACTGAATTATAAGCCCTGGGACCAACATCAACCATACAGCAAATAAATTTCAATAACAGACACTTACAAAAGGTTAGTTGAAACCTCTTAATTTCTGAATGTACTACTGAAGCAACTATATATATATATATATATATATATATATATATATATATATATATATATATATATATATATATATGAATTTTTCCTTGGACTCACCCTTTTCCTTCTGTATGTGCCTTTGCATATGCAGTCAGAGCAAGTGAGCTCACAGTTCCCCTCCCAAGAGAGCTCAGGTTCCCTCACCTCATGCTGGAGATGTCAGTCTGTGCTGCTTGCTACAACCTGCCCATCCACTAGGTGAGAAAGCACCCCACATTCTCATATATATTTGCACGCTGAGGTATGGATTCCTACATGTGGCTTGCTTGCTGTGGCTGCTCTGTAAAGCCTAGGGCATAGGCTGCCATTTAGGCAGCTCTTAGCTTTCATAGACCATGTTTTGACTGCTTCTCTCTCTCCGTTCCAGCATCTTTCCTCCATGTTACAGATGGATATGTTCCCTTTCAATTTCAAGCTGATTCTTTCCTTGTTCCAAAAGTCTGTACAATTCCCTGATTATTGTTATTTATTCAGTGTGACAGCCATCTTCCCCTATAGCCTCTTCCAGGATTAAATGCAAAAACTCTACATTAGAAGGCTGTTCCACCCACACTAACTAGGTTTTCTAGAAAATAGGGTGAAATAACTTGGCTATTATATTTTGGTTAATACAGTCTGTCATTTCATCTTGCTCTTGGCTAGCTTTTCAGACTTATGCTATTATGTTTATGCTATTCTTTATAAACAGAGATCCAGAAAACTTGCAAGACAGAAAGCAGAAATTAAACAGTGACCCATGAGACATGCCTGTGAGTAAGAGCAAAATGCACCTTGGATATCCAAAGGAAGCCTGCAGCGTTTGGCTTGAGCTTGTTAGGAAAGCTAGTCAGAACTTCAGCAGATGAGGTCTGAATTGAATAGTACTGCAAATTTTAAGGATGTACAACTTTCTCCTTCTAAGACCTTTTGTCTCTGGAAGACATTGTAGAAGGCTTGTACTGCATTTTAGTCCCTCCACAGTCTGGCATTGTAATTCCAACTCTCTCTCCAACAAGAGAGTGTGTCCTAAAGGTGAATGAGGAACAGGTGATGCTAATTACCACCAGTCACAAAAAAGTCTGTGGGAAGAAGTTGATGAAAAGCTTGGAGAAGCAGAATCTTAAAGGGCACAAAGAAACATCAGACTTATTTCACCAGAGCTGCTGGTGTCAGTGGAGTGTAGCATCAGATAAGATTAAATGTATATACATGATCTTCAAATACTTTTAAAAGCTAGACAACAGTATTCAATTTGAAATGATGCCAAACTAATCTCCTTAATTTTTCAATGCCTACTGAACCATTGAACCACTGAATAATTAAAGTTCACCCATGTGAAGATGAGAAGTGTGTGTGAACAAGAAGACCAGAAAGGAGACACAGAACTGTTAGTAGTCACATAACTTTCCCATATTGGTAGTAATATAAATGGCAGGCAATAAATAAATAGAGAAGTAGAACTGCAGGATGGGGTGAAAATTCTGCAGGAAATAAGCAATATGGCCATTCTTTGTAATACTTTGTTCTCTTAAAGGAGCAGAACAAGGAAGCTAGGAAAATGTTTTGGCTGAGCAAAGATGTGCTGGTAGTTTTGCACAATGAAGTAAGTTAAACTTGAAATAGATTTTAAAAGATACATCTTTCGGTATGCAGATGACAAAATATATTCTTAACAGGAACACAATAACAAGAAAAAGAGACCTGACAGAGTAGAGTTACACAGTGAAGTATGTAACAGAAGATAAAGTAGGAGGCCTTGTAGAGGCTGAATAGATCCCCAAGAGAGGCATGGATAAAAATGTTGAGGGTACCCAGTGACAGAAGGGAAACTGTATGGTAACTGTATGCTTTCTGAGCTGAACTCTCCAGTTCACTGGAGTCTAAAATGTTAGAAATTGCCACTCAAAAGGGAAAACCGAAACTGCTGAGATAATATCTAGTCATCCTTGAAAGGAACAGGGCTAGCCAACCAAAGGAATGAAGACGTGTTTGAATTGGATCAACAGGGCAATCAGCACCACAGCTGGTTAGTAAATGTTGACAAATTCCATATGTTCAGTTTCTCAGGTGATACAGATAACAAATGATCACCCTAGGTTTTGGACGGGAGTGACAACTGATGAATTTCTAAATGCTTTTGAGAGTAGTGAATGAGGCTGATTTTTAAAGAGGCTGTTGGCCTTCTTCCTCGCTCTCTTCTCCATCACTCATGATTGTCTGTGCAAAATTGTGGATTGAAAGCATGTTTCCTACAAATTAAATAAGCCTTCTAACAGCAGATTAATGGCTTGTTGTATGATAGAGAAATATGTCTGAGGTATATGCAACATGAGTAAAATTAATAAATATCTCAAGCTTTTAATTTAACCAATTGGTTTTCAACAAAAAAGCTTTTTCGTGGGAAATAATGTGAAACCAAGAAAAATTGTTTAAGTCTTTTTTTCTTCAAAATTTTCCCATAAAACAGTAGTTTGTAATCACCTATTTACTTCGTGAGAGCATTTGTCATACGTGTACAAGCACATATAAATGACACCTTACAAATGGTTAATACCTTGTAAGTATGAATTTCTTAGGTACAAAGGGACGTAATTTGTCCACGGCAGGACTTGCTGTAGGGTGTACAGGCATTCAAACAAGCAGTTCTGCTACAAGGCTGTTCAGCTGCTTTGCTGCTATAGTGACCAGAGCTAACTGACTAGCTATTCACTAATTCCCACCTTTTTATCAGAGATTAACAAAGGGGATTGACTGGGACCCTGAATTCTAATGGGGATGAGGGAAACGACTCATGTCTGTTAGCTCCATAGAGCATTTCTGGTTTTATAGACTACTACAGAGGCATAGAAGTGTCCCAGATAATGGCACATTAGTGAGGCACAGAGCACAGGCTAATGAGCCTTGCCTCCTTAGGGGACCATGAGGCTGAGGGCAGTGCTTCTTTGACATGAGCACTTTGCTCCCAGTGTCATAGTTAACTCAATGATGCTATCTGGATGGGAAGGGGTAAAGTCTATGAACCATCCTGTGTTATTACGTGGTGTGAACTGGCTTGCAGTGCATCTAGTCCTAATACTTAGCAAAATTAAAGTAGCTTAAATTGAATTTATGCAAAATTAAATTAAAGTGATACTGAAACTGTCTGCTACATATTGATTCTAGTTCCATGGACATTCCACAGGCTTCACAAAGTGTTAGAACAGACTTAAAATATTTTCATATAAGAGTAGTAACAACAGAAAGATGGGGAGTGTGGAGAAGGAAATGTAGACCAGCCCCTGGCTTAGCACGTTAGGAAATTTAGACAGTTAGATACTGCAATAAGACCATTCCGTCTTATCTTCAAAGGCAAAGCAGAGAGTCAAGGCTCCATTATGACAATCTATGCAGAGAGAGCTCCGGGGTTGGTTAGATGAGAGACTGATTTTTCAAGAAGAAAGATATGCCAGCTGACAAGAACAAGGAGTCTCTTTAGAGAGTAGTAAGTAATGAGCTGTGGTGTGTGTTTTTATTTTTTGTTTTAAGGTGTTTCCCTTGAGCTATGCAGAGACAACAAGGATTGTCCTGAGGAAAAGGGTGTTAGCTTTAGTTCTCAAGAGATCTCTCTTGAATTTCTTGTTCCAATACAAACTTTCTGTGAAAATGTGAGTAAATCGCTTAGCCACAAATCCGCAAAGTTTTAGGTTTCCAAGTACTGGTTTCAGTCTCTTGTTCCCATTGATTCTTAAGTCTGAACGTTTTTGTATCAAGAGGTTCTGGGCACTTTGAGGAATACAGTAGCCAAACATTCTTATGGAGCAACCCCTTGGTTTTTCTATTCAGTTCTTCCCTCAAAGAAGATAACTGCTGAGAATTATAGCTGTTATTCAGCCTTGCTTTAACCATAGCAGTTTTATGGAATGGTTAGAAAACCATTCTTTTAAAATATTTAAAACACAAAGCAAGGTGTTATTTCTCATTTTCTTCAGTGCTTTGGATCCCTTGTTGCAAGAGCTACGCTGTTGGGGTGAAGTGATTGTAAGTTTATTTTAAGAATACGAGATCTCCTATCTACTTACAAGCAGTAAAGGCAGAGATTGCAGAGGGCCAGCTTGGAGTAACAGCATTCCTTACTTTTGCTGTCAAAAGCATGTGTGTATTGCACGGCACAGTGCCATATAGCCTGCAGAGTTTGGCTTCTCATTCTTTGTGCAGGCAGCTGTTTCAGCACACTAACAAACCCTGCTGAGAGTCCTGCACTAATGTGGCTATTGGGGGTTTTTTTCATTCCTTCAAAACCAGACTGGGATCTCTGTCAGATTATTCATAGCTGTAGCTGCTCAGACACGTGCCTGATGTGCAGGTCAGCATCAGACTTGGTCTCAGCAGATTCCTGATGACCGAAGGCAACATTTCTTTGCTTTGAAGCAATTACAATTTATTTTGACACTGGGGGTGGGTCAAGGAACTGACTGCTTTTCAGACAGAAGCACAGAGGACCTCTGCTGTGTAAATTAGTACAGCTCTCTTTAAAGCAATGCAGCTATTCTTGTGTACACAAGAGGTGAGGATCTAACTCAAAGCGTAATGGAAGAGAGGTGACACAATGAATAAAATTCTTCAAAAAGCTTTCAACCTTAGTCTGACTTTGTGCCCATTTCTTTTGTAATAAAAAAAGTCTTATTAAATTTACAGGGCACAGAGTGAAGGAAAGGCTGAAATAGGCTGCTTGTGAAATCCTGTCCCTCAAATCAAGAGTGTCTCAGATTGCTCACTGGAGACGAGTGATTGACTGTGAGAGTTCAGCTGTTTGGTAGGGTCCTTCTTGGTCAGCATTGATGAGGCTGAAAAACTCCATACTGCTCAAAATAACCCAAACAAACAAAAAACAGCAGAAAAGGAAAGCCCAAACAAAATGGATGACCCCAAAGTAATGCATTTTCAAGAAGTGAAAGAGGTTAGCTATGGAATCTCGCTTTTCTGAGTATCTTAGATATCAGTGATACTGGATCTCAAAGGAGATCTTTTTGTGTATCTTCTTCTGTGAGAATTTCAAGATGTGTTTAGTGCCAAGCTGTTCTGTGTTTAATCAGTTGTTACTATCTACCTAGAAACATGTGTTGTATGAGAAAAGAGAGTGAGGTTTGGGGTTTTTTTGAAGGATAGGAGGGGAAAGTCAATATATATATTTAAATGCTCAGTGTCTTTCTTTTATTGATAAGGGGAATCTCAAGGCTTCCTACTGCTTTTATTGACCTTCATCTATCCTTAATATATTAGGCACCATTTCCAACAGGTGATATAACTCAAATAATTAAAGAAAAAAAATGACAAGCAAAGGTGCATGAGGAGACAAAAACCAAAAAAATCCAACCAACTAAAATCTAAGCAACTCTTCTCTTTCCAAAGGTTGTTTTTATAATGATACAAATGAATTAACTTGATAGAATTATAGAATCATCAGAGTTGGAAGGGAGACTTAATAATAGAGTCCAACTCCTTTGCAATGAACAGGGACATCCACAGTTTGATCAGCTTGCTTAGAGCCCCATCCAGCCTGACCTGGAATGTCTCCAGGGATGGGGCTTCCACCACCTCTCTAGGCAGTCTGTTCCTGTGTCTCACTGCCCCTAACAAAAAACAAAAACAAAAAAACAATTAAAAAACTACTTTTTTAAGGAAAACTACTTATATCTAATCTAAATCTGTTTAGTCTAAAATGATTTCTCCTTGTCTTGTTATAGCAGAACCTGCTAAGGAATCTATCCCAATACATTAACAAAATAATGTCCTCATACATTAACTTCTAACAGAACAGTGAATGGGTTAACACAACTGGAGAGCATAAGTATAGGGATAATTAGGTGTTTTTTTTCCCCACTAATATCATTGAGCCCAAAGCAGCACCAATGTGTTAATGTAACTTGATCAAGCTGATAATATACCAGCGTAAAGACATTTTCCTTATCTGCTAGCCTCATCATCATTCATCTGCAGTGTGTTCCAACTGACTACACTATACATCAGTAGTTATGTTCTATACACAATAAAATTACCGTATTATATGTTTGCATTGATATATGTAAGTATATTCACTTCATGAGGGCAGGAAACTTTCTATCATCCTCAAGCTTTGCAAGTGCTTTCACTGTAGAAACAGTTTTTTAATAGGAATTGTTTCAGGTCTCATGACTGTATTCTTTCTATGTAGTTTCGACTTAAGTAGATAAGGTTAGTTCATCAGTAAGTAGTCTTAATAATGACACTTAAGATACTTCTCAGTAACAGCTACTTACTTTAGTGGGCTTTGACAGAACTTTCTAAGGGTTTTATTGTTTGTTTGGTTGGTTTTTTTTTTGTTCTGTTTGGTTTTTTAAAGCATGTGCTTCAAAATGTAGATCTTAGATATAACTTGCTGTCTGTAGGACTCCCTCTGTTATCCACTCCCCTAGTGCCAACACAAAAGCTGACAGGTAGAGAAAAAATACAATGTTGTCATCTTAATATTCCCCTGTTATTGTTGGTGGGGCAGAAGAGGGAATGGTATCTATGTAAAAGTGGGCTAGTGTAGGACATAATTTGTAGCTCGCACTGTGCAGACAGATCCCCAGCTCTCTGGGGTTCTTCACAACATGGACAATCATACTGCTGCTGGCAGTCACTCAGGAGGTCATACCGAAGCACTGTAATTTTGGGGACTGTACTGTGCATGCTGTGTTTTATAGAAAGCAGATGCATCCTTGCTTACTAAAGCACAGTCCAAGTCAGATCGCTCGTTGGAGCTGCAAGTGATGCCTCTGTATATAATTCTGGTAACTTCTCAGTTTACATCAATAATGTAATCTTAAAACGGAGGAGAAAATAATAGAAGTATTTAAAAAGTACATAAAGTACTGCTTTAGTATGGAACTTTTAATGTTTGCATTCATTTCAGAACACATGCAGTGCCAACTCTTCGTAATTATCAAAAAATATGAACTGTAGACATGGGAGAAAAATATGAAATTGGAAGTACATGTGATGAGAGTGATAACGTCTAAATTATTATTATTATTGTAATTTCCCCTTTAGTGCTCCTCTCATAGAAGAGAGTGTATTTTTTTCACTAGTTTTTAAAGTTTTGCTAACTGTTTTGTTTGCTCCATTCAGATTCAGGAGAAGTTTGCTAATCCTAATGTTGCTGCATAGACCACAAACAGTAGCCTCAAAATGGAAGCAGCTTATTAAGAGATGTTATCTTCACACCAAGGGACATGTTAGGGAAATAACTAGCAGTCTGTGGAATAAAGCAATTGAAAATATGCAAGTACGCTCAACAAACAGATGGTGTTTAGCATGAGTTGGATTCCTTTTTCATATCTCTAACTCGGAATATTTGATTCAGAAGTTCACTTTGTGTTTTTTTCTTCTCTGGTGGTTTCAAAGTCTAGTGGTCTTGAAGGTTATCATCTGTTACCTCGGTGTGAACATAGCCTTTCATTTCTTGAGTAGTCATATTTGTATTTAGACTGTATAGAATACTACATGTAGTCTTCTATTAATTTTTTTTAAGAGAAAAAAAAGAGCAGTTCTGCACACCATAGTCTTCAGAATGAGGGACTGATACTCTGATAGCTCCAATAAGCCAATGGGCCATTTCTGCAAGAAATTATTAAAGAAAAAAAGATAAAGTGCTTGGTTATCCTACTTGTTCATGGAAGGCTATTTTTATTAGAAATATGGAAAGTTATCAAACACTATCACAGATTTCAAAGCTTATCCCCAGTGGAAGACAAGTTCTGTAAAAAACATATATTTATCTGGGGCTGTCAACTGGAATTTATAAATCTTAATTCCCTTTCCTTTATCCTATCCCATAAAGGGCTGGACATTTGTCTGTGGTCAATAATTAATGTTTGTCTGAGGCATACAGGGCATGGAAGTGAAACAGAAGGGAATTTGTGGGGCACATTGGTATTGGACAGAAAAGTTGTACCTTGCTTTCTTATTTTTAAGATAGCCAAGACAGTGAGAGTAGTAAGTGTATGAACGGACTGAAGTTACGCTTTTGATGGAAAAGAGTGAACACAGGCTCTGCTTTAGCAGTGTCTCTTCTTTCTCAGCTTCATGCTTTGTGCCAGGATTTGTTTCTGAATCAGGGAGGCATTGAAGCAGATGCCAGTTGTGCTGGAAGAGAGGAGAGGAAACTCTAAGTGTGTGCCTTTGATCTCTGATGAAATGGTAAAGAAATGCTTATAGCTGGAGCTTGCAATACGTTCTATGTCCATTTATGTGGTGCATGTTTCCACTTGTGAATGCTGAGGCTGCTTCTTGTGTGCCTTTCTTGTGTTGAAAGAAGGTAGCAATCTATCAACATACTGGTACCACACTCTAGAGGTGGTTTTTAAAGTATTTATCTGTTTGTTTTTGTTTCCTCTCATCACTCTTCTGGGCATTTTTTCTTTCCTTTAAACTTTCAAGGAAGAAATAATACCCTCATCTTCCATAATTCATTTGCCCTGCGTTTTTAATATGCTAGCTTCCTTCTTTGGACCGCAGTACACAAGTTGGAATACAGCGTCAATTTTAAAGGTTCTTGATAGCTTCATGTAGCTTCACCACAGGATTAAATTTGTAGGAACGAACAGAAATGTAAATTAAACTGTCTTCATGGTATGATGATAGGCAGCTTGATGACAAGATCAGAGATCTCAGATGTGATGACAGTAGTGCAGAAGGCAACTGGAAGGACTGTACTTTAATAACAGGTTTCTAGTGTACTAGTTCTAAATTCTCTATAAAGAAAACAAATAGTTTAACTTAGAAATATTTTTTTAACAAGCTGATTTGGTAACATGAAAGTATTTCAATGGAAAATTTTTATCAGCTCTGATTAGTGTAACTCTTGCATTATACTGATAGCGATCGCTACAGTTGTGGACTAAAAGCCCAGAAAATTGTTTTTCCTAGGCTAAGGAGATGTAGACAAATGCACTGATTGTGTATTCCATTATAATACTATATTCAGTGGCTATCAAAACTAGTTCAATTAGACTCAATATTCTTTTCTACTGATAGAATTTTAGGAGGCAGACATACGTATGTCGCTTAAGGATACATTATTTAAAACTGGAATTAGCAGTATGCAGTCAGTGCCACAAAAATAGGACACTAGTCAGAAACCATGCCTGTAACTCACATGATCTCTGGGAGAAACAAATGTGGAAATGCATCTTCATAAAAAATTCACGCAGTCGCAAATTGTGCCATCTATTTCTGTACACAATATTTTCGTTACTCCTGGAGAGAGGAGTTCTTTTTATTTAAAGTTATTGTTGTTGGTTTTTCAGAAGACACAAAATATTCATCTTATCCCCTTTCCTGTTGCTTTTTACAAGTCGTCAAAGAACTGAAATTAATTAAGTTCTGACCTCATGTCAGCATTGCATATCATAATTGATGGCAAACAACATCCTTAAGGTCTAAGATCTACACAATTAAAGCCAGAACTCTGTGAAGAAGACAAGATTAAAAAGCAAGCATTGGGAGGGAGAGTCTTTAGAAGTAGAATGTCCCTGCATGGGAGTTGCAGTCACTGAAAAGTTCACTTCATGTACGCAGTTGCATTTACGTAAATCCCTTTCTTCTTTGGTACAGTTACCTTCCCACTTGTCTCCATGGATGTGTATGCAGTTTCCTGTCTCTGACTCTTGTAGCTCTTCTTACCTATTTCACACTTAAACTATTTCAGCCCAGAGCTTCTCAAAACCAAAATCCATTTTCAGAACAGAGGTAATCAGAATACATCCTGGTTCCAGCTCTGGTGCATGCAAAACAGACTTTCTGTAACAGCTGTTACTGACTGTCAATAACAATGCAAACTGTCACATGATTTTTTTCTTTTTTTCCACTTCAACTTCCAAAAAATGACAATATGTCAGGATTTACCAGCGTGGAAGTTGGTTATCATTGCGTTTTTGCATAATTTTTAGTTTGCGAAACTCAGAAAGTAACCAGGAACTCTAGTTTTAAGTATATATTTTATGTTTATCCATTCCACCACATCCTTGAAAATAAGTTGAAGAAAAATTAGATATGAAAACCAAGAAGAGCGACTATTTTGCAGTCATTTTTCTTTTTAATCACAAAATGAAAAAGAAAGCTTACAAGATTAAGTAAGTTTGATTTTTTTCCTTTGAGAAATATTACTTGAAAAAAAAATCTCTTAAACAGTTTAATATCTTTATTGTGTTTTATTATTCATCTGGGCTCATGCTTTCCCCAGATTAGTGCCCAAGTCTTCATGTTTATTATTTCTTTTGATGTTTCTGACTTCTTTTTGTCCAACATTACCTTTCTCCTGAGGTTCTTTTATACTAATATTCCTTGATTTTCAGTCATCCTCTAATACTATCTTTCAGTTTGAATATCCTGGTGTCTCCTTTTTCTTAAAAAGATACTTGATCGCTCATGAATATGTGTCTCAAACTAGTTCATTTCAAAAGATGTTTAATAGAAGATGACAAGATCTTGCTACTTTAAAAAGTCTAGGTGCGTATTTCAGTCACCCGTATTCTAAAAACTCTGACTTTTAGCTTGTCTTATCATTTAAATTTTGAGTGAGTTGTTCTACTTGTGTACTACCCCTGTGCTGGAACCATATAGCCTTCTGCATAGTTCTGAAGTAAATCATCCACTTGCTTGACTTCATTCTAGATCACCCTTGCCATTGACTTTTTCCTCATTTTTCTGCTGACACCCATTTCCTTAGCTTCTGCCATCTTTCCAGCCCATCGCAATCTTTCAAGCTTTCTCAAAGGCCTTTTAGGTATTATTGTCTTGTCTCCTACCATAAAGTCTAATGCTAAAATTTTGATTCTCATTTTCTTTCTCCAAAATCCATCCCTCCAGCATGGATTCCTGTTTTGTTACTCTAATACTTTCCAACTGAAATCTTACCTTATCCTTGTGTATCGGAAGTTCAGCAGTTCAGTTCAGAACTGCTGCTCTGAATATGTCACTCTCTCCTTGATCAGACGCTTTCTTCAAGAAATTTAAGATTGTTATCTTCCCATTCAGAGCCCTGTATGTTTTCTCGTGTCTATGTACATCTTTTATCTTTTCTTCCTAACTTCTGTATTTTCCTATCTGTCATGAAGTTTTTCCTAAACATCCCTCCTTTGTCTTCTGAATTATTTTTATATGTAGTACTACCCTGCTGCCTGCATTCATACTCTCATTTCTTATTTACAAAATGTATTATTACAGTCAGAAAGATTAGTGCAATGGAAAGGCAATACAGGAGTAGAATAGTGAAGGGACAAGCAGGAAAGGAGTGCTCTCTCATCTTTGAGGATCCAGACTCAGAGGGAGAAAACCTTCACAAGGGAGGGATCTCTAATCAGAGATGCTTCCCCAGTGGCAGTCAGCCTTTAAATGAGGTCTAGGAGATGTTCAGCTAGGCTCCATCCCTCCTAGTCGCACAGCTGAATTGCCTTCACTTGTGCTCACAGGGCTGGCCAGTCCTTTCCCCTGGTGCTCAATCGATGGGTTCAGGCCATGATTCAAGAGTTCCCATACGTATGCTAATGTTAATCCATTTCTTAAAAGATATATTTACTTGCTACACAGCTGATTTTGCTCCTCTCAGTAACACTAAATAATATATTAAGTACCAAGTTCTCACCAAAACATGTGGAATTTTCTTTTACTAAAGGATATGGATTTGGCACAAACATCCCAAAGCACATTGCTCACACCTGTCAAATGCTGGCTAGTACCTGAGGGGGAGCAGCAATAGCGGATAGATCAGGAGGAGGGAAAAAAGAAAAAAAAATATATAGTTACATAAAGAGGCTACAATGAGGACAGAGAAAAACTAACAGCATTTCTATTGAAATGCAAGCTGTCATTTTGGAAAGGTAATTATAGAATCACCAAGGTTGGAAATCATCCAGTCCAACCATAATCTCAAGAAGTGAGGCAGAAGAACAAGTTACTGAAGTATTAGGTCACTGTAACCTGCCCTATTCCTGTTCTCAGTAGCAGCATGAAGTGGGCAAAGTTTGTACAGAATTTCAGGGAAAGAAGCCCACAGGTATAATGGCATGATGAAGAATGTCAACAGATGTCTCTCAGCTGTTTGGGGTTTCAGTTCATTTCCAGCACACTGCCAATCCTAGCTGACATTGTGTCTTTCTGGAAGCAAAAAGAAAAGCTGTTACTGTTCTTATCGTTGTTTAGCCTGCTAAAATAGAACTAGCTACAAGTTTTATTGTTCTGTTCAACTGAGGGCTTGGAAATGTTATGTTGACAAAATATGAAAAATCTACTGCAATATCATTTTCTTGGTAAGTCTTCTTAAAATTCTCTTAATATTTCTTTCTTTCTTTTTAATAACCCCAATGGATTAGTGTATTATAGCACCATATATAGGTAGATTACAGAAGCATTTAGTAAGAGGATGATTTCCAAAGTAGTAAGGAGAAGGCTCTTGGTCTTTTTCCCTTCTTTCCAAATATCTCTTGTAGGATTGCAAACTGACAATACATTTCTACTTTTGAGTTAGTCACCCATAGTAAGTATGTGAAACATACCATTATGCATACAAAGACAGAGGTGCCAATTATGGAGAAGGGGACAATTTTTGGATTCAGTGTTTCAGGCTGGAAGGAACCATTTTATCATTTGTGATGTTATACTATCTCTTACCAGCTATTACACTTCAGTCAATTGCCCTTGTGCTGAGCACAGTGTTTGAGCTGCCTAATTTATTATTCACATTTGATAAAAATGCAAGAAAAATACTTAGTCCTGATCTAAAAACATTAAGCATGGTGAGTCTACTGCTTTCCTTTGTAGCTTGCTTTGGTGGGTTGACCATACTGGGTTTTTTTTCTTCTTTTAGTGTGCAATCTTTCAATTTATCTGGTTTCTCTTACAGAGCATTGTATCTGTGTCTTTCCTTGCTTTAATATTAAAGATGCTGCTTTAGTACACTATGTTTTCTTCCAGTGAAGATATTTATATACCTGTATCAAGTCAGCTATCAATCTTCTGTTCTGATAAACAGCCTGAACTTTTTAAGTTTGCTACTGTAAAACAATTTCTCCTGACTTGAATTCGTTTGGCATTTCCCTAACCCCTCTCCAGTATTTATAGTATATTTAAATATTTCTATTAAAAATGTACATAGCTTTCTTTTATCAGCATCATAATTGTTGCAGAAGGAAATTGTTTTCCTACACCCAATGTTTATGCTCTTGTTTATACTCTTGTTAATACTCAGGGTAGTAGGGTTGTACTAGTATTTCTTACCCCAGTGACATTCACTGTAAGCTCATCCAATAGAACTCACTGTATTCTAGTATGCAACTCTGAAGACACTGTGCAGGTAGGGTCTATATCTCTTCTCCAGATGTTTCTTCATTGATTTCACTGCAATATGTATATTTTGAGTGGACCCAGGGCACCAAGTAGCTTAGATTGTCTGACTCATCTGTCTTCCTCATTACAACTTCTTCAGCACATACCCAAGTTTTATTGGTTCACTTGTTCATTACTCATTTACACAAGTTTGGCTTGTGAGTAATTCCATAGTCATCACTGGAGATGCTCTATGGTTGAGTCATGGTTTCTGTATATGAGTAAATTCTTGGCTTGTACAAAAAGGTTGCACATTATCTAATAAACAGTCAGAACGCTACATGTCCCAATGTAGATGATACATTTAGCATCACCTCCAAATAACTTATGGTCACTGTTTTATGGTTATGATGGCCTAGGGACTATTTCCAACATTTAGATTCCTTGCAGCTATGTGGTGGCGCACACAAGTAATGGCTCCTCTGTGCCAAGTGGCCATATGGCCTGGGGGTGTGAATAAGCAGGTTTGAAAGTACAGCCATTGTGACAGTAAAGAAAGCTGTACCAATTTCTGCCTCTCTGGGGTTATTTATGAAGTATGGGTGTCAAGGAGGATCACTTTCCAGATACACCTGGGCAGAAATGTGGAGTCCAAATCCATGGATGTTATTAGATCCATTTAGAAGCAGGGGACACCATACAGAAGCATTTCCTGAGATCATTTGTAGTGGCTTTCCAGTGTACTGGTTGCAGCACTATAAAAAAAAATGTACCTGCAACAGCAACCAATTTAAAATTAAAAATTGTAGACAGTCTTCTGAAATTCCAATAGAATATATTTTTTTCCACTGATTGACGGTGTTTTTTAGGGGACATTTCCTATAGCCTACTAAGGTGAGATCCCTAAAAATCTAAGTTCTTATAACATGTGCTTGCTGGGAGAGTTATTCCAGAGGTTGAGAAATGTTGCAGTTATTTTTGTGTTTTTATAGCTCTACAAGGGTTATTTCAACTCTACATGGCTTCCCCAGCCCAGAGAGTTGTGATCAAGGGAGAAAAGCAAGTGGCTACCCTCTTTCTGAAAGACCTTTGCTTGCCCTGTAGCACAAAGGAGAAAACAGAAAATTGTTTCAGTTGAGTGAGAGAATATTGACTAGAATAAGAACATAGGAATTCAAAGAAGAAAGTTCTCTTTATCCAGTTATACCAGGACTTGTATTTGTCACAAGAAGGAGCTACATCATCTCCTGGAATAGGAAACGCTTCCCAGAGCAGGAAGCGCAACTGATCCTAATAACTGATTTGAAAACATGCATGGTCTTCAGTAAGTTTTATACCTCGATCAGCTACTCTGGTCCTAAGGAGTCATAAGTAATGGTGAAACAGCTCATTTATTTTGATACCATGGTAACAACTATACAATAATACTAGGTATTTATGTAAACATATTAAGCGCTGATTATTCAGGTATTAGAAATAATGGGAAATTATTGTTGGAAATAAATACATTATGAAAGTAGAACACAGTAATGCATTTGTTCCACTATGTGACCAGTAGTTTTGATTTTCATTGGCTTCCAGTTGCCCTTGCTGTTTCCTAAATATGTTATACTTCATGAATTTCCAGTTTTTAACCCCTTTTCTTCCTGGTAGCATTAAGTCAGCCTTAAAAGCTCAGTACCAGGGAACTTTCTGCACCTTCTTCAGGTTTTAAGTGTTGAAGCTTTTCATCTCAGTGTTCGTTATGATTCTACATCCACAGATACTTTTTCCCCTGAATTTTTTACCATCCATAAGAAAAGCTAATCAGGAAAAAGTTTGCATTAGAAATACAGTTTTTGTTTTGTAGAAATACTAATGTCTACTCCCCTCAAGGTTTTCTGTTTTATTTAGTTAAAATTATATTCAGAACTGTCCTGAGAACTGTTCATTTGTTTGCCCTCCTCCTAGCCTGATTTTCTGCTAAGTGTTGATAAGAGTAAACTCTACTTTTCCACATGTTAGAAGATAATAGAAGAATAGGAATCAGTGGCCATTTTGGGTATATGGATATACATATGAAGTACTCCTTTTTCATCTTTTACTCCCAGTTTTCCTTCCTGCTGGCTTTTGCAACAGTCTTCTCTTCTTCCCTTTCTTGATTGTACTGCAGAGTGGATTCCCAGGGCTTGGTAAATAAACAAAATTAACTTCTTATTCCGATCAACAGTCACGTGAGATTGGGATACATCCATGTATGTGATATCTGTCTTATTACATCTTGTTTTTCACTTATGCAGAATAGTACATATCATGGGGACAGTGTCTTTAAATGCGGATGATAGTGTCCTGTATGTACAACATTATGTTGTGTGTGTGCAAACACAGGTGCCGGTTTAAATAAGTGACATACAAGTGTCTTACAGTACTCAAAGTCTCAGTGAGACTTCTGTGCAACTAAAGAGCATGAATAGATTACCTGCTGGGTAATCTACTGCATCTTGATAAAGTTGGATTAGAAAGAAAGATGAATGCTGATAATCAGTCATTTAAACAGCCTGAGGCCCATCGCTTCTGATGGAATTATTCTACAAAGAAATATTCCATTATTATTATGTTTTACCTTTAAAAAAAAAAAAAAAAAAAAAAAAAAGTGGTTTTGTTGCATTTAACAGAAGAAACTTTAATGTGAGTGGAGTCAGTGAAGTAAAAGGTTGTGCTCAGATCTCCTCTAAATACACTGTTTATAACTAGCAGTGTCCTGAGGAACTGATTGAAAGTCTTGAACTTCTGTATGCAGTGCATCAGGTTTCTTCACAGTAATGTATTTTCTCATCTCCTGGCAGAAGTTACCAGGAGAAAGGACCCAGAGTTTGAGCTTTATCTAGAGCCTCACCAAAGCTCAGAGAGCTTTATTCCCTCAAATTGAAACTGCTCAGTTAAACTGTTGAGTTGCTTGTTCTTTACCACACAGCCAAAGGTCGTCAGGGGTGCTCTAAATTTCACTGATATAGAAGCAGCATGAAAGGTGAACTGTTTGGGTGATAAACGCTGAGGATCCAGAATCATCTCCTCTACAGAATTTGTCTCGTAATACTGCTTTATCTTATAGAATCATAGAATCTGGGTTGGAAGGCACCTTAAAGATCATCGTTAACTAAATTAGTTTGCTCAGGGCCACATCCAACCTGATTTTGAAGGCTTCTAATAATAGGACATCCTTAGTTTCTCTGGACAGAGTGTATTCCAGTGTCTTGGTACCCTCAGTATGAAAACTTTTCTCCTTGTCTTCCAAAAGGAGAAAGAAGTACTTCCCTTAACTCACACAGTAAATACATTAAAACATTAGAAATGCTGGTGGAAAAACAAACAAACAAAAAAAAACCAACATGTAAGTGTCCAAGATTTCAGTGTGATCCTTAGAGTGGGAATTCTGGGCACCACTGAATGCTTATTCCCTAAAAAATAATGTAACTTAGTGAGGTGTATGTTCTGCTCCAAGGATGCTGGATAATCTTGTTTACACTAAATCAAATATAAGTCTGTTTTACCCCAAATAAACCTGGCCCAGAATATGACGCATATGGATTTTGAATAAACAAAACATAGGATTTTTTTAGGTGAATGTATAAGAATGCCTGCGCTAATTATACATCATTACCACAAACCTAGAACTCTTAAGAAATTAAGCCTCTTAAGGAAAATAACATCCTGTAACAAATTATTTTTAAGAAATTTAAATGAATTAATTTCAAAAGGCAATTACATGCAAATACAGTCGAAGGAGAATAATTTGCACTAATGACTGGGATACCCATTGCAAATTACTGAGTTTCACAAATTACTGAGTGAATAAGCAAAACAAATCCAGGCCAAGAATAATGCATCAATAAATGTCCAGAATTTTGGTTTTCCAAATGCAATTTAGTTTTAATTATGATACAGTAATGCAATGAAGGGGCCACCCAAGGGAAAAAATGCTTTTAAATGCTCGAGAGACATATGGACCAAATTCTGTAATCTCAGTGTAGGATCCCAGGCAATAAAAGTCTCTTTGAGCTATCTAATTGTTTTCTGGTATTTCCCATAATAACATAGGGAGTAATTGAAATGCTGAATTACCAGTATTAATCATAAGGTATAAACACGATGAGTCTAAAGAGCAAGAACTATGAATACTATGTAAGTAGAGGTCAGCTTGTAAAATTAAGTATTACTATGCGCTTATAAATATCCCGTCACTATAATATCAGTGTATGTCATAATCCTTGATTGGTTCTTTCATCACTTCAAAGCCATGAATTTTTCCATTTTGGGGTTGGGAAATAGCAACATGGAGTAGATTAAGAAGGTCACATTCTGATTCAGCTGATGAAGTAGGAATTGATTATAAATCTCCTGTGTCCAGTGGTTTATCTGGTGGAATAGGCTTGCATCTGATAAAGCGTATCTTAAAAAGCAAAATTAGAATCATTTTATTTGTGTTCAAATCAAAGTATACCTCAGTTCTGCTACCTGCTTATAAGGTCCACTGCAGCAGTACTTGGAAGTCAGAATTCCCCAAGGAAGCCAGAAATCTCCAAGGAAGATCGATACACACTGAGTGGTGGCAATCCCCAAAGCAAATGTACAGATCTGTATACAGTGCAGAGAAGTCAGCAGGTAATCAGAGGAAGCTGGCCTTCAGTTTTCTGATGTTGTACTTGGCAAATCTTACCTTGGTGGGAGCAAGAAGAAGTTAAAGGATGAAATCATAAAACAGTGGTATAAGGTAAAAGTTGAAATGGTATCAACTGCTAGATTAAAGTTCAACCCTAGTGTGTTCGTCCAAGTATTCTCACAAACTCTGCAGTTATAAATCTTTCAGCCGCTGTAAATGAACCAAAGCTGTTCATTCCTGAACTCTCACTCTTCCTTCATCCTCTTTTACAATTTTATGAATGCTGTCTTTTTTCCTGCAGTTTCCCTAGGAATTCTTCCATATAAAAATATTCCCAGAAACCACACATTTCCCTCATGGGAAGAACTGTGCAAAGCACAGTAAAGGTGTTGTAATGCCTTCCTCTAACAGCTTGTCTTTTGTCAGCAGGAAGAGGTTTCCTTTACTGGGAATTAAAAGAAAATAATTAAAAATAAAGTAAGAGAGAGGGAGAAACTTTTGGAAGTAAATATAGTGTTTGGGGTTTTGTTTTGCTTGTTTTTGCTGTTGTTATTCTTGGTTTATTATTATTATTATTATTATTATTATTATTTATTTTCTTGCTTTAAGAATTAGAAAAAGTAAAGATGAGGTGGAAAAGCCTAACAGTAAAATGTTTGGACAACTCAGTGGTAGCCAACAGAAGACTGGGAGGTCTTTGATAGTGGAAAGTTCCGTAATGGTAGTGGTTGGATAGAGAGTGAGAAGAGTATATCTTGCTACAAAAAAGAACTTCCCATACTTTCAAGTTCAGAATCATTTTTTTTTAAGGACAATTTGAGTGACTGTATTGTAATTTTATGAAGCAGCCTTCACAATTACACTTGTAATTTTGGTAAAGATCCAAGGCTGTGAACAAAGAGATCATGTCCCCTTCGATCCACACCAGTGTGGATTCTAAGACAGCACTGATGTCACTCTTACTTTCGTCTGCTTGGTGTCAGACAGGCTTGACCTGTGTTATCACTATTTCTCACCTTGGCTGTTTTTCATTTGGGGCAGTGATTCCCTCTTGCGGTTTCCTTTGCATGAACATACATCCCATCTTTAATAACACTTTGGTGGTGACTGATACTTTGAAAATTTTGCTGATTTTCTTTCAAAATGTGCCTAGAAAGTTGAAAGAAGGTTTAAAGGCTATTATGAAGATCCGAATACAACTTTCTATCTCGCTCTTGAATTAGCAGATCATTGTATCCATGAGGTGTACTTTACTCAGTGGACCTCTCTTAGTGCCAGATGTTTGATGACGAAGGGTAGAGACAAAATAGTTTGGAAGTATATCTTTTCCTTGGAAAGTCTGAAGTGGCCTTTGCTTCCTACTTCTAAGAAGTATATGATAAATACAGTAATACAGTATTAAGCTGATAAAGCATTTTTAAAATATGCGTATCTGTCTTCTTTCTGAACATGAAGTATTTTTGATTCTTAAAAACTCAATATTCTCTTCAGATCTACAGGTGGACTATGAGAAATTTGGATAAATAAAAATTGCAAAATCCTGACCCTCACTTTTCTCTTATAGTTCCCTGCCATGCAGGTATACAGAATCCATGAATTCTGCACCTGGAACAGCATAACCCTGGGTGTATACATATAGGCTGGAGAACTTGTAGCTGTAGTGCAATCATGTGGAGAGGCTTCTGGAGAGTTTTTTTTAAACTCAGTCTGAGACAGCATTGTACCCTGGTTTCTGGCCAAAAGGGCCAATCGTGTTCTGGAGTACATTGAACACAGTATAATTAACTGGTTGAAAGAAGTTATTTTTCTGCTATATTCAAAGTGGCCTCACTTTGAGTACTGTGTGCAGTCAAGGGCTCCACAACATAAGAAGGATATAAAAACACTTGAATGAGCTGAATTAACTAGGGCTATAAAGATGGTGAAAGGACTAGAGTAATGACTTAGAAGCAGCTTGGCTTGTTCAGTTTAGAGATGAGTCTGAGGAGTGACCTTATAACCACCTATGACTTTCTCATGAAGGGGAGTGGAGAAGGATCTGCTGTCTTTGGTGATCTCTTGTCTTTGGTGACCAGTGATGGAATGTGATCACTGAATCAGTAAGGCTGGATTGGCCACTAAGATCTTCTAGTTCAACCATTAACCCTTTTATTGAGCGCCTCCAGGGACAGTGACTGCACGACCTTCCTGGGCAGTCTGTTCTAATACCTCACCATATTTTTGAGAATAATATCCTACGTAAACCTCAAGTAGTACAATTTAAAGATACTATCTGATGGAATGGTATAGAACTGCATCAGGGAGGTGGGATTAGGGAAAGGTTCTTCACTGGGAGAGTGGTCAAGTGTTGGAACAGGCTTTCTAGGAAAGTGGTCATGGCCCCAAACATGTTCGTTTTTAGGAAGCTTTTGGTAAAGTGCTCTTAGGTATATTATTTAATACTTAAGTTGTCCTTTGTGGAGTCAGGAGTTGGACTTGATCCTCATGAGTCTATCTTAACTCAGAATGTCCCATGTACTACAGCCTATCAAAATCTATTCTAAGAAATACACATTCCACATACTAAGCAGTTCCTATCATATAACAAGTTATGGAAGAACCATTTTTTATCGTTACTAAAGAAAGCACAGAAATGGTATCATTTTATCATGCACAGACATTTCTGCTTCTCTGATAACCATTATCTCTAGTCTGCAATTTTGTAAATCATTGCACAAGGTTTTGCAAAAATAATTTCAATGTAATTGATGGTGTTTGTACAGCTAAGATGATACATAGACAAGACTCTAAAGACTGTAGCTGACAATCACAGTTTTTCATTTTTTTGGTTTTAAAAAACAAAACAAAACAAAACAACAAAACTAATCAAAAACTCTGTCCAGAACAACAAAGTAGTTTCCCCTTGGGAAAATACAATGTGAATATGCTCCAGTCAATATCATATGATCGTCTAGATAGACCTTTGCCTGGGATACCTATTTGGAGCAGATCCCCTAAATCTGGGAGGTTCAAGCAGTGGCTGTTTCCAAGCGATGATTTGTAAGTGTGTTTGTAACTGTTCTCTGTGGGAGCTGGTGAGCATACTTTATGTTCATTGTTTCCTCTTACATCTTTCTTTTATGTCTCTGTAGAAGTGAGAAGTTATGGTCTGATAGCCCTTAAACATCAGTATCTGTGATATTTTGGAATCTTGTCCTTTGTACCCAAAGTGTGTACTTCGCATGCAAGCTCTTCTTTATCTTCCCACTTGCAGATCTAAATCAGTATGTGCTAGATCTTCCTCCAAGATCAGGCACTTGATAATATTGTAGCACCCCTAGTTTGTCTGGAGCCCAGCAGACACCAATAGGAGAAACATGGTTCTACTCTGACAGGATTTTTGTTTTCCCATCTCTTACCCTCACTTCTCTGGCTATTATGGTCTCACTTACATGTCATTATCTTATAATGTTAGGGCCCAATACCTAGTAAAGCACGATTATTTAAAAGGATTGATAAAATATTCACCTCTGCCACCTCTTGGGCTTTTATCTCCTTTCTAATCCAAGTATATTTTTTTTCTTCATTGCTTGTGCCTCTCTATTTCTCTTTCACTATGTTATGATCTCTACAGCACAGTTGACTGTGTGACAGTTCAGTTAACTCTGACATTTTGGGGGCATGGTTTGCATGAAAGGAAATACAAAACAAAAACTACATTTCAGATTCAGAGGTTGAGTTCTGAAAAACTCTCCTGAAGCAACATACTGACAGCAATAATGATAGTAATTCTTACATCATTAATTACCATTATAAAATCTCTTCTGAAGAATGTTATTGAGGCTGCAAAAGCAAGCACTAGGAATGTCTGACCTAGAAGTTACTCATTCAGCTTTAGCTCTGGTCCTTATGAGTTTCTGTTCTGAATGTAAGTTATTTTCTATACAAAATATTATTCCTGTAATTAAGTTGTCAGAATTCTTATGGGGAGGGACATGGCCAATACTTTCCCAGTGTCTGAAGAACAGAATTTTCCTGTATTTTCAAGGGGGTATTGGCAGGCTCAATTTAATCTTAAACTGCCCTCTGTCTGTATATGGCGTGTTATATGGACAATATATATGCAACACTTCAAATAATACGATTTGATGATCAGGTTCTATCACCCTATTACCACTTCAGTTCCTTTTGTTTCCATCACATTAAGATCATTTCCGTGTTCTGTGCTTCTCAGTATGCTGTTCCCCTCTTGCACTGAAGGAACGAACAGATTCAGTGAGGAGTGAAATAAGGAATGAATGGTAGGTCAGTAGATTTCTAGCAGTTTATAAGACTGTTTTTGTTACCTCTTTATTTCTTACTGATAAGCTTGATGTCATGTCACACCTTCCTTTCTTTCAGTACTAAAATCTCTATTTACAGGCTTCAGGTGGCTATTTCAAGGGCTTTTGTTTTGCTAATGTTAGTAAAAGACTTTCAGGCATAGTTTGGAGATGCTTTTCTTGCCTCTGCAGACAACTAATCCAACAGTGCACTTGACTTAATGTTTCCTAGCTTAAGTTTCAGTTCTGCAAACGCTATAATGGAGATACTTGTGAACTTATTTCAGTGAATTTACTCATGCAGGAAGCTAATAATTTGCAGGTGGATTTGCAGCATTGGGTCTTGTTTGTATTCTGTTAAGCAACTGCTGCAACCTCTCAGTCGTGAAACCATTAGGAATGCCTTCAACAAGCTGGCAGTGCTGTATGGAGAGGAAAGCCATCTCGTTTACAAAAAGAGAAATATTGTCTTTGGAACTGGGGAAACTGAAAAAGTAATGGGAGGCCTCCATTGATCCAAAGGTCGGTATAATACTTTGGACTGTGCTAAATATTATGTTTTGGTAAGTTTACTCTGGTACCATATTTACTCTAGTAAATATTATGTTCGCTCCCCTTTTATTAAGAATTATGCCTCATAAGGGAATTAGTAATTCAGGTAAATAAGTGATACATGAAAATTGGACCAGTATGATGTTTTTCTTAAAATATAAATATTTATTAGTTAGTTATAGGATGTAACTATGGTGGTTTTCCACCTAGTATTTTTTATATCGTGGTAAGAAGAATTAAATGGTTTCTGCTCTACTTGGGTTGTGCCCAGATAGGAGTTTATGGTTCTTTTTGAGTGGTCTGGTTGCCTGAGACAACTGCTGTGAGCAATCATACAGCAGGAGATTGACATGATTTTTTGAGAGTGCAGTTTTTGGTGCTGCCAAAAGGTCCTTCGCTGAGCCTCAATTCCACATTCTTAGACCCATTCGCTTTTGATAGCTGAAGCTGATAAAAGAAATAGACAAGATTAAAATATAGGAGCAGATGAGGGGTCTTGAAAAAATGTTGATCTAAAATGTTCCTAATACATTCGCGCACCTAATTTTTCAGGGTGTGTTAATGCTAGTTCCAAATGATGTGATTTGGATCTATTCTTGAATAAGAACAGTCAGCATAATACAAGACATTATCCAGAGCTATAACTCTGCAAATTAAATGTTTGCTGAAAACAGGACTGGAAGGTGAACAGTAGTTCACATAATATTTTGTGATGTGCTTAAGCAGAATCTGTACAGAAGGGAGCTTGAGGTGTATTTGCTTTTCATTGCCATCTCTTTTAGCAGTGTCACTGGACTTGCAACAGGCTCTCAGATTGTTTCAGGAGACTCTGATGTTTCTACTTTTATGTTTCATAACTGTCGTCTTCATTGAGACAAGCGTGCCATGTAGGAAAATCTTGACTAACTTACCCAATTTGAAATGGGGCAAGGAGAAGCAGTGGAGTGTTAACCCTGATAAGTCCCTGTGCAAAGAGGTCTCTAGGAGCTTGTTTTCTCAAGCAGTGAGAGAAACTGAAACATCCTGACTGCAGCAGCAAGTGATACAGGAAGAACAACAGCAGTTAACAGAGAGAAATCTAGTGGAGAAGTCTCTGCTCTACTTTGGCGGTGTTGTCTGCATAGCTGAGCATCTTTGGGAGTTGTTCTTGCTCAGAGAGATGAGTATGCTATAGATGTGTGCATGCTTTCATATGGCTGGAACACGTACTCTCCCATGCCATCTGGACAAGAACCAGCTCTGCTTTGGCGGGTGCATGCTGCAAGAGTAATTGGATGCTCATATCATATTGTGGCTATCTTGGGTGTCTGGCAGAACCAGACAAACTTCTTGGGCAGAGTTTTCTTCTTTCTTTTTCCATCCTCTCCTCCTAAACCTGATGCTGTCAGAAGAAAAACAAGTGTTTTTAATCGCATCTTTCTGCTCATCCCAGTTTATGTTTGATTTGTTGGTTACAGCTAAGCAAAATGCTGCAGATACACTGGCACGGACAAAAAGGATGATCTAAGCATGATGGTGTTAGCACAGGGTTAGCAGGGTTGATCCAATTTCCCTCTCTGTCACAGACTTCCTGTGCTGGCTTGAAAAATTCACAATTTCTCTTTGGTTTAGTTCCTTGTCTGTGAAATCATGATCAAATTAGGTGATGAATGGATTTTTCAGTTCAATGACCAAACTGTAAAATCAAAGGCAGAGGTAAGAATTTGGTTCAGAACAGAAACTTGTCAGTAAATTAGACTGAACAAACATAAAGGCCACTCTGAGTCAACTTGCAGTGTTTCGTTCAGTCTGAAATGAACTGTTGTGACTCACATCTATATTAAAAAAAGAAAAAGCACCATCATTTTTGCGTTGAAATGCAGTTTTAATTTTTGTAACAAGATCTGAATGAAACACTGCCATTGCCAAACAGTTCTGTGCTTTTCTGTTTTATACTTCAGGCCTTTATCCTACATTACAGAGCATTATTCACCAGAGCTGAAGAAATAGTTTTTCTGCCTCTGAAGTATTACTTTCCTGTTTAGGCAAACAGTAATGACAGTAATAAATTATGTAGCTTTATACAAGCTTGTGTTGTTCTGGCATAAATGTTTAATTGCTTAAAACAGTCTATGTACGTGTGGTTGGGGGATGAAGGATGAGATCACCTGGTTATCTCACATAAAGGTATTTGAATCTGGATGAAGAAGTAGATAAACAGTTGTCTTCCTTGCAGCAGTAATTCTTGATCTGGAAAGAAGCACGCCTTAATAGTGGAATGGTCAGTTCTGCTAATCCAAAACCTGAGTTTGATGGCAACTCTGTCTTTAATTTGGTCTAATCTCATTCCTGTTAACATTAAAGCGAGTTTAATTATGAGCAGAATCGGCCTCTTCTGTGTGACCTTGATGAGTCACTTAACCTCTCTGTGCTTCATTTTTTTCCCCTCACTGATTAAATAAGAAATCAGTCTTCTTTCTTCACAAGGGTGTCTTTCTGTAGAACTGACTCAGTGTTTGCAAAGTGCTTTGAGATAATTCCTCTCTGTAGACCTTCAGTAACATAACATCCTGAACGAATTCAGGTTGGTTGAGCACCTGGTAAATCTAGGAGATGGGACTCAGAGCAACAACCATGCTGTGATCTTTCCCTTCCGTGTCTTTTGCCCTCTATTTTTTATGCTTTATTAATGAGAATTAGCTTTCATATAGGCTATTAATGATGAAAGGGGTGCTATTGAAATGAGATGTCATTAAAACATAAAAGACAAATAAGTTGTCTTTTATTTATTTATTTATTTTATGAAAAGAGGAGTCCCTGGGATGCTGTAGATTGCCCACCTACCTCCATAATGAATCTCCTTACTGAGGGCTAAATGAGAGCTATGCATGCGCCTGAAGGAGGGCTCCTCCTCACCCTATAGAAAGTGCATTGGTGGCAATACATGAGTTACACAGAAAGAGACTAAGTACATATTATGTTCTAGATTTTCCTTCTTCTTTTCTTTTTTTCAAGGTGTTTGAGAACATGCACATCTAACTCATAAGTAATTTCTTCCTCTTTTTCTCTGCCAGTGGTTTCTCTGTTTCCAGCTTCATGCTGACCATAAAACAGGCCCTGTATCTAGTATTGGTAATTCTGATCACGCATCTACAACAGCTCTCTGAAATACAATTAAAATGATAGCAAACCAAAATTATATGTCTATTCTTCTGAAGAGCAGCACTGCTTCATTTTGTTTCTTTTTCTTTAGTCTTAAGGAGTTTTTTGTGTGTGTTTCTTTTTTTTTTTTTTTTTTTTTTTTTTTTTTTTTTTTTTGAAACCTTTCTCTGTGGCTTGTAGGGATAGAACTAGGAGGATTCTGAGGTTCTCATATAATTTCCTAACTTCTAGAAGTGAGCTGAGTAGAAAGCCCATTTACTGCATGACTTGCAATGATAGAAATCCCAAGATTAGTCCGCGCCACTTGCTTCAGTGTGGAGCCTCAACGAAATCAACACTGCTTTTCACAGTGCCTCATAGTCTGGCTGAGATCCAGCTGCAGAATTGAAGTCTCCAGTGGCTGAAAGAAAAGTGAGGGAAGGTTGTATCTTTTTTACTAGAAAAATAGCATGTCCCATGCTGAATCCTTCCCAGTTTGATAAGTCTCCACAAGGTCTTCCAACTAATAGCGCTGGATGGCTGGAGAGAAACATGGACGTCCTGGAATGATTCCTCACTTCTTGATAATTATACCAGTAGTTTTCTAATTTTGTAAGATAGTTCATCCATGGGTAGCAAATTGCATTTCAGAAAGTGGATTGCCTAAATTAAGTGTCGACCCTGGGCTGTGATGCCACATCTCCTTTCAGCCATGCTCCAGAGAATGGTGTCTGTGAAGAGTCTTTGTCGGCAAAGTATGAGAGCCAGTTAATAATGAAAAGAGGGGGAATTTATTTTTTGGATGGTTCGTCCATAGGAATAAGCTGTGCAGGAGTTAAAGGTGCATGCTCCAGCTGGAAGTCCGGTAGGAGTTAACGCCATGGCAGCCGTAGCAGCTCGGAGCAGTGGAAAGCAGTTCAGCCACTAGAGGGGACTAAAGACCTGCACTGGGTTGTCCTGGGTCATGAATTCGGTTTTCTCAGGAGCCGCGCAAAGACACGGAGCAGGTGAGAGCTGCAGAATCTGGGAGGTGAAGTGCTGGCCGTGCACTGCGAGCAGGTTGCAGGGAACGCTTCCTTCCTCGACCCGCTCCGTTGCGAAAAGCAGGGGGGGAGCGGCAGAGTATGCTCAGTACGGAGCCGGGAGCAGGAGCGAGATCATGCCTGCGTTTGCCTTCCGAGGTACCTCTGGGATCACCAGAATATGCTGATGCAAGTGTTGTCACTGCCGGATCTCTGTTAGATTAGTATGCTGTTAGATAGCGTTATACATTAGTATCATTTTGTCCCACGTTCACTGATTGAACCTCAAGTACTGATCTGTATTTTGGGCAATGCATACAACACTGCCTTACCAGTAACCTATTCTGCAGTGGAGGGAGAAAAATTTAAAGTTATAGTAGATCTTTTCTGTAGAGGATTGCATGCAGAGTTCAGTCCCTTCTCTACAGTAGATACAGTGCCCTACTACAAATGAGAAGAGAATGAAGAAAACTCAGCTTCTGTTCAGGAAGAAGGAACAGGCTGTCTGTGAATATCAGAATAAACTTTTGTATACGTAGCAGGAAAAAAACATCTTTACAGAAAGGGTTGTTAAGCACTGGAATAGGCTCCCCAGGGAGGTGGTTGAGTCACCATCCCTGGATGTGTTTAAAAACCATTTGGATGTGGTGCTGAGGGGCATGATTTAGCAGAGGGTTATTAGAGTTAGGGTAGCGTGGTTCACTTGTGGTTGGATTTGATGATCTTTGAGGTCTTTTCCAACCTGAGCAATTCTGTGATTCTATGATTCTATGAAATGCTCTTTGAGTCTGAATTTTGTGTAGCATTTAAGTATTAAACATGTGTCATACAGTTGGCTTCAGCAATGGCAATTATTTCCAGCTTTGGCTTTGGCCAAACTGTTAATCATTGGCTCGATACTAAGTATGGAAGATGAGATGTTGTTCACAGCTATCCTTGGTTTTATTTATATCTCCCTCATCTTCCAGCAAAGATTCTTGACGTGTTTTATGATATCCTATCTGCCTAACGTCCTGCTACAAAAGGTGGGATCCTGCACTCTCCAAAGTGCAGTCTCTCTTTCAGACAAAATTACTTTTTGAGTTATCAGTGTTCAAACAGTAATGAGGTTTTCTTTTATCATGAGTTTGAATGTACTGGGAAAATGTACTGAGCTGCTGGAGATGCACAGCACAGGGGCATGCTATGCTCACCAGAGGCAGCTTAAGGATAGGCTTCTGGGTTTGCAGCATAAATGAGCAGGGAGTCTGGGCTTAATAGTTCAGGAGACGTCGCATTCAGTGTTATAGACACGTATATTCTTCCAGAAAGAGAAATGTATGACTAAATGCTTCTTAAGTTCTGTATTTCAAAGAGCAGTTCTGGTGTTTGTGAAGTCTCAGAGAAAGTTTTCATTTGCAGAAACAGACTTGAGGGAATCCTTCTATAACTGGGTAAGAAAGGAAGGAGTTAACATGAATGCATGTACAGGCCAAGATTCTAAGTAGTTCCAAACTGAATTGCATTTATGGTGCTATCCTTGGACTGGAGAACCAATGCTTGCATTATATACAGATAAATCACATTGAAATTATGTAAGTGTAAATGGCTTGAAAAACTTGCTTCATTTAAATCTGATTTTTTTTATTTTTTTTAATAACATATCTCACATTATGATGTGAAACACTCAAGGTTGTTAAGATAATGTTCGCTCCCACAACGAATGAGTCAGCTCTTCAAACCTAATAATTAGTATCCTCATTGATTCCTATGATCACTCAGCCCACGATAGGTCATTTGCGGCTTCCAGTCTTCTGGACATAGCCATATGGCATCCCAGTGGGAGCCAGGGCACTGACCCTGGGCTATTACAAGGGATACATGGTTGGCATGCTAGACTACTGATTAAATATTAACCATAGCAGACACATTATTTCCACTCTGCTTTGAAATGAGTCTTTAATTAGAAAGAAAATAGCAGCTGCAAATGAAGTTTCATGGTTGTTGTCTGAAGTAAATATTTTGACCCATTGCTCGTGTGGTACAAGCTCAGAAGTGTCTCATGAGGCTTTCAGGCTGCCACTCAGAACATATAGAAGTGTCTTGAAGAGTACACAGCCATCAACCATCTAAAATAAGGAAGTTTCAATAGGGGTAACATCTTGCCTAAATGAAAATAATCTAATTTTGTTAAATGTAGCCACAGACCTGCTGCTCTTGAAGTTGTCTGAACAAATGAAACTATTTTGGTCTTTTTGCTTTTTTGTGATAATATAAATTCTTGTCAAGCAAATTTACCGGGAGCTTTGATCCAGTTCTTTATTTAACTGTCTTCTTATTCTTACCTGCCCGGAAAGAAGAGCCATTATGTTACATTCTAGGGGAATAACTAGTAAGGATGTGCACTGTACAGTTCATGAGTAATACATGGTTTTAGGTACATAACTTCAATGCTTTGTCTTTTGTAAGATGCTGAGATAACCCAGAATTTATTTTTTCACCCTCAGAAATGAAGTTGTAGTCATATTTTTTTAATTT
This sequence comes from Excalfactoria chinensis, assembly GCF_039878825.1. Classification (NCBI taxonomy): domain Eukaryota; kingdom Metazoa; phylum Chordata; class Aves; order Galliformes; family Phasianidae; genus Excalfactoria; species Excalfactoria chinensis. The sequence goes on from NC_092825.1 coordinate 81,747,953, forward strand.
CTTGTTCCTAAGACCTTGGTTTTGCCTTTGTTGTTTTCCAGCCCCCAAAAAATCTTTTTAAAATGGATTCTTGCTATGTTTTTTAAGAACAGCAAACAAACAACAAAACCGCCCTTGTTTACTCATAACTGAATAGAATTTATGTTGCTGAAACTTAATACTCGTTATGAGTTCAAGGGAGAATTTTGTAAACAGTCATTTGAGAAAGTTCTTTGATGCTCTTTTTATATCAAATCATGTGCATCTTTTTAACATTTATAGCTAGTCAGTTAAGCAGTCAGTTCACGTACCTGAGTCCTACCACTTCGTTTTGTGTTATAAACCCTAAAAGTGACTGTTTCATTTTTTAGTACAGTTTTCTAAGGGCCAAGGTTGAGTAAAATTCTTGATGTGTTACTACGGATCTTTCTTAGTTTGGGGTTGTGCTCATTTGTAACTTCAGTACGATCACAGCCTTAGAAACAGTTTTAGCTGTGGAATAAAGTAAAACCCCATCAGAAGTGCTGGTAGTACATAGCAACAGTCTGTTTAGAACATGTATATTCTCAAAAAATCCCTCACGGAGGATGTTTCTGGTTAATCCCGAGCAGCTAATGTTTTTAATGCCCTAGAAAGTCTGATTTAGCACATATTAAACAACAGTCCTCGTGCCAGTATTTTATACTGTTTGTTTCTTAAAACCACAGATGCTTTCTTTTTTGCTGGAGCATATACATATTTGCACCACACACGTTCTTCTGCTGTGTTGGTTAAGTTAAATTTCAGAGCAGCCTACTTCTTAGTTAATTCCTGTGATTTTAATAATAGCAGTTTTGCTGAAGACCCTAAAAAATTAAAACCACCGCCTTGTTCTCTAGTATTCTTCTCTGGATTATACTTCTGGAAGTAGAAAGCACATATTAATTTTCTTCTTTGCTTTTTAATTAAGGGTGGCTTCTGTAACCAAGGGTTTGAATTTGGTTAGTACTTTTTAAAGCGGTGATGTTGTAACCCACAACTGGAAATGAATGTTTTCTCTGTAAACAGTAAGGAAGATTGTCTGCTTAAGCAGGTGAGAAAATAACAAATATAAATGGTGTATGTTGGTAATGAAGAAGCTCTCTACATGTTAAGTAAGGACACATTCTGTCATCCTAGAAACAAAGGATTCTTGAACAGGGGATACCCAGGAGATGACAGGAGATTCTGAAGGGATGTTATTCCCCATGAAGTCCCACTTTCACCACTGGTGCGTGCTGAAACCTGCACTAGGCTTTTTAAAAGTGGCAGCTGTCACAGTTCTGTCCTGGTTCAGCCTCGTTCCATGACTAAATGGGGCAGAGAGACCCATGGACCCATGCCTAGAGACAGGCCTAAAAGCAAAACAGTGGCAGTGAGTTAAGGGAGAAAATTTAATTTACAAATTATGATAGTGGAATATGAGATAACACGGTGGGATACAATATAATTGGAATTGAAGCTAATAAATAAAGTGAGAAAGGGTGTATCCAGAAAACCAAAGGTTTTACTCTATTGATGAAGGCAATACAGTTAGGGAGCACTGACTGCAGAGACAAGAAGAAAAAGAAGGGCAGTCTTGTGACTCACAATCAGTTTTATCTTTCCCTCTACACAGAAAGCAGAAAAAGAAGAGTGAGGTCTTTGTAGTTCTTCTCTTCTGAGAAAGGTATCGAGAGTCCACAGAACTGCAGCATTAACTCTTTAATTCCCAGTGCACTGCATGATGTTATAATGTGGAATTCCAGTAACAGAAATCATAATTGCCATGACAGTAGCAATGTCCATTGCCAACAGTTGTAAGGCCTTTCCAGCTCCTGAATTAGCTTCAGTGCTTCAGTGACCCTTGTACAGTGGTGTTGGTGGGTGTTTTCCTCAGTTTTATCCAAAATGCTTTTACAGCACCGTAATATCAAAAGGGAGTGTCTCTTCCCTTGGTGTTCATTCATAAAGTAGGAAAGGTGACTATCAACATTCTCCCTTCAACAGTAAAAGCAGCTCAAAGACCTAAGTCCTTAAGGAGATTCCCAGTGACTTCCCTAAGCTCTGATGGAGGCTGTGTCCATGTCCACGTGCTCTGTCTTGTCCTCTTATGTTACCCATGAAACTTTCAAAGTTTCCAGGAAGAAATTTATTTTGAGACTGGCAATAGGTGAAATTCTGCCATCAGTTTTTCTCTTCTTGATACAGAGCAGCTCCATTGAATTGCAGCATTTAGCCCACTATACTGAATTACATGGAAATTATCCTGTAAAGCTCTCATTAGTCTATTTCTGCTTCAATTTTTTCTATATTAATTGTTTCACTTAATATGTGAGAGATAGTGACTCTGGCTGTTTACATAAGAGAATTTATATTATATATACTGTTTAAATCCCTAGCTCTATTTTTGAGGTTTCTTTGAGTGTGGTAGGACATGATTTAACAAAGGGATAAGTGATTTCAAAATTGTAATGAACCCTGCACTAGAGAAGACTCCCTTAAGTCAACAGGTTTCTTAAGCTTTTTCTCCTCATCATCAGAGCCTTAATTGTAATGCATATTGAGACAGGTGACTCATGTAGAAGTATACTGATTTGACTTCAGGTTTACTATGCTCTTGGAATGGTGAATGTCAGTATCTATGAAAGTAAGAATCAGGCAATTATTTGTGAACTTTTTATTAAAAATAAAAAATAAATTTAATTGGAATGATATCTTAATAACCTAATATGCAATTTTGGATATCATGAGACATAGATTTCTAAACAATAAGCTAAAAGCAATGTTTTCATCACTTGCCATGGCAGATTCAAGAGTACTTACATATACTTTATGATTTATCTTTGTCCTGTGAGACAAACAGCTCCATTTTACCCTCATATGAGGAGAGTAGTTATTCATTAATGCTTCCTCAGTCAAGAAAAAGCTTCCTAAAGAGCACCAAAAAACATTTCCAACTTCAAACCTTTGGATTATACGTAAATTAGTGCTGTGTGTTGTGGTAGATGGATTGTGTTGGTTACATGTTGGTTATGAAAAGCTTTGGGCTAGGAGAAGATACAGAAAATATACTATAATGTGAAGTCCCCTGCATGGTATGCAACTTCTGATCCTGGCAGGTTGTAGAGACAAATCAGTCACGTCAAAAGAAACTCATATAGACTTATCTAATTTTTTTTCTGACCTTACTAAACCTAGGAAATAGATACTGTGAACTGTGAACACTATTGAAGCATTAGCCATATGTGTAAAAGCTAATAAGATTGCATACTGACTGATTTCTATCCTTTTTCTCCAAGGATTGTAACAGTTGCTCAGAAATGACCCAAATAATTTTTATTAATGGCCCCAACATTACTTTCATTTCAAAAGAGACAAATCATTTAATAAAATGTGTGTTCAGTTGTGTTCATTAGTGCTAATCAGTAGTTCATTAAACCTTAATCATATCAATTTAGAGCCACTAATATTCAGGTAGTTTAATAAAGGACCCAGCAGTAAAAGAGCACATATTGCATATTCAGGAGCATATTAATCCATAGCAAACCCTGCTTGAATACACACTGCCCATTGAGCTAGGTGTCAGGGACAGGATGCTGGTGCGGCCTCACATTGAGTAGCATGTGCAGGCTTGGGCACCACAGTACAAAAAGGGCATAAAGCTATTAGAGAGTGTTCAAAGTAGGGCTACAGAGTTGAGGAAGAGTCTTGAGAGCAAAGTGTGTGAGGTGCAGCTGAGGTCCCTGGGTTTGTTCAGTGCAGAGCAGAGGAGCTGAGGGGAGGCCTCATGGTGGCTGCAGCTCCTCGGTTGAGTGGAGGAGCAGCGCTGAGCTCTGCTCAGTGTGACAGTGACAGAGCCCGAGGGAATGGCATGGAGCTGTGTCAGGGTAGGGGCAGATGGGGGTTAGGGACAGGTGCTGCACCATAGGATGGTGGGCATGGAACAGGCTGCACAGGGCTGTGGACGTGGCCCCAGGTGTTGGAGTTCAAGGGACATATGGATACTGCTCTCAGACACAGAGTTTGGATTTTGAGTGGTGGTGCTATGTGAGTGAGCAGCTGGACTCAGGGATCCTTGCATGTCTCTGCAAACACAGGATATTTTTGATTATATGAAAACACCACTGATACATTGTATAGTATGCCACATACTGCACTTACATGTGATGAAACCTTTATCTGTTTTCATTGGTGAGGGTGGGGTTTGAGCAAGAAGTGGATACAGATGATTGAAGCTTTAGGCTGCATTAACTCCTTCAGTAGAAGCAGCACAGTAACATGCTGAAGGAAATCCCAGAACAAAATCTAAATATATTGATAAGGCTTACTATTTTGAAATGATGGTTTGTAAAGCAGCATATTGGAGAATACTATGTATAATATCCACTCTATAAAGTAGTCAACGTATGTAAAAATTATATGAGCCATGACATCTACTAATGCCACTGCTACTATGTCTTATTCAGTTCTTCTGACTCTAACGTAGTATATACTTTTCAGAGTTTTCATACTGTCTTCCAAGAAGGGCTGTTACCAGTTGAACAATTTGCTCTGGATTTGTGAAGTTTGCACAGTGCTGCAGACAATGCTGAGCTTTTTTGCTATTTGTGTATTAAAAAGTCACTCTGAATTTCATGGTTAAGACTGAAGTCTGGAAAATAAGAGAAGAGTAACTGATGTATCTATACAGCGGCTGTGATTTTCCAGAAATATCATGAGTGGTGTTATTCCAGTTCAAAGTTGGGATTAATAAAAGCCTGTAGAAGCAAGGAACTTTTAATTATTTCTTTGAACCAAACAAGAGTTAACAGATAGTTACAAAGACATACATTTATGGAGAAGCCTGGGATTATTTGCTGCTTTTTCTTCAGAAAGTCTTCACTGAAATCCAGTTGTAGTTTCTGAGATGTTGCTTTCTCTATTTTTAGGTAACTGTAAATGAAGTGCAACACATAAATGTATTCCCCCCAAGAAATTCAATAAACTATTTTGTCATTAAGTGCATTAAGATTTCATCATACAGTTAAATCATTGCTCTGATTCTTTCCAGGTAAGAAGATTGATTCTAGCTAGGCTCCTACTTTTATCCTCTTTTCAACTATCGTCTCTTTATTTTTCTGACATAACAGTTTTAACTGACCTGCTGTTTTATAACCTTACCTTTTACTTCTTCTAGTTTTATTTTTTAAGTAAAATAAAGAAATGAAAATGGTGTGGAAAAATGTATTCATACGAACCGCATTTAGTAAATGAGCTTCCAAGCATATTAATGTATTAGAGTCTTGTCTTTTCTAAGATGACTATATTCATCATGTCTTGACTAAGTACTTCTGTACAGGTAAGTGAATGGTATATTTGTTTTCCCATCCTACTGTCATCAGAAATTAGTTAAATGCATACAGAATGATCCTGGATGATTTCTTTTTATTATCTTGATAGTTATCATAACAGTGTATTCATCATGCTGGTCTGAGTGTTGAAATTAAACCTGCCTCTCTGTTGACTGGATGTTCTTGTAATGCATTATTTTACCGACTGTTGAAAACTCTGCTAAATAGAGCTGTCATTACAGTAGGCTGGCAACACTTAACATACTTATATATGAGTTTATCATCAGATCCAAGAAAGAGTGTGGGCTCATAGTGTTGTCAAACCTGAACAGTACCACTGGGATTTTGAGCCCAGCAGGGACAGGTTAGATTTTGAGTACAGCATGATATTTCTTTCTCCTGCTCTCTTGTCATATGACATAGATAGCAAACAACTCTAGCGAAGACAGACAGCTCTGTGCAGATAGGACCTCCTGGGCAAAAATAACATTATTGGACATTTATTTTACTTGCTGGTCTTTCTTTTCCGTTTCTTAGAAGTTTGCAGAACCTCTGGCACGTACTGTGGCAAAATCTAGAAGAGGATATTAGATAGGACTGGAGAGAAAAGACACCTCAAACCAGATACAGCTCCTGTTTGGCAAATAACCCATACAATATATGGGACTACTATTGGAGACTTTGGTTAAACCCTTTGTACTAGTGAAGTGTCTGTACCTGTGTAAAATCAGGGGAGAATTTGGTGATATTCTAAGAGTTGTCAACAGCACAGGCTCTTTGACACGTACACTTTACAATATGCAGGCTGTTGGTGAAATGAAAGGTAATTTGGCCTATAGAAGATGGGTGGTGAACTGCCATGATGTTCTGTTATACCTATGAAGGTTACATATCAGATATCAAATAATTCAAAATGTAATTGGTTTGATCTGAATATGAGGCTTCAGGTAGATCCTGCATCTTCTGGACCCTGTGTGTAGTCACTGGTAGTACCTGAGCAGGAGAAATTGAAGTATTATTGTAGATATCCTTGGTCTTATTTATTTCTGTTTCTATTTAAATGCAGTGTGGGACAGAAGCTGTAAAGAGAGCAGGAAGCACTCAGACAGCTTATCTGTAACAGACAGAGGACAGGTACCAGAGTACAGTTAGTTAATAACATAAAGCAAGGATGGAGAGAGTGTTATTAGGAATGCATGTGATCATGAAACTTATATCCTGGTAATGCTCTGAACATAAAAGAATTTAAACATATGATTTCTTTGCAAATATCAGGAACGTTAGCATGAAAGGCTAATTAAATACTGGGTCTAAGAATAACAGTAAGAGGCTTTCTGGATCAGATAAATCACGTGTTTTTTATAGACTAATAAAGTATTATAAACTGGGTATATTTCCAAAACTATCAGTAAGGAGGACTAGGTGGTACTAGTGTAGAACCATTACATTTCTTTTGTTTGTTCAGAAAATTTTAATAAGTGAGCATTCTCTTTCTCCTTAATGACCATTTGATGTTCTACATGAAATCTGTGTGGGTGGTTTTCATTCTAACACTTAATAGGCTGATATTCACATCATGCAAAAAAAAAACCAGTGTGTTAATTTGTTGTTGTGTTCCCTACAGAAACCAGTAAGGGAATGGAGGCTAAGTATTGAAACTAGAGGCTGGAGTCTGAACTTTTAGCAGCTAGTCTGTGTTACTCATTAAACATATTTCAAATAGCTCAGTTTTGTTTTGCTAAGTGCTTGTGTGTATGTGTTTCATCTTTATTTTCATAATTGCCTTAAATTGGTGTCAGCTATTTAGCCAGTTGAAGTGAGTTCCATAAAGGTGGCAACCTGAATTCTTTGTTCTCAGGACATTATTTTCCCTATCTCTGAGGTTTTTTTTCTGGATACCCTTCATGTTGCTTTTGGTCTCCTCCATGGTTGTTCAGGCTTTTTGAGAGTTGCCGTTGCTAACCTGTTGCTTTTGGCAGCCCTTCAAAAGAGTTTTGTTCTCCAAAGTCCTTTCACCTTCGTTGTGGGCTTCCGTTTTCAAAGGAATAGTTTTTCAACAAAACTTGTTCTTTCTGTACTCTGATCAACTGTACGAGACTAGAGGAAGAGGTGGGAGAAGCACACTGAGAGGAAGAAAGTGGTTTTTGTCTTTTAATTAACTGATAAAAAAAAAAAAACAAAGGAGGTGTATTTGAAGTATAAATAAGACTTGGCTTATTTGAAGTATAATATATTGGAAGAAAAAGTTAATGAATACAAAAAAGTATAAGGAAAACATTAGCAAAGTGCAGAAACTTTGGGAAGGAAGAGTAGTAAATGAAACATGAAAAATCCAGTTAAATATGCAAGATATTAGAAAAAAAAGTGTATACAAGAAATTTACAATAAAGCTAAGGGTCATTGAAGCCGCTGGAATACCTGAAGGAGAGGAGTTGTTGTTAGGTGAAGCTGATGTTGCTAAGAACTGAAATGGGTTTACTGTAGTGGTAGTTTATCAGGAAAGATCATACGCTGGAGGCTATGATCGTTAGGTTTTTTTTCTTCCTGTGAGGATATAAAATAAGTTACAATACATTAGACATGGGAAAATTAAAACACCAACTGAATTGGATTCACAAGAATTCAAAGTAAGTAATACAGGAAATTGGAAATCTGATGACAGAATGTAGAAGAAGGTACTGTGGAGATGAATAGTGCTTCCTGCATTGCTGGAGCTGTAGTGTGGTAGTACGTTGTCATAGCAATGCCTGGTTTAAGAAGATGGCGATTAAGTTTGCAAACACTCCTTCAGTTTTACAGTATAGCTGCCTTCATATATATGCTGTTTGCTAAAGGAATATACAGTGCTGGTAATTCAGCAGAGTTTGAAAATGGGCCTAAGGGATTTGGAAGCAGAAATTAGAATGTAAATATATAATGAGACTAGTACTCACGTGTCAACTAAAATGTGTGAAAATCTCTGAAGTGTTGAGGTGGTTGTTTTTGTTTTGTTTTCATTTTCCCAGTAAAACTGTCTGCATAAGCTTTGGGACAAATTTTGCAACTGAAACACATGGCTTCCAAGAAGTGCAGTTGGTTTTGTACTGGGTGGGTTTCAACTGATTTTCATAGTCTAAATTTATCTGCTTCTGTCTTCTCCATGCTGGCTGTGAAAACTCTAAAGGAGCCAGTGTAAGGCCATTTGTTGAATGGGGAAATGGTATCTGACAGTTTGAACTAATTTACTGCAAGTGTATTGTAAAGAACATCAGGAAAACAAAAGCTTTGCTGCTCACAGTGAAAAAAAATCAGGACTGTAACTCTAGCCATCATTTTAATGAGATATTAGGGCTTAAATTGCAGTTGCTTGGTCTGGATTATTTGTAGGAAGTCTGGAACAGTCTATGCATGTACATTTTCTAATGTAAAGGGATGGTAGGCAAATGGCAATTGGACTTCTGCTGGTGAAGAAATCTTATGTCTTTAATATGTTTCAATTACACAGAGAATGTGCAGTTAAAAATTTGCTTGGAAGGGTAGCACTTTACTTGGGGAGCAAATTATTTTTCCTCTTTTGTGATGTTACAGTTTAGGCTGTTCTTGGTTTTCGTCTTACGTTTGATTTTTATTCTTAGAATTATTTTCAAGTGATGGGCTTTAATGATACTTGGACAAAAATTTAAAAGATAATTATTTTTCTCATTTTTGTCTAACTGGTACTGCAGACAGATGAAAAGATGCAACTGAGTGGATCAGTGTTTCCCTGTTACTTGAATCAAAACAGTCCATAAAACTAAAGGCTCTGGCTTTGCTTCCTTCTTTCTGATCCTAGCCTTAGGCATACAGAAAGATCCAAGCTTACCATGTCACCAAGAATAAAAATGATGCGTTGCTACTCTGAAGTGTTCTTCAAATCTGATTTCTACTGCATGGAGCGCAGACCTAGTTGTATGATGGAGCTTAAAAAAAAAAAAGGGTAGGTAAATATTTGATTAATTGAATATGAACTTCAAGAGGAAACCAGCTAGCTAGTTATTTGGCTCGTCACTCTTCTCTCTTGTTGCTGATGTAAGTAACACAAAAATGTGTAGGGTCACTTTTATGCTTTCATATACAGACATGAGTCAAGCTGAACATTTCATCATACCATTTTCCCCGCTGGCTATTCAACAAATCCTTTGATAGAGTTTCACTAAGTTAAAAGGTGACTTAGTCAAAAGTATAACATTTTTAAGAACTAAACCCTAATCTAGGGCAGCTTTCTTTGATATTTTCTTTAAAACCAATCCTAGTAGTCATTAGCTGTGAGTTGCAGAAAACTACAGCATCCATTTCTGTGTGATGTGGTGCTTATTGGCAATCATTTCTATCTTTTTAAAAGCCTGCATAAAGTGGTGGGTTTACTTACTTGCTGCTTGGCTTTGTTTCTTTGAAAGCAAAAACAGGGGTAGACACAACCGTGTCCCAGGTGTAAACACATTACAGGAATTGTAGCTCTGGGGCCTCCTACTCATGTTTCCTTGTAGCTGGCTGTGTCTGGAGCTTGTAAAACTTGAGAACTGGCTAAAGGTAGAAGGGAGGCAAGGAGATCTGATTGTTGTGCTGATGTAGCCAAGCCAGAGTTTGTCAGGAAAGAAGGAGGCGCTCAAACAGCAGTTTCCAGGAAGTAAGTGAATGATGCAGTGAACTGCAATTCAGTTTCACTTAACAGGATGAAGTTCACTGTCTGAGGATATAAGCATTGAAAATGACCTTTTTTTTTTTTTCTCTCTCTCTCTCTTCCCCTGTCCTGTAAAGAAAACAAAACTTTGACTAAGGCGACAATGATTGTTTTGGCACTTAAGGATTTCTTTACAGATGTGCAATGTTTCAACACGAGCAGTACAATTATTTTTGCGGTGTTACTACCTGGGCTCCTATTATCACAAATATTTTTGTTTGTTTGTTTGTTTGAAGATTTGCTGAGTAGATCTACAAAATTTTAACCAGCAGTGTTCATGTGCCAAGGGCTGGGTTTTCAGTATTCTTTGAATCCATATGTCCAGGGGAAGACTGTTTCCACTACAGCATCACAATGAAGTCCAAAGTAAAGACATCGAAGTACTGTCTAAAAAACTCCTCAGTCAGGTGTTGCCATTGTGAATTCAGATAGAGAAATCACACAGGCTCTATGGTCTGTCCTGCTGAAACCTTGTAAAGGTTTCTGATGAATTACTCTGTCACTTGAACAGAAAAAATTCAGCTTATTTATGCAAGGCTATTTAAGAAACTATCTACATCATGCCTAAAAGCACACCTAGAAACGTCACAGCTTCAGATAGAGAATATATCTGCCTCCTAGACTTCGGTAGCTCCTTGAACATCTTTGTTCATGTGAGCATGAGATGTGATTTGAGGAATAAGAAGTGAACAGGCTGTATTTACTGTAAAATAGTGATATGACAACAATTTGACCTTTCTGAATTAGAAATTCATTTGCATCAGATTATTTGCTGTTTTTGTATTTTTTGCGTATGTACAGCTCACTTCCAGATCGTATACAAGTTATGGGCTTGTGGAGGAAAAGATTATGATCATTTAATTTGGAAGATATTCACTACAAAGGAAACAATGTGTAGTGTTTGAGCGAAAAAGGCAACTTAGTTGTTTCTGAAGCCTAACTTTGATCAGATATCAAAATATATGTAACTTCTTCTGCAGATATGAGCTTTTTCAAGCATTTGGGGATGCCAGCTTTCTCTGAATGCTGGTAGGTGCGCATCTGCCTGATATGGTGGTAAAACACATCCCAAACGTGTTGCCTTACACTGAGCCAGCTGGATAGCTTTGCCCAGATTCCTGGAAGTGGCAGAGGTAGGGATGCTACTGTGGCACCACTTTTTGACAGCCTCGCTAAGGCCACTTTGTGGCCTGCCAGGGAACATGGAAAGTTGGCTTACAAGATGGGCTGAACTTCAGCACCCAAGTTCTGAAAGTTTGCGGGACTGCAGATGCCTTTGGCTCACCGCATTATATATGTGTATAAATTATGTCATGAAAGCCTATACTTATTCATTCCAGCGCTGCTAAGATGCTTTGATGTGCTTGGATTAGATGGTGAAGAAACCTTAGCTCAGCTGGCAATATCCCACAGAGGGTAGATGCGTGCATATAGTATGAATATAAATTCTCTTTGAGGCCTTACAGAGAAACAAGGCTTACATACAGATCTGACAAACTATTTTGGGTTTCTGTAGGAGGATCTTAAAAATGGCGTGTATAGCAGAAAGACAGTATTTGGAATATTGCTTTGAAAAACACAGGTAAAAAACAGTGCGTGCGCTTAAGAAGAATGAGTAAAAGTGCCTTTTTATATGTGGTGAAAGTACTCAGAAAATGGTGCTTAGCTTGGGGATTGCAGTGGCTTTGTTTGGAGTTGGCAATAAATGAGTGGATCTCAAGTGCTGGCAGTTTCTCCAAAGTCTCAAGCAACTGCAAGAAGCCCTGGTCCATGCCCTGCCTTTTTCTGCATCCATCTTCTCTGCCATGCTTTGCTTGTCTGTAAACTGCTGAAATGCAAGTGGGATTATATATTTCTAACAGAGAAAAATCAACATTTCTTTCTTTATTTACAGCCACAGGCTTATCTGAATGCTGACATTTGAGGGACTCTGTGAAGTAGCACAAGTCAATATGTTTATGCTCCTCTAGGTAACAGCAGCTATAGCAATCCCACCATGAATTTTATTAAGCCATGTTAATTCTCTGACAGTTCTGGGATCTATAGGTCTTTTGATACTGTGTTTTTTCATCATTTCTTGCAATGATTTCCATTTCAGCTTCAAAATGAGAAAAAGAATTCCATCTTTTGTAACCACAATTAAACAGCTTGAAAAATCATAGCCCGCATGTAATAGCCAGATCCTTGGAATTAATTAACTGAGAAACTAAGTGAATAATTCAAAACAAATACCTTTCTTGACAAATGGACCCTCCAGCGTTGTTAATATGTGTGGAATCACGTCTTTGTTGTCATTGTTTGTATTGGAATAGCTATTGCTGTTTTCAGCCTAGAGTTTCTTTTGGAGGAGGCAACAGTTCTTCCAGAGTACTGAAATGTGACTGCATTTTTTTGTGTGTGTATTTTTGGGGGTTCTTTTTTTCCTGATTTTTGACATGACACTTCAGGATAAGAAGTTCAGCTTGCTTTTAAAAACGCACCCTTTGCTGTGTATAGTGCAGTACGTTGAACTTGTTGAGGTAAGAATGATTTATTGTGCAGTCTTGGATCAGCGTCTCAAGAAAGCTGTGGCTGAAGTATAATTCATTCCTGCCCTGTTTTGTAGGAATTCCTCCTTTGCCAGAGCAGGAAAGATCTCAGTTGTGGTCTTCCAAAATTTTATGTTAAATCTTATGAGAAATATGTTAATGATAAAGAGTAAGACTTTTAGCTTTATAGTTTTGCAGAAAGCAACTTGTAGAGGAGGGGAGAGCTTTGATGTATTTGCAGTGTTTCTGAGAATATGTACTGAAGAAATTGTATGTATAACTAGAGTTTTCCAAGTGCTGAATCCATCTTGACCACAGGCTTTGCTCTGTTGTAGTCCAGAGGTAACAGATGTGTATTTAAGGTCATTAGAAATAGAAAATTAGAATACTGAAAACCACCAACTCCATTACAGTGGTCTCCATGTGCAGGATATTAAAGTTAACAGGTGAAAGGGGATGGAATAGAAGGCAAGACCAAAGTTATCACTGGTTGCTTGTGTAGCTTGTGTTTCTTATGTTAGAGGCATGGCCCACATAATATTTTTGTCCTTCAGGTGTTTTTGGTGTTTACTGATATTCTCACAGATTTCTTGATTTTATCCAGAACTTTACATCCTGTGTATTCTGTTTGTTTTACTGAGCAATAAATCTTTTTGACTGTCATATTAGTTAAAGTACCGTGGTTTGAATCACTCAGAGGCGTATACTCACATTTTAAAAAACATGTACTCAAATGTTGTATTCTGCTTGTCCATTCTTCCTCTGAACAAAGGCTGATTTCAGAGGTCCTGCGAGGAGGTAGAGAGTGATGGGAAAACATATAAAAAACCCCTCACTGACAAAGTTGTGGCATTCGGTAGGATTATTTGTGTGGTGTTCGCTGATGTTCAGCTCTGTCTAGGACAGAGAAGTTGGAATCAAGGAAATAAATTACTTTTCTTGGAAAATAAAAGGATAAAGTATAAATTTAGAGTATCTAAGCATTTTAAAAGCTGCAGTGAGAACTCAACATTTATAGTGTGATCGTTCCATTGTAATTTTGGCAGAGATAAATCCAGGATAGTTTCCCTTCAGATGTACTTAGAAGCAAGAAGTGTCATTTTGCTCTGTGGTACAGGAGCTATACATATGCAATGGGAATTAGTGTTTCATTGTGTGGGCAGAAAACTACACGGACCTCCAAGTCAGCGCAGAAAGTGTAGAGTATCATTCCTTCCTGCTACCAACTTAAATGAAAAAAGAACCAACATTTAGCCTGAACTTGTTATTGGAGTTTAAGAACTTTTGGTGCCTTTCACTTGCTTCCTCTGAGGTAACTCATGAACTGCTCTACACCATTTAGGGGGTGTGCAGTAAGAGAACTCCCAAATGAAAAGGGAAAACATTGAATGAGTATGAGCATTGTACCAATGTATACGTCAGCGGGTAATGTTCTTAAAGGCGCTTATTTCATGATTAAGTGTTTTAATTTGATGTGTTTTTGTTTTTTCATCTCATCACTTGCAAGTCTTGACAACTTACCTAAATACTTCAGGGGTGGATGTATGCTTATCTAAGCATAAATTCTGAGCAAAAGTAGTGGCAGAGCTAGCTACAAAATGAGTTGTTAGTTAAGAATGTGATGCTGCACATGCCAACACTTAAGGTTGCAAAAAATTAGCCAGTAGGGCAAAAGCTGGGTCAGCATTCATTTTGGGATATTTTTAATTGCTTACTATCCTGAATTCTTATACTGGAAGCAACTTCAAATTTGAAATGAAGGGGAGGAAAGGCAGAAGATACATTTTTAGATTAGGAAGAATCTGAACAGTGTACACTTGTCCAGAACAGTCACATAAGTCGGTCAATCCACCAAGATCACACAGACTTTAGTAAGAGAGGGAAGGCGGTGGTGGAACGTAAAGAAACACTAGAAACAGTAGTCCAAATTTGACCAAGATAAAAGGCCAGGTAAGCAAGATGCATTTAATTGTAATATGGCGCACATTTCCCCTCATTAAATTTAAAAGCAAGATAAGCTACAGGTATTTTAAAGATAATTAGAGGATTTTTATTTTGTTAGGGAAAAAAAAGAAAAGCAACATGATGTCTGCAGATGAATAATTGTCTTGATTCCTGGAGGAACTAAGTTACTCTTTTGCTCCGGAACTGGAAAGATAACAAAACCATTTAATGTTGTAACACTTAAAAGCTGAGTGGTATTTTTACCTATAGTTGCTTCAATTGTATGTTCTCAAGCTAGATACTTATCAGTGTTAACAAATTTAGCGGTGATCTTTGTGGTATTTATTATAATCATAATAACAACTTGTACCCCAAATGACACATCACTTCTGAGATGTAATACAGGCTGAGATTTAGCTCTCCGCATTTTGTTCCCTGCATTAATCTTCAGGTCTTTTAATAAAGGTGGGGAACAAAGGGTTGACTAAAAGAAATGGTAACCGTATATTCTGAACCTTTCACCTATTAGGTCATTGGATCAAATCCTAGCCAGGAGTGTTACCTAGAAACTTTTCCACTGCTCCCCTGCTCTGTGACTCTAAGGAATATAAACGGAAGGATCTATTTCTGCTTTCTAGTAAACTGATGATCATTTCTGGAAAAACCTACTGTCACTCTGATCCGGGTCAATGTTGAGGTCAGAAGTATGGGATTTGCCTTCCACATCCAGCTGCCCTGACAAGTGGTGGAAGCATGCTGATGAGAGTAGCAGTGGAGCTTGCTTCAGTGCTGCCTTAGTTAAAACATGTTTCCTCTTGATCTGTGAAAGATCTTAATCTAGCCATCTCAACTCAGTAATGACAAAGTGGGAGAAGAGAGTCTGCTAATAACAATCATTAAGAACAAAAACAGAAGTGAGAAGTCTCTAGATACCAATTGAGAAGAAAGTGCAAAAACAAATGACAGATCTTTAACACTAGTTTGTAGGAAGTTCCCACAAACATGCACATCCTCATAGGTGTTGCCCATGAGAATAGGGGAGTGAGATCAATATACACTTATGTGGTTCAGCAGTTTTCAAGATTTACTACAGAAATCAGTAGTTTCTTATAGAGCTGGCTTTTGAGCAATAATATTAACACAAGACCCCCTGACTCTTGTAAATGCTGACTAAAATGATGATTGGCATCATCTTCTGCTGCAATAGTTGAATATCTAATACTTGGTCCGTAAATACCTGGAAGTATGTTGGATTTTGTGTATACATTAATGATTTTTATGGCTTTCTTGCCCACCCTCATCCCCCTTTTTCAGAAGACTCCAAAATATACTCCATAATTACTGAGTGAGAGTTCAAAATCAAGGTCATGCATTCACCTGCCCTTGGTTCATCTAGGAGAAAAGTGCATGTCATTTCAGTTCTGCCCACTTTAGTGAGGTTTGTCCCGCTCCAATTGCTCTGTTACTGTCTTTCATTAATAGTAGCATAGTAATAGAAATGTAAAAGTTCAGGCACAGGGGGGTGACACACTTATGTTTTATTTGGCACTATTGGATAAATTCATGAAATAAAAACATTCTTCTGCATACATTAACAAAGAAACCAAAATAAACTTGAGGGGTATTTTTTTTTCTTCCCTTTGTTTCATCCATTGGTTTGTCTAAAGCTCCGAGGAATTCAGAACTGAAAATGGATGCTAAGTTAAAAGACCATAAGAAACTGGTTACACTTTCCGATGGTTGGGAAATGAGTTACAGTAATGAATTACAAAAGCATTTGTAACAGTATTTTTTTGGTCTTTGTTTTTTAAGCAATACCTGAGGGAAGGAATCTGGTTTTGATAAATGTATTTCCACTGCAGTGTTACCTCTGGCCAAGGAAGTCTGAACAGTGATTCCACTGTCTGTAAGAAAATCAGTAGTTCTTTGATTACTTGGAAAATCACCAAAGCCATGTGTCTGTGTTAGGCTGCGCGGACAATGTCTCCCATCTATCCCCTGGAAAAGGCTTTTATTTCTGCCTTGATCCTACTTGGCCAAGCACATCAGACCCCTGTTGAACAGCAAGACTGGCCTGGTCTCATCTTGTGAAGAGACTTAAGCTTTGAAGGCTAACTCTCACCATGCCTCAGCTGCCAGGACTGCAGCCATCCCACAAGCTTCCCTCAGGAGGAGGAAAGCACTCACTGCATGACCAAGATAGCTCAGGTGCACATAGTACTGGAGGAATCCACTTACCCAAGCATGGATGTTATGCCTCACAACAGGCACTTGCATGACCAAGAAAGAACATGCAGCCTACTCACTGGGGAGAAAGAAACTGCTGGAGACTGGTTAGAATTGTCCTTGCAGCGTCCGTACCTGACTTGCCATCCATTTTTAGTGTTTAATGGATTTTTAGGCTCACAGTTCAGGTTGCTAATGATTGATTAATTCAGCTGGGTATGGTCAGAGCACACCAGGCAGTTATAAACGGATTGCAACAATTTCTCTGATGCTGTCTTTCTTAATGTGTCCCGCCTAGGGCACAGATGAGCAGCAGTGGCTCCATTTCTGGCCTTAACCCTGAGATAATTAGGACAGATACTGCTCCCTTCTGAAATAGAAAGGAGGGTTTAGCAAAGGTTTTTAAATTAAGAGTTTTACTGTGTTATTGCTGCCATCACTGTTTTTTTGTTTTCTGTTGTTTTGCTTTTTACAGGAGAATGTAATAATGAGTGTTGTTCTGACTTTTTGGTGGTCTATGGGGGTTTGTTTTTAGGGGTATGTATGATTGGTTTTCTTCTCTCTGTCTACCTAGGGTTATTTTTTGTGTGTGTATGGTTTTTTGTTGTTGTTGTTGTTTTAAGGAGAATAGGTGATCAGATAACCCTATGTCTTTATGGTATACCACCTTCTTTCAGTGAGATGTGTGACAAAACAGAATCCATGCCTATTGAATTCTTGGCTGTTTTCTAAATCAGGAGGACTGGTCTGAGGGGTTTGGGGTGGAAATTGAGCTGGAACTTAAGCTGCACAGTTTTCCAGAAGGAACTATTGCCTGTACATGTGGCAGAGATTCCTTTCATTCACATTCCTGCTACTCTTCATACAGATCTTGCATCTTTTTTAGCAGTGATTGCTTTCTGCATGGGTGGGCTTATTCACGTTCTGTAGAAAGCAAACTTTAATGACACACCAAGCATAATAAATGACCATTAAGATAAATTAATTAATTAAACCAAATAAAAAAGCAAATGAACAAACAAGCCCTCTCTCTTTCAATCTTGATAATTCTTGATGGTTGACGTAACCTCTTCCACATTCTAGCAACTGGAAAAATAAGATATTTAAGGGGAAATGGATTTAAGTTGAAAGAGGGTAGACTTAGATTGGATGTTAGGGGGAAGTTCTTTACTAGGAGAGTGTTGAGGTCCTGGAACAGGTTGCCCAGGAAGGTTGTGGATGCCCCGTACTTGGAGGTGTTCAAGGTCAGGTTTGATGGGGCCCTGGACAACCTGATCCAGTAAATGTGGAAGTTTGGTGGCCCTGCCAGGAAGGGGATTGGAGCTTCATGATCCTTGAAGTCCCTTCCAACCCAGGTCATTCTGTGATTCTGTGATATTGGAAAATCAGTAGCTACTGACTTGGAATAGTAGCTAGGGAAATGGAAAGCATGCAGTGGCAAGATATCACTATTCTGTCATCAGCAAATCTTAGTAGAGAAATTTTTAGCAAACAAAAAGTCAATTTACTCTTACAACTGCAGACGTTCATTTATCCATACGATTTGTTTGATCCATGAACATCTGGAAGGAAGATGAGGGTGGATGTAGGGAGGAACACTTTCAAAAGAAACAATCAACGCTAGAACAGAAATCAGAGCTTCTGCATTTAAAGCAGTTTTTCTCTGAAACCAGAGCCTAATGCGATTCCAGGCTGCTCAGATTCTAATGTTAACGTGTCACTTTAGGTTTTAATGACAGTTAACATAAATATTAATGTCGATTTCATTAAAACTTGATTTCACACAGAAGTGGATTATTCTTTTTGTTCATTCCCTTGTGCTGACTATTGTTCCATGTCTGATAGATGTTTCATCATGCAAAATTGCCATGTATGACAAGTACTTTATGTGCATAGAAAAACAAAACATTTTTCAGATTACAGGCATTTGCACATAGCAAGAACAAGGTGAAGTCTGATACAGTGACTATCTTGCAGAGCAGGGTACAGGTATCACAGGAGAAACTGGAGGACAAAACTCAAGGACAACTGGTGTAGCAGGTGAAAAGATGGCTACTATATTCTTACTAAATCATCCTTTTCTTCGTTTCCCCCCCATTTCAAAGTAATATTGCTCTGGGCTTCTTTTTTCTTAAATGCGTATATCATGACAAAAGTAAGGTTAATTTCCAGCTATGTGATTAATATTCTGTTCGTGTCCTGTTTCTGATTTTATATGTCTTGTTGGTGTTTATGAAGCACTTGTTGATGGCCTAGCTAGCATTCTTCACTTTCTCTAATAGCTTTACTGTAAATGATTCCTTTACAGAAAACATATAAATACTATGATTCCCAGCATTATGATGTCATAGCACCTATAAATACTCAAAGAACACAAATGCATCCTTCTAAATGGAGAGTTTATAGTACTCTCGTGGATACCTTCCAACCAGAGGATGAGCAGCTCATAATTCTTTTTTGACAGAATAAATGGGAAATCCATGATTCCTAACAAGTTCTGTAGAAAGACCCAGGCACCCAAATCCATATACCATACTTTGCCTTGTAGATGTTTGAAGCTCCAGTAGTCCTAATTGTTATGCTCTGGGGAATCGTCAGAGCTACTGTTGGCAGATACAAGTGATATCAACAAGACAAATTTGTCTTAATGTATTTAGCAGGTGATTACTGCTATTTTAGGAGTAGTAAGTTGTTGTATTTATTCATCTATGATGGTTGTGTGGGAACAGAAGGGAAACTGGATGTTTTATTTATTTATTTATTTATTTTTAATATTAGAGAGAATAGGTGCTAGAGAAGGGGTGGGGAGACAAGTTTGGAAAATTTTATGGAAGCAGTCAAACTGTATAGTTTACCATTAACTCTGTTTCAACAGCAGCATTTAAAGTTGCAAGCTTTTAATTCTCTGTGATTTATAATGCCACATACCCTATGTGAGAGCATATGTAGTCTCCAAATCTTTCATTTGTATCTAGGCATTTTGCTTTTTAAATCACTGCAATGTGTTGAGCAAGCAAAGGACTCTGCAGAAGAAATCAAGCAGAGGAAGCAGGAAGCCAACACGGCTGAGCAAGGACCTGCTGGTCAAACTGAGAGATAAGAAGTGTGTGTACTGTCAGTGGAAGCAGGGACCTGTGGCCTGGGAATAACATAGGATTGCTGTCCAGACATGCAGAGATAGGATCAGGAAAGCAAAGGTGCAGATGGATCTGAACTTGGTGTGGGATGTGAATAATAACAAGACAGCATTCCATAGCTACAGTGGTCATAAGAGACAGGCAAAGGACAGTGTACCCCTTTGACAAATAAGACAGTAAGAGCAGAGCAAGTCAGAGACTGCCTTATGAGGCTGATTGTGTTGAAGTCTGTGAGGTCAGATGACATGCATCCCTTGGGGTCCTGAAGGAACTGGGTGTTGTGGTTACGAAGTCACTCTCCATCATATTTGAAAAGTCATGTCTGTCAACAGAAATCCCTCACGAATGAAAAAATGGAAACATCATTCCCATTTTTTAAAGGGTGAATGGAAGACCCAGGGACAAGACAGGTCAAGGAGCTTCATGTCTGTGCTTGGGAAGACCACAGAGCAGATTCCCCTGAAAGCTATATCAAGGTACACATGAAATAAGGAGGTGATCTAAGAAAGCCAGCACAGCTTCACCAAGGGCAGATTGTACCTGTCCAATCTGACAACCTTCTAAAATGGAGTGACAGCAATGGTAGACAATGGAAGGGTAGCTGATGTTGTCTATTTGAACTTGTGCAAGGCCTTTGATGTGGTCCTACACATGCTCTTCATCTTTAAATGGAAGAGTGATTGTTTTGAAGGCTGAACTGAAAAAGAATTGCTTGGATGGTCATATCCAGAGGACTGTGGTTATTGGATCTATGTCCAGGTGTAGGAAACTAATTGACAGCAGTCCTACAAAGGATTTGGGGTCTGTGGTGGATGAAAACCTGGTCAGAAGCGAGCACTGTATGTTTGCAGACCGGAAGGCCAACTGTATCCTGGGCTGCATCAAAAGAGAGGTAGTCAGCAGGGTGAGGGAGGGGATTGTCCTCCTCTACTCTGTCCTTGTGAGGCTCCACGTGGAGACCCGTGTCCACATTTAGGACACTCAACACAAGAAATATGTAAAGCTGTTGGAGTGGGTCCAGCAGAGGTCTGTGAAGATGATCGGAGGGTAGAGTACCTCTCCCATGAAGAAATGTTGAGGAAGTTGGGCTTGTTCAGCTTAGAGAAGAGAAAACTGCAGGGAGACCACACTGCAGCCTTCCAGTACTTGAGGGGAACTAATAAGCAGGAGAAAAACTATTTCATGATCAGATAGCAATAGGACAAGGTGGAATGGCTTTAGGCTGTAACAGGGGAACTTTAGGTTAGAAGTTGGGCTGAAATTCTTTGCTCAAATGTTTCTGAGACGCTGGCATGGGTTGCCCAGAGGTGCTATGTGTGCTCCATACCTGGAGGCATTCTAGCCCAGACTGAATAGGACCTGGAGAAGCCTGGTCTGGTTGGTGGCAAGCCTGCCTGTGGTAGGTGGGTTGGACAGATGATCTTCAAGGTCCCTCCCAACTCAAGCCTTTCCATAATTTTATGACTCTGTGTACGTATAACTCAATTTTGTGCATTATATATATATATTTCCTGTTTCTTCTAATCTCTTCCCCAAGACATTAGCTAATGCTTAAGCTGTGTGTCCCTATATGTATTTAAATTGGTAGTAGTTTGCTTAATAAAGCTAAAACAACCATACTGCTTTAAGCATAAAATCTTCAATTTTCCTAAGAATGAAACCATCTCTTTTTCCTCTGACCCATCCCATTAGGGCTGAATCAGCCAGGCTTTTAAAAGCAAAACTATATTTGAGGATGAGCAGATGTAGTCAGGACTTTATGCATGGAGGCTGAGTGGATTCTATGACTGATGTGCTAATTTTGCTTTTTCTTACATTTTCTCCAGCTGGAAAACCTCCCAAAAAGCGTACATGATGTTGAAACTTTGTAATGGGGTTCAGTATTTTGACAGTGAAATACTACTTTTCCGATAATATGTAGAATACTACAATTGAAATTACAGAATCAAAGCCTTAGTTACTAGGGAATACCAGAGTGAAGTTAATAATTAATTAGGCTTATTTGTATAGTATGCTACAAGATAGATGGGATAGTGTAATGTGAATCTTTCCTTTTTTTTCCTGTGAAGCTCCACCTTGTTTGCCAGATGGGCAGTGTTTGCCTACTGACCAGCTACTTTGTTTTTTCCCAGTCGTTCAGTAGGAGTCTCTAAATGTCAACTGTTACATGATTATTAAAATCATTGTGAGAGACAGAGCTATTGATCTTAGCACTTTGCGGGGGTAGTATCTGCATACTAAAACAAAGTGAGTTCTTTCAGAAAGCAAAGCAAAAAGAACTGTATGCTGAGGTGATAGTACTGAAAGTAAGGTATGAAACTGTCTACTTTGGGAGTCTATTTTGTAGCACCTGTAGAAACTTGATTTTTCTTTATTATTTTTTATTTATTTTATTTTAGCACACTTAGCATTAGTTAGCACTATACATAGGCAACGAGATTATAACACTTTCTATATAGAAACACGGTTCTCATTGAGCAGTTCCCAGAGTATAAGCACAATTTGCAGCTGCAGCTGTCAGGGCTCAGCACTTCTGCAAACCCTATTTCAAGCTGAACATGAAAATGAAGAACACACGATGAGTAACCAGCAGTAAACCATGCAGTTGTAGTGACTTGTCCAGCTTGACATAGGAACATTAGTTCTAACAGAGTAAGAACTGGTATTGTTATTCGTTAGTGGGTTTTTAATCGTTGCTGTCCCTCCCTCTCATCCTGCCACCAGAAGAAAGGGGAGAGTGCAGGCGATTGTCATGCTAAGTCTGGAGGGGTGAGAGCAAGCCAAGACCTGGACTCTTTTTTTCTGTCATATAATGACTTTTCATTTCCAGTTGATCCTTGTTTCCACCCTGTCTCTTGTGAATGTGTTTGTTGCTGTTGTTTATATATATATATATATATATATATATATATATATATAATTTCCCGATTGGTTCAATTTTTTTCCCTTTAATCTTCTTACCCCAATAATTGCTTCCCTTGTTCAACTGTTCCCTGCACTGGCTGCTGCCTCATCTTTCTGACACATCCACAATTAGAGAGAGAAAACCTTTTTTTAGTTCTGCGTGAGAGTTCTGTACCACTAGGCAGTGTTTTCAGCTAACCCAAGGCTCTTATTAGCAGTTAAGAGAACATTTAGAATAGAAGTCTCAACAGTGTTGCAGACAGTGTAGCTGCAAAGGATAAAAGTCTGTACAGGGCTTGGATTGCACTGTGATAGGATGTTTGTGTTTGTTACAAGATTTCCTAATGTGTTTACTTATTGCTGCAATTGTGTTCCGTAGGCATGCGAATCTGGAATGGGAAAGATCTTTAGAAGTTTTAAAAGCTGTCCCCTCATGTGAAAATAGGCAAACCTTCATATTTCTATGTAAACAAAATAGCATCAGGTGAATGCTGATGATCAAGTCTAGAAAAGAAAAAAAAAAAGTCTATATTTATTGTTCTCTACTCGTCTAGTTGATGGGAGGCCAGAGAAAGGGATAAAAGGTTTCAGAGAGTGTTATCTCATATGGTGACATTTTGGAAATATCTGCCCTCAGTCAGATCAAATTCTTTGCAAAGGATTTGCTGGTTTCCGGGAGCCTTGGGAATAAATGGTTTCTGCCAGAGATGATTTAGCAGCATCCAGCTGATGCACTGTAGCTGTTGGTCCCTTTCCTTTGGCTGCGAGATATCAACAGGGTGCTCATGCGGGGCTGCCTCCCTGCCAGCTCTCCTCAGACACCTGACTGTGCTCTGCGCTCACTCACACTGCAGCGTGCATCTGCAGTGCCTGCTCTGGCCTTGCACGCAGATAGACACACTTGCATCAGATTTTGTGGTGAAAGTCATCTACCTGTTCTTACAGCTTCTATTTACTCATCTTTCTGGTAAACTGGGAAGGGGGAAAAGAGCAGATAAAAAGTGTGAAACTGTTGAAATGTTTTGTCTTAACTGCCTGATCTTTTCTTTCCTTTCTAAGATACTCTTAGTTAACTAGCAAATACTAAATAAATGCCTTGAAAAATGCGCTATCTTGCCACAACGCCTTTTTGATAAGTACTGTGTTTCTGCTGAGGAAAACTCATTCTGTGTTACTATTGTCATACAGGGATCACATTCTTGCTTACCATCTGTATTCAAAACACCAAGTGAACTGCCTGATATCTCAGTTTCATAGCTCTGCAGCTGTCCATTTTGAAGGCTTCCATCTTAAACTCTACTTGCTTTCCATCTATTGTCTGTGTATCTTGGAAGTCATACACTTCCTTTGGGTACTTTTGACTGACGGCTGATGAGAAGCTGCAGAAATACCCTTATTGCATAGGGAGCCTAGTAAGAGCTGTATCCAGCAGACACTGATAGAGGCACATAAATCTGTGCAAGTAAATTTAATACAATGTGTTTTTTTAAGTGGATTTTTCATTTCCAGGACAAGTTGGTTTTCTTTGCTTTTCTTTTCCCCCAGCATGCTTAATTTCTACCACAGCGATAGAACTGTGTACACTTCTAGTACATTTCCACCAGTGTGCTTAGCACACTTCAGCCATACATTCATATTGAAAACCTGCCCAAGTTTTGCATTGCTTTCCCTTTACTCTAGATGAGGGGAAAAAACTGCCATCCCTCATGTCATCAGCATTGTCTGTTTTCTTGCAAAACATAGTGGAGAAGTTGGGAACTCTGATTTTGGGAATCTTTAATATTGTAGACATTGTAAACACAATCCCATTGTGGATTGGGAGGTAAAGGTAGGCCTCACTGAGAGGTTATGAGTGGTTCTGTAAGAGATGCAAAAAATTAATGAATAAATGAATAAAGCTTGGACTTTGATCTGATCCCTCTTTGAGATTTTTCAGAATCTGTGGCCAGTGTGTGGTG
This sequence comes from Excalfactoria chinensis, assembly GCF_039878825.1. Lineage (NCBI taxonomy): Eukaryota > Metazoa > Chordata > Aves > Galliformes > Phasianidae > Excalfactoria > Excalfactoria chinensis. Next base: position 81,772,658 of record NC_092825.1, read on the forward strand.
TTGGAAATTCAGGTACCCATGGCTTAGGGAGGTAATTTATAAACACACAGTAAACACACTATGGTATTGTGTGTTTACTTTCTATATATGGTAACCATACATCTGACACCTGGTAACTCTGAGGTCTGCATTTAAAATTTACTTCTCCGCTGTATGTAAATATGTCAGGTTATATACTTTGTAGAAAGTAGGAATTAAAGGTCTCATGTTACTGTCAGATGACACTGAAAGAAGCCTTTCTCATGCAGTTTATTAAGCAGAGAAAAGAGTCAACTTTTAACAAGGCTTTTTAACTTGGATGGCATTCTTTTCTTCTGTGAAGATCCATCCTACGTGTCCTACATGAGTTTTGCATTTTGTAATGTTTTTGCACTGCCTTAATTTTTATTCAGCTTCACTGATACAAGTAATTCTCTGAATTAAACTGAGATAACGTTAGGTTTGTGTGGAATAAACATAGCTTTCAAATAAGGAAGGAAGAATAATTGAAAGAGATATTCACTGACATTTTCATATCAAACAAAGTAATGCTCTGTGACTGTGCCAGCAAATACTACTTTCCAGCTCTGTCAAACAATGCCACTAATGTAGCTGTGAACTAGCTATTAATCCCAGGTCAATAAGTGTAGTCCTATTTTCTTTTAATCTCTGTCCCTGGTGACTCCAGTCAGCAGTTTCTTTGGTCTCGCACTGCTCTACTGAAAGAACATAGGCACTTGAGGCCTTATCAGTTTGCAACCTGGCAGAACACGTCTGAGCTTATCTACATTTTCCAGTGGCTCCGTTGTGTTGGATGTTTCCAGGATGTCTACTTTGGCATCCAGCTTCAGTTGGATGGTTCTCCTTGGTGTTGGCAGTAAGTGGTACACAGCCCTCTCTTTTTGCTTTTCATTGTGTGACTTTCTCGTTTTCTTGTTTGTGTCCCCACAACAGGCCTTCTGTAGCTGAGCTACCTTTACATAGTGCTTGGCATGAAGAGATGAGCTGTTTCTCTGGGTTCATCTGTTCTGGCATCTGCTGTTCTTGCCTAGTCTGAGGGTCCATTGCCATAAAGCTATGGTTTCTCATCCTGTTGTACTGCAGCAAATACATAAAATTGCCAGCCTTTTGTCTTCAACTAACCTGTAGGTTCAAGTCTACTCATGCAAACGCACATAGGTTTGTTTCCTTTTGTAACAGCATGGCCTGTGCTTCAATGATACAACTTTTTACCTTCTTCACAGCAATATTTTTTTCTCTCCCAACCTAATATACATAGTATACTGCCTGCATAAAACATTAGTCTTGAGAACATTTTTTATCTCTTTTATGTATTGGAAAGCTTTTACTCTTTCTTACCTGTACAAACAGGATCCTGCTTCAAACCAGTAATTTCTTTTTTCCCCCCTTCCTTCCTTCCTTCCTTCCTTCCTTCCTTCCTTCCTTCCTTCCTTCCTTCCTTCCTTCCTTCCTTCCTTCCTTCCTTCCTTCCTTCCTTCCTTCCTTCCTTCCTTCCTTCCTTCCTTCCTTCCTTCCTTCCTTCCTTCCTTCCTTCCTTCCTTCCTTCCTTCCTTCCTTCCTTCCTTCCTTCCTTCCTTCCTTCCTTCCTTCCTTCCTTCCTTCCTTCCTTCCTTCCTTCCTTCCTTCCTTCCTTCCTTCCTTCCTTCCTTCCTCCCTCCCTCCCTCCCTCCCTCCCTCCCTCCCTCCCTCCCTCCCTCCCTCCCTCCCTCCCTCCCTCCCTCCCTCCCTCCCTTCCTTTCTCTCTCTGAAGTTCCATGTAACAAACAGAGACAGAAAACCCCTTCTTTGACCTGCAAAATTGTTTCCTATAGTAAATTTTTTACTACTTCATCCAGTCTTGTTCTAAACATCTCACAAGATGAGATTCCTCCTGGATACAGTTCTTGTGGTCAAATTCATCTTGTTTTCCCTCCCTGCTGTTCAGCCTCAATGATCAATTCTTTTAAATGTCTTCCCATTACTCATAGTTATATTCTCTACTGCACTGAATTCTTGCTTTCTGCACTGCCCATGCCCTTTCAGTTGTCCTGCTAATCTTTTTATGCTTGATACATTATGGACGTGCCAGGTTTCATATTGTTGGGGTCAAATTTGCCGCTGAGTTGGTAATTTGGTATAGAGCCATATGACAGCAATATTGACCCTTGGCAATGAGCAGGTCTTGGTTGTTCTTTTAACTTTTCAAACTCCTGTGCTTCTTTCTGTTTCCATGTAATCACCCACTGTTTGGTGTCTTTCTTTCCTGTTGTACTCCAGTAAATTCCTTGCTATACAGCAGTTTTTTCTATCCTCACAGCTTCCCACCTAATGGTACAATGTGGACTTCACAGAGCTTTCAGTTTCTTATGACCACAAACATCCTTATTTTGAAAGTGGACTAATCTTAACGATTTAATGGTAGCCTCCAGCCTATGGAGTAATTATAATTGTTTCCAGATGTATTTCGGACAAAATTAAAATCCTACCTAAATGATAGCCTGAAATATTCCAGCTGAATGACAAACACGTTAATCTTAAGAACTATTAGTATATATATATATAATTTTTTCTGTATTGTTTTCTCACTTCAGACTTCTCTCAAGTATAAAAGATAGAAAAAGGACTTTAGTACTCACGTAGTAGCAGGAAGAATTTGGCTTCTACCCCATCCTCCAAATTCTCTGTTTAATTAATTTATTTATGTGCATATGTAATCTGAAGGCAAAGGCATCAATCACAGATTCTTGGAACTTTTTGAAATGGTTAAAGTTATAATGATATGAGAAATGGAACTAGCAAATACTCTGTTACAATTGTAACTGCTGTTCTGGTCTGTACGAATCTGTTACATATTCCTTGTCTCAAAATGCAGGATATGGAGTATTTGTAAAGGCAGAAACTAGTGGAAATAAGGAGATTTAAAGTGTATTTCCAATTTATGACAAGGCACTTGTATAGATTCTAGTATTTTGCACTCTTGCTTGTCCTGTTAGTCTTTTTTATGCAGAAATATGAAGAGCTGGGTACAGATACTATGACAGTAGATTGGCAGAGAATGGAGAAGGAAGGAGAGAATGCTGCTAATTTCCACTCATCTTTGCTCTTTGTTAATTTGAGTGACAACCTCTGTTAAAGGAGCCTTGAAACCTCAGCAGATTGCTGTCATGCTTACTGGAGGTCTACTTTGGAGATGAGTGTAAGAGCAAGCCACAAACTTTTATTTACAGTCTGAGGTAAAATCTCATTCACTGTTTATATGCTTTGGCCAATGTGTGAGGCTACATGGAAAGCTTAAGGAAAAGGAAGGCAGGTAACACAGATAAAAAGGATATGCTTTTTAGTGCAAACATTTCAGTTTTGCTAACCTAATGTCAGCTGATTTCGTGAGATGTGAGGATATTCTGTGAGGGAAATGAAGTAGATTTAAACCAGTAACTTCTCTTTTGTCATGGTATTTGTAGAAGCTGTGTGATGTTAAACAAGCCAAATTTGTTTTTGTTTCTCCAGATTTTTAGCTCCAGTAAACTCTAGTAAATTAAAGATTAATAATTGCAGGAAGACCTGGTGTAGATGATGAAAAGAAAAGGCAAATAAATTAACATATTTGCCAAGGTTGCATTTTTCAACCTGAAAACAGACGAAGAGAAGCACGTTTACTAATGACCCTTCTTACAGAATTAAAGCAGTCTGATAAAATATTATGGAACAATGTCTAGAGCAGGGAATGTGTCTATCCTCATATTTTGCACATCACTTAGCACACAGATTATGATAATTAATCCACTGATGGAAGAAAACAGGATAAGATTAAATACTTGCATTTTATAAACAGATTTAATTTTCAGGAAGATGATCCAGATCTACAGTAATGTAAAGCAGAGTTGCTTCACTTGAGTAAAGCTGGATGATGTTATGCCTTTTGCAGGCTTAAGAGTGACTGATATTGGTATTTGTTGTTGTTTGTTGCTTTTTTTTTTTTCTTTCTTTTTTTCTTTGAGAACTGCGAATACAAAGAAAGGAAATGTGGAAGTAGGAGCCCTTCTGAAATGAGGGTGTTTCTGATCGAACACTTGAGAAAGCCTCCAGAGCTAGAAACGAGCTCCCTGTAGGCACAGCTCCCTGTGTGTTTGCAGACACTAAATGTCAGGCTGTGCTAATAACCTGCACAAGCATTTCTGGGTATATTCAGATAAAGGCTGCTTTAGGGTCAAAGACACTTTTATTTTCTACCCAGCTATAGAATTAAGATCAGATGCATGCTTGTACCCCAAAATAAGTCATCCAGAACTTCCCAAATTTCTGTTGTACATCAGTCTCAAACAGATAGTGAAAAGCTTTACCAGTTTTTTGAGGACAGCTTTGTTATGTTTTATGCTGTATAGAACAGCATTAAATTTCTTGAAGCCCTCAACTCAGTCCAGTTCTTGGGTAAATGTTCTCCCTTATTTCATATTCTCCAATATCTGTTTTCTAACAAACTCGTCTTCCATGATAAAAGGTATAGTAGAAATGAACTATATCACATATAGATCTTTCATTTGAGCTTGAAGATTGTGTCATGCATATTCTTTTGTAAAATTCTGATAAATGTTCCCCTTATCTTCTACAAGTCAGGTAAGATCACTTAAATATTCATATATATATATTTTTTTTTCCTGCATAGCAAGCATGTTGAAAGTTCGAGTTATTCAGTACTGAAAAGCTGCCTGCATTCAGAGATTCTTTAAAAAAAGATTTCTAATAGTCTAAGAAAAGACCACCTAGTGGTGTTGTCTGTTACTAAGGTGCTACAAAATTACAGGTTTCATTTTTTACCTGTATATTAACAGTACCGCCTGGTAACTGAGATAATGGAGGTCCTTCTTTTATTCTTCACAGCTGGGTCTTGTAGGGCATATGCATGTAAATGAAAGTTCAGAAATAGAAGAAATCTGGCCTTTTGGCACATTTTTGGCTTTGGAATCTCATCTGTTTATTTCATCATGAAACTAAAGGATAATGGCTATAGTTGCTCTATTAGATATTTTGGGCATTATACCCAAATCAATACACTTCATTCAAACTTGAACATAATGTTGAGTTTCATACCTGTATAGTTATGTGAATTGCTCAGAAGGAAGCTCCCTGGATTTAGCATGCGAAAGAGCACAAGTTTTTTACCAACACTTAATCTGCGGATCTTCAGAAAATTTCCCTAGAGGTGAGGGGTCATTCAAAAGTTTAACAAATTATTGAAGCTATTTGTACTTTTAACTAGTTTTCTTTTAAATGAAGCACCAGACTGGCTGCTTAACATTAAATTTGACTGGTAAAACACCTACTAATTTAGTTGCGTGTATTATCATCTGTCTGTGGAAGTGGAGTAGTAAAACCTTCTACTGATTTATATTCTGTGAAATAACATATCAAAGAAAAAGAAGTATTTCTTTAATCAGCATCAGCACTTACCTACTGAGTCACAAGCAGTAGAAGTATTCAGTTCACTTATGCTTCTTGGCTATTGTGAAAACAACTAGCTAAAAATGCTGAAAATTCCTGTGATGCCAGTATTGGACAAACTACATATATAAAACCTGAAACTAAGAGATGGCAAATTCATAAAACACTAGAATCATAGAATGGCTTGGGTTGGAAAGGACCTTAAAAATAATCTAGTTCAACCCCTTGCTGTGAGCAGGGTTGCCATGTGTGACTTTAGTGAATGTCCATGGCATGCAGAGATGTGCAAACTGCCTGTCAGTGTGACTGATCTCCATTTCACCTTGATTCAAGCACTGATAATGAAGGAGAGGGGAGAAAGCATGGAATGACTGCTGTACAAGAATATACTGGGGTATAAATACTTAATATGTGTCAGTAAATATTCATGAAGAACATTTTGGGCATTTATAGGCTACCCCCAGAGGCAAGCTGTGACTCATATTGGGATCAGCCAACAGCACACAAATGTCCTCAGAGCTTCTAGGAAGACAATACCTCTCACAGAGAGCTGCTTGGCACCCGGTTTTCCCAGGCACGGTGCTTCTTGCCAGCAGTCTAATCTGCAAGGCCAACTATCTTTGTTTTTGCCATTCCCAACAGGTGAATAATGGAACATCTACCTTACATGTAGTCTGTCCTGCATCTCAGTACTGCTCTTTCACTCCTAAAGACCTTCACTAGCTTTCAGGAAAGAGTTTTAAGTATCATACTCTAAAGAGAATGTATATTATTTATAGTTAGCTTTAGAATGATCTAGGGGCTTGTGAAGCATATCGTTTCAGATTTGTTGTTTTTGGCACTTTCAGCATGGAGAAGGATTTCATTGGTTTATTTATTTATTTCTGAATGAGGTCAAAAAACGGTAGAAAAAAGAGCTGCAACAGTTGAATAGTCAGAAACAGTATTGCAAGTTCCTTTATCTTCTCCTACTGGGACCTCCTGGTTGCATTTGCCTCAATTTATACATCAGATGTCCCTTAACAAAACGTGCAGCATCTGTCCTGTCTCCAGGAAAGCCTGTGTCTCTTTTAGTAGGATCTTTGTTTTGTGTTGATTTTGTTTTGTTTTGTTTTTTTTTTTTCCTCAGTTTAATTCATGTTCTGTTTCATTGACTTATAAAATTACCCAGGGCACCAGAAATACCACAAACGTCTCTGTTACAAGGCAGGTGGCCAGAAACCACTGTCTGCTGAGGGTACATGTTTTGAATTATCTTCTGACAGACTGGAATTGTGGAACTCTGAGCCTAATCTATGCTTGTTCTTAAAGGAAAGGAAAGTGCTGTTTTCTGTATCTTAACTCAAAAATAACATTATGTATACACTGAGGAGGCAACAAGTAAACTCTAACCCCAAGGAAAAAGAACTTGTTCTGTTCTTCGTAACATTCTAAACTGATCATTTTGTGAGGCTTTAATTAATTGTATTTTTCATATTCTCCTTGTATTTATATTTCCTCTTCTGCAATATGTAGATTTACCTTGTCACTAGCTCTACATTTTACATTTTAAGCTGATGTAATGAAGTATTTTGATTTAGTATTTAGTATTTAGTATTGTTTTTAGTCTAATTAGTCTCAGCTATTGCCTTTGTATGTGTTTTGTGTTTTTTTTTCAAGGCCTGATTCTGTTTTTAAGGGGGATCTTACAATGCTTACTTCTCAAAGTATTTAAGAACTTCCACCAATTTAGTCGTACACTTAGCCTTTATTCAAGTGAATTATTAATATATTTCTAAAAGCTTTGATTGGATCAGTGTCTGTCAGCAGGTGATTTCCTACTTGTTGTGTGATGATGTGTTGTTTTCTTGAGGATTCTCTTAAAAATGCCACTGCTTGTTCTCTGATATGACAACACGGTTGCGCTCTAAAGCTGAGACATCAGAGTACTGCCACAAAGCATACACACTACCAGAAAGAACAATCATTTTGACTTAGTAGATATTATAGTGGCAAATTGTTTTAATATCTTTTACCTCTCTTAGGTTCTTATATGCAGATGACTGTTGTGCAGGAAGAGATCTACTGACTCATTTCTGCCTTAAACCTTCAGATACAATGGCAGTGTGTGTATGGGAGCATGAAAAAAATAGTGTGCTGCTCTTTCTCCTTTTTAGTGCCATTTTTAAAGGTTTACAACTGGAGTGTGTACAACATGGAGTCTGCTCAGAACTGAGACTTGTTTACAACAAGCGTTCTCATTCAAAAGCTCTTCTATTCTTTCCTGATATAACTATATTGCATGTTTAATATGCTCAGCTATGAAATAAATCACAGGTGTGCTAGTTTCATTTTTTTAATGAATTCAAAATTATTATATAATTTTAAAATTGAGCTTTGAGTCTCTCAAGGGAACACAGCTCACTTTGGTTATATGGAAGTAGCTTGCATGAATCATGAAACTCATGTTCATCCGTATCGTATCATTCGAATCTATGAATAACTGTGACAGTTGCCTAATATTTTGAAGTTGTAATTCAACAAAGGACTTACATCTATAGTACTGTGTAGTTCTATAGAATAAAGCATATGGATCAGCATCCAGATTGGAGCCAAAATGGGGAGTTGAATGGAAGGAGAGTATTCTTGTTACTTCATTTTTTCATTGGCATGAGACAATAAATTGCCTTTAGTACATTTGTAACACAAGCACAGCTGATTCAAATTCTTTTGGTTTATTACATTCATCTGAATGTGTGGATCTTTAGAGCATGACATGAGTCTGGCTTACAGATTTAAAGGATGAAATTTAGGCTAAATTTGAGGATTTTCTGTAGGATATATGGTAAGTTTACCATTCTGTAGAAGCTGAAAAAGGAGACTCCATTTTGTAAATTGTTTCTTTGTATGATGAACAAGATTTGTTGGTTTGCTCTTAGACTGGATTTTCAATTTACCAAGGATTCATAGAAGCATATAATATAAAGTTGAGGTAGGAAATTGGATAAATGCAGACCAACCCAGTTAACAACACTACAATTTTTTCTCCTTTGATCAAAGAATAAGAGGAAGCCTCACTGCCATATGTCTAGTGGTACTTAAAACTGAATAAGATATTCAGCCTTCCGGCTCTTCTGCAGAGAAAGCATATTTACTACAGCCCTTTAATTTCTAAGACATGAAACAGACTTAGCTTGTTACCAATGGTGTCCCCTAATGTAGGAGGGCTGCTCCTATTTTACATTGGCCCACAACATCAGAAAGGGATGTTGGTGGTGTGGTTGAACATTCCCACCAGTATTTCCCTATATGTTGTTCCCTACATGTTGTGTGTGACAGATGGCAGCAGAGGGGCAGTCTGACAAATGGCATCCGATGTGGAAGTGCAGGTGAAGCAAAGGCATGTCACTGAATTTCTCAATGCAGAAAAAAGTGACACTCATTGACATTCATCCACATTGGCTGAACGTTGATGGAGACCAAACAGTACATATGAGCACAGAGAAGTAGCAAGTGGTGCATTTCTGCAGTGGTGACAGCAATAGTGGTTCATCTCTGCTGGTGCAGATTTTGATGAGTGTGACATGCGGGCTTTTGTTTGTTGCTGGTGAAAATGCGAAGCTAATGGTGGTTCCTGTGTTGAGAAATAGTGTTTTATTGCTGAGAATGTTCTTGATCAAAAAGTGTTATTGTATTCTTTGAACCTGTATTAGTTTTCATGGAAATAATTACAAGGCATTGCTTTTGGTACAACATACTTTTTATGACCACAATGAATACCAGCTCTGATCTCTATATATGAGCCCTGTAGCTGCTCTAATCTCTGCAAGTATGTAGATATCCTTTTGTTTATTCTTAACATGTACCAAATGCAGGGCTTAACCGAAACTTTCCTTGGAGCTTTTTTTATTCAAACATCTTTCCCTTTAGAGAAAAAAAAAGAGGCACAACAAGCAATGTAAGGGTTGGGTTCTTGTCTTGTTTCTGCAGGAGATCACTTTTAGAAAGTGAAATCATGGGAGAGTGAGTGCATTGATTTTTGAACATCTGCTCTCTGCATTAAATGTCCTGTTTGAGATGCGTAACAGAAATGATTGAAGTTATTATATTGCTTATGCTAGTGGAGTCTGTTAGTGGATCATCAGTGATCAGTGGCTGTGTCGAATTTGCAGAAAGGTCAAAGAGTGTATAGATTTGGCCTCCATCCTGAGTCACGAGGAAGTAATTGATCCTGTGCTATTAGCATTATCTCTTTGACATCTCCAAGCCTGAAGCTTGTTTTTGGAAAGCTACTCAGCACAGGCAAATAGCATGTGCTGGTCTCTCATTTTTCACTGCCAAGAAAAGGGAAATAGAGCACAGAGAATTAATTGGTGAGGCTGTCTCTGAATCAAAACTTTGAGTACCTGGTAGGTATGCCTTCCAAGTAGAGAAGCAGCTCTTTTTTTCTACGATCAAATACATAGCTTTTGGAGAACAGAATTAACAGTGGCCACCTTTGCATAGCCTCTTCTGCCCCTTCTGCTCTCTCTCTGTTCCTGGGAAGGCTGAATGTTGAAAGTAATTTGTGTTAGTTTTTAATATGTAGTTTAAAGTATGCCTAGATTCTCTTCTCTGTGAATGCTTCATTTCCATGGCTCACTGTGAGCTACTTATGGTCCAGCTGGATTTGCTAGTTGATTTGGGGAAATGATAGTTACTTCAGCTCCAACTTACGAGCTCCCACTGGGAGGAAATAGTGTTTTAACTTGTCAGTGTAGTAACAGAAGTTTTTATGGTGCCATTATAGAGCTTCCTTGTAAGCTTGGTAGCACTGACCTCAATATCCATATAGTCACCGTCATAAGCCTTGTAGAATTGTGGACTCTTACCAGTGATGATTTATTGCAAAGGATTTATCTTAGTCTTACCATATTTTTCTATGAAATAGGATCACAACTATTTTATTTTTCCAGAGTTGTTGTGAGTCTTAATTAATTACTGTTTTATAGAAGTTATCTGAATGCGTACTGCATACATACATACTGTGGGTATAATGTGGACTGCAGTAATGAGACTGGACCATTTTGAGATATAATGTCCTTCTGCTTTTATGGGAAATGACAAGTAGGGATAAACATATCCTGCCAGTGCAAACGCTATGGAAGATTTCAGTTTCATGTCACTGAATCAAATTCATAAGAAGTGAAGAACAGTGCAATGCTGCTGCATTTTGCATTCACATTATCTTTGCAATACGTCATTCTCATGTAGTGCTAATCTGCAGAGATTTTGCAACATAACCATGTGAAATACAATGGTGGCTAATGGCTTAGAGAGTAAGAGTTAATGCAGGTGTGTTATATAACCTAATCCTTCTTCAGTCTTTTGATGTTTTATCCCAGTAATTTGATTTTAAATTAGATTGATTCCTACCTATGGAGTTTTTAGAACGTCTATGAAAAGTAAGAAGAGAAACAAAACATGATGATAATTTAGTTTTATTATGTGAGCTACTTTTCTTCCTGGATAATTGGCCACTCCGTTCCTCCTAGGGTGCCCTCACTGCACAAGATAAATATGCCTGTAGGCATTTGGGGTACAAACAAATATCTGCGTTTACATTTCCACTCCCACCCCCTGCCCCCTTTTCTTTTTTCCTTGCTTTCCCCCTTCCCCCCCCCCCCCTTTTTATCCTCCACTAGAAAAATAATAGGGGAAGGGTTTGGTGAAAAGTTTTTGCTCATAAAGTATTTTGATACATTTAGGAAATAAATTACAGTTGTGCTCGGGTTGATTTAAGTACAGTGGAGATACTGTTGATGATGACACATCTAGCTTTCTTCATGATAGCAGAACAAAATTCAGTTCAACATCAAAAGAGGATAAATAGGGATAAATGTAATGGCAACATTTCGTTCCATGAATGCATTCACAGAGGGCTTGAAAGCCTAAGCAAATAATGAGAGGCAAAAAGAGAAATGGCAAGTGCCTGAGGAAGACTGCACAGCAAAGAGCAGGAACAGCTAGAAGGAATATCTGTTGTAATAATCATAGCTGAGACAAAGGGAAATCCCAGGAGCCAAGACCGCTTGCTGTGAGCCATAATCTGAATATAAAGGCTTAATGTCCAGAACAGAAGATGGGATTCAGCAATATTGATTCCCTAAAACATCCTCATTGCACACTTCTGACTTAACTGGTTTGATTACTTTACTGCTCATGACTCGATCTCTTCCACCCTAATGACAGCTTTTCTTTTTTTGTTTTATTCTAATTTTTTAAAGCAATTTGAAATTTCATCACTGTGGAGGGGCATCTTAGAGCTCAAGCCTTATTAGTCACTGTAGTTACTCCTTCCACCAATTCCAACCACACTTTATAGGGTGGGAAGAAGAAAAAGGAAAAAAAGAATGAGAGAGTTAATTATTCACTACAAAAGAACAATTAACTTGCTTACTACGAAAAAAGTCTATTCATGAAAGCCTAAACTCTTTTTCAGTCCTGAAGTTTACTTTTTGCATTGACTTAGAAATGTCCAGCTCAGACCTTGCCATTAACTGTAAGTAACAGAGTAATATGAAATACATATATATATCATTTTCTTCACAGTAACACTATGCAAAGAACTTGAGACAGTGAGTCATTTGCTGGGTCTCCTTTTGCTCAAAGACTCTTCACCATAAAGCAAGTGTGAAATGCTGAGGAAAGTTAAAATCTGGCACGGTCTGTTGATTTCTACATGTTTTGTCTAATATCTCCATTGGTGAAACAGGGAAAGACCAAACACCATCACTGGTGTGGTGGGAAATTTGCAAATTGGGGCATTTGCCAATATTTTGAGAATGAGTAATTACCAGGCATGCTAGGCATGAAAAATATACATCCCAGTGAGAAGAAAAAGCAGAATGGACAAGTAACAGACTTATTGGTTGATTAAATTCACTTTCTGTTTCTCATCCGTTAGGTGTGCAACCACTCCCTGGGATTTACGAGAGATCAGAAAATACATTGCCTAGTTTGTTGTGCATTTGGATGGCTTTATTTTATTTTATTTTTTTAACATCCGTGCATGATTAGTTTCTTATTTACAGCCATACAGTCCCATAGAATTACCTTGAAAAGGTAATTAGGAAGCACTTATTTCATGAATGCCATCCATGCAAAATCACGACTGCTTTAGATGGGAAGCTGCCTGAATATGCAGAAGTACAATTACAACCAATATTTGGTTAATAAAAAAATGAAATTATACTTAATTCCTAACTATGTATACATGTTTTCATATATAAGTATTTGTGAGAGGATACAGCTGAAGTCTGACAAACCCCAAGATATGGAGAAACAACTTGCATTAATGGGTCTTGAACATTTACATTGACAGCTAGGAAGATGTATAGACTTTTATTCTGTTTTATACTTTCTTTCTTTTTTCTTTTTTTTTCTTTAAATATTAGTGAGATTCAGAATGGCTAATTGCAAGTTTCCTTTTATTTACAAACTTGATAAAATCAAATAAATTACAGCAAGAGTTTGCAGCTATTATCTACTCTTTACTGCTGGCATACATTGCTTATGATTTAGTTCAGTGACAGCAATATATTCTGCCTTGCGTAGAAAAAATAAAATTGCTAATATATTCAAACAGGGTTATCTGAGGCTCTAATTATCTTAAAGTACCTCTGTTAATTTGCAAATTAATCACACTCCTCAAACCGCACAAAGAAACAACAGACCATATATGACCTCATACTCGTAAGTCTGTATAATGCTTAAGGTGATGTAATATAGTACAGTTTAAATATTTCCATCTGAACACCTTGATTTCAAAGGCTCTCATTCTCAGTTGCTTGCTTGGTGTCAGCCTTCCTGTTTTGCTTGGAGCAAATTGCCCTTAACGTGGGAAATGCGAATGATAGCATTTTTTCACCTTTTTGAAATACCAATGGGAAAAATGTATAAAAGATATTGAAGTGCTTAGGTGACCCAGTAGTCTTATAACGTCATCAGCTTCCCAGGGAGAAAAAATATATATATACATTCATACTGTCAAAAATAGCTGTGTATGAAAGTAACAGACATAGAGAAATTACTTGCATTCCTCAGCGATCTTCATGTGCAGCAAATAATGCAATATTATACTTAACCAAAAAGCAGGATTTCCAGTTGCTGGGAGATTTCTCTTTCTAGAACTTCCTATGGACTGAAATTCTGTGGTTGTTTTTTTGTTTGTTTGTTTTTTTATAGAGCATAGAGTGATGTACCACAGGTCCCACAGCTGCAGCAAATCCAACAAAATCCCATCAGGCAAGATAATTATAAGAGAGCATTAAAGGTGATGCAGAGGCTCAGTGAACTGCCCGGGAGCTGTGTGTTGAAATCCTACAGATCTGGACTTAAGAGAGTCCACCTGGTGGGCTTGTCCCACTGCTACCCGTCTTGTAAGGGTAAAGAGCACTAAGCGAGTACCCTGTCCTAAGAGGACTCACCTGATAGATTGTTCTTGTGTTGGTGTTCCCTTTAGCTGATGTGAAAGCAGAAAGATCATTCTACTTTTATTCTCATAGTACTGGAATTTTCTGTTGGGCTTCTTCGGAGTTGTGTGCCCTGCTGGGATGATGTGTGAGTCTCCTGATGTACTACTGATATCTGTATTTTAAGTTTTGTTGAATTGTCCTGTAGGTCTTACCACTAAGCAGAAGCTGTGCAGCCCTGGATGCTGCAGCCCTGCCCCACACATCCCCCCATAGGTGAAAATCTCAGAAAGCAGCAGGACAGGCATCTTCACATTCATTCGTGCAGAGAAGATTATCAGCCCCTGTTCTGTTTTTGCTTTTTATATCCATGGAATGGGACTTTGAACTAGAATGTACTAATCCTAGATTTTTATTTTTTTTTTTTCTTTGAGATTTGATCTGAGCGGTCTGAAAAGGGTATCAGTTTTCTAGGTGCCGTTTCATAGTTCTGCAGTGTGTTTATCTGCTACTACAGATGTCCCTAAGTCTGAAAATCCACACACACACACACACACAAAGAAGAAAAAAAGAAAAGTTAGCTTGTGTGAATTAAATGAAAATACATGACAAAGTTATTAAACAGTGCCCGTTTCAACAGGTACACATCATTATTTATTCAGATTGCACATAACGCACAAGCATGCAGGTCTTTAAAAAATGTAAGCTTGAAGCTATATGCTGTGGAAATGTATATTTTATGTAGAAACATCTACCATTCAAAACAAATGTTGTTAGGGTAATAGACATTTCTGCATGCAGAGAGAATTCACGCAAACCCAATCTACAAAGTAGATGAATCCATTATGTAAATCTAAAGTTGTCAAAGTGATCTATTATAACTATTTCTACTGTCAGCTGTTCTACATAGCACCAATTCAGGAATCTACTCATCCCGATGAGGGAGAGTATTTACATATTATACCTACTATTTATTAGTTTTATAGATTTATACAGTGCCTATTGCAGTGACATTTTTTGTCATTTAGATCAATGCCCAAAACAAAAGATAACAATCAAAAGCAAACAAAAAAGTGGCATGTTTTCATCCTGAACATAAATTGAAGGCTATGAAGGAATGACATGGCTCGGAGAACTGTTGCTGGAGGCCAGTGTTCTATCAGAGGGTCATGTTTAGAAACCAGAGCAGGTAGGAGAGAACCAAATGTCATTAGTGACGGTTGTTTGTAACTCCTGTGAAAGAGATGTGTTCTGTATTCAGTCTCTAGTGTGCTGCAAACACAAAGACGTTAAGTGGCTCTAAGATGAACATCACTGGCATTCTCTGCAAAGAGTTTAAGGATTAATTTTAGTATTTTCCCTCTCTTGTCCTACAGAAGATACTCCTGAAAGCTTAGAAGTGAGGCAGATTTTAAAAGGTTTTCCTATCGTTCCTCGTGTTTGTTTTTTCTCTGTATACTATTTATGAATTAACACTACTAGAAACCTAGCAGTTCAGTACAAATGTCCTTCAAATATTTTAACAGTATTCTGACAGTAAAAGCTAGTTTTGTTCTTTTGTTGTGTTCACTCCTTAAAAGGCAAATTAAAATATGCTGCTGCATCCGAAGAGTGGAACTTCTTACCGAGCAATAGGGAAAACTCAGAGCTTTTAGCTAGGTCATACAGCTAGGAGGAGGTTGAATAGAGATCAGTATGGTTCTGTCGAAGGATAAGAGGGAAGCTTCCACATTAGCTGGTAAGTGGAGTTAGAAGTAGAGAGCAGTGTGAAGGAGTGTCCAGTGGCTTAAGGTGCTTGACTGAGAGCCAAGACCATGGTCTGAGTTGAGGAGTGAACTAATTGGTGACTGAAATTTCTCTGTTCTCATTCTGTGGGGATTTGCTTTGGGTCTGCAGAAAATTTCCTGGAAAAAACTGTCATTGAAACAGAGAGATTTCCGCTAAAAAAGCATTTCTCAAGAACTGTCATTTTTCTTAGAGGAGCAGTGCTTAATTACCAAAAATCCGAAGTAATTAAACATCATTTTAAGCACCCTAAAACTGTACATAGTGAATAGAAACAACAAAAGCTGTAGCCACTGGGAAGCTGTATGTTACTTGTATTCATTTCTTCATGTGAGAGATATGTTACAATGTATGCCTTAACATTTTGGGTCTTTATATTACCTACCTTGGCTTTTTCTATTATTTTTTAATTGGAATTCAGGAGGGATGTTGGCTTTATCCAATCATCAAATAGCTTCCCCTCTTGAGGATCTCTGCTTTGTAAAGACACTCCTCCCAGGAAGCCCCCCAAGATGCTAATAGTTCTGGTGACATTTCACAGCATTTTTCAGAACTAATATCTCAAGTTGCAGCCAACTTGGCTGCTACACAGTTATAGAGCAAGGCCTATTCTGCTACACAGTTATAGAGCAAGGCCTATTAACTATGTGCCAAGTAATATTACAAAGAATGTTTCCTGTTTACAAAGCTTCTTTTTCAAAACTCCAGATGGGAGCCCTTGTATGACTGTTAACACACATTTTAACATGTGAGGGATTCCATACCTGTAAATGAATTCACCTAAACTTCCTTGTGTATCCCCGTGAACTCAATTTTTCATTACCTAAGTGAGGAATAGGACTGTAATTACATTACAGCGTCCTCCTGGAAAGCTTTATCCAGTGTGGTATTATTGCTGAAGTGGAGGATGTATCCTGCTTACTCAGAAAAGTTTCTTTGGCTCTGTTTGGTGTTACTCGTAAGACTGCATTAGCAGAGTGTCGGGTGGTTTCATTTTCACTTTCTGTGAAGGGTATCTGATAGTTTTGAGAATTGTTGAGTATTATGGACAAAAGTAAAAATTTATAATCAACCATTACACACATGGGATAAAATTAGATTGTGCTTATCTTTTTCTGAGTAGTTGTAATGATGAAAAATCATGTTCTTCAGAAATGAAAAGTTATCTGATGTGTACAGGAGTCTAGAAAGAACAGAGCTTTTTCAACGAGGCTTTTAAGTAGCCCATTTTGTCTTAGATTCGTCCTCTAAGCCTTTCCAGTTGTGGTCCGAGAACGTCCAGCCCTGTGCCAGCTGATTTTGAGGCATGTACCTATGCTGAGCCAGGGCTAACAAAGAGTTAGTCTCTTCAAATGAGAGGAGTGAGTTACTGAACTTCTCTGCTTTGTACCACATCAGCTATCTGATGTTTCTGTTACTGATTCAGATCAGTGATTTTTTTACAGAATTTTTTATTATTTATCCTGTTATAGTTTCTTTGTGTTGCCAACCACTAACAGATGGCTTATTTCTCTAATCAAACAGTTCTTTGAAATGTGTATCTATCTAAATAAAACAACATACTGAATATCTAATGCAGGAAAATCAAATTGTTTCCAGTCTTCTTGAGGGTAATAGAAATACTTTAATGTTAATTTTATCATGTGAGTATTGATTTGTTTTACAGATTACAGTGCTCATTTTTTTCCAGATAAGGGATAAAAAGAAATTGGGCATGATTTCAAAAGAGCTGTGTAGAGGCTTCTCTGAGCACTAGAATATGCTCCTTGTGTCATGCTGTAGGAGTAGAAGTATGAGTATTATAATCAGGTGGAATATTACTAGTTCTTATCCAGAAGTGTGTGCCACTGTGTAGCATGCTACACTTTTAAGACTTCTATTGGAGAAAGTAAAGTTCCTCTAGATTGTCTTCAGGAACAGCAGACAGTTGCAGTCACAGTATTTTGAGATAACAGTTCCTTTCTGAATCTCTCTTAAGATTGGTAAGCATAGCTGAAGTTTGTACAAATCTATTTCTGAAAAAGTTTTTTCTAAGTTCCACTGACGCAGCTATCTTTAATAGCAATGAAAATTTCATTATCCTTCCTAATTATCGACAAATACTTTTCTAAAACAGAAAGAAACTGTATACAGTTGAAATGATTAATTTTCTTGTGTGGACTAGTATTGTCTGTTCCTCTTGGTAGTCTACATGATGCAGACAGTTATGCAGTTTAAAGGCTGACGTGTAAGTTTACTTCATGGCTGCCGTGGTCATACTGTAATGTTATCAAATCCATTTGTGAGATCCATTTTCTCTGTGTTCACTACTATTTTAATGTTCTGATGGATAATCAAATTTGATTTCTAATTAAGGCCCATTGTAAGACATCCAAAGGAGCTACATGAGCAGCTGAGATACTAGGATACAGGAAAGATAGTGGGAAGTTTTCTCCTAGGAATCCTTTCCATAGCAGTGATCAATCAAAGTTGTGCTGTATTCTATAGATAGAAGGAGGTTCTGGGGAGCTCTTTAGTCTTTGCTGGGGTCTGAAGACTTGACTTTTGTCGTTTTATACTCAGGGAGTACAGCTCCGTAATGGAATATTCCCACTTAGCAGGAAAAAATGAGTAATGCTAAAAATAAAAACAAAAACAACAATCCTCCTTCCTGCCCAGATTCCTGAAGCTATCAGTGTCTGAAAATGTTTTCAATAAACATTTAGCATTCATTGGAGGGCTCACAAAAACTAACCTGATCTAATGTCAGTCTGAGATTACCTATTTGCTTGTAATTCTTGTTTATGTTATCTGAAACCTTCCTGTTACCTACACTTACTCTGTTACCTAAATTTGGAAAACTCTATTTCCTTTAAGCATCAAGCCTGATCTCTTCTCAGTATTTTTGAAATAGGAACTGCTATTCTTGTGCTTTTGGGACTTGGACTAAAATATAGATATTTTGTATGATCATTTTTGCCTTGCTTCTTATTCATGGAAAGAAGATTATTGTGTCCCAAGAATTGAACTATAAAGTGCAATTTATGATAATGTTTTCAATTTGGAGTTTCTGTAAAATTTATTTCTAACATTCAGAAAGACTTTTTGCTTTAGAAATCAAAGTATCTCAATTAGATGCTTCATAGTATCTCTGAAGAACATTGTCCCATTTTCTTCTGAGTTTATGTTATGCAAAGCAGTGCTTCTGTCTTTTTTATATAGCAATTGTCATTTGGCCTTTTTTTTCTGTTATTTCCTTCTCTCACCCTCATCTGTCATAATTTATTTAAATTTAAACAAAGAGCTATATTAGTTCACAATAGTTGTAGAGAGTAGTGATATGACCAGCCCTGAGCCTCCTCCAGACTAAAAAATCCCACTTCCCTCAGCCATTCCTCATATGACTTGTACTCCAAACACCTCACCTGCTTGCTTCATTCTGAACACACTCCAGGGCCTCAGTGTCTCTTTTGTAGTGAGGGCCCCAAAACTGAATTCAGTACTTGAGGTGCAGCCTCACCAGTGCTGAGTACAGAGGGATGATCATTTCCCTGCTCAAGCTGACAACACTTATTTCTGATACAAGCCAGGATACCATTGGCCTTCTTGGCCGCCTGGGCACACTGATGGCTCACGTCAACTAACACCCCTTGGTCTTTTTCCTCTTCACAGTCTTCCAGTCACTCTGCCTCAAGCCAGTAGCATTGCATAGGGTTGTTCTGGAAATAATTTAAATCTTCTTATTAATAAGCTGAATTAAGTAATAGAAGTAATTGTGTAGCATGAAGTAGTGAAGTACTCAACATAAATTTTTAAAGGACCTATAGATTTTACTGTCCACGATGCTATTGTTTCCAGCAGCATATCTATTTTTTTTTTTCTGCTAAACTGCACGACATTTTAAAACATTAGAAAATCAAAATTTGGTGCACTTTGAAAAAGACACTGTTGATATTCTCCTTTCAGTATTATTTTTGTTTTAAGCACTGTAAGAATTAAAAAAATAAAGCACACACAAAAAACCAAGAGAGAGCCATTTGTGGTCTCCATAGCAGTAGTTTCGCCTGAATTTGTAAACAGATGACTGTGTCTGACACATTTGCCTTTTTTAGTGACATTACTGCTGTTTTCAAATGGTGATCTAATTCTGCAAATACTTTCGGAAAACATCAAAATGACTTGAATAACCTTAGTCACAAGGTCAGACAATGTCACCTTAGGTATGTTCCCTATAGCTGGGCCTTGCACATTGTGGGCTCCTTGGGCTCCAGAGTGTTTGGTTCCATTGCATGTGACTTCTCTTCTTCCAGACTGTTTTCCCTGCTCACCATTTTAACATGACGGCCCTTCACAGGTCATTGCGTTTGTGAAGGGCTTTGTGGTGGATCTGATGCTTCTTAGGATCATTTGTTTTAATTGAGTAACCCCAAAAAACTGGAAAGAGATTTGAATCTCAAAATCTAGTGTTTAGCACAGTTGTGCATAGTAATCCCACACCATAACTCTGAATTCAGCACAGAGAAAGCTCAGAGTCATACATACAGAGTCAATTGGAATGAAACACTTTTCTATACAAAACTATCCTTACTCTTTTTTGTTTTGTTTTGTGTGCTTCTTTTGTCCTTGTGAAGTGTGTTTTCCCAATATAGCAACATTCAGTAGCTTTCAGGCTGCACAGTCTCTACATAACATCCACTGTGTTCCAAGGCACAACTTCCCTCTGATACCCCTACAACCTGACTGCGTGCTCCTGGGTTATTTCAGTAGTCTCCTGTTTACTGCATCTTACCTACCGAAAATCAGCAGATGCAGCCCAAGCAGGCTCCAGCTTCTCTCCAGCAGAAACTCCCCTCTGCTCCAGAAGGCTGCACCTAGCTAAATGGTCCTGGTCCCATAGCCTTCCCACATTCTGCAGCCCTGTGAGGGAAGACAGTCTTTCTCCCAACAGCAGGCAAGTGAAAGTGAGCTGAGAACAGATGAAGTGAATACCATCCATCACAGAGACTTATATCTGACAAGATAAAATCTGTTTATTTCACTCTTTTTAGCACCTACAGTGTTGCAGTAACCTTGCTGTTTTTTAGAGCTGCGGTATATGGAGAGGCTTTAGATACTTCTGGAGGTTTCCTGAATTGACATAAGAGGAAAATGAATATCAAGCAAGACAAACATAAATATTTCCCCTGAACATACTGCGGTATTCCTCATTTTGCATTAAATGATCAGATTAGCAAAAGCCTGAAGTCCAATCTGAACGAATCAAGCACAACTGACAACTGCAGTAAAAGCCCAGCTCCTAAATCAGCTTTATTCTTGTTACTAGAGCTTAAAGGCCCCAGCTGAGAAGCTAAAGACATTGTACAACCACACAGTAAGAGAGAGTTCCTGCCTCAGAAAGCTTGCAGTTGAAATGGATGAAATATTGTTGAGCATAGCGCTATTACTCTCTGATAGAAAGACTGAATTTAACTGACACACTTCTTAGCTCAAGGTCAGAGAAGGACTGTGACAAAACTGGAAACTGAACCAAAATCTTCTGAGTCCCACACTAGTGCCTGAGCCAGAAGACGATCCTTCAAACCATGCAGAACATTGCCATTTGTTTTCATATGAAGTGCTCTCTTTCATGCCGCTGGTTCTTCAGCACCTTTTTTTGTGTGCTGTTCCATCTCTGCCACACAGTATTCCTCCTGTAGGTGTTCTTCTGGCAATAGAGCAGCTATTAAAATAAGCCAAGTGCATCTCCCCTCACTGTAAGCAGTTTTCAAAAGAAAAAGCTTCTGATAAAAATAACCCGCACCGGGTAGTCCTGCAGTTGTTTCTCCCCAGAATCCTGCCATCCCCTTTTGCATTCTTTCTGTGCTTTCTACAATGTCGGAGTCTGTGCAAAGATGAAGTATTTGGGGCAGATTTTTGAAAAACAATCAGCAGTAGCCATTGTAAATACATTTCCTTAATGTGATTCTCTGCTGCTGAAATCTTTCCTTCTCCAAAACGTTAAAAAGAAAAAAGAGCAAGATAAACCAGTGACACTGTTTAACATGAGCTTTACATCCTCCTCCGTCTGATCAGCTTTTAGGTACTGCATATATACAGATAGTGAACAGAGTTTATCTTTACTTTTAATGCGCTAAAATAAAAATAGCAGGATTGGCTGCCAGAATCAGTTTCCAAAATAAAGTTGATGTTATCAGAGAAAAAAATGAGAGCCTTTTTACTCTGTCTGCCTTCCATATTCCTTCCTGTTTTGACAGGGCTTTATGTACCCTTTCCTTAGAAATATTAATGAATTCTTGCAGGTGTAAGATATACGGTATGAATTAAAGAATAATACTGCATGCGGCTTCTTGAAATCAATACTGAAATTCACAGTGTTACTTCCATTTCAAAACATGGACAACTGTGAAATAGTATTTGCTAATCAAATATTAAATCATCATTCTTTTACTTCTCTTAAGGAAGTGAGATGTATTTGTTCAAAACAAGTCCTGTGTCAACTGGCAAAGATAAGAGGAGCATTCATTAAAGAATTTTTGGGGAGGCTGAACTTAACGAAGGAATGAACTTAATTGACTTGTCTGCGTACCTAACAAATGTTTATCTTCCTCTCCCATAATTGTTGCGGCAGGCTTTCTACTGAGTAAGGAAAGCTTAGAAAGCATATATAGGGAATCTTGACAGGGAGAAATTTTATTTAATAAGGATAAAAGAGAATGGGCTTCAGTTGTTTCTCGACTTATTTACTGTGAGGAGACATATCTAAAAAGAGCATTTTGTGAGCTGGAGTAGTCTTGAAAAATGAGATTAAATCTTTTTTTATGTTAAATCTGTATTTAAAAGCAAAGTCATTCACCTGCCTTACTTGTGTAAGATTTAGGAAGAAAGGGGAGAGGTTTTCAGAGGTAATTAAAAATAACCAATCCAGCAGCTGTGTGTGGTGCCAGGGAAACGTCAGGTTATAAATCTGTCTCAAGCCAAGTTAATCAGCTGGTAAAATCCCAGTTGTAGATTTAACGCAGAGACAACACAATAAGACAAGTCAGGATTTAGTTAGCTCATCCTTCACAGAATCACAGAATTGTAGCTGTTGGAAGCATCCTCTGGAGGTCAAGTCTGACTTCTGACTAAAGAAGGTTCCCTAAAGCAGATTGCCCAGAAAAGTGTCCAGGTGAGTTTCAAATATCTCCATAGAAGGAGATTCTACCATCTCTCTGTGCAGCCTGTGTCAGTGCTCTGTCAGTGTCAAAGTAAAGAAGTCCTTTCTCATGTTCTATGGAATTTCCCATATTCCAGTTTATGCCCTTTGTCCCTTGTCCTGTCACTGGACACCACTGAAAAAAATCTGGCCCCATCCTATTGACAGCTGTCTTTTCGATATTCAGCACTGATAAGATCTCTTCTCACAGAAACAATGCATAAATAGACATCTACTTTGCAGAAGTGATCATAAAACTAAATTTCATTTCATGCTGTAAACAGAATAGCTGCAGTTTCAATTGTTTGAATCTCTGCTTTAACCCAGCCAAGTGCTCTGACTTTAATAAATGATAGCGCTGCACTTCTGAGATATTTCTTTCCTAGAATTTTGTAGATCTGTCACCCAGTGTCCCACCTACCTCCAAGAAACAACTGGAAGCCTTTTAGCTTTTGCCATATTTTAGATTTTGACTATCCAGCTTATAACATAACCAATTTGTCAAAGTAACTGTAATGATGAACAGTAAGTTACGAATACATAAATTATGCAGCCCCTTTTAAACACAATTCCGATCACGTTTCAGAAGCCTGAAGTCCAGCCATGGAGCACTCTCAAACAGAAAAGAAATGAAATTCATTGTGTAAATCAATTTCTGTAAATACATCCCCTCCCCTAGGCATAGTGTCCCAGGTGACTGTGATGGGACCACTTCATTTATTTTTGCCAAATTCCCCGTGCTGCAGGCTCCATTTAGCAGGTCACTGGGTCCGGCCCTGTCCACAAGCATGACTGCAGAAAGCACTGACAACAGAGTTCAGCAGCTTTCCAGTACGAGCACAGACTGGCCTTTCTACCAGGCAACATCGAAGAGATACAGCTCAGTGACCCAGGAAAATAAGCAGCGGTCCTGGCTCTGTTCCAGGAGTGGGACAGATAATGCTTGTGGGATTTTGGTGAAGCATGAAGAAAAACTAGTTGCATGTCAATCAACTGTTTTGACACCTTGGGGCTATTATCTATTATGCTATCTAAAAAAAAAAATAAATCAAAAGGAATTTGTTTCTACTCTGTCACTTTCCACTTCTTGTATGCTAATATGAAAGACTGGCGCATCCTTAATTTCATTATTTTCAGAAATGAAAGAGGATGAGATTAAATCAGTTATTTTTTAAGTTAGTGATTCCTCCAGTAACTTGCTTCATCTGGTCTTCCTATATTCTTACCTAGTTTCTGTCAGACTATTTGTTGCTGGTGATAACGTATCAAAGCATACAATTAACAGCGTCAAAAATAGAGTAAGATTAAGGGTTGATTTTCCTCCATGGATTGAAGTTCACCACTAAACGAAGGAGCTGAGAGTAGCATCAAAATGTATTTAAAAGAATGCTCATACAGATGCTGCTACCAAAGATCCAGATGTGAATGCTGGGCATGTCAGCACTTTCCATCAGAGAGTTGCTGTTGATTTTAATTTGAACTAAGATTAAATTAGCTTGTAACTTACTAATGAAAATTTAAAAATACTTAGCCTTGTGTTCTTTTTTGTGCCTTGGCAGTGCTTCAGAAGGGAGTAGCAGCTGTCTTCAGAGAGAGAACAAACACTATTCCTGCTGCTGCTTAAGAACTGACCTTCCCATTTCTGTGCTGTTTATTATATTTTAGACTATGATTTTCACCCTGTATTCATTTCTATTATGTGCAGGCTTTCTGTTCTTCTAGCCTACGAACCAGCAGCTGGTTCATATAATCCCCTTTTAAAATGTTGTCAAGAAGAAGTTGGAAAGCCTCTTTAAGGAGTGGCTTCTGGAGAGCTGATCTGAGGAAATCAGTAGCAGTTCTAGGCCAAGTGTTACTTCTCAGTTCTTCTGAATCAAAACCTACTTAAGTCAGAACGTTACCCTCTTTCTCACATGCCACTGCTTTGTCAACATTTTAGTAATATGGTCTCTCTTCCCATATCTGTCTGTGTTTCATTTGCTTTTGTTGTATGTTGTTGCTGTGTATCTGATCTGCAAATATCAACTGAATTTGTGGTATTTAAGCCACTGGCTAAGTGATGTCGTTCTCAGCAATATTCTCCAGGATTCAAGTGTTTTCATTATGTCTCAATTTAGTAAATGTCTTCTAGCTTAGGTCAGTCACTTTAGACAAAACGAAATAGCAGCTGGACTCATTATTTCATTTATTTTAACAAGACTTTTTCTTTTACATTTTTATTTCAATCAATCCTTGAATCTCAAAAGAGCATCAATAATGTTCATTTTCATTTTAACAAGAGTCTAATAGAATCAGCAAACAGTACACATTGTCAAGAGTGTTGATTCATGATTACAAATCACTGTAACCTTTCCTGTCATACTTTATGCTTTCCTTGTTGTTGCTGAAGGATTCCTCTACAAGCTAAAAATAACCTAAAGTCATGAAAAATGAAAAAGGAGCCTGTGCAAACAATCCCTGTTTGCAGACTGGACAGTTCCTAAGAGGAGGGTTATATCCTTCTGGACAAGTTGTCCAACTGTAAGATGAAAGGTTTGGTGTTATAATGACTAAACAGTAGAACTACAAGGGCTGTAGCATATAGAACTACATCTGTCTTATGGGCAGTCACTGGCAGTGTTCTTTTAGGTTCAATTTTAAGGCTGGTTCTTTTCGTGTTTTTATCAGTGATTGGGAGTTCAATGCATGCTAAGGTTGCTGATGATACTAAAGTGGGAGGTGCTGCTGACTCTTTGGATGAGAGGCTTTGTGGGGGCTGTCTTTGTAGACTGGAGCTCTGGGAAATCATAAACAGCATGGAATTCAACAAAAGAAAGAGCCGGGTTCTGCATGTGGCACAGAGTAATGCTAGACACATGTACTGATTGGGAGATGAGTGGCTGGAGAGTAGCTGTGCAGAAAGAGGCTGGGTGTGCTGGTGACAGCATGTTCAACGTGAGCCAGCAGTGTTCCCTGGCAGCCAAGAAGGCAAACTGTATTCTGGAGTGCATTAAACACTGCACAGACAGCTGGTCAATAGAGGTCACTGTCCCATTATATTTAGTGTTGGCATGACCTCACCTTGAATATTTCATGTATTTCTGGTATCCACAATATAAAAGATTGTTAAGGTCCTTGAAGGTATCCAGAGGGGGACAGCAGTAGTGGCAACAAGGTTAGAAGACATCCTGTTTGGATACTGGACTTTAGCTGTCCAGTCTGGAGAAGACAAAGTGGAGGGGAGACCTCATTGCTCTCTGCAGGACCCTGGGGAAGGAGGCACAGAGGCAGGAAACTGATGGTAGGATGGGGGAACATTGCAGAACAGTTCCAGGGAAGCTTCAGACTGGATGTTTGGAAAAATGTCAGGTGGTCAAACACTTCCAAGCAAAGTAGTTGATCTCTGTGTTCAAGAAGCACTGAGTCTTCTTAGAACATGCTTTAACTTTTGATTAGTCCTGAAGCAGTCAGGTCAGAGGATCTCTGAGGTCCCTTCCAACTGAACTATCTGTTCTATACATGACGTTCAGGGCTTGGGCTAGGTATCTTGTAGTAATGGAAATCCAGACAGATTATTAATTATCACCAGGGTAAATTTTGGTTGAATAAGGGTTCAAAGTAGAAGTTTCTTGAGACAGGGCCTATTTTTTTCCTACGCCTTCCATTATGTTTGTTTGTTTTAGTAGTGCATACATCTAGACATATGTATAATTCACAACATGATTTTTTCAGGCTTTTGCTAGCAAATGTTCTATAATGGGCCTCACGCTGGTTTACATTTTAAAAATAAAATAAATATTTTGAGCTGACTTTGATTTCATTCACGTAACTGTTTTGAACAGAATGTTACTAGGATATTTAGGACACGGATTTACTCTCTGTGTATGCTGTCTGTAATGACCCAGTAGACCAGAACATCTTCAGAAGAGCTGTCACAATCTATCAAGTCAATGATCTGTGAAATATAAATTCTCTATGGAAATTGTTATGGGCCATTAAGTAAATAATAATACCTATTTTATAAACTCTATATTAACTGTATATTTATTACAAAGCACCAAACTGATATGATAAAATAAAAACCAGCCTGAGCCTCTAGCTAAAGCTTAAACCTCTCCAGTTGTGAAAAAAACACCTCTTATTGCATTTTGTTACACACATTCCTTTTTCGTGCTTGTAGTGCAGAATGGTGTACAATTGGTGTCAAATTCCAGAGTACCCACACAGATGCATTTTTAATAGCATTTTCAGTCTAGTTTTGAGAGCAAAGTCTTTGCCAAAGTTAGCCACATAGATGAAAAAGCTAAATGCCTTGAAAGAGCCTATTCCACTGAGGTGAAGGAGACATGTCTTGAAATGTGCACTAAATTCCAAAATGAAATCATTTAAAAAATTAATTGCACGAATTCTCGACGAGATTCCTGGGAAGTGTTAGTTTTGAGAGTTCCATTCCAGTTGCTATATTGGGGTGATTTGACATATTGAATGTTTTCTTCCCTCAGTACTCTGATCCCTGTTTCAGAGAGGGAGAATCTGAAACAAAGATGTTAAGCTTCATCTCTCCTAATAATGATGATCTGAAATTTAGGCACTGAGCCAAATATACTCTCCTTGTAGTCTCAAAAGGAAAGAATCATCCCCATTGGCAGAATTCAACCTAATGGTGGTGTCTGAACCTTATATTTATGCTTCAGTTGAGAGTTGTGACAGAGCTGACAAAGCTTGTTGTATCCTGTCTGTTCCTCCAGGCTGCCTTGACAGTAAATTGGTTTCCACTGGTGGCTGCTTCCTTGGATAAATCAATTGCTTTGATCCAGAAGAACTGCAGAGTATGACCCAGCATGTAACTGAGGTTGAAACCCAGACACCCTAAACTCACAGACAAGATCTTTAGATAAACATTACAGTGCATGGAAGGCTTAAAGTGTTAAAGTGTTGGGGTTATTCTGCCACAGTCTGCTAATAGGCAGAGGTCCATGTAGTGAATACCACTCAGTATTTATTTGAGGTAACACAAGTCTTGAGTAAAAAAATTAATCTAATGACACTATTAAAAAAATAATATTTTTAAAAGCAGGTTATTTATTTGTAACATTTTTTCCTTTCTTGGGTATATAGTGTTCAAGTTTCATTCAGATACTAGAAACCTGCATTGGGTGGTATGAGCTTGGGAGGATCATCAGAGGACCCAACTGTATTTGAATCAACCCTAGGAAAGACTAATAGAAAAACAGGCAAAGTAAACACTAACAGAGTACTAGATTCATCTAGAATTAGCAGTTTAAGGCAACTGCCAGATGAATTAGCTGTATAGCTATTAGTACTGGGAAGTCTTAAAATTTCTGTGGTTCCAAAGAATAACAAATATGATGGCCTTTAAACTTGATCATTTTCCCAGGCTAATTAGTAGAAACTAAATTATGCTAAACTAAATTATATAGACATAGAAAAACATGAGCTATTTGGAATGAGTCATTATGACTTCTTTAATGTTCAGCTTTAAAAACCTGTCTCCTTTGAAGGGTCTAGAATACATGCATGCGAGTGATTATACTAATATGTCTTACTTTAACTCTCAGTGAGCCCTTGACAAAGGCTTTTAAGGAACAGAAGATGTCATTGGATAAGAGAAATTATAATAGATAAGTAATTGCTTAAAATGGGAGTGGAGTCCAGGAAAAAATAAAGATACGTAGAAAAAAGGGAAGAGCAGTGCTGTACAAAGATGTTGTTCAGCAGAAGAACAGAAGAAGAGTTGCAGAAGGTCTTTTACAAGACCAAAAAAGTGGACAATAAAACTGTAGATAACATTAAATGTAAAATGTGACTGAATTTATTGGGAAAAGACAATCAAAATTCCTTTATTAAATAGTGAACAGTAACTGTTGATGGCTGACCATTGCTGTTCAAGAGTGAGATCTAGGGCTGTGATACCTATAGAAAAGTAAATATTCTTCATGCTGTATAGATATTTTACTATATAGTTAATACTTTTTTGTAGTCTTCTCATGAGCATATCAGATGGCACTGCCAGTTTGAAAAATAAATCATCACATCTTTCTATGCACAGTCGATAATTACCAGCATGTAACTTGGATTCTGTTTAGAACATGACTGATTACAACTAAAATTGTATAGTATGACTCATCAGCTGATAATTAGATCTCCCCCATCATACAGACCTAAGTCATGTCACCATAATCTGTAATGATAAAGAATGACGGATTTTATGCTTTTGGAAAGCAGAAGCTTGGTTTTTCTAATATAGTCACAGCAAAGAAATGGATAGGTTTCTCTTGTATTGCCTTCTCTATAAACTTTTCCTTCAAATGTATGCATTCTTGCTGTCTCCTGTGAGTTTTTTTGTTTGTATATTTGCTTTCTGATTTCACTTTCATCTTTTTATCTTACACTTCTATTTCTCACCAGCAAATAAACATAAGATTCAGAAAGGGAGGCATGGCTTCATTATAGATAGGTTTATATTTTTGTTAAGACTTAAAAAGACAGAATCTACTGCTAGAAACCATACATGATTACAGGTATGATTACTACACTAAGAAGATAAACTACTGTAGGTACTATATTGAAATAAAGCTGGAAAATGTTGAAGGATAATGTGCTGTCTTAGAAGAGTCTGCACCTAATGTTTGATTAACAAAAAGTACAGATGAATTTAACTCTTGGGTTTTGGCTTCAAGCATTGGTTTTCAGATTGCATGGTTCTTTGTTTCCAAGAAGCGGGGTGGGAACTATGAACATGATCTTGAAATTATTTTGATGCATACGTATACACTTGATGCACTTTCTTAGTAGGTTCTTTTTATATCATCAACAGATTAAAACATTGTAAATAATAAAAATATGGATGTTTGGATGTAAATTTTGCAGTTAATCCTGCCTGTATTTGTAGTGTAATAGTTAAATTATATCGATGTATTGAAATATTTAGGCAGCAGAAGCCATAAGCATTGAACAGATGAATGCTTAACATCATCATCACCTATATATCATCTGTATGGTGTAATCAATATGCAAATATTGTGTACTCTGATTAATATGAAGAAAGATGACCAAGGGAATCACTTTCACTCCTACTTCACTGTGCTTACTGAGTAACAAATTTCATCTGCCTGCATCAATTTCAGTCTTGATCTGCATATTGAGCCTAGTGGGTCTGCTTTAAGAAGCAACTGTAAGCATATGTGTGGCTGCCTGGAAGAAAGAAGCCTTTGTGTGTGACAGCACAGTTCTCTGATCTGGTGGGAGATTGAAAGGAATATTAAGATCCCTTTACATCTGACACATAGCAGAAACTGATAGCTCAAATGCAGAGTCAGGGGTTTTGAAAGATGGAAAGCTTATTTTTATAACTAACCTTCAACTATAATCCCAACACAAACTTAAAGATGTTACTTAACATTAATAATACTTTAATCATCTCCAAATGCAAATCAAGAAGCATAATTTCTCCATAAATCAACACCGTTATACATTTTATGAAACTGTATGTTCAACGCTATTCTCTGGAAAAACTAATTAAAATTGTCAGTTGATAAAGTTAATGAATGATAGCATTTCCCATGTAACTCTTACTATAAAATATTTAGAAACTCAAACTAGCACGACAGATATATTGAGAATATCCACAGGTCAGAATTAAGGTTATGCTGTAATGATGAAAAATGCATTCTTTCTATGTAAATGTGAATAATTTATGAATAATATATGCTTGTTATGTAGGCAATGCTAAATTTATGATGGCCTTTAATATTCACTGCTCGGGTTTTAAGTGCTTTGCTCTGTAAATGATGCAATAGGTAAGTAAATCTGTGTCATTTAGCAGCCTGAGTCATATTTGTGTTAGAGCTGTAGTCATCTGCAGTTTGGAACTGCTTTAAAGACCCACAAAGATTTGGTGTGGGGGAAATTAATATCTGGTGATTTGTTTGGGGTGTTTTGGAAGTTTTATGCAAAACTCCCTCAAGGGCTTCACACATTAAGTAATAGAAAAAGAACATGTATCTGCTAGATTAGTGAATTCCCTTATATATCTAACACCTACATGGAGCTGTGAAGATCTGTTTGAGTGTTTTCTGAGGTCCATCCTAGTGGTTTAGTGCTTCAGGGCTGCTGCAGGCAGCTTGCTCTGTTCTGGCAGCTAGTCAAGGGCAGAGGAAATTCTTCCTCTCTGGGATAGTACAGCATGTCTCATTGGGTATTAGTTAAGAGAAGCGCTGTAAGAAATAGAAACTTTCCAAAGGAGGTGATGCTTTGGTTTGATTTCTTATGATGTAACATGTTAATGGTTGAGTGCTGGCATCTAGTTCATATCAGAGCCTAATGTGAAAACAGAACGAGGTGGAAAAGGTATTCTCTGCAGATGCTTTCGTTCTAGTAAGAAAGGGCTCTAGGGCCAGTCTTCTCTTTGTAACAGACTTCAAACAGGAATGAAAGAATGAATGAATGAAAGAACTTAAATGGGAAAGTCACTGGGCTCCCAGTGAACCCCTGAAGACCTTGTACTGCAGGCCCTGACAGCATGGTGTGGAGTGGCTCAGCTCCTGAAACAATCCCTTCCCCCTTCCTTTTTCTGAATCAGAAAGGGATCCTTTCCTCGAAAGCATGTGTCTGGGAAACAGCCTAGGTGTAATGGTTGTGAAGCAGTGAGGAACCATTCAATCATTTAAGTCTGACTTCTATCAGACTGATGAGACTCTACAGATCCCAGCTGATCTCAAACAGCAAATTTAGTCCAAAATTGGCTTTTCCATGAGGACAGTGGAAGATGCATGCTCACGGTTCTCATCTCACTGGGAACAGACCTTGTTAGGCAGCTTTTATCAGGCTGAGCACAACTACGTTTGTTTTTTGCTTCCTTGCATTCACGTTGCCGAATGGTACTAGAGAGAAAGAGGAAATGAATCACTAATAATTTTCATTGTTGGCCCTGCCACTGTGTGCCTGCTTCATCTGGATGAACATTCCCATGGGCATGCTGGCAATCTCCAAACTTTTCAGACCGATCTCCCGTTCAGCTCTGCTTTACTGATCTGAGATTCTACAACACCGATCCATCCAAAGATTTGCATGTTTATGCTGCATATAAAATCAGTGGCTTAAAATTGTCTCCTGCGTATTCCTCCCACTCATGCCCTGATGAGATGTCTGACTTACTTAAGCACCTACTCCTGACTAAGGTATGCTAAACTTCTGTTGTTATGAATTCTTCAGTGAATTCTAAGGGGACGAGTCATTATTTACTCAGCTGTGGACAGGGCATACCAACATCTGAATACTATCACAGATACTGAACAGTGCTTCTGTTGTTAGAGTGCCTAGCTATTGCTGCAAAATAAAAATGATGCTTGATGGCTTTCTAATAGTCTTAAGATTTACAATTGGAGTGATGACAAAACTCGCATGTATAAATTAAAGCCAAACAGTCATCCCTTTTCAGCATCTTTTAATTTTGTTGGTATTATTTTGTTCTTATTTAAGCAAGGAAATGACTAAGTTGATACAAGGTGC
Source organism: Excalfactoria chinensis (assembly GCF_039878825.1). Lineage (NCBI taxonomy): Eukaryota > Metazoa > Chordata > Aves > Galliformes > Phasianidae > Excalfactoria > Excalfactoria chinensis. Next base: position 81,804,977 of record NC_092825.1, read on the forward strand.
AAAACTAAAATAATAACAAGACCCTCTTCATTCCCTAAGAACTGAAGTAATAAATGTTGCACATCAAGAGGAATTGAATGAACTAGGCTTTACCCATTAACCTTCAGAAAGCACATCTCATTGCCACTTGTATTAACAACCAGAAAGCTGGAAGTAGAATGCAAGACTAGCATGTGAGACTAATCCCACTTCCCAGGAACAAAGTGAAAGTGTCTCAGGTACTTGAGCTGAAACCTGCATCACAGCAGAATGCAAAATAACTTGAACAGTCCAATCTGCCCTACTCCATCCTTGTTCCACCACCCCTGCGTGGTAAAGATACAAATCCAGTATTACTTACAGTGTTTCTTAAGCCTTAGGTCCTTGATGTGTTTGTTTTCTTTGCTGTCTGAGTGCAAAGAGATCACTGGAGAAGGGGTCATTTCTCAGTTTGTTACTGCTTGCTGTTTGCCTGCTACTGGGATCTGGAAGTACCAGCCAAGACTGAGCGCAGCCAGCACACCATATGTCATGGCAAGTGTTGCACATTTGTGTGATTTCTGGTTTAACAAACTTATATGCTCTTGTGTGATACCCTCTTTAACAAAGTTGTATGTTGTTAGTAGAAGAAAGAAAAAATGATAATATCCCAGTGTCCCAGAGGTGAAAGGGCTGCATCTGAAACTAGAGCCCTTAAGACTGGTGGTTTCAAGATGGCTCCATGCACATTTTTAGCCACTGGTTTCAGCCAGCACTTTCTCTGTTGTTTTAGTTGCCTGTAGCTCCCTGGTTAACGATGTCAGGCTCCTTTGGGAGCACACCAGAGTGTATGCAGAGTGGTGGAGTTCAAGCTGTTGCCTAAATGGATCCGTGTTCCTGCTCCACACAAGTGAAGTGTTAAGCCCTGATATGAATGCTTTAGCTTTGGGACATCTAGAGGAAGGAGATACTCTGCATTCAGCAACCTTATTGACATTTTTCTGACACTTGCTATTAAAACATATTAGGCTCAGTATGTATGTGTCTCATTTTCAATGCCTTCTCGCATGTTCACTCAATAACCATTTCCAGCATATTGTACTCTTGTGTGCTGTTAATAGCTGTAAATCTTTTAGCAGCAGAACTGTCTGCTTCACTGTTAGCCAGGGCATTTGATCAAAGTTTTCTGCTAGTGCCTGCTAAAGCAGAAGACCTCAGGTACCAGGCAAGGCACTAGATCCCATTCTTTTGCTCTTTATGGCAGTGTATGATGTGCTGTCTTAACTGCTGCTCCAGACAAGATATGTTGTTCTGAGACTTTTGAAGTGGAGCTGAGCAACTTTGCCAGCTCTGATGTGGTAGTTTGCTGAACAGCAGATAACAGGAGGCTGAGAGCTCAGTGCTGTTCCCGTTATCTCTTCTTATATCCTTGCTGTGCACTGGCAGCTGTCCGGTTGCATTTGCAGACCTGCTGCTAGACTGAATGCAGCTTCTCTCGTACTTTCTTAGACCACAGTGGCTGTCTAAGCCCCCGGTCATTTAGCTAGAACGTGCCAAGAAGCAGGAAAGAGCCAGCTGTGTTTTCCATCTCTATTACAAATGTTTCCGGCTCTTTAGGAAGCTGTCACAGACGCATACACCCCAAACATTCCCCTTGTATTTTCATTTGCTTTAAAAACAACAGCCTGACTCAGTCACATTCAGCTGCAATGTGCTAATGTATGGAAGTGACAAATAATGCCTAATGTGTTCTTTATTGTCTGCAGTCTTTGAAAAGATGAACGCAGGATGGTTTGAATATTGTATGAGATCAGGCATCGAACTCAGACAAACAGAGGGCTTTTTCCTCTCTAAAATTCAAAGGGGAGACAGTTCAGAAAGCAAGTCTTATGTAAGTGTGGGAAGGAATGGGAAGTGGGCTGAAACTGAATTTCGCTGTAAAGTGAAGCACTCACATTGATCATCTTCTTCTGTTTGTTTCTTCACACCTCACAAATTTCTCTTTTCACAATGACAGTTTCAAAGCTGCTTCTGCTGTAAAAGCTGAAACAAGCAGCAGAGAGCAGTACTGAGCTGCCTGTGTCTGATGGAAATGGTCACTGTAAGAGCAACTGAACTGGTCTACAGAAGAAGCAGAGATCAGAAACAGGATACTAATTGTCCTTTCTGGTACAGAAACTGTTCCAGTTGTCTTCTGTTCACATAACTGTGCATACACATAGAAAGAGGGCATGAAACAGTGGTATAGCTTGTGAGAAAGCCACTCCTGGCCTCCTTCCTCCTGAGGTGGATTTGATCTTTGTTTCCATCAGATTATTCTTAAAAGCTTCAGAGCAGAAAGGAATAAAAAGCAAATACCTAAAAGGGGAGAGAATAGAGTGAAAGACGGGGGAAAAAAGGTGAATTTTATTTCAACGGTTAAGTTGTCACTTACAGAGCCATATATTTTTGTCCATTTTACTGGAAAGTAATAAATATCAACTGATGAATATGCCTTCTGTAAGATCTAGGTATTTCTTCAGTGGAAGTCCTGCACAGTGTGATATGTGTGTGTGTGTGTGTGTATATATATATATATATAAACATTAATGAAATAAAAATCTCATGGGATGAAGGCAGTATATAATGAATTATATATTCCACATTTTGTAGAAATGATTTAGTACTAGCATATGCTTTATTCTTCAGGTGGAATAATGAATCTCAGGTGATGTGTTCAAATGGAGTCTGGGACCACGTCTGCTTTCCATGAGTAGGAGGAGGGCTGTTCATCAGAAGCAACAGCAATTTTGATTGTATTTATTTCTTACCTCCCCTCAGTGTTCTGTCTCTGTATGCTTGCCCTGTGCTCTACAGCACTACAGATACAGAAAGAAGAGAATAAGATGCTTGTATGTTGCTTGTCTAAATAACATTTCCTCAACAGATGAGCTGTTTCCCACGAGAAATTATTTTTCACTAATCCCTTAGCACACACTTCCAAAGTCACTGGCTACCTTCCAGTGCCAAAATAAATCTGAGGTTCAGGTATGTAACAAGCCTGGATTTATCCTGATTCTATCTGCAAATTGCACACTCCATTAGAAAACTTCTAGACACCCAATATGATTTTAATGTTTTTTACCTTGAATTAAAGAGTAGTCCCTTGTAAGTCCCAGAGTTCCAGTCTTTCTCGCTACCATGTTATTAGGGATTGGGTGTGGTTATTTTTTTGTTTGTTTTTCATTTTCTTTTCTTTTTCTCCCCCTTGTGTAGAAAGAATTTGGTAATTCAGATACAAACTTACTAGTCAGCTGTCTCTAATTCTGTTTATCTGGATTGTATGCTGCTTATATTCTTACGTATGTAATAAAAAGGCAAAGGTGGTATGTTTGTAAGAGATTTGATGGGACTTGGAATAGGTTAATACAAGGTATATTTACAGGAGATCCTATTGAATGTAAATGTGTAGGGAAGTGTCTTCCATATTTTATTATAAACTTTTACAAGCTATCCTTTTACAAGTTATCAGTTTAATAGCTAAAATTACACACACTGAGGCCTCATTAAGCCTAAGATTGAGGGAAGTGCTAGTTATAGTAATCACTTCAGCTAAGGGCTCTGTTCATAGCTGACATGTCAGTATCTCAGCTTTTACCGAGTGCTTAAAGCCTCTCCCACTGCAGAGGTGAAGAATAGGAAAGTTCTCCTAAGTAAGAGAAGAGCCAAGAAGGAAGGCAGACAACTCAGGAGGGCTACAAAGGTTTGAGGTTATGCAGGAAGAAAATCTGAAGGGTCAAAGCCCAGCTAGATATTAATGTTGCTACTGCACTAAAAGACAATGAAATATATTTTTATAAATACATGAACAACAAAAGAAGGGTTAAGAAGAATCTCCAGCAGATCAGCATGACAGGGAAGTGATTGTCCCTCTGTACACGGCACTGGTGAAAACTGCACTTCCAATACTCTGTTCACTTTTGGGTCCCTCACTACCAGAAAGACACTGAGGTGCTGGAGTGTGTTCAGAGAAGAGCAATGAAACTGATGATGGAATTAGGAAACAAGGCATGTGAGGAGTGACTGAGAGAACTGTGGTTGTTTAGTCTGGACAAGAGGATGCTCAGAGGAGACTTTATTGCCCTCTACAACTACTTGAAAGGAGGTTATAGCCTGGTGGGTATTGGTTTCTTTTCTCAGGTAACTGTATGGGAGATTGGTAATCACAGCCTGAACCTCTGATTAATCAGCTGAGGCAAGTGTGGGGTCAGCTGTGGGAGCACAGGTGAGAGTGATGTAGCTCGACTCTACCTCCTCTGGGACCTCATTTAAGGGCTCACCCTCACTGAGGCAGCATCTCTCTTGGAGATTGCTCATCAGTGAAGACTGCCCCAGCTTCCTCAGCTAAGGTATCACTGGTGAGTTTCCCTTTTGCTTATTACTTCTGTACATTTGTTACCATTGTTGCTACCATCTGTATATTAACAACCAATACAGGTAACAAGAGATAAGATGTGAGGAAACAGCCTCAAATTGTGCTAGGAGATGTTTAGATGGAACGTTAGGAAGAATTTCTTCATGGAAGGTGTGCTCAAGCATTGCAAGGGGCTGCCCAGAGAAGTAGTAGAATCTCTGTCATGGGAGGTATTTAAGAAACTTGAGGATGTGGTGCTTATGGACGCGTTTTTAGCAATGGACTTGAGAGTGTTAGGTGGACAGTTGGATCTGATAATCTTATGGATCTTTTCCAACATAAATGACTCTACAATTCTATGAAAGTCTTCAGGCAGCCAGAAAAACTGATTCATAGTGACTTGATATCTTCCATTCATATCCCTAAGTAGTATTTGAATCCCCTTGGTGTCTGTTGCTCTGTTAATGTCATTGCACAAGCAGGTCTTGTCTGCAGCAGATGAGAAAGCTGCTTTATTTTCTTAACTATACTAAGGTGTATGCCTACGTGTATGCCCTTCCATATATTTCCTCTTGGAAATGCCATGTCTGGTCTGACTGTTTAATGGCATCCTTGCTAAGCACTGCTCAGAGGATTAGTTAGGTAACTTGCCTTCACCTTGCTTTGTAATCGTGTGCTCTTTGGATAATCTGTGCTGCCAGTCACTTACCTAAATCCAACAACCATAATCTCCAGCATGAAACAAAGTAAGAAAGCTTCCTTTATCCAGCTAAAACTCAATACCTCCAGAACAACCTATGTGACTTTAGCCCTGGTTTGTATTTAAACTAATATCTTGTCCTGCCTTATTTAATTTTGGAAAGGTCAACATGTATTTCCCCAGGATCCTCAGAATAGAGCAACAACCACCTGCTCATTAAATGAACCACTGATGTTTGTGAATATTGCATTTATAAGCTGTGTTTTTATACTACACATACATGCAGGGAAATGAGCGACAAAAGAAGCTGCTTGTAATGCTGCATCTATTTAAGTCTGCGAAAATCAATAAAGCTTTACTTAGGCACAGTATGTGTCATCTCTCCTGTGCTTCTGTAGCAATAAAAAATACGTTTAGGCATTCTGAGAACTGCTGGCCTAAAAATCAAAAACATACGAGCTTTTGAGATTTCTAATTTTTGAAATTCTTCTTAGAGATTGTTCTGCAGGTCTAGTATAATGTGCTCTGAGCATCCCCATGTATTTTCTAAACTGTTTTGTGTAGCACACAATAGAAACACAGAATGAATCACAGAATCATAGAATGGCTCTGTTTAGAAGGGACCTTAAAGATTATCCAGTTTCAACCTCCCTGCCATGGGCAAGGATGCCACCTATTAGATCAGGTTGCCCCTAGCTGTCTTGAAATTAGGAAATTAAACAGTAATAAAAGCCAAGCCTGTAAGAAAGATTAAACTCTGCTCCAAGAATACACTAGTAACCTGAGAGCATGCCAATTATTGGTATAAGAATATATGAAGTAGCTAGTGATGTATTCTAAATAAGACCAAGCTGGCAAGCAATATATATGCAGGTGTAGGAAAGAAATGTTTGGAGAGAATAACAGAACTGAAATGGGAACATAGATGATTTTTCTTTTTTAATACAGGGACTAGGATATGCTTAATAAACATTTATTCTGATTAATGTTTGTTCTCTCTTTATGACTGGGCTTCTCTAAGCATTCAGGAGCTTGTGTAAGAGTAGGGAAGTGTTTGTGTCACATCATAAAAACTATTGCCATCTCCTCAGAGACAATAAATCCTCATTTTCTGACTTTCTCATTGGTCATTTGTTGGGTTTTGGCTATCTGTATATTCTGCTATGAGATAGAAATTGCAACAACAACAAGAAAAGCAAAGTGATAAATGTTCATTCATTTGCCACTTTTCTTGTAATGCTACTGGAAATCATATTTTTTAGGTGAGCAGTGTGACCAGCTCAGGATCCAGTCTCCATCACTCACCAGCCATTGGTGAGTAAAGACAGACGTTACTTCCACGGTGAACTCTCTATACAATATTGTGTCTTGATTTCTCTTTTTCTCTATATCAAGTATATTTTTTATTTAAAAAATAAATAAATAAAGTGTTGTCATACTGAAATGCCTACTGCAAACTACTAGCAGCGATTTTGAAGTTATTTAAACACTGGTCCTGTTAACAAGGTACAGAGGGACAACAAAATCCCTTCCCATTCCTTTTCATATATAGTAGACAAAGGGAATCTCAGCCTCAGAAATGTGCAGCCTACAGTATCTCTTCTTCTCTGTAGCAAATCATTAGCATCTTCCTCTGCTGATGTGACTCAGCAGTTTCCATTATTAAAAATCATGTAAAGTTATTATGGAAACATAATGTGCATTGTCCAACAAGCAGTCGCTAGCAATGTTGTTCTTTTTCATGCGAAGGAAGAGAGGTTTGCAGTAGCTGTTGTAAGTTATTTTAAAGAACCCTGTCTCCACCAGTAGAGTACTGAAGAGGTAATTCTTCAACTTTTGCTTTGTATCTTTGAGGTCTCTTGAAAGTGATAGAGGTTGGAGAATGGGTGGGATGGATATTGCAGAGGAAAAAAAACAACCCGTTCTGTGGGTGGCTTCTCTCAGGTTTCTCATTTTCCTCAATCGTGATTTTTCTATGCCAAAGAGTTTTCCACATTTTTGTAATAGCATGTCAGGGTATGTTGCATCTCTTTTGTGTGCCTCTGTCATCTAAGTTTTACATTATATGTATATATTGCCTGTGTCACAGAAAGCAAAAGAAAGATACATTCAGTTTGTAGGGTGAGAGAATGAGATCTTGTCCAATCCCCCAGACTCCAGCCCTTTCTTTTTTGAATTTAAAAAAGAATAATAATCCTTTGTGTCTTTACAATAACTGGAGTGTGCTGTTTTGGGTTTTTTTCAGCCTGGAGTATACTGAATTGCTGACTATGCTTTTGATGTGCTTAATTCAGTGCGTCCTGTGATCCTGACTAGATGTCACCAACAGTTATGCCTCTTCAAATGTTATCTCAGGGTGCTCTAAAAGTAATGTCTCCTATTGTGCTATGCTGGCTCATGACATCAGAGGTGGATACTGCTGGAATAGCAGTAGAGGTTGAACCTTCCCACCAATATTCCCTTACATGTTGTTGCCATGAGACAGATGGTAGCAAAGGGGCAGTCTGACAGAATGATGTCTGACATGGAAGCGCACACGAAGAAAATGTGTATCACTGAATTCCTTCATGCAGAAAAAATGGCTCCAATTGACATTCAGTGTTTCTGGAGATCAAACAGTGGGTGTGAGCACAGTGAGACTGTGGGTGGTGTGTTTCAGCAGAGGTGACTGCAGTGTAAAATACAAGCCATGTTCCAGGTGACCATGCACAGGTGTCACACCACAAAATGCAGAGTGTCTTGATCAACAGATCCACGCAAATTGACAGATTTCAACAGGGAACTGTGTACAGAGCTGATTATCAGCTTCAGTGCATTGGATATTAGGGTGAAAACATTGGAATATCTCAAAGTTTGTGCCAGGTGGGTCCCACAAATGCTCATGTGAGAACAGAACACCATATACAAGTTTGTCAGGACATACTGAGCCAAAACAAGGCTGATGGTGACAGTACCCTGGATCCCATCATTACTGGTGACAAGGAGTGGTGTCGCCACTATGAGTCTAAATGGCAGTTCACGGAGAGATGACATATAAATTGCCCATTGAAGAAGTTCAAGGTGCCACACTCAGTGGGTATAATTATATGTACCGTCTTTTGGGATTAGAAAAGGCAATCCTTCTAGATTTCCCGAGACCTGGACAAATCATCAAGTCTAACTGCTATACTATAATGCTGCCTAAGCTGAAGTCTCAAACTTAGGCCAGAGAAGAATACCTAACCTTTCCTTTCAACATGATATTGTTTTGTAGCTGAGAATTTGCTTTACGAAATAGTGTTGTGTTCTTTGTGTCTGCTGTAGTTTCCACAGAAATAAATGGGAGGCATCACTTTCAGAGCAACCTATGTATGATATAGCTGCTGAGAAACTAAAGAGCTTCAAATTTAAAATTAGAGACTTTTATCTCAGAGTTGTTCTGTATTTTACAGGAAGTCTATTAGATCTTCTTTACGGTTCTCATCACCTTATGTTTCTGACATGCTGTTCCAGTCCTCCTTTCCAAATGTCTTCTTCATTTATCTTCAGGTTATTGCAAAGTGGCTACTGCTTATTTTCTTGAGTGACTAAATGCAAATCTCTTCAAAGACTATGAATGTCCTTCAGGCTGCTGGAAGGGACACTAATGATCTATATGTGCTTTTTCCCTTCTCACTTTCTTTTGTAGCCCGATGTAAAGCAATTCTACTCCACACACTCAGCTTATGTAGGAACACCTGACTTTGCGTGCAGATAAATTGTTGAACTTTGTGCTTCTAGATCTGAGTGAGCTTCTCTATATTTCTCTCCGAGCTTTATGTCCATGTTTGCTTCCTTTACAATCTTCCCTGTCTAGACTTCTTCTCTAAACTCTGACTAGGAAGAGAACGGGGATGGAATTCAGATAATGAAACATTTTTCTTTTCTCATACTTGCTATTTTGGGGGTGTGGGAGTGTGGGGAGGGGAGGAATTTAATATGTCAGGAAACACAGCCAGAAATTAGATCTATATGTTAGTACTGTTGGTGTTAGAAAAGAAATAAAATATTGAATCTATATGGCAGAAATTTATGTTGTTATGCGTGCTTATGCAGTCAGTGCAAAAGAAGGATGCATTCCCTTTTTGTAACAATTCGTTAATATACATATATATATATATGTTCAAACTAAAAGTTGGATTATAATGCTGAGATAGCAGTCAGTAGTTAGAGGAAACTGCTGGTGAACTTTCAGTTTTTTGGTGTCTCTTCTTGAAAAATGTCTGTTAAAAACATTTTTTGTTTTTAACAGTGATCTACCTTCTCTTCTGCTAGATTTGTTTTGTTTGTTTTCTAGAAGGGAGTGTGTATTAGTGCAGCCAGTGGAGTGATTCTGCCTTTGAACTGTGTGCAAAGTAACTACAGACCAGTATTCAAATTGCCAGAGAGTGGCCTGGCCTGTCTTGTATGCACTGTGTATGCCCTTATATTGATAGGAAGATGTAGTGTTTGGTAATAATTTATCCTTGCTGTTTAGAGAATGGGGGATGTGTATTTGCATCCTTGTTTAGTGACATTTGCACTACGTGGTTCTTACAGAATAGATGTAGCTAGCAGGAGGGAGGAAACTCCTCTTACATCCACATGCTGATGCTTGGAAGATTTTAATTGTCTGGCTAAAAAAGTTGTGTAGGTGACTTTACTCTGGCAAAATTGAAGTAACTTACTTTATTCTACTGGGGAGAATGACAGTGGATGATACGGGCTGGTCCTTAGGCTGGAATCTACACTAAGGATATCTGTGGCTGATCCTCTGTTTGTAAAGTAGTCAAGACACAGTGAAAACAGTACAAAAACATAGGATAAACCTGGCTATGGCTGTTTAAGTGGCTAAATGCACTGGCAGCTAATTACCATCCTCATCTGAAAGTCATTCCCCCTTATATTTTCAACAAGGAGTGTATGCTCCTTTGTTTATTTGCTTCTTGGTATAAACCAAGACTGAGCACATAGCTGGTGCTCAAGTGGCTACAGGAGTATGTGCGTATTCTTTTCTGATGAATGTGGCATAGAAATTCTTGTGATATGCAGACAGGGTCGACTGCTGAAACAACTGGATATGGGCAATGAAGTTGACAGAAAATGTTAATAAACTGTTTGTCAGGAAATAAACTTTTGATTAACAGCATAACCTTAAGTTTCCTAGCAGCTAATCTGTCTTTCAAAGTAAGATTCATACTCCTAACTAGTATGGGCACTTCTGGAAATTTAGCCTGTCTCATCAAGAAAAAGAGAAGAAAACTTTCTGGTAATTGTGTGAGGATCCTTTCCAAATGTTGGAGAATTACCCCATCATGTTAACAATGCTAGAATTATCAGAAACCTTGCAGTTTTGCCGAAGTAAATTAGTGGAAAAGCAGTTTAAGCATTACAGCTGTGCTGCATTACACAGTAATTGCATACTTAATAATGCAAGATGTACGCCACGTCTTACAAAGAAAATTAATTAATTTGCTTCTTAATTTTTTGTATTATTATTTTTTTTAGCCACCTGGCTAAATGCTTCAAAATGTGTTCGTGTTTGTTGGTAGTGGGATTTTTTATTGTTTTTTTTTTTTTTTATTTTTATGTTAGCGCTAACAGCTTTAAATAAATAAAAAAGTTTTAGAATAACACTAATGTAAATACCCTTGAAACGGTTCTGAATATGTTTCTGTTTCCTTTAAAAACACTTAATTTGTATGTGTAGTAATGATGTGGACACTCAGAACAACAACAACAGAGAAAGGAGTGTCACAGCAATCACCCCTGACCATTAGCGTGTACATTTTCAGCTGTTCAAGGCAGTGAGACCCCAGGAGAAAAGAAAAAATAGTGTGCTGTTACTCTGTCACTTGAGAATGTGCAGCGCTGGGCACATATAATGATTTTTGACAGTTTATTTTTTTTCTGTTCTCAGGACAAAAATGATTTAAGTTTTACTTTAAGTTGATTTGAAATCATAATCACGTAGTCTGTTTCTAACAACTGCACTCACAAAAACTGAAGTTTTTCTTTTCCAGTTAAACACAATGTATTACAGAATTTCTAATGCTTGTGACCTCCGCATTCATCAAACTCATGATGAAAGTTTTATTAATTTCTGAGGTTCCATGTGCTATTGCAAGCTTGTGGATCTCTCTTAAGAGAGACTGTATCGTGAGGAAGCATTAAACATTCTTTGTGGGAGTGCTTTTGTCATGGGATATGGCTGATCCAGCCTGCTGTGATTGCTGTGTTTGCCAAAGACAATCAGCTCTTGCCCAATTTCTTCTGTCTCTTTGGAATTAGAAGAAAAATGTATTTTGCCATCATAAGGCTGGGATGAAGATCTCACAGCACCCACAGCTTTTCCTTTTTGCTTCCACTTGTATTTTTGGCTATGACTTTGTACAATGTTGCTGAAAAACCTGTGGCCATTTCCCCAAATCCAACTGGGTATTTTCTGCTTCTTAGCTTTAGGGACATCTGGTGTGAACATCTAACAATACAAGCAGTCCTGTGGAACAGAATGTCAGCAGAGGCCAATTCACAATTTATTATTTTTTAATTGTTCTGTAACTATGTGACCTAAATATATGGTACAGTTTGTTTCTGCAGCCTGTGCAAAACTTCCATGCATTTTGAAACTAGTTTCTGTCAGTGCTTTAGATGGATAATGGTGGTGGCATGTCTAAACCTTCATTGTGGTCACAGTCATGCATGTTTAAACTGAGTTGCGGCCAAGTATACGGAGATAGTTGTAACATTAAGAGTGAAAGCACATTTGAGATGGACAGTAATTTCTGTAACATCTAACTCTTTCCCAAGAAAGATAATATCACTGTAGAGAAACTCTTATGATGTTTATTTAAGTAGTTGGTTGAACTTTGTCTTTTTGACTGTTGCTTAGCTTTTGTGTGTTTTGTTTTCACTGTGGGGATAGAAGAGTCAGGAGTAATGAGGGCAGGCTGGGTTTCATTTATTTATTTATTTATTCCCAATTAATGTCAGTGACAAATCTACACTTCTGTTCAGTTTTTCTTCAGTTTTTGTTGGTTTGTTTCTATGCTATGGGTGTTTTGCTTAACACAAAACTCTCACAAACTTCATCTCATGTCTTTTTAAGCTTTTTAGGCAATAACAATGGAAAAAAGAGAGGCTTTTTTTAGGATGCGTTTTGATAAAGATTAGCTACTTCTCAATAAAATTAAACCTACTAAATAAAAAGCATTAACACTGTTAAGACACCATGTGACCAAATCTTTAATTTCTTTTCCCCATATGTGAGTCTTCTGATAAAAATGAATCTTGTAGACCTGGAAATTTAGGCACTTCACCTCTGTCCGTTCTTCTGCAGAAGTCTTCCATGTTACGGGAAATATGGCCTTAAAATTCTCAGGGGTTTTAGCTACCTTCCCCCACAGTGCTTCAGACTCTTCAGGAAATGAAAGACATAATATAATACAATCAAATATTGGATGTAGTCAGTGCTGTTGTGTTTTTCCATGGGGATGGAATAGTAATTATTATATGCTCTTCTACTTCATCCACCTACAAACACATGAAGGTAAGATCTCTCTCCTGTGCTTGTTCCTTTCTTCCTATAGCTTTTAGAAACACTTTCTTTTGCCACATTAATTCTATTGGAAACACATCTTGTTTTGCAACTAATGGATTCCTTATTAATTACTTGTCTTCTGCTGAATCATAATCTTTGCTCTAGCGAATATCTTTTGTGGTAGTTATCTTGTCCACTTGATAATTTTCAGAACAGTTGAAAAGTTTTATTATTTATTGAGGTTGTGTTTTTTTGTTTTTTTTTTTTTTTCTAATATGTAGTATTACTTTGGTTTCTGCTTTTTGCCACTGACTGCCATTCATAAGCTGTTGGAGGGAAGGTTTTCTTTGTCCAGAGCTGATTTTGTACTCTGTTACTCTTCCTTAGGATATCTTCCTCTACTATTTTGAATTCTCCATCTATTTTGAAATCTTCATCACTGTGAAGGTGTCAAAACATTGTGTCAGAGCACGTTGACTAAAGTAATACGGAAACTTCAGTTTGCTTTGAATGCCTGCTATTACAAAGCTAATTTCAGTTGGCTGTTTCAAAGCGTAATTCTGAGCCGTCCATCATATCTGAGGGCTTTATCCTGCTTCTATCCCAACAGCAACAGAGTTTCCCATAAAGAACTCAGTAAACAGTTCTAAAACAGCAGAATAGGCTTCTGTACCTTTTGTGTTTTCCATTTAAAAACACGTCTCTCACCTTTCTGTTTGTATGGATTGCAGTTTTCTTCAAATTTCTGTAATACAGTTTCAATACAGTTTCTTCTGCCGAGTTAACTGGAAACTATTAAAATCATCTAGTGCCTCTGAATCAACTATAGTCAGAAATAAAGCAACTCTTCTATTTTCACCTACTGCTCGCCGACAAAGGGAGAAACATTTAAATCCTCCTCATTGCTTCCCATGCTTCTGGAGAGTTTTGCTTCTACTGGAGCCTTCAGCTTCTCTATCTGTGGAGTTTTCTGTAGTTTACTTCAGCTGTAGCAACATTTGTTCAGAAATTGGTTACAGTGGGGAGAAAAAAAAAAACTTAATAAGGCTCCTTCTGTTGTTAGCTTCTTTCTAACTGACCTGCATTGTTGCACACGTAAGTCTGCATATTATAGATCACTGTTCAAATTATTTAGGCCAAGCTTTATAAAATCCTCCAAAGTTTTCATTAACCTCCTCAAGGAAAATAACAGCGAGGGTCAGTCTAAACTAAAATGTGTTCTTCAGTCTTCCTTAACCATTTTGTGCTTTTCTGCCTTTAATAGTAGTACACCTGTCCCTAAGATGTTGTAGTTGGCTGATTCATGCTTCCTTCTTTCTTTGGGGAAATTATTTTTTCTTCTTTGAATGTTTCAAAATGAGGGAGCTTTACTTTAGAGACATGCTATGAATGTGATTTCTGGATGTTCTGTTTCTTTGGAGAGGAAAACAACATTTTCATTCACTTCTCCACTTGTATGAATCACTATGGATTCAGACAAATACCCTGAAATGGGCAACCAGCAATATCTTATCATTTTATACATCCTAAATTAGTTCAGACAACTTGTATAATTAAATCAAAAACATCATCAATTTTAGCTAGCTTTTTCAGATCTTTCTGTAAAGTGAAAGATGGGAGAAGGTGTCATTTGTCTTCAGAGAACTTATGATTTCTTGAGTAATAAAATTCAGAAGAAAGAAAATGGCTATTATATATGAATAATTGCACTGAATATTTCCCAATTTGGATATTTGATACTATATCAAAATATACTGCAATGTAAGCCTCGGGATTTAATATAAAAAGGATATTTTTAATTAAAAAAAAAAACAAAAAAACTTTCATTCCACTTTCAATAATGTCTATCAAAACTATATTTTTTAAAAAATCTGCACTTTATTCAATTAGAAAAGCTCAATTAATCAACAAGAGCCAAATGAGTTCTGTTCAGACTAATGAAACATAACACCGTTTACTCCTTCCATCCATTCATTTCTTTAGAGGTCAGTTTTGTCACTGTGCTGCTCTAGGGCTATTTCAGTATTGGCTTTTTTTCTTTAAACGTGTTCCAGTCCAAGCATTTAGAATGAAGTTCCAGAAGGATTAGTCCATCTTGCAATTAGTGTGTATATAGCCACCAGAGAGATTGGTAATAACAGCTTCCGACAAGAATGGATGATTATTGAAATAGAATTCTATCTCCTGTAGAAATAGTGGGGAATCAATAAATTATTATTCTATAAATTATTAAATCTATAGGCACAAGATGACCATAAGTTGAGTTCCTTCTCATTAATTAATTAAATGAGGACATACGCCCATTGTTACCGTCTGTCAATTTAATAATTTATTGAATAATGGATGCTGCTAATACAAGGTTGAACATGATGATATCCATCTTCAGTGCTACTCCAGCATTAATGATCTTGACACTACATCAGTCTACTCCACCCTTTTGGCAAATGTCTCTATTTAATAAGATCTAGCAGAAGATGTTGTTCAGACTTTACCATCCAGCAGGTATTTCCTTTCTAACAAAGTTATTTTCAAAAAGATTTGGTTTTACAACAAAAGCCTTATTATTATTATTATTATTATTATTATTGCCCAGTGTGGTAGGGTGCTGTGATAAAATGCTATAAAAAATAAAGGAAAGGGATGAGGCTGGTATGTTTAAAACAGCAAGACAGGCAACCTGTTGTAAAACTGTAGATTCTCTGGGGAGAATCGCTTTGCTCTTGCAAGGATATACTGTATACATTACTCTTGATTTTGACTATGAATCTCCAGATTTGTTATTAACTCTTCATATGAAAGAGATGGTTTAAGCCCTCTTGATGCCACCTTCTGTGTTTCTAAAAAGGAAGACAAGAATTCTTTTCAAAATATTATCTCTAGGTTTTTGGAAATTTATGGATTAGTATTATTCATTGTTTCTAGTAAGGATATGTCTTCTTTCAAGTTCTTATCCAGCTTTCTAAATAAAACAGATTTTACTTAAACATGTGAGCCCTTGAATCCATTAGAAGTCATAGGTGTTATTTTCAGTACTCTGAAAGCAGTATTTTCTTTTGAAGTTGACTTCAAGCTAGCTCTGTGCTGATGTGCATCATTAAAAACTAAATCAAATCAAATGAATACTCATGTATCCCTGTGACCTCCTGGTTTATGTGTTATAGACCTTCAACTTGCTCTTACAGGCTGTATTGATTATATATTATAACACAGACCAAATGATCTCTGAGGATGGCATTAACTAGGTGAGTAGTCTAAATATGTTAAATTGAATCTTCATGCATCTCTACAATAAAGTAAGGGATTGTCAGAAAATGTTACATTTTGTGTTGCTTTTTTTTTTCTACGATTAATTAAAACTTTGTTTATATTCCTAGATAGTCACAGTCATAGTCGTGATGATTCCGAATAGAAAAGGATGTTTGGTAAAATCCACTAGTGAGAAAATTAACTGATCTATAAGTGGATAGGACCAAAATTAATAAAATGTATAGAAAACAAGCATGAAGTATTATACAGCAGAAGTAGTTTAAATAGAATAAGTCATATTTTTATTCATTTGAATTTCCTTTATAAAACTGAGGTATGTAGTGGCTGTGAAAGAAAAGTGATTTCATCATACAGTGTGTATTAAAACTTCATATACAGTTACTTACTCAAGGTGCTTACAGTAATAAAAAAGTTTCTTTTCTTTAGTTAGATGATCCCTACCTCCAAGCAGTGACTGCAACAAAATATTAAAACGTGCATATTTATCAAATTTGGCAAAACAGAATATTTATAATATTAGCATATACTTTACTATTTTGCTTACTTAAGGTACACTGTGAAAACTAGAAACACATAGAAATTGTTAGAAGGTATATACCAAGCAAGATCTATGTCCAGTGGATGATATTGAGTCTTGGATGATGTCTGTATGTACTTTTAATGTCTTTTGCGTAGCTTCGACATGGTCATAATAGTGGCAGTATCAGCAGATTGCCCCTGTATTCTTCTTGCAAGGAAGACTCCTATTGAACATGTTCATGATAGGAGTTTTCACTATAATGGAATGCATTTCATACCTTAACTTGGACTAGGCTTCTACTCTTGGTACTCTTGATAAGATTTGTAGGACTTCCAATGAGAGCTGGAACAAGTTCATGATGAACAACAGTGTGCAAGGACCTCTTCAAATAAATCCAGTACCCCTTCAAATTCCAGCCCAAATGCGGTTGTGTTGACTTACAGTATTCATACAACATACAACATGATTGTATGAATTATAGTATTATATGTCACCAAAGAAGTGGATGAGGATACATTGTATGACATCAATCAACAGGCTTCCATAAAAACACTTATTTTCTAGGTATAACAACAGATGTTTCTGGTTACCAAAGGAATACAACCTTATTTAGATCTTTATTCTCTTAGTCACTCCACAAAGACAAATTCACTTGCAAGTCAGACCACAAGGGAAACTGAAACACAGCCTGAGACAGCAAGACTGAGGGTTGCAAGAAAAGCATACCTGCTTTTATAACAGGTCCCTGCCATTTTTACCCTGTGCAGAATAGTGTTGCAAATTCTTGAGCTACAGACTAGCCTTCAAACGTGGATATTGAAGTAGTAATGAAGTGACATGTATGCTTTGCTCCATTTTAAAGGGTGAGTTTTACCTTCCTAGCAATTTGTACTAAATATGTAACAGAAACTTTACTTGTACATCAAAGATTAAATATTTAAATTACCTTTACTACTGTGTGAGCATTTTAGAATTGTAGAATGTGTATAATGATTCGTGTAAGATATACATTATACACATCATATACATATGTATTTATGTATATGTATATATCAAGAAAAAAATTAGGGAGAGAATGAGAATGAAATGGTAGTGCAGGAGTAACAACCAGATACGTTAACTGTGAAAGGATGAGTAGGTAGCGGTATCGTGATTTATTAGAATAATGACATAGAAATAGACTTACCCTGTCATAAACTTGTGGGCAAGATATTTTTCTCTTATGCTAATCATAAATCATCATTTTGCCTTTATGCTTGAGAAGGAACACCTCAGAGTACCGCAGGCAGTAGCTAGGAAAAGAATGGTTTTCATCCAAAGGTCAAGACTGAATCTTATAGAAATTTCCATTTTTATGACATCTGGATGCAGATAATACAGCATAGTATTTAGGTCCAGATCACTGTTAACATCTATGGTGACAGAAACTCCCCTAAGGGTGAGAGGCTTTAACAAAGAAATGTCAATGCTCCACTCAGAAATAATTTTCTGAGACCTAATGATGATTTAAGTGACAATTGTTGGGATGTCACAGTACACATATGTGATATATCGTCAATAATGTGCAACCGCAAGATCTGTCCAAAAGAACAGATAACCAGATTGAAAATGCTGAGTTTCTCTAACTTCATTGATTGAGGGGATTTGGCTAAATCCCAGGATATCTCACAGAGAGCTATGAATTGTAGTCCTTGGCTACTGTTAGCCCAGTTGTCGTACATAGGTTATATCTGACTTGGTATCCCTAAACAAGAAGATCGAGCAAGATATTTCTTTAGATAGTGCTGTCTAGTTTGTAACATAGGTACAATACGATGAATTTTCTATTTGACATAGTCTTGAAATTGTGGGCTGGAACAAAAAATATTCTATGTGGTTTGTGATATTGTTCTGCTGTCTTACAACTTCCTAATGTAGCTGTTGACTACTCTTTCTGGCTGAAGGAATATCTGTTGAAGTGGACACTGAAAAAGGTACCTCTTTTCATCCTCCCATCAGAAAATATGTAGGGTGCTTTGAGCTCACCAACTCAACCCTTTTGAAAAGAAAATATGTTTAGATTTGTTTTTTTCTTTGTGAAAGAGCTCCTAAATTCAGGGCAGTTTTGTGACACCTCTAGCCAACACGTATGTGGTAGTTTTAATTTATCAGGAAATCTGGTGGGCAGAAATCTGAGGGAGATGCCACATTTAAAAGAGAGTGGCTTTTAGCTAAGAATAAGTCCTGCCGATTAATCCTTCTGCCTCTACAGGTCATTTGATTTTAATGAACACAAGTTTTTTGTTATTTCTGTGAATTCTTGTCATTGCTTGTAAGTGACTGGATTAGCTGGATCCTAATGAATCAGTCACAGCTGATTCCATTCACAGCAACTCCAAATGACCCATTTTCTTGGAAATCATTTGCTCCTTCTAGACTGAGAACAGGGTTGTTTTTGTTCTTTTTTTTTTGTTTGTATATCCATAGCTATAACTTCTCCTAGATACTCACCTCCCTGCCCAATTTGTATTACTTATTAAACTCATATACTGCCCAGAATTATTTTTTTTTAAAGTCAGGTTTGTGACAAGTTTTAGGCCACATGGAAAAGTATTTGGAAAGCTGGAGCAGTAAAGTGTCAAGTTGTCTTATTTGTTGTTCAGCCTTATTGATGCTTTGGGACAAAAGCAAATCCAATTTTGGAATAACTTTACTATTCTGTTCTGGAATTGCGTTTATTTAAAAATTATGTATGTACTTGTTTTCAGGTGATTTGGGAAAGCAGCAGAATTTATTTTAAAGCTGATGTGGGAGTCTAGTTATGTTACTCTGAAAGTTTATTTATACAGAAAATACAACAGATACAAAGAACACAATTACACTGTTTGATAGAGCAGCACCATTAGCTGTGCATTTTCACCAGCAATGAACAAGAGCCTGCGTGCTGCACTTGTAAAAATCTTGCACTGTTTCCACTGCTGAACCACATCCCCACCTCCTTGCTGTGCTCACATCCACTGTTTGGTCTCTGTCAGTGCTCAACAAGTATCAGTGAACATCAGCAAGTCCCACTGTTTTCTGCATGGTGGAATTCAGAGATACACCTTTGCTCTATATGTGCTTTCATGTCAGACACCATTCTGTCAGAATGCTATCTGTCACACAGTGTATGGAAACTGTTGAGTCATGGCCCAAACATCTGACTGACCACTTGAGGCAAGCACTGAGTCAGCTGTGGTAGCACAGGTGAAGATGACTCAGCTGTGTGACTAGAAGGGGTGGAGCGTGGCTGCACCTCTCCTAACCCGATTTAAGGGCTGACTGCCCCTAAGAAGGGTCTATTTCTGGAGATTGTTTCCTTTGCAGATTTTCTGTTTTTAGGACACAGGTGAGCATTTTCATTTTCAATTATCCTTTTCTACTGTGATGATCTTTCTAGCTTTGCTGTCTGTAGATGCCAGCTGAACCACGCCACTGTGCATTTTTGTTGATTATACATACAGCAACAACATGTAAGTGAATATTGGTGGGAAGTTTCAACCTCTACCACCATACCACTAACATCTGCCTGTAATAGTGTGGGTAGCACGATACAACAGGAGATGTTTTTAGAACAACCCTTGTATTTTAGATATGATCTGTAAATGACAAGAAATAGAAAGCTATTTTATATCTAAACTAATGTAGCCAAAGCAGTGTGTGTTGAGCACAGTGTAGTCTGTACTTGTAAAACTGTACTCCTGTGTTTAATCCCACCTCTCTGTTATTTACCAGGAGAGCCCCCAGCAGACTTGAGTCACTGTTGAGCCATTACACCCAGCCCTGTACAAATATTTCTTGAGGTACAGTTTGTGCTGCCAGTCTTCTCTCTGGAAAAGGGAACATCCTAAGTTCCTTTTAATAATAACAACTTGGAAAGGAAGTGTCTTGTGCCTAGCTCAGCCATGGAGGTTAGATGGAGAAGTAAGGTTTCTTACATGAATAGACAGCCACATAAAACAAAAGTAAATCCTGCTTAATAAGTGGGAGTTAAATATATGTTTATAGGCAAGTATGCAGAGAAATACTTAAAAGGGGAGAAAATAGTACCCTTTCTCTGTCTACACATCAACCCCAGTATAAACCAGAAAGAAGCTTGGAGCCAAGGAAGCTGCCCTGCTGTTAGGTCCCCTGCTTCTAGCAGTTTTTTACAGAGGAAATGTGAGTATTTCTTGAGTGACGGCTCTTCTGAGGGCTCTGTCTTCAGTAGCAGTTTTTGCATCACCTTTTTATTCTCATGCGGTATCTAAAGGCACCGTTTAGTTCAGAAATGGAAATAGTGGTAACAGAAATGAACAAGACAGAGAGAGAACATGATGTTGTTATTAACCATGGCCTAACATGCTAATAAGAATAAGGACTGTTATTAATATTAATAATCAGTAACGCATATTTATAATGATGGGAGGAAAAAAAGAATTCTTTTAAAATACTGAAATATCAACTGTCTGGTTGTATCAGCTATTTGACTCTGAAAATACTCACCAGAAAAAAAAGTACCTCTTGTCTGTAGCACATTGAATGTCCTGAGGGGTATGAAGTAGTCAGAAGACATTACTTTCCTGCAGTATCTAGGCAAACTGAGATCACTTGAAACAGGAGCAGAGGGAAGATTGTTTTCTCTTTGCCACAAAGGTGCTTTGCACTCTGTGCTAATTATTTACTTCCATTCACCACTTTGTGAATCTGTTGAGGAGTGGCTACAAATAATGCTATGTTAAATGTTTCTGGAACAATGTGAATACGTGAGCCAGCTGTGCTGTCTGGATTCACAGTAAATATTTGCCTGAGCTGGAGCAGACTTCTGATTTATTAAAAAATATTTGTTGACTAATTGGAAAATGTTCTGGTAGGCATTTCTTTCTATCTATTTCAGCATGCCTGCTTGTGGGTTGTATTAAGTCCTGTGCTTTCTCAGCATAGGATGAGTGTCTTCCAGCACTGTGAAAGCAAAACTTTGTGTTTGTAGAGCTGCCAATGTTATTGAGGTATAGCAATTATACCACAATGTCCTTCCAAGAAAAGTGTGGTGATGAGTGTTTTGGCACCAATCGTCAATCCAGAGTGATTTTCTCCTCGTAAACAATAGATAGTTGGGAGCTAAATATTTCAATCTTAATTAAGTGATTTCAGAAATGTGAAAGCACATCATTCTGTAGCATGTAGGGCTCCCTGTGTGAAGAAACACCAGATTCAGTGCTGTATTGCCTGGCAGTGAAGGGCATTCTCTCTTACTATATTTCAGCAATTTCTATAGGGCTTAATGAGGCGCTGGTGTAGAAACTGTCAGTCTCTGATTACTGCCTGCACAGATTATAATTGTCATGGGCCATGCTCAGAAATGCAGTAGATGCCCTACCAGAGCAGTAGAAGAAAGTCTGTTGATGGAAGGAGCAGGAGTGGATTTTTCATTAAGTTTCCCAATTAGTGACTTTGTCATCTTCTTTTGGAAATGTTAATATCACCTGGGACTGATCAGAAGTGTAATCACCTGGCTGGAGTCAGATGCACATAGTTAAAATTGCTTCTTGGTGGTTTTCTTTTGTGTAAAAGCTTTTTGGGAATGGAACCTTTGCTTAGAAATGGTCTTTCTTGAATGTTCTGAAGTGGATGAATATCCAGCTTATCAGTGGTTATTATAATCTTGTGGTGTTGGATATTGTTATATGAGGTCTCCAGACTGGAATGTTTGAATCATCTACATCAGCTTATCATAAAGTACAGAAGGGGAGGAAAGCTGACTCTCATTTAAACAGCTTTAATGTGTGTTTTTTGTTGTTGTTGTTTGTTTTTGTTTTTCCGCTTATGTTCATCGATTTCCATAGACTCACAAACATTTATTATTTTATGCATGTGGATGTCTTTCCTTTCATTGCAGTGATAAATGCAGAGGTGTTCAGTTCCTTTGCAGCAAAGGCAAATTTATCATGGGCTTCAGCATGTCTGCTGTGTCCAGGGCTCCAGTACTGTTCTCTGAGACCTCCAAAGGTCAAAAGAGTGCCTGGGCCAGACTGTGCTGGGGAATAATACATTACAGCAGTCACTGTAAGTCAGAGTCAGTTCCTGGCATGCAGCAGGGCTGGGGCATGGGACTTGAACCTCAAGATTTCTGGGGGGGGAGGAAATAGACAAGTAATAAGTCATAGGAAATAAATGATACATTAGGAAAAAGTATTATGAACATGTATTTGATTTATACTAATTATAGGTTAGCTCAAGGCCATTGCCTCAGTTGTTTGGTTTTTTTTGTTTGTTTGTTTGTTTTGTAGATAGGATATTAGAAATCTTGTTCTACATTTGTTCTATGCGTAAAATTGGGACAAACTTTTATCTTCTTGACATGTCTGCTAGAAATCTGAGTTGAATTTTATATTCTATAAGGGTTGTTCAATATTTTTCTGATTTCTGTGAAATTTAGGAGTTTATAAACTTGCTTAGAAGGTCATCTTAGTGGGGGAGAAAAAAAATCATAGAGAGCTATCCCCCCGCCTCCATATTTTTCTCCTCATCTCAGCTAGTTGCATAGTGTTAGATGAACTGAAGCTTAACTGTACTTAAGCACACCACGTTTACAAAAATTGAAGTTGCTTTTGCAAGTATTCAATTTTTGTCAGTGGAAAGTTAATTTTTTAGTTGTACTCTGTATTTACTAATGCTATAGGAAAGAGGAAAAAAAAAATGCTTCTTATTAAGCACCAGCACCTACTTGTGGTAGATGAGCTCTCTTGTCTCAAAAATGTTTTCAGCTCAAGGAAGAGACACAGATTAAACCAATGGGAAGTGAGGAAACCAGAAGAGCAAAGACATAGGAAAGGGGCTTTTGGGAATGCAAATCAGTGAAGCGTAAGAAACTTTTTCAAGACAGCTGGAAAGGTAAGTGTTCAGTTGAACTATGGGAATATATAAAACACACAAAGGGAAGAGAATATCATAACATTTAATCCTATTTTATTAATCATGGACCTTCTACTGTTCCCTGTGGTTAAAAGAATGTATAGCATCGAATCAGTAACCTCAGTAGCAAAAAAACTAATTCTTTTGCAGCAATACAGAACAGGAGATCTGTAAACATTTCCTGGTTTCTGCATTCATTTCCTAAATTTCCAATGAGTCTGGAAAGGCAGCACTCCTGGGAGAGCTGGGGAGCATCTGCTCCCAGCACTGAGTTTGGCAGAGGGCTGCTTGGGTGTTCAGTCCTACCTGACCCCAAGTTGGGAAGTTCTGGTTATCTTTGCTCTCGTTTCTAGCCCTTGTCCACCCATGTTCTCAGACAACTGGAAGCTCTTGAGGAAGCTTTTCCTTTGGAAATCTTCAGAGCTGAAATACACTAACACATAAATCCCTTGTATTGTTCAACAGAACTGAAATTAACACTAGGCTTAGGGCTGGGAGCCAGTGGAGGATGCTCATGGGGTTTGTTTGTTTGTTTTTGTTGTTTTCCAGAGAAGACTCAAACTTTGGACAAATCTTTACTCTCAGCAAGTTATTTTTAGGTATTTTGGGTAACTGCTCAGAAGCACTGAACAAGTGTGTTTCTTATGCCTCAGCCCTATAAGGGCTGGTAGGATGGTAAGGACATGCAGGTAATCCTGGCAGCAGTAGCAGCGTGGGGGACAAATCCTGACCCAGCTGTACTGGTGTGGGCTGGCTCTGCACTTGGTGCTGCTTTACACCCCAGTCCAGCTGTTGAAAACTCGCTTGTCATGTGTGTGGTTAGGATCAGCACAGCACCCTGAGTGCAAGTGCAAATGGTTTTAAGGGAAGTATAGCACCAGAGAAGGGACATAAGCATTTATCTTTTACTGCATATTTAACAAGGTAGGGAAAAGCAGCTGAGCAGATCCATATTTTTAACTTTCTTGGTGTATTTACCACATAAGCATCTAAAGCAGCTTTGAATTTTGTCTGGTGTTTGAATGGTTCAGGCAGAGATTGCTGAGGCTCTGTTTACCACAGCTCAGATATGAAGCAGCTGTTGTGCTTCTGGATTTTTGCAAGATTGTTAATATAATTAGGTTGCATACAATTCCCTGTTCCAGTTTAATTGTGCAAGGATGCTGCTTTTGACATTTTGTAAAGAACATCATTTCTCTCTATACTTGAAGTTTAAACATCATTTTCTACCACCTGAATGATTATTTTGTTTTTCTTTGGTGAAATATTTCTCACAAGAAAGAGCATCCCCAAAACATTTCTTGCTGCATGTGCATTCAAAGAGTTCTCTGTTCAGAAGCCTAATTTCTTAGTGAGTCACTTTTAATGTCTGAGTCTGTTAAATGTACTACAGATGACATCTGGGCAAAGATAAAAAGAATTTTAGTCCCAATTTCAGGAGGACAGCTTTACAATAATAGTTCGACCAGATAAGGGAGGAGACCTTTCCTTGATCTGCATGTGAAGTTATTGTTTCTAAATCTCCTTTGGAAAGAATAGATTTCACTGTTTAATGTAAACTTCAATCTAGTTGGGTTTAATTCAGGATAAATGTTTTGGCTTTTTCTCTGCAGGCATAATTTGCTATTGACAGGCATACAATGGTTCCAGTGCTTTTATACTGTTTTCCTTTGTGTCCTTTAATCACCTGCTGATCCAGTATTTCCTCTATCTTTTTCTCATCTTGTGTAAATAATCACCGACCTGATCTCACCTCTCTTTGCACACTGCAGGGCATCTGTAAGATTTGCATGTGGTGTTCCTCTCTTTCTCTCTCCCCCTTCCCCACCCCAAAGTGCTATCTGAATAGTTGTTAATGAAATTTACATATTCATGAAAATAAAGTCTTAAGCACAGGAAACTAACATGCAGCATTGCATTAATATTTCCAGTTATACAGTTTGCTTTTTATGTGCAAACCATTCTCATAGCTATGTCCATATTGAAGATGTTTTCTATGTCAGTGTGTTTTTTTTGTACTTTCCTGTCCATCAGTTATCTTAGATCATGCTAGAATGTAAGTTTGTTTCACTAAATTCTCCCATCTATTGTATGAATGAGGTAAACAGTACATTCCTCACTTCATAGATGCAGGCAGATAAACTCATTTGTTCATTAACATACAGCAATTTGATTGCTGAGCCAAAAATACTTTGTCTTTTATTGCAGTCCTTAAAAATAACACTGGATACCTGAGAAAGGATTTTGCTGGATATAATGTCTTCTATGGAAAACTCGTGAAAAAGTTTTTTATTTGGTGAAGGACACATTAAGTGGAAAAATCCCCTAATTTTTCAGATCATGTCCAATTTCTGTTTGTGAATTGTGTGAGTGGTGTAGAGAGCTAACACTGAGACTCTCAGTGTCTTGTTCTTCAGGCACTCAGTGACTCTACATAAAGTCCTAAAAAAGGAGCTCAAGGGTCTTAGGAAGTTATCTAGTCCATCTATTTGCTCCAGAAAGAAATGTTTCTGAAGGCTTGAAAACCTCCAAAGGGGTGTACCACAACCTCTGTATTCCCACTGTACTCATTTACTTCAAACTTGCTAAAACTACAGGTCTGTTACTGCTTGTCCTAACCCAGTATACATGAAAGATAGTACTGTTCCCTTCTTCTTGATTTGTTTGTGTTCCTATTTATAGAGGGTTGGAAGGCCAACCTTCAAGACTTCTTTCAAAATACTACCAGTCCTTCATTAATTTGTTGTCACTTTATTTCCTCATCTCTGATCTGACCACTCCACTTGTTTTCCTTTTGTTTTTCTCATTTCAGCTTCTTGTAGGTGACCTCCTTCTTTCTTAGTTTCCCCAGCCAGCAAGATCTTCCATTTTGTGATTTCTTTATCATGCAGACTGTGTCATTGACATCAGCCAACGTAAGAACTCCAAAGCATTCACCATGAAAGTAGTTATGGATTTTCACTTGCTAAGCATTTGTTTTCTGAATTTCACTGGCACTCAAGCACTCCAGTGTTGTTTCCATCTCTGGGGATATATATGTATTTACCTTCTTATGCTTCTATCCATTGCAGTTCTCTTCCCTATACTCTGTGGAGTTTGTCTATTTTGGCTATCGGTTTTCCATTTTTCATTTTGATGGCTTGTTTGTGCCTTTTTCCATGTGGGTTTTTTGTTGTTCTCATTCTTACTACAGTTTCTCCTGTTCTTAATGAAAATTATTATAGATATGTATGCTAATGCTTACTTTCGACATTTTTTTTTCTGATAATCTTACCCTCCTTGCCTGTGTCTCTCAGCACAGCTTTATCCTTGAATATGTCTCATCGTAATCTAAGAACAAGCCAAAATGCTAATGAGAACACCACTAACTGGACAATAATACTTCCATGTCAGTGTTGGTGGCCCTTATAGCATAAACACATGCAGAAAATCTTCTAATAGCAAACTCTAAGCACCTTTCTTGCACGTTTCACTGTGTCTGTAGCCACTGTCAAAAACTATATGCTCCTAGTGCTGTTTTGTTGGCATTGTGCTGAAGTAGAGAATGTGTTTCTGAAGAATTCCTTTACCTAATGCAGATAATATTTATATTGGAGAATGAGAAATCCAAGGTTTTGGTGCAAGTGTTGAGTGCTACACTGTGTTGTAATCACAGCTGTTTTGCTTTCTAGGTATTGCCTACAGCATTTGATAAGAGAATGTCCTGTTTATAGTGTTGTCAGTTGTCCCTGCCTTTTTGTAAATCATTCATTTTTAAAAAGAGGTTAATCTGAATTCCCGCACATACTACTCTAAAATTTTTAGATACAGTAGATAGTATCTTCCTTCTTGAGGTCTACTTAGAGCCTACATGAATTTAATTTCATTTCTGCAAGCTGCTGTGTTTCCTGTCCTTAGTAAATACCCAACTTATTTTTAGTGACCAATTTTCCTGTCCCTTTCCCTACCCATTTTTGGTTTTCCCTTTGGTCACATTCATGAAAAAAAGAACAAAACTAATATCTGTCCGATGATCTTTCTTTCATGTCTTCTGAAAATGAAATGATAGAAGTTAGATATCATTATCTAACAACTTGTTTGAGTTCTTTTTGTAACTCAGGATTTATTTTTTTTCAGCTAAATTAAACGAATCATAGCATCGTTAAGGTTGAAAAAGACCTTTAACATCATCTAGTCCAACCATGTACCGATCACCATCTTATATACGCTAATCCACATCTCTCAGTGCCACTCCTCCATGGTTCTTGAACACCTCCAGGGGTAATGACTCCAACACCTCCCTGAGCAGCCTGTACCAAACCCTCACTGCTCTTCAAATTGTCCCATTGCTGTTACCTGGGAGAAGAGGCTGACCATCACCTTGCTACAACCTCCTTTTAGGGTGTATCTTCTGAGCCCCCTCTTATTCAGACTGAGCAGTTTCCTTTAGATGCTCCTCATAAGACTTGTGCTCTCATCCTGCCTCTAAAAAGTCTAGAATCAGGTCTTTGAGTAAGAATGTGCACCATATGTGTATCTCCTTCACTCTCAGTAAACATGCATATTTTGTCTGACTTGTTATGTGCCCGAGAGGGAGCAATTATGGAAGATGATTCTTTAAAACAGGCAGGTACTGTAGCTGTAATGTAAAAGTAAAAGCCTAGAAGGCTGAGAGGATCTTTCTGGAATTTAAAAAAACTAAGGTATTTTCTAATCCTCATTTCATCACATTCTTAACTTCAGAGACTGATAAATTATGGGGTCTCTGGTCTTTATACCAGTACATTAAAATACATATGAAGAACATTTTTATTCTTTAGTTCAGCTCAAAAGGATATGCATCATAACTGCGTTTCTGGTGATGGTATTTGACTAGAGACAAAACAGCATTTCAGATAAATAAAGGGAAACGTTATTGAAAGAACGCAAAGCTTTTAAGGGTTTTGTAAGATTAAAGTTTCTTTTCGTCACAAAGGAACCATAAAGCCATTAAAATAATGCTACTGAATGGGGGAAAAAAATAACATAGTGAAGCAAAGAAGAAAAGAATTTATCTGATTATTTAAGTCCTAGAGGCACAAAATGGAAACAGTAGAGAAAATAATGCCTTTGTAAGAGAGACTAACACACCTCAAACATGGAAATCTACTGGTTAATATCAGCTTATACAAATAGTAGTTGAGACTAGCTTCTGTTTTATGCTTTTGTGTTGCATGTTAGATATCAGGAGAGGGAGCAGATTGTCTTGTTTTTAAGAAATTACTGTAGTGTCATATGTGAAAGTTGAGCTCCATCGCCTCCCTCTTGGAATCTGTGCTTGTTTCTTTTCTTAGCTGAAACTTAAATAACATTTACAGTGATGCCTTGGTATACAATAAAATATACACTGACTTCTGGGGAGTGTGCTTGCTGCTGATACCTATGGAATGCTAACAACTGATGCTAACAATTTCTAATCCTCTCTGTGAAGTATTTCACTCTTTTCAGACAAAAGCCAGAGATTTCAGGCTTGTTCTGGTGGGAGCTTGGGTTGTTTTTTTTAAGCCCTTTGGTAGCATAGAGCAAAACAAGCAGGAATGCCAGCTTCGGTGTTTCACCCTCAAAGGAAAATTGTTCACAAGAGTAGCAGTCAAGGGCTCTAATGAAACAGTGAATATTTGTTAACTAGCAGGACTAGTGACTAGTGAGTAACTAATTGATATGGCATAGCAGCTGCTTTTTTATTAAAACTTTATTATTGTTTGTCAGTGTGCATATAATAAAACAGTTATCATTGAGAGGCAGACCATCCTCTGCCTTCTCATCCTCTCGAAGAGGTCAGAGAGAAGCATGGAAACTACAACTGTGTAGTAGTTGGCATATGATAGTAAAACATGCTGCAGCTCTTGCTGTTATTTTGTAACCGGTTAGAGGCACAGACAGCTTAACTGTTGACAATTTACGTGGTTGGATTTGTAACAGCCGCTTCTGTGCTGTCATAACTGAGGACAGCAGATGTTTACACCAACAGGGGAATGTCTGAAAAACAAAACAAACGCACTCCTAACTGCCTAATCAAGAGCATGGTCCTGCAGCCGGTGATATGGATGGGCACATCTAATAGTGTCACTTCAGTGAGAAAAGGCAAGTCTTCCTGTTACTCGGTGATGGATAGACAGACTTCCCGCAGAGCTCCAGCAGGGGCTGTGTGTAATTAGAATTCAGCAGTAGTTAGCGGGCTGCTAACTGAGTGCTTTGCAGAAAGTTGCTTGGTGGAAACAAGTCAATAGCTCACCAAAAGCGAATATTTTGTGTGGGATCACAGAAGATGCCAGGGCTATGGCCATGCCAGAAACTGAACAGAGAAGTATTGTTTGAGGCATCACAGCTTTTACTGTAGAGGAGGGTTCTTTCTTTGTGTGTGGAGAGGGAAATGTCTCATGGTAGGAGACAAATACTATGATGTTGTGATGCTCAGCTGAGAAGTCACTCAGGCTGAGCTGATGGAAGATTCAGAGCACTGAGAGGGAGCTGGGATTTGAGTTGCATGGAGAAAAATGGGATCCTTTCTCCATTAGGAGTGACAAATGAAAACATCTCTGTAAAGTAGACTCTCACATCCTTTCCTTGCAGCTTAGAGCAGAGAATGTTTTTCATTTAAAAACAGGAACAGATGGTGCTGCCCACACCTCTTTCCAATCCCTCTTTCCTTAGCCTTTTTGTTAGCAAACTCACACACGATCTAGAGACTTAAGCTTGCTTCCCTCCCTCTTAATCTTGATGGAATTCAAACTTAGCTCTCAACTCCCACCAGGAGAGTCTTTGACTCGCTAGGTGTTAAGATAGTCTGGATAAAGGCTGGAATCTGTTCCTGGCTGGCATGCTAACCGTGCCAGCATGTAAAACAAAATGCTAAATGCGCAGTACTGTCTTGTGGTTAGAGCAGTTGAATTTTACTTGTTTACTATAGCAAAGGATTCCATCTTTAAAGCTGTACTCAAACCCACAAATACTGGAAATGTGGTTTTCTGATAGAAAAGAAGGAAGAGGAGTGTTTACAGCCAACTTCAGGCACTTTCATTATGATTTTAGCAGTAACTAATATGTTGTAAAGGATTCAGACCAAAGGAGTAATTGATATATCCCATATCCTCCTGTAATGTTAGGCTGTGGCAAAATATCTATCACGTCTGCCTTTCACGAGGTGCTAGTCCAGTAAGTGCTCTAGGAAGCTTAGGAGATAAAGATGGGCTAAAAGGCTACAGCAGATTTGGGTGTGCCCAAAAGTTGAGTTTTAGGCAAACAATGACAAAAAACCCAGCTACTTACAAATTTTGATGATTCCACTGTTCAGTAATGTATTGGTAAGATAGTTTTTTGTAATTTGTGAGCAGCGTATGGCATGTTAGTTGAACATCTTTCTGCAAGTAATATCATTGACAGTTGTACAAAAATCCTCTTGCATCATTTTGAGGGGCTCTGTCCCTTAGATTGCTTTTCAGAATTACAAGTCAGTGCTCATCTATTGAGGAAGACAATTTTGAGTCCCTTTAAAAGAACCTGGGATAATGTAACGTTGAGAAAGATGTGGTTGAGGCTAAGGTATCTTTATTAAACAGTTCAGTGACTGCTTGCACACTCTGCTTTCTGCCAACTCTATTAGCTACTTTTTCTGAGAAGTAATATACTTCCAAATAAATAAAAACTGCCATTCATTGTTTGGAGTTCTACAAATGTTTATCTGAGTATATTTCTACACAAATTCCATATATTGACAAGCTTGTACTTGAGGAAAAAATGGCATTTCCTAATCCCGTGTTTGATTTTTTTCTCTGTTAAGGACTAAATCCAATTGCCTAGATAGGAATAAACCTTGGTGAAAGATGATATTTGTCTTTTTTAATCATTCAGAACACCCACAGCTCAAAGAAGTAGTAAGGTGAAATAATGTGGTTTCAATATCCAGCCTAGAAAATAAGTTCTAGATGGAATGGACCCTATGCTAATAGCCAATATGGTAACTTCCTCACACAGAAAAGCTTTGTAGAGTGGTATTTGATGGTGTTTTTGTTTGTTTTCCTTCAGCAGTTTCCTTGCAGATGCTTTTCAATTATCTTTTCCTTTTTTTGAAGACTGAAGAATGTTCTTAGTCCTCCATAAAACTCCAGTGTCTTTTAAAAGATTTATATCATTTACTGGTGAGCCTTGGGAGTTCCCAAGTTTTCTTACAAAGACAACCTAGATATTTCTCCATAGTATATGGAGATCATTATGGCTGGCAATCCTGTGGGATAAAGTCATTCTGCTGGAGCTGTCCTGATGCGAATCGTATCCCATGCCTGTCAAGCCTTGATTCCATCAGTAACCAACCTGCTAAAAAAAGATAAAATAAAATTAAGGGACTATATTAATATATTATTTGTATTTTTTATTAAAGATTATTTAAATAATATATAAATAATCATTAATAAATGTCTTATATGTGTTGACTGCGAGATTATCTTTTGCATCAGTCTTGGCTGACATGGCTCTTTTAGTACATCATCGTAGTATCCTAAGAAAATCTTAGATTCTCCTTTGTTATCTTCATTTTTGTGAAAGCATAACTAAAGCAATTTTGTGCTACTTATTTACCTGCAGATGATAAATATTAATTTAATTTGTCTAATCCACTGCCACTATAGGCAGAATGGATGACTCATGTGAGGAAGGTATCATCAGCTTAGGTGGGATCTAAGCTCTGAAATAAAACTGTTCAGTTCTCTATGTTACTGTTCCTGGGTTTGGAGGTTCACTGCAGGTCAGATTTCAGAAGTATATTCCAGATGTTTGTATGACTGCCTCTCATTGTCTATTACCTATTTCTCCTACTTCTCACCTCACGAGATGAATTTATCATGTTTTATTGGAGGAGGTCATAGTCTCTGAATTCTGAGAGTCTTGTCCATTTAGTAAGCAAATTAACAGTATTGACTCACATGCATTTAAATGCTTTTTTTTCCCTACTGTGCAGTTTTCCTTCTTTTTCCTATTTAATTCAGATTCAGTTTGATTTTAGAACAGCCTTTTTTTGTCCAGTCATCCATGTTTCTCATCCTCTCTTCTCTGGAATCCAGGGTTATCTCTGTGTCTGACTTATTTCTTGCTGATAAACTGACAATAGTCTTTTAGCTACACCATATGACTGAAGTAGAAATGACTAAACCAAGACTATATTATCAGATTAATTTACCTCTTTAGCTTGCTAATGTTTGCTTGTTGCTAAAACAAAACCAAACAACTTGCACTTTATTCAGATGTTTTGCTGTTTTCAAAGTCCACTTTATGTAGTAGATTTCCTTAAGGACGTACTTTCTGTGGATTGTGAGCGCTTCTATACGTGTATTAAGCAGGAAAAAAATAGTAATAATTCAAGGCAGAAAAGCATTTACATGCCAGGGTACAAGTTGTCCAAACTAACTGCAGAATTCCATCTGTGGTAATCCTTTTAAAATTTAAAATTTATTGAGGATCCTTTTGGTAATGGTACCTGTCAAAACTGGGTTATCAATTAGATCAGTTGTTAAATCCAGTCTGTGAACTCTTCTGTCCTAGTTGCACAAATACTGTCTGACAGTTTTAGCCAAGCAGACCTTTCTTCATATCCGAATTACCTGTCTGTATTACAGATGATGTCTAGTGATCACTGAGGAAAAGATGAATAAATAAGACTGTATTTTATGCCTCAGTCTAGCCATTGGTCATCGCTACCATTGTGTAACTACTGAATTCCTAGCATGGAGTATTTTCTCTTTGGAATAGAAGAAAAATAAAAAGGGCTAGAAGTGAAGAAAAATATGCATTTTGTAGAGTTTCTCAAGATAATCACACTAAAATTACTGCATTTCTTAAGATTCACAGAAGTCCTTGCAAATAAATGACTGATGAAATGAATGTACATAAAAGACTAATTTTGTCTTCCTTGAATAATGACAGAGCTAACTTCATACTTTCTTTTTGTGCATATGCTAATAAATGACTTTTTGTACTACCTGACTAGATCTAATTTGTCACATTCTTTCATGTTTCAAGCAGCGAAATCACTTTTTCCACCTGAGTGTAGCTTTAGGGTTACCTATCCCTTATATCACCTATCAGAAGATTTCATGATGAAGAATGGCGTACTGAGGTGCATTTAAAAGAACTTTATATAGCAGTTTTTCCTTTTAAGGATAGATCTTCAGGTTCTTTTAAGAAAACTAAGTGGGGAAAAAAAAGAGTATTTCCTCCTTTTGCTCCTAGAATGAATGCAATCCAAGCAACGAGTGTGCAAGCTTTCAGAAACTGACAAACACATCTCTATCGTGTGATGAAGATTTGCCTCTTTGTCAAAACATGATTAATATCTCAGAGTTATTGGGAACTGATGTATCACTTATGTAAACTGGATTTTCTTCCAGTAATTCCTGGAAATTGCTAGAATAAATAACATTTTAATGGTGGTTTCATCCTATATGGTGCTTTGCAAAATGTAGGTATTTCTGTAGACCTTAACATTAGGCTTGCTGTTGGTTTTTTGTTTTGTTTGCTTGTGAGTTTCTTTTTTCTTTTTCCTTTTCTTTCATTTCCAACTCTTCTCCCAAATCAGCCTTCATTCACAGTTTCATTAGGATAGCTATTTTCACAGAGAAAAATGCCTGAATGGAAATTGCTATGTTTTTGATAGTAAAATCATGTTATCTCAGCAAATAAATCTATTTTTGCTGGACACCTGTCCCATTTCTCTAGGAAAAAATAGACCAATTTTTGAATTTTTAATGAAATGTTAAGAGCCTTGAATTTCAAAATGGTTTTGATTTGTTGCAACGCTTTTCTCACCTACTCTCTTGTACTTGAGTCAGAACAGAGAATAAATTTTAGATGCTGCTAAGCCATCGGAATGTAATTCTGACTGAACTGATTTCCGTAATCTTTATAAGTTGCAATTAGATGAGAACTATTTGTTTTGAATTTTGAGCAGTCCTCTGTGGAGCCAGGAGTTGGACTCAGTGATCCTTATGGGGTCAGTTCCAGCTCAGGATATTCTGTGATTCTATGATAATTCTTCTATGATGAGCAGGCAACTAATAGAAAGAATATGCCCTGCTAGCTGCCCAGTCAGATAGAAACTTGAAATTCTCTTTGAAATCCTCTGCTATCTCTTTGGCTATCTCTTTGGCTTTTTCTGATCACCCCCTTCATATAAATGATTTATTAGCATACTCATAGAAAGAGAATACCTTGGACACATTTGTATGAAGGTAAAAGAAAAAAATAAAAATGAAAGAAAAAGGTCTAGAAACATCCATAAAACTTATATAAAGCTGTCTCAGTTTTCAGAGTAATTTTTAAGAAGTTGATGTAGTTTACATATGACCTCTCTCCTGCTATCGGTTCCCCCCCCCACCCCCCCATGAGGTTGGTGACTTGTTGGTTGTGGAAGTGTTGGATTCAGTGTAGGACAGATTGCATGAATGAATTTCCTGGGTCTGTCATGAACGCAGATGAGAAACAAATGCCTCCAGCAGGATTTTGGCAAAGAAGGAGCGAGGAGACTGGTCCAATTATATACAAAAAGACAGGTTCTCCTGAACTCAGTGTCACATGCTGTTCTTTAGTTTGGAGTTTAATACACCTTTTTCTCTACTACCTCCTGAATTTGAGAAGCTACATCTTGTGTCACAGTTAATTCTTTATAACTGTTCTGCTTTTAAGCCCACACAGTATAAATTTCAATCTACAGCACTTACTTCTCCAGGAAAATCCCATCAAATATGTCTGTCTTTTTACTGAATTTCAGTTATGGTATATTGCACTGAACAATAGATTCCTTATTATCTCAGTATAAGAATAGATCTTGGTGTTCTTTCTGTGTAGCTTGAAAGCTGGGCACTTAATGTCGAAATTATCTCTATCCTGATGTGTTTCTCTTCAGATTGAATAGTTTTCGGACAGTAGCTGCAAACAACTTTCAACATGACTTCTTTGTTTTCCTTCAACTTGTTCACAGAAGTCATCTGATTTTATTTTAAATCAAAGAACAGACCACAGAACATTTGAGAAAAATATTGTTGTGTTTTGCTGTGTTTGCCTGTGAGGAAACTTGCAGAAGAAACAACAAAGAGGGAACAACAAATAAATTGCAAACATGTCACAAGCCAATACAATGCATAAAACATGGATTTCTATGTGATTTAATTATGATTCATATATGGTGAATAATGATTTATGGACAGCTCATAAATAGAAAAAAATACTGGTATTGATAGCTGTAGATAATTCATTTAAGTCACTGTGATTTAGACAGGATTTAAATAAGTAGCTAGTAGCTTAAGTGTTTGAAGTCCATTGAAGATACCCTCAGAGCATCTCCTATGAGAGTTCTTAGTTGGTGTTTTTTTTTACATGATTGTTTTAAATTTGCTACTAATATTTGAAGAACTTTGTTGGTATCATTTAAGTTTATTTTGAATAAAAATACTACCTAAGAATAATGTTATTTATTATTATGTAATATAGCTTTTACAGTTAAGCTTAATCTTTATTAGTATTTGTAACTTTCCTGCAGACAGTTCTCAGTACATAAGTAGATCGTGTTGACTGCTGTTACTTGTTATAGCAGATGATTAGAAATCGTACTGAGTTCAAAGCATTTCCAGCTCAAGGAAAAATTATCATTCATAGACTTCTATGTGGTTAGATCCCTTGTCCTAACTTTTTAATGCTTCTAATAGATGCCTTTGTGCAAACCAAAGGTACTAATAAATAGGATAGATAAAGAAAACCATCAAAGCCCAGCTGAAATAGCTACAGAAGAGCAATCAAAAACATTTGCCAGTTCTCTGGAATATTAGACATTCATTACAAAGTCACTGCACAGCATAACTGTGGAGCAATAAGTTCACTTACATGCAAAACTGAATTGCTTCATGAGGCTGTGTTTATAATCTGTGCGCTCATATAAAGG
Source organism: Excalfactoria chinensis (assembly GCF_039878825.1). Classification (NCBI taxonomy): domain Eukaryota; kingdom Metazoa; phylum Chordata; class Aves; order Galliformes; family Phasianidae; genus Excalfactoria; species Excalfactoria chinensis. The sequence goes on from NC_092825.1 coordinate 81,841,207, forward strand.
CCAAATATTTTCCAGAGAGATTAAACTCACCTGGGTCCCAGTCTCTGGTGTGATTTCAGAAAATGAAATATACTTAGAAGTGCTACGTGCTACAGAAAATGAGACGTGATCCATCCTAGCTGAAAGCGGTGAGAAAAGCTTACAGCACTGTCACAGCAAGTTTCATGCGCTTACAGAATGGTTTGGGTAGCCTGAAGTTTTGTGGCTTGTGGGCGTCAGGAGAAAAGGATTCCTGGATGTGTTACGTCTGCTCTGTGGGTTGTGGTCCATCTTGTGGGGTCTGCCCCACATTTTGTATACTGATGGGCTTTGTGGAGGTGGTTGGTGCTGAAGCTTAACAGGACTCTAAATGGAGTTTCTACCTGGCATTGTTGTATATGTGTATACCTCCTTCCTTGTTACTCCAGCATCGCTGACAGAGAACTTGAGGATTCCATTCTGTGGTCTACAGTCTTTTCTCTAACCCATGCCGGTACCATTCTTAAAAGCATTATAAAGCTATATTTAGAAAGACATCGTATCACACAAGTGTAGTTGTCTATATGCCTCTCTATGTGAATTTTTTTGCTCTCGTTCTTTTTCCCCGTCCTTTGTTATCAAGCCATTCCACTTGGTTGCATTAGTTGCTGTTTTGAGAGCTGTTTATAATGGTTAAAGACAGCGTGTGAAATTGACAAAATGATGTTCCTTACTGCACAAGCAGGTGAATGTCTGCATGTGTGTGAAAAAGAAAACAGTGTTTTGCTTGTTTTCATAAATAAATAAATAAGTCTTTTTAGTGTTATTTATATGTTCTCTGGTACCTATGGGCTGCATAGTTGTCATAATTGCAATGGAATACTTTAAAAAAAGTAGTTTTGTAACATCACCAAATACAGAAGTAGTGTGAAACCACCAGATCAGTGGAATTTCATGGGGCTGGTACTGCAGAGACAGTGCTTTGCCTTAAGAGTTGGTAAAGCTTAAAGAGAATCAGCATACAAATGAGGACAGTGAGTGATTTGCACACTGGCCTGCAGAGGTTTCATATGGAAGGAGGGGAAGAGATGAATGATTGCCAAAAGGGTATAATTTGCATGAAGAATATAAAGAAGTAGTTGTTGGAGAAACAGCAGGAGAAAGAAAAGGGAAGAAATGCTCTGAAGGGAAGTCTGGAACAAATAGATGATCATGATGGAAAGTGCTCACAGATAAAGGGACAAAAGAGTCTTAGTATATTGTCGCAGCTCCAGCAGATGCTCCTGCCAGCTTCAGGATCTGATTGTCCATTCCCAGCAGCCTCATCTCTTCACTGTCACTTGCTTAGTCATGGATGGGAATTGCCTTTGAGCATCTGCATTCAAGAAAGGTCTCTTGAGCTTAAGGGAGATGCTGAGTAGAAGAGAGAACTCCATTTTTTTTTTTTTATTTCCCTCCCACTGCTGTCTCAGTATTGTATCACTCCGCAGGTGTTGCTGCTCAGTCTCTGGCTGCTTGTCTAAAGCAGTCTGGGTATCACTGCAGCTTTACTTTTCCAGGATAAAGCCCTCTTCTGTATCTGTGGTGTGCTCTTGTTTTGCAGGGTCTCCTGCTGCTTTGGAATTCTGCCTGATTAGAAATGGGGCCTTTGTGGACAGAAGCATTCCTGTTCAGATCTATCACCCAGTGGTGCTGCGAGATGTATGCATGAATAATCTTCCTCATTTTCTGTAATCTCAATTCTAAAACTAGTTCTTACCAAAAATGAGCAGAGCATCAGGGAGGGATCTTATAGACACTTAAGTTGGTGAAAATGAAGGTAGCTAAGTACTATTACTGAGGTATTATTGTTTTCTGGGTTCTGCCTTAATTTATTCTTAGAACATTTGTAGATTTGATTCAAGGTCACTGTAAAGCAACTTATAGAACAATTACAGATTTAGGATGCAGAGGATGTTTTCTGTTATTCATTCATTCCCTTTCCAGTCATATATGCTCAGGTCTAATTAGAATATGAGGTCTACATTGTCCTATGTGTGAATGCGCCACTAGAAAATTCATTGGTTTAGTATGCTTCTGTTGTCAGCAGCTTTTGGAGGAGAGTCCTGACATGCCAAAGTCTGTTTCCATTGCCCAGTTTATGTTTATAAAACAGAAATGAATGAAATCAGGTTTCTGCAGTCCATTTCAATTGCAAAACACCTTCCCTAGTTTGTTTCTGAAACTTGGGAAACCTTCCCCTTTGCTGAATCTGCTTTCTTTAACAGAAAGAGTCTGAACCAAAAATGCCAAAGACTCCCAAAAGTTATTTGATTCAACTTAAAATCTACGTTATCTCTTAATATATCTCTTAACGTTGCCTTTTCTTAAAATGAACAGCACTTCCACTGCTAAGTCCTATGAAATATGAATATGGATTAAATAAATAAATCTGCATCTGTGTTGCGTGAGGAGGAGGAATGAGGTGAAAGTAAGATTTGAAGTTGCTCTAGTATAGCTCAGGGTCCAGCTTACTTTGTATTCTTCCCTCAGCATGCTGCCTTTGTCATGTTCCTTGGGACTGTCAGATCTGAGTGGCCGTGCCCTGTCCTGAGTGATGTGATCTGTCTTGAAAATGCTAAGGTAGTCCTTCAGAAGGATATTCTGTGGCTTATGTGCGCATGCACGCCTCTCATAGAAAAGACCTACCCGTTGTATATCTGTGTTCAGGATCAGAGAACAGGGGCATTTTGATGAAGTATCGTTCCATCTGTCTAAATCATTTAACTGGAGAGTTTTTCTACTTGTAGGTAAGCTGTGTCACCTTCTGAAGGTAACTCTTTGTCTCCATCTGTTAAAGAAAAAATCCAGTACAAGCGGGCTCCTGGGATTTAGCAGTGGTATAAATCCAGGCCTTTGTCTTTTTCAAAACAGAGACATAAGCGTTAAGAAATTACAATTCAGAAGCTGGTCTAATGTGATTTGTTTGGTTTTCTGGGAAGTTCTCTCTGATGCTGTTTTCCTCCTTGTTACTGAGAAGAATAATGGTTATTTGAACATACTTCGATAAAATGGAATTATATATAGACATCTGAAATACAATGAAATCTCAGATCTGAAATTCTGTCTGCTTATGGGGGAGCTTGGCACAAATATTGCTTCAATCTTTTTTTTCCCCACATTTTTTTTCCTGTCATTTGCAAGTGTGTAGGATTCACTGGCTTATTTTAATTTGGATTTATACAACAAATCTATGACAACTGTATCTTTTCAAGCCACTTTTCTAAACAAAACAAATTATGTTTATAGTATTATTATTGATCAGTTTCTGCACTTCCAGTCATGAGCTTGCAAATATTTTCCCAGAAAGCTTTTCCCAATTTGATTTTCAACTTTTCTGAAAAAACAAAACAAAACAAAAATAAACAACTGAGAATTTCCATTATTATTTTTTTTTCTGACTGAGCTACCTGAAAATCATATTACGGGCACATGGTGCTGATGCTGAACCGGTGGCTTTAAAAATAATTCCTATAGACATCAGGATGGTATCTCTCCATTTTGCTATCTGCGTGGTTAGCATTTCCAGATAGACACTAGTGATTGGAATTCGTCTAACTTGTAGTATCTGTAGTATCTACCTTTAAACATTGACTTGTTGATGTACAGATTTGAAAACCCACAATGAAGTTGTTAAAGTATAGAATTCAGAGTGTCCTGCTACAAGTGGTTTAATTTGTATTCTATTTGGCATTTTGGAAATTACAGCAGTGATTCTGGGTGATTGAAAGAGATATGTGTTCCTGATATTCTCACTTAAACTATCTCACATCCTTAAAATGCCAACAGAAGTTCCCTTCTGACTGAAGACAAAATAAAGGAAAAAGATGGGAGAGCCTCTGAAATAGGCAATAGTCATTAGGAATTTTAGAAAGGGCATGGGCTCAACCTGGCTGTGGTAGCATGTCTTCTTGCAGAGACATGTAATTCTTTGTTCTGACTGAGAAATATCTCATCTTATTTAGCTGGAGATAAGCGAATGCAAGAAAGAAATTCTTTCTCTTGGGCACAATCAAGCTGAGAAAGGGAGAAAATTAACCCAGCTGCCTGCAACTGTCATGAATCAGAGCTTGTAATCATTTTATAAAGGTACGGGCCATTCACAGTGATAAACAAATGTCCTTTTAATGTTATCCTGTTGCTGCATGACCTCCAGGTGACCTGGCTGGAATAGTTAACTCTGAGATTTTGACAAAATGCATTTAGTTTTTCCCAGATGGGAGCAAAATGACTAGAAATGCCCTGTAAGGGAGGAACCAATTGAGGAATCCTCCTGGTAAACAACTATCGATACTTAAATCCGGGAGACTTTTTAAACACGTGTCAGTTGAGAGAAGTCATATAAATGAGCCTTGTAAAAGAGGAGAAGGATAATAAAAAATGCAATTACTGTGTTGTTTTGTGCATGGTTCAGACTACACTTAAGCTGCCTTTCACCTTGAGATAGGAATGGAGGCAAATTTGCACGAGCCTAAGATTTGAGTACCTTTCGTCTCAGAAAAGAACTTCGACCATGTGGCAATTCCAATTTAGCATCATACAATCTGGAATTATTCAGTTCTCACTGCCTAAAACAAAGTGAAATTACTTTGTGTGGAAATATCTTGAGCAGTATTTTCCATCTGTTTCAATTGCTAACACACAAACTGTACTCGTGATAAATCGTCCTGGTTTACTTTTTGAAACACTTATATTCATATTCTCTTATAAATAGAGAGAACTATCTCTAAGCACAGGGGAAAAAAAATCCTTTGAGACTAACAGCTTTTCAATTGATGTGGTTTTGAATTGATCCCATCGTGGGATGGGAGGAAGCTGGATGACAAGATGTGATGCCAGAAATATGCAGCCAGCTTCTTCTTGGGGTAGGATAGGAAACCTGTTTTTGTGGACTGTCCACATTGCCCGACACTATTTGCTGCAATCAGTGTAAAGAAATACTTATTAAGAATACTGCATATTGCTGCTTAGTCTGTGTAGACCAGCAGAGCCCCAGAGGCTGAGCAACTGTAACCACACAGGATGTTCAGTAATAACACCTAAAGAGTATTACATCTGAAATGCCTTATTGCTGTTATGAAATCCAAATCGTAACAGTAAAAAGCTGGAGTCAGACTATGTATTTGCTTGAGTATAAGGAGTGCAGCAGACTGCAGTTTCACTTGTACCTGTGTTAGTATTGCCTGTTCCTGAGTCAAGAAATAAGCCAGAAATTTAAAAAGCTGAAAGAAGGTCTTATGTTTCTAAAGATTTCTGATAACTTTGCATTAAAACCCATAAGGTAATAGCAACCTACATAATGAAATGTATCTTTAAACTTACAAGGCAATATCGGTATATTTCTCCTTTTCAATACAACATGATATTTGGATCACATCATGCAGAAAAGATAGGTTGTATCCACATTGAAACTCAAAAGCTGATTACGGTCTATGCACTAAAAGGCCACATGTTCAATGAAAGCATTTTTCATCATGCTGTATTACTTATTATGCTTTGCATTCTATACAGTATTCTAACTTTGTTGGAAATATCTACAAATGTGTTGTTTCTTGTATTTTAAATTTTAAACAAGTAAGGAAATCTCATAGCTTTAGGTATTACGTCCATATTATGTGCAAGTAGGAAGGTGCTTTTCAAGTCAGCTTTAAAGTGTTTCTAATGAACTCCAGTCCTGAGTTTCACGATTACACTGAATTGTTTGAAATACATATATATATGTATATATATATATATGTTTTTCTTTTTTTCCAGAGGATAAGATTGCCATCATGTAAACATGTGGTGGCTTGGGCTGTTAATTTTGAGTTAAAAAAAAAACAAAAACAACAGGTAAGATGGATTTCTGTTCTAAAAAATTACTTTGCAGTAGCAGAAGTTCCTTGTTTGAACAATAATTTTTATGAGTAACTAAGCAAGAACTCATTATTAATGGTTGTGCCAAGTGGGCCATGTAATTAAGGCTGCGGTATGATTTCCATTTAAATGTCAATCTTGTATTTGGATAAGGCAGCTCAGGCTCCTGTGTTTCTGGAACATTCAGTTGATTTCAGCATGTTGCTAAACGAGAATTAATGGAAAGTATTGGCATGAATGGGAACCCACACACAGTGTAAAAAAGGGCTGAAGGGTAGACATAGCAAGCTAAATACATGATGTGGTATGCATAGCTACTGGCAGACACTGGAGTAGTAGGCAACTGTAAAACTCTAAAACTCTTTGCTTTCTGACAGTCATTCTTCCCAAGACATTTTGTTCCTTAATACTGCTTATGTAAAGAAATGCAAATATTTGCCTAGCTAGTTGAGAAGAAAGCAGTCTAGATAGGGTGCTAGGAAATATGGTTTAGTGGTTTTCTGTAGGTATGGTAAAGGGAGGAATGGTTGGACTAGATAATCCTGTAGGTCCTTTCCAATTTTGTGTGATTCTATGATGATTCTGTGATTCTACTATTTTTATCTAGTTGAGGAAACTTTCTCAGCGCATGAAGGAGAGAAAATAGGACAATAGGTGACAAGAAATGTAAATTATTTATTTAGATAAAATAGTAAAGCTCAGATGATGAGGAGGAAAATGATGTAATGCAAGTGACTCTGATGAAGGGAGATGATGAAGGAAAATGATGATGTAATCAGTCCTTCAAGTAAGAAGCCTAGGTGTTTAAAATGAATCTGTGATCTGTTACTGCAGGACAGATTCATGATCATATATTTAAATATATATATATATACTGCTTTGGGTGAAATCCACAAGCCTTTGTATTTCTTCATAACACATAATCCTATGGTCAGTTTGATCCCTGGGCATGAAAAGATAGTAAAATCTGGCAAAATATGCCTGACACAGATGTTCAGAGGAAAAGGAAAAAGTTTCTTGGGCCTGGCTGCATTGTGCTACCTTCTTTAATCTGTAAGTGGGTGCATTTTTCTTTTCCTTGAATGTAGGCACTTTTCTAGCATGCCTGAATTATGGTAGAATCATAGAATTGCTCAGGTTGGAAAAGACCTTAAAGATCATAGAGTCCAACCAAAACTTACCCATATTCCCCTAACTCTAACAACCCCCTGCTAAATCATGTCCCTGAACACCACATTCAAACGGTTTTTAAACACATCCAGGGGTGGTGACTCAACCAGCTCCCTGGGGAGCCTATTCCAGTGTTTAACAACCCTTTCTCTAAAGAAGTTCTTCCTCATATCCATCCTAAACTTACCCTGGAACAACTTGAGGTCATTTCCCCTCGTCCTGTCACCAGTGAGAAGAGACCATTGAGAAGGAACTACTAGATCATCCAAAGGTGTACAAAAGCCAAAGGATGATTCCAGTAAGAAACCCGGATTTTCTGTTTTCATGTATGTTTGGGAAGAGCCTCCCACTGAGGCTAGTCGCTCCATTCCCCACCTTTTAACTTTTCACAGTTGTTTGTCATTGACAATCATCCATTCTAAAGATGGTTTAGGAATCATTGCTATCATCTCACAGAGGACTGTTAAATAAGGAAATGGCTTTGCAAGTAATTGTAGTCATTCAGATGATGCAACTTATGACAATGCTGGCAATCTACATGTATCAGCTGGGAAGCTCTGCAGGCACATTCTTTGATTGAAGAAAATGTACAAGTTAGCTTTTAACTGATGGCAACAAATGAATTGAGAAAACTGGAGTAAAATCATGAAAATACAGTGATGAATGTTCAGCATTAAACTTTAATATTTCTCTATTTTATTTAATATTTTTTCATGTGTAAAATTCTGGAAACTACTTTTCCTGCTTGAGCTCCCACAATTCCCCTAATAACACTTTAAAACAGTAGAAGGTCTGCATCTTTAACTACTAACATTATTAACTACTAATGTTTTTTGAGAAAGTGGCTTACATAACTAATGTGATTGTGCTGTATGGAATCTGAAATGTTGGCTGGAATCTGAAACAGATTGTGAATTGTCTTTCTAAAAACCCCTAAGGCAGAGAGTAATAATATCTGCACCTTTATTGCTATGCTTTCTGTACAGTTTTTGATGTGATTTTTCAGAGCTCAACACTTCTATCTTCCTTTGAAATAATTGTATGCCTACAGAACATCTTAGAAAGTATGGAAAGTAAGGAGCATGGACTCCTAATGATCCAAGGGAGTTTTTGTTCAGTTATTTGGAATGGCTTCCTCCACCATATTATCTGTCATGTTTTTTCAGATATGGATTTAGACTGTGATTACCACCTTAAATATTTAGATCTAGGGAAGTGGTTTGCAGCCATATCTCACAAAGCATCTCATTGCTACATCTACCACAGAGTTTCTTCTCAGGACCATGGTTGTAAGTTTCAAGGTTCTTTGGTTTATAATTCAGAGGTAGGTAAGTATTGCCACATAAGCCATTGTATCTGCGTTTTCAGAGAAAAACATGAACTCTGATTTGCTATTGCAAAAACCCTTGAACATTTTGAAGTAATTTACAGTGACTTTTACAATACTGTCTTACTAATTGCTATTCAAGTCTTCTACTTACCACAGAGTTTAGAGGGTACAACATAGGATCACAACATAGGATTGCACCATAAGTTCATGCTATGGTTTAACCCAGCAGGCAGATGAACACCACACATCCTGTTGTTCAGTCCCTATTTCCCAGAAGGATGTGAGAGATAATCGATTAAAAAGTAGAAATCATAGGTCAAAATAAAAACTATTTACTAGGAAAGAAAAGGAAGAGAGAAATAACAATAATAATAATATAGATATGCATATACATATATACAAAATAAGTAATGCACAGAGCTATTACTCACCACTAGCAGACTTATGCCCAGCCAGTACCCAGACAGCAACAGTCACCCCCCAGCCATCTCCCCTCAGTTTTATATTTTTTCACCTGATATCATATGGTAGTGAGTATCCCCTTGGACAGTTTAGGTCAGCACTCCTGATTCTGTGCCATCCCAGCTCCTTGTGCTCCCCAGCTTCCCTCACTGACAGGACAGAATGAAAAGCTGAGAAACAGGAACATCTTGGTTCTGTACATCACTGCTCAGTAGCAACTGAAACATTGGTGTGTTTCCAACATTATTTTAAATTCACTAAATAAATATATTGAGGATTTGGGGGTGTGATTTTCCCTTTAGCCATCAAGTATATTGAGCTTGATGAAGAGAAAGCACAAAACCAAGACTAACTTGCTGTTCAAAGATTTTATAAGATGGGTAAGGCTTAATAGATCACTGACTCTGCTGTCCTGAGGGACTAATACAAGATGCTGATGCCACATTTTTCCACTTTTACTTCCAAAAAGAAGATCCTGAATGGCTGGTGGGACTTTCATCACATCCCACAACTTCAGACATCTCACTGCAAGAAAAAATAAATGTGTTTTGGAAGGCACTTAAAATGCAGGGTGCCCAGCCATTTATTGCTGTTGTACATTTCCTAGAAAGACATGAACTGTGAAGGGGAGAAAAGAAAGACTTAATGATCTGACCAAGTCATCCCAGTGTGAGAATGTCCACATGTGTATGTGTTACCCCAGCAGAAATGCAGCTGCAACCATTGGTGTCTCCAGCCAGAGGGAAATTATGAACCCTGAAGTGAAACCAGGTGGAAAGCACTCAGATAGGAAGCTCAGAAACTGGTGCCAGAATGGTGAGAGAACTCTTATTTTCATGCTTTTTGATAGCAATTAAAAAAGCAACGAAGTTATAAGAACAATTCTGCACACTGCAAGAGAAGGAGAGTAAGTAATGCCAGATTAGTGAGATAACAAGTGTGGCTGTACTACTGTTATTGATGATGACTGAATTATGACAGACATAAAATGGTTGATAAAAAAATTCTGAAAAAGTTCAGTAATGGTGTGCTTTGGGAACAGAAGTTGTGGTAAATGTCAGAAATGAATGATGTCTTCTGCTTTTTTTTATTTATTTTTAAGCTTTTGTGACACGCTGTGAAATCCCATGGGATAAGTTTGCTTCCTTTAGTACTTGACAGGACGGATACGAGAGCAAGGGGAATATTTTGACTTAGAAAAGAACACTGAGAAAGGCACCGCACAACTGATTCATTTGGGATAACTGACAGTATGTGGTGTTGTGTCATTCTATATTGAGTGAATATCTCAACAAGGGTTTCACCTCCTCTCTGTAAACCTAGTTGTTCAGTCAATTAAAAGTACACAGAACCAGCTGTAACATGTGCTTCTCATATATATGTTTAAGTTGAATTATTATCTTTCAAGCACACTGGAGCAGCATGTACTTAGTAATCAAGTAGCTCATCCCCATTTCTTCATGTCATTTGCAAATAGAAAAGGTTTCCTTTTGGACAACGCATGAAAGGAAGCTTTAGATTTCTTAGGACACTTTCACTAATTTCACTGGTATTGTTATATTGCATTGTGACAGTGGGTTGTCCGGGAGCATATTGGAATAGTGCAAGTGTTGTCAGAGAAAAGATGCTCACGCTCACGTTTGTGCACGCTGTAGGAAAACAGTGCGGCAGCTGCTGGTTTCCAGGAAGGAGAGATGCCATTAAAAGTGCTGTAAAACTTGGAGCTAATTAACATGAATGTGGGTGGATGAACTCAATTTTAAGAAAAACATTTTAATGTGGCTTTTTTTTCTGCATCTGCCAGTTTGCAGGGTTGATATTTTGCTTTTACAGTAAGCCACTGTGTGCCATAGAACGGTAGGGAAATGAAGCAAGAGCTTTGTGAAATGGGCAAATATTTAAATTAGTAAAGGCACAGACTTTAGTGGCATCATCTGAAATATTATATATGTAGGAAAGCATTAGGCCAGTGGCAAATCTGCTTCTGGGATGTGTAACATACTGCCAAATTCAGAAAATGAGAAAATCAATCTAGCATCAGTTGTTGCCTGGTTCTACTTTCTCTATGGGCTTGTATTCATGTATGAAAATGCAGATCCCCAGGTTGGTTGTGAATAAATATTAATTCATTGCTTTCAACTTGTTTGTGCCAATTTATCCCAAGTGAGAGATTGAGCTGGATTTAGTGGAGGTAGCAGTATCAGTGATTTGTCCTCCCTTTTCTTTCATGAGAAAAGAATTCAAGCAGCTGAGGAAGCTGATAAATCATTTGGAAAGACAAATAAAATATAGATCTTGCCTCTGGAGTTTATTCACTGCAACAGCTATTGTTACTTACTTACCACTCAGTGGGAAAGTGTGTGTAAATTCCCTATGTAGAAAAAGCCCAAGTGATCTCAGATCAGTAACATCCAAAACTGACAGTGCAGTCGTACTTTCCTGCTGAGAGATGAAGAAATCAAGGTCGGCTCACAATAGAAAGCTTTGCTTTGACCATATGTACGTGAGGGTGTAGGTTGGTTGCTTTGGAGAATGAGATTCTTTTTTTTTTCTTCTGTCAGTTCTTGGCACTCCAAGGCCAATTTAAAAAAATAAATAAATAAAGGCAATCAGAAAGCTGTTATTCTGCAGCTGATGACAGAAGTTGGCAAGCAGGGTCCACAGTGACTCAGAAGCAGGGACAAATCTATCTGGGATCTTTCAAATGCTGCTTTGCTCTAGCAGAAGTTTCTATCACACTTGTTGCAAACAAAATAGATCAGGGTCAACAACCTTTTTTTTTTCCTGAAAACTTCCAGGTAGCTTTGCTTTGATGTGATGGAGCCAAAAGGATGATATCACCTGTCGTCCTGTCAATGATGCTTCCAAATGTCTATTTAAAATGCAACTGTGTAGGTGTTCTCTACCTTAATCAGAGTAGAGTTTCAGAGCAGGTTGTAACTTTCTTCTATTCACTTGTTGTTCATTTCCAAGGTTGTTAATCCTTTTAAAGAAATAAAGGAAATACAAGTTAGTCCTAGAAGCATATGTGGGGGGATTAATTGTCTTCATGTTAAACAAGAAAGGCTTTGAAAAAGAGGGAACTAGAGAGGTACTCGTGTTGACCTGTACATTATGCCTTCATGGACGTGGTTGTTTGAAATGTGATCAGCTAGTGTGTGGCACAACAGAGAAGGACAGGCATCTGGAAAGTCAAATGGTAAGGGGTCAGGTAGACATCAGTGTTCCTCAGGAGTCACATCTTATGGAAACTATACAGGAGAAGGGGTGAGAAAGCATATTTTATCCTCCCTTCATGCAGTGTTACCTTCTGTCATGTTGAAGTTTCTCTTTGGCCAGCACCTGCTCTCTTTCAGAGGTCAGAGAACAAGTTAAGTCTAGTATGGTCCTATCCAGAGGCGAAAACAAGAGGAATAATCCTATTTATATGCCCTTGTTTTGTTGCACTGGCCTTCTTTCAGCCTCCTAAGAGGCAGTGGCACCACCAAAGCATGCACATGTGCAAATATATTACACTATAGACCTGTGCAGCATTATCTTCTGATTTCATACACTTGAGCCTAAGACAAATATCATTTTTTTTTTTATTATTATTTTTTTTTTTCAGGTAGCAGAGATGTGATTTATTACTGTGTTACTGTTACTGGTGTGGTTTACATGCTATGTTTTGATCCATTCTAACATTCTCTCTCCATTTGTTCTTTTCGGTCTCTTTTTGTCTTCAATGGAGTCTCAGATAAGTCTTTTTCTGCCCACGCATATTCATATGCATTCATATTCATATGCATTCATATGTGGAATACATCTGGAGTATTTACTCTACCTTACCCATGTCCTTACTAGAGGTATTACCATTTTTCACTGTGTGCATATTACTAGTCTATTCCAGTGAGCGTTGGTTGTGGTCAGTAGGAAATGCGTGTTTTCCCATAGGTAAATATGTAGTCATATAAAGCTAAAATTCAACAAAAGTTTTTTGTTTGTTTGTTTGTTTAAATACCATTTTTACATAGAATATGTAATTCTTAACTGTAGAAGTGTGTTTCTCATTGTAGTGAAATTGCTAGTTGTGGCTTGAAGCAGTGATTGAGCACCTGGTAGGAAGGCAGAGTCAACACAGGTGAGCTCAGGTACATGCAGTGCATCTGATTGACTGGAAGGAGTGGAGGAAAGATCCAGCCCTTCCCAGATCTCATTTAAGGGTTGGCAGGGGAGGTAAGGGCAATCTTTCAGGAGACTTCTTTGTAGCTGAGTCTTTCTGAAGGTATGTGGCCTTTTCCTCTTACTGCTGTGTTTGTTGCTGTTGTGTCTGAGCAGATCCTCGCTTTCTGTAGCTTGGGATCTTGCTGCTCTGCTGTCTTGTTGTGCTTTCCATTGCATTATAATCAGGTTACACTCATAAGCTAGCATGCTCTGCTTCTGGTGTGTAGAAATTTCTGTGTAGCATGGTCTCTCCACTCAGTATTGGTCATAGAAAGCACCTTGAAACTGCTATTCAGTGTTACAGATGCTCTACTTTACTTTCTTCTAAAGGTGAAGATGCCAATTTAACAGTCTAATGAGTAATGATCTGTTGGACAAATTGCTTATATAAGGTTTTCTCTAGTTTTTATCTGTGGTTTGCCTTCGTGATGCTTCATGACATGGAAAAATCATTTTACTGATTTTTGGAACGCATCTGTGAGGTTTCCTGCCATCAAAATTTACCTATGTCCAGAAAATAAGGGGAGTATGATTTTTAGCCTAGTGGCTACTTAGGTATAGGTGTAGCAACAAGACTAGTGACTAATTGTTTTATAATCTATAAGTTATCACTGTCATATCCTACCTGAAAGCGTTTTATCACAGGTACCTTGTTGAGTTGAAGTTTCATGTTCTGTGAATGTAACATTTCTGCTCTATTCCTTTTTTTGCCGTTTTTTTGTTTTCTGAAGTTTTATTTTTACACTGTTGCATGATATACGTTTAAAAGCAAAGAAGCAATACTTCTCAGCTTCTTCAGTTTTTGAAGGTATTTCTTATATATACTCAGTTTTACACAGAAATATATATTTGACCAAAAACCAAATAACCTTAATACTTAATCTTCAAATTAAAGAAGTTTACTGTCCCATTTTATCCCACGATAGAAGTACTCCCTCAAGATCTAATTCAGACTTTGAACTTCTGCCAAATATCAGGCCTGCAGCTTTCTGATCAGTCCATTTTGCTAGCAATAGATGGACTCCCATCACTACCTGTCACGCTGTGCATCAACACTCTCAGTCCCAAGGTACTGTTAAATGAGTTCCACTTGGGCAAAACAGCATGTTTTTGACACTTTCTCATCTTTAGGTGCAGATGTTTGGCTTTGAAGTGATTTCTACTCTTTCGGCCTCTGTGCTCAAATGGAATGACAAGTTTTATTATTACATAAGTTACTCCTGAAGTAATGCCTCCCATTTATTTCTATGGAAACTACAACAGATAGAGAAAGTGCAATAATGGCATTTGATGGAACAAATTCTCAGCTAAAAACACTGTTTTTCAACATAGTTCCCACCATTAGCTGTGTTTTTTTTGTTAGTGATGAGTAAGAGCTTGCATGCTGCACTCATAAAAATCTGTACTGGTGGAAATGACCCACTATCAGATCACCCATCAACCAACTGTTCTTATATCCACTGGTTGGTCTCCAGAAACATTCAGGAAGTGCCAGTGAATATCAGTGGGTGCTGCTTATTCTGCATGGAGGAATTCAGTGAAACACCCTTGCTTCATCTGCACTTCTGCATCAGACACCATGTTATCAGTCTGCTCCTCTGCTGTCATCTGTCACACAGCAACAAAATACGAGGGAGTATTTTCTGCAGGGTTCCATCTCTGCTGCCATACCACCACTGTCTGCCTCTGTGATTATGAGCAAACATAATAAAACAGAAAGCATTACTTTTAGAGCAGCCCTTTAAGAATTAAAAATGGTGGTAGTAGAAATAATAATAATCGTGGCAGTATAGATAATTCCAGAAAGTGCTGTGAACCTCCTGAAGCATAAAATAAAGTTCTTGATGTGGAGTTAAATCTTTTTTTGAAAGCTTTTGAAACGTAGAAGCCAAATGAAGTCTGCGTAGGTTTTAGATTGGCCAACCTGATGTCCTTTTGATATCGTGCTTCTCACAAAACAGTGGAAATCCTCCCACTTTTTCTTTCTAACCAGTTGATGTTTTATCTGTCTTGACCCCAGCTCTCTTTCTTTCAGGTGTATAAGAAATTATTTCACATTCTCAAATGTTTTAATGTCACTGATGCCTGAAAGAAAGAAACCATCCAGGGACTGTTAGTGTTGGTTGTATTCTCTTTTGGTATTCAAAGCAAAGAGGGTTTTGAAGTCAGCTGAATGGGAACTTCCATTAACATAAGCATCCTACAGATACAGAAAAAGATTTTTTTTCTTATTGGTCTTGTTAGGAGGAAGGAAGGGCAACAAAAGAATAAGGAGTTGTGATAGCTCTTTGCATTTGTTTTTTAATTATGCCCAGAAGCTCTAGCAAAGGGGTGGGGGCTGGGGAGGGAACCACAAGAAACTTTTACCTGCTTACTTACTGTAGACCTCTTTTTAGCACATTTAGGATCCATTATTGCACTTCCATTGCTACCACATTAGGAGGGAAAACATACTGGCTCAAAGAGAGAAGACATAGACTTTATTTATTTATTTTTTAAAAAGGAAATCATACTGTACTCCCACCCTAAGGTGTAGAAAATCTAGATATATTCAGGGTCACTCCATGTTGTTTGATGTGGAAGTTAATCCATTGGAAGTGGAGTAAAGTTGTCTCTGTTCTTCTGTGTCATTTTCTTTCTATGGTGTAATTGTTAATTTTGATGTTATTTAAGTGCGCATCCTCATTTTCTTCATCTCTATTAACTTTCTACCATCCACAGGAATTAGAAACCTCAGAAATAAGATTTTTTTTTTAGATTTCCTGTTCTCTTTATGTACCTTTTAGTGTCACTTTCTTGTATGACTATTTTTTTTCTTCTGTTTTTAGACCAAAGTCTGCCAGTTAGATCAGAGAAACCCCATGAGGTCCTTTTGCTTCGCTTGTATTCTGAGCTGGATGAGAAATATTTTTACATCTAGTTTTCTAGAAAACAACTTTCAAGTCCTCACTGTATCCATGAATACATGCAAATAGCATCCAACTAAAAAGAAGCAACTTGTGATTCTTTTCTTTGACCTAAGATCTCATAACCAGAACCTAAATCTTAAAACAAAAAATAGTTCCACCTGCTGAGTATCCAGATGCTATAATGTTCTCCTTGATGCTCCACAGATATTTTTATTTTTTTTTCAGAACAAAGGTATGAATGTAAATTTTGGCATAGTAACTGTGACATATTTATGTAATATCCTCTGTGATTGCTCTGCAGACAAAATGAATGCATTACAGTACTTATTAGTTTAAGCATCCTGTACTTGCTTTTAAAAGTCCCTACTTCATGTCTTGGACAAGGTGGCTGCTCCAAAGAGGTTTCTGTGAAGATATATCAGGTACTTTGTACCCTGGGATTATTTTTACTGTTGAAAATACTCAGAAGCACAAATAGGATCTTTGTCAACTACTTGAGTGGCTTTCTGATATTAAGATTTAACTTAAGGAAGTGTTATCAAGGGCTCAGATCAGGAACAGAATGAAACTAAGGGGTAGCTGGGAGAATAAATTGTGGTCTTGGTGAGGATGGTTTGAATAAGATGCAAATCTTGGTGTATTCACCCTGGAAAAGGCTTGGAAGCTAGAAGGTAAACAGATCATTCTTCTTCCACATGACTATTATGTAGGCTTGTTTGAAAGGCTTTCCCCCTCAACTCTGCTTTTCCTATTTCATGAGCCTACAGCCAAATTGCAGTGTTTTCACAATACCTCATTTAGCATAGCTGCCTATGTAAGGGAGGACAAAGCCCAGTAGCATTTTCAGCAGGAGTTCGGGGCCAGCACGGTGTTTCATCAAAGATACTATTAACATCTGTTTATTTGCAGTTCATGGTTTAAGTCTCAGTGGGAACTCATCTGCCAAGGGGAAGGGTTTCAAATAAGGTCAAGTGAGAAATATACTCTGCTCCACCCCAGGTCATGGAAGGCATATTTTCATTGCGTCTTTGTTATTTTTCCTCAAGCTGAAGTACAAAATATCTGGAATGAAAAACACATGTTGTTTATTGTGCATGAGAGATGGATATACCATGTGTGGGAGGTAGCATGGCCATTTGCCTTCTTTCTCCAAAATAGTGGTAATGCCTACGAAGAATCCTGCTCAGAAGAGAAATCATCTTTGGCTATAATTTCACCTGTATTGAGGGTTAATCATTTCTGCTGAGCTGCAGTTGGTTTTCCCTCTAAAGAAGAAACAAAGAAACCTTGTTTATGGGATTGACTGATACTGAGTTGGCCAAGTGGCAACTTCAGTTAGACCAGAGTACTTCATAATTTGGCAGCTAAAGTTCCCTTTGCTCTGAGTGTAAAGGTCTGAAGTTTTTGCACTGACTCCAGAGAAGGACAGAGCAGTTTTCATTTTTGTTATTTCTACACATTGGGAAGTGGCTGTTCTAAGCCAGCTGAAATGGAGCTAAGCACTACTGTTAATATTTGCCTTTCAGCGGGTTTGACGGTGACCTTCCTTCCTCAGTTCACCCAAATGAAGTTAAAAGATGGAAAGGAAAAGTTGTAAGTGCTCAAAAATGACTCTCTTCAAAAGTCACAACTATTTGGGGTCCATAATCGCCCATATGCCCAAAGAACACGCCTAGCTTTAAGCATGTACTCAGGTATTACTAGGGCTGCCAAGCTTTCCTATTACCATGAGTGATATTAAGCATCCACATAGCATTCATCACTCTGTAAATCCTCTAAAAAAAATAAATCAAATTCTGCTCGTTCTGATAGTAACCCCTTTCAGCTCAGTCTGATATCTCCAAGGGTTACCAGTGACTGATAGTGATGTCTGATTAGTTACCTAATGCATCCACTTCTGTAAACTTCTCCAGAAGGACTATGTATGTGAAACATGAGTAATAGAAGACATCTAAAATACTGTAAAGTATTCCACTAGTGTCAGAAGCTTTCTTTAATCTTAAGATCTGTGATTACTTCTGAATTTCAGAGATGATAAATCTTTGGTGATCAAAAGATAAAGATTAAGCGTCTATGCAAACGGTAAACAGCAAGTAAATTAGAGTACACGTCCTTATCTAAAATTACAATGTAATGAGGAGAAGTGGTGGAAATGAGAGTAAGAACTAGCCTTTAATTTCAAAGAATTCATATAAATATGTTGGAATTGTATATAATGCAGAATTTTCTAAATACTTTTATTATAAATTACAGAAAGCTTTGCACTGTTCTCATTCAGCACGTGAAAATAATAAGGCAAAGCAATTAAGCAACTTGGTCAAAACCTTGGAGTGAATTAGAGAGACCATGTCATTTGCCAGGGGGAAAAAAAAGAACATATTATTTGATCTTTCTTAAATGTCTCGTCCTGACCGTTCACATGGGAACTAATCAAGTTGCACATGAATATAAAATGATGGTGGATATTTTTCTATCTGTTCATTTTATATAAAGAAGCTGTTTTTTCTTACTGCTTGTGTTGCATTCACATAGTTCATAGAAGGTATTTTTGAAATTCTGGTCCAACTAGATTTGTGGTAGATACTCTGAAGCTTACAGATTTTGACATAAATAAGTGTTCCTTTAGCCAATACCTGCAGTAACCCAGTCAGCTTGCAAAACACAGGATTTGGCTTCTTGTGATGGTCAGTCTTTGGATGGAAAAAGTGACCATTTCAACACTACATCCAGAAGAGATGTGCACCTTGTACAGGTTTTGTGTGATAGGAGTTCGTTAATTTGATACTGGACTACATAATATAGTTTTTTGTTCACCCACATACTCTGATCGCTACTCCCTGTGTCCCTCCAAGGACCAAGAGTATAGTTTAGCACTTCTTCATTATTTCCATATCAATCTCATTAAATCCAGTGTTTAATTGTTTAAGAGGTGAAGAGCTGCAAATTCAGAGCAGACAGTTTGCATGTGAGTATGATTGCTAGCAAGCTAGATATTGTAGACAGAAATGGGACAAATCATTTTTGCTCTGCTTCTGAGACACAGCAGGAGAGTAAAATGGAAGGCATTTGCATGCCCTCAATCTTTGATCCATTTCTGGCTATATCATTTCCCTGCAGCATGTGATGTCAATTAGATGATCCAAAAGAATACCACTAAGGCTTGCAACAATACTAATCTGAAAATCACTCCTTCAGAGTTACACACAGTAGGAACCAGACTGGTCCAAAACTGCTTTCTGACTTGTCTGTTATAAGATGTTTTATTGAATATACAACCTGTGGCAGGTTAAGGAATTAGCTCATTTCCACAAAGTGATGCATCGATGTAGTAGCAGCTAATCAGTACGTCAGTAGGTATTATACCTGTGTAGTCTGGTAAGTGTAAGAGTCAGAGACTTGGTGAGCATTCTGGGGCTAATCTTACAGCTGCCTGCATTTGCTAATGAATGCCTCCCTTCCTTCTGTATTTTCAGTCTTGAAGTATTCAGCAAGAAGCTGGGAGATTGACAGGTCTCTGGCTGAGATATAACCTATGCCAGAATTTCCTCTGTGGGAACTGCAGACACGATGATTTCAATGTACTGTAGGTGACAGCCTCAAATTAAACCATACAAAGGAATTAGTCAAACCCAAACTCTGTGTCTCCCTGAATTTGTTGATCCAGGCTGGTCCAATTTTGAACAATTTTCTTAGATAGTAGCAGTGTTTATTCTCAGTGCCTGCTATTCATTTATTCCTATTAGGACAACACAGGTTTTTGGAGCTAAAATGTAGTAATGTGACAGAAGCCAATTACCCGCTGCATGCTTTGCTACATGGGTATGGGGGAACAATATATACCACCTGTCTTAGCAGTGATTCCATCCACCAATTTCTCCATTGAGGGAAAGGTTATAAAAGGCCCAACAGATCTCTCTGTTCACTGAGACCTATTTTAAAGTGATTTAATTACCAGTAGCCAACTGGGAGTGCAGTTAGTTGTGGCGTTGGGTTTTTTATTATTATTATCTTAGAACCTGTTGGTCTATTTTGTCTGTGACTTTGATTTTTAGATGGCTTATTATTGAGCTTTTTTCCCACTTCATAGTTAAACATTTATAAGCAATAGAAGATCTTGAACAGAGAAAGATATATACAGAATAAAAGTAGTTACAGTAGCGTGTGAAAAGTGGGTCTTAAAGTTTCAACTTGAAATATAGTGGAAGTAGATGTCCCACATCTGTAATCATGATTCTGATTATGCCTTTGTTAAAGATACTGAAATTAGATACTGAGCAGAAATAGCAGGGTAGGCAGGGGAAAAAAAGACTTTATTTTCTCTTTAGGATCATCTGCGATAAAATTTGAAGGAAGTTCAAGAAATGCCTTTCAAAAAGCTTTGTATTTTAGAATTGTCAACAGCGTTTATAACTTCTGCCTTGCCCTTCGTTCTTGTGGGGCTTTTTGTTGGTTTGATTATTGTTTTTATTTTTCTGCCTTTTTCTTAGTAGTGTTCACATTAGTACTGTCTGATTTTATGACTTTACCATTATTTGTTTCAGAATCTTTATTTAGTCATGTGTTGGCAGTAGTGTCCCTCAGAATGTAGCATAATGCAATATAGCACAGCTTGAATTGCACACTCCAAATCTATGCCCTAGAGTGAAGTGTGATTACTGAAATAAGCATAGAAAGAAAATAAAGAGGTTACAGAAAGTTAGAATTAACTGGCTTCCTAGGGTCATGTGGATTTTCCCATCATGCACTCTTCCTGAGTGTATAAGCTAGGAAAAGAAATCACCATTGGCTGAAAGTGCAATTTATTTTGCTCTGTATTTCAGTGCATCTGGGATAAATGGAATTATTCTTGGAAGTATGTAATGCCCCCTAATTTCAAACTTAGCCTTCCTGCTGTCTTGATGTTGGATGCTATCACTACAGATAGGCTTGTGGGAGACTGTGGGAAGACATGCTGCCGCTTGGCTTCACTTCATTAGAAAAGTACACATAACATCTACCCAGAGACTATAATGGTAAGCAGAGGATTGATGGGAGAGGGGTCTGGATAAAAATTTGTGATTCCGGAGATATGAGTTCAATTATTTCTTCCATCTCAAAGCTGGTGCTTGATTTTGAGAAGGTTGCTTAGCTCCTCGATTCTGCATTTGTTCATTGTAGATAACAGTAGATTCCTGCTTCCCTGGAAAGAAAATTACGTGAGAGATTATGAGAAATAAGGTGTTTAGAAACTAGAGAGGTGAAAAGAGAGAACTGAAACACAATTGTTCAAGTCCTTAGAAAAGTTTCCCTTGAACTTCAGTTACCTGGTGTTGATAGCCTGAATTATTCCTAGGGTTTTGTTTGTTGTTTTTCCTCTCTGCCTCAGACACCCTTCGAACAGAGGCTCAGAGCATGGCCTTGCTGTGTGAACTCTTTCTGTGACAGCACTGAAGGATTAATGGCAGGTTGCTGGAGTAGTAAGAGCTTGTTTGTATGAACTCATTCACAGACATCTCTGCTGCCCAGCACCTTCAGAGCATCTCAGCAGATGCTGTGTTTGTTTCAAGCCAGACCTGACTTTTTTATATTGAGCTGTCAAAAGAATATGAAGGCAATGTGTATTTTGTTCTCTAGAATATGATCATGATCCAGAGCTGCTTCTACTGTTTTGGGGGATTATTTTGTTCTTTTGTTTTTCTGTAAAAATCATCAAGAAAACAAAGCAAAAAAAATTGCTCTGACATTTCTGCCTAGCTTTCTGTTTCTCAGAGTCACTGTATGCCCACCACAAAGGAAGAGTAACTATTCAGGCAGTGGTTAGCAACCAAAGAACTCAGAGTGTCAACAGCATTTCTGAAAAAACAGTTGAGCTACCTTTTGCCCAAGGACATTTAGAAGAAACCCCTGATGTTATGAAGAGTGCCTTGGGACCATTAATCACCAAAGCTCAGAACAAAATGGTTGTTGATTGTTCACAGAAATGTATGTCAGTAAGAAAAATATTTCCCTCTCTAGTTTTCCGGAAGAGTACTCAGATGTAGGTTAAAATAGCAGAGTAGCAAAAAGATTCTCTCAACAGGATGTCCACCCCTGACTTTCTGAACTGAATGAATGAATCAGAGATGAATCGTTTTAGTTCTATGTGCAAAAAAAAAAAAAAAAAAAAAAAAGGGGGGGGGGAAGGAATGAATGACCCAAGAAGGAAGAACAGCTTTGTAGAATGATCTTCAATCACTATCCATTCCTTAACAATACGCATTTGCAAAAGAGGTATCTTGGAAAGGAAAGATTTGAAAGACTTGTTGCTTCATCTTGGATAGTCTGATTTCAAACCTCACTTGGATTAGACTGTACTTAGTAATATGTTTTATTTAGAATCATTGATTTTGATATCCTAGCATGATTAATAATGTAGAAGATAAATTGCAATTATGTCAGTTGTCCAACTGGTAACTTATTCGCTTCACTATCCAAGGTTTGCACACTGACTTCAACAGAGATGCTCAAAAAGGTTTACTCCAGAAAAATTGTAAGTAGTATTAACTTTCAGTACAACAACAGGCAGTATTAGAAGAAAAGCAAACAGAAACCTGACTGATCCAGGAGAATGGCAAATTTCATTTTCTCTCATAGATCCTGTTTCAGACCTGAAGAATTGTTTGAGTACATAGAAACATACCTGTTTTTGCTAATTATATCAGCTATTTGGATCACACTGGAAAAAAAAAATATATATATATATTACATATATATATATATATATATAAAATCTAGGCTATTTCATGTTTGAGAGGGTCTTGTAGGGAAACTCCTGTAAGCCATCCTTTCCTATGTGAGAAGAGAGATTACAGATGTATTATACCTGGTAGTTTTGCTGGAGTAAAGTGTTTTCTGTAAGGGTTATATTTCTAGTTGAGAAGAGTCGAGGTAATGCTATTGAGATTGCTGCCAGGTAACAGAAGACCTTTAATATTAGTGTTATGCTAGCTCCTACATAAAATGTTGGTCTCCAGTCTTGAAGGCACCATGGAATTAGTACAGATGTGTTCAGCCTAGATGTAAGCACCTAGACAAGTAGATCAGAAGATGAAAGTCTAATGTCTTGGCTCCTTGTCTGTTACAGGCAGATGTGTTTAATCTACAGGTCCTGCTTGCTTAGCAGCTTCCTGATATTAGAAGGGAAGACTCAGCAGCTCAGCAGAGGGCTGGTGGCCTGTATGAAAAGGCATAAAGCCACTACAGTGGTGCCTTGTTTCCCAAGAGACATGTTGTACAATTACTTTTGGAAAGGAAAAAGCAGGAAATGTCCTATCCTCCTTTTAAAAATAAAATAATAATAATAATTACCAGCAAAACACCCTGTCCCTTGTGATGTCTACCTTTTGCTTAACTGAGTTAAAGTTACAAAAACAGGGTTTAGGAGGCTACCATGTATAGTCATCCATTCAAATCCTTGTCTACAGCTTCCCAGATGGCAAACCTAATAGTATGTGATACACTCAGTAGATTGAAAGAGAGGGCTTGCAACTTGGACATGATAAAGAACATTTCTGGCACAGTGGAAGAGGATTGTTCTTCTGTAGCTATTCTGTATAATTTTCAATGACATGCTACTTCTCATTTGTCATCTAGAATGAAAGGTCACGCTGACATCAGTGCCCTCGGTAACTTCCTAGCAGCCACTTGAGGGAAAATTCTGTTAATGCATTTGTTTCCCTGGCAGGTACAACAGCTGCAGCTGGACTGGTAACCATTTGGCTGGTAACCTTTCCACCTGGCACTTATTTATGTTATTGAAATGTATATTCCAGATGACTCAGTCTTTAGGCTACTGTTTGACTTTCAGACATAGCTGTGGTCCTTCTGGTTCAAGATGTGTTAAGTAAACACCAGCAAGAAGCACCAGCTCTGCTGTTAGTTGCATGGTAAGCAGCTATGCTCTGGGGAAGGGTCAAATTTATCTTTGAAAGTATAGCAGGTTTAGGATTGTTCCTGTCTTACACTGGCTTTATTCTATAACCACTTTGACTTCATTGGATTTGTTCAAGGTTTGCATAAATTGAGACAATACAATTAGGTGCAAATAAGAGTGCCTGATCAGTTAGATGTTCGATTCTATCTCAAAAGGGGTTGCAGTGCTGAAACCCTGATCTTTGCTGTTAAGTCTAGCAAGGTATTTTGAGAAGAAAAGATTGTCTTTAATGCTTTTGAGCTGGAAACTTTTGAGTTGCCTCTGCTGTTTCTTTGTTAGCATTTTCATTATTATGCTAGACAGTAAAGAGTTAGCTAGTAATAGAGAGAGCTTTGAGGTTAAATCTGTGATAGCTTTAAAATCAGGAACAATTGTGAGGTATAATTAAGTTGAAAAGGCCACAAAGGAAGAAGTTTCTAATTTTAACATAAAATACACAGCTTCAGTTAAAAAAATACTTGGCAAATTTTACAGAGAGCAATTGTAGAAACCACATAAGACTCATAACTAATACAGATCAATTTTCAGAAGTCATAAAGATTGATTTTTTTAATTATTCTTTTTAGAGGAGTAAGTAAAAGTCTATTACATGTACCTTTTAGTATAGGTAGTTTCTTGCCTTGTATTATTTACTCAGAATAGGAAATGTAACGGGGTACTAGGTTTATGCATGGTAAGTTTAAGCACTGTTCATCTAACTGGTTAAATGCAGACTGACTAACACTAATGAAGATAATTTTCATAAATACAGCATGGATTTATGTATGAGTAAGGCCTTCCATGTGTAATTAACTGAAAGATTTGAGTTTGGGCCTTCTTCTACAAGTGAATCATACAACTACTGAGCTAGCAATTCTTTGTAAGCTGTTCAGTATGCTAGCTAGAAATTATAAAATATAAAATCTACTCAAAAATCTGTATATTAATCTTTCTATATACTGAAAATAAAAAGGATGATATGAACAACTTGTAGTTACAGTTTACTGTAAAAATATCCAAGAAGCTACAAATCTGTAATTGCTTTGAACCTCCTCATTGTCAGATGCTGGGAGGGAAAGTCTGAAGCTGCAGTGCCATGTGAAGCGTTTCTGCCTTTTGCTGAGTTAAGGCAATGGTTTAATTCTACACTGCCTTAGAATTTTTCAGTACACAGGAGAAGGGAGAAACAGAAATCAATATTTGGAAATTTTTTAAAGTGTTGTTTTACTTAGACTGCAACAAAGTACAAAGCACAGTAGAAATGTGGTGTGCATTGTTAAAGATATTATGAACAACATTTCTGCACTAGACCTGCAAAATTATTTTCCTTATAAAACAGTGGCAAATTTAATTACCGTAGAGATATTGATTAAACGATATGGGTTTGTGTTTTTTTTTTCCTGTAGGGGTGCATACTTTTGCACAATATTGTATCTCCTATGTCACTTGTATAGAACAAATATGTTACATATAATAACAGTAAATGCAAATATCTCATTCTTGAAGAACTGAAGTATAAGCATACCAAAAGTCAGTGCAGCTCAGAATCCTGTCTGTGGCAGTGATGCACTTTGAAACTTGCTGGCAACCTGCTACAAGTGGTGTCCCACAGGGGTCAGTACTGGGGCCCATCTTGTTTAATATCTTTACTGATGACCTAGATGAGGGTATTGGGTGTACCCTCAGTAAGTTTGTTGAGGACACCAAGCTGAGAGTTTATGTGGATCTGCCTGAAGGTAGGGAGGTCCTTCAGAGGGATCTAGATAAGTTGGATCATTAAGCAGAGGTGAATGGGATGAGGTTCAACAAGGCCAAGTGCCAGGTCCTTCCTGAAGGAAGGTTATGATGAGGAGGGGTTTGGCCTCTTCTCCCAGGCAGCAAACAGGACCCAAGGAAATGGCCACAAGTTGTGCCAGAGGAGTTTTAGATTAGACATAAGGAAAAGCTTTTTCTCTCAGAGGGTTGTCAGGCACTGGAATGGCTGCCCAGGGAGGTGGTGGAGTCACCATCCCTGGCAGTGTTCAAGAGGCATCCTGGGTGAGGAGCTACAAGATATGATTTAGTGGCTTGTGGTAGCAGTGATAATGGGAGGACAGTTGGACTAGATGATCTTGTAGGTCCTTTCCAACCTTGTGATTCTATGACTCTATGAGTGTGGTCTTGTACCTCTGTTATATACTCCCATTTATCATTTATATCATTTATCTGTCTCTAGGACATTCTTGTGTAGAGGTATTTACTTCTGTATTGAAATGTATTTCTTGGAATTTTATTCTGTGAATTTATCTGTTTTTTTGTTTTTGTTTTTTAATAATGTGATTTTTTTATTTTATTTTATGATTGTGGACTATCTTGTGGCTGTAAGATGCCATACCCATTGATAAACAGTGCTGCTCGTACACTGTTTGCAGTTTGTTCTCTCAATTTAATAATGGTGTGCCAAGCATCTAACAACCCTGGCCTTCGTAGACACTTCCACTGAAACAATCAGTCAGTGCATTTTATGTTAAATCATAACGATTATTTCTATTCAAGTCCCAGTTAGCCTTTGATTACTTGCATAAGGTTGTTGTGAAGTTTGATGTGAGGTCTCCTGGAAACAGATATATGCAAGCATTATCAATCCATTAGGGAAGAAGCAGACAGAGCAATTTGTAACACAAGTAATTGTGTTCCAGTTATTTACACTTCCTTTTGTAACTTTGTATGCAGTGGCTTTGAAGACACTCCTGTTTTGATTTGTCTAAATCGAGATACCTACTGCAGTGTTTCGTAGGTGTAACAGAGACCCAGTGTGACCCAGGATCACTTTCTTTTCCTGACCTCATCTGTAGCTGTCTTCTGTTTAGCAGCTGCCATGTTTCATCACAGCAGTGGGCGATGTTATCCCTGCATACCATTTGGGAGATACACAGTACTGAAAATAATATATTACCATGTTTCTCAGGAAAATGATGTTTGGGCAGCAGCAGTTTCTCAGCATAGATGCAGTTATGCAATGAAACAGGAACATCAGACTCATGTAAGATTTTCAGGTCCTGCTCTCCTAAATTCCTTGCTTTTAGTTTCAAGTGGGGATTATTAGCAGTTGATTTATCAAGTTACTAAAGGTCCTGAAGTATCCCCAGGTAAAATTGAAATCTTGAGACCCATATCACAAGATAGCAGAGAAACAAAGGATCCTTCTCCCTCCTCTTCCTCCTCCTCTGTGTTGTAGCTTCCTCTATCAATGATTCTGCATTCAGTAATGAGAGGATGATATATATTTTTTTCCTCCAGTACTACTAATGGTATTCTCAATGCATAACAGCAAGAATAGAGTAAAAACCTCAGATAATATTCAAGAGTAAACTGAAGGTTAGTTCAATTAGCTCTTGGGTGATTTTAATTTATGTGGCCAAAATTAACTATGAGTGACAGATTGAAGAGCCCATACAGGTACTGATCTTAGCAACATTCCAATCAAACAATCCCATTTTTCAATGTGTTGCTTGCTCCCAAGCAGTTTATCCACTGCATTCTTTTAGACAAAACAAACCTTTCTGTTGTTGCCAGATGCGTCATCCTCCTTAAAATCCTTGGCTATGCCTGTGTCTGCTGATCAGTGCAGAAGAAAGACTAGTCCTATTTTTAGATTAGTCTTTCAACTCAATGCAGCCCATGCATTATTCTAGGCCATCAATAGAAACCCTGTAGAAACTTCTTCCCTGCGGTGTCCCCTGTGTGTGCTGTCAGTCAGCTGCTGTTCCAAATCTGCTCCTCCTTCTTTATGCATCTTCATTCTTTGTCCTTTAGTAATCAGCGAGTTCCAAAGTCTTGAGTTCCAGCAACCATTTCCTAAAATCTGAACAGTCACAGACATACATGTAGAAGTACATCTGCTACAGTAGCCACAAGGACATCGTGACTTTCTGCCAAATGGAGAACAGGCATAGATAAGGGTGCCTTTGATTACCATTTGTTCTGGATATGATGCATTACTCCTCTTCACCATTTTGCTTTTGTCCTCTTTTACTTATCTGTTACACTTTGTTGGCTGGGATATTGCTGAGAAATATACCATGACCAATCTCACCAAAATTCAAGCAGATGCAAATGGCATTTAAATTTCCCTTCCTAGTGGTTCAAATCTGCCTGTGGTTTTGAAACACAACATGGAGTCTCCTGTGCTCCCAGTTATTTGGTATCTCTGGAGTTGTGCAGTGTGGCAGAAATATGTACTCTTCTGTACCATACAGATTTACAACTGAGCAATGCTAATTGCTTAATTAGCAATAAGCTAAAGCCTGTATTAGAATAGTAAGCAGAACTCACTTGTTCTTTGTATTCTTGTCTCCGAGTTAACCAGATTTTTGTTTGTTAAGCTGTGGAATCAATTTTGTTCCCCTGTAAATGTAAAAAAGTTACATCATTTTCTTTCCAATTATTATTTTTTTCTAAGACAGATGCAGATCACTGTACAGAATAGGGATAGGCTTTCATTCTTTAACTGTAGATGTGGTGGCGAAAAACCAATATGAATGGACATACCAGCTCTTTTCATTCCTAGAGGCAGCCTGATCTGTCCTTCAGAAAATATTGTACATTGTTTGCTGTGAGATCTACATTTAACCAAAGGAGATCTTGTGAGAAAGGCTTCATCTATGACAGAATGGTATCTACTTGATAACTTACCTGCCAAAGACAGCTGCTGGTGCGCAGTAGAAGCTAGAAAGATATAAATGTAAAGTAAAAAAGAGGTGAACAGAGAGAGAAGGGATACATCTTGAAGACAGCAAGAGAGTACTTGAATCCTTTAACCCCTGTCTGTCCATTGCCTGCATGGATGTGAGAGAGAAGTGAAAAATGTAGGAAAAGCCCACAAGCAACGTTTCTGAGTCTATTTGATAAAGCTCCGTGTTATTAACAAAAGAGAAGAATCTGTGTCCAATTATGGCACTGGGGTTTTCTGTTGTTATTTTTCTTGTATCTGGAGTGCTAACCCTGATGGCGTTACGATGGTCAGGCTATAATGAAAGGGGATATTTTTTCTGTATGCTATAGAAAGTTAGTATTTTCAAACTCCATACTGATAGATATAAATTAGTAATACTATAGAAACCAACTGCCATCCCTGCTTATATTTTGGCAAGAAAAAGGGAACTCAAATGACATTTTTTTGTTTCAGCTGAGCACGCTATGGTGGGATCTTTAAATGCAAATATTCAGGAAAGAGGACTTGTGCTTTGTGAGTGCTCCAAAAACATGTATTTTGTGATTTTTTTTTTTCTAAATCACAAGCAATGTGTTTAAAATGCTGTCTTGGGACTTCTGAATGCAGCTTCTCAATGGTAGTCCTGGAAGGCAAAAGGACAAAAAATTGCTTAGATTCTGATGGAAATGACAGTGCTTATGCAGCTTAAGACTTTGCATAATACTTGGTTAAAGTGACCTTGCAAAGGTTAATCTTCCTTGAACAAAAAGCAGAAAAATTGGTGCTCAAGTCCTTTAGCCTGATGTTTATTTTCAAGAGTAGTCATTTTAACACTAACTGCTTGCACTCAATGGATGTGCTTTACAGTAATGCTTATGCTGTGCATGTTGCCATTTCTACTTCCATTTTATGCCTACCAATTTCATCTGGATAAGATGACTACAACTTTTCCTTTTGGATTTGGCCCTTAGCACAGTTTCCCCTCTTTCTGTCATTTTAAGATGTTTGCGCCATCCTTTACAAAAGTGCTGAAGCTTTAAATCATTGGGAAACTGCAACTAGTGAGAAATGCAGCTATTCATTAGAGGGAACATTTTGTACAGGCAAATGTGATCTAGGAACTGTGGGCGGTTGGAGCTGAAATTGAAGTCACTGGCTTTGACTTGGGACTTGATACACAGAGAGATTTCTTCATTGGGCCATGCTGTAGCTTCTGTAATCCTTAAACTGGAGCTTTCTCAATATGAAAGAGGGGAGCAGCTTTGGCTGTGAGCAAACTGAAATTACTGCCTGTTCTAGTGTCAGAAATCATCTTTCTGTGCTCACTTCCCAGGCTAGTGTAAAAGCCAACTGTTTTGAGAGTATTTGGAGAAAGCTGAGGGCCAACTTCTCATAGTGGTCATAAGAAAGTAAGTCATCTCTGTTCATTGTTGGATTCCCACCTAAATGATTAGATTAATGCCACTTTATTTCACTGTATTGTATAAATTAACGATGGTGCTATTAGGGGTCTACGATCATAGATATGGGATGGGAGAGGGTTGTCATTTTAATTCTAAGTAAATTCTTCAGGCTCTGCAGTGGTTTGTGTAATTGACAAGAGAAGCAGTGAGTTGACACAACACTGCCTCCTAGCTACAAAGCTGCGTCTACAGGTTCATGACAGTTTGTAACAAGGCAAATACTCTTTTGTCAGATGTACATTTTGATTTCTATAGAGTGACAAATTGGTATTAGCTTGTCCTAGCTTAATCTTATTTACCCTCTCAGAGGTGGATCTCCAGTATTCTGAAAAACACCTATAATGCCTAGTGCCTCATAGCAAATCATTGTCCCTGAGTGACAGGTTGAGTGCACCATGGTTAGAACAAGGATGTTTTTTCCAGCCCTCTGTGGATGGAAAAGAAGGTTGCATGATATGGAAGAGAGCAGTATGCAGCAACAGTTGTTTCCTGGGGTGGTATTTGTCAGAACAAGGTTAAGTTGCTTTGAAAATGAGGGACTGGTTCTCATATGAGAAGCACAGAGATCTTTTAGGCAGAATTGATGGGATTTCCATAAACCAAGAAATGTGGCTACAGAGATGAATTACTGTGTCTGAGATGGTGGTTCATCTCACCCCTGCAGGTTTATCCTGAGGGAAGCTTTAGAACCGAACCACATGCAAAGGAGGTGTGTTTTCAATTGCCTTGAAGACATGCATCCATGTTATGGTTGTATGTTCTTTTGCTTTGTATGATAAATTACTCTCCTTTTAAATAAATATAATAGGTTTTGTTTATTCTCATTGTTTGAAATCTGTATTAGTCCTACTCCCTTGCAATTTCCAGTGTGTGTATGTACGTATGTACACACCTTATAAAATCAAGTTGTCAGTGTTGCATGAGGGAATGGATCAATAACAGAATCCAGGAGCTGCTGGCTTCGGTGAAGATCACCACTCTGGGAACACTTGGAACTTCCTGTAATCTAAATATCACTCAGATGGTTGAAAGGTTCTCATTACAAATTGTTATGTATTTGCTCAGGTATCCTTGTACTTTTCAAAACTTGTTAGTGGGCTGTGAACAGTTTATTAGTAAGGCAAAAAAAAGTTCAGTCACTGTGTGATTTCAGCTATGCAGCTGAACATGCAGGTGCAGCTAATGAGAACTAAACTACAGTAATTATTGCTGATTATTAATGTTCTCATGGATAAATCAATTATTTTTTACTATAACTATAGGAAGAACGATCTAATCAAACTGTTTGGGCTAAACAGTGAAAAATAACATCCAGATAGGTTGTGGAGGCTCCTTTCTTGGAGATAATCAAAGCCCAACAGGATATTACCCTTAGCAGCTTGCCATGTCTGACACTGCTTGAGTGAGAGTAGTTGGGATGGGTGATCTCCAAAGACCTCATCCAATCTCAGTTGTTTTGTGATTTTGAAATCAAGTAAACAGTGTGATATAGTACAAGGGAATGCAGACTCTTGCATTGCACGTTAGTTTGCAGGCTTAAATAAAGGGTAGAATTTTGAACTCTGTGTTAGTTTAAGTTTAGAACATTGTATCTGAATCAAAATAGTATACAAGCACTAATAACAATTGATTAGACCCACAGAAAGACTTGCAGACGTTTAACTGGGGAGCTGAATCACTTTTCCCTCACATCAGTTAAAAGCTAAGTGAGTGTAGAAGATGGAATCTGCTCTACAGGGTCTTAGGATGAGCAAGTAAATTATAACCTTTTTTTTTTTTTTCTTTTTCTTTTTTTTTTTTCTTTAGAAATATTCAATTCCAAGAATATTAGTGAGAAAATAATAATGTCATCAACAACCTTGCAGAGTGTTAGCTCTTCTTTCGTGTTTCACTCTGACTCTGTGGATGTGGCAGGGTTAAAAGACTTGCTAAGCATGCTGCTCTGAGAAGAACAGATTGCTGCAACATATCTATTTTCTCAGCAGATAAACATGGCTTTTTTTCCTGGCGGGTGGTTTCACAATTGTATTTGGGCAGTCAGCTTTGCATATGGATGCCAGAACACCTGCCACTCAAGAATATATTTATAGAAACTGTAAACTAATTAATTCCTTTAAACATCCCAGTGGTTTTTAATGACATATTATGGTAGTCTGTCCAATGAGGATTACATCACTGCTTTTCTGGAGCTAATTTGTTTACCTGCTTTCTGCTATCCTTTTACCTTGCCTTTCTTGCCACCTGCCTCTAAAGCAAAAGTAACAAAAATCTGTTCCTGTAAAGCCTCGTGCAAAATTCCACTCTTCTCCGAGCTCCCTCATTGTACCTGAGGGTAGGTGCCTTCCTTCACCAAGTATGCTCAGTTGTAAGCCTGAATTGAGAGTTGGAGCTGAGCTCCTAAGTTATTTCATGAAACATAAAGTTCTACAGGGCAAAATGCCAACAGGTCTTTCCCCCACCTTGTAGTCTTCTGACCAGAAACTCTGACAATTAACAGTGAGTGTACTCCTTTGCCACAGCTGGGCATCAGTAGGCTCTTTCTGGTGAGAACCCATTAGAATGGGTTCTCTGATATCCAGTAAAGAATGAACCCAATCTGCAGTCTCCCTCTGTGATGAGCACAAATGTGCTTTTACTTATCTGCATAATAACTGTAGGAACTCGATACCTTCGAGATCACTGACAACTTAGTGAATTTGACTGAAATTTTCCTCATTGAAGTAGTTATGAAGAAGGAAATGGATAAGCCTGCACACAATATGTGTAAGATCATTTCCACAGGCACAATGTAAACCAGGCTAAAATCTGAGGAATATTTGGACTTTTCCAAAGTCCAGAAGATGGGAAAGAAAATTCCTGCTCTGCAATTGCTTGTCATCCAATAGATCTGTGGCTCTATGCCTGTATTGCTCCTTTATTTCCTGACTAGTGTTCAAGGTTGTATATCATTTCTAGTAGGAGACAACTCTAACTCAGCTTACAAATGCCTTGTGAAGTAAAGGGACTTTCAGATTTTCTTTTTGGAGCTGTTTCATATTGCTTGACATAACTACAAGTTTGCTGGGAAAAATGTGAGAGTCAGCATCAACTCTACAGCTTAGTGGTAATGAAATTTTTTCCAGGAATGGGAACATCTTGAATCTAGTCCCATTTCTTGTTTATACTACTACAGAGGAGGATTTGTGAGACAGGGAGAAGGGAAAAGTGAATGGTATCTGTAATTCAGGTTACAGTGTGGATGCAGCTCTATTCTATCATTCCGTTATCATTTCTATCTCTTGTCGTATATGTGCAACTCACACATGCAACCAGACCACAGCTGTGCCTATAAGTAAAAGTCCATCCTGGATGAGGGTTTACCTCTTGCATACATATAGTGTCTGTTTTGTTCTTAAGGGCATGGATTCATTATTTTCCTCTGCTGCAGACTTTCTGCAATGCTATTGCTCAGTTTTCTAAATTGACTCGAAGAAGGAAAGTAAGAATTAGCCAACTTGTACTTGGAAACTAGTTGCTGTAAGGACATCTTTCATGTCCTCTGTGGCTTTAGTTTTGTGTTGGTAAAATGGGCATACTATTTCACAGCTTGATACATACAGTCTATGAATTGTTCATACAGTCCAAACACGTGAGGTTTATACCTTGCTTACTCATTCTACTTGGGTACTGTATTAGCAGCCTCTATCAGTTTTTTAAAGTAATTAATACTGTGAGCTGTTTGGATAGTGGCAAAATGCAACAAATAAATTAGGAAGATGTGCTGACTGAGCAGGTAGCAATGACATCAAGCCCTTTACTTACATAATAATGCTAAAATGTCTGAGAATTTCATTAGACATTACTCTACTGCATATGATTCTTCTTTAATCACGCAACTATTTATTTCATGAACGTGTTTCCTATTTTTCATCAAATACACTATGCAAGCTACAGTATTTAACAGCCTTACTGAACATGGTCCAATTACAAATGTATCATCTAATAAGAAAGTGCCAGTTTTGCCTCATTTTCACTAACAAGCAAAGGCACTTCATTGCCTTAGTAACAAAACTGATGTTAGTAACAATGGATTTGATGTCAAAATGCATGCAGAGTCACTTTTCTGTGGGGAAGACAGGATTTAACTGGATACAAATACATGTTATAGCATTTTCAGAGGGAAAATATTTTGACAAAAAAACAAAGGTGAAAACTGGTAGAGAGAATGGAGGGACAGTTTGGTTAGTGATTAAAACCTAGATACTTAGGTTTATTTCTCATTCTGTCTCAGTTTAAAAACTGAGACATAACTTTGGACAAGCAAGCTGAAGATTCAGTTTTGCTACTTTCCTTAAACAGAGGGTAATGTATTTTTATTCCATTTGCTATGCTTGGTTAAATGCTAAGCCCTTTTGGACAAAGTGTAACTCTATATTTGTTCCCATAGAGCACCCTGTTTATAGGTGATAGCCAAGGCACTTGAGTGTTAATATGACATGCATCGTTCTTAACAATGAGGAACCCTCTTCTCCAAAACCAGAAATAAACAGAATGCTGATGTTTGTCTTCACACCAAAATGGCTCAGTACTCTAGAGTAGGACAAACTCAATTTACCCAACTACAGTAACTCCATCGATCTAAACACAGTGCACTTTTAAGGAGAAAGAGAATATCTTTATGTTAGACATGCTGCTTTCCTCAAGAGCTGCTGCAAGCAGTGATAGTCATCAGAGCAGTGACACAAGTCTGTAGCTCTCATTCCTAGCTGGCATTCATCTTCACGCTCTCTGGTTGTATGTCTTGGCTATGAAGAAAATTAAATTAGAAACATATATTGATGGATTTAGTTGCTGGTGTCACTCCGTACTCTTTGGAACAGTACACATGCTTGGCCTGCATCTGTTCTGCAGCATTAACAAGGAGGTGTTTTCTCATAGTTTTTTGTTTTTGTTTTTGTTTTGTACATAGCCCCATCTGTTTGTATATCTTGGCTAGGCTGAGACATTAAATTTATTTGCTCAATTAGATACCTAGAAATTCCATTTTGTTTTTCTTTTTTTGTGGACACAATTCTTCATTCACTTTTGATCCACCCCCCCTTCAGTAGATTATGTGCTTCTTCCTGTGTATGTTAACTTAAATTCTTATTTCAAATGTATTCTGTGTGTTTTCCAAATAAATACAGCTTGTCAGTTTCACACTTGCCATCAGTTCACATTGTAAGGTAAGGCCCAAGGTTTTTATCAAACCTTGAAAGTAACAGTAGAATGTTTGGGCTCATTGGAGTCCAATCTCAGATCCTTTAAATTCACTGTAGTAAGACAGCAGAACACCTTATGCTGAAAAATATTAAAGTGGCTGAAAAATAGCCATCAGGTGTTTTCATTCTGTTATTGTACTAGCTAGGATTTTGACCAATTTGCATCAGGTTTATGGGTGAAAATCAATGTTTCAGCCTCATGCTGAATTTCAGCATTTGATTGAAAAATGTGATTTTATTATTTATTTATTATCCATGCTAGAGGGCGAGATGGGAGCTTTTAGGCAGGATACTTCTTTGAGGGTTGAATTGTCACGTGTAAATGTATTTGAAGACAATTTCTATCTGATGTGAATATCCTTCTCTTTTTCTTCCAGATGTGAGGCTTTCAAAGGTTTTATAAGTTTTTGTGAGAAAGAGAAGTTATGTCGAATGTATTGGTGCTGATATTTACACGTACACATACATGTGGTAGACACAGGATGCCCAGAGAGATGGGGAAGCCCCATCTTTGTAGACACTCAGGGTCAGGCTGCAGCAGGCTGTGGGCAACCTGATCCAGCAGTAGATGTTCATTGGAGAGGAGCTAGACTGTAGATGACTTTTAAGGTTCCCCTTCCAACTGAAAAGATCCTATGATAACTGTAATACAACTCTCACTGAGGCAATGTGTTGACTAAGTAGCTGCATCTGACCAGGTAGCTAGACTGCTCCCTGACATAACTTAGCTAAAACAACAGAGATTCTTTTCTGCTTTGCCCACACCATAAAGCACAGGTAGATCAGCATGTTAAGAATGTTATGCCCTGAACCAGTATATCTACGTAAGTGGGATTTTTAAATGCAGACTCTGACCAAAGGACTTAATTTTTTAATACTTAACCATGAGTGTCATTTCTGCTACTTCACAAAATAACTTGTGTGCGGTTTTTGTTTTGCTGTTTTTTGTTTTGTTTTGTTTTTGTTGTTGTTGTTTTAATTTTTGGTTTCTTTTTTTGGGGGGGGGAGGGGTGACTTATGTTAATCACTGGGGAGTTTTAGTTATAGAAAGGAATTTCCCCATCTAATTTCTTATTTCCTCCTATATGTTGTACAGAGTAGCGTCTTGAAAAAAACACATTAAGAACTGTTTTATTCTCATGTTGTTTGTTGTGTAGCAGGGGAATAGAGCTGCTGACTAAAATCTAAAACACTACTGAGAAAGTTAAAATAATCAAAGTATTCATTCAAGTGCCCTTTCAACTTGTTGAGTTGCCAAATTAAGCTAGATGGAAATGTTATTACTGAACAGCTTAGGTTGGAATTTTTTCACTCATTGAAGTTAAAATCTATTACAGGTAAAGTTCTGTTTCTGGAGTAGTTTCTTGCCAGCTCTTCTCTACTCAGCAGTCTGCTAAAAAGTAGCCATTGAGTTTGCAGTTTGGGGGCTTTTGAATAAGAGCTGGGTTACTTTGCTTACTGATAGATAATCAGAGCCTCTTTTCACAGAGCTTGTTTCTGAAGGCAGAAATATTTCAAAATATAAAAAATTTCTAAGGCCTGATTTCCTTTTCCTATATACCTCTTTACCAAGGAAACCTAGCTACCAAAAGCGAGGAGCGGGGCTCAAGGGAACTGATTAGCTCAGATAGCTCATTGACTTAACAAAGATGAGCACATGCATGCCCTGTGGTTCTTGGCACAAAAGCTGCTGAATTATTTTCCAAAACCATAATGGCAAAAAGTCAGAGTACAATATCTATGGGTTTTTTTTAGGGTTATAAGGGGATACGATTCCAGATTTTGGTTCAGAATATAATATTTTGGCTGTCATTGTATCATTGAAGCTGGTTGCCCCACAAACTAAAAAAGAAAAAAGAAGTGTATGAAATATCATTTTCTATCCAATAAGTCATTCCATGCAGTGAAGATGGTTCACTTAGAGACTGACTCGGGTTGTTATCATTTGGCCAGTAAGGTTGTCTCCTGACTGGTAGCAAATCAACCCTTGTCAGTGACAAGCAGCCTAATAATTCAATTTCTTCGAAGTCCTTTGTAGAGAAGGCACTGTGAAATCCAGAAAGAAAACAGTAATACAGCTGTCAGCATCTTGAATGAAAATGACGTGAATGAACTTTGTCTGTATTTCAAGAAACCAGTCACTGAAACTGTGAAACTCACTTGGAGATGAAATGTTTGTGCCACAAGCATAAGACTGGTTTTTTGTTGTGTTGTTTTTTAGGGTTTTTTTTATTAAGCAAATCTTTTCTCTTAAAGGTAGCTGCTTCCCAGAAACTGTATAGCCAATATAGAGACTTTAAAGTAAATGAGGAATGTATTAAATACTTTTTTTTTTTTTTTTTTTTTTTTTTTTTTTTTTTTCCACCAGCAGTAATGTTTAGCATCTGATCACCAAAAGCATTTAGGTAACGAGCATAAATGATTTAGGAGAAGAAAGTTTCTCAGTCTTGATTTCCAAATCTTTCTTCCACTGAAATTATAGCAATGAAAAGAACAGTCACAATTGCACATTGGAGACTGCTCAGTTCACATGTTTTCTTTTGCTTTTATTTGTACCTAATGGACATGCTGCTAATGTCAAAGTCTCAGTGGGACACCAACTATCGAAATGGCTGCAGAGAATCTTTTAGCTGGGAGCTGAGGTGAAACCCAGGCAGGCAGGTGAGCAGTCAGTATCCCAGCTGGTACTCTGTTCTCACAAAAGAGTATGTGCTCTGCTGTATAGATCCAAACCTCTCCTGTCCTGCTGGAATCTTTCCATTAAAATGAAGGGGCGCACTGCAGGCTTTGTACTCAAAATTGTGATGAAATTATGGATCTACTGCTCTTAGTCTTTTAACAGCAGCATGCTGTCACCAGATATTTGACACAAGAATTACTAAAGCAATCCGAAACATGCATTATGGTCAAAGACTGTGCATAGTGTTTATCCTAAGACAAGGCTTGAGTAGGACTTGATCACAGTTTGTAAGTAATTAAAAGGGAACAGCGATGTCATAATAAAAAGTTCGTGAGTCTAGCAGATCAGCACATAAGAAAGCTAATGTCTAGATATTGAAACAGGGTAAATTTGGACTAAAAATCAGCTATAAATATTTAGCAGTGAGGATATTTAACCTTTTGAAGATCTTAAACTTGCCAAGAAGTGTAGTGGACTTTTCATCTCTGCAATTTTATTTATTTATTTTACGTAGTTCAGGCATAATTCAGGGAATCTCTTATTGACTGTGCTATACAGTACATCAGACTAATGAATAAGACTGTTCCTTCTGGCTGCGTTATGAAAAAATCCATTTTGGTAGAAGCATATGAGCATCCTGTCTCTGTGAAATCAGGAAACATATTTAAGTACCTGGACATGGATTTTGGTTAGAGGTAGTTGGGAATTTTTCACCCAAATGATATTCCACTTTGAAGTGTAATTTCCAAAGAGAAGAAAAAGCATGATAGCATTTTTTTTTAAAGTGTCATATTTTTCTGACAGAGAATTAAAATTAAAATTTCTGTTTTATTTCATGTTAGTTGACCTGAATCAGATTATTGATTTTTGTTTTGACACTCATCTAAATTATTTTGCTTCAGATCAATACTAAATAAATATGTAATAAAATAGCGTACTTATATATATATATGAATAGATAAATTCTACGTTTATAGACTTTATTTCTTTCCACAAGCTGGATTTTTTTGTTGAGGTTTTTTCTCCAGTGCATTTTCTGAAATCTTAAGTCTCACTTTGGCTAATGTATGCTGTCAGAGGCTTTGTTTTGGTCCTGTCTGCCTGCTAAGGAGACTGTAGGGAAAACTGTTCTAGGAAAATAGATTTTAATGTTGAAATACAACTCAATAACTAGGTCGTTTATTTTTAAGACTGTATATGTCAAAATAGATGGTATCATAGGATGGTTTATTTGGAAGGAACCTTGAAGACCACCCTGTTCCAACCTATGATATGTGTAGGGACACCTCCCACTAGATCAGGCTGCACAAAGCCCCAACCAACCTGGCCTTGAACATTTCCAGGTATGGCACATCCACAGATTCCCTGGGCTGCCTGGTCCAGTGTTTGATCACCATCCTAGTGAAGAATTTATTTCTAATGTCTATGGTATATCTACACACAGTTAGTTTAAAGTAATTGTCATATCACTATGTACTCTGATAAAGTGTCCCTCTCTGTTTTCAGTAGCCCCCCTTTATGTACTGCACAGCTGCTATAAGGTCACCTCGGAACCTTATTTTCTTAACTTCTGAATGTAGTTTATTTCTTGGAAGTTATTTAGTGTTAATTTGGCTTAAACCCAGACGCTGAAGAGAATTTGACTCTTAATTTTGCTTGGTTCATCTTTTCAGATTCACAGAAGATTCAGGTAGTGGCGATACTAGGCGTACTAAGACTATGCTTTTACTTATCTGTATACAAAACAGCTGGATCTCAATATAAACTTCTGTGGATGGAATGGAAGAATATCCCATACTAAGACATGTTTAACAAATGAATAAAAAAAGAACCCACAAAAGCCCTCAAAGTCTGATCTGCACATCAGAATTCTGAAATCTCTCGACTTTAGTATTTGTGCTGAAAGTAAAGATCCAGCTTTTGGTTTTAACCATATTCCTTCCAAATTAAAAATTGCAAACTAGCCCCAGCCATTATATAAAATGTCTTCTGTTAATTTTCCTTTAAAATATTGTTGTCAGCCTAGGCAGGCTGAACAGTCTCTCTAGACGTTGGTTTACTGGGTTTTAGGGAATGCAGAGTGTTCTATTCTTGGACTTCCAAGAAGTGTTTTTGGATGTAGAGATGAGTGCTAAACTAAATAAATATTCTGCAGTATTTAAGGGTACAAGGAAGAAAGACGTAGGAGAACTATGGTAATATTTGGCTAGAGAACAGTGACTATAGCAGAAGGCATAGTACTAAAAACAGGGAAATAAATTTATTTACCTAAGATTTAGGGTTTTTTTTTTTTCTTATTCCGCTATACTATACCACCTCAAAAACAGAAGATAAGTCAAAATGTTGCCTTTTGTTTTTAAACTTAAATGTTTATTAGAATGGAAACGTTTTAATTTTCTTTTCCCATCCTGAAAACATCAGTCAAAAAAAAAAAACCAAGTTTGTCTATTTGTTTCCACTTGACAATTTGGATTGACTTAAAGATGTAGAAGAGTTGAGTGATTATATGATGTTTTTGTTGACAGTTTTGTAGTTAGAAGTTATTCTGAAGGAAATTCTGGGCTTTCAGAATTTTTTCTTTCAACCTGGTTAAAATACCAACATTTTTATTATTTTTAACATTATTTAATAACATTATTATTATTATTATTATTATTATTATTATTATTATTATTATTATTATTATTTTAATGCAGGAAAATGTTCTGAAGTTATGATGAAAAATTGTCTTCCCTACCATGAATAATATATACATACAATTTATTTTAAAAGAAACATTTTTCAGTTTTAGGAAAAGTCAGTGATCTGGAACATTTTGAACAAATAGTTGTTCAAAAGGCTTTCTTCCTTGTTCCTAG
This sequence comes from Excalfactoria chinensis, assembly GCF_039878825.1. NCBI lineage: Eukaryota > Metazoa > Chordata > Aves > Galliformes > Phasianidae > Excalfactoria > Excalfactoria chinensis. The sequence goes on from NC_092825.1 coordinate 81,881,998, forward strand.
AGATCTAGTCTTACTCCATTTCCACACCTTCTTTAAAAAGCATATTTCTGAGGTTTTGTCTGTAGACCTTGCACAGAATACAAATCTATAACAACACAGTACAAAGAAACAGCTTTATTGGTCAGGTTACTTGGTAGACAGGATTCTATTCACAGTGTTTCTTGTTGTATAGTTAATCTCATTTTCACTGGTCCCCGTGTAACATTATAAGAATCCTATGGTTACTCAGTTAGCAGCTCAGGTTGCTACTCTTCATTCATAAGGGAATATTTATTTATTTTTTATTGAACAATTGAACTAAAAAATATTAATTATGAACTCAGCTGTTTCCTCTCTTTGTGAATCATTCATGAATTAATCCCAGCTATTTATTTATTTATCTATTTATTTATTTGGAATACCATTTTTATTTATCTGTAGTTTCAATGAATAACTTAATGTTTAAGATTTTTTTTGCAGACTGTTTCCTTTGAGATTATTCCTTATTTATTTTGAACTACTGGGTATATAACATACGTGAAGCCATTTGACTGGGAAGCTGGCACAATTTGACTATTAAAAACAATAATAATTAGAATTTAATCAGATAACATTATTCAGCCCAGTGCACTTATTTGCAGAACATGTAACAGAGCACACATCTGGCCTCACAACTCTTTCTGTATTTAGTAACTTAATCACAAACAAAATTTCAGCTCATTGATCAGGTAAATTGTTATAAATCAGCTATCCATAAATGGCAGATTTCACTTAATGAGAGTATGTAATATACATAAATATATGTTTATAATTGAATTAGCGCATCTCCTTTTACATGATGGTGTTGATTTAGTACTCTAGTGAGGTCCATTTTATTGTTTACATTTGCTTTCTCCAGTTGTTTTTTTTTTTTTTTTGTCTAATTATTCATTCAAGGCATTCCTTATTCAAATTATGGCCTAATTGCATTCTTTTCTGCTTTTCTTCTAGTTAACATTTAACAGCACCATGGCAGTTTTGCCATTGAGAGAAGTGAGACACGTTTAATTCCTCTACACTAGAACTCCCCTGTCCAAACACACACACACAAAAATGTGGGCTGCTTAGACCCAAATTTCTGTTTCTAAAATGCAAGTATTAAAGAAATACCTTTTGCTTACCGTATTCATGTATTGCATGGCCTACTGAGTTATCAGCTGGGGATTCTTATTGAGTGCTGTAGATAGTTCTGATCACGTGTTATTGTCTGCCACGATTGTACAGGAAGAGTTTGTGTCCTAGGACGTATTTTTGGCCAGCTGGTTCTGAAAAATCTCTCTGAAACATCAAAATCTAGGTACTTTCTAGACATGCAAAGCATTTGCTAGAAATCAGATGTTTTGAAAGATGTTCTTTGCGTGTGATTTATTATTTATTGAAGAATTGCATTGGAAATACCTATGGAGGGAAATAAATAACTTTCAAGTAATATGAAATAGAATACTGTTTTTTTGTAAGGATTAGATTACAGTGGGTATGGATTTTTCAAGTCCTGATCATTTGTAGTTTCACCAGAAATCAATAGAAACTGCAGCTGCTCAGCATCTCTGCAAGATCAGACCCTCTAGGAATCTGAATAGTAATGGCAATTACACTATCAAAGGCAGAATTGCTAGACTTACAAATTCTCTTGCTTTGCAGTTATTCTCTGAAAAGCGATTTTCCAAAAAACAATGTCTTGGGGTTTTCCATTTTAATGCAGCTCAGGGATTTTGTACCTCACTTGTTCTGTTTCAATGTGAGAGTGTGTTGCTTCTATACCAGTGACATAAAAATTAATTCTTTTTGTTTGTTTGTTTGTCTTTTTTTTGCCTGACAGACATCATTTATTAAGTTTTTTGGGGTGTCAAATTCTGTCTCGTAGCTGCACTGGCTCTCACTATCCTGTTATGAGGAAAAAAGAAATATAGAGCTGTAGTGAATGGTACAATTACTATACTGGCAATCTTACGCTATTGTGAAAAGAGGTGAACATCATGTAGCACATGTAAGCAAAAGCAGTATTTGTAAAGTATGTCACATAATTCATTGTCTTCAAAAAGGATAAGGCAATGGCTTAAGTACTCAGTCTTATTCAAAGTATTGCAGTTTAGGAAAGATTTGGATAACGAGAAGCGAATCCTTGTCCTCTCTTGCCTGCCTGGCCTGTTTAAGCTTTCTCTCTGTATAAATAAATAAATGAGGGAGAAGGACAGAGAGACAAGAAAACAAATTTCTGTTCTGATCTAAGTGATAACAGGAGCTCTAATCAGATGTCCTTTTTCAAAATTCACTCTGACAGAGCTGCCTTCTGTCGATGTGTGGGCAAACTTCTCACTCAGACTGTGAAGAAAACAACAGTGTGTCAAGACAGACTCTCTGGCAACAGTGGAAGTTGCTCAGTGAAACAAAATAAAACTCGGGTTTCCTATCTCAAAAGGTATCGTACTGGCTCCTGTTCTGAGCAGGGATATAACAGTGAAAGTTTCAGAAATATTTCTAAATTATTAACCTAGGCTGGAGGATAAAGGATTGGATCAACCAAATTTTTACATTAATTTTATGGCAACTCAGAATGTCCTGTCCTTTTCAAGCTGAACTTCCCACTGGTCCAGTGTTTCAAAGCAGTGCTTTTAACCTAGAAAAAACAAATTATACATGCATATATATATGTGTGTGTGTGTGGGTATCATTGTAGAAACTGAATTCTTTGCCTGCGAAGTTTTAATTTTGATGAATCAACAAAAAATGATTCACCGTTGAACACTAACACTGTTCGTAACCCTGGAAATTTGTTTGAATAAGGCAGCAGACTATAACGCGAGCTGGTGTGCTCATGCTCTCTTGATAGTGCATGTATTTGTCACCTCACTAACTTCAGTGGGGGCCTTGCAAGCAGGCTCTCGATTTCCAGATTTTTGTTGCAGATTACAGCTCTACAATGTCAGCTTTAACTCAGTCTCTGTCCTTTGGCACTATGTGTATTCTTTCTAATACAGTAACACAATTTAAGTCACTGTGATGCAGTAAAAGGTCTATACTTAAGGCCAACATTTTGTTAGTAAAACGGCATTTGACTCCCCATAATAATGTTGTCCTTCCCACGTCATGGCACCACCCATGATAATTTAGACATCTTTGCTGACTCCATGCTTTGTTATGCCAACTTGTTTGTTCCTCCCTGTGACAGATACCAGCCTTTTCCTCATCTATAGTAATTGTTTGGCATTTCTGAATTTAGAAGACATCTGTGTTAAAAACACTAGGAATCTCTCCTTACTATCGTCAGAGACCTCTCCCTCTGTGTAATGGCACTTGTTAAATCAGTATCATTTAGCTGTCTCTGGGCATAACTTCAACTCTATACTTATTTGGTTCATTTCAGGGAGCATGCAAGTGTTACAGGAAATCTTATTCCTAAATAGCATTTTGCAGAACATCATTTTACTGCCCTGTTTGCTGTACTCTTTAATTTCTTATTGAATCGACTGATAAGAAAGCAAGCGTAATGCATGCACATTTTAGCACTGTAAAGAGTGCATTAAACAAAAATCCTAGCAATAGATAGCTCAGTAATTGTGTGGGGATCTGACAGTGAACTATGAGTTTTGAGGAAGGCTGTCCTGGCAAAGGCAGGCTTATTTATTTATTTTTTTTCTGTAATTACTTAAGTTTGCTGCCCAAACTTCACTTGGAATTAGGATCCACCTCAATCAGCAGCAAATAGCCAACCAACAAATGAATTTTTAGAAATGTTTTCCAATATTTCCCTTCTCTTGTATTCAGTGATGACAGGTTATGTTTTGGCTCATTGGTTACATAGTACCGTGTTTAGTAGAAAGTCAATATTGTTTTATGCAAAATGACTTGGGAGGAGTGGACAAAATGGAGAACCACATTCTGAGTTGTAAACAAAACCTTTTTTGTCACTTAGAAAAAGGAAGACCTGCTTTTGTTGTAATGTCAGATAACCTATCTGATAGATATGATGAAGCTACTAGCAGTAGTTCATTGATTTCAAATGCATTTGAGCACTTGTTGGACCTGGGCTTCACAGATTGCTAGGAACTCGATAAAATCCTTTACATGCAACCACTCTACCTTTTCCAGTTTGATTAGAAGTCTGGATATGATGCTTCTAATTATAAAGTGAGATTACCAAGAGAAAACCCCGCTGAGATTCCATTATGATGGATATTGAGATAGCGAAACAATTACAACAGTAACCCATATGAATGTCAAAATAAATGAATAAAGTCTTGCCTGTGGAACTTATACTGCTGTTTAAAAAAAACAAAAAGAGCTTAAGTCCTGAAATAAATATGTCACTTCTGCAGTCCTGATGAAAGTAGGGAAGCTGAAGTAAAACTGTTGAAACAGTCTGCAAATGAATTTAGTAGGTATCAGATCCACAGTTTATTTCAGACTGCTTATACAAAAATAATATACCCCATTTCATTGTTACATGCCTTTCATTTCTGTGCAGCAACTGTTAGAATAAAACCCATCTGGATTGATGAAGCACAAGACTATCTATTATCTCTGCTCATAGCAGCCCTGCAGGGAAGTCAGGTAGGGCTATCAGAAATAACTTCCAATCACCAGCCTTTATCAGCTTCAATACAGACTTCTGGGAAAGTGTGTCTTCAAGGACCTGATCATCAATGTCTTCATTTAGCAGAAGAATATCAGCTGTACGTATACCACGAGGAGAAGTTTATTGGTTAACAGTGGGAGTTGAGTAAGATTACATCCATCTTTCTGAAACCCACTCCCACACGTTCTACCGAGTGCATGTAGAAGGCATGTTGCTTACTAAGATACTTCCTTTTTTTTCCCACCCATTAATCTGTTATCATGTGTTGGAACGTGCTGATTTACAGAGTTACAAATATTTGGGAACAGGGCCAAAAATCTTACACTGAGGTTGACCTTTAACTACAAAATTTCTTAAGGAAGGGAGAATCAGGAAGCCAAAGAGATACAGCTTTTAGCCACTAATTGGTGTAACTAGAATGTAATTGTGAACTTTTATAAACCTTAGGATGAAAAGGACATGAAACGTCCTCTCTCATTCCACAGTTGATCTGTGTATCATTTCCATCTACAGAGTCTAAATGTAATGGGGTGCATACTAATTTTTTATTAGTATTCTGCTGTGTCCTAATTCATAAGACCAAAGAGCATGATTTTTATGCATGTCAGATTTCAAGTCAAACACTGAAAAACCTGGCTGGATAACAACAGTTACCAAGGTACCAGTGAGTTTCTCAAGCATGTGCCTAACTGGAAAGATAGAAACAGTCATCCAGATGCTGGTGGGAGTAGGTTGCGTATAGTTTCACCACTCTGGCAGAATTCATCCAGAATCTAGACTGCTTTTACAAGTCAGGTTTGCAAAAGCTGGTAAGACAACCCCCCATTTCTACGAAGAGGCTTACAGTTTTTAACAAGGAGCCCTTTAGCACTGATATATATTCAGAAACAGAAAAATGGACAATTTAGAAATTCTTGTATTAAGCAATTTGTGAAGATCTGAAATTTTAGATGGCATGGAGTGCTTTGAGATTGCCTTTTGTACTTGAATTAAGATGTAGGTGCCTGAGTTGTATTTGTGGTAATGGCTCATATTGAAGTACTTTGCTAAACCAGGCCTTAATTAATTGAAAAACTGAGACGTATAAATGCATTAAGGGTTAATGTTACAGCAACTTCAATTAATGATCCAAGACAATTCTGCTTAGTTACAAACCATTATAAAGAGGATGCAAAACAGCCGTTGTAGGCAGTCACATATAATAGTGTTATTTAACATGTGACCTGGTGGCTTACATTATCTAGTGCAGATGTTTTCAATTGAAATAAGCCCATAAAGCTTGCCATCTCCTGGCACAACTGGTAGAAAATTATTTCTGCTAGAAAAATAAATTCTGTGCTGCACAGATATTTCATCTGTCACAGCCATGATCCATAAAACTGCAAAACTTTTCTCTACTGAAGGCTTGCCTAACTTAAAAGAAATTAAAACAAAGTGTATTTATCACCTTCCTCATTTGTTTCTAAACATCCCTGACACATGAACATATGCGGGTGTTGAGTTTCTTTATATAGCAAGAAGTCAGATAATGTGGAATTTCTTGCAACTGGTTTTAAATAAAATTCACACTGAAAAAAAAAAAAATGAATATAAATGCTAGAGCTCTGTTCTCTATCTAGGTGAATTAACTTAATATATAATTAATATAACATATAAAAAGCAAATTATTATGACCATTAGCTAAATAAAGATTGTCATTTTTCATTTGCTTTAATAATTTTAGGTCCAGTGTCTTGGAGAGACTCCAGTTTTTGTGCTCTTAGAGTTTATTATCATAGAATCATAGAATGGCCTGGGCTGAAAAGGACCACAATGATCATGTAGTTCCAACCTATGTGCAGGGTCACCAACCAGCAGACCAGGCTGCCCAGAGCCACATCCAGTCTGGCCTTGAATGCTTCCAGGGACAGGGCATCCACAGCCTCCTTGGGCAACCTGTTCCAGTGCGTCACCACCCTCTGTGTGAAAAACTTCCTCCTAATATCTAACCTAAACTTCCCGTCTCAGTTTAAAACCGTTCCCGGTGATAGCAAGTTACTTAAATGCAGCACTATTTAAATATCAGGTATTCTGCTCATAATTATTTTGTTTTTATCCCACTGGAACAGTAAGCAGCTGTGTTATATTACAGCCAGATCCTCTCCGATAATAAAGATGCTTCAGTATGCTGACTGTTAAATTCCTGGATTTGTAGGGATTTACATCAGATGTGTGAGAGAACAGGAGATAATCATATAAACGTGATATTGGAACTGATATATTTTTCACAGAAAAATAAGTCCATTGGACATAAACTTTTTTTTAATCCCTTTCTGCATTTTACAAAGTCCACCTGAAGAATAAATGATGACATGCTACTCTCTCAGAGGGATTTAAAGGTGAATTCTGCCTTAGAAGAACAAAAGGTGGGTTGTAATTGATGTCTATGGGAAAGGATATCCCCTTCTGTCTACATTTAATTTGTAAAATTTCACTTTTGATACCTTGAAGATGACATTTGCCTACGATACAAATAAGGTTTTATCCCCCAACTTTTCCTTAAATTACAAAATAAAAACAGAGCTAGAAGCCAACTAGAAAAGAAAGTTTTTTGAAGCAGAAGTCCTTTTTTTCTATGTTGCGGTTAGTTCAATGTTGTCATTATACATTCATAGTAAAATCAATATAATAGTAATCTAGGGTCTGTGTAGGTTTCTAAGACTGTATAATGACAACATATAGGTGAATCAATGTGGATTTGGTTTGCAAAAGCTCTGAATAGCCCAATAACATGTGTCTAACAGGAGTCTTGCGAGAACACTTGTAGCTCATATAGTTCATAAGAAAGTGTATTTGTGTCTTTGAATTAGGATTAATGCCCTCTTGTTGTTCATGCTCTGTCTACTCCATAACACAGCTGGAAGGAAGAGAGAGATAGGAGCAGGTGAACCATGTGCTTCATAATTTCTCTTTACATGCAAATTGTCCTCTTTCTCTAGTCACAGAATCAGGTGTGGAGTATTCCTCTTTGGCTTTTTTTTTTTTTTTTTTTTTTTTTTGCAACTTTAGCCCAAGAGCTGCACAATCTAGTAGCTTACTGATAGCTGAGAACTCCAGTAACCAAGTAAGGAAATCTATGTGTTATGGTAATTGGTCTGGGATTGTAGGTAGAAAGGAAAGTTTGCTTATTTATATTGAGCATTAATAGTATTTTTTTGTAATTGGGGTATATTTTCCTTTCTTGGTTCTGCATTTTTCTTCTCCTATATGATAACCAGTAGAGAATAAACTGAAAAAAGAAATGGCAAAAAGTAGTGGGAGCAGATTTTAGAAAATTCAAAGTGAGGAGTGAGAGGAGAGGAAGGAAGGAAGGAAGGAAGGAAGGAAGGAAGGAAGGAAGGAAGGAAGGGAGGGAGGGAGGAAGGAAGGAAGAGAGGAAGGAAGGAAGGAAGGAAGAGAGGAAGGGAGGAAGGAAGGAAGGAAGAGAGGAAGAAAGAAAGAAAGAGAGGAAGAAAGGAAAGGAAAGGAAAGGAAAGGAAAGGAAAGGAAAGGAAAGGAAAGGAAAGGAAAGGAAAGGAAAGGAAAGGAAAGGAAAGGAAAGGAAGAAAGAAAAACTAGAACAGATATTTTATAAATGCCTGCATATGTGTAAGGTAAGGAATGTGTATATCACAACGTAGTGTAACACAGAAAGATATGAAATCACTTTAAAGAATCTAGCTCAGGTATTGGTAACAGTCTAGATCCCGTAACATGGCATTCAGCATGGGTTAATATACTCTGCTAAAAGATTAAATTAATTTACTAAGGCTTGAATGGTTTAGTTTTCCACTGCTCTGCAGCACTGGCATATGGAGTATAATGTTATGATTTGGTTATGAGATTTATAAAAATTACATCTCATCTCATGCATGTGTTCTCATGCTGGCATTGGTGACCTCAGCCTAAATTACCGCTCTGAAACATTGGCATGAAAATTTTAGAGCTCATCCTGATTCTTCCCTTTCTCCGTTTTATTGCCATTTGGTTAGCCATTTTGAAGGGAAATGCAGACTTGGATTTAAGAAGTATTTGCAAGTCTCAAAATGCACCCTATTTGCCTTCTTAGGAAAGTTATCGATTAGGTCTTGGTCCAGATCGGCATAAAACTGAATATTAAAGATCTGTTGGCATTATCTTGGGGCTTTGGAAGAAGTGAAACAAGTTTTGACTGAAATTCTCCTGCAAGGTCTGGAAGTAGGAAAGATAGGGGGGTTTGTAGGGGAACTTGAAGGGTTATTTGCATTTCTTGTACAACATGGCTCATATCTAAGCTGGTGCTGTAGCTCTATGCTTCAGGGCAGGGATAGGTATTAAAGAGAAATCTTAGTAACCCGTATACACATCAGTGTTATGAGAATATGAGTGAGCAACAACTGCATATCAGCTTTAAAATTCCCATAGCTCTGTATCTGCTGTTGTACTCACTTCAAGGTCTGTGATAAGAATGTAGATTTGGCTCATGCTTGGGTTGCAAAAAAGAAATTGTAGTGTGGATGAAGCCAGGAAAATCTAGAAGCAGCTATAAAAATAGGAGTCCTTTCTAGTTGTTCACTTGAGGTTAGGGGTTAAAGGCAGTATATCCCCAGTTTTGGAGTTTTCTTATTCAGTATATTCTTTTTTCTGGGCACTAGCCTTTGTCAGTGGGTATGTACTTTCCTGAACTAAAGAAAAAGCATAAATGAAACAAATCTTTTTGGAACAAGCTCTGAGGTTGATGAATGCTCACCATCCCTCCATTAATTTTTGGGCTTATCAGTTCAATTCCATGTAAAAAATCTCTACCTTCCTCCTGCTAGAGATGTATTTAGAAGACAGTTTTCATTATGTATTTGCATTATTATCCTTTAAATGCTCTTCTCTGGCAGACATGAGCAGTCATGATTATCACACAAATGTCTCCCCTCTCCTTACCACCTTCTTTGAGCTGCAATGTTTTATCAAGAGCATTTGGTCATTTGAAGTTTCCTGGATCAATACAGTGAGTGACACAGGAGCTGTTGATATCTAGCATCAAGGTTTAAAAATAATATATATTTCTATGGAGTTGATTTGACTAAAGCTATTGTTGTTTGATGAAATTTGTCTATAGATGCAATTTTATGCTTTCCCCCTAAGCTGAGATGGAAGTTAAATCATTTCCTACCCTGATAGCTTCCACGTCAGTATCTATATAGAGGGGTAATAAGCTGTCTGGGGTGCTCTGATTAAAGGACTGTTCTTCCTGAATGTTTTCTTGCAAGGAGGGGAAGCCATTGGAGGAGAATTAGGGGTGGAGGTATACTTATAGTATGAGTTTATGAAACCTAAAACTGGTGTCTTCCTTCTACTTACAGCTGGAGTATTCATGATAGCAAGTGCATCACATCCTGTATTTAGATATTGAGGGCTTGTGCTAGAGATAAGATCCAGTACTGAGCCTTGGTCCTGTAGTTGCTTTGTCATCACAGCCTTGCTAGTACACTGTCTAGTAGTGAAAACCAGACAGTCTCATTCGATATCGCCTCCATGTTTCATCTATACTTCACCTCCATCCCAGGCACAGATTTAGTAGGGACAAAATTTCTAACTGCTACCCTACTCAGAGATGAACTAGACTTCATCTTCTGTGGCTGCTGGCGTAAGGAAGCAGGAGACTTACCTTATTGATGGATGGAAAGCTGTCTGTCACGGTGTTATCTTTCAGGGAGAGGGAAATCATATTACTCCAGGCTACCAGATGCTGAACAATACTGTTGTGATTATCAGGGGAGTGTATAACCTTCTTCTTGAAGGAGACAGAGGTGCCACTTTTGCTGGAGCATCCTTTGAGTGGATTTATGTTGAGAGCTTCAGAGACTTGTAGGCTCAGCCTTCCTCTTTTAATAAAGAAGAAGACATAAAAGATACTGTAGAATTTGGCTTTTATTAGTTACAAACATCCCTACCTCTGCACATTGTCTGGACTTTTGACATGGATTCTCTACACTTTTCTCAGTAACTTGAAGAACATATCAGATGGTCTCCCTCAGGAGAGATGCTGTGACTCAGTATAGTGAGAGGCTTAAACCAACCTCTGTGTCCACACAAAGATCCTGTAGATCGTTTCTCTTTACTCTTTATATATATGTACATATACATCTATATTTTTAATTATTTTGACACTCGAGTCTATTTTTCTTTTGTTTTTTCTTCTTACTCTACTCTCCCATTCCTAATTTCTTTGGTTGTTGAATAATTAAATGATTATGAAATGGGCAGAGGACTTTTCAGCCCTTTTGTTGCTATGGTGACTGGTTGTGAAGGCTAGAGAAGGAATAGAATGCGAACATCAGAAATAACATTGAATCAAACTGCTTTTGCTGTTAGAGAACTTTGCCCACAATTCATTTTTTTCCAATGACATTATTTTTGTGCAAAGAAAAACCAACTTGTGGGAAAAAAAAAAAAAAAAAAAAAAAAAAAAAAAAAAAAAAAAAATTCTCCTTTACTTTGTCTATTTACTGAAAACTTAAATAATTTTTAATTATTATTATTTATTTATAGATGCCAGTTTGGGGCTGTATTTATATTTAGTTTGGTCAGACTCTTGAATCCCTTTGTGTTTGGTGTTTGGAGCATTCTCAGTGCTTGGGGTCTTATGTATTGTACAGGTGAGCTGAAAACTACAGCCCTGGTCTGTGGCTTTCTCTCCATCTAAACTTGTAGCTATATATACCCAGCCGTGTTTGCTCTCACAGGAGTTCTGAAGAAGGAAAAGTTTGGAGAGAAGTGCTGTGAAGTTTTCCTCAGTACAATGCATTCTTGCTTTCTGTAGAGCTTTTTCCCCCCATTCTTCTTTCAGTTACATCAAGAGATGGATAGGAAGAGGGAATGGTTTTATGACCACTGAATGGTTCTATTTCTTCATCTTCTATACAAAAATGGTGGGTAGAATGTCTTCAGTGACCTATCATTCCACCTCAGCAGTGAATACACTGATTTAGACCACAGAAAGATTCAGACCCCTCTACAAAGGGCTCTGCTGTTGACCTCATTTACCCTAAAAGTTTCTTTACTGCATTTTATAGGTCTGCTTGCTATCAGTATCCTTACAGATTGTACAGAATCACATCTTTTCCCACAATCTTTCCACACGATTTTTCTAAGTCCAAGATCCAAGGCTTCAGTACGGGAAGGTTTGTAAGGCTTTGAGATGGTGCATCAATTCCACCTTGAAGGTTCAGTGCCTTTGTAAGCATACAAGTCTTTCCCAAGTGGCTAGTAGAAGATGGCAACATGGTAGAAAAATGCTTGTTGTCCCCAGTAATCCTTTATTTTCCTTTTTGTTTAGTTTTTGTCTTCTGTTCCTCGTGTGTTGAGTTCCTATAAAAGGTTAAACTGTTCAGCAATGGCAAACAATATAAAGACCCATTAGCTTTTATATACTTGGATCGTATTTTTACACAGTTCAGAAGTGTGGGCTTTAATTCCAGAAAAATAAGTTTATTTAACTCCTGTAGTGATAAGCGATGATTTAGGTAATATCAGGAATCATGTATCTGGATGTCTTTGTGTTTTATCTGATTTAGATATTATATAGATAGGTAAATATTAGTATTTTAGTAGTTACAGCATCCTTTCTGTTATTTGTAACTGATAGTTGTTAATCTTACGCTCTCTGGGTGGAAATGCATGGACAAAGTTTTCAGTAGAAGTCATGAAAAGGTTAGGTCTTAAAGTTTAAATGGAAATAGATATGGAAAGTCAGTACGAGACAAAGTATTTCCTCATTCATTGAGTTTGTATGATGTCTTTGTCAGCCATGCATTTCTGAAATAGTTATGATAGGAACTAAATTAACAGCTTATTCTTTCCAGCATGAGGAATTGACATGTTGAATATCACCCAAGGGAATGGGGTGTTTTTTAAGGTTTAGGATCTGGCAGTTAGTGTGATTTTTATAGTATCTAACTGACAGGAGTGAGGGATCATAATATTTCTCTGCCCGTAGAAACCTTATTTTACTTTCTGTGGTCCTGAATCCTTAGCTGATCAAATACTGAAAGATAATGAAGTTAAGACAGGAGTAATCAGCCATGTTGTTACTTGTCATTCATGCTGGTTTGAAAGTTACCAGACTGCCCAGCTGCAATGTTAAACTCCAAGCATTTGATGTAATGTGCCTCTACCAGGAAAACATTCTCAAACCATGTTTGTCTTGGACAGATGTTTTTCTGCCTATCTTCCACCACCTTATCTCATTCTTAGAGGTACTGATGCTTCCTTTTGAATGCCAAGCAAAAATTCAGTCCTCTTACCTCAGCTTTTCCACACCAAATCTTCATTTCCTGGGCTACAAATGAAGATTTTTTTTATTCTAATATTTAGGTGCTACCACATCATTGGTTACTCATTAATGCAGTATTAATTGCAATTGTTATTCAAGGTATCCAAAAGCATCTTTAATCTATTCTGGTGAACAATATTTGTGGTTGTGTTGAGCTTTGAAATAGTCATGCTTTATTTCTGGAGGAAAAAAACTTCCTAAAAGAGCAGTGTGAAAAGGAGATGAGTTCAAGTACTTTAGCTATTTCTTCCACATAGTTGAGAATTTACGTTAGCACACAATAGTATTTTCCTTGCCTTCTCTTATTTTCTTCTCAAGATTTACGCTTATTCATGTGAAGTCTGATATTATACAGATAAAGAAAAATAAAAAGTTGTGTCATAACAGCCTGATCTGCTGCAATGACTATGTTGTCATTACAGTAGTTTGAATCCCAATAGTTGCTATTGAAAATGTGGTTGCCTCACAGGCTGTCAGACTTTGTGTGTACAGATGGATGTCTGATGTTCAGTCTTGTCGAATTTCTCCTTGCATAGGCAAGTATGTGCATCCATTAAAACAGACACTACCTGGTGGATGCAGAAGGTCATGTGTCTCTGAACTGTGCAGAATTCATAACATCCATCAGAGTTGTGGAGCCCTCTGTTTAGGAATTACCTATCCGGCTGTTTAACACCCTCTAACAGACTGGTGATTTTAATGATTAAGAATGGGGATTAGAAACATCTCCTTTTCCTTTACCTTTCACTACGACGGAGTTTGATAAAGAAGTCAGTGGCATGTTGCCATGGGGCTTGACACACGGGATTTCAAAGAGCCACATTGCTCTACATCTTTATTGCCTTTCTTTTTACAGGTCAAGACAGCTAAAGAACACTGCCTGAAGTGACAGTGATGAATTATGTAGTATTGCTGTTAGTGTGAAATGGAGTGGCTATAATGTAATATGTGAGCATCTTAGAAACATGAACGGATTCACCAATGACAGATGTGCTAACATGTGGAATTAAAGTAAATAGCATTGTGTGTAAGCAATCAGTGATTGCAACAGTAAAACTTTGTGATGTGAGTCCTTATAATCTCTATTGACTTGTCTCCTGGATAATTACTCTGTCTCACCTCTTACTGAAAGGCTTTGGCCCTGTTTTTTACAGCTGTTGCAAGCCCTGTGCTTGCCAGAATATCTGTACTTGCCACTTGATCTTTTTCAGCTGTCCTAAACATGTAATACTTAGGCAAAGCCAAAATGTTCTGGTGCACTGTCTGTCATATGTACAAACTAAACATCCTTCTTTCCCTCTAATGGCACAAGTTAGCGTGATGAGCATACGTGTTTCAGAATGGTTTACCGAAATGGCTAAGTGGAGCACAGAGCTGCCTTCCTTTTGTCTTTGAAAGGAATAATGCTAAAGTACATGTTGCTCTGCGAGAAGTGTTGAGGGCTGAGAACTATGTCTTGGTTGAGAACAGGCTGAAAGCCTCGATCTTAAGCATTTTTTGTTTGTTTGTTTTCATAATACCTGTGATCCTCCTAATTTCATCCGTTGTGATTTTCCTTTTCCTTATAGCATCCAAAGTGTAGTAGGGTAGGTGCAAAAAGTCTACATTCAATTGTTTGTGTATATTGCTTAAAATCACTTTCAAATTCACTCCCCAAATGTCAGTTAACTGTTGTGGTTCTTGACATCTTTTTATAATTCTTGGAGTCAGGAATTAGAAATCTTACTGCATTTTCTGCTATAACTTTGATTTGGGAAGAATTACTGGTAATGGATCTGAGGGAAGAATACATCAAATTAATAAAGAGTAAAAATTGAAATATTGTTACAAGAGTATTTTGATAAGTTGTTCATTCTTTTTCCCCACCCTTCACTTTCCCAGCTACCTCTCCTGGCATTTTCCTCTTCTGCTCTGCTTCATGTGTCATCCTGCCCTCCTTTAATCTGACTCTTTCATTGTCTAAAACTTCGCAATTTTTCTGGCTCAATTATTTATCAGATGATATTGTAGTAATATGATTTATGACACCTTCACTGTGCAGACTGGCAATACAGCAGAAAGGGCAGATGCTCTGCGGAACTGTAGTGGTGGGTAAAATGTAGGAGTAGAGTATTTTCTGTATGCCCAGAAGCAGAACATCATCTCTTATGTATCACTGTCTTCTAGCCTAGACCACAGTATTCTGTGTTGTTCCTGCTAAGTCATTCTCTGTTTCAGGCAGAGTGGTCACAGGTACATTTGTTTTATTAAAAAGCAAACTTCACAGTAGTCGAGTGTCCTGGAGAAACCATATTGTTTGAAAACCAGGTTGTACTGTTTTGTGTTAGTGAAGATGGCACTTTGAGACAACTACACGAGCAGTAATTGTTCACACTGGTCTAGCTTGAACCATTTGCATGCTTGTCACAGGCTGGTACTTCATTCAGTTACAGCTCTACTGTATAAATTATGCATGATGGTAGGCAATCTGTACTGGGAAGAGGCTTTGGACAAAGCCATCCCTAAACAAACCACTTCAGATTCCTCACAGCATTTCTCATTGGAATGAAAAGTTTACAAATGAAATTGAATGCTATGGAGAAGAATTGAGAACGGAAGAGACTCTTAAAGCAGATGTAGGGAAGGACAGTGGAAATGAAAGGTCATTCAGAACTAAGCAGAATAATGAAAGCCAGCACTACCCAGTCACAGCCCATTCCCTTCTGGTCACTCAGTTAGTGACCTGAAAATAATACAGATTCACAGTTCTTTCTCTCCTGTCAGTGTGGTCAGTGACCTTACAACAACATCCCGTAGTCCATTAAAAGAAACCTATAAAAGAAACATTACCGGTCCCACCCCCTGAAATTAGAGCAGGGTGGGAGAGAGTCATAAATAAAAGCTGTTCTAAATTGAATTAGCCATCTTGCTATTTGAATGAGAAGACAGGAAATAAAGACTGAAACATCCATAAGAGGTGTAAGCTAAATGAGCTACTGAGGTGACAAAATGAATGTAGCTGGTTATATCTGGGATTAGCTTATTTTTGACCTCCAAGATATATTTTAAGGGGCACTCAGAATAAGGAAAAAACCCGTTCTCTCTTGTTCTTTAAAGTTAGATTTTTCTCACAAAATTGGAACTCTCAGGGACAGTCTAGAATTATTTAGAGTTAACTGATTAATCTCCTGAGGTCATTAAATAAACATTCCAAGGAGATGCTTAGATTCTATAGGAAAAGCATCCCAGTATGTGCTCGGAGTATGACTGAAACATATTTCGTCAGGGCTTATGACTTCTGAAATCCTAACTGTGTAAAGGCAAATTTTACTTCAGTACAAGGAAGCTGAAAATAACAGATGTACTGGGGGTTGGAAAGGTGTTCAGATACTCTTCTAGATTTTGGTGAAGACTTGGTGTTTCAAAGCTCATCTGAATCTGTGGCTGTTATTGAACTTAGGTGATTGCAAGGTAATTTCAAAGAAAAGGAAGTATTATTTAATAACTAATTAATAGTGATATATGACTTGGGGTTTCAAGGATAGCATAACACAGCATAATTGGATTTGACCCATGATTGTAATGTTGTCTGTTAAAATTCAAGCAGTCTGCTTTTGGATTTGTTTTTCATGTAAGCAGAAGGACAAAGGACCTTATTTTCATTTTATTTTTTTCCTCCTGTCCCTCTTTGTAGCACAAAAAATGGATATTCATTGCTCCCATTCTTAAGAAAGGGAACAAGAAAGATCTGTATAACAGCCAGGTAGTGAGCCTCATGTCTGTGCCTGGGAAGATCATGGAGCAGGTCCTTGTGGAAGAGGTGCTAAAGCACTTGAGAAGTGAGGTGATCTGAGACAGACAGCACAGCCAGAACAAATCATACCTGATGGCCTTCTATTATAGAGTGATAACATCGACGGACAAAGAAAGTACAATTGATGTTGTCTGTTTGGACTTGTGCAAGGCCTTTGACATGGTTCCACATCACACTTACTTCTCTAAATCAGATAGATATTAAGATTGAACTACTTGGTAGAAAAAAGAATTGTCTGGATGGTCACTGCCAGAGGGTTGTTGTCAGTGACTCCAAGTCCAAGTGGAGGCTGGTGACAACTGGTATACCCCAGGGGTCTGTTTTGAGAATGACGCTCTTCAATGTCTGACCAGCTGACCTAGACAGCGGGACCAAGTGTGCCCTCAGCAAGTTTGCAGGCGACACTAAGGAGAGTGGTGTAGAAGGAAGGGATGTTATCCAGGTGACCTGGACAGGCTTGAAAAGTAAGCCCATGAGAACCGGATGAGGTTCAGCAAGGCCAAGTGGCAAGTGTTGCACAACTCTGTAGACAAGGACTTGGTGATCCTAGTGGATAAAAAAGCTGGACGTGTGCCAGCAGTGTACATTTGCAGCCTAAAGAGCCAACTGTGTCCTGAGCTGTATCAAAGGGGGGGGGGGGGGCAGCAGGGAGAAGGAGATGATTTTTACTCAGAGAATGGTGAGGCACTGGGTCAGGTTGCCTAGGGACTCTGAGGATGCTCCATCCCTGGAGGTGTTTAAGGCCAGGTTGGATGGAGACTTGGGCAGCCTGATCTGGTGGACAGCAAACCTGCCCATGACAGGGAGGCTGGAACTAGATGATATTTAGGGTTCCCTCCAATCTATGTCATTCCATGATCCACTGTATAATTTACTTCCTAGGCTAACCCTGCTCGACAGTGTCAACAAACTGTCGTGGCTACTTTTGGCAAAGAGGAAAGAGCCTTTTTGTATTAAACTATATTTTTGATGTTGTGACTGAGTTTGGAAGATGTGGTCTGATAGTTGAGCCCTTCCAATAGAGAGGTGTGTGTTAAGAAAATCAGGCCAAAGAAATTAGGGTATCTGTCACAGAGACATTTGTATGGAAAACTTCAACTTGCTTCTGGACAAGGCCTTGAACTAAATTAATAATTGACTGTGATTTTGATTCTTTCCTTGAATTTTCAAGATTCTGGGAAGAACTGCTTTTCTTATCCCCTACTCAGCTGGGATTACACCAAATGCTTTCATTTTATTCTTAAGTTATATAGTAGTTGAAGATGTTCAAATGCGTTGTGGTTTGTGGTGTTGCAGCTCACGTACAAAATCACTGCTTTACAGGAGTGTCATCTTGTATTTAGTTTAATTCTGGCTATTGTATGTGGTTGAGCTTTTAGAAGATTCACACTATCTCCACTCTTCACATGGTGCGCTGAACTGTATTGTCTCAAGTTAGGAGTGGAAAGGGACTTCTGGTATTGTTTCAGAAACATAAAACAAAGTTCATGGTTTAGAACACAGCAGTCCCTCAGTTCAGACTGAGCATGTTATGTTTGATCTTAAAACATCAAAGCTAATATATTGCTATGTGTGCTTGGGATGTGGTTTTGTGATGACTTTGGCTATAGGTCAAGAAATACAGTTTGCTCCTATCGGAAGTGTGTACATTGCAGGCATTAAATTGTAACAGTACCTTTGCTCCTTAGTGTAGAGGAGATCAGAGATGTCTTCAAGTGGTAGAAATGACTTTTTGAATCATCCAGTCTGAGCTAAGTCAGGTTTGTGGTGAGGATTTCTGTATTTCACAGTACAAAAGTTACTGAAAGAATTTGTACCAATAAATAGATAGTACAGAGAGGGGGGAAAAAAGAGATTTAAAAAAGTGAATAGGAGTTTATTTGGCTTCTCACTACCATTTGCAAGTGTCAGTAAATTACATTATAATTCTAGAGCTCATACCAAAGGGTCAAAATGGCATTTTTTGTTTATTTTTGGAAAAGAGTTTAATTCTGAAATCTTTTGCTTCAATTGTAGAAACTGGTATTTTATTCAGAAGGACCCACAGGCTGAAAGGTATACAAACTCGTCAGTAATGAGAAAATATTTAATAATAATATAAATAAATAAGAAAAGGAATATGAAAAGTTAGGGATTTATTTAAAACAGAAAATGACAGTAAGTAGCTAAGTTTTGCTACTAATGGCAGACTTAGTGATGGGTGAGTGTATAGGTGGTAGAAGATTGTGCTCATGAAGCAAAGAATTAATTAGCTTAATAAGAGAAGTAATGGGATGAAGTCAAGTAGGAATTCAGGTGATACGTACCAGAAAAACTTCCTGACACTTTAAAGCTAATAACGTTCCAGTGAAGTGGTGGGATGTTTTTCTGTTGAAATATTTAAAACATTACCTGAGGAAAAAGTATTAGACATACAGCGTGCTCCTGCAGACTAAGTGTAAGAGGTTTCTTCCACAAATAGATTCAGTGATTCTGTGAACCTCATTGTATATTATTACCAGGTCTTAATAGGTAAGCACATTTGAACCTTGCTAAAACATGCACTCCAGTGAAACTTCAGAGTCCTGCAGGACATTTCTTCCTCAAAATCAGTAGGTGGAAGTAGCTTTCCAAAGTAGCATTTAATTATAACAAACAAGACTACCATCACAATCGTACCCAACATCTTGAGTAAGATATGAGCGTCATCTAATGGGATTTGGCATGTCTGTTTTATTTCCTCAGTAAACAAAGAAATCTTGCTGTGTTTTGGGAAAATATACAGAATATTTCCATTCTAATTTCTTCCCCTAAACCATTTAGCTCTACTTGTGACAGAAGGGTAGCAAAAAAAGAACAAAGAAAATAAATAAATAAATAAAACTTAGTTGTTTCTTTCAGCATTCTTGGGTAAGTAGGGAGAATCCCTGTTCCAAAGAGTTGGATCTCATATTTGTAGGTGTAAGAAAATCTGAGAAGAAGAGGGGGAAAGAAATATTTTAGCTTGTGTTCTCTCTGGGAAACTAAAAACCTTAAAATTCACCCACTGCTGAGGATTCACCCTTATCCTGAGAGGAATGAGAGCTTGACTGAAGGAACAGATTTTTCTGTATTTCTGTCAGGACATGAAATAGAGTTTCTTCATGTGCTTTTGCTGTTACATTGTTCAGTTTGGGGCACCTCAATTCCGAAAGGACATGGAGGTGCTGGAGCAGGTCCAAAGAAGGGCAACAAGGCTTGTGAAGGACTTGGAGAGTCCACCCTTCAAGGAGAGACGAAAGAAACTGGGTCTGTTCAGTCTGGGGAAAAGGAGGCTGGAAGGAGTCATTATTGCTCTCTTCCAATACCTGAAAGGTGATTGCAGTGAGAGCGGGGTTGGTCTCACTGGTGACAAGTGACAGGATGAGGGGAAATAGACTCCGGGGAGGTTTAGGATGGATATTGGGAAAAAACTTCTTTACAGGAAGAGTTGTGAAGCACTGGAATAGGCTCTGCAGGGGAGTGGTTGAGTCACCATCCCTGAATGTGTTTAAAAATCATCTGGATATGGTGCTCAGGGACATGATTTAGTGGGCTGTCACTAGATTAGTATGGTTGGTTGCAGTTGGGTTTGATGATCTTGAAGGTCATTTCCAACCAAGCAATTCTATCATTCTGTGATCGCCACTTGCTCTACACAGTGGGCCATAGTAGACCTAATGTAAAGCAACAATTGATATCAGCAAGACAACCAGTGAGAACTGTGCTGATCTTCACAAACATGCTGGTTTGGCCACTGCTATTGATAAGCTTGCTGAACAGCATGTGTTTGATTTAGTTAAAATGCAGAAGGAAAGGAAAATTATGCAAAATGCCTGTGTGTGTTCTGTAATGTGCAACAAAATGTTCAGACTATAATTTTTCTGATTAAAGGTACGGATGGTAGCTACATCTGGTGTACCTCATCCTATGGTTTACTTGTACAGTTAACTACAGCTTTTGCTGTGCAAATCGAGCTTGATAGAGACAACAGGAACACAGCCATAAAATAATCCTGTTTTAATAATGTTACCATTTTGAGGCTGTCTGGGGGAGGTGTAATCAGCAGTCACACTAGGTAGTCAGTTGCCCCTTTAGAAATTCCTGCTAAGCTCTGATCGTGGCAGCTGGCAAGGTACTGCTCAGTGAATGAGAGCAACAGAAAGATCTAGAGGGTCTCTTCACTGATTTGGGAATCATTTTATCCTTCTCTTTTGAATCATAGTGTACATGGGCACCATGAAGCATTTAAGGAACTTCCTGTGAACCTGTTGCACTGAGGACTAGTTTTGATGACGGAAAATTACTGTGCAAAATCATATCTTTCATTCTTGTTTTTCTTTTTTATAGTTGTGAGCCATCTATTTTGTTGGAGACAAAGTTTTAGCAAGGTTGAGTGGATTTTTCTGAAACAGCATCAGAGGTATATTCTAATCAATTTATTTCTAAAACAAAGCAAGAAGTTTAAATCTTGCTACATGAGCCAGTTCCATAGGGAAAATTGTCAGCAATTAGCTATTTCCTAATCACTCTGCAGCCTGGTTCTGTCCAAGTATTTGTTGTGTAACATTCATATTGTAATGACACGATGCCTATTCAAATACATCTTAGATCTTTAATACTCTCCAAAAGTAAATGAGGTAGCTTTTGGAATATGACACTGATTGTGGAAATATGTTCTATGCACTAAGTATTTTATTACAGGTATTTTTTCCTATGACTTCATTCCTTTTTATACCAGTGACTGCATCTGCTGATGAATGCAACTCCTCCCATGACAGAACTAACCTTGAGTTCTGCCTTATTTTTAAAAGTATCTTCTACACCCTCCCAAAAGAAATGTGCAAAACATGGTTTGCAGCTACACAGTCACAATGGGTTCTTCAGTTAATCCATAAGTTCTGGTCATAGATTGATATCTGTTTCTTATTTTCACTTTGTTTTTAGACATCTTGCAATGACACGTTTGCTTTCTTTTCCCTAAGCCACACAGTTGATGTATGCATGTGTGGGTGTGAGTGTGAGAGAGAGAAAATGCAAACCATGAGGCAGACATTAGTCACTTTGTGTTGTGGTGTGTTGGGAGGGTACTCAAATTCTATGTTGTAAAAATGCTGTGTTGTTACTCCATACACTGGGCTGCTTTGTGTTTCAATTCTGCAGCTGCTTGTTCGGTAGTTAGGGCACTATTTCAGTTCCATCCTTCTCCTCTTTACTCTGAGTAAGTACTTACATATAATGACAGCAGAGACCACCTTGTCTTTAAAGGAGAGCTGTAGGCCTTAAAAACAACAGATAGGAATCCTGGTCAATAACCTCAGCATTTTAACCAGCATGCTCTTTAACTTACCAGACAAATGAGCAAAAAAGAGAGGGATTCAGTAGAATTAAGGTTGAGCAGGCAGGTCATGCACATAAACTCTTCCATGCAGAGAATGCAAGGGGACAAAGCAACATAGAGACTGGGATCCTAGTTCCTCTGTTATAAACATAATTGCTCCTAAATGTGAATAGCAAAGAAAATGCAAGTCTTTCCAGAGGGTGTTTCCTCCCAGCACTCTCACTGATTATGCAGTTTTTAAGTATTGTTAATTCGGATGGAATATGTCATGCAGTTCTACAGCTGGATGATCGACCCACTTAAAGCCTTCTGTACAGCTCAGCTACCCTTGTAAATGTCTCTCTTAGCCAATCCTTTAGGCATTCTGTAGAAGTATCCCTGCTTTGAAAGCTGATATTGCAAAACCCCCGTAGTTAGCATCTGCAGCAGATGGAATGCTTATCCTGGGATGAATATACAGATGGGTATAGAACAGTCAATCATCCTTACAAATTACATTTTACCCTTTTGAATATTGTGTACATCTGTGTATTGTTGGTAAGGTTCCTGTATGCCATGTAGGAATGTCACTAAGCTTATGAAAATCTATTTTATATATAAATCTCCTCTACCTGTACATCATTCAAGAGGGAAAGAGAATGATGTCATGTACAAGGGTGAGATGTGAAACAGAAACTCAGCTGGATTGTATTTTGGATGTTCTCATTAAATGAAACAAAGAATGAATTATTTCACTTGTATTGACCAATTTCATCCTTCTTTATGCAGAATTAACTGAAGTAGAAAGCTGTATTTGTCAATTGTTACCAAATTTTATGCCGTTTAATTATCTGTGTTTTCCTCTGTAGTCACCTTTCTCTAAAGCATTATGACTGTGTTTCACTAATAATGGCTGACTGAGATTCTCAAAATTTGAGATAATTTCCCAGATTGAACCTGCAAGCACCATGACACATATTGGTTGAACAAAACAGAAAGATGGTTTCTACCCAAAGAATGTTACATGCACGTACAGCCCTTTACAAAAACCTGGTCCATGCACTAGCAGTAAATAACAAAGTTTGGAAGTACACATGTAAAAATCACTGTTTATCTCTAGGTGACTCAAAGATCAGGAAGCATTGGGTGTGAGTGATGACAACTTTAGAGGACTTATTTCTGCCTGTTTTGTTGTACACATTTTAAATTCTAGCCTGGTGATGTCAACTCAACAGCATTGCCAGGGTAGTGTTGGGAGTTTGCCATTAAACATTGATTTTTCCCAGTATCTCACAATTACAGCAACATCTGTGCTAAATAACTTGTTACTGGCTGTCTGTGAAGAGTTCATGGTCAATGTATCTCTCTCAGTCTCCTTTCTTACCGGTGAAGATGGATGCTGTAATGTTAATGCCATAGGCTATTCTGTGAAAAGGATGGATATTTAATATCTGTGAAATTTTTCTTTTCTTTTTTTAATGCCATCTTTGTGATACTCCTTAATTTACTTAGGCGCACCAAAGTAGTTTACCCAGTTCTCTTAAAGGATTTTCTTGGCTCTGTGGTTTGTAAGTAGCTGATAAGCCATTCATTTTTCT
Organism: Excalfactoria chinensis; assembly: GCF_039878825.1. NCBI lineage: Eukaryota > Metazoa > Chordata > Aves > Galliformes > Phasianidae > Excalfactoria > Excalfactoria chinensis. Next base: position 81,905,626 of record NC_092825.1, read on the forward strand.
ACCTCCATAAAACTTCAGCATAGCAAAACCCAGACAGTCGCCACCACCAAAAGCACAACTTTATGTTGAAATTCTAAAATATACTACTGCTTCTCGACAAAGAGAAACAGTGTCTTAAGAACTTGATAGCGGGGGCTGCTAAACTGATTCCTATCTTAGAGCTTGTGTTTGAGAGCAATTCCAGCGGGGATTGGAAGCTATAGGTGTAAGTCTGAAGAAACAGTCCTGAAAAGTCTGCAATATAATGCACTTGCTCACCAAAAGGGAATATCCTGGGCCTTTTTTTTTCCCTTAAAATAATATTTTCAGAGAAAGGTACTGGAGCTTGTGTTCTTCCCTATGACTGGGAAGTTGATTTTACTTACTACTTGTTGTTTGCAGGAAAGTTTTTAAAAATATATTTCTAAACTTAAAAGAATAAGCTACCCTGAGAGCATTCTGCTTTGTGTGCGTAATCTATAATGCTTAAATTATCTGGAATCTTCTCTTCTAGCTTTTCTATAGTTACGAATTTATAACATGGAAACTTTCTTATCTCAGAAATAACACAAGGAAAAAGCATGGTTTTAACAGGTTGTTTTTAAGCAGGCCATGACAATTTCCAGAATTTTCCTGAAAACAAAGACTGACAAAACTCTGATATTTCTACAGCTAACACCCATCTCATTTTTCTATACTTTCTGGATTAAAATCCCGTGTTATCTTGAATAGAGATAATTTTGTAATTAATCTTGAAACACATGGCGTCAGGAATGTCAGTAAATTCTTTACAGTATCTGTTTATGAAGTTCCCACCCTGTTAACTTCTATTGTCAAACAGATTTATTTTGAGAGGAAATATCAAATGAATTTGTGCTTCTGAGCAACTGATGATACAGTGCTGTAAATCATGGATCAGCTGTTTTTAAAACCCCCAGCAGCGAACCACAGGATATTTATAGCGCTCAAAAAAAGAGCTATTAAATGGATTTTAAAGTGTCTTTCCATTCATTGGTTTATAATATATTTATATTTAGCATTTCAACTAGTATGTGGGCTGCCAAACAACTTTCTTGATTGAAAATTTCCGGATGCTCTTACAACATTGAATATTATAAGCTAAAGTGAAATATTACAGGATGATTCAATCAGGCTGACTAACATGTAGGAGATTAATTCTCTTGAAATCCACTGTTCAATCACTGTGCTTGAAATGATGTCTGCCTTCAAAACAAATATTCTGATTATTTCAGCTTTCCCTTTTCAGTTTAATATTTTTGCATGTCTGTTGTATCTCTCCCTTCAAATCTCTCTTAAGCCTTTTATAATCATTAGGTGATTAAGTGTCACTGTCTTTGTTGAAGGATGCCTAATAGCAGTTATTATTAATCATAACTGGCTTTTAGAGGTCATTTTACCCATCAATGAAGGAATATTAGCATGGTGTAACAGCTGGCTGGTGCCATGCAGGTGAAAGTAAAGTGTAGCATATACCTGCCATTGCCGAAGGAATTCACAGAGGGACACACAAAAAAAACACCAACAAATGCACTAAGCTATGACCTGCCGGAGTTCACTGTTAATGACCTACTGTGATCAAGAATTATTGTGAAAACTTTCATAACCGGTGTAGTCAGTTTATAAAGACACTGTTCCTTCAACCGTAGGTAAAGGAAGGCATTTGTATATGGAAGATGTGCACTCAAACCAGAGCTGGAGAGAAACTACAAGGTTTTGCAGGTGTCTTATGGGTCAGCCATGTCATGTACCATGGTGAGGGTACAGGCTTTCTCCTCCTAAGCATGTAATTTGCTGGTGTAGAACAACCCCTGCAGTGCCCTGTAAAAATGGACAGGAAGGAAATATAATCAACCCTCCCTTGTTAATAATGGGTTCACTTACTTATAAGGACAATATTGCAGCAATTCTAGATAATGGAGGTATATCAAAGCATGGCACCAGTTAGCATAGCTCACTCTTGTGGGATAAGATTCAGCACAGGGTCTGTGACTTGCCCAGGACATAAACTTCCAGGTCTGTCAGTGTAATTGATTTATATCCACTTGTTTTCCCTGCCCCAACCTGCTCTTTATCAGCAGAAGTTGATCCTGCTATCACCTCTTAGGTCTCAGCTCCATGGCACTTGACACATCTGGTATTTGCTCAGCCTATTTAGTTGGCTGAGCAAATGACACAGCTCTCCATGCCTTCTGCTAGATGTTTCTTTCCTGGGCTGTGTCTGTTATGCTCAGCCTGTTTCGTCTGAGTCATGCTGTAGGTTCATTTCTTTCCCAAGTCATTCTCTGTACGGTGGCTTATTTACAGGCAGTTGTCTCCTCCCATGTTCCCACCTGCTGGTGCATTCTCAGCCCTTTGTTTGATCTACTCTGTTTGAGCAGATTCTGCAGAACTCTGGCGATATTTTTGTGTGGGAAATCTGCCTCCCACTTAATAAAAAAAAATAAAATCAGAAATGGTAACAATACCTCACACTATTCTGGTTCTCCTTGTGCGTACAGTGTACTTGTAGACTTCCTTTACTTTTAGCGTAAGCAGTGAAAGCTACAGCCCCTTGTCTGTTGAGCTTATCTAAGCAATCAAAGCACAAGGACAAAAAAATAAACAAGATTCCGTTATTTAAAAAAAAATAGTAAAGTTTTAAAAGGCTCTTTTTATTTGTCAAATGTCTCTTCTTTGAGACTATGCTTCTGATTTTGCATATTATGTATGCTTGATAGAAAGGCAAAACAAGCTGTACACTGCTGTTTCATCTATCGGCAACAAAACTGAGCTAAATTCTGAATGCAGAATTTTTATTATTGATGATAGTGTAATTGAAAGAGCACAGCTGGATTTTCAGATCATGTTGCATAGACCTAAATGAGTATATAGATTATGAAGCAGCGGAGAGTCAGCTGCTATCTTTCTTTGCATTTCCTGTTGTATTTATGTGTTGATCTAGGTTTCTTATTTTTCTGTAGTTCTTTCCATTTTATTTCCTGGGAATAAAGATGGTGGGAAAAAATGATAATGGGTATGAATGGCAGTGTCCATATGGTCAACTTTTCACAAGGAATCCACAGAGAGCTTCACAGTAAACATCATTTGCAAAGTGTTTTGTCAAATTTGCAGGCTGCTCCAAGGTGAACTACAGATAATATCGAGTAGAGTAAGAGAAATCGCCTATAGGAAAAATAGTGTAATATGTGACTGTACAACTTTAATTGATAGCGTCCTTATTTTATTGATTGATTTTTGCTGCCAACCTAATTTTCTTTGGCTGTAGCTTGCTGTTCACTTCCTCAGTAAAGGCTAATATGTAGGCTTTTAACTTCAAATTTCATTCCTTTTGAGGCTTTTCAGAACATATGTCCTTTTCTCTTACACCCACATTCATGTGACTCAAAGACAGCTAAGTGCAATTTTTAAGTAACTATGAGTTTACTCATTTATCATGGGTGTTTATCTGCTTTGGAAACTTGGTCTGCAACGGGAAGGAGAAGACTTAAACTAATGCTTTTGTTTCTTGTTCATATTTTAAGTAGAGCGAAATGCAGGGTAGAATCCATCTTACCCCAACTACGTATCTATCTTTGAATCATTTTTAAAATCTGAATTAGTAGAGCACTTTCCTAATTCATCTGTATCTTACAGTGTTTAAATGTCAACAGCAGTAAGAAAAAAATATGTTTTCTTTTTCTGGAGAACTGTAACCTGCTTTCTGCTCTGTGTTTTGCTATTCACTGGTTGTTCCTAAATTTCTTGTTCCTTCAAGTGATTAAAAGGAGCTTCAGAATGATTTTCAGTGGATAGCCAGTATGTTCTGAGTAAAACAAACTGCCCTTGATAACTAGACTTGCTTGCCCCTCATGGCTCAAAACTTTATTGGCTGCGCATAACTGCTGTATGTGGAGCGTCTTTGCTCATGGCCATTCCTGAAGACCTTCCGGTGACATGGACTCCCCTTCCAGCAAATCACAATGCAGCATCCTTTTTGAGACAGATGAATCGAAATTATGTGACCTGTGTGTCCCCCTTCAGCCAGAAAGTGATATTTATGCTAATAATGCAGGCAAAAGAAGCTCTGAAAATGGAGAATTGTTGCCCTGACAATTGTGTCTTACTTAATCTGTTGCTGTGAGGTATCGGTCCAGTGAACACCCGCTGGTTTTGTGTTGACCCAATATGCCAGGCTATAAGCTACCATGACTCAGGAGCTGTAGCACAAGCTGTTCTGGCACCTGTGCAGCAAAAACAGGTCTGTTTTGTGGCACGCCAACCTGCATACCTGTTTCTGCTTTTTGACAAGAGCGTAGAGTTTACCTAAAACCAGCAGCCCTGTCAGTGTAAATTTTGGCTCTTCCAAACAAGTAAAAATAAAACAGTGATATGCAGGAAAAAGAGCAGATCCTCTGACTCAAATCTGGCAATACCTGCCACTGTGCTTTGTGGTCAGTCATTCTTTGCTGATTTTCTGTTAAAGTGAGTAGGATAGTACAGTGAAGAAATGTAACTTGCACAATAGATGTGATTCACTTGAGAGACTGAAGACAGTAACGTGGCCAACTTTTAATAAATCACAATGTTTCCTAGAAGGCCATATGCCAGGTAGCACTAGCCAAATGTATTCCCTGTGCCATTCTATTGACTTCAGTGGAGTTACTCCAGAGAGAGATTTGGCTTCTCTTCCATGCAAAGCTGGTGGAAGAGAATGTTTTTATTTAATGTTTGGCAAGGTTTGTGACTTAGCTGTGGTGTGTTTTATGTCTTTTCCCTTCTGACATACACTTAATTATTCTTAATAAATTCAAATTGGAGCAAGTATCTTGGAATGCAGATAACTAAAATATAAGTTATAACTTTGATCTATGCCAGCCTCTGGAGGATTTGTTAACCTAGCATTGGAAGTAGAAGACATGCAAAATGAAATTAACCGGTATTTAATGAAAAATAAATATATTACACTTATGCATTTTATATCTTTAATGTTACATAAATCATTCACCGCATTTTCTTGTGCACAGTATATATTTTTAAATGGCTTTTCCACAGAGATACCTTGTTATTTCTTTCCACTGAATAAAGGTATAGATGGCGTTATATTTCCCTGAAGTAACTCTTATCAACTCTCTACTCAGCAACTAATTGTCACTACTAATAATAGTAGTACTATTTATTGTACACTGCAGGACAGTTAACTTTTTCATTTCTTTTAGAATACGTTGGTACTGTGTCTACTAATGTATTGGTGAATATAATAAAATAATGATAATATCTATTTAGTTTGATCTAAGTTAGATCAAACTAAAAGGAGTTAGGCAAGATGGATTCTGTCATTCAGTGATAAGCAAACAAAGAAGGCTGACTAGTAGGTTGCACAATCCAGTAGTCTTGACTTATAGGTCTCTATTCACTGATAGTAGTGTTCTGTTCTCTAAGCTGGTCTATCAGACATAATGGGCTGTTTCTGTTTTCAGAAGCCTTGCTGGCAGAAAACAACCAAACAAAAAAAATGGTAGTGGATTGTCCAACAGTATTGGAGTGCTAATCTGCCATTATATGACTCTCTTCCATTGGAAGGATCGTATCTGTGTCCTTAGTTCTCAGAGCCTAGTGGAAGGGTTTTTGGTACTATCAGTGGGTTAGCTTTTCATGAGGGCTTCCTGTGAGAAAGTTTTAACATATAGTGATATATGCTTGGTTGCAGTTAACTCAGAGCACATCTTTAATTCTAATTGGAACACCAAATTCATCAGTGTTGGTTCCTAAGTGCAAGGTCAGTGCAAACGTACACTGAGCATGTTTCAAGCCTTCAGAATTACAAAGGAGATTTTAAAACTTCCCTTGAGACATGACTGAAGATCTTTTACTGAATCAACTGTAATCAGCTTTGACCCCTTCCTCTATGTCCAGACTTGGCTCCTAAGTATTCAACAACCACAGGAACCTGAAGAATGATAGAACTCCCTGAGTCTAATAGCCAGTGATACTACAAAGAACAGCCTCAGGACTTCCTCTTGGTTTTTTTTGGGTATTTTTTTTAAAACTCTCACCCCCCCTCTTCACTTTTATTCATTGTTGGTGTTATTATTGTTGTTTTATTATTATTATTATTTCAGGAGTTGGGGAAGCAGATTATTTCACCCTCTGTTATACTCACCTGCTTTGGTTGTCTAAATAGTCTGAACATGGGGTTGACTATGTTCTCAGTATCTGTTTCTCACCAAGAAGATTTGAACAATTTTGTCTGAACCAAGGCTGGACAAGCTTACCCGAACCTTTATGCAGAATCTTTTGCAACTTGGCAGCAGTACAGCTGAAAGATGAGTGAAATCTAATTAACTCAATTAAAACTTCTGATCTATAAAACTGCTGCTTCTTTTACCGTGTGCACCTTCTGTGTGAAAGGACGATGTGTCTGCAAGTACAGTATGCCTTCAGAATTGCTGAAGCTAATAACGTCCACCCTCAAGCATCACTCCTGTTAAATTATGCTGTCATTCTAGTGTATTCACACCAATATCATTCTGTTCCATCATGAGGAGATCCATTTATTATAAGCAAATCTGTCTCCCATACACACCAATTATATTACATAGGATGGATTGGAACCAGATCCTATAATTATAACCTAGTCAACCAGTCAAGCCTATAAACAAAATCTTTCACTCTTATTACCTATTTTCCTTCCATCTATTATTCCTTGAATGTTTATGGGAGTGGCGTGTGTGTGTGTGTGTTTTAATCCATCAACAGCTGTATATTTTTCAAGCCTGAATGCCCTAAAACTGTGGGGTTTTTTTTTTTTTCATTAGGTTTCCAAATTCCCTTCTTGTTTTCTTCTCCTGACAGCCAGAGCAGAATAAACCATCATTAAAGGAAGGACAAATTATACTGCTAATTAACAATGCGTATGGTGCTCTGGAAAGCTGTGGTAGTTTTTCTAAATGCTGCTGTTGTTGGGAAAGAAGTTCAGTGGGAAAATTCCCAGCTCAGCCACTTTTTTTCTATTTATATTTTATTCTACTTACAGTGTATTTGTCTCTCTTAGTGCTTGGTGCCCCTCTGTTCAGATTTCACCGAATCAATGCTGTCTCTATCAATGTAAGTTTTTTAAAGAACTTCCCCACTTCCTCAGCTTAACTTTAACTTTTTTTAATGCTATTGCTGCGATTAATTATAATATCAATGGAAAACAGAATTCTCTTTATCATCAAATTTGGGTACTGCTTGGATATCTCAGAGATGCTACATGCAGTCCTGTAAATTTCACCATGTGCCATTTTGGGAAAAACAGCTCCCCGTGACAAATGGATTTGCAGCTGTTGGTTTATGGAAGCCACAGAGGCCATCTGTGATATGAAACCATACTGACCTACAAGGAACACTGCTGGTAGAAGCATTCCAATTTCTTAAGTCCCCTGCAAACAGACATCAGAACTACGAGGACTGTGTTAACTTGTATGTGGGCTGGGCCAGAAGTTGCTTCCCACTGCTACAACATTTTTAGAAATTTTAAAAGAAAATAATTCTAATCAGAGTTGAGATTTGCAGCATTCAGATCTAAATACTTGTTCACTGACTCCTGCATCCTGTAGTGCTTCCCTAATATACTGACTGCTTTGAGGTGAGTATTTAGACATTTTTGTAGAGCTGTGTGTGTACAAAGCAAGTCACCAGAGTCAAAGTTTGAATCTGACTCTCCTACATAGCTTTTTGAGTGCTGTGTGTGAGCGATGGGATTAACTACATTTGTTCCCTAAAAAGAGAAAAATGGAAGAAAATTAGCCAGAATTGTGGTGTCCTTCCTTGTCCCTTTTGTGCAGTTTGTACTTGTATAAATTTTGCTCTTACTCAATTCATGCAAGAATTGACCTATCTAGAATAGTCTGGAAGAGTTATTACCTGAATTGTTTCCTATTGATATTCAGACCTGTATTTATGTCTCCTAGTCTCAGCACCCTTGTCTTTCTGTTAGGCCAAAATACAAACTAGCATAAAAGCTGTGTGCAAAGCAAGTGAGAGTTTGTTCTTTTTTTTTTCCTCTCCAGTATCAGCACTATCTAAACTAAACCACATGGAAGCAGTGGTATAGGAAGTCTTTAATTTTTAGCCTTTATTTTTTGTCTCCTTAAGTTTTTGCAGTGACTTTGAGATAAGTGAAAATCAGAGCAATGAATGTGACTGTTCATGCCACTTGGAGCTGTGTCCTTGGCATTGTATCCCTCTTGAACCTCTTTTCTGCCCACTCTCTTTCAGTATGGCTCCCGGTGAGTGCTGTAGTACTCCTGAAAATCTATAGTTTCTGGGCACAGATGCCTGTAGAGGGTAAGAAAGCAGCTATACATAGATTGACAGTGGTATTGATGATATTTTTCTGGTAGTACTTTTCCTGAGCAAAGTATTTTGTATCTACACATCCTAAAATCAGAAAATATTTGCAAGCTAAGGAAAAGAAGGAAATGTAAATGATTTTACTTGGAAATTGATGCATTGTTTTAAGAGAGCTTTTCAGGAGCTGGGTAAACTAAGTAGAATTCAAGGCCTTATTTATATTAACAAGTTGTTTTTTTTTTTCAGTCTACTGTTGGCTGAAACAGTGCGAAGGCTTTATGTGACAGTGCTTGGCTAGGGTCATTATCAGACATATTACTTTGCTGATGGTCTTCTGTTTTTGTGTTGACTGAACTGCAAAGAATCTCTGATTTCTTTCCGTAGGTTTCCTTGTTGTGTGACAGACACCAGCAGCAGGAGCTAGGCCACGATTTAACAGTTTTCATACCAACAGAATTCATGCTTATACAGTTGTACAGAATTCAGAGAAGCTACTTGGGTGTGTAAATGCTTTCTGAATCAGGGCTCTGAGGAGGAAGTGATAGGATTCAATTTACTGTGCGGTTTCCAGCAGTACTGGGTCAGATATTAGTGCTTCTTGCCCTCATATACTCTGATGAATGGGCACAAAAAATCACATCAGGTAATTTCAAGACAGAACCCTTAAATGCAAGAGATTGGCAAAGGACAGTACTGCTTCATATACTTCCCAATCAGCTTGGCAGCAACAGGTTAAGTGCAGTTTATGGAGACCTTCACAGGTCAGAGACTGATAACTCTATGTGGGTAGGTTTAGAAGCCTTGTTTCATTTCCATACATCCTGGTTAGATAACTAAAACCTAGTTTAGGCTCACAAATAGATACTTAAACACCAGATTTCGAGTGCTTTGTTTTCCATGGTGCTGAGTGCTACTCAGATTGGACCATACGAGTTATTTTCTTCAGGCAGCACGCACCAAACTTAACACTGCACTGAGCCAGCAACTCTGTATTTTGCACAAGTAATTTTCCCCTTCTGTAAATGACAGTTTCCTTATTGTCAGGACTTCAAACTCTCTTTTACCCCCATGTAGCTATAATTGGCAAAATGCACAAATATTAGTTCATTAATTCATGCTAGTTACTTGCTAGTGATTTTAAAGTATATGAGGCAGCTGAAGAGATGGGTAATTTTTTAATATTTGAAAGAACAATTAAAAATGGACTGAGTTTGGAATTATTTTGTACCAGGTAATCTGCAGACTCAGTTCTCTGGCCTTGTGTTATTTATTGCTGTTCATATAGTGGAAAGCATGATGTTTGTTATTCTTCAGAACAAGATTTATAGGGATAAATGATGAACCACAGTGTATGCAGAATGTCATCTTCTCAATTTATTGGGTTGCAAAGTAAAAGGCAACTAAAATAGGACTACGCTCTTTCAGCAAGGATATCTGGTATGTTTAAAAAGAAAGGACAGTCTCCAGTCCCATGCCATGCGGACCGTTGAGACTAGTTATACTAAAAATCAACATTAATATTAGAAAGAAGTTGCTTTCTTTTGCTTTATATCAGCTTGTCTGTATGGTATAAAACATGGATATGTCGCTTCTGCTGTCACTGGGGGCATATAGTGAGGAATTCAGAGACTGTAAGCAGGAACAAGTACATCCTGACTTTCAACCTTTACCAAAAAGTACTGAGTCTCTATAATCTGTTAGTAACAGTAACCAAGCTGAATAATGATCCAGAAAATCATAGATAGTGCAACACAGAAAATAAAGCAATCTCCTCCTGCCTCTGCAGGTTCTTGGGATGGCCTATTGCCATCCCAGTCAACACCTCAGATGGGTGCATTCATTTGTGCTGTACAGCTGACAGACAGGGACTCCAAGGTCGTTCTCCCTGCCATTCCCCTTCAGACAATTGTCTATCAGTGTGATTCCCCAGGGCTTCATAGAAAAGTATATGGTAATTATCTCAGAAGAAATGTTTACTATAGAATCATAAAATATCCTGAGTTGGGAAGTGTTTGGTCATTGCCCAGCCCTTTAGTTTTCAATATCTCTCTAGTATTACTGCTGAGTTTGTACTAGCAAAAATTACCGAAAGACTCTCAGCTTAGATATAAATAAGTTTGAATGAGCATATGATATATGTAAGATCTATAGACAGCATATAGACAGTTCCTGGAGAAAGCTGAGCTCAGCAGATCAGACCAGTGACTTTCAGGAGAGGACAACAGTACCAGCAACTGTCACATCTAAATACTCAGATTTATTCTATGCTTCAGATTTTTTTATTTTTTTATTTCTTTTTATGCTGACAGCTACTTGAGAATGAACAAAAGACACATCGTTACCATGTGTTTGAGACCTCCTGTCTCTACAGAGGTTCACTGAGGGACTTATAGCCCATCAAACCTGATCTTGATGAAAATCAAAGGACTTAGAGCTAAATGAGAACAGGTCTCTCATGTAAGTGATCTGTCATGACAATCAGTGGTTTCATTAATGAAGGAAGTTTTGTTCTGGTCTTATAGTGCTGCTTTGTCCCTACATTATTCCTTAAGAAAAAGCTCCATCATCCTCCAGAAACCCTAAGTGTTCCAGAGATGCTCTGCTAGCTGACAGCAAAGTGATATATAGCAAGAGGAAGTGAAAGGTTATAAAAGAGAACAAAAGAAGGCAGTATCTTTGTTTCAGCTGCAATGGAATTATTTTCTACGGAATGTCTGATATGATGCTGTGTTTTGGTTCTAGGAGAAAAACAATGTTGATAAACACATTGATGTTTATTTACAGTTGCTGCTAAGCAGTATTGTGCAGAGCCAAGGCCACTCTCAGTGAAGGGCCCAAGGAGCTGGGAGGGAACAGAATTAGGACAGCTGATTTAAAGTAGCCAAAGAGATATTCCATACCATAAAACATCATGCAGAAGGAGTTTTGAAGGGAGTGGGTGTTCATCGCTTTCTCCCACTGCTCAGGGAGCTAGCTGGGCATCAGTTGACAGGTGGTAAGAAATTACTTGTACGTCACTTGTTACATATATTTATTCATATATATATACACCATAATTATTATCTTTTTCCTTTCTTCTATCTTAGTAAATAGTTTTATCTCAACCCACAAGTTCTACTTCCTTATTTTTTTCTTTTTCTCCATTCCACTGGGGAGAGGGGGAATGAACAAACAACTGTGTGGTGCTGAACCACTGGGCAGGTTAAACCACAACAGGCAGTCAAATAATCATGCACAATGCGTTACGTGGATTAACTGTAGTGGTTAGAAAAAGTGTTGTTCCTTGACTAAACAATATTTGCAATGATATATCCTGCCAGTTGATGCTGAATATGTTTATCTCAAAACCTTGCAATACATGGCAAGAGATCTGTCCATAGACTTGGCATAAGAAAATATGTCGGTCTGTTACAGCAGCTGGCTGCTTGTCCGTGACTGCTTCATATGAGATAAGGATGAACACCTAGGGTGAGATGCAAAGATGTGAAAAGAGATCCAAAAAAGCACACAGACAACAGTCATGAATTAGTTGAGCAAGAAAAGTCTACTCATTTAAAAACCAAATAATGCCATGGAAATGGCAACTGCAAACTGATGTGCCTTTTTTTCCTTTTTTTTTTAAAGGTTGCAGTTCAGTTTTAGAAAGTAATAGTAGGAAAATAGGAAATATACCTTTTTTGAGTCAATGTAAAAACAGAGTAGTCAGTGAAAATACAGGGGTCATGCAAGCCTGACTGACATAGGATATGAGTATGTAACAAAACAAGTCTGTGAACTTTAGCAGGAGATTTAAATGCATAAAGCTTGTAAGTTTCCAGATTTACACTTTATGTTGTGGTGCAGAAACTTTTACAGACACTGTAAGCTTCAAAAGTGTAATCTTTTTCTGTGCTTTAGCTTTTCCATCCCAGTTTTCTTGTCTATTATTGGCTTTGGTTTCTTTTGTTCTTGTTTTTTAGAAACCTTGATTTTAGAGAAAGGCAGCATATAGCAAGGAAGCGTCTTATCCATTCTTTTTTCGTTTCGTTTTTGTTTTTCTGAATAACATTAACAGCATTTTCCATAAGTAGAAAACATGTGACATTTGGTCAGCATCTGTTCAGAGGCATTATCACATACTGCATTCCTCATCTTTCTCTAATTTGTTCTTGTGGTATAAAGGGCTCCTGTCAGCCAGGTATATGCTTTGTGGTTGACTTCACCTTAGCTTGTCTCCACAGCTTTGGAGTCCAGGGAGAAAGAGTGGCTTTTCCATTGATTGATCTTAATTTAAGCTAACTCCTAAAGTGGGGAGAACTGTGCAATAAAAACCCTATTATAAAAATAGCCATGGACAACAGTCTCTGAATGATGCCTATACTGTAGACATGTGAAATCAAGTCAGATTATTCCACACTTGAGTTCTTTTGTTCAGTGCCTCCTCGGATTTCTGAAAGACTTGAATTCAATTTTATAAAATGAAGGGCTTTGCTGAACTCTTCGTATTGTGCTGTCTGTCCATGAAGCAACTCAAATCCCCAAATCACCATTTTGAAACCTCACCTAGATTTTTCTTTGATTAGCGTATTTGATTTGTCCAAGTCACATCTGCAGCATGCCTCTTTCTAAATCACTATGCAAACGTAAGTATTTACTATGGAATGTATCATAACTCGGAGATTAATTTGTTACTGGAGTCAGACACTTATTTTGCTGCTTCATAGCTTAGAGGTGAGTGATACTTCTAAATGTTGGAGGTCTTATTCCAAATACCTTTATGAAGCCTGGACACTTGCTGAAATGAATTCCAATTTCTGACTAAAGGAACAAGCAATGAAGCCCAGACAAGTTGTCAATTTGTTATTATTTATCAGTTTATTTAGACTTCCAGTATTTCCTATTTCTGAGTGAAAAGGAAGAATCCATGTCCTTTTAGTATATCTGCATTTGGTACCACACAAAACCAGGAAATGCAAAGATAAGTAAATCTAAAATAAAACCACCAGCACCATTGTTACTAATTGGTATACTTGTTAGCAAGCTCAGCAGAGATGCCAGAAAATGAATGTATATATATGGAGACAGCAGCAGACATAAGCCCATAATTTACAATGAATAATTTATTCAATTAATTTAGCCTGCTATTCTGCGCAGCAAAACAAATTACAATTTCCTTAAATTTATCCATTATTCAAATGAGTTCAATGAAAAATACACTTTAGTTTCCACTGTATAGACTGATTACAAATATTGCAGCACTGAACAGGGTCATTTGAGTTCTGAACAATCACAGCCCAATAGCATTCCTTCTTTCACTTCCCTCTTTTTCCTTCTTCTTTTTTTTTGTTTCCTTTTTCTTCCTCTTCTGTTAATTGGATGGACAAGCAAGCACTTATGCCTTATGCTTTTGCCAGTGGGAGCTTAAAAATCTCCTGTCAGCAGGTATCAAGCATGCTCAAATTCTAAGTTGCTTTCTAGGAACTTCATCCTTTTTCTTTTTTTTTCTTCCTCGGGAAATGTCAAAAGCAGTGAAATCCTGGCCCTATGATCCTTAGGATAGCTCCGTCCAAGCATTATTATTATTGCTAATTAGTAGTAGCTAATTCTTTAAAAGATTATAGTATCAGCAAAACATCATTTTGTTTAGATTTGTAATCCGTAAGTGGCTGCAGTGGGAGTAGTGTTGCCCATGTTGTACTTATTTGAGGAATGCTTTCACCATGGCTATCCAATCAGGTGTCTTTGCTTACACTCTCTCTTCTCAGGCTGGTACCCACCACTCAATTATCTTTGAACCACCATGAAGACTGGAGGGTGCATAGTTTTTGTTGTTGTGGTTTGTCTAAGATTTAAAATATATATTCATGAAATAGTTTCTCCCAACCCCTACTTGCAGTTTTTAATTGCATTAAAAGGAAAACACCATTCTGAAGGAGAAATTAAAAGAAAAATAAAAGGAAAGGAGAAGAGAATGAAGGATGCTACTCTAGAGCATGGGATTTCATGCTGAAAAAGCCTGCTACACTAGTGTTGCAGTTGCACACCCCTGAGGTAGACATGCAGGCTACAGCTGTTCTTGGAAGAATAAGATGTGTGAGCAGTGGCACAGTAAGTGATAGGAGCTTGGTTTCCCTCTCCCACTACTGCTTGAGCCACTCACGCAGATTTGGATTCCCCTTGGAGAGGAACATGGGAGGACCCCAAACCCCTGATTGTCCTTCTCCAAGAAAGATGCCTATCCTCCATCTGGCACATCTGCAATCCCGCTCAAGGACCAGTTAGAGTCCAGCTGGATGGGAAAGCCATACTGCTGTACACAGCACGCACTCAGTCTTGCCGATTAGCAGCAATGTCAGGCTCTTCATATCCGACTGGTACAACAACATTCTGCAACTCAGCAGGCAAGCTGAATTTGCAACCATAGTAATAATGATATCTGGGTCATTACACAAAAAATAAGACAGTCTGTTAGCATTTACTTAGATTTTTAAGCAAATTCTTTTTTACTGTTTTGGTGTCTCTTTTCGTGTGTTGAATGTATACTGTCTTCCAGATAGGATTTATCTTCACAGTAGTGATTATCACATCTGTACTGCATAGTGACCACTGGAAGATTTTTTAGGTGCTGTGTTGTTAGGATTTGCTCAAACTGTTTGTTTCTCAGGTTTCTTGGCCAAACAAAAAACAGAAATACTATGACTGACGTTTAGTAAAAGCAATTGGAAATTAAAATCTTAACTCTGCACAATGAAATGTGCTCAGGAAAACATACAGGCAAGTGATTAATCTCATTGAGTACTTATGAATAATGAATATTTTTTGGGGAGATTCATAACCTCTTGGTGGACATCTTACAAGAATGATCAGACATTGTTGAGAACATTTTGCATGTATGTGCCTAGAACTAAAAGGAGATCATGACTTAAATAATGAGATCTTCAAACTAGATTAATGTCTATTTGCTGGGAGCTCTGCAAAAAAAGATTGCTGTTCTGTCTTTGACTCTGTTGTTTTTTAAGTGAATGTCAGCTGCAAAGCTGTAAAATAATGGATAGTGATCGTACTCAAATATTTGATCACCAAATGTAGAAACATTTGATAAATGGAGAGAATTAAGACAAAGAGAAGGAACCGTAAGCTAAACGTCACTTGTAGTCATATCAGATTCTTGATTTACTTCTAAATTTCATTAAAGAGAACAAAATAATAAAATATAAATAAGGCAATACAAATGACTCATTAGACTGGCTTGGAACCTCTAAAAGTGCTAAAATGAGTTCTTAAGTCCCTGTTGGGCAGAGAACTAGTTAAAGAAATTCTGCCCAAAGATAGCTTTATTTTTCTTTCTTCCTTTCCTTTATTTATTTATTTATTTATTTATTTTCCTTTTTCAGTCTTTCAGAATATCCTGAGTACGTGAAAATGGGTTTATGATGAAAGATCTTCTAAACTATAATTAATGAAGCTTGACTTCTGGTGCTGCAACTTTATTTGGCCTGAATTTCTGGTCAGACACTGACACCAGTTTTGGGGGGTAAATAGCTATCAAATGAAGTGAGGTTGCAGAGCTTTGTTTGCACATGGAAGAATCCCTGGCCCTACCTTTCCCTCTTCATACCTTTTCAACTTTGGTTCAAGATTGAAAAGTATCAGGCCATGAAGGACTTGCTGTGTTCAACTTCATATTGTTGTAATTTTTCTCTCAAGTGTGTTATGAGTTGTATTAAAAAAAGAAAAAGAAAAAAAAAAAAAATTCTGAATCCATTCCTGTTCCATGTGAGTTCACAACAGATATAAGGAGCAAAGAAAAATGTGACAGCAGGAGATAGCTGTATATTTTTACCTGTATGTGTCATGGATTCAGATGTAACATTTTCTGGACTGTTCATCCAGCAATGCAAGGTATATTGGAGGAAGAGAAATAATCCCTGATCGTATCTGTAAATATCTAGCCTAGCTGGGCCGTGTACTGGAGTTATGACAGTGCTACATTCACCAGCATAGGTGAAGGCAGCTTGTAGCGAATAGTTAATGGAGGATCAAAGATTTGTCTGCAGGAAAGTTACTGCAGCTGCTGAAGGTAAACTACACAGCACAGGGGTCTTCCAGTATACCTTGAAGTATTATATTCACTTAGAAAATCAGTGTATAAGAAACAATTTGCTGAAAATTCCTGTTCTACCTAGCACCTTCCTCATGTTCACAGCCTTGGGCTTGAAGAGTCCATGCCAAAATCCACTGAAATCTTTCCAAGGGTAGACTGGGAGTCCTAGGAATATTTCCTAGTTCACATGGGGCATTTTTTCCTCTTCTCTGAATGCAGCTCATGAGGTATATGGCTCTCAGCTATGCTGTGAAAATAGCAGACTCTGGAGAGCAAAACCAGAGAGAGCAGACTGGGGGCATGCACCCTGTGAAGTCTGTGGGAGTTTTGTAACGCAGACATGGGTTGAGTCCGTCCATATAATTTTTATGCTAAGGTGACAGTCGTTTTTCAGAATCTTGAATTTTGATTAATAGTTTTGCAGTAGTGACTTTACAAGCAACTCAGCCTGAAAACTGTCTCCCCAAGTGAATGTTTTAAACCTGCCAGGTGCACGACCGTGATGAAACTGGTGGAGCATCTTCAACAACAAGTTCTATTTGGACATTTGCTTGCTTGTTTTTGCTACAAGTAATTCAGAGCATTCATCCTACAAGGTGCAGATCGAAATTCACAAGTAGTATTATTATTACTAATAGACATTTTGAACTGTTGCTTCATTTGCTCTGCTCACATATATTTACAAGAAACATTTATTTTTACTTCAGTCTCCTCGTTATGACTTCATTGCTATTCACATGTACATGTGTAACAAAAATGTCTCCTTCATGTCCCCTGAGTGGTACCATATGCTGACAAAAATTATATTCACAAGCCAGATTTCACTGGCTATTTGCCCTCAACTTTAGAAGTGATTTGTTAATAAGTACTCCTCAACTCTACTGCATTCAATCTTATTTGCCTCTCCCAAGGCAGGCAGTAAATAAAAAACAGATTAGCTTTCAACACGGAAGGCAGGCTCAGGTCAAATGTTTGCAACAATTGCATAATTCCAAAGTTAATTACCAAGCAAAATCTCACAGGCTGCTACAAAAGTCTCTCTTCCTTGTCATGTTTTTCTTATTTCTAACTGGCTCTACCCTTTTTCCTCTGTAGAGAGACTGCAAACCCTCTTTGCAGCACATTGCTCTTTTTGAAGCTTTCAGTTACAAGTGCCCAGAGTCAAGAAGTCTTGACATTTAGAAGGTCTTGACCTCATTTAAGGAATTTTACCCAGTGTCAGATGAACAGAAGCAGACTGGATAATGGAGCCATTGTACACTGTCACTTGGACATTGGTTCTGCTTTGTGTTCCTGCAGCCCTTCCTGCCTGACTGTACAGCTTTAAAAGTTGTGGATGCACTTTGGTACAAGGCACCTGCAGGCTGTTCACTTAGAGCAGACTGCAGCTAGAGCCTACTCCCTCCTCCCTTCCCCAGAGTGTCTCCTACTTTCCCTTTCACATCAGTTGACCTTCATTTCTGAGCTGCCTGCTTTCTTTACCCTAAATTTCACTTCTCTTATTTCTCCTCATGGAAGGACCTGCTTCTCCCTTCATGCACAACCAAATGTCTTTCTTCCTCTCACAGTGCACAGATATACAGTTGCTCATCATGAATGCTGCTAGCACTGTTCTTGCCCGTACTGGGCTCTGTACTGTGCACTTAGGTCTCAAGTTTGGCAGCGAAAGGAGCTACCATTTCTTCAACTTGTTCTGCAAAAAGGTCTTACTACCTAGTTGCATATGGCATTCATGAAGTGTTTTCTCTTGCTCTGAAAGTGATTTAAGAGGGCTACTTAGGGTATTGAATTTGTGATTGAGAAGCTCACACTGTCCCTGAAGTATGTAGTAGCAGTGCTGGTGCCCTTTAGGATGACTTCAAAAGCCTGGCCCTGAAAACAGCACATCTTTTACCTCATGAAATGCTTCAAGGCCGATGAGTTGATGTTTGCAGTACCTGTCTAACAAGTTTAGAAAGATCTCTTTACCTCTCTTCAAAGCTTTATAGTTTTGGACTTCTTGATACATCATTTCTAAGATTAAAGACTTGTCATAGTCAAAGATTTCAGCCTGAATGCTGGTGAAGAACCATTGGAAAAATCTCTACTGAGAAACAGAGCATGGAAAAATAACCGGTACTTGTGGTGCTGGATGGGTGTTGGTACCCACCTGCCACTGAGTACTTCTTTATTCACATTGGCAGTACAAAGCATGCCATGGCATCTGGAAACGCATCAGCTCAGAACTGAAATCAGCAGGATAACAGAATACAAAGAGGAGGCAGGGTACATAAATCCAAGCTCAAAGAAATCAAAGCTCCTGCAGTTTCAATAGGATCATGACATTTAGTTGCCTGTATTGCAGCCTCTGACAGAAACAGAGCAAATAGCAATATTACAAGGCAAACAGAAAGGAATCACAGAAAGTAGGCACTGTAGTGGATTTGCATGTGTAGCTTTAGGGAAAATAATTCTGTGCCATTTTTTGTCTATCATAGTTTGAGCCATTTCTTTTTTCTGTTGCCAATTATAACCACAGTAAAACTGTGTGTAAGAGGAACAGATATAAATAGTGCAGTGCCTTATAGATGTTAAAATGTGGTAGACTGGCTAAAAGAGGCAAGCAACTGATGCTTTATTGGAGGCTGAGTCTATGAGCTGCTGAAGCTTTGATCGAAAAGTTGAGCATCATTTGGGTTCAGTAACTTATCTTCAGGATTCTTATCATTTAGCAGACGCATCTTTAGCTCAGTGTTTCCATAGTTTGTCTTTTTACTGTTTCAAGCAGCTTGTGTCGGAGGATAGGAGAGGAGGTGAGAAAAAGCAGTGTAGGAAAGCCTAAAAAATTCATCTACTTCACACTTTCTTGACAACAAGATCTTCTATTGTGATTTACAAAATATAAGTCAACATATAAATGACATAAAGTCTTTTGTGAGGATTTGTTCTGCATCCTCTCATGATCTCCAAAGGACAGTGCATTGCGTGTAGGCAAGCGCAGCTGAATTGCATCCAGCTCTTTTCTCCTCCTCATCACCCACAGCTGGAGCTGGTAGGCAGGCTGTGAGGCAGGTGCAACGGGCTGGATCTCAGTTTGAATCAGGCTGCTTTTCTTTTTAATGAATCTTGTTAGTGAAGTGCTTTATTTTGTTTTATCTTTTCATGAGAAGGAACACTTGACTTGTTGTTATGAAGCAACATGTCATTAATCCATCCGATTGCTGGAACCTGCTTAGTAAAAGAAAAATGCATGGGAATATTAAAGGTAGCTGCAGTATATAGCTTGGTGTTTGAATGCATACATGTGAGCACACAAATATCTTTATAGCTCAGCTACGGAAATTGAACTATTCCCTTTTAAACAAATGCATAAATTGAGATTAAGGAATTTGATGTGAGTTACGTAAGAAATCACTGAGGTGAAGAAAAACTTAAGAAAATTTGGTAACTGTAATGGAAATGCCGAGTCACGGCTTGAAGCAGTGACTGAGCACCAGGGAAGCTCAGGTGGTAGCAGTGCACCTGAGTGACCAGAAAGAGTGGAGCCAGGAGCCAGACCTCATTTAAGGTCTGACAGTGGAAGCAAATGCATCTCTTTCAGGGACTTCAATCTACCTGAAAATCTTAGAGGACTTCTGTAGGTAAGTACCATCTTTCTCTTGTTGTTGTGTCTATTGGTGGAAATAGTTGATAGGAAAGCCAAAGATCAGACAAGCCTTACCTGCCAAAGATTCCTTTGGTTTGGTTTGGTTCCTTTCAAGTTTAAGTTAATTCCATTTAGTTTAATTAATTAAATTCATTTAGCCTAATTAATTTCTAAGTGAAAATATTGATTCCAGAGTTTTAAAGTCATCTTGAGGGTAATTTTAACCTGATTCATGTCTGCATCTATACGAATATTGTCTGCTATGCTGTTAAAGTAGTATAACCGTTCTGTAGGTGTTTCTGGATGACCCTGTATGAGTGCAGGGTTTTGAAACATTTCTTGCATTTTAGAGAGAGAGTTTTCTGTCTCATATTGGAAGAAATTCCTGTTGGCTGTAATAGAAAGTTTAGGTGAACGTTAGCGGAGATAGTGGGGATTTCTTGTCATTGTTTTAAAAAGCAAAATGACTCATTGAAGGCAATGATGTTTGTCTTGGGTTCTTTTTATTCTGTTTTTCTATAATTAGTTTGAATGGATTGAAGTACCTGAATTTTATTTTCTTGTGGATCTGAAAAGTGGAGATAAATCTTTTTATTAGGGAGAAACAAAAAAACAAAAAACCTACTTCGGTTCTGTGTCTTGATAAAACTGTAATATCATATTGTCAACAATAATACCATCACAAGATTAGTTAAAAATAATGCACCAAAATCAAACCCTTCTGTTACTCAAATACTAGAGTTAATGTGTAAAAGTAAAAGAATAATTCAAATGGTGGATTTTTTTTTAATATTTTTTGAAGGGGAGGTATCTACCTTAGTATTTTAGTGTGAAGATCCTTGTTATCCAGAGAATGAATAATCCAAATGCCAGTTGGACTTTGAACTTCTATTGTTTGTGTTTGCAAATACAGTAGACCCAGTGTTGGTGGAGTCCTAGCTACCTACAGTTTCCTAAGCTGGGCAAGGAGGTGTGCTGAGCACTCCTCTAACACCTGGATTCCTAGTGAACTCTTCTACTTGTGTTGAAGTAGAACTGCTTAACTTGTGGGCCAAATGTGTTGCTTACCTGCCTATCCCGCTGTGCTTTTCTGTCTGGTGGTAAAAATGTGTCTTAACATTGTTAAGTCATTCTCTCCAATCCCCCACACCCAAAGAAATCGGGTTTTTCATCTTCATGAGTTTAGTGTTTGCTGTGCTGCTATTCTTCGCTATCAATCAAAGGAACAAACAAAAATACCAGAAGGGAAACTGTGACATTTCTGACACGTAGGCTATATTTTTATGGAATGAAGATCATAAGGTATTTTATCACTAGTTAAAGCTAGAACAACTGTTTTCTTTCTATGGCCATCAATATGCAAATAAATGTTTTCATATTCAAGAAATTTGCCTTACAGAAATACCTGAATCTATTCATTCTGAAGTTTATTCTCATTTCAAGTTATCTGTGTAAATAAACTCTGCATGTAATTTTGAAACTCCAATCTACTCTTAAGAAATTGATTATAAACTTTGAACTCAACAGAATAGTATCTGAGAATATATAACCCTTGCAGGTTAACAATACATAGAATTTTATCTATATGCATCCTGCTTTTTCTGTTTGAAGCATCTTTCTACTAACTATTCTGTAGATACGTGTTACAGATGCTTACAGTCAAACATATGTACACCAATAGTTGTGCATACATGTAATACCTGAGTTTTCAGTTGTCAATGAGTAATAACCAAACAGTGAACTTTAGGTATTTTTTCAAAGGTGTCAGAATAAAACAAAATACCTGTTCCATTGGGTCTCTATCTTCTGAGTTTAAGGAGTCAGAAATTACATTAATAAAGTATTAGGTTATGGTGTGGCAACCTTCCAAGTGATTGTGATAAACCAGCATTGCTTGCTGCTTGGGAAGTTAAACAGAATTATGTTGGGGAGTAGTTCCCCAGGCTGTTTCTTACAACAATATTTTAAGGAGATATAATACGATCTAGTGCTGCTTTTAATTAAATTAGCCCAAAAGGCATGTGCTTGCTAATTTTCAGAACTGCGACTGAAACATAAACATTGTCGAAGTAAGGGCAAAGTGTTAGCTTTTTGGGAACAGCATTTTTGTGTGGGAGAATACTTATATCATGAGAATTTTTCATGACAAACCAGATACAAAACACTTTTGAATTAAATATGGAGTTGTTGTTGTACTTTTCATTTAAAAGTTGTTTGTTCCCAGTGAGAAATGAAAATAGCATTGAATGTTTTTGGTACAAGGCCACCATATGGAAATTACAGAATCATGGAATGGTTTAGGTTCTAAGGGATCTCAAGGATCATTGAGTTTGAAACCCTTGCTGCAGGCAAGGTTGCCAACCACTCAATCAGGTATAGATCAGGCTGCCCAGGGTCCCATCCAGCCTGGCCTTGAACATCTGGGACATCCACTGCTTCTCTGCACAGCCTGTTCCAGCACCTCACCACTCTGTCAGGTTTTTTTTGTTTGTTTGTTTGTTTTTTAAAAGCCCCCTGACATCTAATCTAAGTCTTCCCTTCCCTATTTTAAAACTATTCCCTCTTATCCTGTCATTATCTGGCTCGTGTAAAAGTCGGTTTCCTTCCTGTTTATAACCTCTGTTTCAATATTGGAAAGCTTTAATGAGGTCCCCAGTCTGAACAAGCCCAGTTTCCTCAGTGTGTCTTCACAGGAGAGGTGCTCCAGCCCTCTGACCATCCTTGTGGTCATCCTCTGAATTCTCTCCAACAGCCCCATATCTTTCTTTTGTTAGGGGCTTCAGGCCTGGACACAATATTCCAGATAAGGCCTCATGAGAGGGAGGCAATCCCCTCCATTGCCCTGCTGGCCACCCCTCTTCTGATACAGTCTTAGGTGCTGTTTGCCTTCCAGGCTGCAATTGCACACTGCTGGCTCATGTTGAGTTTTTCATCAGCCAGGACCCTTAAATCCTTCTCAGCAGGGCTTTCATAGTTTTACACACATCTGGGATTACCCCAGCCCAAGTGCAAAACTTTGCACTTTGCTTTGTTGAACCTCATTAGGTTAAAAATGATCCTTCTGAGAAACCATGGCGTGTTTCCAGTCTTTTACTGCATAAAGTACAGTTTGGAGGATGGATGTATCTATTCATGTGGAGTATTTTAGAATCAAACTGTAGGAATTTACTTTCTGGAGAGTGGTATTGAGCCAGATCCCATCAGGAATCTCAGAGAAGGCATTTAGTCATGGCATCATAACTTTGGGGGCATCACTGGAAACTGGGTGAATTGTGGATGTTTTAGTATATGCAAAGTATATCCATACACTGTGTGTATGTTGTTGAAGTGGTGTTTTGGAAATGGTTGAGGTTTATCTCAGTGAGCTGTTCACTCTCTCACTCAAAGTGGAATGGTAACTGGAAAAGAAGTAAAACTCCTGTGTTGAGATTAAAATGGTTTAATAGGACAGAAAAGGAAAAGGAAATGATAATATTAAAGAACATACAAATCAAGTGATGAACAGTGCAATTTCTCACACTTTTCGCTGCACGCTGATGACCAGCCTGCCCCCAACCAACAGCAGCACCCAGTTTTATTGTTCAACATGAGGTCTTTGATTCTGTTTGAGCACTGCTCTACAATAACTACAACATCATCGTATTAACAAAATTGTTCTCATTTAAAATCCAAAATGCAATGCCATCCCAGCAACTGGAAAGAAAACTAACTCTATCTCAGACAAAACCGGGATAAAAATGAAAGCATATCTTGAAATAAGCTGTATCTCTTTTTGTCCTCATCCTTCATGTACATCAAGATGCAAACCAGTTGCTATAGAAATGGAGGAATGGGAAGAAACACAACATAAAAACTGAAGGACTGCTGAGTATTTGTTAGATACTGCTTGGTGGCAGTCCACCAAATAGCCTAAAATATGTGAGGAGGCCACTGACCTTGCTGCATGCTGTAGAGCTTTTGTCCTTTGTCTGTTTATAAAGGGCATCCTGTGGACCTGGCTTGTTCTAGTGAGATTCACCCATATGATAAACTGCAGTAGGGGAAAGAAAGTACAAGCAGTTCTCCAGGATTTCAGTATGGAAGCTGACTGTTTTGTTGTGGATCTGTTCAAACTTCTGCCAGAAAAAGGAATAAATGCCTTAAATGTCTTTTGAAAAATGATGACCTCAGGACTGAATTTAGTACATTCTTTAGCATCTGAAACCTCTTAGCAAACACTTCTGGAAATACGAAGATGCTTGAACTCTTCAAATTTCTTGCCTCTATAAAACCTAGGGCTATTCATAAGTTCTTTCAAATTGATATGGAGCATCTCAACCTCAGTCAGCTTTACAGCAAGGCGTATGGGTGTGTAGATTGCTTGCATACTTTAGGCATGATTTTTATTCTTACACTAGTGAGTGTTAATTTTGTGCAGTTGGTGATTGGCTCTTTTTTAATATATTTTTAATATATTCAGGAGGCATTTTCCAATTTTGCATGAAAAGGAAACTGATCTGCTTTATATTTAAATATATACTGTTCCTATATATTAGGTAGCATTCTGGGAATCCTTTGTTTCCTACTTCCCTTCTCCTTTTTTCAAGCTCCTAAGGGGTGAACATCCATTTCTAACTTGATAATTACACCTAGAGTTATTCCCACTTCTGCTTTTAGGTTCAGAAGAATTAGTATGATAAACACTGTAGAGTTATTCTTCTTTTCTCATACTTCACTGCTACATCTCTAAGGGTTCACGTTTGTTCCACCAAAAGTTCTCTGATGTGACAAAAATCACTTATGTATTGAAGAGGAAAAAAATTTTGTCAAGGAGGGAGTGATAAGTATTTCCAGACTTGTTCTCTAATTATATCTGTTGCAATAAATTGCTTAGTTTTGATTTGTATGCCGAACAATATATTTATGGGCTGGCATACAAAACATTAAGGCTCCTACAGACAATACTTAGCTTTCCCTTAATAATTGGACTTGATGAGTTTTGCTTTCAAGTGCTTTTTCTTTTTTTTCCTGTCTGTGCTTAGCTGTTCATTGTTTTCCTGCTGGTCCCTGATGTAGGGGAAAAAAAATTGAAGAGAAAATGCTAATTGGAGGCCAATTTGACATCCGAACTGCAATCTATAGCTCTCCCACTAATAACACATAGACATTACAGGTTGAATATTTCATATCACAGTGTGAATGGTGAAATGATGAGATTTCCTTCTCTTTCTCTGTATCAGAATATCAAGGTTTACTTGTTTTAAATGGGACAGTTAGTCATCTTCCTAGCAGATTTTATTGACCTATGTTCTGGATTTGTGACCGAAACTGTTGATATCACACCAATATTTTAGTTGTTACAGAGCAGTGCTTGCACAGCATTAAGGTCTTCTCTGCTTCTTGTGCTGTTCTGCCTACAAAAAGGGGGATGGGATGCAGCCAAGACAACTGACCCAGTCCTCATAATGTTGTACTCAGCAATGAAACGGGGGGAAGAGGGAGGATGAAGGGGGAACATTTGTAGTTAGGACATTTCTCTTCCCCAAGTAACCACTGTGCACATCAAGCTCCAAATTACTGGAAGAGGCTGAATATCTGCCTAATGATGGGAAGTAACGAATGAGTGCCTTATTTTGCTTTGCTTATGTCTGCAGCTTTTACTTTACCTAGCAAAATGTCTTTATCTTAGCCCACAAGTTTTTTCACCTTTCTAGTTCTCTTCCCTATTTTCCTAGCATGCTCAAATGACTAAGTAGTGTTTTGCTACCAGCAGTTAACCAATAGAGCATGGGCTGAGATGATGTATTGTAGTAAGAGGTTTGGGATGTATATATGTACTTGCTTTCATCATTTGGGAAGAAGGGAATTATCTACATGCTGTAATTGGTGCACAGATGAAGACAGTAACTTCATACTTTTCAGCCTAGTGGAAGACAGACATGATGCACGGGTGTGTTAGGAGTGTGTTCGCAGTGGAGGCAGCAGGGAATGTGTCAGAGATGTTGTTCAAGGAACAGGTCAGTGACAAAGCAAATGCTTCTTGTGTAGTTAAGTGCCCTATTCAAGTAGATGAACTGAAGCTGGGAGGCATAAAAGAAAAAAGAAGTAGTTTAGATCACTGAAAGACTGAAGAGTTGCCTTACAAGGAGGTTGAAAAGGCCTGGTGTGCTCAGCCTGGCAGAATAGTGTCTGGGAAGAATCTGGTTGCTCTTTATAATCATGAAGGAAAGTGCTAGCTGTGAAAGTGAAAAGACAATGCTGATAGAAGATAAAGTGACATAATTTGGCCATGAATCACAGTTTGGACTGAAAAGCTAGTTTCCATCCAGCATAGGAGTGTTGGGAACAAAGGACTGAATGCACATACGGGAAGTCTTAGCATCATGAATGGGATTACTGGACTTGGATGACTGCAGTGGAGGGAAGTCCTCCTCTAGTCCTGTTTACCAGATACTGAACTGTAACACTTAAGTATCCTGAAAAAATCGTTGTATTCATTTCATCTTTGGCTAAGCTCTCTTCTGATTTGTAGTGCTGTGAGAAGTAGAAACAGAAGAGCCCGCTGAGCAGGATTCTTGCTCTCTCTCAAGAGAGAAAAAAGCCAACAACAACAAAAAAAAAAAACAACTCACAATAATAATAACTGTAAACAACGAATTTTGCACAGATCTTTCTAAATCACTCTATCCACACTTTTGCCTCTCCGGTTTGTGTATATTTATACACACACATAAATAGTTAAGAATATATGTGGGTCCACATTAAGATGCTACAGCCTTTATCATATTTGACGTGCTTTATTTTCTACCAAAACATCTATATTTCCCACTTTAATTGCTTGGTTTCCCATGTTCGCTTGTGGCTATAAACCTAATAAAATAATATTTTCATTTTTTCTGTTAAACAATTCTTTCTCTGTCTCTTGAATTATGGCTGCAAAATGTAAAGAGGCAAATTGCTGACTCACTTTCAGAATTCAATATAAAGCTGTAAAGCTTGCAGTAATACAAAACCAGCACCAAAAAAAATTATGCAATTAGGTAGTCCGCTGCCTTGAGTGCCTGGAAAAACAAAATGAAGTTATTTTTTGTAGGTATCAGGCCTTCTTACTTTCACACATAAAGAACTCACCGTACTCATGCCTTTTTCACCTGCAGACTTGTTAGTGCAACCTTGTGGTTACGTAAGACAGCCACAGAGAAATTTCATCTGATGCTGAATACATATAAATATTTCAGATGTTGTGCATATTAAAGTGATTTTTCAGAAGTTGCACGGGCTTAGGAACTTTTTTCTAGCATTTATTCAGTTGTCACTTGTCATGGGTATTGCTGGGTGGTGGTTTTCTTCCTTTAAAAGGATGGAAGGAAGTTGTTTGAATTAATTCTTATTTTCTGGGGGTTGGAGTGTGGGGGGAAACCTTCAGAAATTTCCAAACCTCTTTTTCATTCTATCTGTTCTCTGAAATTGCTAGTCAATGGTATTTCTTGAAGGATCTAATATTCTTCTGTCTCTGCTGCTTCTTTCCTCAACCACCAGGACACATAAAAGCCCCTAGAAGATTTTCAGCAGTCTTAAAGTTTGAAACACTCCCAAAGCATTCTGCCAGCTAGCAATAAGTCAGTTGCTGGTCTTTCCAGATCACAATAAATAGAAGCTGCTGAAGGTGCTTAAATAAGGAAGTTCAGCCAGAATTAGACTAGCTTGGTAAGCAAGTGACAGCCCTACCAACAGAAGTCGCTGTTGCTTTTCTATAATCCAGTTACACAAACACTTGTATTTTGGTGTGTGCTGTCGCATAAGGCTGATAACAAATCATTAGAGCATGATTCCTGTCAGACTAAGGCACCTGAATCTTGATTTTTCCCATCTATAAACTACAGCTAGTTACATACCCTGAAGTTTCTGAGTACCCATCAGGATAGCTGCAGGTGGTGTTTGTGTTGGTGTAACTCTGACTTCATTGTGCAGAAGGGGAACCTAATAAGACATGGGAATGTTAAAATAATTCACAGAGGGTAGAGGCAGGAGGAGGATGTGACTCAGGAGCTGACTTGAAAAGTGTAATTTTAGGAACGCTAGAGGATGAGAGAGGGTAGGAAGATCCTGGCCTAATGTTGACTACTGTGTGCCCCTCTAAAAATGCAGACCAGTGGCTGTCTGGGAATTCCTGAATGGTACAGGGTGAAGATGGTGCATCTTACCAATCTCTTAGGTCTCAGACACTAGTGATAATTTTTATTTAATGAAATATATTCTCCAGTTAATGAACATGAGCATGATAAGAAAGCACCTGAGCCAAAGTGGTTTTGAAGTCTGTGGCTGTGAACGTTGAAAAAATGTTGTATATTCGGGCAGAAAGCCCTGCTCCAGATGCCCATTGTTCAATTCCATGTTTTCTAAACCCTTTACTCCTTTCCGAAATGGGACAATTAGTTTGATCTGTAGATGTAGACTGCCCTCCAAAATCTGTTTTCTTTATGCAAGCAGAAGATCTGTTCTCGAATTATTTGTACTTGCATTGGTTCCAATCAAGTTTGGGAGGTAGAATGTAGGAACAGCATTCCTATAAATTGTGTGAAAATATGAGGGTGAACAGAAAAAATAAAAAGTATCCTGGAAAATGAGGAAGAAGTAAAAGGAAGAACTGAATTCTTCTTAGAAATCCACTCACTTAGGAAAAATCCCATATGGGAGCTGCAGCTGCAAGGAAAACTTCAGGTGGTTCTTTTACCTTCCCAAAAGACAAAGGCAATTAGCCACAAGCCATAAATTTTCAGGAGATGAGGCTCATTAATCTTTGTGTGTAGGGACGACTTGCTTTTCAGGGACTAACAATACAAGGACTAAGGGGTGGCAGAATTCCCACTCCTGAATTTCTTGGCTGTGCTTAAAGCCTGTTTAAGGCAGATGCACCTGGACATCTCAGTCCTGGAAGAGTTTCACAATGAAATCAGAAGTTTGGCCTTCATGAAAAATACAGTTCGTAGATGGCTTCTACCTACAGAGAGTTTTCTGAGATAGCTATCAATCATTTGCTTCACTGGAGTTTTCATTGTCTTCCTAGAGAAGGAAAGGCTGCAACAATGAGGACAGTGAATTTCATTTGACTAGCACTTACCTTAGGTGCTATTTAATGCCTAAATTAGATGATCTTGGTGATTAGTTTCTGTATATCTTTGGTCTGACTTCAGTTAAAACTCATGTTTGAATGACTCTGGCAGCATAAGCCCAGAGAGGTTGTGGATGCCCCATCCCTGGAGGCATTCAAGGCCAGCCTGGATGTGGCTCTGGGCAGCCTGGTCTGGTGGTTGGTGACACTGCACATAGGAGGGGGGTTGAAAAGGCGTGATCATTATGGTCCTTTTTAACCCAGGCCATTCTATAATTCATTCTATGACAAGGCTTAAGTAAGTATTGACACACACACAGCTTGCACAGCACAAAATGTGGCAGAAACTCCTCATTTCCTAATGATTAAAAACATCATCCAGAATTGTAAAGCAGTGTTGGTCTGTATTTTCCACCTGGAGAATGTGATGCCTTAAAGGTATGTTATATTTACATCGTGTATTCATTTTGCTGGGACAGTCTGAAAGATATCCCTGTGTCCTTCTAATATCCAGTAACATTATATTCAAATTACTCTTCAATGCCAACCCAACTTACAGTATCTACTTCACTGTGCTAAAATTGATCTGCTTGCTTTTGAAATCTTCACCAGTGGAGGAGGGTTGGTACCCACCCTAGACCTTACTTCACCAAATTGTTTAAGCCTGTGATGAAGTGTTTTTCTACATTGGGCTTTTAAAGTTCAAATACGTAAACACAAGTCTGTTTACAGAGGCAAATAAAGTATAATGCTATGGCAGGTGACGAAGCTTGTATCTACATATCTAAGATTAATATGATGATGTTTAATTCATACTTAAATCTAAAAGCATTTGGAATGATCAGTACATTAATGAAATGATAATTTCATGCAAAATGTCTGACCGTGATTATTCCTGAAAGAGACCGCAGTCTTGGCCATGTCTCTTTATAGGGCTCTTTAAGAGTGAGTTATTGGCAAATCTCTTTATGTTTGAATTACGGTCCTCTGATCCCAAGTGGAAAAACAAACCTAAAAAATGATCACAATGAGCCATCATTTTCCATAACAGTCTGCAATGTAACTTGTAGTGAAACATCAAACACGCAGATCCCCTTTCTAATGCACTTTACATGCTGATTTCATTAGCAGGTGGAATAGGGCAACTATGCTAAATAAGTAAGGATTTATCCTTTCAGTCTCACTTCTCTATCTGATATTCTGCAACCTTGCTGTAACTCTTTAACCTCATGATTCAACTGTAATGATGTTGTGCATTCCTCAGAGATATGTTTAATCTTTTTACTTAGATAAGTTCTTGGCTTAACACTGCAGTGTCAGACAAGTTGAACAGAAGGAGAATGCATTTAACCAAAATGGCATATCACAAGGAGTGTCTCTTTGCCCTGATATTAACCAAAATGTTTAGTGCTATTAATCGCTTATCTGGGAACTCTGCTGGCTAGCACAGATTTGAAATGTGCCCATGCAGAGCAATGCAAGCCTAATCCGCTGCCTAATAAAGTCAGTGATATCGTTTCAGCAAGAGGGAGCTTAGGCCCATCAAGTACACTCACTTTTTTCTGCTGGAAACTTTGGGTCTCTAACTGTACCTCTGCAACATCACCACAAAATGCAATGGAGTAATGTGGTACAGGCAGAGTCTTACACACTTAGACTTTAACAGCTGCTTTGGTCAGGATCTGAACAAGAGGCCTGACTGTCAGAAGCTCCAAACGCTCAATTCCCTGTACAAGGCAAATTTATAACACTGCTATTTTCTTGTGGTCTGATGGTTCTTCAGAATTTATGAATTGGATAGGCTAGCGGGATCCTGTCCGTAAAAAATGGTCAGGAATGGTGGAGTACATCAATAAAGCACTCACAAAAGTGACATTTCCCACAGGACAGCTTCCTGCTTGTCACCTATTGTGATCCTACTTAGGCTTCACTTCCACATCCAGGGAATGGGTATCAGTGAAGATGGAACTGTATTGTCTAGGATTCAGACTTGTACTTTTCCTGTTGAATGCTTCCACACACTGGAACATTATTTTTTATTTCAGAAGTTTGATATTTCAGGATCTGTATCAAAGTGCCCTGTTAGAGCACCAGAGAGCAAAACTAAAGGGCAGAAGGAATGCTTCAAATGCATCTTCTGGTAATCAGAATTGAAAGTGTGCTGGAAAATTACCCTTCTTCCCCTTGTGAACTGCTTAGAAAAAGAGTCACTGTTATTACTGACAGAGTCTTATTTCCTTAAAAGCAGATTTTGGAAGGAGATGCTGCTGTGCCTTTTGTACAGGCTTAAGCTAAATGTAACAATAATGCAAAAAACAATATCATTGGCATTAAAATGTTTTATTATTGAAGAAAATCAGTCTCAAAAATAGGCATATCAACAAGAGAAGTTACATGTTTTAAGACTAGTTTTAATTACAGATTAAACAGATTATATAAATCAAGCAGTGGAACAATAAAAGGTGGCTAGGGGCAGGGAGCGTTTGCTTCCTGGGGTGGAAAAAGTAGAAGTTTAATAACATAATCCTGATGGTACTTAAAATTTTAAGATTGAAAGCCTTTGTTCTTTTTGAAGCCAGTTATGGTTTAGTATTCCATACTTTACCTGCAGGAAGTGTAAGTTCTTGTTTGAAATGAAAGTGGAAAAAGATTAGGTGAAAAGGAGGAGAAATAGAGCAAATACCTGAATCTATTGGCATGTTTTGTCTGCTCGTGATTTTTATCAAAGGGATGTTCTATAATAATCATTTTCTTTTTCTTTGTTTTTTAAATAAATATATACAGAAAGACAGAGCATTGCGTGGAAGTGTTGCAATGAATCAGCCACTGTCAGAAACCAGCTACTCTGCTGGAGTATACTTGTTTGGTCTTCTAGTTGTAACCATCATTCTCCACCTTTTGCTTCCTATGTTTATATCTGTAGAATTGACCTTGCAGGAAGGCTCATGTAACATAGTCTTCCTGCAGACAACATATGCTTGTCAAGGAGTTTGGAAAGATTTTATATATATATATATAAATATATATATATTACACCTATATATATTATATTATTATAATATTATATTATATTATATATTATAATATTATATATTATATAATATATTATATATATAATAATATAATATTATAATATAATAGTATATATTATATCCTGTATAATGCCTGGGAAAATCCTGCAGTAATAGTTTGCTGGGACCTTTGGTTTTCCAAGCCAGAGAACTCTTGAGAGAAACAGAACTGAAAAACTACCTTTCTGGCATATAACCTTTTGACATCCATCATTCTCCCCTTTCATCCTTAAATTTTCTCCTTATTTTATTTTATTTTATTTTATTTTATTTTATTTTATTTTATTTTATTTTATTTTATTTTATTTTATTTTATTTTATTTTATTTTATTTTATTATTTTATTTTTTTTATTTCCCCCCTCCCTTCCTTCCTCTTTCTGACTTCTTTTTCCCCTCCTATAAACTCAGTTCCTCATTGACTTTTCACTGTAGTACTAGAAAAATGGAAGCTTTACATTTGTTTTCTCCTAGGAGAAAACCTTCAACAGGAATCAATATTATTTCTGCACAGAGGAGCCCATAACAACAGGATGCTCAGTGCTAACGGAATTGAGTGCAGTAAGGGAATCCAGATAGCCATGTGTGAGCATCTCTGCTCACCCGCTTGCGTGACTGACTGACTTGGATGGGGTCACCTACAGAAGCAAAGCAATAGGAATTAATTCCCAAAGTGTACATTAATTCCTTCCCTTCTTGGGCTTATATGAGAGCAACAGACATTAGTATCAGTATTTATGTTAATATATTTTTAAGGAATTGAAAGAAGTTCCTTAAAGCATTCTTAGTACTAAGGTCAAAGGTAGTACAAATCAAGAGATAGTTTATTTAACAAATGTAGTTACCTATAAGTGAGACTGTAAAATTTGAGAATTTTAGCTTTCCTATTTGTCAGCCTATATTCATATTACTTTGACCATTGCTGTGCCCCAGATTACATTTTGTGACTATCTCACTGGACCAGGTGTTCAACTAAGTACAAACCAGGACAGCTCTGCTGGTATCAGCAAAGTAGTAATGATTTATATTTGCCATAAGGCCTGGACTCTAATGATTCAAGAGGGATATCAAAGTTAGTGTATAGCAGAAAAAGGAGAACAAGTAATTTAAAAAATAGATTATTAAAAAAAAAAATAAAATAAAAAAAATCTGCAACTATGCCTAAAATAATAATTCCATCCACTGTTTGAACTTACACGTAAATGAATTACTCTACATTACTCAAAAATTTACTTGCAAATTCATTACTGAAAGAATCCCTCCTACAGTACACACTAAACTGACACAGATCACAATCACATCAAAGTGGGTTAGACTTCAGAGAGGATAGACAAGAGGGTAATTTGCACTTACACGATTTCTTTCATCTAGGGAGCTCAAAAAGCTGGTATTCATTAGCTCCAAATGCCACTCCTCACAGGCAGGTAAGGATAAGTACCAAGCCCACTTCACATATTATTAAATTAAAGGTAAAACAAAACAGAAGCAGCAAAATGCAATAACAGAGTGGCAGGAGGCACCCCCATTGCCCAATCCATTAACTTTCATCAGCCATTATCTTCTCTGTTGTGTCACAGCCCAAATAATAGCCATGTCCAAAAGCCTACTCCTGGTACGTGGCTAACACTACTTAGGCTCCCCTGCAGCAAATGCTATGGGAAAGCCATTTCATCCACAAGGTGTGACTTGATTTTGAGTTAGCTTATTTGTCAAAGTGCCCCTGTAACATCCTGCATGTGAGGCAGTCAAATACCAAACAGATAACAGCAGGCACAAAACAGTTACAAGATAAAGAGCAATCTCTGGCAGGAACATAAGTGCTGCATTGCACCCTAAAGAGCACTCTTTGGGCCAAGAGTTCTGAGTACTTCTGATCTCCAAAGCACCATGGGTAGGTTTGTTGTGCATGGCCGAGCTAGAACAGCCTGCGTGCCAGGCAACAGCTTTGGGTTGGGAGGAGAACAGGAGAAAATGGGAAAACTCAGTCCTTTCAAGAGATCAGGTTTATGCTGAGCAACACACAGACTACAAGTGCCTGAATCTAAGAACAGAAGAGAGTTTATGTAACTTATGCCACTTCAGATGACATGCCAACAGGCTCCCTGTGTTGAAAACAGCTGGAGAAAGCATTAGAAATTAAATCTTTGGGGCAGCTTCTATAGAGAAGTTCAGCAAGATATTTTTTTTTACCTAAACTTATGCGGGAAGGGTTCAGAACACTAGGAAGAGGGTTGCTGATTCTTTCACCTCAAGGTCATTGATTGCATCTGACTTAAAGATAAATACTAAACACACCATTACTTCTGATGGTAGATTTTTGTTAAATAAGCTATATTGAGTAGGTGTCAACTTTCTGGTAAACAAACGTCTCTATAATGATAGTTTAATGTCATTAACCCTAACTGATCATCTGGGCAGAAAAGACCAAGTCTATGAAAGCTATGAATCTGTAGGTTTCTCACCTTCTGTAAACTGATGTTGATTAAGTGGTTGTTTAATAGCATGGAAGGAGGTCAGCCCCTCACTGCAAATATACAGCCTCTTTGGGTTTCCAGGGTGCCTTACCTTATTGTAGAATTCTTTCCAAAACATTAGTATGTGTAAGAATCAAAAAGATCAACATGATGGAATGCTGGTATGGGAGATGTAGTGACAAAGGGACTAACACAATGGAAAGGTGTTACACAAAAAAAGGAAAAATGCTCTCTCATCTCTGAAGACCTAGACTCACAAGAGAAGCTCCACGAGGAAAGGATCTCCAGAAAGAGATCCTTCCCCAGTGGCAGTCAGCCCTTAAATGAGGTCTAAGAGAGGTGCAGCCATGCTTTCATCTGTGCTCCCATGGCTGACTCAGTCCTTTTCCCCAGACGCTCAATCAGTGGATCAGGCTCGACAGTTCCCACGCAGTATGTCATAAGGGAGAGTGAACTGGTCTCCTTACTGAAAGACAGTGGTTTTCAGGACCTCTTTAAGGCTAGTTGAAAATCAGAAAGAGAAAAGACCTATCTTAAATTTGTAAGATCTGTTCTATCTCAGGCTCTCTTTAATAGCTTTTACTGAGTACTTACTTAGATTTTAAAATACTTCAATTTGTAGAAATAGTATTTGTCCAAACTTTCAATATGGTTAATGTTCAGATAATTAAATTTTGCTTATTCAACAAGGGTTTGTTTGTTTTTTAGTAAAAATCACAGTATCAAAGGATAATAATGAAGTTTTGAAAAATGTGATATCTGCCCTGGCAGGACTGAAATAAGATAAAGTGTGAAGTCGTTTCTGTGCAAGCTGGTTTTAACAGTAAGTAATCGTGTTTTGCATCAGTGCAGTTTCACCAGCATAGAATAAGCAGAGCTGAAATTAGGTCCAAAAACACCATTGTTTTTCTCATGCTAGCTTACATTCAAATCAACATGGAAGTCTTTGGTTTATAATTGAACTGGTGCTACGATAAAAGAAAACAGAATTAGAGCTGAAATATGTACTCACTTCCACTAGTAGCAATGCAGTCTGGTTAGTTGGTATTTATTTTCAGAGATGAAGTTGGTTGTATTTTGTGATGATGTAAATCTGTGTACCTCTGTGTTGTGTCCCCAACTGAACTGATCTGGTGATAAGGTTTATTGTAGCCAACATAAGATGCCTCAGCTGTTTTCTGAATGGGGTAAAAATCCACTGAGAAGTGGAAAACCAAACAAATCTAAAACATCATGTATAAACAACTGGAAACCTCGTGTAGCTTAATGAGAGATGATCACTGGTTCATACATAAATCCGTGTACTTGCAGAACTTCAAGAAAACTTAATTCAGTCTCTACATTTTCTAACTCCGTTTCAGAATACTGCCGTTGACTTTTACTCAATGTAAATGCCTTTCTCCACTAAAGCTGTATGTTTTGTATTAAAAAAGATTCAAATTAGATGCAACAGTTGAAGTAATATTGTAAGGTAGTGGTTATTTTATCCACATTTTATCTTCTAGTTAGAAATTTTATACATTAGATTATACAACTCCCAGTAGATCTTGGTATAAGAGACCTCAATAAATCTCAAACCATTCAATACAGGGGAAATTTATTTGTTATTTGTGTCATGTTTTATTAGTGCCCTGCAGTTCAATCCTGACACTGGAGAGATCACTCCCTTTGCCAGCAAGTAAGGCAAAAAAAAATCTTTACAGCTTTAATTTATGGTAACAATATATTTATTATTCTTATACAGTGCATCTTATTTCTCAGATTCAGGTGTTCCAGCATATTTGTCCGAACGTACCTCTCCAAATTCTGTGACATAGTTATATTTTATGCCACTGATATAGGTTGCATAAATCAACAGCATTTAAGTGAGCATGCATGGAGAGAATGATATGTAAAAAAGGGTTTTATTTTCCCACATTGGATGTAAAAGCCACACAGTAACGAGATGGATGGATAAATAGATAGAAAATCCCTTTGCTTTTCAATCTCTGGGTACCACATCTGTGTGGTACATTGTGCCAAATGCTACTACTGTTTCTGCTACTGTTGTGTCTCAAAATTGCTTTGTAATTCATGAGCTATGCAGTCATCCCTAGCTCTTGAAATAAAAAAGGTAGATTCAGTCTCTTGATATATATAATGGATATAAGAGTATTCATTTTCTTTTTCTCACTCTATAATGGATGAATGGAAGAGAAATCTGGCTTCCAGCTTTTGAAAAAGGCAGTATTTCACCATTATGATATAAACAGAAGGCTACAGACTAGAGCTGTGAGGACATAGCTGTGAAATACAACATTTCCCAGTCTGAAGGGGGAAGGGGGGTGCAGGGAAAAGAATCAAACGTCACTTACAACCTTTTTAAGCATTAGGGTGGTGATATATAATGTGTCAGCCACAGGAAAGCAATTAAAAATGGGTCAGCAATTTGTCCTCCCTCCTGGTCACTTCTCTCAGCTTCGTGGTCTCAAGGCCAATCCCACCATTTAATGTGCCTGAATTCCCATCTGTAGAGGTCTCCTGCTCCTATTCAGGGATTTCATCCTTATCGCATCCAGGCTGTATGCCAGTTTCATGAAATATTTCTCTAAGGAACCACTGCCCTTGTAATGACTTTCAGGTTCTTCCTAAATCGTATGAACTGTTGGTTCTTCCTCTTTCCCTGTTCTCTGTAAATGCATACCATGGTCTGAATGCATGGATAGCATTTGCAGACAACAGAGGTCTAAGTTAGCTGTGGCTCTGGCTTTCCCCATGTTCCCAGCCAAGGTCCCCTCACTCCATTGTAAGGTAGAGAAAATAATCCCAAACTCGACTTTCAGCAGGATATATTTCCCTGCTGGAAATCGGGAGATCCTGATGGATGCCCCATATTGTTACTTGTCTAATCTCAGGCTGTATGATCAGAGAATTGTTGTGCTTCTTGTTGCATCAAAGTGTTAAGGCCAGCTGGAAAACTTCCTTCAAGGACAGCTTTCCATTTTGACTAAAGTTAGTCCTGCATCAATTTTTCTAGTGTCTAACAAGAATGTTTGAAGATGCTTTTACTAACAAGAAACTTTAAGTTTTACTTTACGATTACTTCATTTTTCAAAACAAGTTTTGAAATTGTGTATTGAAAGCAGCGACTCTTGAGCCACCATAGGACTGGAAAGTTTTAACTGCAGTTTGAGGGAAGAAAAATAAGGGAAATGCTGACTTTTTGTACTTGTATAAAAAGTGAAATATATATATATAATCAGATCTTGGGTCAGGAAATCTTGTTCTCACAGCTGTCCTTTTTTATTCTCCCATAACAGTTCTTTCTGTATCTGTTTGGTCTTTCTATTTCCAGCATGTGGTGGCTGTCTCGCTGCAAAGATGCCTGAAAAAAACAGGATAATAGAACATGCTCTGAATGTAATGTCACACAGCATGTGACAGTGTTTTCAGTGTAATTCTCTCTACTTTTGGGAGAGAACCAGCCTTCCAACTTATTTTTAAAGCTCCACACATCAGCACATCAGGTCAAATGCTGGGTGGCACCGGGCATGCTTCTGATTGCTGCTGAGGGCACCAGCAGGCCTGGGCCTGAGCTTCAGTTGATCTGAAGCTGAATTCTGTCGCATATCCTTCATGCGGTGTAGATGAAGCTTAATCTTCTCATCTCATTCAACAGAGTCAACAGAACTGAAAGTAGCCTAAAAAAAAAAAAAGCCTGAGATCTGACAAAAGAAAATAGCCATCCAGATGGATTGGACTGGCCAGTCCTCGCAGTTGCTCTGCTTGAGTCATAAAAATGCCAAATGACAGAAGATGGATATGCTCAGAACATTTCTCCCCTTGCAGTTCTAAGAGCAGATTTTTGGTTTTGTTGTTTTTTTTCTACGCTTATGTGATTATTTTCTCTGTTTCCTTTTACTGTTTGTGTTTTAAGTAGAACTCTGAAAAACTTGTTTTGGTTTATGTTTATGACTCTGTTTTTCTTTTGTCCTGCAAGCTTCATGTATTGTTTAAGGTCAAACACCAAAAACATCATTGCAAGCCTGTTAAACTTGTCACTCCACTTCCAATGGTGGTGTTGACATCCTAGAGCCTTTTTTGTACCTGTATCAACAAGCTTTGTTATCAAAACAGTACCACCAACCTCCATGCTGAAAAATCGCTGACACCAGAGGAATGGACAAAAGTTTTGTCCTGATACTTGCTGTAAATTCTGCAGAGTCCAGAAGTATTTTGTGTAAAGTTTTTCCATCGTGCTTTCTTGCAATGCCTTTGGGAGCTGAGTGCTAAGAGCGCAGGAAAAAGGGGAAGGGGCACACCATTTTGCAGGGTTGGGACTCCTATATTCTTCCAGATTGCTTCATCTCATCCACGGTGAGGTTTCTAGCAGCACCCCCTTTTATGTAGCTTGTATAGCTTGATGTTATCTTTCCATTATACCTTGTGAAATATTGACCTGGGGTCTTTTTTGCATTTGGGAAATCATGAGCGTGGTTTATTTGTTCCATTTGCAATGTTTCTCTCAACAATTTTTCTTCTTCTCTGATTTCTTCTCAAAGAACCCCCACATTTTCTTTGTTGTCTCCACTTTCCTCTTTCCCAACACCCGATTTCAAAGAGGCAGTCCTGTTCATAAAACCCACGAGTATGTGCTTATGTAGTGAATCAGGGCCTTAATCTCACTCTGTCCTTGGTTTTCCTTTTTTCATACTTATTGTTCATTATGAAAACAGTCTTGTTAAGGGAAGAACCCTTTACAGTGTCTAGAATTGGGCTGACAGATTTTCGCATTACTCTTTTGGTCTGTTAAAGTAGAACCTTAAATATCGAGTAGTGATAGGTCTTGAGAGCATGCTGTCCAGCTGAGGCATATTTATTTTTGTGACACGTAAAAGGATCTGGTCAGAAATCCAAACCATTTGCTGTGCTCTTATTGAGACATGGACAAATTACTGAATGCATGGCTAACTATATATGGAACATATTAATTCTTGGGTCAGTAGTTCAAATTCATCTTCCTTGTCAATTGCAAAAACTCATTACTGTCTGATGGCCACTTAGGGCTAACTTGAAATTAGTGAGGGTGAGCATGAGGGGGTGGAGGGGATTTAGTATCAGGGAAGGTAAAAAAGTAGGTACCTGACGAGGCTGCCGGGAGCTGCTCTCCTAGGCACACCTGCCTGTGTTCCTATGTTCTGGTGCACTTCAGGCTGCAGTGTTGTCAATGTGCCACATTTTTAACTTCATTTTAGAACATCCTTTGATGTTTTATCTGTCTCATCAGAACAATTAGCTCCTGGATGCTCTCTGCATGACAAAGGAAATTAATTAGGAAGAGTCAAATGCTGGGATAGAGAGTGTGTATGGGAGGATTGCAGTGTCTCTTGGGTGGGTTTTAGTGCTACAACAGCTGAGCTGGAGACTGCTGTCATGTGTGGCTGGGTATAGCTGGACAGAAAGGTTTTACTGAAAAGGAGAAAGTCACCTTATTGAAGCTCTGCATTTCCACCTGCTAAACAATGTTCTTCTGTGAGCTGAGACATAAAGAGTGTGTGTATGGTGAAAGTAGCCATCATGAGACATCATCACTGATGCTATACCACATGAAGAACAAGGAATCATTCCTGTGTGTATTCTGTTCCTAGTACACCCTGGCTAAAAATAAAAGTGGAGTAGCTCTGCTCTTACTTCCCCCATCACAATTCTAAATGGATTTTCCCTATCAGGCACTGAGATGCTAAACTTTGATCATAATCAACTGACTTTGAAACCAACTGATATCAAGGGCCATTTGTTTTCTGTGATGTATGCAATCTACTGACATTAAAAGAATGTATTTAATATGACTGAGAGAAACAGAAGTTTGATCCCAAGAATTTGAAGTCAGGGCTCCTGTTTGTTATTTGGAGGTATAACAATGTTTGACAGGTGAACAGAGAATTTATAATTCCCTTTACCAATTGTTTTGTTTCCATGGGATTTTTTGTTTTTTGCTGAATTCTCCAAGCTGGTGCAGGCTTCCCTGACATCTGAACTGCACCCTCATCGAAGAGGTTAAGGCTTAGATGTTTGTTAACCTTGTTAATACCAACCAGAAAGAGTATTGTCAGGTTTTGAAAATCTCTGTCTTTCAAACAGCAAAATGATATGTAAATATAGGAATTTGACAGAGAAACTCATGGAGTGCAGGTACTGTACAACGATGTGAGCAGTAGGTTATCAAGCCTGGAGGAAAGGTTTAGAATAATGAATTTTCTTGGCTGTCTCTAAAGCTGAAGATTGCAGGCAGGCCAAAGGTGTGCATGGAGTCCTGGCCCTCTGGGAGGCTTCTCTGTCGCTCCAGTTGGTTGTAGACTGTTCCTTCTTCATTTGCAGGATTGCAGTCCTCTCACATCTCTGACTGCAAGTTAGTGAATTGACATGACCTAAAATCTTCAGCCTGTAGCATGTGAGACTGAGCCAGGCTGTATCCCTGCTCTTAGGACAATTGACCCAGTTCGAGAAAGATGTGGAGCTTTTAAAATATGCCCAGAGTATGGCCATGAGTATGATCAGAGAGATGGAACAACTCTCTTAGAAAGACAGACCAAGGGAGCTGGGCTTGTTCAGCCTGGAGAAGATAAGTCTCCAGGGCAACCTCATTGCAGCCTTCTAGTGCTTATAGGAGGGAAATCAACATTTTACACAGGTAAATAGTTACAGGACAAGGAGGAGTGGTTTTAAACAGAAAGAGGGAAGATTAAATTAGATGTTACAGGGAAATTTTTTGCTGAGAGTATGGTGACGTGCTGGAGCAGGTTGCCCAGAGAAGGTGTGGATGCCCCACTCCTGGAGGCAGTCAAGGCTAGGTTGCATGGGGTCGTGGGCAGCCTGATCTGGCAGGTGGCAGCCCTGCCCGCAGCAGAGGAGCTGAAACTGGGTTGGCTTTGAGGTCCCTTCCAGTCCAAGCCACTGTATGAATCTATTATGATTCTATGACAGAACAAGACTGTTGAAGGTGCTGTAGATGGTGGTGACATCACTTAGAGAATCTGTACTCCTTCTGCTGTAGGGCAGAAGCAGGAGCCTGCATGACAGCAGGGAAGAATACAGTTTCCCTGGGA
This sequence comes from Excalfactoria chinensis, assembly GCF_039878825.1. Taxonomy (NCBI): domain Eukaryota; kingdom Metazoa; phylum Chordata; class Aves; order Galliformes; family Phasianidae; genus Excalfactoria; species Excalfactoria chinensis. The sequence goes on from NC_092825.1 coordinate 81,947,366, forward strand.
ACATTTTTGTCCCAGGAAACTGAAGGCAAGTGACAAAGCATGTTATCATTCCAGAAGACATCACGAGAGGAGAAAACTCTTTTGAAGCTGAAGTTGCTCTTTTAAATATTATCAATAACTTAAAAGGAGAATCATCCAAATAGAATAAAGGCAGGCAGCTAATGTTCATAATGTAATTTTTAAAGTTTTCTCAGGTACCAAAGAAGCTCTTTCAATGCATAACTAAATTACCTGTTGAATGGATGTAGGCTGCTAACTAATTGTCTACTGTGATGGTCAGAATAGTTTAGAAATACTATACTCCTGTGGCATTTGCATCTGGAACATTTCTGCTCACTTCCTGAGCAACAGGAAAAAAAAATGCAAAACGCTGAAACTTTGGAAGTAAAGACAAAGGGGGGAAATACATGAAGGGCTGAAAGATTTATCAACTTGTATGTTGCATCATTCTCCCTCAGAAGCATAGGCAAAAGTGAAATGAAGGGAAAAAAGAGCTGTGAACCATGATGAAGATGATTAAGGAGGGTACAGAACAGCTGTCAAAGCAAATACCACGCAACATTAATAACTTTGTAGCACATCAGAAGATTATCTCAGACCTTCTCAAGAAAACAAGAGCTTTTGCTGCTGCACAGGGTGAACTGAACTAATCCTCGGATGCAGGTGCTAGTCTTTGTTGGTCAGAGATACTCCAGCATCAATTCGAAGCGGGACAAGAGATTTTAATGAGGTTAATGTGACTACATGCTAGTAAATGATAGAAAAAATAGTTCCAACATTTCAACAGCTTAGAGCTATGTAGGAAAAACTGCCTTTGGTGGGGAATTCATAACTTCAGAAAAATCAAAAATGTATTTTATTAACGCCTTGTCTTCTGTATGGAGGAATTTTCCTGTATACAGAAGAGAAAAACAATGAATATTTACAGCAAAGAGCTTGGTTCTCAACAAATCGCTGATATTTTCCTTTTAAATGTGAAAAATTTTCATCTCATGCAAATTCATGAAAAATTATGCTTTGGGCCGCACTGTGGAATTTTGCCCATTTTGCCTTGAGCCTAAGCAAATATCTCTTCTCAGAGCCATAGAGAGGATGTCAGCCATCAGACTGGATGGCTGGATCTTCCCTGCCAGTATTTTAGGGAAAGTTTATTTTTATCAGATTTACTACTTCCAAATGGTCCCCACATGTAGGTTAAGAAAACATTCACAATCAGACAGGAGAAAGAGAGAAAAATCATTATTTTACAGGGAACATTTTACAGGTTGTAAAGTCTCCCAGGATGGTATGTTTTGGTGTTGGCATGTGGTATAAATGAAAAACTCTTCAAGTTTCTGCAGGAAGGTCCAAGTAGGCTCTTTAGACTTGAGAAACAACTGTTTTTAATCCGTTTTTGTAGTAGGGAAATCTCTACTGACTCAAATCTAGCTGGAATTCTTCCAGGTTTGTCCATATTGGAGATGAACAAGTGCAACTGTTCACTTATTTAAACATCCCCCACTTGGGCCTGACCCTTTCTCCTTCACACCTTCCAAAACAAAGTAAACAAACTAGGTATTCCAGAAGCTGGCATTAGCAAGTATTTCTGTATGGACATTCTTATGAGGTTCCATAAAGCTGGAAGAAGTAGAATTCTGTCATTCTCTCCCAGAAAACACAATCTACCTTTTCACCCTCCAATACCAATTATGTTTTTAACATCATAGCTCTTCTATTTTGTTCTTGTATCTGCCTTCTGTTTACGAGCTAAGCATCACACAGAAATAAATTTCTCTAGTTTTCACTGCAAATGAACAGGCAGAAGGAAAATTCATACTTGTGGAGAGCTCTGAGATATCATTACTCCACTCCAGAACATAATCTATACTTCATAAGGCCATGTTCCCTTTTTTGTTTAGTGTTTTTTGTTTAGTGTTCTTTCCCTTCAGCTGAGCTGACCTTTGAATCTGTCAATGTAACAATCAGATGCACATCTCTTTCTTTCTGGATTGTTATAGCAAAAGATGCCACTCTAGGAAAATAAAGCCTTTTTTCTCCCTTTTCCCCCCTTTTCCTCCCTGCCCACTAAGATCAGACAAGTTTGAATTAGTGGTGGTACCAAATGAGCATATACAGCTTGTTCTGTCCTTTCAGGAAGGAAGTTTCACTGTCTCTCGGCATGCATCTGCTTTGAGGAATTCACCCGCTTCTGCATCCGTGCATAATGATTACTTAGATATAAAAAGGATGGTGAAAGGGGTGGATGTTCTTCATTAGAACAAAAGGCTGGTAATAGCAGAGAAAAATGACTATCTGAGATAAAAGCCTGGCAACAAGAAAGATCAGATGGGTTACTCATATATAATTACTCACTTCAATCCATATGGTCATAGTGTATTATATTATTCCCAATCAGCATGCTAGTGGGATTTTGTTGGTGTCTTTCCTGTTATTAACCATATCTGCTTCATTAAGTCAAAGACTTGATACTTAACTTGTAGAATTATGTTTTAGTGACCTAAATACAGGGCGTTCTCAGACAGCCCTGTTTCTCACTGGCTGTGTTGGGAATAGGGAATAAAGTGGTCCAGAGGAGTTTTTGTAAGTGATGCAGAATTTTCACTTCATGGGAGAGCATAAGTCCCTCCACGAATGAACTCGCAGAGTCTGTCATAAAGTCTCCAAGTGGGAGTTGCATTACTTTGTACCCAAGAGACTTTCAGAAATGTTACTATAATAATTCATTTTCAGAAGTGTTTTAGCAGTTTAGTCCTGATAACTCTTGTGTTCTTTAGGTTTAGCTCATATCACACTTGAAAGTGGGACTTGGTTTTCTGAGTCTTTTAGGCCATAGTAGTTTGTGTCTACAAGCCAGTTAAAATTTGCTATCCTAACTGGAATCAGGTAATTAGTAATTGCTACCTTTCTTCATGTATGTGCCACTGGGGAAGGGAGAGAGTATCAGAGATTTCTCAATATATTATTTTTTCAGAATTTGAAGTATTTTCTTACTTATTTTAATAATATATTTAATTTATAATATTTTTGAGAGTTCTTGGCATTCTTTTGTGCCAACCTGGCTTTGCCTAGCGGAAGGTTCCCCAGAGGCTACGTGTGAAATATTATAATCAACTCATGATTTAAAAAGTTTTTGGGGAGAAAAAAAAGAAGAGCTTCAGGTACTCCTCAGTAATTTGCGGACTCATACAAGCAGATATTTTCCCCTTCGCTTATGAAACGGAACTTCTCAGGCAATGCATCATCTTCTCAACATAGCTGCATATTGGCACTGCAGATAAACTGTGAAGGCTGTCTAGTCATGCTGCTTGTTTGCTGTTTTGTTTTTTTTTTTTATCCATCAAGACAACTTGTTGCATAGGCAAGAGAGCCCTGATGGGACAATACATCTATATCTTGAGTGTGTTTCTCTGAGTATACGTGCAGGAATCTGCTCATTCCCTCATAGAAAGCTTCCAGGCTATTGGTTAAAAGATTTTAATTGGTGTTTGTTTGAAGATCAGCTGCGTGAAGGTGGTCATCATTTCATGATGTAGCATAAGTATTTTCAGTGGGATAAACACTAGAAAAGGAAAATTTCTCAAGAAGTGACGAAACTTCCTGAACTTTTATTTGTGCAGTCAGGAAATGTTTTTTGTTCTCTTTGCCAAAAGCACTCCTCTAGGTGGAAACTCTGCTCCCCATCAGATAGCTAACAGTGGTCTTGAGATCTTGTGAGAAAATATCTTTCTATGGATCTTCATCCTTTAAACTAAATATATCACCTCCATTGTTTAAGATAAAGAAATCGTACAATGCTTGGAATTCTGTCACCATCCCAAGGCTGCCGTGTTCCTGTGTGCATTTTGCGCTTTATGCGGCTGCCATGAAATACGACTCAGCTGAAAATACTCACTTGGGAACATGGCCACAGACTTTAGCCCAAGTCGGTGCAGGCACTCACTCAGAACAAAAAAAAAATATATTCAGAGAAAAGATCTAATTTTGTAACAAAAAGATGAAACAAATGCAAATTCCTTAATTGTTATTCACACTGGAGGGAGGGAAGGATGTTATTCACCCTGTCAGTGAGCTTTAGAATAATTAACACAAAAATTTGGGGATTGGGGGGAAAAAAAACAAATGACATACTTCTCTTTTACTTCTCTTTTTTTTGGAAGAGATTATTCTTGAATGTGCTGCTAATCTGACTAATATAGTTACGTTACATTTTGGGGGTAAAGGGGATTAGGTGGGAGGAATTAAAGTGATTTGACATGGATACCATATTTGGTAGAACTTCTAATGAGATTACTTAAAAAACAAAATCAGCCTCATGCATAGGCTTGACTAAGTCCAGAGACTCTAATGAGATCATGTTTTCTGTCTCCTGTAGGGTAAGTGGTGCCAAATCAGAACTGTGGGAATAAAATTCATTGGACTCTGATTAACTCAAGCATTGTAACAGTACCCAAATTGGCACTTAGAATTTCATGTCTCTCAGAGGTCATAAGGAATCTCTGTGAAAACAGAAGAAGTCGATTCTATACCAATGGTGATGCATATTTATTTTCCACCATAATGAATGTAGTGGATGAAGTTCTATATTCCTATTCCTTAAAAAGGAGATTTTGTGGAAGTTTCTTTTTTCTTTAATGAAATTGGAGTTGAATCGATGGTCTATCCCTTCTGTTCATATGATTTCAGATGCCTAAAGCCACAGGATATGAGGTGGGTTATTAGATATGCCTTTCCAAAAAAGAAATGGTAAGACAAAAATGGCCTGCCTGAAGTTACAGTTTATAGATTAGAAAAAGGCACAAACAATTAAAAGACAGAGACAGTTAGGGCAAATTACTTGCAATCAAGTTGCTGCTAAATGAGCTTCTTGATGAGGAAACCAAATTTATGTTGTTTAGAACCACAAAGAAATGTTCCCAAAACAACAACAACAAAAAAGTTGAAGGTGAGTAAAGTGTTAGTGCAATTGGATACAGATGTGCTGATAAGAGAAGTTATGGGTGCAATTAAAGTTCTGGTCTTGGATAATAAAAAAGAAGAGTAGTAGCTACATAGAGCTTTTCTGTCAAATCCAGTGAGACAAAACCTTAATGGATGTAAAATGGTCCGGTTATATTCAGGTCTTTTCTCCTCTGTTTCCACTTGTGGCTTGCAGCTTCAATCATCAGTTTTGATTCAAAACAAACAAATTTTGACAGTTCGAATCAAAACATACATTCTCAAATGAATCATTCACTTAAAAAGATGATTTCTAGGGGAGTAAGTGAGTACATTTAAAACTAGAATTAAACATTTTGTTCTCTCCTTTTATAGAAATGTGAATTACCTTCTTGGCAGCTCTTTGAAAAGATCATTGAAAAGTTATGTATATTCAGCAACGAAGACAAAGTCACACAAAGCCCTGAAGACATGTGAAGGTTTCAGTCTGAAACATCACATTTTTCTCTTTGTTGTTCTATATACATTTTGTGTTCAGTGTAGTATTCATCAATTTCACTGAATGTAAGTCATTGTCTATCTATATTTATTTGAAAGGAATGACTTTAAAGACTTCATAATTATGAAAAGGCTTCAAACAAAGCTATCCTTCTCTATTCTTACTGCGTTGGAATGATAGGCACAGCACATGGTATAATAGGGCTTCCTATTGGCAGTCAGAAAGGACATGTAGAAAGATATAACAGTCTGCTGACATTTTCCCTTATCTTGATTCCTCTTGTCATTTCATGCAAAATGTTTTGCATGAACAGGACCTTGTGGAAGTGAGTGAGTGGAGAGTGACAAACTTTCCTTCCTGAATTAGAAGAGCTGGAATTCGTGAACATTAATTTTTAACACAAATTCACATGTGAGTGCTTCTGTCATGTTTAGAAAAGTAAATGAGAAACCCAGATCCCTAAGCCACATAATCTTGTGGAGCATTAAAGCACTAATGATACTGTGTATGTTATCTCCTGTTTAGTCCCAAATAGCGTTTATCAGCTGGCCAACTTATGCAATGTTGAAATGAAGAGATTATAGTGTACTGGGCCACTTAGCAATAACATCTCATTGAGAAGGGAATGCATCTCAACCTCAGTCTATAAAAACAAATTAAGAATATGTTTTTCCTTTGATTTGGCATAGAGAGTACTCATCTGTTTTGGTTTTTTTAAGTCTTAAATTTTGAATATTCAAAGCAGACTTTGTAGATATACACTCTTTGTTGTTGAAGTCAGAACAGATTTTGGGATATGTTAATGAATTTTTCTGTTGCTCATGGGTCATCATAGATTTACAGAATGGTTAACACTGGAAAAAATATCTTGAGAGGTCCCTTCTGGTTCAACCCCTGCTTAAGTAGGGCTGCCCAAAGCAGGTTGCTCAAGAACATGCCCAGGTGGCTTTTGAAGATCTCCAGTAAGAGAGATCCCATAGCATCTCTGAACAAACTGTGCTAACGCTTAGTCAGCCACACAGTAAAGTGTTCCTATGTGTAGGCAGAACCTATTGTGTTCCAATTTATGCCAATTGCCTTTTGTCCTGGCACAAAAAAAAAGCCAGGCTCTGTACTCTTTGCACCCTTCCTTCCAGTATTTGTACACATTGATAAAATCTCTCTGAGCTGCTGCTTCTCCAGACTGAGAAGCCCCACCTCTCTCAGCCTCTCTTATTAGAAGAGGTACTCCAGTCCTTCTATCATCTTGGTGGCTCTCCGTTGAACTATTGTCCTTGTCTCTCACATGCCTCAGGATCCAGAACTGAACACAAGATTCCATGTGGAGCCTCACTACTGCTGAGTAGATGGGAAGGATCACTTTTCTTGGCCTGCTGCCAGTACTTTGATTAATACAGCCAAAAATGCTAATTGCCTTCTTAGCAGTAAGGGCACATTGCTGGCTCATGTTCCATGTCATGTCAACCAGGATTCCTAGGTTCTTTTCTGCAAAGCTGGCTTCCAGATATGTGGCCCTCAGCACTTACTTGTGCCTTCTTTCTTGTTTCTCCTTGGTTTGTATATTAAGGGTTGTCCTGCTGCTTACAAAAAATATGACTCATACAAAGAAGACTGACAGTCGCTTTTTAGTCATGGGCTAATGCTTGGCCTTGGCTCCAAAGGTAGAACAGTTGGCCATTCCACTTCCAAAATCTCACATCAGTACTTGCTGCTTAGAATGGAAAAGCACTTTGAAGGACACAGGTCTTTGAAAAAAAAAAACATATTTAACTCTGAATGGAAATAAAAGTGCTTACCCTAAGCAGATGTTAAATTCAATATGTGTTTCACTACTGCTCTGAGATGTAAAGATTGCTTCAGTACTGGTTAGTAAGAGGATGGATTGTTAAAGCTGTTTCCATCGCTTACCAGAGTTTTGGAAGCCTCTATGTACAAAGAGGTATGAAGGAATAGTGGTTTCCATTTCTAATAAGGCCTAACATGGGCTGTATTTTGTCCTGATTCTGAGGCTGTGATAGGGAAATTATAAATAATCCAAACTAATCTTGATGAGATAGGTAGGAGTGTTCTTGAAGGAAAGGCACATTTGAGGGTCATCGTGGTAGTTGAAGACGTCCAGTTTTGAAAAATCCTTCCTTCCATGAAATAGATAACTCTAAACAAAGCTCCCCAATTCCTTGAAATTTTAGTCCTGAAGTTTTTCCTCTCTGCTTTTCTCATAACCTTATATTTGTTGCTCTTATATGTACAAGTAAGTTCCCATTGCTTGTTTTTACAGTATTGCTATGTGGCTGATATATGCTTATTACCCAGTCTTAACATTTCTTTATAAATGTGGTTGGGGTTCTGGTCAATACACATAATACACAGGTTTTCGTTTTATGTTACATGCTATCTCATATGCTTGTGAGCAATTACAAACTTAAATTATGAGTAGTTTTGTTCTCCACTAAATTCTATCTTTTCGGCTTGATGTGGTGATATCCCAGGAATGGATAGAAGGATAAGGTTGAGAGAACCTGCTTTTATTTCTCATCAGGATTGTAAGGGCAGTATCACATGTTATGAAGGATTGCAGGTGAAGTATGAGATTAGGAAGGAAGCTTATTTTCATTACTTGTGACTTGGGCATTATTTTAAACTCCCTAGAGATGAAAGATTGGACGATTAGACAGGTAAGTAGTGTGGAAGGCCTAATGGCCTGGAACTGCTGAAAAGAAAATTTGGCTCCTCGTTTATACACCAATTGTCTGAGAAAGTGAAGGAAACTTTGGTTAACAGAACTGCCCGGAGGTATTGGGAATCTGACACTGACTATGTAGCAGATGCCTGGTGCAAATGGCAAGAGGAGTGAAGCTTTGATCTGCACTATATAAAGAGAACTGCCTATGTGCCTCTGACAGCATGTTTACCTTCACCTACTTTCTTGTTTTGACTCCTCAGCAGGAAGCCAATCTGTAGAAATCCTTGAGAAACAAAGAGGGGAAATGACTGATACACCACAGTGTCCATCCTATGACATCTTCTCCTTTTCCTTCTCTTAGGCCTTTTTCAGCTCTTTCCTCTGCAATATACACTGCTCTTAAGGAACAGAGAGGCAGGCAGTGTTTGTGTATGGGGCACCTTCAGTTAAATCCACGAGCGCTGCAACAGAATCTCAAGAAGAGGGTAAATATTCACAGCAGGTTTCCCAGTTAGCTTATATAGAATGCACCAGGCTCTCCCACTCACCTCCAGTTGTCCAAGAGGACCAAAGAGAAAGGTTAAGAGAAAGGGAAAAAAAAAATAAAAAAAAAATAAAAAAAATAGAAGGTATAATGATGATTAGATTAACAAGGTCACCATGAATAGCAACATTTATAATGCTGAGGAGAAGCGTGAGGGTGTTATGCGAGGTTGGTGGCACTTCAAAGATATGCTCTACCTTCTACATGTAGAACCTTCTCATTTTGGAGAATGTTATTTATGAACCTCCTCTGTTGTGTTTTGAGAAAATAATAGGAAGCACCATGTTAGATGGTGGCATCTATTTCAAAAACTGCTCAGAGCTATTCAGTTGCATTTGATCCTTGTCTTTACTGTAGCCAGTGCTGAAGCTGAACCAATGAATCATGCTAAATGTGATTTATTTTTTTTAATAATAGAAAGTTTATTTTATACTGCCTAATTACACTGTACTAGAATGAACAGATGACCCAGAAATCTTAAGACAGTTTTCCTGATTCTCTATTGCAAAGAGTAAGATTGGGACCAGAAACTTCTGTAATATTGTCATGGAATGGTAAAATAGAGCCATTAGAAGTGCTCTCACTGCAAAAAATTAAATAAGTAAATAGAAAGAAAAGTCAAACTGGATTTAGATTCCCATTCTGGATTTAGATACCCCTTTTGTCCCTTAATTGCTCTACACAAGATTACTTTATTTCCAGGGAGAGCCAATATTCCTGTAAAGATTCTGACTCCGATTCTCAATGTCTACCAGTGTTTCCTTGAACCTGAATGAAGGGGTGTATATTTTTCCAGTCTGCATGCAAGCCTCTTGCTGTTAGTAAATCATGATGGTCCAAATGTCATTTCAACTCTACATACTATTTTTGAACTGTTTAATGCTACAAGCTTTCCCCAGTCAGAAACAATACTTTCTTTTTTTAACTGATGAAGTCTCCTTGCTTCTCATTTCATTAATATACCTCAAATGCATCGTTCTCTAACAACACTGGTCCTCCTAATACAAAAGTCACATATGTGTAGGTGGTGTGAGAATTAACTGTTGAAAGAGATAGTAGATATCTCCGTGATTGCATACAGAGTGAGAAAGACTATATGTAAATCTATGAATGTAAGACTGTAAGGGAGGACCTGTTAGATAAGACTAGAGGTCTCTCTTGTCAGGAATGTGTCTTCCAGTGTGGGCAAAAGATTATGCTATTTAGGGAGAGAATGAAAGTCTACCCACATTCTGTTTTCACAGTATCCAGTCCTGAAGCAGTAGAGTTATTAGAGTATACATCCCTGCTAATATCCACTTACACTGATAAAATGCTTGGTTTCATTTACTTGATCATTACACTAGCAGCAAGCAATCTTTCTTTAGAATATTGCAGTCATGATTTCATTATCAAAATGCTCTGTTGGACAAATATAGAAAGGAACATTATATATTATATATATATATATATAAGTTTATGCAGAAGATTAGATTCATTGGGCAATGTGGATACTGAGAATACTTAGTAGATTTCCTGTTTTAAGTAATACTTCATTATTATTTCTTTAAATATTTAATACAGGTTATAGTTAAATTAAGACTAATGCTATACAGAGTCTGGCTAGTGTAGGCAATTATTAGACAGCACTAGACATATCACTTTAATCTAAGCTTTGTAATTCACATTTTAAACATACAGATGCTTTGGAGTAAGTAACATTTGTATTCATGTTATTCTACTGGTGCTCTATTACTTTTATTTATTCAGTTAACAGCAATGATGGGAAACAGAAGATGTCACTTCTGATGTAAGCTTCATATGCAATCAGCAATTTGCTAAAGCAGTCTCCTAATTTCTACAGAGATTGTTTAATCCAAGATTTTAGGAAAGAAAAAGCACCTTTAGTGTGTACTAATACCAGGTTTTCTGACAAGATCACTGTTTCAGAGGCCACGATAATTAAAAGCTAGTAGATTATGTGCTTCAAGTGAAAATGGAAAAGGTATTGCATTGCATCTATTCTATTACACAGGAAGTGCCTCAGGGTGCAGTGATCTCTGGATTAGATTCACTTTTTCATTCAAGTTTGAACCCATAAAGTTTCAGAAGAGCTTTCTACTGCCACGAGTAAAAGGATACACAAGATAGAGGGAACACTTAAAACAAAGAAAACTTATATGTATCCTACGAGAAATATTCAAATTGAAAGGACTAAACCCAAATCTTTATATGTTCTAATTCTTTCCTCCTGTGAAGGATACTACCTTCCCAACTTAATCCATAGTTCAGCAACTCATAGTGGTTCAAAGTCTTTGCACTCTGATCATCCATAACATATGCCTCCAGCAAAGTCTTGCTGTATAGAGATCTTTGTACACTTGTGTTTTCATACTAACCTGGAGAAATATTGATTACTCAAGTGTGTATTGCAAAACAGAGTTTTCAGGTAAAGGTCTGAAAGTGTGCTTTTCTGTCCTTTTGGCTTCTCTCTTTGCTTTGTCTGAATACTGGTTTTCCTTTGTTGATGTTTCTCACCCTTCATGTATCACCTTTTCCTCTCCTCAGCTAAATGGTATTTTTAGCCTGGTCTTCTATGGGACTGAGCATTCTTAGCTGTGCTTTGTTGTCATCTTCTCCCTTCCAAGCAATCTGCAAACCCAGTGACCAGTTTTCAGTCCATCTTCAGGAGATATGGCCTTGGTGGTAATAGTATCCTTATAAGTTATGTACAAATATGTGACCATGAGGAGAAAAGAGGTCCTCTCACTTGGGAGCCAACCTGGAAATCCAGACAGCAGGAAGACCTACCATCAGTAGTTCTTTTGTGTACAGAGGAAACACTTGTTCTTTTACCTTGTTATAGGCTACCCACTAGCCCACTTTTGCACTGCAGTATATCTCAGATGATGAAATGGTGATAGGACAAGAGTTTTCAAACTTCAAGAATGTATCTAAGGTCTCCTTTGGGGGAATGCTTGCTTCCCTCCTGCAAAATATTTATTATAAAGGTTGATGAATTCTTCATCACAATTATAGAGAAAAAACATCAAAATCACTCAGTACACATCCCAGAAAAAGATGAAAACACAAAACAATAAGAAGGAGCGTTATTAAAAACAGTGCTGTGTGCTATGGAGGCAATCTTCAGGGAGCAGATGGACTTTGTGTGTACTAGCCATCAAATTTATTTTGAAACCTTTATGGAAAACACTCTTAAAAGTTATTTGAGGGAGACTGTGTTGTGATATTGTCATTAAGGAAGAACAGATGAATTCTGATCATGCTATCATGAAGGGTGTTGTGGCAGTGTATCTTCATTTGTTCTCTAATGAATGTGTGTATGTGAAGAAGTGGTGAGGTGGAGCTGTTGAGATATCTTCCTTCATTTTCCCTTCTTTTCTTACTGGTGTGTCAACACAAGTGCACACTCCTTCCTTCCTTCCTTCGGTGTAGCAGTTAGAAGTCACAGTTATCAAGTGCTGGCTGTCACCCAAAGGCAACCTCTGCACAGTTGGCCCATTCTCCTGACCAAAAAGGACCTTGCTACAATGTCCCAGCTTACAATTTGGTCCAGTTATGTACAGGTTAATTAAGACTGAACCCTCTCACTACCTGGATTGTGTATACTCCTGTTATGTCTGTTTTCTTAGTTTTATGTACCTTTTTTTCTCCTCTTCTTCAAACATTCTTTAGAGATAGCAGGAGAAAAGTATTATCCACTGAGAAAATACAAAGATTCTCCACTGTTGTTACTACAGCTTTGTCAGAGAGGTGTAGGCTCAGCTTTGCAAGCTTTGAATTCTGTGTTCTTCTCATACTTTGCTTTACTGAAAGACATGCTTTTTCCAGAGTCCAGGACTGAGGAAGCTGGACGTTTTGAGCCAACGTAATATAATGATGAATACAAAGAGATAAAGATGTGAGACAAGTTCTGCCTCACAGATGTTTGAACTCTTATGTATGACTCTCTGAACAATGAATCAATGAGAAGATGCAAAATACTCATCCTATGCTATATTAGAGCAGTGAGGTTTCTGTCTGTTATAAAATGTTCACAGAATGAGAAAAATAAATAGTTCAAGAAAGTGAAGGATGGCGCAGGCAAAAGTAAGAAATGGAGAACACACGTGATGATACCATAATGTTTTAGAACTAAAAAATCAGGTACAGATCCGAAATACATTATTGCTCAAGAGAGATGTAGGAGAGGTTACTGTTCCAAATGTCAAAGTGAATCCTGAAATACGAGGGTTTTAGGATCTATAAAGAGCAAGGGGGAAGCAAAGAGAAGCCATTCACATGGACTAGGGAGAGTTTTTTGTTTACTTTTTTAAGTTCAGTTGTCAGAGAAGCTTGTTCTTAAATTTTCTCCAAGGACGGTGAAGTCTTACAAAAATCTGTATCTAAAGAAGAGTTTAACATTTTGTGCTTAAACATGTATCAGGAGTTAACTGCGGCTGTTTCAGCCTTAAGTCTACCATTCAGCTACTCCAGGGAGTGTTTTTGTGCTTGTATAATCCTCCATCTCATTCAGAGAGGAGCACAAGCTCTTGAAGTGTAATGGCAAATTTGCACTTTGCTATGTATTCCGGCACATTCATTATGCAGCTGCTCTGAACCTTAAAACAGTTAATGGATTTATCACCATTTTATTAAAGGAAGACCAAAACAAAAGAGGAGGTTAATTTTGTAAGTATCTCACCTCCACCTTTATTTCAAAGATCCATTACCTGTCCTCTGACTTTTCTGTGAGTATTCTCTCCCCAGTTAGCCATTATTTCTGCTGCTGCCTTTTGTCTGTAGGAGGACTGTAACAGCTCCATTAGCACTTCATTCCTAATGGGAAGACTAGCTGGGAAGTGCTGCTAAAGCAGGGCTGAATAAAACTGAAGGATTGTATTTACAGAGCAAAGACTATTGGGTCTGGATGCTGCTCTGATTCCCACTGTTCCCTCCCCACACCTTCAGTAGTTCCAGGGACTTCAGTACTTGTACTGTGGTGAACGTTGTAAGAGCTCTCAGAATTGGTCCAGGTGTCTTTGAAGAGCTAAACTTCAAAACATAGCTGCTGTGTGCAAAGCGAAACCTCGCAGGAGCATGTAGCTACATTATCACATCCCTGCAAATTTCTACTTTTCTCCAATAAAACAAAGCTACCGAGGACTGAGTTTGTCCTCAGTTTCAGTGTGGCTGTTGCAGTAACAGTGGGGTGGACAGGGCTGCAGGCCCTGCTGGTGAGGCAGTGCTCTTCTGTGGCTTCACTAGTTCCAGCTACTGCCTTCAACCCCACTGGCAGTGGGCAAAGCACCTATGCCTGCTTTGCATTCCTTGGGGTATAGGGCTGTCACGTTTGCTACTCCTAGTCCCCCTGAAGATGCCTTTGTATTCACTTTGGATGAGATCCAAAGTAATCACAATAAGGAATCTACTTGAGTCCAGCTTGGGTGGAGAATGGAAATATTTGCTCTAGTACATATGATAACAGGACAACATTACAGGGACGGTAGGAAAAACTGATTCAGATCCTGATGACTTCTAGCATGGCCTGGAAATGATAGGGCTGTGTGTGCTGAGAGATCTGCTCCTCTCGAGACAGTCTAAAGAAAGAGTAAAATAAAGTGTTTCTTCACCTCCAATTTGGAACAAGACAGCTCTGTATGCTTATTTGTGTGCCTTTAGATTGCTTGGAGTAGGGAAAGAGGATTTCGTTTCTGAGTGGAAACCATAGAGACATTTAATTACACTACAAAAAATATATACAATAAACAAGTCTATTTTGTTTTATTTTATTTTTTTTCAACCAGATATACTAGAGTGCCCTAGAGGAAAAATATATTTTAGTGCTTTACAGTTACAATTGCAATTTATGTTAGTCTAGTGTCTTTCATACGGGAAGTACCATATCATAAAACACTTTACAGTCTGTTTATCAATACAATAAACTGGGAATATTGCTCAATTTACTTTATTAGAACTTGCTGAGAGATACAAAAATAAAACCAGCTTGGATTGCTGGCACTTTTTATATTTTTTTTTTAGCAAGTGAAACATTGGAAAGAGTAAGCATAGCTAGATATAGTCTTAGTTATGAAAGAAAGAGTGTAAAAAGCCTCAGGTAATGAAAAAGGGTTGATCTGAGGACAAAATCCTTGACAAAGTTGCCCAACTGCAAGTACATCAAGAAAATTTAGTGAAACTTATACCCTCATAAAGCCATTATAATACCACTTCTTCTGCTTGCTTGCCTTGTGGGATACTATTTGAGATAAGAAAGGTCAGAATAAACTGGATGCAAGTTGCTTTTATGGTTAGCAGCACTGGCTGGTGTTCGGTACATTAAATATTTTTGTGTTGCTGCAGAATCTTATGGTGAAGCTTTAACAGGGATATACATATGGAAATCTATGATGCACACAGAAAAAAAAAAGTCAGTTTTGATAGGCAGCGGTCTGCCTATTTCTGTAGCTATTGGTCAAGCACTAATGACCAGTATCTGGTTCAATCAGAAATATGCCATGGGCAGTAACCAGCTTCACCCCAGCACTCAAGAAGATACGGACGTGGTAAATACAAACATGCATCAAGTATTTTAGAAGGCTTTTGAATACTGTTCTGCAACAATATCACTAGTGGTCAGAATTAAAGGTGTTTGAGAGGCTTAAATGGGCACTTCCATGTGTTAACAGCTTTAGAGACTTTTTTAAGCTTAACCTCATTTTATAAGTCTTCGTTTTCAGATGACTGAAATAAGCTGCTTGCTGTTAATAGTGCAATAAATACTTTCAAACTTCTTCTTTATTCTTATGCAGTTTGAAATTTTCAGTCTGTCTGCTTTTAAATTAATTCTTTTTTTAATCACAAATTTAAAACTAGCCCAAATTTTGTGCTTTCTAAATGTATTATAAATTACAGCACTCGATCTTTTTTCTTCACTATTTGTCTGTCTCTACAAAGCTTTTTTGCCTTGCTTTTCGAACAATTGCTACCATTAAAAGCACTGGCATTTCAAAATTGTGATTGATATTTTATATATATGTATATACATAATACCTTACTCTGTCATTAAGTCAGCAAAGACGAGTGGTAACGACGATATGCATTATCAAGATGAAATTCAGAAAGACATATACGTGTGCGATAAAAGGAGATTAGAAAAAATAAACTACTCCCACCCTGAAAATAATCCAGTACAGGTGATTCATTGCTGCTAATTTCAGTAAACAACAAGTTCATTCTACTTCAGTTACCACCAGAGACTCCTCACGAATGCAAACAGAAACCCAAAGAGAAGAGACGCAAAACCCGTCAAATGTTTGGAATGCAGGACTATTCATCATCCAGTTTGAGATTCCCAGTTACAACAATGTCAGTTCTGGAAATCAGGAAACTCGAGTTTTGAAGCATAGGGGTATTGTTTTTCTAATTGCTTTGGACGCCTCTGTATAATTTAGTAGTTATGTATTCAGTAAGAACAGACTTTTGCAGTATCTTCCAGACAAGATGACATCAGCGCAATGCTGCAAGAACTGGAAGACCGTGTGAGCTCTATTTGTGTTTCTGTCAGCATTTAATTGAATTGTCTGTGAGGAATTGCTAGGCCTGGGGCAATTACTATCAAGAGCAGAACTATTAGTTTAAATCTTCCATACCCTTTTTCTTCTCTAGAAACCATTTTGGTAGGTCTTGTAACTTCACTGCTTCCCAGAGTTAATCGTGTATTTCTTCAAGTGCAAGATCAGGTCCCAGGATGTGGTGGAATAAGCAGAACTGTCATTTTTACCAATCCCAATATTTCTCAGGGTGTTATTTAAATTCTAATGCTTCAGGTTCCCAGTTTTCAGAGTTAAGTTGATAAAACATTCTCATTTGACATTATTTCATGGCAAATGGAGTTTGGTGGCTGTTCACATCAGAATAAAAGGTCACCAACGTAATTTTTCAATTAATTGACTACAGATGTGTTGACTCCTTTAGAAAGAGAAACTGAGCTGTTCTACTTAGCCTTGGTTGGGGCATGGCTGAGCTAAAAGGACCTCTGTATTCACACTGCTAAGTGGCCCTGAATTGCAGTTAATTAAACATGCTTATCTCTTCTTTTGCATAATCAAGGTGTGAAATACTGACAGGGAATACCTCAGTAGTCCCTTAAGTTAAAAAATAAATATACAAATGAATGGTCCCCTGTGTGGAACTTGCAGGTGTGCACTGTTCATGATTTTGGTGTTTGCTCTAACAAAAGAGATAAGATTATTTGGTCTAGTGAGAAAAGCAGCCACTGAGGATACATCTGAGGAATATTCTCAGAAAACGGTGACAGAATAGAAGAGCGAAACAGGAATAGGGGAGGCATAAATAACACTCAAAGAAAATGGTGACAGAAGAAGTTCAGCATCAATCAAACTTTAAATACCAATAGAAAGAAAAGTGTTTAACGTACCATCAAAGAAAACCAATTGTGCTATTAGCAAAAACAGCATCAAAGAAGGAAATAATAAAAGACTAATCTGTAGATAGAAAGAAACCATCAGAGCAATTAGGAGAACCTAGAACAAAAGGAAAGAGATGAGAAGTGTCTCAATCTTGTACAACTATGAGTGTGCATGTAGCATTTGGGAGCTACAATATTTTACTTTGAAATTTGCATTCAAATGAAATCTTAATCACAATAGAAAGCAAATGAAAGGCACATGTGGGGAAAAAAAGAAAAGAACACAAACTAGACAAAGGAAAAGGAAAATGTCAATGACAAATGAAGAGGAGAAGTATTGGGAAGAGAGAGTCGGGTACTAATGAAGATATAGCAGAATGGTGTGAGTGCGGCTAGAGATGCTGTATAAGAGCATTGTATGATAGAAGCATCTGTCAGGTGGGTAAACAGCTGGTAGTGGGCAGGAGAGTGGAGGGCACTGGATAAGCTGGCAAGGGAGACCAAGGAAAATGCACCCCAACAGAAAATATCAGGGGAGGAAACAAAACTCTTACAGACTGTTGGAGATAGTTTGCTGTACAAAGTATACAACAGCTTTTCCTGCATGTCTGACTGAGATAGCTTCCTTTTTGGGATTTAAGTGTGTATTTTAACATGAGGTTAAATGAACCAGTGTCTGTAAAGCAAGAACCTTATTCATACTGATAAAAACACTTTCTCTAGTTTTTCTTTCTTCTTTCATTGTTGTTTCAGAAGGCACAACCTTGCCTTGCAAGCTGAAAAATAGGTGTGATTATAAAGGGAAACAAGTTGTAAATGTCAGAGCTTGCTTTCCTGGATAGCTACCTTACCTATCAGGAGAACGGTTGGAGTGGAAGGACACTGGCCTGGGTCAGCCTTTGATTTTCAGGCTCTAAAGGGTTGCGTTACAAATCAGGTCTGACTCCATCATTACCTTTTTGCTTCTGACTCTAATCCAGAGGGACCCAAAGTAGAGGAAAGTAAGTTCAGCCTTCCTGCCCTCCAGCTGCTCTTACCAGGCTGAGGGCATCTGTGTGGATAGATGTTCCCCTCATAATGGGACTGAGGCCAGCAGCTTAACGTTTTTTTCTTTCCTTTATCACTGATAATGTGGATCACAGTTTGAACTAATAGCAGACCCTCTTCCCCTCCTTGTGGATCATGCGAAACCTTCACTTGTTTTTAAACTTGAGTAACTGCTTCTAGCAAAATAGCAATAGGTGCGGTGGTGTCAGATTAAGTGGAGAGCTGAACTGAGAGTGTGGAGCTAATCCGATAGCCTATCCAGACTGACAGCCTGATGAAAAGCAGTTGAGGAGTGACTGTTTCAACCCATCCGCTGACGCATTCCTCTGACCCTACCCATACAGAGAACAGCCTGGCACTGAGCTCACTCTCTGGGAGCTGGATCCTCCCATTTCAGAGACCATGAGAGAGTGTATTTTGTATTTTTTCTGTCATGCAGCCATAAGAACAAGGATGTGAATAATCTGTCAGTTCTGGCAAGGAAGAGATATTTGTGTGTTGTCATGCCAAATGTACAAGAGGTCACTGGCAAAAGGTGTGCAGAAAGCGGAAGCTGTGCAGAGAGCAGCCTGTTCCTGCATACTGTCTGGAATTGGTCACAGCTCTACACTCCTACAAGAGAAAGGCAGGATGGAAATCACAGAACAATGAAATCCCTGTAGGCTGAGGGGGGGTCCAGTGTCTGGCTCCAACCTCTTCAGGCTGGTTTTGAGGATGGTGCTTGAATTGGACTCACGTGACTTGAGGAGTCATCTGGTATAAAGCAGGGGAAAGGATTTAATTACAGGGAACAGATAATCTTTGTTCTAATGCCCTTAACGCTATCACTTTCTCTGCAGCTGCTTTACATGTAATAGCAGCTTAGCATTCATTGCAGATATGTGTATTTTTTAAAAGGCAGTATCTTCGTGCCACTACATAAGCTGCATTAGTTTCATTCTTTTAAAGTCATACCTTCTCAGTGACTATGGGGCATTATATCCTATGTCGTTCCATATAATAGTCTTCTAGGAATGTATATTTCTACCTTTATTATTGAGATTAGTTCAATCAGCAAGTGCCCATGGGACGGATTTGCAAGTTATGCATGCAGAAAGTTGACAATAAGCTATATTTCTTCAGTTGATATATACTGACCCTTAGGAGCAAGACATAATACATAGTATAGTCGTATTTGTCTTTGGGGTGTGTGGAGTACCTGAAGGAAAGAGCAACAAATAGTGATTTCTTCAGAGAGCTGAAATCATTCAGTGACTCATTCACGTACAAGTTAATTGTGTTTTACATCTAGAGGAGCTAGTCACTTTGGCATAAAGATGATGGACAACAGAACATCTTAGCATCATGGATGCTGGGTTTGGTTCACCTCTGCAAGTGAAAAGCAAGTGACTTTGTTAGAACATTGACTTTGCTTAAAGAGGATTTTGTAACTGAAGGACAGATCTTTTGATGGAAAATGTGTATTGTGTAATAGTGTCAGGTGGGAATTACGATGATATTTTTATACCTGCATCCATGATGTACCTTTGCATGGCTAAACAGAGGAGTTTCATCTCCCTGCCTAACAGTGTGCTGTTGTGAAAGCTGAATTTCTTTTGAAGAAAAGTCAGAAGCAAATTGTGCATGCCAGATCTGAAAACAAACAAACAAAACAGAAAGTAGCATTGGGCTATTTGCTTGCAGCAAAGTAATGTTCAGAGTGCTTAGTCTTGGGACCAGCTGTCTCACTGTGTGTTCTCTCTTGACGTGAGTTCTTCAGGTTTAGTCTTAAGCTGTACCTGCTGCTACCAGGCTCAAAGATGCTCATCATTTGGAGTACGTGCAAGGATTTTTATTTCATAATTTATTTTAAATTCTTAATGTCGTAGCAGAAAGTGTTGTTCATTTGTAGTTCAGAACTTCTCTTGTAGCAAATCTGCTGCTAGGACACCACCACTGAACAGCCTGTGTGTAAGTTTCCCTGCCATGCCAATTTCCATTTAGTAGGCAGCACAGAGCAAGCCCCGTGTAATAACAACACATTACAAGTCCTCCCAAGCCAGTTGGTAGAAAAGAGATCTCCAACTTTTCCAGAAGAAGCAGGAGGTTAATTTTATTTGAAATTCCTTCAGCAAAGAATTTGATCTCAGTGGATAAGTGAGCTGAACCACCAAAGCAGATGGGCTGATGCTCTAAATCCCATGACACAAGGCTTATAATACGGTTTTGAAACAACAAAAAATGAAACGAATGGCTCTTCTGCTTTTGAATAACTCTTTCGCTTCAATGAGGTAATAAGGCCATGCTTTGAGAGCTGCCTGTAGACCACTGGCACCTTCTCTGTCACAACTTGTAGTCATCTGCATTACTAAGATTAAAAAATAAGTTTAGGACTGACCCTTGAAATTAGCTTTTCATTTCTGACAGCTTTTCATCTCTGTCCCAGAAGAAGCTTGGTACAAACAAGCAAAGCACAGATATGCAAAAACACACGTGCATCTCCTGAATTCCTAGCCTAAGAAGATCAATAACAAAGGGATTTATCCTCTTAGCCTCTGGGTATGGACAATCAGTACACTTTTTCTACATTTTTTTTTCTTGAGATCATATCTTTAGAAAAAAAAATCTACTTTGTGAGGAGGTGTTCTACATTCTTTCTCATAACAGCTTCAGGCAAATGTATCTGTCACACAGAATGAAAGGCAGTTGGGGGGTTTGTTTTAAATGAAATATGAGAGCAAGGTAGTGGCAAAGTGTCAACTCCTCCGATATTCTTTATTTCCTTTAAGTCTGTGAGTTTGGAACAGGTGCCTTAAGTTTCAGGGGGTTAATCGAGTGAGAAAGAGGTCGGTCGGCCAGCCTTTACTGTTGTGGGAATTTTATTGCTCAATCCAGTAATTAAATTGTCTACACACAAACTGCCTCACAATAAAAATACATTTATGACAAGGCAGTCTTGTTCATCTTGATGAACCAGACTTCCAGCTCTTTTACAGACTGTGTACATGTAGGTCCCGTGCAAGTATGAGTTACCGTTGGTATTGTTTCAAATTATGCTATTATAGTATCTGTGTATGCAAGAATTACGGAATAACAAAGAAAAATACTTGATATAGCAGTGAGGACGGTGAGTTTAGATCTGTTTTGGGGTGGAATCAACATACTTTCAAAAAGGAAACATAGACCTTTGGGATTCAAATGTTCATCAAAATGGCAGTCCAGATAGCCAGATAACATTGTTTTACAACTACACTGTATTGTATTTAAATGTTAACAGTGGGACTCAAAGATGTGGAATTTAAACTACTAATATTTGTGCATATTCCTTAATGTTGACAAAAAGCATTTCCTCAAGGGGTTATTCAAATACTTAGCTCTTTATGAAACCACAGTTTGACAGGAACTCAAATTTAGAAATGGCATTCCCCATAGGTACTTTCAGTCACACCCTCTCTTAAAATTAGGTTTTTCCTTTGAGAAAAAGATTTGAGGATGACCCCCCATTCATCCTGGAATTTCAGCAATGCTCAATTAACACAAGTCTAAAACTTTCCAGAGCAGTTGATCATTGAGTCATCTTGGCTGTACGCGCTGATAAAAATCTCAGGCTGTTCTTTCATTTATTTGTCTCTCCGTTTATGTGTCTACTTTGGTAGATACAAACAACAGAATTAAGAAAATATTATATAATACTGAAGGTTTCCTCTGAGGGACAAATCACCTCTGGGCAAAGTGTAACCATGGAAAATTCCAGGCAGCAAAGGATGTTTTCTTTCGGAAAGTGCTGGTGTTTTAAAATGAGTACAATGAAAGATACAAACTGCAGTGAGCAGTTATGCCAGCCTTCATTTCTGACACTTCTGAAGCCAGAAATGGACAGTCCCATCTTCATACTCAAAAGAGTAAAATTATAACCCACTAATTAGCAAAGGCAAGTTTCATCCCCCTTCACTTGGGTACTGAGGGAGAACTTGCTTGGCTCCTTCCCACAGGCTGAGGGATGCAGGTGTGCCTCTGGGTAGCTGCTGTTTTGCAGGACCAAGGGAGTTGGCAGCAGCTGACATCCCTGGAGTATCAGGTACAGCTGCAGGAGCTCGCCCTGTGCAGGAAAGAAGGAGAAAGGGATGAAGCTCCCCATGTCTCTGGCATGTCCTATCTAACACTGTTATTTTATTGTCATCTAGTAACTGTAAAAGCAGTACATCCTAGATTCCTTTGCACCCAAAGGATTAACTTACGGATTCCTTGCAGCAATATAACCCCTGTTTTGTTCAGAATAATGGGTTCTGGACCTCAGATTGTTTCCAGTGGTGCTGTGCCTCCCCACTGATCCAGTCTTGTGGTGGTGGTGGTGCAGATTGTTCAGAAGAGCCTAACTTTATCCTCGGGCATGTAAATGAAGGGCAAGATCTCTTTTATTTTTTTTCCTGGGAGCTCAGCAACTTCAGTCTTACAATTGTAAGTGTCAAGGGTTAGACTGGGTGCTAAACACGTCTTGTTGTTTTACTAAGATACCAAAAAGGGAGTTGATCTTTCAGATGGAGAGAAAGGAAAATTCAGTAACGTATTTTACACAGAGCTGCATTTTGCCTTTTAAATTATATTACCAAAGAGAGAAGGAAATCAGAGGGGCTTCATTAGGAAGCAGCATATTGGGAGAGAAAGGGAAGATTGTTTACCTAGTGATGCATTGGATTATTTAATGAGTAAGGAGAAAAAGCAGTATAATAGGCTACAAATGTTTGCAGTGTGCAAACATACAGGAATAAAAGAAATATAGCTTGATGTACCCAAGTGCAATCAACATGTGTGGGCATATGAAACTTAAATGGACATAGGTTTACACCAAAATCAGGTTGCAGATTTCCAGTGAAAGGACACGTGAAACATCTGCAAAAGAATTGCTAAAATCCCCATGCTGCTTGCTAATTCTGGAAGTACTTCGGACAAAATACTGACAAGTCTCTTGTGGTAATCAACCCTGCTCTTCCCAAGAGTTTGACTTAACAGGTCTTTTTGTACATAGAATATTGTGTGATTGACCTTAATTAGCCTTTAACATAAGAAATATCTCTGTAGATAAGCCCTTGAGTCAAAGGTTCTCAAACGTGTTAATTCCTTGATTTTCTAGGTTGGGCCAGACACTAAAGGAAGGATCTCAGGTAGAAAATGATTCTGTTTTTATATTTGCTGCTGACTTATTCTGTGACTGCATGCAGCTTTTGCTTTTCTCCCACATCTCCCTCCAAAATCCCAGGTCAAGAGCCCAGGTTTTGGCAATGAGGGAACCATAACTGTATGCCATGCACTGGAGCGGTTGGGCAACCAAGTACTAGGGAAGGATTTATTCTGCAAGTTATGCATAGACACTGTGACTTCCCCATGTCTAAAGTAGCCAGCATCAGGAGGAGTGGCTGTGCTCCTATGTGCAGTGCTAACAGAAACCAGGGAGTCTCCCCAGGCTCCTCTGTAATTGAGACTCATCAGTCATCCAAGGATATTTCTGTGGTCTGTGAAGATTATTGCTATTTGCTGCTCACTGCAGGAGACAGACTGAAGACTGTTTTTGTTTGCCTCTTTCCTTATATTTTCTTCGTTAACCTTAAGGTTTTCACAGTAGATGTTAAAAAAACAGTGAAGAGATTTGTTATGGTCAGAAGGGGTTGGAACTTCTGGTCCCACAGCGGAGCTGCTATGTTCGCTCTCAATATTTTGATAAATCAAAGAACTCAGCAGTAGCACTGAGCTGATTTATTGATTAACTATAGATTATTACTATACCACTTTCTTTAGCAATATCAGGGCTCAAGAAGTACTTGAAATCTGCCAGAGTTTATTAAATTCCAGGTTTGGTCTAACCTCTCAAATAATTACCTAGTCTCAAATTCACTTTGGAAAATCAGAAAAGGCAGAGAACATACAAAGGATCAATAGATTTCCCTGCTTCTTCTGATTCCCACCTTTTGCAATTGTATATTCTGTAAGCCTCAGTGTTCGGAACGGCAGAAACAATGAAATCTGAACCTAGCTTGCTAATATCTGCTGTTGGTAATTGTGGTTTAGCTCCCTCCTGGTGTGTTTTGTGTTCTTTAAAGACAAGTAGAGGCCAAATGCTTTTTTATGTTAAATTCAAGCATAATTGTTTTGACTAATTCATAACATCTATAAGCCCTGTAGTTCATTGCAACGATTTGAGAATGTGCCACAAAATTCCATACAGAAAATCAACATACCTTCAAGTGACTTTATTTATTCCTTCTCCTTTATTCTTTTTCTCCTTATACGCTTTAGCTGTATATTAAGTGTTATGAAATGAATTCACCGTGTTCTTTGTATCCCAATAATAGGGGAAATTATCTTTGTCCTTTTTCTTAAAGGTCTCGTTAAAGGATTCACGGCTCCTTTGATTAAATTAAACAGCAGGGTAACTTGAGTCACTCAGCTGTTACTTCACCTGTGGGCATAATTACCATTAGTAATAAAAAAAATACTCTGGAAAGTTCCTGGTGCCTGGATTTGTTCTGCAAACCATATGTGTTTATTAATTCCATAATAAGAATTCAAGAAAGCAGTGAATTATAAAAGAAAATATTCACTAATGCTCCCTGTCCGTGCTATGTTTCTCTTTCTATTACAGCTCTGTCAAGAGCTCAGCTGCAGTCCTGTTACTTATGGTTGAGTACACATGCTTCTTAGGCTGGAGAATGGCATGCAAAATTTAGATGCTGACTGCAAATTCCAAGGTCTTTTTGTCATCTTGCCTTGTCCTCATGCTATGCTTTTACTCTGTTTCCACAGTCACACTTCCCTTCCCTCAAGATGCTCCTATTTCTTTCCTTAGGTCACAATCCAGCAAGTGTCGGCTCTATCTGCACAGCCCTGAGCTGATCCTCGTTGCTGTCAACAGAAAGAAGCCCTGGCAGGCAGAGAGTTGTTAAAACTCGGAAACATGACTCTTGCTCAGCACACAGGCCACAGTTTGGCTCTCTGGTTCATTTAATTGATCCACCACTCCTCAATGTGCTCAGAACGGGCAAAGGAGGAAGTTCTCTGTGCCATAGAGGTCTGTAGTGCTTACTCCTCTGTGTCCTGTTCTGACATGTCAGTTTCCATGGCTTCCTATCACATTTTAAAGACTGGTCTCTTGGGTGTCGGTTTTCAGGCCTTCTGAAATCAGTGATAATCCCATGAGGAGCTTCTCCCCACTGTGCTGAGGGGGCTTCTCCTCCAGATGCAGTTTGGAAAGACAATTGTGCCCTCTGACTGGATCAAAAATAAGATTAGGAACATATAGGAGATGAGAGAGATGTGATAAGCTAATAAAGAAGAAAAAAGTATATATAAAGGGTCTGATTTGTTTCAGTTAGAAAAAAAAATAGGCTTTATCAGTTACTTTAGAGCAGCCTTGATGAGGCTAGTGCTCAACTGTGAATTTGCAAAGCCTACTTCAATTTGAAACAAGTTGTACATTAATCCCGTCTGCAAGAAGGAAAAAAAGAAAAGAGAGAGTGAGAAAATTCTCTATCTTTGGAGAGTTTTCTTTGTGCATTTTCTCCCCAAAATATTCACTGATATCCCTGTAGGGGTACTTCATTCTTAAGGGGGAAGAGCAATGTAAAGCAAATATAGGTATGCAGCACATAAGGTTTGCAAGATACTTAAAATTACCAATTCTGCATTGAGCATAAACACCACAGATATAATATATGAAGTATATCCCAGGTATTTTCATAGCTTTTACGAAGCAAAGAAGTGTCTCAATAGATTTCTTAGCAGTCTCCTCTCAGAGGCTGATGATGGGATGAGCACCGAGACACTCCCCTGTCTGCAGTTAGCATTAAGGCCCCAAGCCTTGTTTAAGGTACACTGTAAAAAAGGACCCAACCAGTTTTGTGCCCAGTTTTGAAAGTGAAGCATCATATTTCAGGGCAATCAGTCTAACAGTTCACACAAGTGCTGAACAAACACCCACCCACCCACCTGAAGTCATCTCTTGACAGATGCAGAAAAAGGCTGCCCCATCAGCTCATATGTCTTCGACCTGTCAAGGACCCCAGGTAATCATTCTTTGAGTCATACTGTGATTCCAGATACTAACAAATCTGCCAAAGCAGGTTTATCCAGGTTCATATTAGTCAAGTGTTTTAAATGGTGTATTACTACTCATCACCACTTAATACCTCACCAGCTCAGTGCAGTGCTGCTCAAACAAGGACACTTGAACAAATCAGGTGGACCGCATGACAGACGCTGCTTGTTAACATGGGTTTTATTCATGTTCAGCGTACCGCTACGAATTGCAGTTCTTGAGAACACCTATAAACATCAGCATGTTTTCTGTCTTTTGAAAGTGAAAAAAAAAAAAAGGGATTCACAAAGGTTTTATTTGTTTCAGTAATTTCAGTATAATTGCGGCAAGGCTGTCAAAGTCACTTCCATTGCAGAGCCTTCTTTATTCAACAACCCAGGAAAAAAATAAGAAGAAATGAAAAGATAAGATTGTTGGGCAGGTTACAAAGCAGTTCGCTGAAGTATTAACTTACACCACCAGCACCTGTCAAGCTGTGCAGTGAACATGAATGATCTGTGTGTGGCAAGGTGGAGATCCCAACTCATGAGATAACTGCTGCTGTGCTGCACCTAGCACAGGGCTCTGCTGCTGCTGCGGACGTAATGCTGATCTGGAGCTGAGCTGATTCCCCCCAGGGGCTCTTTCCCAGGCAATCACACACCATAGGGGAAGGAGGAATAAACGTCACCAGCCATTTGTCAGGGTCTTTTTATGTTATCTGATTACAGACAGGTTTGTCTGCAATTTTGGGAGCAGAGTAAGCGTTATTAGTGTCTGGCTCAAAGGAATGTTTTGCTATTGCAAGTTTAACGCTTGATTGACATACCTGGAGAGTGACACCTTCTCTTTCCTCTTGCTGCTTCCTCATGTGTCCTTATCCAGGTGTAGAAACCATGCTGGGAGCAGAAAATTGCTTCAGTCTTTGAGCCAATTAAGGAGCTCAGTTAGCAGCTCATGGTTGAGTTGTGTGTGGTCAAATATTCCCCAGGGAAACATGTTTTTCTCTGTCAAGCAGAAAGGATCAGAATAGGCTGCAGAGGATGAAACACATCCAGCAGTCCTATCTAACTTCGCAATGTGAAGAGAGGGTTCTTATTTTTGGAAGAAAGCTTGAGAGGCTTGTAATGCTGTGGGAAGAAAAGAACTAAGTTCAGCAGAGAGGAACTAGCCAGCAGGCAGTTGGAAAGGGGGATTTGGGAATATCTGAACATGGTCTACAGTGAGAAAAAGGCTGCTTAAAGCTTTCCCTTCAGCGAGATGTCTACTCATTGACTTCTGTTCCTGGTCACCTTATATTCCTCTTCCCTTAACTGCTAACTAGTTACATAAAATCTGGGGGAGAACCATACACTGTGTCAATGCTGCAGTTTTCTGTGGTTTTCAGAAAAGCAATGGCACAACCCTTGGTGAAGCTGGAGAGGTCAGCAGCCCCCAGCCAGTTGTTGGGGAATTCCATTTTAGATGCCAGGGGTGAGGCCAGTGCCTCACCATTCTTTCTGAGAAGAGTATTTTCCTAATATTTCCATAACAATAAATGTTGCATTGCTCTTACAGTGCTACTTCTCTGCAAGATGATGTAATATGTTCACTCACACTCAACAACCTGCATTTGAAGTAACACTAATACAATAGACTATTTTGAATTGAAAGTCGTGGGATGCTTGGTGGATGAAATGGATGGAATAACAGTCAAAAAGCAGCACAGACTTAGAATGTGTGTCCTTCTCATGCTGGGATGTGACTGTGTGGAAGTGTTGTTTCTTACTGCTTCTATTAAAGTATCAATCAGCAGACATCAGGGCTCTATCATGATACAGGCTGTCTCAGTGTACAGTCCCTGAAGAAATTTGCACTGCTAGCAAATAAATGTGGGTTTCCAACAGCACAGCAACTAAAGCTAGATGAAAACAGTTTCTTTGTGAAATATATATATACTCATATATATATACTGTATATACTTAAGAGCTCTTGAAAAAAAAAAGGTCCCTTTCTTAAACAATAGAATGGAAAAGACTGACCAGCTCTCAGTGTAACTGCATTTTAGCTGCCTAAAAATATTGTCTGGTACAGATTCTTATCTCTTCCACAAAAGTATAAAATAGAATTGCTGACTGTGTTTGAGAAATGTAAGCTACTGGTTTAAAATCATAAACTTAGTGTTAAACACTGAGCTGCTTCTGGCTTTGGTATGATAAAAGAGCAAAACTTTAGAGGCTTCTTTCTCTTTACACATTCCCTAAGCAGGAGAAATATCCAACAGATGATTCCCCTGAAGCTACAATGTTTAATTTTAACATAATCTTTAACAATCTGTGGATCTGGGACAATGTGCCTGAAATTAAGAGCCACTTTTTATTGCATTGTGTCACTTCAGAAAAAGCATTATTCACTTTCAACATAGAAGTGCTAACCTGAACTCAAAGACCCAAAGTTCTGTTCTCTGCTGTGTCTTATCTCTCCGCAAAATAGGCCAGAAGCCTTTGTCATGATCATACCACATCAGCTCACCAACAAAACATTTCAGCTTAGGACAGTCAGAATATTGTGCATATGTCCAAGAATTTCTGGGTGCATCTATAATGCTGTTGATGTATTATACTTGAAGCAGTCATTCCCTCAAAACCTTTTTTCTTGTTGCTTTCAAATGAGAATATCGTATTCTTGCTAAAGAAATGGATGTAAATAGAGAAACATATAGAGCTGAAATTATTCTTTTCTTCCTTACTGATGTACTAATTCCTGACAATAAAAGCATGTATTAGGTGAGTACTAAGAAAGAAGGTACTCTATGAAAGCCCACATTATTGTGGAAAAAAAATGATGGCAATATTTCTTCCAGGGCTATGGATGCTTCAGTGTTATCATTCCAGAGACAGGCCTTGGAGGCATTTGTGCTTCAGAAAGTTGAAAGGACAAAGGGATAAATGAACCTTTGCCATGGGTTGTAGCAGGGTGGAAGATGCATGAAGAGAGATCCTGCAGAGCAGCTGACACATAGTGTGTGGTTTACCTGGAGTAATTTAGGCCTGTATTCTCAAGCATGAATTGCTTCCCAGCTCTACTTTTCTCCTAAGCTGACAGTCATTTGTTGCCAACTTCATTCCTCCACTTGTTTAGTTGTAGAGCACATCCTACAGAGGAAGGGAGAACACTGGTACTGAATCTGTGAGTTTCCCTCTTGGCTTCACACACTGCATACAGTGGGAAATGGAGATAAATAGTCTGGGAAACATAACTGATCAGGGCAGAGGTGTGAGTTCCTTCCCATCTATCAGTAGAATATGGTCCAGTACTGTGTCTTTGAAAAGATGGGCTAAATACATTAGTCTCTGTACCCAAATACAGCTTGTATTTCAAAAGCTTTTTTTTTTTTTTTCCTATTTCAAAAATGCATTTTAAAGTCAGTCCATGTTCTGTTGCTGCCTGTATCTCCTGCCAAGGTTGTTGCTTCACAATTCACTTTCAGCGCTGGACCAAACTGTGCTTGACATCGGCAGCATGTAAAACAATACAGCTTTTAGCCATCTGCTGAACAAGTAGCACATTGATGTTGACCTTTCCGTTCACCAACTTGCATCCCAGCTCACACTGTTCACAGCACCAGAGTACTCAGTGTTGCTGAGGTCAATTTACGCACCACCAGGTGTATGCTCCAGAGTTAAAGGAAGGCTGTCCAGAAGAATACAAGCAGTTATAAAAAGCAGCTGCGGGAGCAATGGGGTCTTGGGTTTGTGTGTGTGGTTTTGGTTTATGCTTTTTCAAATCTGCTTCAAGAATGATGTCCTCTGCAGATTACTTGATATTTATTTAATGCTTGCTCAGCTCACACTACCACCTTCCCCTCAGCAAAGACTCCAGTAATATCTTCCTTTGTTACCCACCTCCTTTTGTCATGACATTGTAGGGGATGAGTACCTTAGAAAGACTTGTTCCTCTGTGAAATGTTAGAAATTAAGTCTCAGAGCCTGGGGAGGTGAAGAGAGAAGAAGGAAAAGAGGCAGATGCACGCAGGCATATGAGGACACAGACATGCCTTTGCACACCCTTCTTGTAATCTCATGAGTGTCACTTCCCCTGTGTATGTGGCTAGAATGAGTTACACCCAGCTACAAACCCTTCTGTCTCTGTTTGCTGATAGTGTTTGTTTGGAAAGGTCAACATTATTTGCAGGGCAGTGTACCAGGTCATATTTTAATTTTCCTGATTAGAAATAAGGCACATCAAGAGGGCATTAAAACTTCCAAGAGCTTGGTCCATAGTGTCCCAGTTAGGGGCATCAGGAAGTGCCTCTAACTGCCTAATGCTTGGCTTAACGTAGGTGAAGGACTGGTAAACACCATTTCTTCCAGATGCTTTCTAAAGATGCTTTGATTCCCAGGCCTGGACTGGCCACATGTGCACCATTTGAGATGAGCTCTTCTTGACCATTAATTGAAAGAAAAAACTATTTTCTTTGCTACAGCACCAGAAATTCCTGTACTCAACAGTATTGCTTGTAGCAGCAGTAGTGAAGAAGAGAAAGGAGAGCAAAAGAGAACATTACATTAAATGCATGCGTACTCTTAAGTCATTTGTTTTAAATCTGAGATGTATTCATTGGTGGGGAGTAGCAAAAGAAGATGAATTATCCTAAAATACATTAAAAATAGCAGAGTCAACTTCCGGCTTGGCAAGATTCTGTCACTGTGGAAAGGATCAGAGTAATTCTTTGCTACTGCCTTTTAGTTCAGTGTGGAAAGCTTTCATGCCAGATATCTCCATTATCTTTGTAGGCAATTTTCTAATTTTTCTATCTCCTAAGAAACCACAGTTTGAGTGATTTCAGCCTGTGCTGCAGATGAATATGTTGTCCTGTGCTTTTTATTAAGGTTATAGAAGTAAATTGTGCCTTTTTAGTAGGGTCTACTGGACAGAATTAAATTTAGTCCTTTATGTCTTTATTTGATATTAGCTCGACTCCATTTTTATGCTTTACTTCTCCTCCTTGATTCTGATAGTGCCATCTCACAGAGATTTGCAGGACAAGCAGCAGAGCTGGCTGCTGCTGGAACAACAAGTACTTCTCATTTGGAGAAGAATGTGAAGCATGTCCAGGCTTTATTGTTCTTTTGTTGCTGTTGTTCTTCTTCTACTGTTTCTTTTTCTTTTTTAACTGGTACTTGATTTCTCTGATTACTTTTGGTTCCCCAACGCTTTAGTATAATATTGATACTCCTAGATAAACATTTATCTGTAGGATTTGATGAGAAGTCATCCATACAAAGAGATTTGTGCCGAGTTGGAACTGACTCCTGAATGAGGCTCTGCATTGCTGGGAATTCCTGAGTTTGCTGTTCCAGGGACACGCCACAGGAGTTGTGATTTCACGTAGCTGCAGAGATATCAGCGTCAGCACCCTGCATTCAGTAAACAGAACTTTGTGGGTGGCATTCTGGCCTAGCTTTGCTCACATCAGTGTTCCAGCAGTTTTGATGGAAGCAGAGCTTAGTGCAGCAGCAGAAAAAGGCTTTTGAAAAACTCTGTTTAGCCAAAAGAGGTCTGGGAGGGAAATTCTTGATATGAGTTGTATACATTTTTGTGCGATACAATACCAAACATTAGCAGAGCTTCAGCCGTACTGAACAAATGGATTACCGTGTTTATGATTTATCTCATTCCTCAATCACTTTATTAGTAAATCCTCACATATTTTGTCTGACTTTTATCATGTTTTCCCACTTGGCAGTGATGGCTTTTCCCTCCAGCAGGGGATGGTTATGAGATTGATTACTTCAGTGTGAGTGAGGTTATGTTTGCTCTAGAAAGCTCACTGCTGTACATTTTATCAGTGTGCAACAGTAGACTCTGTCATGTGCTCAGAAAGCCCAAATTCTGCTGCTTGAGCTGATGGTGCTCTCTTACTTTGTACCATCTCCAGGCTGTTTGGTGCAGTTGTCCCCAGAGTGCTCCCTGGCATTCCTGCAGGGCATGCTTTTCTGTGCTTTTACTGAGAGACCAGAAGAGACCCGAGGACATCATGAGTCAGCAAGAAAATAATCCCATATTTGTTTCCTTTGCTACTTAATATCCCTGGTGCCTGCTTTGTAAAACTAAATGTGGGGCTAAACATGTGTCCTGAAAGAACTGGCTGTTGTGGTTGCCAAGTTGCTTTCCAACATGTTTGAAAAATTGTGACTGTCAGGCAAAGTCTTTTGTGTCTGGAAAAGGGAAACATCGCTCCCCATTTTTAAGAAAGGGAGAAAGGAAGACCTGGGGAACTACAGGCTGGTGAGCCTCACATCTGTGCCTGGGAGGATTATGGAGCAGATCCCATGGCTCAACTTGAGGCTGTTCCCTCTCATCCTATCACTGTTATATGGGAGAAGAGGCAGACACCCACCTCGCCACAGCCTCCTTTCAGGTAGTTGTTAGAGAGTGATAAGGTCAGCCCTGAGCCTCCTCTTCTCCAGACTGAACAATCCCAGCTCCCTCAGCTGCTCCCCATCAGACTTATGCTCCAGAGCCCTCACAGCTTCGTTGCCCTTCTCTGAATGAGCTCCAGGGCCTGACACTGTCCACCTTTCCCAACATCAAGGTGGAGTGGTGCTCTCATTTTCTGTGGACAAGTGGCCACCAGAGGCATTTCCAAAAGATCACAGGAGTGTGTTTGGGTGTCTGCAGTCTGAGTCACTGGACTTGTGGAGTTAAAAATCCTGTTTAGTTTTATCAACAGCACGGTCATGAATATTGCCTGTGACTTTCTGGAGGGCTCCTGGCATGGATTGCTGCATCTAAGCAGTGTTGGGTTTGATAACCATGTGCTTCCTGAGACCTTGTGCTGTTCGAGGAAGGAGGTGTAATCAGGTTGAAAAGAGAAGTTTTCCTATTCCCTCAAATTTGTCTGTTGGGGCCCGTACACCAGTTGTTAAAACTCCGAAGTGTGAATCTGGGCTATGAAAGCAGTTGTCTTTATACTAAATGAGGCCGAGAGGAATGAGCAACTGGAAGTAGAACATAACAGTACAGCCTGAAAAAATGTGTGTGATACATTCAGCATAGCTATTTTTTAGCTTTTTAACGAGAAGACACAATGCATTACAGTGCCGTACAGTTATTCTTTTGGAAAATATAGTCAGATTAGGTTGTTTTATCAAGATTCCTTGTACATCTTGGGAGGCCTGATGTGGCGATGTGTAAAACCTGCAAAAATGTGGTTTTACCTGCCCCCACAGAGCTAACTGCAGGTATGTGAAATAGGTGGTGTTCGCAATGTGACAGCTGATCTTTATTTTTCTTGGCTTTTATAAACACTAAAAACAGGGCTCCACTGGTTTTATCAGTGACAAATATAAATAAATTCTTGATTTTGAATTATCTTGAAATCTTACTTGCATCAGCCATTTTTTTCATGGGAAAAACAAATGTGTATTCCAGGTACAGTTCGCAAAAAGATCAGAATTTATGGCCTGATATGTCTAATGTTATCTTGTGCAGGTAGATACTTCCAGCTGCAGTAAAAATCTGATTAACACTCTAGTCAGCTCTTACTTTGAATCAGTAAAGTTAAAATGAAAGCTAACCTACAATGCTGTGAAATAGAAATTTTCAAACCGTCCAATTTAGGATTTGTATTAAGTCCCCAAATCAAAGGACCCTTTCAGTAGGCTCTGAATAAGGACTACATCGTACGTGACTCTGAGGGTATCTTTTCCTCTAATGAAGGAACAATAATAATAAATTCAGTTTAAATATGTATTCATGTGTTAGAGGAGGTTAAAGTAAATGTGCTTATTGTTTTCAAGAGCATTTAGACTCAAATGCGTGTTGTGGCCTTTAGTTTGAATAACAGCCATGAAGAAACCTTCTAAGGAGGATTCTGTTTTGTAAATGAACTTCAATAACACAATTTTGGATTTAGAAAACGTTCACTTTACAAGTGTGAATGTTCAAACTTGGGCCAGATGATGTTCTAAATTGTCATTGACTTATGAAATGCCGTGTTAAACAATCAAATGCCACCTTAATAACTCTGTAATTGCATAGCCAATCACAATCAATGTACTAATCACTCTAAGAAAATCCAACAATTCCTCTTCAAAATGTTATCATGGTTACTAACATAATCGATATCGCGTGTAGCTGTAACAACTAATGATAATGGAAGGGCTTTTCACACTTGTGGAGCACTGTATAACTTCAGATTCAGTACAAATATTTGCCACTTGAGCTGAAGCCCCAATGATTCTGATTAATTAATTTATTATTTATTTTAAAATTAGCTTATTTTCCAAAAGCTTAACTATCTCCTTGCCTGCCCTACGCAGAAAAAAAAAGTGAGGGGTATGGAGGAAAATTAATCCTTGTCTGTTATTTTATGCTCCTCTTGTTTCCCAGCATAGTTTCTGACTAATTCATTATTCTTGCTTCTCCAGATTGAAACATCTGAATTTTTTTTTTTTTTGGCATGTTGTCAACTCTTGGACTTGTCCACAGCAGCAGAACAAGTCTGGCAGATACATTTTAATTAAACTCATGAAATGAGATCCTCATTCTCTGTGTGGCAGTGGCTGCTAACATCCCACACTAGCTCTAAGCCCTGCTGATGGAGGTCTTCACAGACAGATGATGTGTTGTGTCCTATAGAAGTTTCCAAAGTTGTCTGGACAACTCAGACTGAAGTCAGTGGCATCATTTTCCTCTTGGATCTAGCCTAAAATGTGTCAGCACCCAAATATTATTTCCCCCAGAATTTGAGAATCACCAAGGAAGATGTTTGTATACAGACATTAAAAGGAAATGTTTTCCCGATGTTGGACTCATATATTGAAGTCATCGTTTCCTTCAGTAAGATGGTATCTTGTATTACCATGTGAACAGAAGCATAAAATCCTTTCATGGGATTAAATAGCACATATCTGTAGGTAGCATTATGTTTATTAGATTTTACTCTGTTAATACATTTTCCTCTCTCTTTCCTGTTAGTTACTATGGAGTGGAAAATATGCTGATTCAACACCCATTCACGTAATGGTTGTTACATTCCCTGATACTATAATTGGCCAAATAATTAAGTTATGCTTGCTACAGTATTACAACAGGCCAAAATTGCCTCAGAATTTAGCATTACGAAGGCAGGAAAGTAACTGTGAAATGAGGTTCCTTTCAGTGATGTATACTCACCTTCTACACACCAAGTCCTCTGAAAACATACTGTACTGGAAGGACTGAGGACTGAAAGGCAAATGAAGGACTGCAGAGCACATTTTCTTCAGGACAGCTAAATGCCTGGGGGAGGTGAGAGCATCTCCTTGCCATCACAGCTCATCACAGAGACTTCCTTTTGGTAGAGAGTTATGAATCGCCAGCTGTCAGCGCCTGGTTGGAGCTCAACAGAAATAATAAATGGTCCTTGTAATATTAAGATTGGTTGTGAAGTCTGTGCATCTAGTAATTTCATTACAAGTGACTGGGGATAGAAAAAGAAAGATCAGCAACCAAAAGACACAAGGATGTAGAGGACCTGGAGTCTTTCTACTACTACTTTTTCCCTGCCGCTCAACTGAAATAAATGCAGTGATGCCAAGAGATGCGTAAATTCCCGGTGTTTGATTTCTACTTCAAATGTTAGGATGTCATCATCCATAACATCTCTAAAACTTGTAAGATTTTCAGTAGTTCTTTTTAGGAATTTTTCTGCTAATGGCTGCAATTCTATTTAACCATTATCAACCTTGTAATAGAGTTCTGACTGAAGTTTAATTCTACACAAAAGAAACTTCATAGGAAGCTTTTCAAGTTTCTTGAATTAGTTCCTTTATCTGTATTAAATCAGCATCCTGATTTTTCTCAGGAGCACCACTGGATACTTTATGAAGGTATCAAGAAGCTAAATGATAGTCTGGTGTACTTACCTAGTGTACATTTGTGGAATAACACAGAATTTGGGGCTTTTTCCACATCAACTTTGTTACTTGTTTTCCAACTGCTTCAACAATAACTGAGCTTGGAGAACCCTAGGAGAGCCCCCAGCCAGCAGTAGCAGACCTTGGATCAGGCCCATGAGAACCCAGTGCCGTGGAAAATGAATCACCACCATTTCTCCAGCAAGGTGGGTGAGGCACACTTTTTTCCAGTACACGCAGCAAATGTTTTGCTTATCTACACTGCTGACTGGGTGGAAAAAAAACTTGGACTGTGACATTCAACTCTAGTGAATATATTTGCCACATACTTTAGGTTAGACGTGGTACCTATTAATTCACATATTGCAGTGTCCCCTGAAAATAATTCAAGCTTTGTTGTACAGGGTGTAACAGGTGTAATAAGTGTCACTATGAGAAGCTCAATTGAAGATGATGACCATGATTATGTGAGTAAAATAGAAGAGATGAAGTAACTCACCAAAGATAGGAACATCAGCTTTAGATACCAGATCTCCCAGCTGCCAGCACTACTAACCAGATAAATATCAATCATGGAGGCAGGGGTAATGGATGGGGGATATTAAATGACTATAGGAAAGACATTTTCATGCTGAATTTGCATAGGCTTGAGGAGAAACAACTGACAACAAAACAGGGCATCACATCCCAGGTGTCAGAGACTTTAAAGTTAGAAGGTCAGTTGGATATCTGCACCTCTCCCACACAGGTAAGTTAATACTGAGTTGTAAGTTGTTTGTATCTCATGTTCAGTTTTAGACTTTCACTTAACCACCACAATATCAAGTTTTCTGGTTTTTATCAAAGCCAAATCTCTGTGAGTCACTAAAAAATCCATTCAAATTTCACCATTTATCTGTGCATGGGCTTTTCTTTTAAGGAACGTGACTCTTGTCTGCGGATGGAGAGCTTCTGTGGTTACACTGAAATGCCAGCTAGCTTTGCCAGCACTGGCTGAGTTGCAAGTTAGTACATGGTTCTCCCTGTGACTTGAAGAAAAGCCTTCATTGTACCACCAATGATGTCCTTCTGCCTAAAGACAATGGATAAGGCTTGTCTATTTTCCACAGTCACGCTGTCTGACGAGCAGTGATATTTGGAGCATTCTGCCCTTATTGCCAGTAGTCAGGCTGAGCTGAAGGAACTGTGTGGACAAGTAGGCAGTAAGAAAACGGAAGTCAGATTTAGAGGGAGATGCCTGCAAGCATTAAAGGGTGAGACATCAAAATGAAATTAGTTAAAGAGTGTGGAGTGTTAAAAGTGGGGAGATAGATAGATAGACAGACAGACAGACAGACAGACAGACATACTGAGCATCAGCCAGGACCTGTGTCTGTCATGTTCTGAATTGTCAGGCTCTGGGGATGAAACCCCGACCTCAGGAGAGATGGAGACTGTTTTGCTTAACAATGAAAAATACCCAACCCTGTACACTAACTAACCGGTACAGCACCCAGCCCCAAATGCCTACAGCTGTCTGCAAGACCATTACTGAAAAGTTATGCAATTATTCTAACACCATCACTAAGCTTGCAGAGGCTCAGTGGCCCGGCTGTGCCTAGCAGTGGTGCAGGCACTAAGGAGCACACAGGGCACTGTGCAGAGTGCTCTGAGAACACCCAGCCTGGCTCTCCCTTCTCCTCTGCTCAGCAAAAGCTTTCTCCAAAGCAGTGTCTCCATCCATCAGAATCCCTCTTACTTTCCGCCTTTGCATGAAAAGTCCTGAAAAGTTTCTCTTAGAAACTCAACTTATTTATTACCCCTCAGGATTTTTTAAAATATATATTATTCAGTTAAATACACGTAATAAGTAATCTCTGTACAGCAATGAAGTCATTCCAGTTGCCTGAAAATACTGAGAAGGAGAAAAAGAACTGAAAGTGTTTTCTTAAATTGCATTTGTGGCAATGGATCCTTGTGCATACTATCATGGGTAACATAATGCAAATTGCCAAGACTGACAAAGCTGCTGTAGAGCCAGAAGCTTTTTGCTTTCAATCCTCAAGTGAAATGGAGATTGATCTGA
Source organism: Excalfactoria chinensis (assembly GCF_039878825.1). NCBI lineage: Eukaryota > Metazoa > Chordata > Aves > Galliformes > Phasianidae > Excalfactoria > Excalfactoria chinensis. The sequence goes on from NC_092825.1 coordinate 81,985,480, forward strand.
GCTCCCAGCTTAGCAGTTAAACAGATTTTGCCAGTCTTTGTTTCTTATCAAATCAAAATAAAAGCGAAACGTTCCTCTATAAGAATGTAGAAATGTAAATATATAGAAAATTGAAATATAATAAAATTAATTACCCTAAATGGATACATCGTGACAAGTAAATACATAAGAAAACAAAATCATTAATTGATTGAGTTTCTTGTTATAACGAAACTGTTTGCAAGGATTAACAGCTCCTTTCTGAGGCACTGAACTCTGACACAGTGTTTACATTTCCATATATTTTTAATGATCACACAGTTTAACATTTGAATAAAACAGCGCCATATGCTTTAGCTGCATTAAACACTGCAAGCACTGAGCACTAAATATGGAATAAATTATCATATAAAGATATTTAATACTGGCAAGTCCCACTAATATTCCACATCACTTTAATTTTAATAAGCCAGGACTTTGCTAAAATGAAATGTCTCTTTTTATTAAGTGCAGAGTAAAAATGTTTAATAGAAGTGCTGGAATGAAGCAGAGACTGGACACAAATGTTTTCATTTTGTTTAAGGAAAAAAAGAAAGAGAAGGAACATTTATATTATCTGAAACAAATAGAATCATTTTCATGACTTGTTCTTTCTATGGTGTTTTTTTTTCAAATGCAAGTGGAAAATTGTTTTATTTAGATCTGCTTTCAGAGCAAAGAACAGAACTATGCAATAATATATGCATCAGAGACTGGCCGCACTTAGACAGCTGGGATGGGCTCTGTACTTTCACTGAAGTGCCAAGACTAAACCACTGGAAATGGACAGAAAAACCAGTTTCTTTAAGAGCAGCTCATATACGGGATGTATTTTCCTGGTATAATAATTTAACATTATATAGTCCCTTTAACTTTAGAGCTACCCAACACAGCTTAGAAGAATTTTCAATGTGTGACCAGGAGATGTGCATGCTTACTGTACACCAGGGGTAGAGCTAAGAGCAAAGCGATCTGCTGGCCCTGCTCTGTTGATGATAGGAGCTCTTCTTACCCACCCTCACAGCTCTCCCAGCACCACCCCTGCGGCGCTCCTTGGAATCATAATAAAGGAAATATCAGACTCTGCTCATTCTCTTCTGAAACTACCAAGTGGACCTTGGCACCAAATACGTCTTTCAAAGAAATGACATTTAACCAAAAGCTTGATCTGTAATGGGATACTATCTAAATCCTATAATGGAAGTAATTTACCAGATTGGTTTAGAGGCGTATTAAGGCAATATAGGAACCATGGTCTGCATCACTGATAATGTTATCCATGCACTTGCTAGTCCATTAGCAGAGTGATTCATCTGAGAACAGCAAAGGGCCAAACCACTCTCCCAAACATGCAAACATCGAGACAAAATAGATCACAGGAGCAACTAAGCAGCTGTTCCCTTTCCTGCCATACCTGCTGCTGGTGGATGGTGGAGCAAATGGCCATTAGGGCTCATACTTTTAACAAGATTGTATGTGTCTCTTTGAAAAATGCCATTTGAGATGGATGTGTTTTCCTACCAGATATTACATGTAGCTGCAGTCCCCCAGCTTGCTGTTCAATTAGGGACAAATCTCAAATAAAATACACAGCTGTGAACTACTGAACTTAACCTGGCATTAGCCAGCATTAGAAAGGCATGCTCCGATAACTTCAGCAGGCGGAGGAGGTTATTTAAGGGAATGTATTCTCTGTCTCATATAATCACTGAGATTATTTCTCGCTATCTCTTCCTTCTCCTCCCCACCAGAACGAGATGCAGCTGCAGCAGCACCAGCTGTGTTGGCAGGGCAGGCACAGCCTCAGGCACAGGGCTGCTGTGGGCTGAGGGTGCAGCAGTCCCTCACAGCTCCAAAGGTCTGTGTTGAGATGGGGAGCAAAGTCAAGGGTCATCTCACTACCTTCCCTGCCACATCAGCAAGTGGCTCAGGTTTGGGAACCCAGCACAGACTGATTTCTATCTATGCCTGGATTATAACCAAATGTGTCAGTGCAATATGAACTTCTGTGTGATACAGTGAACAGGCTCGGTTTGATCAAAGACAGGACTTTTTAAAGGTACAGTCAGAAATAAGAACAGCTCATCAGCCTGAACATACCATAAAACTGTACTTCAAATATGTATGGCGATGCTCAAATAATCCCTGAAATGCCTGTAATTTATTGAGTCCCTCCGAGTAGCAGCATCGCTGTGGTCAGGTAGAGATAAGTGGATTAGTTCTGGATATGGGCATCTGAACTTATACTTCACTGCTCGAATTCATACCTACCAAATTTGAGCCTATCATCATGTTGTGGGGCTCAGCTATCTAAATTTGCTACGGTTTAACCTGTCCGAGATATTTGAGGTGAAATAACATCTTGCGGGAATGCAGCTGTTCCTTGTGCCTGCTGAGGAGGGGGAGCCTCCTCTAATCTCCTGCTAATATTATTGCCTTTCATATCTGTTTATTTCCAACCAGAGGGAAACACTGCCACATTTGGCGCGGTCAGTGCTTGCGCTCACGTTAATTGGTTTTGTTCTGCCTGTCTCTATTTGTCTGTGTGTGTCCCTAGTAACTCTGACACCGGTTCCAACACTGATGGCGGTTTTGCTTTCCACTTTTCGCTGAGCAAAAGAGGTGACAAACAACCTTTATCAGCGTTGTTCCACAGCAATGTTGAACGTGCGTATGAGTCCAGCTCAGTTTTCTGCATTGCTTGACACTGTTTTCTGCCAACCACTTAGATGGCTGATAATGAGAGTTTAATCTTTATTGCTAAAAATATGTATCTACTAAACGTAGGCATATCCCTGGCCATTAAATACATTGTGGATATGATAGCTGGAGAGAATAGGTATACTTAATCCCCCTTTTTGTGTCAGAGTCTTTGATTAATGCTTTTTCTTCACAGTGAAAAAAAAAAGCAGCAAGAGGTAAGTGCTTCCTCCAAACCAAGTAAATCTCTGCCTGGTTTGATCCAAAGGATGGTCTTGTTTTGCCACCACATAGACCTTTCTCACTTGATTTGCTTTATATCTTTATCTTTTTCTCCTTCCAAATTCTGGGCATAGATTTGGTTGTTGGTATTCCCTGCAGTGTCTGCAAATTGGTGTTCTGCTTCTTGTGGAATCTGCCTTTAGTATAAGATGCTCAGCAGTCCCAGCAAAGGCTGGAGTAGGCATTGTCACCAACTGTAGAGGAAACTCTTGATCACAGCCTGAACTTCTGATTAACCATCTGAGACAAGCCACGAGTCAGCTGTGGGAGCACAGGTAAAGGTAATTCAGCTGTGCTCCCAGAAGGAGTGGAGCTTGACTCCATCTCTCCTAGATCCCATTTAAGGACTGACCACCAGTAAAGTGGCATCTCTTTCTGGAAACTGTTACTGTGTGGAGTCTTTGTGGTGAGCTTCAACACTGGCGAGCATCCATCTTAACTGAAAGCCTCAGCACTGGTGAGTCTTTTCTTAGTTACCCTCTGGCTATTCATTTACTCTGTATTTACATCTATATGCTTGTATTATTCCAGCTATACACCAACCCAAGGGGCCAGGGTGTACCCTTGATGTGGGCTCTCCAGAAAGCAGGTGCTTGCTGGCCCCAAGCCTATCCAAACACAAATGGATGCCCAGCTGGAGTCCGTCCCATCCAAGCCAACACTCCCAAGTGCAACACAGAAGGATGCTTTTGGGCACTTGGGCCCAGAAGTGCAAGTAGCACTCAGGGAGGTTGACAATTATGCTATAAACTGTGAGCTCTTCAGCCTTAGGATGGTTTTGAGCTCTTTGGTCTCTCCTTTTTCCCCTAGTTCTTGCTTATTTCCAACCATAGTGTGTTCACGTTCATGCAGAGTGGATCAGATTCCTGCATTTTAGTTTCAATGTCAGCCCCCCCTGAGTTAATTGGAAGCTCTTAAAAACACTAAGTGCCTCAGAACCTGCTATTGTCAGAAAATAAGGTATTTCTTGGCATTTTTTTTGGCTGGTCTCCTAAGTCAGCAGGTGCTTTTGGCTTGCAGATCTCCATGCCATTTCTGCTCCGGTAAAGCTCTTAAAGGCAGTGCACAGCTTGAAATTGCATGGAGCAATGGCTGCAGCATAGTAAAGACAAACCTGAGGAGCCTGTGGCTTAGGCAAGTCAGATAACTGTCTAGCTATCCTCAGGGTAAGCTAGCGCTCATCCATCTGGCTTCTTGAACCTGCAAGTTACAAGTTTACCAGCTTAGTACCTGAGAACAGGTTGAATGCTTTATGTCGTCCTATGTTTGCTGCCCTTGAAGATCCAACTTTGGTATCAGGTAGCCATTGTTGTGAGTGTCTCATACTATGGCCTTCTCATTGTTCCTGGTAGATCCACTGAGCTTCAGTAGGATTTCCTAAATGTAAAACTTCTTGCTGAGAAATACCATCATCCAAGGGCTGCAAGTAGGTGCCCTTAAAGCCAGTGAAATATGCTTCTTTTCTGCAAAGTCTTTGGTTATAAGGCTTCCCAAAGGAAAGGAGAGGAAATTTTCTCTGCTCCTTTCCAGGACTTGAAATCAATATGATCCACCACCTACCCAGTGCTTGTTTGGGGAAGGAAAGCAGAGACGCACTCCCATCCTTTGTTTTTTCACAGAGATTCCACCCTGTGCCTGCACGTTGCCAGCTGAGCCAGCCCATTAGCACAAGCAAAACTGAATTAAGGGCCTAAGGAGGAAGATGGTGTGTGGAGCAGGGCAGATGGGAAAAACACAAGGGGTTGAAGGGGAAAGATAATTTGCAGGCAGAAGGGCTGTGTCCCTTTGTGGCCTCCAGCAGGGTGCTCTCTGGTGACAGCTGATATTTCGGCTGCAGCGTGCTGGTTGCAGGGCCGAGGGGAGGGTAAGAGGGAGAAAAGGGTAGTCTCTTAAGGATACATTCTCTCTTTGATAATCAGGAAGAGAAAGGAGGGGATGGAAGAAGGGCTGTTTATATGGCTATTCTTGCTGAGGTCACCCCAGAGAGGCAGCCACAGTGCAAGGGGATTAAAATAGCAAAATATCCTTCAGCTAAACATTACATCTCCACTATATCCCCATGATACTGATTTTGAAACCTTTGGATATCTCCTGTCTGGCTAAATAAGAGGGGGAAGTTTCTCACTGTTTTCAGGATATCCCAGCAGTTGAGGGGTTGAGACCCACAGTCATTTCTTCTCCTCACGGCCAACCACTCTCATCCACCCTGCAACAGCACCTGCTTTTTTTTTCCTTGAGAGGCAGTGACAGTCTTGATCTGTTTCCATTTCTGATCCTTCTCTGATATCAGGATTTTGACAGAGAAGGTCAAATCTGTTTGTGGAAATTAATTCTGTTTTGTATATTTATTTTACCATCAAAACAAATACAGTCTCTGCAAATTTCTGGGAACTGTTCTGATTATTTTAGTTGCCTGGGCAGTGACTTACTGGCTGTTCACAAATGACTGATTCTCAGCTTGAGGTACTGGTGGGATTTTCTCATTGCAGTCACAAGTCAAGGAGGGAATTTACATTCTTAAGCATATCAATATCACCCAACCCTGTACGCTACCTGTATGGCTATTAGGAAAGTACAAGTTTGTTGCTGATTGTATGAGGACTTGTTAAACTTCAGAAACTGGGCCCACAGAAACAAACTGTATTCTGCTCTGAGATTTTTTTTCCCCCTTTCCCCTTAAGGTGTGTGTTTGGGGGGGGGGGGGGGGGGTGAGGGAGGGGAAGCTGTATTTTATTGTGTTTTATTTTATTTTAATTCTGTCAAGTAACCAATGGTACACCAGTGGTAAGGTGTAATTTTTATTCAAATTAGTGACAGGTGTAATTACAGTTGTCAGATGGGATTTTCTGTGCACCCCTGGTGACTGTAAATGATGCAGCATTATATGTAAGCTTTAGGTTTATTTGTTGACATCTAGATCTGTGAACTGTGAACACTGAGTGTGGTGACATTAGCACACTGCAGAGTGTTGAGAGACATGCCTGAAATGGAGTATGACTCTACTCAGCTTTTTAGGTGCTGAAATACAAATATTTATTTCCCAAGACTTTTCTTGACATCAAGGGCAAGTAAATGTCTACAAGATGTTGGTTTCTGGAAACAAAAAGATTGTTCTTGTGGTTAAGTAGGAGGTTTTAAATAAGTCATGACTTTCCCGATGCTTATTTGCATTTCCAGTCTATATGTCAAGCACAACAACTAAGTCATGTTAATTTGCTATTGTAGACTGTCACAGGAGCAGCAGTCATTCTGTTAGTGACCACCTCATAGAAAGTCACTGTGTAAATGAGCATTAGCATGTGTTAATGTATAGGGGCTTCCCTGTGAAATTTGGTGTTCTTTTTAAATGGATATTAGCACTGGTGTGGTAAACTCAGCTGTATGTTCTTTACATAGCTTATTGTGTTGCATGGTATCTATATAGATAATTCAGTTACTTACTTTTTGGTGCCTTATAAAGGAGAACCCCACTACTGTTGAGCAGCTGTTTTTACCTTTAAGCAGGAGAACTAGCAGCCTGGTCATCCAGCTAAGACATGGCTGTAGCAAATCTTGCTGAGGGGTAAAGCTGCACAATATCTTGTATGGTGTAAGGCTACAAATCCCTGACTAAGTATTAAAAAGCTTCTGATAGCAGGGTAGTAGGATCTTCTACTTCCCAACTTGCAGGTAGCTGTAAAATGTAGTCTGAGTTCTTCAGGAAATTTGCACCGAGACTGCAAAACTCCACAGGAGCTGCAGGGCTGTGTCATGTTGAGATCCCATGCTTCAGTGCAGCACGGCCACAGCAGTGACAGTCCTGAAACCATTCTATTTATATAAGCAGACAAAGAGGATGTATGTCTGCTAGCTGTGAGTGCACGGTCCTTCCTCTGGCATTCTCTCTGACAATTTCCCATTGCCCACTCCCTGCTCTCCTTGCAGCATGCTTCAGTGACCCATTGAGGTGTGACCAGGGCCACCACTGCCCTCAGTCCCCTCAAGCCCTCCCACTCTTGCAGGGCTGGCTGTTTGGAGGAGGGGAAGCATCCTGGAGAAAGAGGAATCCAGCAGTCACCCTTCAACCCCCACTGCCATGAAAAACCCTACTTCTAAGCATGGTTCAACAGCTGTGGTATAATGTTGTGGTGGAAGATCCGGTTAGGGAGTGGAGTCTGTGAATGGAAAGTCTGCTGGGTTTTTTTTCTTGATGCTTTCCACAAGTGACCAGATGCTATTCATTTCTAACACATAGCTGTGTGAAGCTCCTGAGCTATATGGGACAAAAATCAACAAAAACACAGAGCAAGTCCTCTGTTACCTGTGTTGAAATCTTTCTCTGTATAGATTCTCCTGAAATAGCAAGAAAATTTTTTGTAGTTAAATTCACAAAACTTCTAAGGCTCAGATTGTGACTTGTTTGCACTGAGGGTGGCGATTCACTGCAGACTGCAATACATACTGAAATGTTTGTGAAAATAGGCTTAGAGAAGCTCTCCCTTCCTGTACATTCCAGGCTTCAGAAATGCAAAAGTTAAAACTAAATTCCTAACTTGCTGTTATTTCCAGCACCAACAACAGCATTCAAAATAATCCCAAATGTCTTCAGAGGGTCAGTTCAGATAAGCAACCAAAAGTTCATTCGATATAATCTGGAAAGTTTATCTAAACTTCTTGTGTCTGCATAATTGAGTTTGAAATCTTACAAGAACAGGCTTGTTCTCTGACTCCATATAACATACACCGTATCTTCCACATGTCTGCAGTTTCCAAACTGTTAATCTCCAATGACCCAGAGAAAGTCAACAACATTTGCAGTCATACATAACACTTGCTCTGTTCAAATATGTCATTCCTGTTATCTTTATAAATGGCATCACCGCAGCATAAGAACAGGACGAAGATTTGAGGTGAAATAACCTTTTATGTTTCTTGGCTTAAACAGTATCTTATGTCCAGCACAGATCGTAATTCCAAGTTTCAAGTGACTGCATTTAATCAGCTGTTTGATGTGATAATCAAAGTTTGGGCTTTATTCAAATACTAATGCAGCGAGCGCTGCCTTTAGCTTCCAACTCCCAGATCATGCATCTCCCGGTATACTGTCACCGAGAAGCGAGGGATAGAGATAGATACTTCTTAGTTAAGCAGAGAGACCTGCCGGTGTCCTGCTGCCTGCTGGAGCTTTCTGCCCTTGTTTATCCTAGAATCATAGAATGGCTTGGGCTGAAAGGACCTTAAAGGTAATCTAGTTCCGCTTCACCAGCTCAGGCTACCCAGGGCTCATCCAACCCAGCCTTGAATGCCTCCAGGGATGGAGAATCCACAGCTTCTCTGGGCAGCCTGTGTCAGCACCTCACCACCCTCTGAGTAAAGAATTTCTGCCCAAGATCTAACCTAAATTTCTCCGTTTGTGCTTTAAAGCCATTCCTCCCTGTCCTATCCCTATCAGACCATGTAAGAAGTCAGTCTCCATCTTGCTTTTAAGTTCCCCTCAGGTACTGCAAGGCTGAAGTGAGGGCAGAAAGCTTGTACACTGGGCCTCTGTTTGCATTTCTTCTCTCAGCTGTATCTAAAGGCGCTACCTATTCCTTTATGCCTATTCCTACCTAGCCTTGCAACCATGGGAAGCCATGCGGGAGATCATTGCAATTTTATTCCCCATGCCTTATAGTAAAAGCTGGGGAAAGGGGAAGCACTGAGCTCATTTCCACTGTTTAGGGTAGGATGCAGGTTCAAACAGAAAGTACATCAGCTGATGCGAGTTTCCTCTTAAACAAAACTAAGCAGAACTGATAGCTCTGCTAGAAGCATCACACCTCTGAAATTCTGAATAGTAAAAAGGCCTCACAGTTAGTTACAGTGATAAAAATCATATAAATTCCTCTCCTTCCCCTTCCCTGCTTTGCCCTTTCTTTCAACCCCACATCCTATTTAGCACTGAAGTCAGAGGCAGCAAGCACCTGGGGTGAGAAAAGAGAGGCAGCCACTATTCTTTTCATTTCCCTAAATACACAGGGCCACTGCTGTTCCGGCCCTGCAATTCGAAGCCTCCAGTGGCACTACCTAGACTGGAGGTGGAGCCCGCTGAAAGGGGTTGCACACAAAGTTCTGAGCCCACAGAGCTCTGCTCTAGGTTTACCGATTATCCCTTCAGCATGGAGATGTGCTGTGCATTCCCGTACAGTGCCAAAGGGAAGATTTTGTTGTTCTGCAGGTTCAGATTGCAGAGACTGGGGGGAGATGCTGGTGCAGCTGGACAAGCAGTTCTTGGGATGGGAGAAAAATAAAGGACTCAAATAGGCTGTGTTTTCAGCTCACACTTTAAGTTTGAATTTTGTTGTTAATAGAGAAAATAGCCTAATAAAAAACACTTAGGGGAAAAAAAAAATCAGAAAATATGAAGTGAAATATTTTTGTTTGTTTCTAATCAAGTGCAAGTGGTTTATCCTCATCGCATTAGTGAGGAAACTGAAGTTTCTGGTGACTTTTCAGCCTGCCCAGCAGATGAATTAATAAAAGTGTGTCCCTACACTGTGCCTGCTAGAGCCACTGACCAGCCTGCAAGTAATTTTGTTGCATAAGGAAGAGAATTCCATCAGAAATGGCTGTTTTGTAAATCCCTTTTGCTTGCAGCTATGTTGCTGACATTCAGCATGAAGGTCTGGGTCAGGGTCTGCCAGCTGAAGCAAGCAAGGAGAGTTCACATATTTTTTGCAGAGCGTGTAAAGGATGTAGAAGATGGTACCGTTGCTTAAGAGCTTCATTGATTTTTACAAGAGTGAATACCTTTTCCGTATCTAAAGATAACTGTAATGAGTGGAAAGTCACAAAGGAAATACAATGATAAGAAGCTGTTTTTACAAGGTGGGCTTTTATTCCCCGTGCTGAAAAGCAGGCTGAGCAATGCTATTTACAATATTATAATGGGTATTCCTGTGTTATTTTAAAGAGCTTTGAGGGATGGAAAACAGATCTACTGGGGAAAGGTATTAGAATTGCCAAATAGGATGCACATGCCTTGACTTTTGTGAGAAGTGCTTGCCTTTCTATTTTTGTTACTGGCATTAAATATTCTGCATGCATGCTGGCCATAGCATTAGATTTAAGACCATAATTATCAACTCTGGATCGCACCACCTAGTATATAGTTCCCGGTTCACGTGAAGCAAAGACGCGATTGTCATCTTCTGTCAGAGCACTGGCACTACTCCAAGGGCTTTAAAACATCTCCAGGGGGTGCACCAGAGAGGCATGTTTTACTACAGCAGTTTCCAGTCTGGCGACATCTTGGTGCAACTGCAATCTGCAGGAAAGTAAAATCTCTAGCTAATTTAGCAAGAGGAATTGCTACACCATGCCCCCATGGAGCTGCCTGTTTGCCTCTTTCTGCACTAGATGCAAAGCAGCTATGTTGATGGGAAGGGAGTGAGAGTCCTTTGCCCTTCCCAAAGGGTTTCTGAAAAGAGCAGCAGAAACTGGGAGCTTCCCCTGGGGAAGAGTACTATGGGTCTGACAGCTGGCTGGGATGGAGGAGATGCTGAATGCAGAGCTGTTACCCATAGAAGCGTTGCTTTTGGGCCTGTTCCTGGCCAAATGCAGGCTATGCAGTGCTGCTATATAGGATTCTTGCTCTTTTCCCATATAAACTGAAGTGTCCAAGGTGGTTGCTGCTGAGCAGCCCTGAGTCAAGGGGACCACTTCTTCCAGGGGATTTCTGCACTCTGTGCTCTCAAATATAGAGTCATGAATATTTATTTTTCCCTTTTTTCAGTATAATTTAGTTAGATGCATTGCTCAGGCTCTGTCCCACAATAGATACAAAGTTACAGTGAGGATGTGAAGAAAAGAAAGGAATAGAATATAGAATAAGGAGGCAGAATATTAGACATGATGGAACTTAAGATTGTGTGGTAGGACTTTAGTGAAGATGTTTGATGCTTTCTGTTACCTCTTGGTTAAGAATTGGAGGTTTTGATGGAGAGCCTTATAAATTAGATAGCAGGTTCATGCGTGATGGAGAGAAATTTAGATCTAAAAATAAGTGACTGAGTAGCAAGGAATTGTTGAGGTATGGACTGAATGAGTCTCTGAAATGTAGTATTTAATTAAATCTTCTTGCTCCTACATGTTTCAGTCTTTTTCCTGTAGACATCTGCGTGTTTAAATGACAAATAGTAAATGATGCTTCACTCTGTAGCTCAGTCTTGTGTTTCTCTCATTCAGCAGAAGCAGCAAAAATATTGATAAGAAAAAAGCTGGTTAGCCTGTTGCTGTGGAAAAATGACCTGTGAGCTCACTGATTTGAGGAAAGGGATCCCTTTCAGATTTATATCTACTCATAAAACAAAAACTTTTTTTTGCAGTATTCCTGCTATGGTTTTGAACTACCTGCTTTCAATTTTGCTTTTACTTTTCTTCATTTGCATTCGGTACCTGATCTCTTCATGAAGTAACAAGCAAAAGGATCTTGATGAATCTGTATTATACGAAGTACTCATATCACGTTATGAAAAGAAATCAGGCTGTGGCTGACAGACAATTCCTCAGCTTATAAACTAGAAGTGTACATGGAGAAAATAAACATGGCACTCAGAGATACAAAAAGTACTACCTTCAGCCACTGCTTCTTTCTATGTGGCTGTCTAGCTGTTGTTTCATCCACTGATTGCAGCAGTCATAAACTTAAAAGTAAATACAGAAAATTTAAAGACAAACAGTTGGAGCCTGGCTTCAAGAATGCTGATGATTGCTTTAATATCCAGCATTTCATAGTGGAGCCTTTTGCAGCGGCACCCTGACTGTGACAAAAAAGAAATCATTAACGAAGGAAGTATTTTTGGAGATTCAAACTAGCACACAAAGTTTGTGACCTTTGAGATGATGATAGTCCCTTGAGGTTGGTCAAATTAGTGAGGTAAATGCAAGTTTTCAAGTGTCGTACTTTTATAAAGGTCCAGTTAAAAGCATTCTGAATCGCTCTTGTTCCCAAGGGAGGTTTGGAGTAAGTCTATTTTTACTGTCTCACAACAAATCAAACAATGACTGACATTTCCATAATGTAAATACAGTGGAACTCAGTGGTCCTAGATGCTGATGGAAGAGGTAGGTTAACAGATATGGATACATCAGCAGTAGGGTCAAGAAGCCTTACATTCCCAGGATATAGAAACAGCGTTATTTTGAGCCCCTCCCCAGCAAGGTTCCCTGTGATTTAGCACAGCATCTGAACATTGCAGAGGTACATCCCCTTACTGGAGGTGTGCAGTGCTATAGGCGGAAATAACTAGAGTGAAATTTGGGGAGCTACCTGAGTAGAAAATTGCAAAGAGAACTAAGAAATGTAATCCCAAAGCTATGGCTGTACTGCTGCACAGAAGATCATATACTCAGAGAGCCCGGGTTCCCCTTGTCCCTGCAGTGTTGCAAGATAGTTCACTCCCTGGCCCTATTTTGAACTATTTCGACTGTTTCTTTCCAAGACAAACCTGCCATGGAAAGTGCAACTCTCTGGCCTTGGGGGCCTGTGATTTGTTCTTGGCCTTCTTTTATTTGGCAATATCAACGTAACCTGATTGACCAATGCACTTAATTATGTGATCTATTTAACCTTGACCAGCACTTGAATTCCTACTTAGTTTCAGCATAGGGTTCAGGTCTCCTGAAACATTTTGCATGCAGAGTAAAAATAAGCTGAAATGTAACATAGAATTGCAGTGTTAAACAGCAGTTTTAGGTGCTACTGAAACTGTGATTTTCTTGTAATGAAGGCTGATGCCAAGGGGTCATAAGCACATTTAAGGCAAAGCACATGTTATTTTTGCTAAATCAAGATCATTGTTTATGCTTTCTTATGAAAGCATTTAGCATTAACTGGTATAAAAGGAGAATAATACAATATATGGATCATTGGTTTGTTTTGGTAGCAAATTTCTTGGCTGCTAAGGCAACTGTCTTGCTGCCATGCAGACAGGAGGAGTACAGTGTTTAATGAAAGTTCACCAGTGGGAAGCTGAGCTGCCTGAGCTCAGAGGGTAGTTGTTAAGGAGTATGTTTCCAGCTTCAGTAGCATAACACATGGCATTTCCTCAAGTTCCTTCCTTTTTGCCTTTCTGGAGACCTGTGAGCGAATCCTAATGAAGGCCACATGTAAGACAGAAAATACCTGAGGCTGGCAGCTCCTGTTGTGTCACAGAACAAGAGGCTTGTGGAAGAAAGAGCAAATTCAGGTTCTGACAGAGTGCTCAAGCTCAGCTCAGCTTGACTCACTATAAACGTTTACAGTCTGGTTTACAATTAAAACTGACTCTAGAACATCTTTATAGATTGTAAAGCTTAAAACAAATAAACCTATGTGTATGTATATATGCAGATATTTACAATAGTCCATGAATCTTTGTGTTCTATTGCAAGCCTACTATATGGTGACTGTATGTTTGACTCCTTACAGAGGATGTCCATTTTTCAAAGCTCCAGCAACACAGGAAAACATGCTGTGTGTATCAATCATAAGTAACGTGGTTTTGAGCGGCAGAGTGAGGTAAATGATGAAGAGTCAGAATAGATTATTTCTTCCTTTTCCCTCTAACCGGTTTATTTTTATTTCTTTGGAGAGTTGTGGATTTCTTTGGTTTTGGTCCAAATGCCAAATGTATTATCGACTGAGAAATAATTTGGTAATGTTACAAATTACTACTTTGCTACCCTTGGGTTCCCATATGTGAAATACTGGGATTTTGAGGGAAAAGACTGATTGCCCTCTAAAATTTTGCCATGGAGAGAAAAATTCACTTGATATATACATTGAAAGCAGTATTTGGGTTTCTATTCCAGATGGAGCATTATTAAGAAAACTACCCTAAAGAAGGAACAGTAAAAGCTGGAATACTTCTGTCTCAAAGAAATTGTACTAAATTAGTTGTTTGACCATTTAGAAGGATCAAAGATGAAAGACTTGCAATGGTAACTGTCAGTGTAGCTGTGCTGCCATGCGCCAGCAGACATTAAGCATTAACAGAGCTTATAAAATAAAAATTAGAAGTGCCAAGATCTTAAAAATATAAATTAAGATGTTATTTTAAGATACTTTCTGCATTCTGTTAATGTCCAATATAATGAATAAGAAGCTCTCTTTAATGACAAAGATATACAGTGGTTTGGAATAAAAACTCAGCTAAAGCATGCTCAGCTGGACTGCAGATATTTAATAAGGCTCCTGATGCTCGAGTTATTGCACCTTTTCTGAAAGGTTGATGGTTAAACATTCACAACAGGACCAGCAGGAACGGGGTCATTAGCACACCTAAACGATGTTATTTTTTTTTTGTCGCTTACTTGAGTCCCTTCTGAGAAGGGACTTTCCAGAGGACATTTGAGCTGATGATGAGCTCTTTTCCATGGTGTTGAGCAAATTCATCCCTGGGGCACCACCCAGGCCATGGGCTGTGGAATCCACACCAGAGTCCCTGCTCTCCCATCTCGGGTTTCTCTCTTTTCCCCTGCTCTTTACCTTGCTGCATTGAGCTAAAGTTTGCCTGTCCTGAACGCCCACTGGCTACGGTGGCAGGCAGCAGCCCACTTTTAATGAAGTTGTAACTTCCCTGATGGCAGTAGGTGTCATAGTTGTCATAAAGCTGGGTTAGCCAAGTGGAACGGCCAGACCGCAGAGTTTAATTTCAGTTTTCCCAACCCCATGCAAGAATAATCATTGAAATACCCAAGCCAATAAGCTCACAGTGAAACGCAAGACAGGACAATTTCTGTAGTAATTTTAAAGGTATTGTGGAGAAATACAGTATTCAAGTTACTTCAGCACTTCAGTGTCCTGGAGTATCCTGTACAGCATGGATTTATACCCATCTGTGAAAAGTGACCATATGATCTTCTCTTTTTAAAATATTTGAAGAATGTCAAAGCTATGGCTTTGATGCTTTGAGCCACTCTTCAGAAAGCTGACAGAACAAAACGTAAATGGAAAGATTAATCTTTCCAGCACTAAAAAAAATAGATAACCTAAAGAATTAGGTGGACCCTGAATCACCTTTCTACAAGTGCATTTTAGGAGAGTCAAATTGAAACGGAAATGATCTGTTTTCTGTGCTGCACCTTGTAAAACCAGTGAAAAGGAGAGGACAGGGAAAGCCCAAGTGCTGATATTACCGTGCACTCATCTGAGGATTGTAAAACTTGTCAGGTGCCTTCAACAGGCAAACATTTACTGCTTTATAACCTCAGTATTTGCAGCATTTAAGGCATTTCCTGTCTTCAGTGTTGGGAAGTACAAGTAAATATTGCCTGTTCTGAGGTGAACTGCTCTGTCTTGAGGTAAAACTAGAAGGCGTTTCATGGTCAGAACTGATTTGCAGATGAGCCACAGAAATCCCCAAAACCACTGTCACCTTTTTAATTCATTCAAAGCTACTAACACCCATTCCCAGGGTTACTTTTAATGGTGGGCCTTTTCTGGACCTCATGGTTTTTACTCAGAAGTGGAAAATTAGAGCTGCATGCGATTTTGACTAAATGCTAAAGCAATCTTCTAAAAACAAAACTTTGACTAAATGTTCCCTTTATAGAATAAAGTGGGCTTGATTTTTTTTTTTTCTTGTTTTTTTTCCCCTGAATTTACTGAAACCATGCTGAATTTTCACAGACTGCTGATTTTGTAGCCATCTATTTGCATTATCTGTCTCTGTCTGCCAGGCTGAACAGACCACTGGAAAGCAGAGAGGGCATGAAAACAGGTGGCCATGGAGTGGTGAGTGGAGCATGCACTGCAGTTGCTGCTCTGCAGCCAGCAGAACTTTATTGATTTAAGGCTGAATTTGCCTCCCAATAGAATTTTATATCACTGGAGATGACACAGTATGGTGACTGCTTTACTTCTTCATTTCCTTCTTGTTCCTTTCAGCATTAAGAGGTATACAATGATGCATGCAAATCTTGTTCTTACAAATTTTTTCCTTGCTATTTTTCAGCCTCAAGAGTTGTAGATACTATGGACAAAGATTCAGGGTGGTATCTTGAGGTTTAGACGCTTCTTTTAATCAGCTTTGGGTTGAAATTTCTCCTATTGCTCAGAAAACATTCTCCATTCAGCATGTTTAGAGGACAGCATCCATGCAAGGAACTACCAGATACCAGCTCGGAGCTGTAGCTGCACATCTTCCTTTAATGGGGGCAGAGAGCTCAGCATATGGCTGCTTTGTTTCCAGTAGCTATAATGTAATTGAATCAATTGCCCTCACATGATATGGGTGTACTAAATGAACATATATCATCTATTTCTGGGTTTTGAGGCTTGTAAGGATTGGAGGGCAAGGCCCCTGAGGATAAATCAGTCTAGTTTGTCTTCAAGAAAAATGGTTTGAAATCTGACCTGTGGTGCAAGCACAAATCAATTCAGTGGTTCTAACAGTCCCACGTGGATATTTTCCTCATTTGGAAATTATCTGCTGATGAAGGTTGCTGTCAGTCTTTACACAGCTGGGCTACCAAAAGCAGATGTCTTCCAAAGTAAAGGTCATTGGTAAATAACATGCGAAATTTAAATACAGCTAACCTAAGGTAGACAGAGACATAGCAGTCATGCTCATGACATTATCAGAAAGGCAACTATGAGGTAGGAGAAGAGGAGAGGAGAGGGGATTACCAAAAGCTGGGTTCTCAGGATGGAGCAATGGAGCAATTATCCAGCAATGGAGAATTGCCACAAAATTGTGGTATTTGCCCATCTCCCATGTCCCCTCTTGTAGCAAGAGCCAGGGAAGTTGGTTCCCAAAACTACTGTGCCTCAGTCTTCCCACTCCCGTGCTCCTCCATCTCATGTTAATTATTTTTCTCAGCTTTGCACCAGTTCTTTACAGAGGGCTAGGGCTAAAACATTGTGCCTCATCAATCTTTCCAGACATGGACACTGCAAGCTACTTTGTGTCTGATTCAAGCTGCTCAAATATTTTCCAGGTAAACCAAAGCAGACCTAACTTATCTGCTTTTTCTTTTGTAATGAAGTCAAAATTTCAACCTCCAGAAAATCAAGACCAAATCCCTAAAGCAGGGTGGCCAGCTTTTGAAGAGTGAAGAAAGTAACTGCCTGAAAGTGTCTTACCTTGGCCACCGGGGCTTCTGGTATAAATTCCTTCCTTTGTGTTCATTTTCACCAGAGTAGGACAGTGCGTCTTCTAGCAGTGTCTGTCTCTTCCTACGTCAGTCAGCCCTGGATAGCTGGCTTCACAGGGCATCAGCTAACCTCTTGGGTTGGTTATTGTTGCTGATAGTTATTCTTTGAAGTCAAAGCCTGGCTTCATGTAATTTTTGTTCTTAGCTAAGCTGATCATATGAAATCTGAACTTGGACTCCGAAATCCCTTCTCCTCCAATAATGTCTTTGAGACTCCAAAGTTGTAGTGCCATTTTAGAGCTGGAAACCACTTATCATCTCAGAAAGTTCTTAAAGTTTTTTGAGCCTACCTTTGTATGTGTGCAAAACTGAAATTGAAAATCTTTCAGACTAATTACGTGAGTCCATCATTTCTTTTAATTTACTAATGTAGTTACTTTCCTTTATGCTATCTTGTAAAAAAAAAAACATCATATTTTTCTCCACATTCTCGTGCACTTTTGTGCCTAAATACACTTATTTCATTCTTTTGCTTCCTTCCCATCCCATTTAATTCCTTTTAGACATTTAGGTTTTGCAACACCACAGGTGCCTGAGCAAATGTCAGTGCTGCACAGAAGTCTGCGTAAAGAGAAAGCTGAAGATCATTGTAGATAGGATTGAAGTACTAGCATAGGAACATCCTCCAGCTTTGAGCATAGGTGATACCGTATGGCTACAAAGAAGGGGAAGACATGAGTGGGGAGCAGAGCCAGACCCTCTGCAGATTGGTGAGGAGGCAGGACTACAATGTCCTTCAATATGTCAGGCCCAGCTAATATAGGTAGAACAGCCCCCCACAATGTGCTGGGTCTGGAAATCCATGCTTTCATGCTACGCCTTACTATTCTACTTCTCTATTTCAGTTTCCACTAAAATTGATTTTTCTTTTTCTTTTTCTATTTTTTTTTTTTTTCTATTTCTGCTCCTTGGAAACTTAATTCTCTGCTACCTAATACCCTCTTAGTTCAATCCCTGTACAGACATATTAGGTCAGAGAGGAATTATAGAGATGCAAGACACAAAACCCTTATTGAAAATTTTCCATTCAAACTAGTTTTGGGGAGAAAATATGCATTTAAGGAAATAGAAAAGAAATTCAGCACCTACTCATAGCAATAAATGGTGAGTTATTACTAAAAAGCACACCCCACAAAACTTTGTGTTTTTGTACATATTTTGATTTATTTTTATTTTTAAACAAAAGGCAATATTTTCATCAGTATTTTCATTTTAAACAATCTCCTTCATCTTTGATGAGACTAGCTCAGGTTCTATCTCCTGTAATAAGCAGTAAACTCAGCCCTATTTTAACTTCAAGTGTCATTGCTCACGGTTGCTTACTTGAAGCTGCACTCCAATTCATCTCTAATTTGTTCCATACCCATTGTTAAGGAGTAGATCATGGGATGGATACTTTCTTATGAATGGGCAAATAATAATTCTTTAAAACCAGGATTACTTGTCTTCAAAAACCTTTTCTTGTTAGGGATCCACAATATATACCGGAGGTGACTACATACTTGCAATGTAGAATTTGCATGGAGGGGCTTAAAAAAAAAAAAAAAAGAAAAAGAAAAAAAAAAAAAAAAAAAAAAAAAGATTTATTAGTTGCTTTTTTAAGGAGCCAATTAACACTCAGATTTCTAATAAAATCATCTAGTTAAACTCTGTGCTCGGTGGTATGGCACTGCAGAGATGGAATTTTTGGAGGCACCCTGCTAAGTTGATTGTGCTTCTAGATAATTAATTGAAATGAGGAAAATAACACACACAGAAAGGAGAAAATAACAGATTTTCAACTGTTTTCATCACATAACAAAGATTAGTTCACTTGAAAGGAAAGAAAGTATTCTGCTGAATGTGTTTCTTTGTCTGAAGCAACATTTGGCCACTGCTTCCTTTGGACGGCTCCAGATTTCTAAAGCTGGGATTTTTCACACTATTCAAATTCTTTGAAGAAATATCCAGTGGTTTTGTATACATTTTATATAGTTTTAAAGACATTTTAAAATTGAAGGAAGGTGATTTTAAAAGAAAACAAAGATAGTTCCCTTTCTGTCCTGTTGATCTCTTGTTTCTCATGTTTGGCTTTTGCCTCCTTGTAGAGCAGTCCCTGTGCAAACATCTTCTCAATATGATTTAGCTTTCTGTGTAATTGTTTTCTAAGTGTTTGTGCTTATTCTGTTGGTAATTTTGCATTGGAAACTCTTGCCCATAGTTGGTTACATTCAAATATTGATTTTGTTTCCTTTTCTTCTGGCCTTAGTTACAAATTACACCTTGCCTTTTGCTTGGAATGTTTTCAAGTGATTGATTACAGAATGAATTGAGTGCACCCATGAGCTAAGGCTTGATTTAATCCCCTTACTGAGCAGACATTTCAGAACAAGAAAACTAAAGTTATAGCACCCTCTGTAAACATGGACTGTGGACTTTTTTTTTGGTATTTGCTTCCAGGGCTGTGCCACTGGATATCCCCTCATATTTGGGTACCCCTTTCTGCTGAGGCACTGAGGTCAGTTCCTGTCATGATGAGTATCAGTGAGTTTTGTGACTGTTAGAGAGGAGAGCTACTTCTTTGCAGTCCTTTGCAGAAGGTGTGAGATCAATGTGGTCCAGACTTATCAGGGAATGTGACTCTTGTGCTCTTGTGGGGAGAGATGTTTTCTAAGAGACGTTCACATATATGTAGAAAAGTGACGTAGGGTTAGTAGACAAACATGGAGTTCCTGTTGTAGCCCAGTTGTTCTCTGAAGTCCCTTCCCCTGGACAAAACTGGGCTTGTTTGTATGCCAGTCAGTTCACCGTGAACTTCAGGTTGTAAGCAGTGTGCTTGAAAGTACATTGGCTGCTCCTAGCTGTCACTACAAGATGGGCAACAAATAGATGAAGCTAGTATTTCAGTGGATTTGATCAGGTACATATCAGACTGATGTTGCTGAACTTGAGCTTCCAGTTAGGCTCAGCTCTCATGATTTGAGGCAGCTATTGCTGTGGCTGCTGCACTGTCAGGCATTGTGTAGAATGGGAAAATGGCAAGCATTACAGCTTTCAGGAACTTGTTGCTGATACCCCTTCATTCCTGAGGTTTGACAAATTCTTAATAACCTTCTGTTGCGTGCATTTCTCTTCCTAAATTTTGGTTGATGTAACCACAGAACACTGAACCTGCAGTTACAAGTGTCATAATTACATCCATCTCCTCCTGCTGCTGCAAATGAGCAGAGGGGAAAAGTTCATTAATCAATTATCTGAATTTTGGAGAGAGCCATGGCAATGATAGTCTCCTGTTTCCTGGAGATTTGAAATATGCCTCCTTCCTTCGGAAGCAGATGCTCTCCAGCCTAAATGGGGAACAGAGAGAAGGAGGAGAGGGAGTAGAGAAGATGCACACTTGACCCCCGCAGCTTACAAAATACTAACAGAGAACAACCTGAAACCATCACTAACTAAAAATGTCTTTATGTCACAGAAACCTGGGGCATGGGGGTACATGTGTGGGTGAGAAAGTTCCTAGGAAATAGTCTCTCTAAAAAGCTTTGATGTTGTGACTTAGATTTTATGCATTTTACCTGCCAAACCCTCTTGAGCTTTGTGGCTTGGGAAGTTAATCTTGTATTACTGGTTCTACAAGTACTTTACTCAACTGTTTTCCAGACCACTCCTCTCTTTCACACTGATCTGCACCATTTGGCCTCAGGATCACTTTTCCACCCCTCCTTTGGTGGCCACTACTGGTTTCCATCCGTGTGAGTAGAACAGCCTCCATCTTGTAACATCCCGGCCTGCTCTTGTGAACCCCAAAGTCTGGGATGCATTTGCTACTGAGAGGTATGGGGAGGTGCAGGAAGAAGCTGAAAAAACTGCAGCTCAAAATGCAAACAAGTAATGTCTTTGAAGAAGTTAGGAAGGGCTAGGATATTTGTTTAACTCTGCTTAAGAAGCACATACTAGTGCACTTGAGCGGCATTTCTGCCTGTGGAGTTACTGTTAAGGTTGTGATGCAACACATGGTTACCAAAGGCAGTGACAAGTACATATGTTAATAGTAGCAGCAATGAAGCAAATTAAAACACAATCATTGCCATTTAGTCCAAGTTTAAATGCATCAAAACATTAAGCATTGTGCCTAAGCCCCACAGGGTTTTAGCCTATGCTAAGTGTATGCACATTTAAGTGATTTGTTGGACTCATGGCTCTGGAGATACCAAACTGGTGTTTTTTCTCTCACTAGGTTTCTGTACAGTCCAAACCCCTTTTATATTACATACAAGGACAAGTGATTAGGCTTCACAGAAATTTAGAATGAACCTGTTAGGAAAATTCTGGTGTTTTTTTATTTTTTTCATCAAATCACTCCTTTATTGTTCTTGCAGCAGAAGCAAATACAGAGCACTATAATGTGACAAAATGTTGCATGCCTCAGCTCTTGATATGGATGGGGAATAAACTTCAATTCTGAGTTCTGTTTTCAAAAAATTTAATCCCCCTTCCTCCGTGAGTTTCCGTAACGTTTGTAGAACAGTATAGGAGAATAGAAGTAACTAATGTAAATGCTACAAATCTGCACAGCCATTAACGATAGCAGGCTTTGCAGGAATCAGATGAAATATCAGCCTTAAGTTTCAAAGAGTACAGCAGTCAGTTCAGATAGGTTTGGGGTTATATATTTTTTTTCAGATTCTTCAAATCTTTTATTCTCTCTGTATCAACAAGATCACTACATCTTCAATACTTAATTATCTGCACTATAAAAAGAAATTCCCTTTAACAGTTAAGAAAATATTCAAACAGATTCTTTTTCTTTTTTTTTTTCCCCCTTTCTTTTTGAAGAACTGAGACACGATGTACAATGTAAAAGCTAATCTTCTACTGATATATACAAGAGGATCCAAAAAAGAATAAGAGAAATGTGCTTTCTCTGGTCTTGGCAACTTTTGCATTCAGTTTATAGGCCAGCATTTTATGGATGGTTTGGGAATCCATACAGATTTAGCTCCATGACTTTGTTTGCAGAGTCACGGCCTTACCAAAGGGTGCATTTATTTTACAGAGCAATATGGGTTTGTTGGACTTAAAAAATGAAAGTCCACTTCTCATGCTGGAAGTCATAAGCAGAAACTTCTGAAGCTGGTAGGAGTGGAATACTTCCCCCAAACATGTGTTGAGACAGTGAAGCTCTTTGAGTTGGGACAGTCCCAGAGGATCAGCAGCTGCTTTTGCATCCCCAGAGAGGCAGAGGAGTCTGAAATGAACAAATGTAGGACAGAAAAGTGGGGAGTAATCTTTTCCACGTGAATCCTGCCTTCAGTAATGTCCTGTCTTAGAGAGAATGAGGCTGACAGGTATATCTTGAGGTGGCTTAGTTCTCGTTTTAAAGGTATTTAATATCTTTTAGCTGGGCTTACTAAGGGTCTGAGCTTCTAAGAGATGAATGAAACTTGGAATTTTGGAGAAGTTTCCTGAGATATACCCAGATTGCTCAGTCACTTTCACTTTTCTCCTTCATAAAATAAAGACTTCTCCATGTTGTTTATATCCCCATCAGCAGGAGCACGTTTTCTTTTTTTTACCTGCTGTGTAACTGTTTCTGTATCATCTGACATCCTCTCTTCGGCGCACATGTTCTTTTTTCTATCTCAAATGGAGTGGGTTAGAAAGGACTGTGCACAGTAACTGTTGACTCTTTCCAGATTTCCAGTACATTGATTTGATAGAAGATCCCACATTGTCTCTGTGTGGCCATGATCAGGTGTTTAAAAGTGTTTGCTGTGCAAACATCAGTGAGACAGGCTCACAGAGGAAAAAGTTGAGTTTGGAGAGAATCTGTAACTTGGTGAAATCTAATCTAAGAAGATGGACAGTGAGAAAGAGAGAGGGGGGATTTTGACTATGGGTTCCTAAAGAACCTGGAGTTCGTTCTTTTCCATTTTGACTTTCATGCTTTCCTAGTTTGGCAAAAAACAGATGTAGCTTTATTTCGGGGAGAGAAAAGGTGTGAATTGTGATCTCTCCAGGTTCATCTTCCCATTCTCTCCTTCAGCAGCACTCAGGCATGTATGGGGAAAGGCTTCTCCCTTCTGCTGCCTGCCAGGGGTGGGCAGGCAGAAACAGACTGTGCAAGCAAGACCTTGTTCTCCTGCTTTCTAGGCCTCTTCTATTCCCTAGCCCATCACATGATCAGTGATGTGACTCAACAGAGCACAGACTGGTACATCCAGGTTGCATCCACTCCTGCAAAAAATCATTGTCCAAATGGAATTGAAGTACCTTACAGAGCTGTGCAAGAGTTTGTGCAGAAATACCCTCCTCTGAAGGACCACACAAGCTATCAGATATTGCTGCTGAAGCCCTGATACTCAACAGACTTCACTTTGATGTACCATGACTCCTTGGAGTGGAATGCACGGGACAGCCTTATCTGTGTAGGAGTAACACAGCTCCCTTATTTTGCCCTGTATACCAACCCCTGGGACTAGGAGGAAGCCAAATGAACAACATCAGTACTTGCCCTAGGTTGTCGATAAGTCCCTGTGGGGAACTCCATAGATTTAAGTCACAGGAAGCCTTTGTTCCCCAGAGACTGAGGTGCAGGCTAATCTGGTGGGTGCTCTGGGATGACGTGCTCCCCACCAACATGTGCTGAGAGATGTGACCCTGAATAGGATCGGATGACTGGGTAGAGGTGTTATGGGGGAGGTCACACCTGGAGAAGCACTTTGGTACCACACTTAACAGTGACTGGCTTGCTGGCCTGAAGATTTGGAAGAGGGGAAAAAGCAGAGGCTGGTTGGGAAGGAGCAGGCAAGTAGGTGTCATACAACAAGGGTGAGACTTGGCAGGACTGCTCTGGCAGTTTGTATTTATATGCAGTGACTAGTGACACTATAGTAAAATTCCTAGTGACTGCAGAGGCTGCAGGAATGACCCTTTTGTTAAGGGAAGAAAATACAAACAAAAAAGGAGGAGGAGAAATCAGATTTCTGAACTCCTTATCTGAGGAATGTCTTCAGTACATGCTTACAAAGTAAAAAGCTTTCTATCATTCTGCATCTCTGAGTGACAGAGAGCTTCTTCCAAAGTGATGCAGAGCAGGAAGAGCCACTCAGTGTTTTAGAGCCTGTGGGGATTTCTGTGTGTGTCATTTTGTGCATGGGGCCAGAGAGGAAGTGTGATTAAAAGTGAGTTAAGTCACATTTCCAGGAAGCTACAAGGACCTCAGCTGGCCTGTACCTGCTGTATCATGATGGTATTAAAGTAGAAGAATGGATCTGTGTCCCACTTCTCGTGATCAGTTGTGACAGCTCCCTACTCACAAGGGCATTTGTGAAAGAAATCAAATGTGTGTTTGTGTAAGCATGCATCAGGGAAAGAGGTGTTAATGCCAGGGAAGTGCTGCAGCACCCTCCTAGCCAGATGATGGACACCCAAGCATAGTGGCAGTTTTGAGGTTGAGGTGGCCGGGATTTGCGGAGTATCTTGAAGCACCAGCACATGAACAATTTATCTATTTCCAATGACTTGAAGGCAAAAGTCAGTTACACTGATGCCTCCAATCTGCCATCAGAAGGGAAAGAGCTGTGTCAACACAGCAAGTGCAATTTGCTGACAGGTTGTTAGAGACAAAGAAGATGCAGGCAGGAGCAAGGGTAAAAATAGAAGTTCTCAAGTAAAAATGAGAGAAAAGAGAGATTGATTGTTTAAGTCACAAAAGACAGAAAAATGAAGGGAAAAGTAGAAAGACTATTAAATTGAATATGCCTGCCCTTTAGAATAGAACTGATAAAGGCTGGAGATGTGCAATGTAAAGGTTGAGACATATCTAACCGAGGGTCACATCTGATGAAATGATAATTTATAGTTAGAGAATAAAATAGAACATTTGGATGATGTGGGTATCATTTCTAGGCTAGCAGGTTTTAGGAGGCTGAAGGGAACGCACATCACTCAATATATGAAGGAAATGC
This sequence comes from Excalfactoria chinensis, assembly GCF_039878825.1. Taxonomy (NCBI): domain Eukaryota; kingdom Metazoa; phylum Chordata; class Aves; order Galliformes; family Phasianidae; genus Excalfactoria; species Excalfactoria chinensis. Next base: position 82,010,586 of record NC_092825.1, read on the forward strand.
ATGAAGACCATTCAGCTATGAGAGGGGGAAAAAAAGCTTCCTGTTTACTGATTTGCTTGCTTCCCTATCCTTTCCTGCTCTGCTATAGGGAAATCAAATGAAAAATTAAATAATACAGTGTATATTCTCTGTTCCCCATCACAATTGACAATAAGAGAAACAAAACTTTAATGACATCTTAGATTTTTAATGAAGATTGCTTGTTAGGCTTTGCAATATAAATACATAAAAGATTTAGAGGTGTTTGTTTCTCAAATATATCCAGATTGGTTTTGAGCAGAGAAAGGTTAGCATGACTGAACGAAACAAAAATCGGTAAGAAAAACCTGGATGGTGACTGAACTAATCAGGAAAAGCAGGATTATGCTGAATGAGCAGACTTCTCTAAATAGATATATTAATATTGTAGATTGTAACAGTCAGTGTGATGGCCCAGACTCTTAGTGGCTGCATCTGTTTCTTTTCTATCAGCTGCAGAATCAAATATAGTCATTAGGAAACAGACGTGCACTTCCATCTCCAGAGAGCATTATATGGTATTAACTGGAACCCTCCAAAAATAGATCATTTCCTCATTCGCTTCCAGTTCCCTAATTCTACCTCATTTTTTTTTTTTTTTGCCTGCCACTGATGGACTACGCACATACCTGCTCTCTAAAATACATGGAACTTTTCCTTCAATTGCATTTTTTTTATTGAAATGTTTTCTTACAGTCTCATTCTATGTAATTGCCTCACTCCCCTCCCAGCCTAGTCAAATAGGTATAAAATGCAGACTCAGGAGTATAATTCAGACAGGTGCTGTTAAGTCCTTCACCAAACCCTTTTTCTTGAAGCCTCTATATGTATCCTGTAGAAAGTCAAACTGAATTTGCTCACTCTGGACAGCATTGTATTGTAAAGAATGGGATCAGACTTCCATGCTTGGTAATGAGAAGAGCTTTCTTTACCTGATGTGGAGGTGAATTATATTACAGAATCATAGAAGTGTTTGAGTTGGAAGGGACCTTTAAAGGTCATCTAATCCAACTCCCTTCCATGAAACACTTGGCACTGCAGCTTTTCCAGAGTCTCCCAAGTGTTTTGGAGAAGGGAGTCGGCACATCATTCTCATTCCAACATCACTGGAGGAAGAAAGTGAATGAAAATGTGTACTCCCTCTTCATAATTGCTGAGAATGATAGGGTGTGTTGGTGACTGTCCACGTTGTTTGCTTTTGCATAGACTCAAGAAGAAAATCCCAGTAGAGGTATAACATAACATCTCCTGAGGTCCCTTCCAACCCCTGCAATTGTGTGTGTGACTTGCCTCTCATGTGCAGATATACCAATAACTGTTTGTATGGCAGTATCTATAGGCACGTCTAGTTCTGCAAAACTGCAATGATGGCTGCATTTCTCTGAGAAAGATAGGGAAATGCTCTGCCCATTCTGTTTCCTGTGACAAAAGTAGTGGTTCTGCACTATTCCACAGTGGTTTACTTGCCAATGGCCTCTGTGGTTGACGTTACTTGTAGCACCTTGCTGTTTCACCAGCACTTCTCTGAAGGGCGCTGTATCTCAGCCATACACATGGATGTACTTCTGCACTGAGGAACAGAGGCTTTGCTGTTGTTTCTAGCCGTTCTGATCCCAAGAAGCAGAAGCGTATGTATATAAAACCTATTCTAATGTGCATGTGTGTGTGTGCACATGATGTTGAACACAGCCTTCTTCCTTGTTATTACTCCAGGGATTTTCTGCATGACCCTGTGAATTCACTGTGAACTTTCACGTCACAGAGTCGGGATTTACATGGTGACCAGTGGGCATTTATTGTCAGTCCTCTGGGCTTTCCTTCCTCTTTTTGCCAGATGGCTGGCTGGCTCTTTTGCTTTTTCTTCTTTTTTTTTTTTTTTTTTTTTTTTTTTTTTAACCTTCCCACTGACTTCTAACTAGCAGCACTTGTACCCAGAAATTCATAAAAGCTGACTTGGATCTTCCTGAACTAGCCCCAAACACTAATGCACAGGCTGAGCGCACCACTAAGTTATATTTCTGCTGTCCTTTGGGACCTAGCAGTAGGCTGGCTTCCTGGCGCAGAATATTTCTCCTAGCAGTGTATCTCCTTACTCAGTCTTAGGTGTAACTGATTTGCTGTGAAGGAGATTTGTTGCCGGAAAAAGCAGAGCTTCTTGGGTTTTATGAAGTTAGGCCAATTTCACTGAAAATACCTCCCAAAGGAAATTATTCTCTTCTTTCTGAATTCGTTCTGTCTGCTATGAATCGTTCACCTCTAGGAACCCATTGTTCCCAACTCTGAAAACGTCTGCGTCTTTCAAGTGACTTCACTCTGGTAGAAGCAGCAACTATCCTTATCCCTCTTTGCTTCTAGGACTTACCCTGCAAAGTTCCCGGCTGCTTCCTGTGCGTGTGTCATTGCAGCCCTGTCACAGGGGAGATCTCAGCCACTGCCTTATCTTGCTTTGCATTAGTATGAACTTCCCCATGCAAATTCGTTCTGTGTCTCAGGGAAATAGCGCAAGACTTTAGAGAAAAGGGGAAGATACTAAGTTACACTGCCAAAGTCAGCAGACTTTTTACCAAAAAAAGGAAAAATAAAAATAATTAGAAATGAAATGTGAAGAAACAACAAGCCAGACAACGCTCTGAACTGTGTAAGAATGAAGTATAAAATGTCATTGGAGAATGGAGTAACACCCTGAAGGCTGCTTACAGCTTCTTTCAGAATGGAAGGGAGCATTGCTTGCAGTTCAATCAGAAGCGATAATTGGAAAATATACGTTACAGTTTCAGTCCTTTTGTGACTGAAAGCTTGTGACTGAATCATGTTTCCTGATAACACAAGTCAGGCACCAAGCAGCTCCCTCAGTGTGCTCTGAGGTCATCCTCAAAATTTCATACTGCTTTCAATACTGGCTGATCCCTTCTCCTGCTCAAATACCTGTCATCCTTCAGCCTTTCCCCAGTATGTGCCTATCCTCCCATCTCCTCCTCCTCTCCTCCTGTGGCAGACCTTAACTCTTGCTTTCCATTGGCATCACAACAGCCTTTCTCTCTCATCCACTTCATGTTATGCCTGCATCAGTGCATCTCAGATCACTATGGCAATGCATTTCAAATTACTTTCCCACCTCTGTCTGTCTCCCTAGCGTCTGCCTTTCCAGTTACCATTGCCAGTCACTTAAATTCATTGAGGTAAAAAACATATTCCTTATTCACTTCATCACAAACTCTTCTTTCTGTTTTCCCCAGATGCATTGTTGTCACTTTCCCCTCTCTTTAACCTTGTACCTTCAGGCCACTGCTAAATCCTAATCCTCATTTATTTACGCATAAAATTTATCTTTCCTCTCCCCTGAATCCACTGTGTCAGTCTGGCATTGCTCAGGGGGAAGGTTTTGTTTAAGGAATGCTACTTGCTAGAATCGTTGAACAGAAGTATTTGGGTTTGACTTTCATGGGACCCCAGGATGAATCTTCAGTCTGGTAGTCAGGGAAAAAATGTATAAAAGAAAAAAAAAACAAACAACAAACAGTCTTTTTCACTTGCACACAAAGTAAATATTATCCAGTATTATGTGCACAACCCATAATTTAATTTTAGCATTCTGTTTTAAAACATAGGGTGTTATAGTAGGTATAGCCTAACCCCAACATTAATTGCTACGTGGGTTTATACATACTGTAAAAGAGAAAGGGGAAGTGTCTTTTCACATTGAAACAAGCTAGATTTGAGCTGTGCCCTCAGGCCTCAGGTCTTCTTTCAGCAGATGTGTAGGTCAGTGCCAAATAGCTTTGGGTTTGGTTGCTTGTTGCATTGAGCCATATGTCAGCTGCTGCGCCTGCACAAAATCTGATGCAAGCTTTCACTCTCTCAGTGCCTCTGAGGCAATTCTCCCCTTATGTGAACCATGTTTGGTTGCAGTTTCACTGTTGAGCTTTGCAAAACCGAGCTGTATAAAACAACAGCATTACACACACAAAAAAAAAAATAAAAATCAGGTGATAGCTGAGTCAAAAGGGAAGTGGTGCGCAGCAAGTGAAACTCCACTGTCTTCTGCTCTGAGCCTGCAGTAGACACAGGAATGTAAGTGCAAGAGTTGTGCTAAGGGACTCTGACGCAGCGTGACTGTGGGTACTGCACCTAGGTCCTCCAGAAGACTCACCTCACTTAGCAAACACTCTGCACTTGGGGACAGTCTGAGTCATATGATGCAGTCATATGAGGCTGGGTTTACTGATGAGCAGGTGAGAAATGGGCATGGTAATGTGCTTGGCACTGGGATCTGGAAAGGACATGAGTGTTCCCAGAGCCACAAGATGTGAAGAAAGGGAAATATTGCACTGCACTGAGTGGTTACTGCTTGGGAAAAGGGCTTATTTAGGAAAAGGCAGATCTCACTCTGTTTGCTGATGCATCAGCTGTGCATTGCTGCAAATTACAGTGGACTTGAAAATGAAATCTGTTCTCACACCGCATCTGTACTCTTTGCACGCAACCTTTGTTTCCCTTCAGAATCACAGAATCATTAAGGCTGTAAAGGCCTCTAAGATTTTCTAGTCCACTGTCAACCAATCCCCAGCATGCTCACTGACCATGTCCCTCAGTGCCAAATCCACATGGTTCTGAGAATAAATATTTCCTAAAATCCGACCTGCACTTCCCCTGGAACAACTTAAGGCTGTTAACTCTCATTCTATCACTGTTACCAAGGAGAGGATGCCAACCCCAGCCTTGCTACAACCTCCTTTCAGGTAGTTGTAGGGAGTGATAAGGCCACCCCTGAGCCTTTTCTTCTTCAGACTGAACAATCCCAGATCCCTCAGCTACTTCTCATAAGACTTGTGCTCCGGACCCCTCACAGCTTTATTGCCCTTTTCTGGACACATTCCAGGGCCTCAATGTCTTTCCTGTAATGAGGAGCCCAGAACTGAACACAGTACTAAGGTGCGGCCTCACCGATAGGCTCCCCAGGGAGGTGGTTGAGTTACTGTTCCTGTATGCACTTAAAAACCATTTGGATGTGGTGCTCAGGGACATGATTTGGCAGAGGGTTGTTAGAGTTAGGGTAGAATGGTTAGGTTGTGGTTGGACTTGATGATCTTTAAGGTCTTTTCCAACCTGAGCAATTCTATGATTCTATGATTCTGTTTCAACTTCACGAACTAAACCAGATCTCTTTTGCAAGTGCAATTTTAAAATATTGCTTTCCTGACATCCAAAATAAGTCCTTCACCTCCTGTTGATGTCCTCTTGAGGAGAACTATAATTCCTCATCCATTAATGCAGATTTGTTATCTGCATTCATCTGCAGGTTGCAAAAGCCTGATGGTAAACTCACTTTTCTTCCCTCTTGCCCATGTGACTAGGTGCTCCTAGAGAGGAAAAAATTTAGATTGGCAACCGCTTACTGAGATGCTTCCTATTATTTTGCTTATCTTCCTGTAAGTGTGTTCAGAGCAAATGTTTAGTACGCTGCAGATAATGTAGTTACCGATAATGGATCCTTGCTGCTAGGGGACGTGCAGTGATTTACCTTCATCGAATTAAATCAGAACAGGTGTTGCCAGCTCACTTCCAAATCCAAAGGTGAGCAGGTGCCAGTAAGTTGCATCTGGCACTGGGAGCAAACAAATCTAGGCTGGAGAATGTTGAATGAGGTGATTTCTAATTTGGTGCACAACCTGGGCAATTAGCAGCAGCTTTCCAAATGTTCTTCTGAGTACTCCTCTCCTACCTATTTAAACAATGGTGACAGAGGAGCACTTCTGGAAAGCAGGGTCTGGACTACAGAGTTCTGCAAATACTGTCTGTGACACTCAGACATTTTCTTTGTATTTGATAAGAAACTGTGCAAGTAGTTGTGTTCCAAAGGGAGACTCCTCATCTTGGAAAGACTGAGGAAGAGATTGCTGGGGCAAAGCAGAGAGGAAGTTCACGATACATAGTAGTGACTGCGCAGATTCCTGGCTGTGAGACCACTTCACTATTGCCAGCTGCCTACCACAAGAATGAAATGTCATGGAAGCAGCTGAGTGATTTTCTTTGGAATGTTCTGACATGGAATATCAGTTTATGGATGGAGACCTGCTAATTCCAGGGCTTGATGTGAAATTAAATCTTTGCTTCTTCCTTAGAGGAATACAATGGGACAATACTTTTGTAACAATTTGTGCCTACATCAATCCCTCTATTTTTGGCTAAAATCAGTGTTTCTGAAAGCTTGGATTAAGCCCTCTCCCTGCTGCAAGTAAAAGAATTTTTTACTAAGTCATTTTCCATTAAACACATCTCTGCCAGGTCAGTAAATCACACAAACAATGTTAATCACTTTTTTGGTCATGTTTAATGGCTTTAAATTGCCTTAGAAATGCTTCACCTGATTTTATTTCATTTGGTCTCTAGAAGGGGTCCAGCCGCAAATAACCACTCTCAGAATCAAGGCTGAATTACTGCAAATACTTTGGTAAAGGTAAGAAGGCAGATCCTCAGATCATATAAATTGGTGCAGCCCTGCTGATGCCTGTGATGTTATGGTGATTGATACCAGCAGGGCCATAATACAGCTAAAGTAAATGGTCTGCAGTTTTAAATGCCTGCTGCTAATGGGTCCCATGGTAAATCAATGGCTGACTTGTTAGCTATTTTCTCTTTAAAATGGACTCGGAAGGTACATTAATGGAGAAAAAAAAACAGCTTAGCAGAGCGGTGGCCAATACAGGTAGCGCTGGTGCCAATGTAGTTCGCATTTGCATTTAGACGTAGGGTCTGATTTGTTACCTTTGCAGATGCCCGTGCAGTAGGTCTAAGACAGGCTGGCCCCAAGCCTAGCTGACCAGACACTGCTCTGACTTCCTGGGGTTTGGATCTTGTATATCTCTGGGCTCTTGAGAATTAAAGCCTACAGGCAACTTCACTGCTGCTTTTCAGACATCTTAAAGTGAAGCAAGGAACAGTTGGCCTTGAGCGCCCTTCCAGTGGAATTAGAGCAGGAGAGAGAGTTACCAAACCTAGGTGGGAATCAGTTTCTTTACCCTGTCAGAGCTTTCAGGAATTCCAGTATTTTTCCTGTCTCCCACCAGGGATGAAAGGTCCCTTTAAAACTTGGATGAAAATCTCCAAAATACAATCACAATGGGGCCAAACTAAATATTTTACTTTAATAATGTTCAAAGAGTGTATTTTGACTGTGACCTTCCTAAGCAGTTGCCTCTCTTTAGTACAAAAGGAACGTGGGGATCTTGCTTGTTTCTTTCAATTAGTAATAAAACTTTTCACTTAAAAAATATCAGAGCAGCAGTTCTTGATCACTGAAAGGTTCCTTTGGATTTTTTTTTGTATGCCTTATGAGAGACTTTTCGAAAACAGACGTTTACCATCAATCAATTTCAGCTTTGACAGATCACCGCTTTGTTCCACTGTGGGCAGAGACAGAAGAAAAGTTTTGTCCTGAAATTCCAGACTGCTTCTAGCAATTGTTAACTCAGTTCTGAACGTATGTTGCCTTACATGGGTCTCAGTCCAGATAAATTAGGCTACACTGGGCAACAGAGCTGCAGGAAGTGCTTTCTTTCCCCCAGCTCATTTTTAAATGAATACTTTAATTTAATCTTTCTTTCTTTTGTTATTATTATTATTTATTTTTTTATCAGTGACCAACATGATTTATAGAGCTTCTACGTTATTTATATTCTGTTTGCATGATTTAGCGTCCTGAGTGAATGCAGTTTGGTTGAAAATAGCTTAATGAAAAATGGTTTATTTATAGCATAGTTGGAGCTTAATCTATGTTTTCAAAAATCATTCTCATTAAAGCCTTATAAGGATCAGACCAACACACTGACTGTTGCCAAGGTATCTGCTAGAAGTGTGATTCCCAGGCAATAACTACAAGCTGTACATCACAGAAGAAGAAAGAGCAGCTTTCTGACATACAAAGTGATGAGACAGCTTCATGGATTTCCAGCTCGGATAGCAGCACAAGGCTTTAAGTGGAAAGCAGGGAACTAGAATGATAGATTGGCCTGGGTTGAAAAGAACCACAACGCTCATCCAGTTTCAACTCCCAACTGTGTGCAGGGCCATGAACCACCAGACCAGGCTGACCAGAGCCACATCCAGCCTGCCCTTGAATGCCTCCAGGGATGGGGCATCCACAGCCTCCTTGGGCAACCTGTTCCAGTGCATCACCACCCTCTGTGTGAAAAACTTCCTCCTATTCTCTAACCTAAACCTCCCTTGTCTCAGTTTAAAACCATTCCCCTTTTTCCTGTCACTATCCATGCTCGTAAAAAGTTGTAGCCCCTCCTGATTATAAGCTCCCTTTAAGCACTGGAATGCCACAATGAGGTCTCCCCAGAGCCTTCTCCAAGCTAAATAAGCTCAGTTCCCTCAACCTTTCTTCATAGGAGAGGTGCTCCAGCCCTCTGATCATCTTAGTGGCCCTCCTCTGGACTCATTCCAAGAGCTCTGCATCTTTCTTGTGATGGGGATGCAGTACTTAAGATGGGGCCTCACAAGAGCTCAGTAGAGGGGGACTCTCTCTCTGCTGGGCACTCCTCTTTTAATGCAGCCCAGAACACAGTTGGCATTCTGGGCTGCAAGTGCACACTGCTGGCTCATGTCGTTTCTCATCCACCAGGACCCCCAAGTCCTTCTCTGCAGAGCTGCTCTCAAGGAGATCTTCCCACAGTTTGTATATATGCCTGGGATAGTGTAAATAAAGTATACTATACTATTCTATAAATAAAAATAACCCGATTAAAAAATTAAGCACAAGAAATCCCCTAAGGAAAATTAGACCAACCGCTATCTTACACAAACTAGGAACAGTGTCTTTATTCTAATTATTCACACTTTATTGTAATTATTTACACTTCACAGAGGCTATGAGAGGAGAATGTGAAAGTCCTCCTGCGTTCCCTGCTAACAGCTCTGGGCAGCTGTCCTCAAACAGGCGGCTGAGTCTTTCCAATAGTTTTCTGTAAGGTTTGAAAGAAATAAGCTGCAGTTATGAAGGCTTTGTCATGGGAGGTGGTGATTAGCAATGCATTTTGTTTAAAAGTGCCTAATGATCATGTAAGTGTTTGTTTACAACACTTTGCTGCTAAATGCCGCAAATACTGAATGGTTCCTCAAAGGCATTTAGGCTCTGTGAAGTGAAATAGAGTTAGAGAATTTATACCTTTCCTGTGGCTGGAAGCTCTTTTACATGACAGGCTTTTCAGACTCACAATACACTCCGCACTCTAGAAAGGTTTTACTTATGATAGCAGTAGAGGCCAAAGGTTGAGGAAAATCCAACAATAGCAGTTCTTAAGTACTGTCCACTGACAGAACGTTTTTTGCAGGAGCTTCAGGACAAAGCAGCAGCTGATGCTGGCACATTCTGTGATCATTCCTCATGAGGAGAGTTCCCTGCTTACTGGTTTTATTTTTGCAAGCCAATGCGATGTTGCAGGTGTGTGGATTTTTTTTCTCATTGCTCTCAGGTCAGATGCCAACATAGGGATCAGCTTGCATCTAATTTTGGTACAGCCAGTGTAAACTTAAGCACGAGTGATCTCAAATAAACCACATATCCATGCATAGCACACCGTGAAAGCAGCAGAAGTCTGTTTTGTTTTTAAGAGATACTGCAGAAAAGACTGTGTCAGGAAGCAAAGCTGTTCCCTTGGGCAGCTCAGGGGACTGTGGAATGAGTCTTCAGCCCCATTAGCATGTCAGACATGGCTTGTTCTTGTCCCTCTGCCACTGCGGTGCCCTGGCACAGCAATGTGACCCTTCTCTCTGAAGCACAGGGCAATGCTGCCTGCTTGCAAAGGCCACACAGTTGTGTGCTTCACTGCAGGCTTTGAAACCACTGGAGACCTTCGTGTGCTGTGACTGAAGTTCTCACTTGTTTTCCTTCTCTTTTTTCTTCTGGATTTTCCTGCAAGGGAATACAATATCCTCCCGCACCAGTGGTGAGCCTCTGGCTCCACTAGACACATTTCACCAGTCACAGCTTTAGTGTATTTCAGGTGTATTAACCTGTGCCTGGCTTTAGAGCTGATTAATTCCACACTTGCAAAAACCAAGAGATTCCCAGATGTTCAGTAACCTGGGTCCAGACAAATGGTTTAAGACTTTCATTTCCTTTGGCTCAGAATTTCTGGCTGAAAAAAGATAGAGGTATTTGGGCAAACATGGAGGCATGGTGCTTTGTCCTACTTCACCCTTATGCTATTTGTGCCATGCAACGGCAAACACTTAGACTTGCCAGAGTTACATCCCTTGTAATCAGAGTGTGATCACATGCCCCGAGACACAAACACAGACGAAGAGACATGTAATCCTGTCCAAACTGTACTCATGTCTCTGCAGAAAAAATGGCATCCTTTATATCACTTGTAGGGCTTCAGCCAAACACTAACCTGCTCACCTCAAATGAATCCATCAGTTCCAGGTAGTTAAAAGATGTTCTCCTGAACTAACTACCTAACTAACTACCTGAAAGGAGGTTGTGGCAAAGTGGGGGTCAGTCTCTTCTCCCAGGTAACAGAAACAGGATAAGAGATAATGGCCTCCAGTTGCATCAGGGGAGCTTCAGGTTGGTTATTAGGAAGCATTCTCAGAAAGAGTGGTGAGGCATTAGCACAGGCTACATAGAGGGAGGTGATAGAGTCAAGGTCCCTGGAGGTGTTGAGGAACCATGCAGATGTGGCACTGGGGGACATGGGTTGATGGTTGGACTGGATGACCTTCATGGTCTTCTCCAACCTTAAAGATTCTATGAAACTATGATTTCTTTCCAGTGTGTGTGGATTTCTTCATCTGCAGTGTTCAGGGCCAGCCACAGAGGAGCATCCCTCTGCCAGCCATAGCTCTTCCTTTCCTGCTGGCTTCTTGCTCATCTCACTGTCAGTCAGAGCAGTTCCTCCAAAAATGAGTAATATGTGGTAGGTAACAGAAACAGACCAAAACGTCATGATTGTGATGTTGTTTTCTCAGTCTTATACCCTGTTTCGTCACTTGCATCTGTACAAAGTAATTCAGAGTAGACCCATCAGAAACAGAGTTAAGCATGTGTACTTAATGCTGTGGTGGTGTGAAAGATTATACAAGGTGCAATTGCTGGAGAGTGGGTTGGGCTTTTGTTTACTCTTATTTATGTTTTTCTGCAGTTGTTTTGACATTATTTTACCTTTCAACAACTGTGTTTTGGTGACTCTAGCAGCATGTGGAGGGAAGCTCAAAGTCAGGCAGAAGAGTTGTGTTGGCAGGTTGGATGTGTGAGGCATGTTTTCGGGGCTAGGGGAGAGGGAAAAGATGGGCAGATAGATTGTCCATAGGCATCCAGAATAAAAAGCTAATAGCACAGATTAAATGTCAAGCAACGCAGTGTGTCCTAAGCTGGCCAGTGAAGATGTTTAGCCAGTAAAAATAATAATTTTAAAAGATTTATTTTAGTATGTAAGTTGCATGTTTGCTGAAATCTCAGCATATGTGAAAATGCTCTCCTCAGTAAGGATGGGCTTACCTGCTTAAGTGCTTTTCGAGGTAGAGGCTTCAGTGATGGAGCAAACAAGGAGGTTATTTTCCCTGAGGCAGCAGAACTTCCATTCACTTTTCACCTTCTTTTTCAACAGCCTGTTTATTTTCATTGAGCTCTGGCTTGAATTCCTGTATTTTGGCAATAACAGGCTTGACCGTTCCTCCGGTTGTTCTCCCCCACCAGTGTCACCTCTGAAGCAAAGTCTGTTTTTTGTACTTTCTGTGTTTGGAAGTGGGGGAGTAAAGGAGCTGCTGAGAGAGGTAGCCAGTGGTGGTTACTAAATGTGTCTGTTTGGTTGAAAGTAAGGAAGCATATAGCAAATATTAAAGGGAATAAAATGGATTCGTTGTTATTCCCGGGGGAATTCTGTGCTTAAGCTGATGCCCCAGAAACCCAGCTGGAACGTTAAATGAAAGCCAAAGCCCCCCCACAAGTGTGTCAGCAGAGAAAAGCTCCACACGGTGAAGGCCTTTGAAAATCAGAGCTGAAAAATAATATTCTATAAAAAGGAAAAATCCACTAAGAAAACATAAAGCAAGGAAATTAAAAGCACAGTAGGGACTGGCCACAGTACTTAAGTTGTGAAGGGTCTGTCAAGTAGAATGCAGTTAACACAAAGCCTGACTTATTCACTGTACAAATATACATGCACACACTTTATGCGGAGTAGCCTTGAGCTTGCCTCAAGATCACCAACTGAGTTTTTAAATTAACACAGGGGTGCTCACACCCCCATGCAGCATCCTAATGGCCTTCTAGAAAAGTGCTCTCTGTATATAAAAAAGGAAGCTTAGTGCTTTCTTTCTCCTTAGAACTAAATAAATAAATAAAACATTAGGGAGAAGAAAAGGCGCTGGACATTCTGCAAAATGACACTACCTTTTATTTGCCTTTGCTTTTGAGGAGCCCTTCTCCTCGTGCCAGATGATTCACATCATTCTACATGGCAGAGAACTGTGTTTAGTAAAGGTTTTTCTTGCCATGTAGATTTAAACACCAATGAGGCTCTGCCCCATTAAATTCAGTGAGGATTCATCAGTACAATGCAAAGGACATGGCTCTTTTCTTTACGGGCCAGAGGACCAGCATGACCCAAACATAAAGCCTTGGAATGACAGACCTGGGAAGTTCTTCCAGTTCTAAAAATAGACACAGCATTAACAGGAGTTGTCCTGACTTACTACCTTACTGCATGCTCCAGGCCCTCTCTGTGTGAGAAAATGAAGCAGCTTTGTGTCCTCTCGGTCATAAGCCTCCTTGCTGAGATGTTGATGAGTTTACCAGATTATACTAATTCAGATGGTGTGCCAGGGTGACCACACATCTGGATTGACCATGGCAGGCCCCAGGTAATGCATCTTGCTCTGATGTCCTGAAGGAAGTCTTTGAACATAGCTTTGATCTGGGTTTTTGTTCTGGGCAGAGACTTTTCCTTACTTTTCTCTCCCTAGCTGCTATGGAGACGATTTAAACATTTTCAGAGGGTTGCACAAAATGATGGAAGGCATGTAAAAGCTCTATCCCAGCTCCATTGTCAGGTGCTCCAATTAGGAGGCTAAAAGAGAGAAAAGGTGTTCTTCTCATAACATGATCTGATGCATCCCTTATTAACCAACAAATGAATAAAAAACAAACAAAGCTGTCAGACTATAGTAGATCCATCCCATTAAACATATCTGTGCTATATAGTTTGACTTCTAATTGAGAGAAAACAAAATGGTCCACAAGAGAGCTATGTTGTTTGCTGTTAATAACTAGATACAAGTGGGTGTCTTGTCTGCAGACAAGTAGATTCTTGTCAGCAACACGAAATTAGTCACCAGATGCACAATAAGGGAGACGGCAGTGGATGGGGACACATGCCTACCAACCAATGACCTGATACCATTGACCCATTTCATAAGAACTGCGAACAAGGCTTCACATTTCAGGGATGTTTGGTTATCAATTGAATTGCATCGGTTGATAGACCATTCACAATGTCAGAATCCAATTTGCAACCATGCAGTGATTCATCTGGATCACATGAGTCTGTAATATAACAGGAACCCTCATGTGGTTATGAGCTTATTGCCCTCAGTGTAAAACAAATAGGAGGTGAGGGACAATAATTATAAAACAGTCTTTTAGAAACACTGATTCCTCAGATTCACAAATTGGTGCAGGCAAAATAAAAAGACGATTAACTGTCCTCTTCTTTGCAGTTATTTCTAAGAATCTAAAACATGATATTAAGATTGTGTTATGTGGAAGACATATCACAGACCATAATGACTCTATTTATATGAAATGAAGTATATTTCAAACCAATTTGGGCATCAGCTCAAGTCTGTCCTAGAACGTGACATGGAAAACATACTGAACAGTAAAATGTCTTTAATAGTATAAAATTATGGTGTGTATTCAACAAACTCCCAGTAGGTCTAAAAACAAGGGGCTTTTTTTATCTATTTTTTTAGTGTTTGTAGTGGAGTTATTTATGCAGGTTTTTTTTTTGTTCATGAATTAAACTTGACATGCCTTCATCTGCAGAACACAGAAATCGATCAGAGTGTTTTAATGAAGTAGATAAGTATTTGGACAGTACACGTCCTAGGAAAAGTTAGAGTGTTTAAAGAAAAAATGTTGGGTTTTCAGTGAAATGAATCAATACTCTGCCAAATCTGCAATGAATCAACACCCCAGCATGAGGTTAGGAGTATCCATATTCTCAGTGTGTTGTCTTTTGGAGTAGGCATAAAAACTGTGAAAAAGCTGACTATTAGTCATTAAAGAACCCCAGGGAACTTCAAGCATAGAGATCTTGTGACAGATGGTCTGGGCAAAATCCTATCTCGTGTCCGATACTCATCTGCCTGTGTAAATCAGCACTGCTGCCTTGGCTTTGGTGATACAATAGAGATTTGCATAAAAAGGTTCCCTAGCTTTGCCTGTCTAAATGGTCCCCTGTTCTTTTAATTGGTTATGCTTTTCTTGTGCAGAAAACAGAGCAGCTTGCAGTGTCTGTATTTAAAGCTGAGGGGAACTGAGTGTATCTTCTGAAAGTTTCCTTATTACCTGTGGTCAAGTTCTCTCTCTTATTTTCTACAAGCTGTAGGAATTTCCACAAGAAAAGTTGATACAAATACAAAGGCATAATCAGCTGACCTTTAAGCAATCTGTTTTTCTTTATGTATTGGCTGAGAAATAGAGGGCTGAAGTGAATAAGAAACACTACTCAATCACATTGTTAGCCTTTTAGTACTTGCTCATCCTAGCATATGTAATTGAGCAAGTTACTGATCAGTGCATAGTCAGACTTCAGATCTCGCCTACTGCCACTAAAAATTGTAAGAAACTAGCTAACTTCTTGATCATCTGCCAAGCATCTAAGATGTGCAAATAAATTACAGAGTAATAATTACACTATCTCACATACTGTTGCTGATGCTTGAGCTTGACTTTTCAATAGCTGTTACCTAACTGACGTTGTGATACCCAAGTAGACCACTGAGAACTCTGAGAACAGAAGGCAACATGCACGCATGCAATTTAGTGCTAAACTACCTCTTACCATAAAAGTTCTGGCCCTCTGAGGCACAATGTGGTGCTGTCTGGCATTTTCTGCCACCGTAGAAGACTGTAGAGAGTCTTTTCCCAAGAGCATCAGTAGCTTAGGGACATTTTTACAGTATAAATTGGGTCTGCTTCGCTGCACTGTTAAGAACTGTCCGCTTCACTAGTATGTACCTGTTATAGATACCTTGTAGGTTTATTCAACTACCACTTACCTTCCCTTGGGTTTATGATGTATTTTGTTCTTTTTTCTTGTTAATTTGGTGAAATAACACCAAACCTTTGTCTTGACATTTCCCTAAGAGATCTTAAGTCAAAAATTTCAGCATAATCTGAGTTGTTTTAACACACATTCATCGCTATTTTATTTTATTTTATTTTTAAGTGTGCATACCTTAGATAAGATTAATAGGATCAGCAGTCTAGTGGGGAGGGAAGTTAAGAGCTATGTCATCCCTAGATCAAGCTATTTGTTATATGGAATTGGCAAAGCAATACCTTTGTCATGATGAGTGCTTTATTACATAGACCATTAGGTAGACTGGATGTGCCTAAAGTAGATGATAAGCAATCTTTCATTTGCCCTTAGTTTTACTTTTTTTTTTTTTAGTCTCAAAAGAAAGAGGAGGAAGCTGAAGTTGGTGATGATAAAAGATCAATTAAGGCAGTCACTACAGATCAGGAGGGAGGTTTCCTAGAAACAGGTTATTTATGAAACTCACCTACCGCACTGTGTTATGAACAGGAAGCAGAAACTC
This sequence comes from Excalfactoria chinensis, assembly GCF_039878825.1. Lineage (NCBI taxonomy): Eukaryota > Metazoa > Chordata > Aves > Galliformes > Phasianidae > Excalfactoria > Excalfactoria chinensis. Next base: position 82,026,438 of record NC_092825.1, read on the forward strand.
CACTTGTTTTTGTTTACTTTTGGGGTTGTTTTTCCTACAGCGAGTTACTAGAACCTCTCTTTGCCAATGGAGGGCACTCCAATTTATTTAATGCCATGCAGTTCACAATGCTGGTTACCTCACAAACGAAGCTCACACCTGTCACGTTGTCCCTTCCAACTGCTTCGCAGTCCAGTGGCACTCTTATTAAGCACAGCCTGTTGTCCATTTTCTGTTTGGTCCATCACCACAGCATATCTCATTCCTCCAGCCCTTTCCTTGGCCTCTCATTGTTGGAACCATCTGGAGATAGTTTTGAGGAAGTGCATTCAGGCACAGACTTTTTTTTTTCCTTATTTTTTTTCCCCCCCAGTTTCTTTGCATGAAGAATTTATGGAGTGAAATAAAGCTAGCCAGGGCCTATGTTTACTCTCTCCCACTTTGGATTTTAGCTAACGATTTACAGTTAAGCTAATCGTGTGTAATATCATTCAAACATTTTTCAGGATGATGGATTGACCCACACTAGATTGCCCATTATGGGAGTATGTGTAGAAAGAGCTGCAAATCACCCTTCCATTGGTAGTAACTCTGTTACATGGTAGATACTTTTTCTGTGACTAGGAGCAGCACCACCAAGTTTGGGCTATCTGCAAATGAACAGAAAGATTACCATTAAGGCAACCAGCACTTTTTCTAGTAATGAAGGTCTTGGACTGCTATGCTGTTCTGGCAGTAGTAAAGCAAAATAGTGCTCCGGTAGAGAATGGTAAAGTTTTCTCCAGGATGATATGTGACAGCAGAGAGAGGGAAGGAATGACCTACTCCTGCTTTATCTCAGTAGTTTTTAATATTTATAACATGCTGTGCTTTGTGAGAGTGGTATCAGTAGCACAGAAGTTTCTTGTGCCACTCTTTTTTTCATGTATTGCACTGTTTTGTGAAGGCCAGTGGACCTTCCAGAGACAAAGATGGAGTTCACCCAAGAAGGTTCAATGTTAAATAACTTCCACAGTATTGTTACTGCTGATTATTTTTATTACTGTAGTGCATGAAAGTTGTAGTAATAGAACAGACACCCACTGTGTTAGGGACCTTACAAACAGAGTACAAAAAGACACTGTTTTCTCCAAAGAGTTTAAAACTAATTAGACTTCTCCATTCAGGACACTGTCTCTGTGCCTACAGCAAAGAAAAATCTGGTTTGCTTATTTATTTTGCCTGATTCAATTTAGAATAGACAGCTTGGTTTATTTTTCCATTTAAAAGATGATGCCAAACTGAGTGCTAACATACATGAACTACAGTCCCTCTGTTTTTAATGGTGGTGGTGGGGGAGGGGGGTAGAATTAAATGCCTGAGATGAATTTCACTCATCATGATTGAAAAACAGTAAAGGTTTCTCTTAACTGACCAGAAATAGCGTGGGTACTTAAAACACAGGCAAGCTACCTCTCGAGTTGTGGGTGATATATTATCTTGAATATGGTATGAAAACTTGCCATCACATTTACCATACCCTTTAGGAAGCCTTGTGATTAAATTTAACATTGCTGACCTTGTTGTCCTAAGTCTAATGAGCCAGAATGGATAGAAGTGTCCTTGATCCACCTGGTGTTTTTAGTGTCGGGCTTTACTTCTCTGTAATTTATCCATCTTAACCTCACCAGTGGAGCAATTGCTTAATGCACTGACCTGTCACCTTTCAAAAGGGATTTTTGGTCTGCTTGGTATAAAGTGAATTCAGACGTGGCTTCTTGCAGGAAGATAGCATACATGGCTTCAGCCTAACAAAATGAAGTCTGGGTCTTGCTCTGAGACCCATATTGATATAAAGGTGATGGCTGCCCACTACAATTAATTTTATTTCAGAAGTGGAGGGAAGCATCTGGAGGAGAGCTCCAGCAGGATCTGCCTGTTGTGACAGATGTGATTTCACCTGTACAATGATAATTCTGTTTCGCAGTTGCACTTTTAGATAATAGAGGCAGTTTCTACATATTTTATGGTAAGGGTAAAGGTATTTTTTTTATGTTAAGGGCACTGGAACAGGTTGTCCAAAGGGGTCTCCTTCTATGGAGATATTCAAGACCTGTCTGGACACTTACCTTTGTGACCTTAGGAACTGCTTTAGGGTTGGACTTGATGATCTCTTGAGGTGCCTTCCAACCCTTGCAATCCTATGATTCTGTGATATTTGTGTATGAATTAAGCTAGGCATTGTGCATCTCATCCATCACAAGCTGTCCAAAACAAGACCAAGCAAGGAAAAGAATTCTCAAACAAAATGCTTTTTTTTTTTTTTTTTTAGCTGCTTTTCTCACTGTTAAATTTACCTCTAAAGCCACAACAAAACAATCATGTAATTTTTTTGTAGCAAAATTTTAAGAGCTTTCTGGCATGTTGTTATCTTTCATCATGGAAGAGTTTCACCCCTTTCCCAGAGATGCAAAGGCAGCTGACTTTGACCAGACAAAACTGGCCATGAACCTGTATAGTGTAACTCAGAAGGTCACTCTACTACAATGAGGAAGTTAAACACCTTTATCCAGAAGTCTTTCCATCAGATAGTGCAGGAACTGTGGGGATTTTTGTTTGTTTTTTGTTTGTTTGTTTGTTTGTTTTAGGGTTTATTTGTTCTTGTTTTTGCTTTGTTTTTTCTGTCCTATAACAAGAGTGAGGATATCCCTAAGCTGCTAACACCGAAGCATGTTTTTAAATGCCTTCTGAAGTTGGGACTATCCATATTTAAAACTGGAGCTCTGCATTTAATCCTAAAAGCTCTTGTAAATTGTTTGGTCAGGTTGCATTTTAACCATAAGCTATGCCCTGGGCACTTCATGAATCAGGGATGAGTTGAAAAGAAGAATTTGACAAATTTTTTTCAGTGAGAAGAATCAAACCAGCCATAAGTCAGCTGGTTACTATAAATAAATATTATGTCTGAACATATCTGTGTGTGAGAGCACTTTGCAAAGCATGTGAAACTCACATACATCCTTTTTGCTGTTCCAGATATTTGGAGTCACAGCTGACTCAGTACTGAAATGCAGGTTCTCACACTGTCTATAATTAAGGACAGAGATTTACAAAGCAAAACACAATCCCGGGTTTTAGAGCAATAATTTAGTATTCTTATAAACTGCCTCATTGACTCAAAATGGCTCACCCTGAATGTTTCAGTGTCTTCTTTATGTCCTGCTACTGAACATATGACTATACGTATGCATGATTGTGCATGTGTATATGTATAAATATGTATACATGTGCGTACACATGCACATATATATACATAAAATCTTTGATCCCAACTCTTTGGAAACACCCCCTTAGATTTCTACAAAGGCCATATAATTCCCCAGGCCTCTGTCTGGGAGCATAAAGCAGTAGGATACCTCATGATCAAGGCATTTAATAAAACATCACAGGAGCTACAGGGAACTGACCCCAACTGTTCCTTGCACATGGAGATGATATTTGCCCCAGTGACATCCACATGTGCTCAGACTTCACTAGGTGAAATAAAGGACAACCACTCAGATAAGTAAGTAGAATGCCAGTGTAAAGTAGACTTTAAACAACCATGTCACTAAATTTTAAAGATGCTTACATATCTGATTGCATTTTGAGATGTAAAAACAACTCAACTGGGTTTGGACCATGCAGTCCTGAAATCATCAATAATTAATCAAAGACTTCAGTGACCACAGGATCGAGCCTCTGCAGAAGAGGAGAATTTCAGTGCTGCTTCTAAGATGCTAACTATTCTTTATTGAGTCAAAAGAACAATTTCTATAACTGGATTTTACGTATTAAATTTAGTACAGGAACTGATTTGTTCAGATCCTTAAGTATAAAAATATAGGTGTTAACTGATAAACTGTTTGTTTAATTTGGGGAACAAAATATGTCCTGAACAGTCCTGAGAAGGCTTTAGTTTTCAGATAACCTCAAGTTCTGCTAGCTTAATTTTTCTATTATTTATTTTTTAATTGGGACAGCAGTGGGAGTCCAAAAGCAGCTTTTTGTCCTTGCAGGTTTTCTCATTGTTGTTACTTGGCATGTTTGTTTTGCTTTTTGGCAGTACGTATCTCCCTCAGGTGCCGCAGTTTTCTTGAATATGGAGTATAGATAAAGCTTGAAGGCTCTTGTCCAGCATAACATTCATCCACGTGTGTTCATTTAAGCCAGCGCATGTTTTATCTGAAGCTTAAGAGACTGTTATTATGTTCCAAATTCAGCTCTAAAATATTGAAGCAGGAGAATAAAGCCCTCAAAACACTGCAGTAGGATTTCCATTCTCTTCTGTAGGAGGGAAAGGGCCTGATCAAACCTTCCTAAGTCTTTGGAAAGGCTCTCTTTGACTTCAGGGGGGTTTGGATCAGAGACAGCTGCAGACAGTATTTTTATTGCTAGGTAGGGATTCAGTAGTGATACTGTGACTCTCAGATCGAAGTAGATGATGGAGAAAGGGATGCTGAAAGTACATGTCAAAAGGATAAAATATGGGTAGAAGTAATTTAATTTTGCTCCTTTGTTGAGTTGGTTCATTTTGTCTCAGTACTGAATGCAAGCTCAGCTCCCAGGTCTTTGCAAAATCATCCAGACATAATATAATTTGGGAAAAGAAGTGGTCCACATTTTCTTGATGTGACAACATATGGATATTAGCATTTTTTTCATTTCGCCAATCAATATACATAAAACATGCAGAAGGAAAGCAAGTCATGCAATAGGACTTAGATTATTTTTTAATACTGTCAAGATTTTATCAGTCAGCAAATGAGATAAAGAAAGGATAAGTCAATTTGAGATAACATTGGACAGCAGTGAAACAAACTCTGCTTTTCTCTATTTGTGTCAGCTTTTGGATTTCTTTTGTGTAGAACTTCTGATTTTTTAGAAAGCACAAGGAATGGAAAGAGAATCTCTGCATTGCTCCCTGCAATCCCTTTGCTCGAGTTACTCATTTAATTTCCCAGAGGTTACCAGCATACCAACATCTTTTCTATTTTAATTTGAATTATGAAGAGTAGAAGCAGAGGGATCTTGTTCAAAGGATTTTTTATTTTTTGTGTTTTGTTTTTTTTTTTAATTTTATTTTTTGTCCTCCTTGAAAAGGAAATTCTTAGCAATTACAAATGTCTAATTAAAAAGTCTTTATGTTCTTTTTTGGGGGAGAGGCAAAGATTGATTTATTCTTTTTTTAAACTAACTCCCACAAAGGATAACATTTACTGTGTAGTTGGATTGTGATATATGAAAAAAAGGTAAAGGTCTGTACTATTGCATTATTTGCAGTGTTCCAAAGTATTTGTCTACCTGAAATGTTACAAGTTTGAGGAAAAAAATAATCATAAAGAAATATAACTCGACTTTTCTGTAAAGAAAACATTAGAACACTCTGCTGCCCTCCAGCAAACAGCACAAATAACAGAGGCAAAAATACTAGGATACAATTAAGGAGATACAATGCATGTATCTCAAACTCGTAGTTAGAGCTGACTTAAACAGAATTTAATATAGCAGACACATTGCATTGCGAATGAATTCTCATTTCGCCAAAACACTAACAGATGTTTAATCAATAAGATGGAGCATAAAGGGCAGCACAATTAGTAGGTCTGAGAAATGTTCTTGTATGATGTTAGAAAGCTGTAATTATGGACCAGATCTCATAAGTGTTTTGCACAGATGACACACAATACCAATATTCTAGCTTAGAGGAGAGACTGCTTGGCACATTCAATGCAATCACAGGCACAAAGAGACAACACTGAACTTAGAGAATGCATTTAAGTAAATATTAAAACTGCCAGTGAAGAAGGAAAAGGAAAAGGAAAAGGAAAAGGAAAAGGAAAAGGAAAAGGAAAAGGAAAAGGAAAAGGAAAAGGAAAAGGAAAAGGAAAAGGAAAAGGAAAAGGAAAAGGAAAAGGAAAAGGAAAAGGAAGAGGAAGGAAGGAAGGAAGGAAGGAAGGAAGGAAGGAAGGAAGGAAGGAAGGAAGGAAGGAAGGAAGGAAGGAAGGAAGGAAGGAAGGAAGGAAGGAAGGAAGGAAGGAAGGAAGGAAGGAAGGAAGGAAGGAAGGAAGGAAGGAAGGAAGGAAGGAAGGAAGGAAGGAAGGAAGGAAGGAAGGAAGGAAGGAAGGAAGGAAGGAAGGAAGGAAGGGAGAGAGGGAAGGGAGGGAGGGAAAGGAAGGAAGGAAGGGAAAACAGTTCCTTGAACTCAGTTCTCTGTTTATTTGTTCTCCTGTTTCTGTTATTTTTGCTCAGATGAGCATGGGCAACAATCCCACCTCTCCCAATATACCTCACCTTGTACCTTAAGGCAGAAGACTCAGGATGGGTGGGCAGGCATGAAGAGCTGATATAAGAAGAGGTCCTGCCAATATGAGTTTCGGCAAGAGACCTCATCAGGAGTTGCCAAATAAGATGAGAGCATTTTCAGTGCTGTAACTTACCCTAAGGAGACAAGACCTCAAGACCTCACCACTGATATGATTTTGTATACATGCTCCATAATGTGTCCCAGTTGACCAGGAGCACATCTTAGTCCTTATGTTACCTGCTACTTAGTTTGCCTGGAAAAAGAGTGAGGTTGCCTGCACTTGAAGCAGCATGGAGAAAAGGATTATTGAAGAAACAGTTCTTGCTGTTTTAACAGTGCATTCATACAGTTCAGGACAGTGGCAACCAGAAAAATCACTGGGCTAATGGCTGAGATATGAGTTTTGTCAACCTGTCATTCCCCCATAACCTGTCTGCCTTTGCCAGCACCTCATTAAAAAAAAATGTGGAAGTGGTACAGTGAAACATTACTTCTAAAATAAAATGGAAGTCCTAGTTGTGCAGCCCATTCTTCGATTTTTCCAGCACAGAGAAGCCATTACTTAGATAAGTGTTATGCCATCTGTACCATGTTTGGAAACATAATCCCCCTAAATTACTGGGATTTCAAAAGTGTTGCCTTTGTGCATGAATTTGAACTTCTATATTTAATGGTTTAAAGAGATCAATACAGCAATGTTCAGCAATCTAGAATTGCTATACTTAACCTGTAATTACAGCTCCTTACTGAAACTTATAGCTGGACTGAAGCCCTTCAAATCTCAGATTAATCAGACTCAGCATAGTGCCCCTGCCCATAAATTCCAGAAGGGCAGATTTATTCCAATATAGTGAATCATGCAGGTTTTGGCAACAATCTGAAGAGTATATTTTTTCCACGGGAAAGTGAAAAAAAAAGAAATATGGTTAGATAGATGACGTAGAGGGATGAAAAATCCCCTTCAAAGGCATGTTCTACAACTTAATTAATAAATAGTCAACGGATTGGCTGGTGCAATGATAGGTTTCATTGTAGCTAATGAAGCTCCATCAATGTATGCCAGCTGAGAATCTGACCAATAATTTTTCATGTAACATTTATAAATAGTCCAGAAGAAATACATTGACATGAAATATGAACAGTATCCCTATTAATGCATACTTTTAATTTAGTTATTCCCAAAGAGCATACATCTCATTGCAACGGGCCTGAAATAGTGCAGGTTATTTTATTTCATGGTGCACCTCCCAGGTCTATCCCATAATGAGTGCCCTGTTGAGTATAGTCATCTAACCCATCCATACATGACTGTGTCAGTGGTGAGTGGGGCTGAAGCCGCTGAAGCTCAAAAAATAGCAGCATCTAAACTTTTTTGCGCTGTTCTTTGGATAGTCAGTGTCAAATGCTCTCTAAAACAGATTTTTCTATAAATCTTGCCTTCCAAGTGGGACTGTGGAGTGCTGTGCTGAGCCAGCTCCTGCCACCTGAGCCTGAAACATACTCTTTAGGAAGGTGATGGAGGTACATATATGGAGCATCATCTGAGATCTCACATGCTTACAAATGCTTGTGAAGAGCTGTTGCTCTGTTTGACATTTCAGTGTGATAAATATTCATCTGTATGACTAGTGAAGTGAAATCTACATTCTCCCTATAAGACAGTGTTTAGTGTGTAGTGTTCCTTAATGTTTAATGGCATTATAAACATTACTTGGTATATGTGATCAGTCTTTGGGCTCATCATTGGATTCCAAATCTAAAACATAGCTTTGTTATGAGGTTCAGGGAATAGTGTAGCTAAGCACAGATATGTGGCCTCTGCTCAGTTCCACTGATTTCATTCTGGATTGCACCCTTATCCCAGTCAACAGGGATCCTGCTACTTCCAAGAATCATTGAATTATTTGAGTTGGAAGGGACCCGTTAAAGTCATCTAGTCCTTCTCCCCTGCAATGACTGGGGACATCCATGGCTAGATCAGGCTGCCCAGAGTTCTGTCCAGCCCAACCTTGAATATCTCAGAGGACAGGGTTTCTACCACTTCTCTGGGCAACCTGCTCTGGTACCTCACTGTAAAGAAATTATTCTTTCTGTCCAATCTAAAGCTCCCTTCTTTTAATTTGAAACAATTTCCCCTTGTCCTATCACAACAGATTCCGCTAAAGTGTCTGTCCCCTTCTTTCTTACAGACCCCCTTTAGATACTGAAAGGCCACTGTCAGATCACCTCAGAGCCTTCTCTTCTCCAGGCTGACCAGCACCAGCTCTCTCAGCCTGTCCTCATAGGAGAGGTGTTGCGTCCCTTGGATCATTTTTGTGGCCCTCCTCTGGGTGCACTGCAACAGGTCCATGTCTCTCCTGTACTGGGGACTCCACATCTGGATGCAGGTACTCCAGATGAAGTCTCACCAGCACAAGAGCAGAGGGGCAGGATCACCTCCTCAACCTGCTGGCCCTGCATATATAATGCAGCCTAAGATATGGTTTGCTTTCTGAGCTGTGAGGGCATACTGCAGGTTCACGTCCTGCTTGGTGTCCACCAGTACCCCTAGGTCCTTTCCAGCAGGGTTGTGCTCCATCCATTGTGCTCCATAACCCCAGCTTGTATTGGTAGTGGGAGCTGCCACTACCTAGGTGAAAGACCTTCCACTTGAATGTGTTGAATCTAATGAGGTTCATCGGGGCCCACTGTTTGAGCTTTCCTAGGTCTCTCTGGATTACATCATGTCCCTCATGCATATAGACCACACCACACAGATTGGTGTAATCTGTAAATCTGCTGAGGATACTTTCAATCCCAATGTTGATATTACTGATAAAGATGTTAAAGAGGACCAGTCCCAGTACTGACCCCTGAGGGATACCACTTGTCACTGATCTCCATCCAAACACTGAACCATTGATCCTCTCTGGATACAATCTTGTAATCAGTTCCTCGTCCACTGAACAGTTCACCCAAAAAATCCATACATATCTTTCCAAATTGGAGAGAAGGATTTTATTGAGGACTATGTCAAAGGCCTTACTGAAGTCCAGATAGATGACTTTAGTGGCTCTTCCTTTGTCCATTGCCATCATAAAAAGCCACAGTGTTGGTCAGGCAGGACCTGCCCTTGGTGAAGCCATGCTGGTTATCCCATATCATCTCCCTCTCTTCCATGTTCCTTGGCATAGTTGCCAGGAGGATCTGCTCCATGATACTACCCTGCAAAGGGATGGGGCTGTCAGGTCAGTAGTTCCCTGGGTCATTCTTTATACCCTTCTTAAAAATAGGGGTGATGTTGCCTTTTTTCCAGCCAGCAGAGACTTCACCTGACCACCATGACTTTTCAGATATCATCAAGAATAGCTTGGCAACTGCATCAGCCAATTCCCTCAGGACTCTGGAATTCATCTCAATGGGACCCATAGACTTATGGATGACTTCAAGTGGATGTCTCAGTTTCTTGGCATAAACTAACAACTGGCAACATAAGCAGGAGCAGGTGTGGAGGAGGACTGTGAGGATAACAGGGGAATAGAGTGGCTGTCTTATGAGAGGAGACTGGGAAAAGTTTGGCATGTTTAGCCTAGCAAAATGAAAACTGAGAGGGGATCTGATTGCTATCTATAAATACATCGGGAGGATAAACACCAGGGAGGGAGGAGAGCAATTTAAGCCAAAGGACAATGTTGGCACAGGAACAAATGAGTCTAAGCAGGCCATGAATAAATTTCGGCTGCATATGAGAGGAAGATTTCTGAGCATCATATGGAGGAGGCTCTGGAACAGGCAGAAGGAACTAGCGTGAGCTTAATTCCTCTCAACAAGCATATTAATGTGGTATCAGAACTTTTGCTAGCTGGGATCTGGACTAGGTAGCCCAAACTGTCACTTTCCGTTCTCTTCTGAGTCAACTAGTAGGTCGATGGAGCTACCCTCAGGTTTAACAACCCTGTCTACTCAGAATCTTATCCTGTGCACTTCTTTAGGTAGTGTATGTTTTTCTTCATTATGAATTGCATTATTCTTCAGGTTTTAGGCATATATGACTCTGCTAAAATCTGTTCTGCCTTTCATATATTCTGCACAAGTCTGAAATTTAACTGAATCTCTGTATGAACATATATAACTTTAAATAGGATTCCATTTTGAATGGTATCAAATTTTATTAAATTGAGGTTTAAAGAAAAAAAAAAAAGAAAAGAAAAAGCCAGAGGTTTGAAAAACAGATAAAGAAGAATTTAATGTAATTTGGATACTGATTAATTTTCATAAAAGCCTTTTTGGAACCACTCAGATTAACTGTAATTTTTTCTTTTCATTATTTTTGATCATTTGTTTCATGATCTTGTATTTTTTCCTTCCAGTCTGTATATAAAAACACAGCCCTATTTAATGTAACTTGTAAGAACAGACTTAAATTCTGTTTTAGTCAATGGGACCTCTTTCTAATCACAGAATCATAGAATGTCCTGGGTTGAAAAGGGCCACAATGATCATCTGGTTTCAGCCTTCCTGCTGTGTGCAGGGTCGCCAACCACCAGATCAGGCTGCCCAGAGCCACATCCAGCCTGCCCTTGAATGCCTCCAGGGATGGGGCATCCACAACCTCCTTGGACAACCTGTTCCAGTTTGTCACTACCCTCTATGTGAAAAACCTCCTCCTAATATTGAACCTAAACCTCCCCTGTCTCAGTTTAAAACCATTCCCCCTTGTTCTATCACTATCCACCCTCGTAAACAGCCGTTCTCCCTCCAGTTTATATGGTCCCTTCAAATACTGAAAGGCCACAATGAGGTCTCCCCAGAGCCTTATCTTCTCCAAGCTAAACAAGCCCTGTTCCCTCAACCTTTCTTCATTCTAATATTTGAGATAACATATAATACTAGGAAAAAATAGCTGGGATTCTTTTATCTTCCTTTTGCTTCTTTGACAGTCTTTGCTCTTGGTGCCTACAAGTTTCTAATTGCCTATATGTGTATACCATGTGTCTGTATGTATATATATGTATCCCTATATATAGACCAACATATATCTAGATACAATTTCTTAACGTGCTTTTATTGAACTCTTACAACTAGACATTTGGTCTCATCTGTACTCTACTAATTTTTCAACTACCAGTGATACTTCAGAAAAAAACTTCTACCTCTTCAGATTTCAGCATTTCATTTAACTTGTCAAGTCACAGTTTTATTCAGTAGACCTCTGTTTAGGATACTTACCTGGCAGGATGTGCACATGTATTCAGTTCCTCTCTGTCTGAGGGTATTTTAATCCTTTTCCTGGTAACGTGTCCCAACATTCAACTTTATTGTCTGTTCCAAAGGCTGGGGATGGATCACTGTTTTAAGTACCTCTTGTTGTTGTTATTCCATTTTGGATAAATAATTAAGTCTCTCATTCTAGGAGAGCATCCAGACCACCGACTACAGAATCATTTTCATTTGCTCGCCAAATATTTAAGTATGCTGTTCAAAGTGGAACAGTTTGAGCAGATGAACCTGAGGGAGGCCTACTTCAACATGCACTAATAACTTAGCAGTTGAGAGACTCACTTGAGAGGTAAAAAAAACTTGGGTCAAATAGCTGCTCTGAATCTGTAAAGTACAAAATAATTTTTCAAAATGACCTACTTTAATCTGGTTCCTATCTTCATCTGTTGTAAGTGGGTTCTTTATTATTATTTAATTAAGCCAATATTTTTTCCCAACTCAGCTGCCACACTGAACAAAACATTTTGTATACGTTATGCCAGTGTGGGATGGGTTCACGTAATTTCTTTCAGGATGCTTCAGTACATTCAGGTCCAGTCAATAGCCTAAGTGCAGCAACACCATACCATTGCACACACTGCAAATCTTAAGATTTAGAGGCACTGCAAATTGTTGTACAGTAGAAAGACATTTGAGCTGGCTTTAGTTATCTTGACTACTGGAGCAGAATAGCCACATTAGCATGATACCTCACAAAAGTAGAGTAAATTAGCCCTGGAAATGTTGCACCCATTACTGTCACTACCAATTACAATAATTAATGCTATTCATCTCTAGACAGCGGATTAAAACTGAACTAACCCATTAGTAAGTGAATGTCATTGCAACTGGAGGATTGTTGGATTGCCTGTGAGAAGGTGGTGATTTCATTTCAGTTCCTATTGGCAAATGGCCACGTTTTTAAATGAATGATAAATGAATACGCAACAAGCAAAATCTCTGCTCCCTGGAGCTCTACTGTAACTGAAATGGTGGAGGATGCAAACACACCTGTGCCAATTATTCAAAACTTTATCATGATACCAGATATTTCTAGATTTGGGTACAGAAAGGTCTTGAGGATTCGATGGATCATGGAGATTGAGGTACCCTATTTCTACTTTGAGAAATCCCTCCAGAATAAAGATGTTCACATACTCCCAAGTATAACTAACTCAGTGAATATCTCTGCCATTTTTGCTTGTTTGTACTATTTCCTGTTTATTTCTTAAATGATCGGTTACAGTGAAACACGCAACATGAAGAATTAGTCTTGACATAAATCACCCCTCTCTCACAGCACATGTATTACTATAATTAGATTACTTTATGTATTTCTTTATAAGCATTCACTAACTAATTGTTTCACCAGCATTGTTTCAGGAAAAAATAAAATAAAATGAAGCTTAGGCTTTAAGTAGAGATGCATTAGTTGTCATCTGCATGGCTAGCAAAGAAAACCTCAGCTGTATTCAATACATTAATTGGTTACTTCAATTAGACAATGGTTAAGTCTTTCTGGCTGATTGCCTTCATCTGTTCATAGGATGTCTTCCAGATCTGGTATCTTTCATCCTTGTACATTTAGTTCCTATTTAACATATCCATAGGCAGGCTGACATGCTTTGACCTCTTAGAGTATGATTGCTTCCTGCTTGCCCTTTGGTGAATGAGAAACAAACTAAGAACATTGAACTCTTTAAAGAATAAAACAAGAATAATGCAATTTATTAATGAGAACTATGAACAGGCTCTCAACTGTGAAGCACTACACTGACTCCTTGGCTATTTTCCAGTGGGTTTTTAGTTCCTTGGGTACTGCATTTTTATTGGTGGTGGATTTTTTTTTTTCTTTTTTCTTCTTTCTTAATTATTTTTTTCATTATCTTTCTAGACACGGTACTGAATTTCTGCACGCTTGTCCTCTTTTTTGACCTCCTCAGCATACGGTCATATCCTGTTAGACTCTGAGACTAGCAATGTATACACAGCAAAATATGTTCAATTGTGGAATTTGAAGGCAAATCAGTAAAACACTGATTAGTGAACATGCATCTCAAGTGCTCAGGCTTTCAGGTTGAAGTCCACATGCTCAGAGACATTATGAAGGTATAAGTAACTAACAGACTCCCACTGTTTCTCATAAACCTATCTCTGCATTTTGCCTGCAGTATTAATAGAGACATATCCTTCTAATTATATTATATACATTATGCTATATTTGAGTCTTGGTAAAGCAAATTAATCATCCGTGTCTAAAAATAATGACTGTGGCTCTTTAAGCTAACTGTGCATTTCAGCCATCTAAAATGCAACTCCTACGTGGTTTGCAGTATTTCTCATGCTCATAGACAAGCAAGATGTTCGTGCTGCAATATTTAGACCCTGTAATGCTTTCAATATGTGAGGTGCTAATCTGCTGAGATGCTCCTGATAATCATTTTCTCTATGCCTTATTTATCCTTATTAAATTACTGAAACCTCTGGGGTGGGGCCTTTTAATATTTGCCTCTGCCCTATGCTGTCCCCTTTAGCTCTGGGAGTTTACCTGTGGAATGAAGCTTTAGATCAGGGTTTTAGATCCCATGAAGGATTTAGCTGTGTTAGTCAAGGTGAACATAATTGCAGTACCATACATCAGTCCAGGAGGGTCACCAAAAGGTGACTGCTCTGCACGGGGACGCTGAAAAGGTAGCAGGAAACATTGCAGTGGTAACACTGTGCAAGTCCCTATTACCTAACAGAAGATGACTTGTTGGGACCTACTTTGTGGAGACTGCCAAAATGTAAATGGCTTACCTCTTACATGCCCTGCGTTCATCATTATCTCTGTGCTTCTCCTTAGAGGTGAAGGGTATTTCTTTTTCTCCCAGTGTTGCAAGAAATGGGTGTGTTTCAGTTTGTGCCAATTGGAGAAAACCTCTCCTCAGACTGCTTCATACAAAGGAGCATATTTACTCTCTACCAAGAGAGTTACTCAGCAGTCAGTCTCCTGGCTCTGTTGCTGTGCTCTTAACACTGCCTGATCAGTGCTGGAAGTTCAGTAAGTTGCAGAGAAAACTTGCTGGAGAGACATGGGTACAGCACAACTAGCTGAAGCTCTGTCAAAGAGAGACAAAGTCACTTTCTGTTCTTAATGCAGCAGCAAATCCTGTATTGTAAAAAAACACTGTAGCAGTAACAGTGAAACGGCAATCCACACCTCATCACAGGGTGGTGGTGTGACCTACTGCATAGAGAGGCTCTCAGTAATCCTTTCTGCTGTTTTCTTCCTACAGACACCAAAGCACCACTGAATGCACGAAGTCCTTGCTGGGATTTTCTTTTTCATTTGTCTCTTTTGATAAGACACAGCTGGCACTTCTATTCAGGACCCATCAGTACACCAGTTGTAATGCTTTACTGCAGTCTTTTTGTCTCCATTGTTGCCCTGATTTCTGTCATAAATGATTCAGTTTGTGCAATTAGTAGTGAAGCTGTAAAGTACCTAATAACAGGGCAAAGAGGAGCCTGCCCACTGAGGAAACTAGATGCACTACATGACACAACCAGATAGCTGAGGGTCAGGTCATGTAAGATCTGATACTTTACTATTTCAAAATTCATCAACTGAAGAAGAATATACTCACTGCAGTTTCAAAGTATTTTGAGGTATTATAGGAGTAAAGTTCTCAGACAACAGAGTCTGTCTCTCTCTCAGAAGTTGTCACTGCTAATAAGTTTGAGACAGACTTCTGTGGTGTGCCGTTTACCTTCAGTGTAAACTATGTGCTTGAGAATCATCTGAATTAGTGTTTAAAGTAATCATCGAGTAATATAAAATCTTATGCAAAATGAAGGTCATCTGAGAACCTATTTACCCAAATAAATGGAAGTTGTTTGGTCTACCTTTGAGCTAAAAATGACAATCTTGGACACACTGATGGCACAATGGAAATGATGTGAGAGAGCACATAATTTACCAGTGACTAGACTTGCTTTTGAAGTCTGTAATAGCTGGAATTTAAGAAAGGTCACAAGCCAACCTTGAGTTGTACATGAGTGCAATTAATAGCATGTTGTATAGTTCAAAATCTTCAAACCTTCACTGGGCCATAAAACAGTTGAGGCTGGAATGGATGTCTGGAGGCCATCTGGTTTAACCCCCTGCTGAAGTAGGGCCACCAGGAGCAGGTTACCCAGGACCATGTTCAGGCAGCTCCTTTGATTACCCCTAAGGAAAAGTCTCCATAGACTTTCTGGAAATCCTGTGACATTGCTTCGTGAGGTCTCTTTTTTAGCCCATGTTGTTTTCTTTGAGGAACAGTGGGCACCATACCAGGAAAGAGTTCTGTCTGGGTGGTTCTGAAGCCCCAGGGAGGAACCTTTGCTAAAATACTGTCCTGACCTTTTCAGAGGTTCTTAGACTGATGTATTCATGCGTGGCTGTCTACATATAGGATCCAGCAGCATTATCCACTAGATATGATTTTTCATGGTTTTTGTCTGAACTCTTTGGAACTTCTCAGGTGTGTAAATGTTACTCGGCTGTATATATTGTGTCAGGACCTCAGACATGATGTACAAGTTAATTATAAACAGGTCAAAGTGGGATGAAACTCAGCTTGCTGTTGTAAAGTTTGCCTGAGTTATTAAATATTCAGGCTACTGTCATACTTGGACTGATTGCTCTAAGGTTACCATGCCAGTCTCTAATATTTATGACATGTCTTGTTCACTTCTTCTTCTTGACAGTGTCTCGAACTGATGGAGACAAGGTGATGGATATTTTTTCAAGCACCTATAACCCTTAATGTGTGCTTAGTGCAAATGCGGAAGACAGAAATTTAAGGCCATAGGTCTGAAAACTGTAGAAGCAAAACAGTTCTTACTTTGTAGTTGTGTTTCACATGCAGGATACATAGCCAATACTTGATATATAAGTGATATCACCTATAGAAGACCTTTTGAATTTCTATTTGCTCTACTTTTCTTCTTTTTCTCTGTTGTACTGCTATCACACAACGTCATTTTGAAGGTAGATAATAAAAGGTGTATGGGAAGTAGATACCTAGATCAAGCTATCATTTGTATGTCACACATTCACTCTCTTTCAGCTTTTAAGCAAAGAAACAACTTTGTGCCTTCAGCACAAAGTACAGCACACAGCTGACACTGACTGTCCCTCCCATCATTGCCAGGTTAAAAGATGTTCTGATGTTTATGAATGCACAAAGTCACACATCTCATTTATCTCCAGACCTGAGGCCCCATTGTCATGTCCTCTCACTTGCTCAACTTGAAATCCCTATGGAGAGAAATTAAAGGAAAAAATGTAACAGAACAAATATCCCCTAATCAATTGCCCTCTGACATCTCTCACTCAGAGGTTGCAGCTTGCAAAGTGAATTAGTGTAATAAGCTCAATATGTACAGCAGATGGCATGGACATTATAATAAAAGTAGATGAAATAAAACCTCAAATCATTTGTAATGATTTATAGCTATTGATCCCACTAAAGCATTTTTCTTACTTCAGGAGTGAGAGTAAAGAAAGAAACATTAGCTAGATGCTTTTTAATATATTTTATATTTTTCCCTGCGCTCTGAGCTGAAAAAGCTTTGCGCATAGAAAAACTCTGAGCATTCAGGTAAAAAGCTTTTCATATAAAGGTTTAAATAAATTTGTTATCTATTCCAAGGAGTTCAAATAGGGTTTCAACGTGATATTTTGAACAAAACTGCTTTATGGAGTGATTTTGGGGGTAAAACTACATGTCTAAATCTCTCAGCTTTATGGGGTATATCCATCTGCAGCAGTCACATTGCATTATGTTGTTTCACAAAATGTCATAACATCTTATAGGACTGACTTCTTCTGAAAACCATTTTAACTTAAATGGTAGGGTAGGCTGCTCACAAGGAAAGTGAGATTCGCTGACAATGTATGGTAATATCAAGCTGAATGTAAAAGAGATAAAGCAAAGATGAGAAACTTTAACTGTCCCTTAAAAATAATGTATTCTGAAGAAAGGGGGGGAAATTGAAAGAGCAGTGTGCTAGCATGTGTACTAGTAGGCGAACAAAATGTCCAAGCCTTGATTTAGGCAAGCTCAATCACAGAGCCCAACCAAGCAAATAGCTCTTTTTCTAATCGAGGCTGCACATACATCATTAGCACTGCTAGAATGTGGAATTTTCTTTCCAAAGCTTGCTCCAAACCCCAGAAGACAAAAGAAATTACACCTACAAAAGTTGAAACCTAACTGAGTTATCTGCTGGTTACCTGCTTCCTGATTCAGGGAACTATTTGCACAGCTTAACTCTGTCTTTAGGCTAGCGTTGATTTAATTCAACTGACCTCGAAACTACTTCAGCACACAAAAAGAGCTAAGCACTAAATTAAGGCTGTCATGCAGACTTAGGACTTTGTTAAATTATTTAACCTATTAGTAGAGCTGAGAATTAATTCAGGTAAAGAGAATTTACCCCTGTTCATTTACAGAGCTTAACAATGTCTCATATGCAGCAAACAGGTGAGTTAACAGTTTTTTATTCCCCCAGACAGCACTGATTTACCTAGAGATTTCCATCGCTGGAAGGAAATAGACCTTCAGACCCCTTGGACAGGCCCCACTGACATAAACATGAGCTCTAATTACGTGGGCTAAAGGTTGTAAGACTACATGATTCGCCACACCTTGTGGAATATCCTGGGGCAAGCTGGGTGGTGACTGAATATTACCAACTTTAGAATCACTGCTTTTGTTAATAGCTACATTATTCAGGAGGCGTCTGAAGTCCCTAATTGGAGAGCAGTAACTCATTGTACTGGGTCCTGCACCAGCCTCTCAAAGGGCCATCTGCTGAAGCACAGCACTTGTCTGAAGTGAGCTATGCTACTGGGCATGATTGCAGTTTGTTCTTAGGAAGGAAGCATAGTTTCTTAGGATGTTTTGGTTCTGTTTTCCTTGGTTAGAAACACTCCCATCTTTTATAAATAAAAAATAAAACAAAAAATGTACCTTTTTATCACTGTTTAATCAAAGTTTGATATGAAGGTGCTACGGAATCATCCTGCTCTGTGTGAATAAGGAAAGGATACGGTACTGAGAAATAATGACAATTTTCTCAGCCTAAACTCCAGTGAAACTCCTCTCCCTTCCAAACCAAAACAAAACAGAAGGCATGTGACAGGCTGTTGTTATAACAATACGGGAGAGGAAAATGAGGAACCAAAACAGGCTGTAGCAGAGGAAGATGGAGGAATTGCTATGTTTACCTCCTAGTGTTTTATTTTTAACCCACTGCATGCTGTAAGCTTCATGGTGAGGTGAAGCTGTGCAGGAGATGTAAAGGTCTCACAGAAGGGTGGGCAACAAATCCTCCTGACAGCATTACCTCAGGGCAAGGAAGTGGTCAGGCTGGGAGGAGGTGGGGGAGGGATCCTGGAGCTCAGCAGGACCATGCAGATTTCAGTCAGTAGGGTGGTGATGTGGTACCTGTGCCTTGTGCACACAAAGCAGTAATCAGCACTGACCAGCTGCAGCCCTCAGGCACCTACAGGGAGGATACAGCTATTGCTTCAGCTCCAGGGTGATTTCCGAGACCCCCTCCAGGTCATTATGGAGAAGTTTGCAGTTGTTCATAACCCTCTGATAATCAGGCCTGCAAAGATTTCAGGGTTGCATATATTTGCGTTAAGTTCCTTTTGCTATCTGAGCAAGGTGTGGAGTAGAGAGGAGGCCATTAAGGATGGTTATCACTTCATGCTCTGACACAGAAGTTTCCCTTGGCTTTGCAGGCCCTCAGTGGGTCCCCCAATCTCCTTGTTTTTCTTGGGAGTGCCACAAGGCAACTGGGGATGCGCAGCCTGGCACCTGATGGGTGGGAGCCTGCAGTGCGGTTGTGGTGTGGGGCTGCAGAATAGAGCACCTGGCCTACCATGTTCACAACTGGGGCAGCCTAGCCCAGCATCCTTATCAGTACACAGGAGACCTGAGTCAGGGTAAGCTGTGCCCTTTCTGTTTTCTAGCCTGAGAGGGCATTTAGCATGAAACTGTCTTGATGTGCCCTCAAAAAATGAGGGTTGTTTTTTGTCCAACGAAAGCTTCCTGTCTGTTAACATTTCAAACTTCATTATTACTGAGAAATTACTGTATGTCATTGCAGAAGGTTTATCTGGAAACTGAAGAGTGGAAAGAAACTTTCTCAAACAGTATAATAAAACCAGGTCTTTTATACCAGAGAGCACCACTTCAGAGTGAGGAGGTTGCCCATAGGCGTGAAAGGACTCTGCCTGTTTGAGAGACCTCCTACTGTATTCTATTACTGTATTTTAGGCTATTTCTTTCTTCTAAACCAGGCCTTCTGTGTTTGAGTCTGGCTTTTGCAAATGGCTTTGTGCAAGACCTTTATGTTTTGTGGTTTCTTTATGTATCCCCAGGCAAGCAATCATATAGTCGCTGGCTAATTTTTCACTGTATAATTTGCTGCCCTATGTTTTAGCTGCATATGTAAGGTTTGTGATATGAAGAGGGTGCACTGCTGTTTTCAGCCTTTGTTTTCTAATACATTTCTTTTCTCTTAGAAATCCTCGTGTGTGTATAAGGGATGACCAGAATCTTATTTCTATCTTTCTTTTTCTAATAAAAAACAATCAAAATATTTACTTCTGCAGCCTAACGCTACAAAACAAATGGAGATGCAGGGAAACGTGTAGGAATGAAGAATTCAGTGAAAATTCTGAACAAGACAAAGATGTCTTTCGTTTTTTATTTGTCATGAACATTTTGACTGCTTTTCCTTCACATACCAGGCCTTTTGTTTAAAGCTTTCAGTAGAGCAGTTTTTAAAAATTAATGCATTAGAGAGAGGCAAAGAAAACAGAAGAAAAAAACACACTCTATCACAACCACATTTAGTCACACTCCAGTGAGGCTGAAGGATGGTGTTTCTCTGACAGTCCTTGATGAACGTCTCCTGGGACGTTACTCTCAAGGGAGGTGGTGGTTTCAAGGCTCGTATGCTCTTTGTGGTATGATAAGGCAAAATAGGATTGTTTGAGTGCTGGAAGGGCTCCAGATGTGTCCTCCTGCCCTCACACACTTTTGCACAGGGCATGTTTTTACAGTGACACAAAAAGTAGTCACTGAGATAATTCCTTCTTTTCTAGAAGGGATGGAGTAGCATGAATAAATGAGAAGACTGTTTCTCTGCTTTAGGAGTCTTAAAGGTTGGCAGAGGCAGAAACCACCAGCAGTTAGGAACAACTAAAAATGAGTTACTGAAAGAGAAAAAATGAAATGATGTAAAGGAAGGGAATCATGGCTAGATCTTTCTTATTTTTTAGCTTTCAGTCCCTACATTATTTTTCAGACCCTCCTCTCCCACATTGTCAACGAGGCAGGAAGTAGCCTGCTTATTTTCTGGCTTCACACTTAGCAACAAGGTGACATGCTGAACAACGGAATGCGCACACCATAGTGTAGATGAGATCCATGACAGATGACTGCAACATCTCTGAAAAAGTGTATGCTAGGCTTCAGAGTTGTATTTGCTACGGGAAGATAATGGCATTTTTTCTCTCAAACAAGCCTTTTTTTTTTTTTTTCTTTTCTTTTTCCCTCTCTCCACAGCAGGATCATCAGGCATCATGCTGAAGTGGCACATATATTATTCTAATTAGCTGCCTTAAATTGAAGGAGGACTGCCTCTGTAACTGCATGGGGTTCCATAGAAATTCCCCATGAACTCTGTACATTCCACTCCTACCAGTACTTACAAGCGATGAGCATCTCACATAAGTGCCAGCTCCACTTACAGAGCAGCTCTTCACTCATTTCTTGCAACAAGGTAATGTGGCCTTTGCCTCCTGTGACTTTTCCCATTTACAACTGTTACCAGGGAGCCTTGAGCTCAGCCTGAAGAGGGCATGGCTGCTCGTGGTGCATCTAAGAGAATGTGTCTGGGATGCCAGAGCCTTGAGTTAGCACCACTTATGTGATGCTGCACCCCTCTGCAGGAAGTGTTTTTTCAGTCCAGCATGTGTTCATCATCCGTGTTTCAAGAGTTGTCTGTGTTTTCCTTTGAAGTATCTTTGTGGCCACGGTACATGCACTAGCTCCCTGCAGTGAGGGAAATGTGGGCTCAGGCAGCGGGAGTTGAGGGTAGCTGATGTGGACACAGGATGAGGTGTGTTCATCATCTATGTGAGCTGACAGAAGCAGCGAGTAAAAAGCAGAGTAGGATGTAACCACTGATTTGGTGTAATATTGTTTCTGCCCTAGCTCTGAACACAACTTCGTTTTTCTTTTCCTCTTTAACAGAATCCCGCAGAGATTCCCTTGGAGAACACAGTGGGCTAGGAAGGAGTAAAACTTAGGCTGGAAACCAATTGCTTTCGAGCTCCTTCCAAGACCAACATGGTAAAACAGTACAGCTGCATACAGTGCAGACAATATAATGGCAGAGCATATGGCTCTCACAGAGGAAAGACTGTGCTACTGTACCCCAGAAGCTGCTATAAGAACCTGTGAGAGAGGTGGATGGATTGCTTTGGCATTGATAGGAAAAGTATTTCTATGTGCATAAGATGAAATGACAGCATTTAAACTATAAAAGCAGCCAGGTGCTAAATATCTAAGTTTCATGATTTGCAACAGGCTTTCAAATCAAGTAACAAGATTTAAACTGGAGGCCACAACAGGACATGTTTGAGAAGGCAGCTGAATGTTGGATACTTCTCCCTGGTCCATATTAAGTTGTGTTTCACATCAATATAGCCTGAAGCTTCAACATTTCTAGGGAGAAAAAATGTATGAAGGATGAATATTTGAGATTACAGCAAGTTGATGTGGGAAGGAGGTCTTGTCTGCTGCAAGCAGACCATGCTCTACTTTCAGAATGAAAGACGAAATAGGGAGGGGAGTATTTGTTCTCAGTGAGCACTCATGCATAGATCTTTGCTGCCATTTGTGATGAGGAGAACTGACTATACCCTTTCAGACAAAGCACATGCTTTGTGATTTATTTCTGTTCAAAAAGGTGTCGGAAATTTTCCTTTTTCCAGCGGCAACAACATAAAAAAAAAGAAACACCATTTTATGAAAACTTTTCAACTAGCTTAGAAAATGTTTTATTAATTTTATTGTTCACTAAAACCAGAGAAAAATTAGAGTAAGTCTTGGGTGGGCATAAGCTTCTCACAGTATTTTTCTTTGAAAATAGTAAGTATCTTGGCCAACTTTTGCAAAGAATGCGTACTCAGCTATGCATAAATGTTCACAGTACTGTGAACACCTACATTGCACTCCTTGGTCTGTATCATAAAAGTTTCTTAAAAGAATTGATTGGTGTCTCCAGCTCTTTCCTGACATTGTGTGTCACCTTGCAGAGGGCACTGGACATATCTGTGCCTCTCTGCCTCTGCTCAGGATGGTTGTTTATATAGGTTTCAATCTGAGAAGATGTTAAATCCTTGGATATGCTGCTGTTCTCATCTCCCCTGCTATATCTCAGTGATACAGTAATCTGAATAACAGTAGGCCCATCTCTTAAAAGACCGGGCTCTGCTGTATGCCACTATTGGACATCTCACTTTTAATATCTGTAATTGCGTGCTCTCTGTATGTATGTGTTCTACTTCAGCTTCTTAACCTCCAAATTCAGAAGTACAGCAAAGCTGATGACTGCACTGAGTATTTGTTAAAGGCCAGCAGAAAGGATCCCTGAGGAACGCCGTCTTCACATGAAATACGAAACATCCATTTTGTTAAGGTAACTTGTTTTAACTGCATGTCAACAAGGTATCATTTGGCTTTTTTCCCCCAGTTAGAGGGTGTCATGTGCAGTGCTTCCCACCAACCAGGAATCAGGGAATGCTACCCCGGGACTCTTCACTGACAGCAAAGGTTGCAAACTGTCCTCATTAGCATGCGGCCTACTGAAACAAGTGCAAGTAAGGCTTTGCATTAAGAAAGAAAAGAGTCTGTGCCCCAGAATACTGATTGCTCTGAACAGCATTGCTGCAGTAGAAGGTGTTAGGTGAGAGCACAGTGTAAAGAAGGTTTGGCTGTTTCAGGTCAAATATTTGATTTTAAGGGACTCCGTATCTATTTGTAGCCTAAACCCTAAGTGAGTATCATTTTGCTTTTCACAGTGAGGGCCTTGGGAAGTGCATTTTCTTCTCAGTACTAGGGCTTTAGATATTAGTGGTGATCTTGCTACACCAAGGTCACATCCTCAAGCTGAACTTTTCTTGCAAGACCATGTCAGCATTTCAGTTTGGCTCTAAGGGGAGTTTGATATGATGAGGGTAGAACCCAGCCAAAACTACTGCCTTCTAAGTAAGCAGCAGGTTCAGGTCTTGACCTGATTACCTTCTGGTAATCACCTGATTACTAGAGGTATCACTGCATCAGCTGTCCAAGTCGCTCTCAGTCAGTCCGTGGGTTGTTCATGAAAAGAAGTCCGGTGGAAGAGCAGTCAGCACTTCGAACCCAAACTCTGTAGTCAGTAAATGCAAAGTGCATACAAATTTCTTCCCCCCAGGTCCTTGCATCTGCTCAGGTGATGCCAGAAATCTCTGTAGCCACAACCTCCCAAGGAAACCAAAACAAAGGGAGAGCAGTGAAGGGAAACATATGCTACGCATCTTCCTAGTCTGCTAAGCTCTCAGACTGTGCTAGAGCCTCCAGGAATGTCTGTTGCTTGTTTCAAGTCATGATAGACATTTTGGACAGCACCATTTAGGTTTGAGTCTCAACATATATATGTGAATGAGGTAATATATTTGGGAGACTTGTGATAATAAACTTCTTCGTGTATTGTACTTAGTGTTAAGGTTACTCAGGCAACCTAGATATCAATATGCATATAGACAACTGGGTATTGAATCAATTACAGTTTTTTTCACAAAGCATTTGCATTCTGTACCTTGTTATGAACGTGATCTGCTGGCACCCTCAAATCAGTATTTGCTTCACATACATAGCCCTATTACTAGAAATAATGTATTGCAATTATTGCATAAAAGCTTAGGTATTTGTACTGTTTTCCCACTGTGACAGTGGATTTTAACTGGCATGCTTGGTTCTTATCTGTATTCTCCTGTAGTGGAGGATTTTCCGGGCTGCCTTTGGATGTATTGTGTAGAGAAAGCTTTTGTAGAAAATTTCTGTATTGAAAAAGGAGAGGCTGCAGGTCTTGCTTAGAATTTGTTCTCCATCATCTTCTTTGTTAGCAGCGATGCTGAAATTGAAAGGTATGGTCCTTAAAGAGGCTCTGCCCTACTCATTTACCGGGAAAAAGTTGCTCGTATTGTATGTGGTTCTTAATAGACCTCCTGTAATTGCCTTTTAAAGCTTTTCTACATATCAGTTTCCCTCAGAGGTCACAAGAAAGGTCACAGCTGTTGATGTTTGAAGCTATCTAGCTGCCTTTTTTTCTGTAAGTGCTCCAGTCCGGGATCCAGGTGAAGTCGACTGGATTTATTAATTTGATCTGGGTTTGTTTTTCTCTGTTGTTGCTTTGGAGTGACAACTTCCTGGAAAGGAGAAGTAATAGCTCTGACACGTGCTAAAGACTTACATCTTTTTACACTTCCAGGGCATTTTACACAATCAGTAGTTGTTTTGTTAAGGACTTAGACATACAAGTTAGAAATAGATCTCTGTAATTTTAGGTGCAGCAGAAGATGTAGCAGATTAGAAAGCTTTTGTCTGTGATCAGAGATGGGTTCCATTTCATGTGGCTCTGTTAAAAGTAACAGAATGAAACATCCCTTTGCCTGAACTGGTAAGGACTGCTTGTCCCAGCTGGAGGTCTTGCGTTTCTCCATTTCTACTCCAAAGGAAACAAACATCAAGTATAGTTATGGCAGTTCTCAGTGTCACACAAATGTTAATCTCAAGTACATTACTTGTGTTTTCTTTTCCTCACACAATTCAGTGAGAAGAGACAGATTATAAAAGTTATCACTGAACCCTGTTTGTGCACATTTGCAGGTCCCTCTTGGAATTTATTTTGGGCAAAATATGCTAAGGTAAAGTAATCTAGTCCCAGCTCATTTTCAGGATATATTTAATTTTATATGTATCGGCAGCCCCACGAAATTCAGTAAAACTACAGAATTCTTTAAATAAGGTACATAGATGAAGTCTGTTAGAAAACCTGTGAAATTTTGGACTCTGATTATCAAACTTACCCTTTTATGCAAAATAAGCTGACTAATTCTGGAATTGGGATATATTTTTAGAAAGGAGTGATAACTTTTCATGGTCACAGATTGCTAAATGCATAGATAACTTCTTCACACTCTAAATCTCAATGCACCAATGAGAAATTAAGCTATAACTCAGTATAAACTGACTTTATTTGTTCAGTCTTCGCAGCACAATGACTTTTAATGAGTACAATCTGAAGACAACAATTAGTGCACATTTCAGATAAGTGATTTTGGAGGTCATAGGTTTTGAAAGCCTGTCTAACCATAGTTTTTAGTAAATTGATTTTCAGAGTGCTCATAACTTCTTAATACTTTCCAAAACGGGTTCCAGCAGTAGGGATTTTAAAGAGTCTCTCTCTGGACAACCTGCAGCATCATTGCAAGACTCTTTGCCCCTTGTGGCTAGGGCAGTTAATTGAAATAGATGAGAGACAACTTCAGACAGGACATTCTGCAACAACATTTATCTTCAAAGACTTCCTAAATATTGCCTTCTTAAAGTTCTACTGGGTCTACCAACAGTTTTAAAATTGATTAAACAACTTGAATAAAGGAATTATTGTTTATAAGCGTATCTCAAATGATCAAAAAGAATCTTCTTGGTTTCATGCACCTTTTTTCTTTTTCCCAGAGTCTTAACATTAGTAGGTATTGGGACTTCATGTTTTAGTCACAGTTTTTAAGTGCACTCTAGAGAAAAAATCAATGAAAAGAGACGAAGAGCAAGGAAAAGCAGTAATGTAAGCTGGTTAACAGGTAGAATGGGGAAATCTTCTTAACTGATGGGAGAGATTATCCAACACAATTGTTCATTTTACCATATACATTTAGTTTTCAACAGGAGAAACTCAAAGACCAACTATAAGACCTTTGTAGTTCATTTTTGTGTTGATTGACAATATGGAAATGTTGTCAGGGCCTTCAGGGATGTGATGAGGAAGGCTAAAGCCCACCTGGAACTGAATCTGACAAGAGTGATAAAGGATAATAAAAAAGGCTTTTTGAAGTATGTTAACAGTAAAAGGAAGACTAGGGAGAATGTGGGTGCCCTACTAAGTGAGGGCGGTTTTCTGGTAATAGGGGATGCTGAGAAGGCGGAGATACTGAATGCCTTCTTTGCTTCTGTCTTCAGTGACAAAGCTCTCCCCCAGGAATCCCAGACCCTGCAGGTTAGTGAGAGGGTCTGGGAAATGGAAGACTAACCTTTAGTCAGGAAGGAGGTGTTCCATAAGCATCTAGGCAACACCAGTGTTCGTAAATCCATGAGACCCGATGGGGTGCATCCATGGGTGCTGAGGGATCTGGCAGAGGTGATTGCTGAACTGCTCTCTATCATCTTTCAGAGGTCATGGAAAATGGGGGAAGTGCCTGAAAACTGGAGGATGGCCACTGTCACTCCGGTCTTCAAAAAAAGTGAGAAGGAAGATCCAGGTAATTACAGGCCAGTCAGCCTCACCTCTGTCCCTGGAAAGGTGATAGAACAGCTTGTGCTGGATGCCATCTCCAGACAATTGGAAGAAAAGGAGGTTATCAGGAGTACTCAGCATGGGTTCACCCAGGGGAGGTCATGCTCGACCAACATGGTGACCTTCTATGATGATGTCAATGGATGGGAGAAGTGGATGTAGTCTACCTTGATTTCAGCAAGGTATTTGATACTGTCTCCCATGACATCCTAATAACAAAGCTGTGGAAGTGTGGGACAGATGAGTGGACAGTGAGGTGGATTGAGAACTGGCTGACTGGCAAAGCACAGAGGGTCATCATTGTCAGTGAAGAGGCCGGTTAGAGACCTGTAACTAGCAGTGATCCCCAGGGTCAGTGCTGGGTCAGGTCTTGTTCAACATCTTCACCAATGACATTGACAAGGGGATAGTGGCTACCCTCAGCAAGATGATAAGAAGTTGGGAGGACTGGCTGACACACCTGAAGGCTGTGCTGCCATTCAGTGAGACCTGGACAGGCTGGAGAGCTGGGCAGTAAGAAACCAGATGAGGTTTAACAAAAGCAAGTGTAGAGTCTTGCACCTAGGGAGGAATAATTGCATGCACCAGTACAGGTTGGTAGATGACCTGCTGGAGAGGAGCTCTGCTGAGAGGGATCTGGGTGTCCTGGTGGAAGACAGGTTGGCCATGAGCCAGCAGTGTGCCCTCGTGGCCAAGAAGGCCAACGGCATACTGGGGTGCATTAGAAAGAGCATGGCCAGCAGGTCGAGGGAGGTGATCCTCCCCCTTTACTCTGCCCTGGTAAGGCCTCATCTGGAGTACTTTGTCCAGTTCTGGACTCCTCAGTACAAAAAAGACATCTCAAAAAGGGATCTCTTGGAAAGAGTCCAACAGAGGGCCACAAAGATGGTAAAGGGCCTGGAGCATCTCCCCTATGAAGAAAGGCTAAGGGAACTGGGTCTGTTTAGCCTTGAGAAAAGAAGGCTGAGAGAGGACCTGATCCAGGTCTATAAATATCTGAGGTGTGGGCAGCAGAGTGGTGAGCCCAGGCTCTTTTAAGCAGTGTGTGGAGACAGGACAAGGGGAAATGGGCAGAAACAGGAGCATAGGAAGTTCCACACAAATCTGCGCAAGAACTTCTTTATGGTGAAGGTGACGGAGCACTGGAACAGGCTGCCCAGGGGGGTTGTGGAGTCTTCTTCTATGGAGATATTCAAGACCTGCATGGACACCTACCTGTGCAACCTGGTGTAGGGAACCTGCTTTGCAGGTGGTTTGGACTCAATGATTTCTGGAGGTCCCTTCCAACCCCTACAATTCTGTGATTCTGTGATTCGGTGATTTCTGTGATTGTACGAGACTGGTGTTACAGGAATACTCCACTGACCCTAGCTGTCAGCAAAGGGCATTCAGGAACAACACTAGGTCTCTCATGTTAGTGAAACCTTTGTGACAGAGTACAACTGATTTGTTTATGTTTTGTATAGTTTATCTTCAACCTCTTGATAGCATCAACAGAGAGAAATATTGTCCATTTAGTCTCCTAGACTATGCTAGCAGTTGTACCTGCTGGAAGCCCAGTTTTCTTATGTCTTTAATTGTTCCAAATTTGTAGTGCTCTGCACAAAGATCTGTACTCATAGTTGATCAGTTTCCGTTAGTTTCCCAAGCAGGAAGTTGATATCCAATTTCTGGTAACTTATGTCTCCATGGAAAGAAATAACAATCCATTCACTGCTTATTTTGATTAGTCATCACTACCTAATACTTTTGGGATGGTACAGACATCTAAATCACATCTTGCTGTTTCTGCCTCCTCATTGGATAATTAAAAATAAAAATGGAGCCTAATAAAGGACATCTAAAAACATATAAAGTCATGTTCTTGGTCTGAATTTCCAGTCTAATCAGCACAAATAAAACATTTCAGATGTTTTAAAGGCATTTCAAGGACAAATGAAAATAAACAGAAGAAAAAAAGAAAGAAACTCTACAGAATGGTGATTGGAATGTGATCTGGGTTCTTTTAATTTTCCAGAACATTCTTCTTTATACACTTGTGTGTGTTCCTCTCTGTTCTCATCAAGTCTCATGACCAATTGTAGGAACAACTGGGGAACAGAATACAATGTTGTAAATAAGTTTATTTGTATCAGAATATCATTTGTTTAAATTGAAAATCTAATAAATAAATAAAGATAAATAGAACCATGAGGTTCTTTTTTATTGCAGTAAGCTTCACTAAAGACCTCCCATCTTTGCCCTTTATCCCATCATCTCTATTCCTTGGAATGGTTTTGCTTAAATGGAAAACAAGTATGTTCAACTCTGTAATACAAAACACAGCTGAAATCATTGACACTTCAATCAGCCTTTATTGTTTGAAATTGCAGTAGGTTATCCTTTACTTAGACTGCACTGACACTAAAACAGGCTTGATTTCAGTGTAAGAAGGAATGGCAATATTATGCAAATATATAAATCTCAGTGCAAACAAAAGGAAAAAGAAGCAAATTTGCTATTGGCAGAGTTTGTTTTAATTTTCAAATGTAATAAAATATAGGAGGTGAAAGGAAAGAAAGAAAGAAACAAGATTAACTAATCAAGTCACCTGCTGTCTGAAGTCTTCAAAGTCCTGCTGTTCAAAGGCAGTGAACACGGAGATCAGTTACCTGAATGTGTGACTACTGCAGCAGAGCTTCTGTTGAGAAAAGCTTTCTCAAAACATTTAGAAAATGTATTTAATCCTGAATGTTTCTGATCCAAATGTTACACAATTGAGTGCAGATCTATGATGTGAAAGCAGTATGCTGGCTTCCATCCATGAGTGAACTTAATGTTCAAACAAATCACAGTGTTGTCTAAAGTGCATGTTAAAAAAGTAAGTACCAGATGACGGTAAAGCATTCCGCAAATGTATATGATCAAATAATTTCAGAGGAAGCCTGCAAGCATTTGCACCTCAAAAAATGCTAAAATAGCAGCACAGTGCATAAATAAACAATACAAGTATAAAGGAAAATGTGTATGTATCCACAGTCCCAAAACTGCAACATTCAAATAGCAGAAACAGGTGGAGACAGCTCAACAAGTAGCCCTGTGGATTACTCTCGGATTACTTTTAAATCTCTGTTCAAATCCATGTTTTAACTGCTACTGAAATAAGCCCAATGACCTGAAATTTGTCTGCAGTGGAAAGTAGCCCATGTGCTAAAGACCTCAGGAATCTGAAGAGTTTCATCTTATTCTCAGGTGACGTATGGCAAGCAGGATCCGCAGCCATGTTGAGGCCCAGATCCTCCATCTGTCCTTTGACTTATAACCTTTCTGCCTATGAAATGAAAACACACCCCACCTACTAATGTCCTGCATGTGGACAGGCAGAGACTGCACATGGGAGGACCTGTCTGTGTGAGGAGGTGCATCTCAGTGCAAGTCCAAAGCCTTTTCAGTCTGATGCATTCTGAGTTTCCTTATTTCTCACAGGCAGATGTATCTTCATGTTTACAGTTTCATAGGATCATAAAATCATAGAATGGCTTAGGCTGCAAGGATCATCTAGTTCCAAACCCTATAGGAAGGGGGACCTCCCACTTGACCAGGCTGCTTAAGGCCCCAACCAGCCTGGCTTTGAACGCATCCAGGGTGGGAGCATCCATGACCTCTCTGGACAACCTGTTTCAGGTGGTGTAAGAGAAATGGATGATCACAGCCTGAACTTCCGATTAACCATCTGAGGCAAGCAACGAGTCAGCTGCAGGAGCACAGATAAAGGTAATTCAGCTGTGCTCCAGGAATCTCCCAGATCCCATTTAAGGGCTGACCACCACTAAGGTAGCATCTTTCTGGTGATTGTGCCTTTGTTGAGTTCTTTGGCAAGCCTTGACACTAGCAAGCACCCTTTCTTGACTGAAGCCCTCAGAGCTGGTGACTCCTTTTCCTTATATACCCTCTGGCTATCTAATCCAACTATATTTGTGTTATTCTAACTGTACATTATACTTGTATTATTTCCACCATACAAGTGGTGATGTATCTCCTCCAGTGGAATGTATATTTTTTTTTCCATTTCTCCAGACCCATTTCCTCAGATTAAGCCTCACTCTCTCCCAGAGAGAGTTTCTGGATGTGTAATCTTAACCCACTCATGTGACAAAATGGTTGCAGAGTTCTGTGAATGACACAAGGAGAGCTAGTGGAGTTACCCAAGCTAGATAAGAACAACAAGACCTTTGCAAGTAAATGTGGCACTCCCTGAGCATTGTCCCACCTACCAGAATTTTTCATCTCAGGGGATTTCCTGATAGTGACATACTTTGCCTAGTAAATCTCAGTAGGTTTACTCTCCAGTGACTTGTCTACTGAGGGATCTGGAGGGTTGAAAAGGGGGCCCATGTGAACCTAACAGAGTTCAAAAAGGTGTTTTACTTAGTTTGGGGAAATCCCAGGTATGTGTGCAGACTGGGAGAAAAACTTGAGAGCAGCCTTACTGAGGACTTGGTGGACAAAAAGCTGGATGTGAGCCAGCAGTGTGCTCTTGCAGCCAGAAAGGTCAACTGTATCCTGGGCTGCATCAAAAGAGGGGAGGCCAGCAGGATGAGGGATGGAATTGTCTCCCTCTGTACTGCCATTGAAAGGCCCCATCTGTAGTTCTGCATCTGGGTCTGAGGACTGCAGCACAAGAAGCATGCAGAGCTGTTGAAGTGCCCAGAGGAGGTCCATGAAGATAATCAGAGGGTTGGAGTACGTCTCTGATGAGGAGAGGCTGAAGGAGATGGGCTTGTTTAGTCTGGAGAACAGAAGGCACTGGGGAGACCTCACTGTAACCTGATGGGGGAAAACAGAAGGTTATCATGGATGGACTCCAGGAATCTCCTGGATCACTTGCAGCTCGCTATGTTGTTTCCTCCCATCAGAATGAGAGTCAGCGAGCATGATGCTTCCTGCAGCTGAAGCAAGAAGGCCTCATCAACAGGCTTTGCTAGATCAGGCAGCCTGTAGTTGGTCCCAACCACAAAATGTTCTTTATTGGTTCCATCTCTAATCTTAACTCACAGGCTCTCAACCATTCCTTTCTGTTACTCAGAGGGGATTTCTTGCAGTCTATCCACTTTTTTTACATAGAAAGCGACTCCCTCACCCCTCCTACCTTACCTATCTCTTCTAAAAAGCTTATAGTCCTCAATGGTGGTATTCCAGTTATGCAAATCATCTCACCATGCTTCTGTGAGAGCAGTAAGATCATAGTTTTTCAAGTGCATCATGGTTTCCAACTCCTCCTGCTTATTTCCCATGCTGAGTGCAATTGGTATAGAGGTATTTCAGCTGGGCTTTCAGCCACATACCTTCCTAGAAGATCCCTCCCAAAAATCTGGGACAAACTTGAGGCTTTCCTCTGCTGCTTCCTAAAGACAGCTTTCCTTGGCTCTCTGTCACTCAGCAGTATATCCCCTTCTCCAAGGAGTTTAAGGCCCTAGTCATGAGCCCCACGGGCTTGCTGACTAGTATATTCTTGTCCCTGCTGCTCACTTGTTTCCTATACTTTAACAGCATTCCTGGTTTGTTGAAGGTGTCCTAGATCACAGAGCCCATAGCCTTCAGCGTGACACCACTCACTGAGCCAGTCATTCAACTGGTCTGTTCTTCTCCTTCTGCCTAGATCCCAGTCTCCAACTGAGAGGACTGAGGAGAACATGAGGTCTGCTTCCAATCCCTTCAACATCTTTCCCAGGGACCTAAAGTTTTTTTTTACGTAGTTTTTAATTTGCTGGTCATATTCTCGTGAGACTCAGCTTGAAAGACTAGGAGGGTATAGTAGACCTCCAGCTCTATCATACCCAATATCTTCTTGATGTCCCAAATGCATGCCCCCAGCAGGCAGAAAACCTCCCTAGAGATGTTATCCAGGTGACAGGTGGACACTTTGGTGCCTCTCAGCAGAGTCTTCAATTATTAAAACCCTTCACACTTTTTTTTAGTGGCTTGGACTCAGGTCATCAGTTAGATCTTTTTAATGTGACCACCCCTTTCCAGTACAAAGCTCTCTCCCACATAACAGCTTGAAATCTCTTGGCTAGTGGGAATACAGAAGCAAGGTGGGGTCTTCTTTTGCCCCAAGCAGAGATGAGGGTTCAGCCTCCCTTACCCTTCACATCAGGTGGGTAGTCTGCTTATCTTCCTCCCCTGACTGGGCCCCAAAACTGGGCTGTCTGTCTGTCTGTACCTTCACACAATACCAAGCATAAATCTCTCAGACTGTTGAACACCTCTCAGTCTGGCAACTTCTCAGACTCAGATGAGTGCCTGGTGGCTGCAACCTAACAGGGACTCACCTCACCTGCTAAGGGGATTCCTTGCTTTCGCACAGAATGCACCCACCCCCAGAATCAAGTACCTCATAGAAAAGCCAAGTGCTTCACATCCAATAGCAACAGGACAAGAGACAATAGCTTTAAACTAAAAGAAAGGATATTTAAGTTAGATTAAGCAGAAATTATTTACTCAGAGAGTGGTAAGGCACTGGCACAGGCTGCCCTGAGAAGCTGTGGATGCCCCATCCCTGGAGGCAACCAAGGACAGCCTGGATGGGGCTCTGGGCAGCCTGAGCGGGTGGGTAACAACCCTGCTTGTGGAAGGGTGTTGGAGCTGGATGATCTTTAAGGTCTCTTCCAACCTTAGCTATTCTATGATTCTATGCCCTTGGCACCATGTTAAATTTTGCATTCACAGACTTCAGCTCTGTGGCTCCTGTTTGAGCTCTCAGCTATGACTGTTTCCTTTGATTTGTATTCTGAAATCTTTTTTATTCTAATGCAGGTTAGAAGATGTAACAGATTAAGCATAATTAAAGAAACAGAAGGCTTACGTGTTCTGACAAGGAGTGGCAGAAGTACTGAACCCTTCGTCTCTAACAGCAATGGGAGGCCAAAAGGTATGATGTGATCATGTAACCCCAGACTAATTTGGCTGAACATGTGATAGCATCTGTTTAGATCAGTGTATGTGTTTTTTATGTGACTGGCTCACAACAAAGATTGTGCTCTAAGATGCTGTTCTTTCAGCATTGAACTCAGGTCCATACCAACTTTCCTATCCTAGGGAGCAATGAGAGCCTGATGCCTTTGCAAGTTACTGTCTGAAACTCAAGCAATATTTATTTCTAACTTAACTTTCAGTTAAGAGTTAATTTTTCCTAACATCTTAAGGGTTAGCATTTCTAGCATGAAGAGTCTTTGCTCTTGTTTTAAAAACTGTGTAAGATACGTAGCTCCTCTTGGTCTTTGTGCTACATTATTTTTACTTAATAATCTTAATTTAATTGATTCAATCATTAAATAGTTATTTCTTATAAAGTTACTTTTAAGCAGTATTTTCCTTCTCTGTCGGTTTCTTTAAGCTCTTATTAGCCAAGGGTTAACATTTTGGCTCCTTCTCATCAGGAAGCTTTATCTCTTGCATTCAGACTGAGCTCCTAAGGTCCTTGCCCCCTTTTATCAGATCTCACTTCAAACCACTGTGTAGGTGCCTCATAAAACCAGGGGACTCCATGTTTTTGAAATGAATCTGGTTCTGACTACAACTATTTAGAGCTGCCATTCCCATCCCATGCATTTCATGGAGGTAGACTTGCTGTTTCCTTCTCCAAACATTTCATACTCCCCTCCCTTGCTCTATCCTTCCCAGATCAGTACATCCCTCAGCTTGGCATGTTATTGCTGCTGGACTTGGCATGTTATCAGCTCATGTGCAAGCAAAATAAGCAAGATGTTTGTCAAAGAGACTCGTGGTTGTATGTCAATTTTATTTGGTTGTTTTCTCTTCCATTCTTTGAAAGGAAAAGGGAGTCAGAATTACCCTTGTCAGGAATGTAAGGTTAAAAAATGCCTTGCTTTTCAGAAAGAAATAGCCATTCCTATACAAGATCACCATTTTTCCACTGCCCTAAAAGCACTCTTGTACCATAGCCTCCTTCTGATCATGCCTCTCATTGCATATCTGCATATTTTAAGCCTCTCAGCATGCATCATGTGTGAATTACTGATCTAGCAGCAAAAGTTCACAGAAGGGACAGTACTATATTAGCAAAACTTGGCTTTTTATTCCTTTTGTAAGAAACACAGCTAGCTGCATCCTCATATCCCAGACCACTTTCAAAATTGCATGTGTGCTACACAGAGCAAGTTAGGTTGCTGCTAGGGTGACATTTTATCCCTTGCAGAAGAGGGCTTAATGGAAGAGAGAGCTGGATTATTCTCATACATCACTAAGAACCACGGCATCAAAAAATGAACTCACATTTAAGTTATCTATTGAGTAGAAGGAATGAGTCAACATTGACAATTCATTCATCTTAATGAGGACAAATATTTATACCAAACAAAATTAACACACCAGAAAATCCAATAGGAGCGTATAATTAACAAAAGGCAAGGGAATTGGCATAATGCTGATAAATTCTTCATTAATAAAATAACTGCTTCAAAATGTCAGAATGACCATATTTTATTCATAAATTGTGTAGAATTTAGCACACTAAAGACGTAGGCTCCATAGCTATTTACATGGCAATTAAATCCACAATGCCAGTGACCCAGCCAAATTAATGTTGGCCCCAACTTAAAAGTAGACTGTATAAATAAATAATTCACACCCTCACTAGAGTCTTTGCTTAAGCAAACATTTCTGTGTAAAAAAATTCTGAGAATTATGAATGACTTTGATGTGCATTAACAAAAAACACAACAAAATAAAATGTGAAATAAAGCACTCTAATGTTTTATTAGAGATTTGCATTCCAAGCTGAGTTATATCAACACTGATGGGAAGAAAGTGAACACAGCAGGTTGTCACTGTTTGGCCATCTTTTTAAATCAACCAAATGTGCTCTAGAGAGTTGCAGGCAGCAGAATGCCTCCTTTTACAGTCCTACACAAGAGTTCTCCGGCTTCCCCCAAGTTAGTGTCTTTGGTTTTGACTGGGTTGCTTACCTTCATAAGTGTTAACACACTGAGTCTTACTGCAGTTCTTATTCCTAGAAGGAAAATATCCCAAGCAGTATGGAAAGAAGTACCACCTGAGCAAGGGAGTGTGGAACAGGCAGAGTAACAAATTACCATTTGGTTGTGGGTGTTTATGAGATGATGTGGAAAGTTTACGTCTTTCTAGAACATCAGCATTTGACTGTCCGCAAGGAAAAGGAATGTGCAAAACAGCCATATCAGTGTAGCTTGATCATAGTTTCCTTGAAAGCACAAACCCATAAGAAGATAATTGTGCTGGTAGTGTTCCTGAAGAATCAGATGCTTGTTTTTAGAACCGAGTGCAAAGTAAGGCACTTTCATCTTTGACTGGATTGATAAAGATGGGAAAGGTGTTAGCTGAAGTCTTGGCATGGCTCATATATCTAAAGGTAGAACTGCTGTTTGCTGATGCTCTGCGTCTACCTCTGCTTAATAGGAAAACTGGGCAGAATCACCAGCTGATGAAAAGAGCAGCAGCATAAATCCTGGGGGAGACTGGCTAATGAGGTCTATCAATAGGAGTGCTTTTCTCAGTACAGGTCAAGATGAGTCCAAAATGAAGCAGTCAAGGAGGGGTCCAGAGCAGCTCTCGCAGTATCACCACAACCCATCTTCCTGGTTTCTGATGCAAATTACACTCTATAGGTGTTCAGTCCTTACAGGAAATCTGCTGCAAAAGAGGGGAGAAAGAGAGAAACACAACTGAATTAAAAATTCAACTTTGTCATAAATTGAGGCCCGCATATACACAAGCAAGCCATTTTTGTAACTATTAGGGGTAAACATACAGTCACTGTAAAACCTGCAAAAAATTCTAGGAACACCTGAGACCCAAAAACAGATTTTGTGTGGAAATTCATATTATCTGCATAGAGGTGAGTTTCACCACTGTATATTCATTCCCTGCCTCATTTTTTATGTTAAGGTAGACTGGACTAGATTTCATGAAAACATCAGTAAAATCTATAATCTTTACAAATCAAAACAGCTGCCAAGTGCCTTGAAACAGATGCAGTCTGCTTCGAGCATTTTTTTTTTTTTTAAGCTGTGTCCCAAGTGAGGGATAGAATATTGTTATTTACTCCCCATTAGAACAGATCACCAAGATCTCGTAGCTCAGGGTTATTGGAATGATATTTTTGTTTTTAATTTTTCATTATTTTTTTTCCACAATTATTTATAGGATTTAATTAGGCAAAATGTTTATGACATAATTATTCACCAGAAACACTGCAAATAATCCTACGTCCTTCAACTCCAGAAAGTTACTGATGGTAAGAAGACACTCACAAGAAAGTAACATATGTGTATAAGGCACTGAAGGGACAGATTTATGAAAGGAAATTGCCAGAAATAAATAAATAAATATGAACATTACATTGTAGCTTTGACCAAGCCAGATAGAAATGTGAAGCTGATGTGACAGCAATTTATAAGTTCTTTTTTTTTTTTTTTTTTTTTTTTTTTTTTTTTTTTTTTTTTTTTTTTAATATAAAGGTGCAAATTCCATTTATGGAAAGGAATTTGTACTTGGGTCATCCAAGGGCTAGTATAGTGGGATGTAAAACTGGGTAGAAAAAAACCAAAAGAACTCCAAATGATTGGTTAGCAGGGTTGCAACCCAGGAGAAGTGACTGAATTATTTTAAACAATTTGTGCAACACCGGGGTGGTATAATCATAAGGGAAAATTCCTACATAATCAGGGACAACTGTCTTTCTTGTCTTTTGCTTTTTATGGTGTCTTATGTTAAAAATCCAGCTTTTGGGGGTCATCATATATAGTAACAAAGACAACACATAAACGAACCCATTGCCAGTTTTCTGTGATACCGTTCCCTTAATCATGAAGAATTATATCAAGTTCTTGGGACGAGTACAAGAGACAAATCCCTCTTTCCTCCCTCTGCTTTTCCTCTGCAAGATGATGAAGTTAGCTCAGGCTTTAGGCCGACATACATACAATGCTGTGTATGCTCAGTTTGGGTGCACAGAATCCTTCTTGATAGCACTTCTGGTAATAGTTAAGTATAGAAAGACATGTCACTAAATCATAATATATCAAGTCTAGTCCTGAATTTATTCCATAGTAAGTTCTTTATACAGTTGTGATGATTTTGTTTCAGTCTTTCTTGGTTTTCAATATTTCATCCATATGATTGAAAGCTCACTTTTATTTTGACAGAAGTTCCAGAACAAGAAAGTAATCCTGATGTTGGCCCCTTCTCTGCTCTAAAGCCACTGATATATGCAATTTTTCTTGGAATATTCTTTTCAAAGCAGATCTGCCAAGGTCATAATTTTGGACTGAGCAAAGAAACAATTCCAGAAAAATTCAATTCCAGCAAAAGCCCTTACAAAGGCAGCAGTTCATGGTAAGTGTTAGCAAATCCAGTTCTGACCTGATCTTGCAAGCTCACCCATATCCTATAGCTTCATCTGGAGTTCTTGGTACACAAGAGAATTTTTCATGCTTCCAGATAAAATGTGGCACTAGTTCCTGAATGGACATTTTGAGCACTCTTCCATGATAAAGTCATCAGTAACAATTCCAAACCCTTTTAGAAAGAAAATTAATTGCATTGCCCTTATATCTCCTCAAAAAATCAATTCCTTGTCCTGGAAGGAAGATCAGTGGTATTTATGTCCTCCAGTACTGTTATTGTCTTATTTGTCCTTAAAGACTTCCAACAAATTTTTTCCCAGGAAATCTATTCTTTCACTTCAGTACTCACAGTTTTAGAATCTTTTCTAGTTACATTTAACATGAGTCTTTCTGGTCATCATGTAAGCCAGTCACAGTTTGTCATTCTGAGGATGCTGGAGACACAGGTTTTCCTTTGCTTTCTGCTAATTCAAAACTCAACCTGCTACCAAAGCTATAATTTTTACACTTTTTTCATGAAATCTTCTGGAGTCTTTTCTATTAATTTCTACTTTTCTTGAGATGTTCTACTCAGAACAGGACAGATGTTCAACTGAAACATTATGGGGTTCTGAACTGAGGATATCGTTTATTTGACATGGTCTCATTTTTACCTTCTTATATAGTTTACCTTTTCCACAACAGCATGGCATTATTGTTTTTTGTAGAGACTAAGTCATTGCAATCCTCAGATTTCTGTAGAAATGTTTCCTAGACAGTCATTTTCAGGACTGATTTCATTCAAGTTGATGATTCCTGTCTATGCTCCTTCTAGTTGTTCATGCTGAATTAGTCTCTTATAATCATCCCAATTTTAACACCCATCCAGATAATTCCAACTTTATCTGATCTTCTGGTATGCTTGCAGGTACATGTAGTTCAATTATCATATCCAAATTTAAAAAGTATACTCATCAAGTTCATGAATGAAAATATTAAGTATCACCAGGACAAACACTTGCAAAACACTAGAATCACCATGCAACTTGTCCACACGTCCATACTTGCTCACATCTTCTTTCCAAATGCAGCTTTCCAGACAGTTTTGTGAATTCCCTCTTATTGTTTCCTCAGTTCTGTACATCCCTAGCTGATGTATATAGTTGTCCTGTGACACAACAAAGAAAACTTTCAAGGCCAGGCTGGATGTGGCTCTGGGCAGCCTGGTCTGGTGATTAGCGACACTGCACATAGAAGGGGGTTGAAACTGGATGATCACTGTGGTCCTTTCCAATCCAGGCCATTCTATGAAAATTAAGGTACTCTA
The DNA here is from genome assembly GCF_039878825.1 of Excalfactoria chinensis. Taxonomy (NCBI): domain Eukaryota; kingdom Metazoa; phylum Chordata; class Aves; order Galliformes; family Phasianidae; genus Excalfactoria; species Excalfactoria chinensis. The sequence goes on from NC_092825.1 coordinate 82,066,342, forward strand.
TATGTATACTTTTCTCTAACCACAAAGCTTGAAATTATCTTCTGAAAATGAATGAGTTGTCAAGTTTTTTTTCTAGCAGATCCTAACTGGCTCTTGGACTATCTTATTGTTTTCTTCAACATACTTACAGTTAGGTTGTCAGGTTCTTTCTTCCAGTAATTTATATTCCTCCTCTTTTTATAATGATAGATGCTTTGTTTGCCCTTCTCCTGTTATTTGCATATGTTGCTTTTCTTTGAATCATTCCTTCCCACAATCTCTTTTGTAAGTTCCTTTTATGTGCTTTTTGTCAGATGCTGTGATCTGTTGCATCTAGACAAGCAGAGACATTGTACGATTTGAAGCACGTTCTGTTTTAAATCAAATATTTTATGATTTTTTTTCTTGTAAGTAAACTCAATGGAGAAGGCAAGGCACCACAGAGCTAATTTTCCAGGATCATTCTGATTTTCCAAATTTTGTAAAATAAGTTGACTAAAACAGAAGCATTTAATAAGAGCAATCTTTTAAGCTGCAAGCAAAAAACTTCCAGGTAATGCTCAAGCATAACCCAGGCTAAAGGGTGAGAAACCTGGGTCTGTTCAGCCTGGTGAAAAGATGACTGAGAGGGGATCTGCTAAATGTTAATAAATATCTAAAAGGAGATGGGAGGCAAATGGATGAAGCCAGGCTCTTCTCAGTGGTGTGCAGCGATAAAACAAGGACAAATAGCCTAGAAGAACATAGGAAATTCCGTACTACTGTTTGGAAGAACTTCTTTACTGTAAGGTTGACAGAGCACTGGAATAGGTTGCACCCAGGGAGACTATGGAGTCTTCTTCTGTGGAGATATTCAAGACTTGGTTGGATGCCTACCTGTGCAAGCTATTATAGGGTACCTGCTTTAGCAGGGGGATTGGACTTGATGGCCTCTTGAGGTCCCTTCCAACCCTTGCAATTCTATGATTCTGTGATTGTTAAGATTCTTCAGAGTACTCTGATATAGTGTGGTTCTTATAATGTCTGCAGAATTTACATTAAAGGAAGCTTCTTTCAACATTTTTAAATGTTTCCTTCATTTCTAGGGAGAAAAAAAAATCCAGTAAATTGTCATGAATCACTGCTTCTTTTCTAGCCTCTGAACTCCCTGTTCTTTCAGGGACAGCCTCTTCAAAGCACCTAATTTCTCAGACCCTTGGTAAATGTTACCTCAGAAACTAAATCAAGAGTTATTATTGCCTGGCAATGCAGAGGGTTAACCTTGTAAGCATTCATCCTACTAAGCAGGCGGCATTCTTTTTCTGAATCTTCAATAATTTAAATGCTGTTATTTAATTAGTTTCTCCTAACTTTCCCTTGGAAGCCATTATTAGGAATAACGTTCTCAGTGCATGTGGCATGCAGACATCACTCAGTCATTTATTCCTTACAGCTAAGAATCTATAGTTTGACTGACAAAGAAAACCATTAGAGTAGTGTTAGAACTGTTTTTTTCTTCCTTTAGAGTCAAAATACAAATTCAATCTGAGATTTCGCCATTAAATGAGTGAATTAGTGATTTAATGACTAAAAGAACATGACAACTGAAAACGTTTATTATTCAAACATTTTATTTTCAGAATTATCAAATAAATAGATAGATAAACAAATAAATAAGAGAACATGACAGCTGAAGATGTTTACTGTTCAAACATATGAATCCATAGCCAGGTGCTGCTGTCCCTCCTGTCTGCAGAGGGTACTGCACTGAGGTGCTGGCCCATCAGTTGCACCTGCCACATGAGAGCTGCAGCTGCACATTAGGCAGTGTGGGGCTGCCCAGGGCCACCAGTTGGGTGGTGTCAGCATGGTTGCTGCCATTGTGGTCACTGCAAAGGATGGGCTACAGTAAGACATGGCATCCTGAGGAGCCTGCAGCTCTGGTGCTTCTGGGTTTCAGAGAAGCTCCTGCCATGGTGGGCCAGGTATAAATCTGGGTGCTATGAAAGGCAGAGCACTAAGTTGGAGGAGAAGAAGTGGCACCCGAGGTCTGGCTGCTGCTTGGTGGCAGGGACGTGGCTGGAGGATGGCACCGTTCCCTTCCTACTGCTGCAGTAGTCTGGTAGGGTTGGAGCAGCACTGTCCTGGGCTCAAGTGGTGACTTTCTTGGGATATGTGAGGGGTGGTGTCCCAGTGGGTGCCGCTGTCTGTGTGCTAACTCCTGGATCCACTGGCAGCTGCTCCCTAGATGGACTGGGCACCTGGGCTGCACCTCAAGTGGCTCTCATTTGGGTCTTCCTGCAGAGAAGGAATAGCCAAATCTCTTCTGGGCAACTCTCTTTTTGCAAATTTTGAGACATTTCTGGATGATCTCTCCTGAAAAAACGTGTTAAGAAGAAGAGTAATTGAAAAATGTAAAGGGAAAAGGTTAGTTGCTATCCGTTCAAAACTGAGAGACAGTGAGATAGGGGAGTTAAGACTTTTAATTGCTGAAGACATGCATGGGTATTAAAATGTCTATCAGTCAGTTTAAACCTACAGCTTGGGCTGTGTAAAACAAGATGTGTTACAAATAGATTTAAATAAATAGACTCATCGTATCCTCATTTATTTATCTTTCCATTGCAAGGATTCAAACTCACCGGATACAACCCAAATATATTTAATACACATTTCTAGTACTCAGCAACACTGCCTCTAAAACACCTGCAAACAGCCAGAGAAGAAATTAAGAAAGAAATTAGGATCAGTACATGTTCTGTCATTCTCATTGCCTCTACTACCATGCGTTATTTTATCTGACTGTTCCTCTCTCCCACCAAGATATTTTGAGATGGTTCATGTGTGGAGCTACTGGTGTACCTTCCTATGGGCAGTAAATGCCTCTTCCTCTGACAGAAATGTGGGAAGTGAGGGAGGTCTTATGAAGTCATGTGGCATTTCGGTGAGTCCATACAGATTAAGTTGTTGAACAAAACTTTTCATACTTTCTGTCTCACAAACTCTCTAAAGCTCTCTCCTTCACACTCCTGATCCAGTATTTCAAGCAAGCATAGCAGCCAGCAACACAATCCCAAGTGGATCTTTTTGTTTTACCTCTGTGTTTCTCTTCTCTTCCACTCAGATCCTCTTTTGCCACTCAAATCTTCTCTTGCCAAACTGGCCACCTTTCAGATTTCCTGCTCTCTACACGGTTGTGCAAATTCTTGGGCTGGCAAAAGGAAAGATGAAGGGAAGTGGGTAGCAGTATCTTTGTGACAGTGCCGCCTTATGCTATCGTAACAGGAACTGTCCTGTTGGTACAACGTATGGTGCTTAGGGTGCTGAAAAATGGGACTTAACTATTTAAAACACTTCTCAAATTTATGTCCATTATAACCTGTCATTTCACCCCCAATGTTACTTTTACAGTTTGAAAACTTGTTCTTGGCCAATTTCCAAATATTTATAGCCCTCATATAATACCTTTTTATAAGCGCTCTTGCAAACTCTTGCACATGTGCTGAACTCTGCTGCGTGAGGTAGTTAAGCAAATGAGTGTTAGAAACAGTCGAGCCCCAACATGAGAAACTAGAACTTAAATCATCCTGACAGACCAAAGCACCTGCTGAAAGTTTCACAGACATAAGTGAATGTCTGTGCTGGACTGAAACTTTACAAGGCAAAAAGAACAGGAGATAATGCAAGGCAGTGTGGAAAAAGTCCAGCAGAAAACTGGGAGATTGTACAGAGCAACTTGGCAAATTAGTTTCTGGGGTGCCTAGTTACATGACTGCTTCTTTTTTAATGGTCTAAAGGGAGCTTCTCCTCTTTTGGCTCTGTGAGACACTCAAAAATCAGCTTCCCTTTCTCTGAAGCCTCTGGGGATTTTGAAAGTGACCTTCAGGACAGTCAGATCTGTGAAACAGAACAAAAAGTATAGGTAAATTAAAAGCATATTTCTTTCTTGTGCAATCGTGACATTTCAAAATCAAACGCTTTCAGCAGTCTTGGTAGCTGAAAAAAATGTGAAGATTTGGTCTGGGGAAGTTCTGAGGAAGGTCAGCTGCTGCTGCTTCTGCACCAGCTGAGGGGAGGAGCTGGGCTCTGGGCTCTCTCCTTCAGTGACTCAGTTGTGAAGCTGGTGCTTCAAGCAGCACTGAAGCCTCAGATCTGGCTGTGTGACTCCACAACTGGGTGCCCTCTGATATTTCCTGGTGGACAGGACATGCAGTTCATTGCTGGCCGTGCTCTACGTCTGTTGATCTTGCTGTTGATCACTTTACCTTGCCAGATGTCCCTGAACAGCACCCTGCTGGGAGGCACTGCAGCTCAGCCTGAGTATCCTGCAAAAGCATCCTGGTTGGCCTGCAGGTGTCTGGGCATAATTCACTGGTATATTGCCGGGCTTCCCAGCTCAGACAAGAGAGATAGCAGTGCATCATCTCTGAGCTTCACTTTTCTGCTCCTTTACACATCCACATCTTCTCCATCAATAATTACATATGACCTCCTCCACTCTTCCTCTCCTGCAGCTTCCCAGTAATCCCCATCCCTCTCACCCTGTGCCTTCAATCCTTGCCTGCAGCAGTCCTCTCTTCCCTGACTCCTCCTGGCTTCCCTTGTGGCCTCATCTGTGAGCATGGCTGTGCCCCAGCTGCTGGCTGGAAGCAGAGCAGGGAGCCCCAGCCAGGATAATCCCTTCCTACCTGTCAGCCCATCAGACAAGCTGCCACTCAGCTGCCAGCACACCATCTCCAGACCAGATGTTGTGCGGGCCTTGTTTAATTTGATCTGAGTTGTGGTGTAGGCTTTATTTTTTAGTCTATTTTTCAAGTGCTTCCCCTTCTTTCTCTCTGATTTTTATACTACAGTTTCTATTTTAAACCTTATTCTACCAGAGACTGTGCTGTACATATGCTGAGTCCTGATGGCAACACTCTTAACACACTGTTTTCCTGACTATGAGAAAACATGCATGTTGCTCTTTCCTTTCTGCTAATGTCAGTATATAATGAATTCACAGCCTTTACTTTGAAAATGAAAGCAATTTCTGCAGATTTTCAGAAGCACCTTACTTACAAAGAAGTAGAAATCTGCCTCGGATCCCCAGGGACCTGAAGAAATTTAGGTGAGGAAAAGAGAATGAGCTACTTAAGGACAAAAGCCTTCGAGGTGTGTGAATAACTTTGGACTTTTAGACTAACAGTGTCAAAGTGGTTTAGGTATTTAAAACCTGTGCCTTGCATCATCTTCAATAATTCCAGCACGAACATTTGATCCCACTAGGCATTCAGTTTTAGGTGCCATCCTTCGTTTTTAAACTCTTCAATTGCAAGTGATCTTTTGAAAATGTTTTCCCTACGTATTTTCAGCCTGGGGTTTGAGGCAAGACAGGTTTTCTCCCTGCTTTGTGGCCTCCAAAGATGTTTGAAATTTTTTAGTTGCAGGAGACTGACAAGACTGATAACAGCAGGTTCTAACCTAATTATTAAATGTTATCCTTTGGAAGTTAAATAATCTCTTCTGGTGTCATTAAAAATGCCCCAGGAGTCCTGGTATACCCTCCTCGCATTTGCAGCACGTCTGAGGAGAAAAATAGTGCTGTTCTTCCCACCCCAGCTGCAGACCAACCAGTCAGACAAGGAGTCTTTGTGCCATTAGCTCATTTCTTCTTTGTGTCCTGAGAGCACCATGCTGTCAGACAAACTCGCTGAACCATCTACAGTTTACAGGGGACCACAGATCTAAGAGTGCAGGAGGGTGTAATGCAAAGCACCATAAAGCAATCTACATTTGCCAACACTTACTACAGAAAATCAGGGCCATTTTTAGTCCTGTTACCAACAATCCCACACCAAGTGTTGTGCTGCAGCCCTGAATGGTTGATCTGAGATCTATGAAGTGCTACCCCTGCTTATGCAAGTGCCTGGTCTTTACAAGCCATTTATTTATGTGCCTCTGTTCAAATATGTCTCACTCAGATATGAACATTTTAACCTATTAACTCCCTCTGTCACCCTCTATCTCCTGAAAGTGATGTGTGTATAGACTGACATTTAATGATACATTCACCCAGAAGAACGGATGTGATATCTGAAGCAGTTAAAGTAAGAGATGTTTTCATTTCTAATAGCAGTCAGGATATTGGGAATGGCTAACACATTCATTAGCTAAGTCAAACAGCTGAATTTTTGTGATGCAGTATGGAGTTCTATTACAGCCTCATTGATAGTGTTCAGTAATCTCTCAATGAAGTGTGCTGTATATGGTAATTGACGTGTGACCTTTCTTAAGTTTAAAATGAAATCCATGAACAAAAGCTGTCTGTCCTGGGCTGCACACCAAGGCTTGTGACATAGCTCTATTATCTCTAATTTCTCTGAGGCATGTAAAAGAGGAGATGCCTGTGATTGCTAGGCAGTCATAGTTGTGTTCTCTTCAGGAAGATGAGAATCATAGAACTGCAGAATTGCAGGGGTTGGAAGGGACCGCAAGAGATCATCAAGTCCAACTCACTGTTCCCTGCAGGTTCCCTAAAATAAGTTGCACAGTTAAGTGTCCAGACAGGTCTTGAATATCTGTCTCCTATGAAAGAGACTTCACAACCTCTCTGTACAAGCTGTTCCAGTGTTCTGTTACCCTTACTATGAAGAAGTTCTTTCTCATGTTTGTCATAGAATTACAGAATCACAGAAAGGCATGGGTTGAAAAGGACATCAAAAAGATTCAATCCCCCTCCTCTGGGTAGGGTCACCAACCACTTGACCACGTTGCCCAGAGCCACATCCAGCCTGCCCTTGAATACCTGAAGGGATGGGACGTCCACAACCTCTCTGGGCAGCCTGTTCCAGTGCGTCACCACCCTCTAAATGAAAATATATGGAACTTTCTGTGTTCAAGTTTTAGGCTGTTGCTCCTTGTCCTACTGCTACACATCACCAGGAAGAGCCTGACCTCATCCATTTGCCTCCCGCCTCCTTTTAAATAAACATTAATCAGATCCCCCCTCAGATTTCTTTTCCCCAGGCTGATCATACCCAGGTTGCTCAGCCTTTCCTCATATGGGAGATGTTCCAGGTCCTTTATCATCTTTGTGACACTTTGCTGTACTCCATCTAGGAGATCCCTGTTTTTTCAAATCGGGGAGCCCAGAACTGGACAGAATATTCTAAATGTGGTCTCACCAGGGCGGAGTAGAGGGAGGAGGATCACCTCCCTCAACCTGCTGGCTACACTCTTTCTAATGCACCCCAGGATACCATTGGCCTTCTTGGCCACAAGAGCACACTGGACACCCTGGTCCTTCTCTCCAGCAGATCACTCCCTAACCTGTACTGAGGCATGTGATTATTTCTCCCCAGCTGAAAGAGTCTACATTTCCTCTTGTTAAACCTAATCAGGCTCCTCCCTGCCCTACTCTCCAGTCTGTCCAGAGATCTTAATGAAGATCAGATGAATAAGATGCCTTAATGAAGGCAGCACAGCTTTCCAGTGTATCAGCCACTCCTCTCAGCTTTGTATCAGTGAACTTTCAGAGGGTGGACTCTGTCTCTTCATCCAGGTTGTTGAATAAGACCGGACCCAAGTATCTGACCAGGGAATTATCTGACTTTGAAAAGTTCACTCTCTCATATATGTAGGCAACCCTTAACAGATTCATATCCTGCTGCAGCATCTTGATTTGCACCAGGATGCTTCCCCACCATGCGGTGGCATCATTGCTCTCCTTCTCCCACCACATAGATACAACCAAGGAAGTGGAGGAAATCCACATTATCTCATAGCATTATACAGGGCTGAGTGCAGGACACCATTAGCCAGGCCTCTGCTCTCATGCTGCGGCTGGTCAGTTATTCTCATTCACCTTGCTTCTGCACTGTGTGCATACAGCATGCGTCACCTGCTTCTGAATTGGCAGGGCGTGTATTAGCCTTGACATGCTGCAAAGATTGGTTCAGATTCCTTCACTGGGGTTTTCCCCTTGATGCTGTTTTTATCAGAGATGGCTCTTGCCTGGTTTTCACTCAAAAAGAGCATTGTAAACTTCAGACATCATAGCTGAGGACTGTAACAGAAACATATTTGTGGACCAAATGTTCATCAGATTGGAAAAAGTACTGCAAAGTGTTGTTTGGCTGTCTGACAGAGAAACTGATCATTTTTTACTGTTGCAGCATAATTACCATATAAGGTTATTTTAAAGTTGTGTATTACATCTGACTTTCTATTTAAATAACAAAGAGATAGGGAGAGGAAAGCCAGAGGGTGGAGAGACAGCATCAAGGCTGTCTTTAATAATGTGTTTTATGGTGTTTCTTTTTGGTTTTGAAAGAGGAATCAAGTGAGTTTTAGAGAGAAGCAAGAAAATAACTCTTTCTGAAATACCTAGAGCCAGAATCAAATTCTTTTCACAGGAATAGACACACCATTTTCCTTGTCTTAACAGGAACTGCTCATGTATCTGAAGACAGCCCCTAGGCTCTCCAAGTTTGCTAACTTTGCAGCCAACAGGTGAATGTTTCTCCAAAAGCCTTAAGAGAAGGCACCTCTCTCCCCAAGCCCCCAATCACGTATGTAAAGGCAGGAAGTAGTTATGACTTCTAATGTGGAAGATTTTGATAAAGACGTCAGACATTTGCTGCCTACTGCTTTATTTGTCCTGTTTGCTGAGCTTACCTGAGAAGGACAGAACTCAAGAGTGCTCAGCTGTGATTTTGCTCCTGGGTCTGTCTGTATATGGGGGGGGATCAGTATACTGGTGTCATGGGGTTATCCCTAGATGTAAGTCCATGACAGCGGGCCACAGGCCCTGGGAAAAGCAAAAAAGGAGACAAAGGAGCAAAGAAAGAAGGGGAAAAAAAAGAAAGAAGCTTTGCTGCATGACCTAGCCAGCCCCAGGCCATGCACTTTGGGAGAGGGGGCAGGGCAGAGAGCGAGCAGTAAGATAGATAGTTTTAACGAAAAGAAAACGCAACGGCAACGATCTGAGGAGGAACGGTAATTTACTAAATGTAACCAGATGAAACGAAACAAGAGAGACGACAGTACCCAACGTAGGAGTCAAACCACAACAGTGCAAGGGAAACAAGTGCTTTTCTCCACTGAGACGGCCAGAGGCAGAGAGCGGCTGGGGTCCAGTCCGGACTGCAACCCCGCTTCCTCTTCCTGGCAGGTCCTCCAGGGATGCCACCCCTCCCCTCCGGGAATCCAAAATGATGGTAACACGGAACCACGACGTGAACTCTTTTACTGCCACTGTTCTGCATGACGTTCTGATGTGGAATACCGACAACAGAAATCACCAAACCACAGTGGTAGTTCTCAGCTCTGTAGCTCCCTTCCCCCCCGCCCCTTTTACCTTCTAGCTCTCTGTTACCTATTTCTCTCTGAATAATCACTAGGGACATCCACAGCCTTTGATTTTCTTTAAGATAGTGCCAATACGGTATTTATCTCAGTCAGCAGCTTTAAGCCTTCTTTGATATCTTGGGTTCCTCTCCCAGAACAACTGTATGAAATGATGTGCTCAAGAAAACTGGGGACCTTCCTTGTCACCCTGACACCTTCAACCAAACCATGGAGCCTTGAGATTGTTTGACATTAACAACACACACTAGAGGTTTGCCACTAGCCACCAATAGAAGTATCTCTGTTTTAATGGTGTGCAGGGTTTGTCACCTCCTTTGCAACTGAGCCCACACTGAGGTGGTTCTACATATTGACTGTTCCTCTGTCTATCACTCTTTCCAGGCTGTAAAGCAAAAATTGCTCCTTAAACACTCTGAATAGTAAATTCTACCCAATAAGCTACAGCCCCTGTCCTCCTTGAATCTGAGGGAGAAAATAAGTAGTCCTCAGAACTGAGAGTTCAGGAGCTGTAAATCATGAATGGAACTGCACCTAAATCTTAGAAAACACTAAGTTTTAAGATGCACCTTTGCTTTCCCTATTGTGTTTCATAAAAGACTTCCTCCTCAGCCTTGTGCACATCTCAGACCCTATTCTGAGGTGTGAAATTCTTCCTGTGTACATGCAGATTCCCTAATTTGGATGTCATGAAGCCCATAAGATCTGGAGCTGACTAACAGTGTGGGTGCTGCTTCACTAAATCCCTGAATATGAAATGTTCATTAATACTATATAACTTCCTGTCTCGTATGAGTCTGTACAGCTGTGGGATTGAAGGCTTAGACTAGCTTGTCAGTCTCCCTGAAATGATGTGAATTTCAGTGTGAATTCAGCTTTAGTACCTCTGAAACTTTGTCATCATTTCCTAGGTGGGGAATCCTTTCAGCTTCTCTTGCTACCCATATGACACTAAAATAGTCAATTGGAAGCACACAAAGTAAATCTTAAGCTTAAAAGTTAGAATTCATTACTTATTCTTTAAGTGAACGTTTGAATTTTATCATAAGCGATGTGATTTTTTTCCAATTTCTTGTTCGTATTCATAAGGTATGAAGTCTGAGCAATACATGAAAAATGTAAGTGTTCTTGTAGCTAGAAACTGCAGGTAGACAGCCATGGATCAGAATATGACTAAGAATCCCAGTAGAGTGTTTCCACATTGTATTAACGCAGCTGTTAAGTTGCTTCTAGTGGAAGATGCTGCAAACTGAAGTTTTCACTTTTTCTGAACAAACAGACACAACACAGTCAATGGCAAAATAAGCCTCCTACTGATTTTTCATTCAGTCTGTCTTCACTAGCTGTGAAAAACTAAATAGATGCGGAGCTGAGAATCTCATTGGCCCATCAAGGTCCTCTCCTACCATTTGTACAGTAGTGTCAATTTTGTTTCTAGATTGAAAAAGCTGGGGAAAACTTTTCTTGCATATTGGCATATAAAAACTTAGTATAAACACCCAGCAAACAGCTTATCTGCCAAAGCCATAATGAGAGCCTGGTCATGCCTGGCGTGTTCAATAAGCATATACTGTTTTACCAGTGAAGATTTTTGTCAAGGATGATGACAGATCTCAGATAAAATAAAGAACTGGAAAGATCCCACTCGTTTGCTACAAAGCAATTGGCATTCTTCTGTGGTTTCCAGTAGCAGCTAGCATCAGTGTCTCCTCTGCAAATTACAACACGTACAAAAATAGATAATTACACAAACTAATGCCTTTGAGAGAAGTTTATTTCTAACCCAGGCAAGCAGGAAGTTGCTTTAGGGCCTAAATCAGGAATGCTATTATTCTTTAGAAAGTCATCCCCTGAGTAAGACGACAGTGGGTATTTTTATTATTCTGAGATATGACTAATTTCTTTCTGTATTCTTCTTTGCCTCAGTCTTGTTGAGGTCAGCAAATATACAAATTTTGCCTTTTATCAGTCTGACATTTATTACTTTTTTTATTTCCTTGGGTATCTCCTTGTTCTTCTATTACAAGTTGATAGAGCAAAAAAAGGAGCTCATGACCTGTGTGGAATCATTCAGAATTTTGAAGGCTCCTATCTTCATGGCTGCAAGGACGAATAAATACCTATTTAAAAATATTTAGTTTTCATTGACTTAATATACATATTACACAGAACAGTGATTCTGGTGGAAAGTGGGTATCAGCTAGAAACAGCTCAGTGAGTTTCTTGCTCACTTAGTTAACGTGAATACTTCCTGCAAGAGCCTTATCGGTGTCATTTCTCTGAACAAGGCCTGTTTTGCTTGCACTTCATTTTAGAGGAGTAGGAAAGAGATGTCCTTTGGTTCCTGTCCAGCCATGCATTTCACACATTGTCAGATGCTTTTTTTCTGGAAGTACTTTTTCAAAAGACACACCCTCAACCATTTCATTTGCCCCTTTCTCTGAAGTGTGACACCCTTAGAAGAAATCTAAGATAGCTTCAGAAATGTTAGGGGATTCCTACTTGAAAAAGATAGTAAAGCATATTCTGCAGAGATAATATATCCCTTCATATGGGCACAGATTAAGCCTTGGAAAGCTACCTATTTTCTGTCCAATTTTGGGTTTAAAATTTCTCTCAGCTTCGTTGAGAACCATTTACTCATCTGTCTCACACACATGCAAGGAAAAACCCATACATTTGCTGCCTACCAATGTAAATGACTTTTAGAAGCAGACGTCTTGTGAGTGCAATGAAAAATATTCACTAGACATCTCAAGCTCCTCTCCAAATATAAATATCTGTCTGTAAATCGTTACCAGAGGCAGATGAGGCACAAATCAAAATTCATACAGAATTTAAAAGGAAAAAATAAAAAATAAAAAAATCTCTTTGTAGGCCTATAACAAAAGGCATTTGGATGACTTATGTAAAAGATCAGGGGAGTTATTTTGTCTCAGAATGTACCCTGTACAGTTGTCTCCTGAGGGAGATCTCAGTTTTACTATAGGGCACTGAAGTGAGAAGATTGGATAAGGAGAAAAGGGTGGGACCAGGGTGCTTTGCAATGGGAAATGAGCTTTGTGGGGGCAGTCTGGGAAGATAGGAGAGCTCATGTTATCAAGTTTAAGATGTTCTGGTGAAAAATGCGTTTTTTGTTGTTGTTGTTGTTGTTTTTGCTAGGGAGATCTAAGCTGTGTGTGAGAAGATGTGGTGCTGGTGGCAAGGTAACATATAGCAAAGAGCTTCCAGGCTTCAGTCAACTGAGGACAACCCAAAACATTATGCTGTATATCAGTGGCAACAGATCTGCTCTCCAGCTTTCAGATAAGAATAATTCTACCATGTTTTCACAAATCCAGCCCCTGAAGAAGTTGTAGGTACTGGATGATCATAGAATCATTGAATCATAGAATAGGTTGTATTAGGACAGACCTCAAGGATCATCACATTCCAACCTCCCTGCCACAGGCAGAGTTGCCAACAGCTAGATCAGGTTCTAGATCAGGTTGCCCAGGGTCCCATCCAACCTGACCTTGAAAGCCTCCCTAGGCAGCTTGTTCCAGCATCTCACTACCCTCTCAGTGAAAAACTTTCCCTTGATATCTAATCTAAATCTTTCCTCCTTTAGTTTAAAATAATTCTGCCTTGTCCTATCACTATTTATCTGTGTAAAAAGTTGATTTGAAAGTTAAAATGTTTACACATGTAAAAAATTGATGATAGTGGGTGCTATCAAGTGTGTAAGGCAAAATATCTATCAATCATTTTCTTCTTGCTTGAATTTTGAGAGAGAATTCTAAGAATGTGTCCTCAGTTAATTGTTCTCTTCACTCTGTCAAAGAACCATGGGATCAACAAGGTTGGAAAAGACCTCCAGGGTCATCTAGTCCAACTGTCCACCTACCACCAGTAGTGGACATGGTTTTCCCCTCTAAACCATGCTCATTAGTGCAACATCTAAACATTTACTGAACTCCTCCAAGGATGATGATTCTGCCATGTTCCTGGGCACTCAGTTTCAATGCATCACCACTCATTCATAGAAGAAATTCTTCCTAATATCCAACTTGAACCACCCCTCGAGCAACTCGACACAATTCTATGATTCTATGATTCTATGATTCTATGAAGGTACTGTGAGAACCTCAGCCTTTTCCATATCCTCAGTAGTCACATTCCCCTCCATATCCAGTAAGGGCTGGAGATTCTTCTTAGCCCTCCCTTCTCTTACTGTTAATGTATTTGTAAAAATACTTTTTGTTCACTTTTACCACTGTGGACAAGTGTCGTTCAAGCTGGGCTCTTCCCTTTCTAATTTCCTCCCTGCATATCCTAACAGCTTCTTTGAACTCTCTCCATGTTGCCTGTCCCTTCCTCTACAGGAGGAAGACTCTTTTTATTCTGGACCCTCAGAAATTGTTCCCTCTTCACCCATGCCAGACTTCTTGCCTGCCAGCTCATATTGCAGCAAAGGGAACAGCCTGCTACTATGCCTTTAAAACTTCCTTCTTGAAAAGTGTCCAGCCTTCTGGGACCCTTTTGCCCTTCAGGAATGAATCCCAAGGGATGTCTGTTTCCTTCCTTTTGTAGTACAGACACGTTCAGTGCATATCTTTTGAAGGTAGCATTATCTGGGCAGTGCTATAAGAGTGGTTCTTTCTGGTGTAAAACAAGAAAGCATCCTTACTTCTGAGCATCACAGTTGACGGATTTTTTCTGTAGTATAACTACATTCTTGCCTTTGCCACTGAAATTGTTTGCACTATAGAACTCTACTCAAATGTGAAGCTTAAATGAACAACTGTATAGCGCACAAAACAGGAGGTTCTTTACACATATTGAAAGCATCAGAAGCAAAGTTAAACTTCCTCACCTTCTGGGACTTGGTAGTCCAGGCCAGACTCAGTGAATGTGTCAAAACTGAGAGGCGTGAAAGATCTCCTCAGCTCTTACCTATACTGTGCATCCTGGCTATATCCTGATAGTGTTGGTGTCAGCTGAGTGTGTAACATGCATCTCTAATGTTCTGGTTTACTTTGGAGGGGAGCTCCAATGTGTGGATGGTCAGAGAGCTGTGATGCCGATATCTCACTGACAGGATGTCCAAAGAAGCCAGACTGCCATAGTGCTGTCAAGCTAACTTGTCTTGTATACTCTCCTATAGGTACAGGGTCTGCACTTATAAATTTCAGTTCCCATTCACTGCTTCTCTGCAGATCTATCACAGAAAATGTATCCACAGGGATCAAGTGGGAAAATATCGTTGACATTTTCAATCAGTTATGATGCCTGAGTCAGTATCAGCATCCATTACGCTAAGCATTTGTACATAAGAAAACGTTTCCATATAGACTCTGAGTACACAGCAGGACTTTTCTTGTGGCACTGGAAGGTAGATATATAGTTAACGTTTCTGGCTGCAGAGATAGGACAATTTTAAGCTGTCTGTAGCCTCATCAAAAGACATCCCCCCACAGCTGACAGATCTCTAGGTGGATGCCTGATTGCTTTAGAGGGTAAGTCAAAAGCAACTGGTTTTGATGACAAGTTCTTTCTTTCTCTGCAGACTAGAAAAGTTGAGTCAACCTATTCTGAAGGTTAAAAACAGTTCAGGTCAGTGTTAAATAATTGGGAACCCAAATTCCACTGAAAAATCTCTAGAAGACAAAGATCTGCTTACTTTCCTCCTGGTCTTTACATTGATTACAGTGGCCTCCGATTAAAGTTCCAGGTAAATTTTCTGTGAGCACTAAGAGAGTAAATACTTGCACAGCAGAAAGTTAAGACCTGGTAACTGAAAATGATGAAGATTTTGTTTTTCTTTGTATGAGAAAGAAAAACTAGCTTCCTCAAGCAACACCTCTGGCTTGAGCTCTGGTTTGGAGAGTTTGGCTGCAGAAGATGCAAACCTTTGCAGGTCAAACTACTACATCTACCTATCCACAAGAAGCTGGTGTGTGTGTTTTTTGTGTGTTCTTTTTCTTAGGCAGGTTAGTGTTAGCTATATCTCTGCATACAGGTGGTCACTGCAGCAACACATGCCAAGTAGCTTTCAACCTGGCTCTTTTTGGCAACAGTAATAGTAGCCTTGCTGATGGACGCATCAGCTGGTGTGAATATCTTATCACCCTGGCTTGGCTTTTGCAGCCCATGTTAAACTCATCATGCAAAGCCTTCATTATTCTCAGTCAGCTCAGGCTAAAGCTACACAAAAGTCAATATTACTGCCAGATGCAGTGTAGGTATAACCCAAGGTTTCCAAACATATGCCAACGTTTATTCTTTGTGCTTGTTCCTTGGCAGTATGTCATAGTTTTGTGGTGCTGCTGTCAATATTCCACATTATAACATCATGTGCAGTATGGACCATCCATACTCCAGTTCCGTAGAATGGTAGCATCCCAGGTGCTCAGCTCTCGGAGAAGAACTACACATCCCAGAGGACGCCGCGGCCAGAGATAAGTCACGGGAGGAGGACATTTATAATCTCGCTCCCAGGCTGGAACTCGCTCTCTCTCTCTCGGACTCTCAGGGAGTGAAAAGCATTCCTGCCGTGTCGACTAGACTTCACAGTAGGCCTCTCGGTTTTCGGGGACTCTCTCTCTTTGTTTTGTTCAATTAATTAGCCTCAATCATTGTATTCCGATATCATATTTAGTAAAATAAGTTTTCCTCCTTAGATTGCTGCCACTGTTTTATTTTCCCTACCTTTCCGGGGCCCCGGGAGGGGAGGGGAGGCCCTACGGGGCAGCTGCCCTGTCACGGATACAGGTAAATCTAGATAATCTGTGACAGATTATTGGTGGAGGATGCGGGCAGATTGCCAGCAAAAGTGGGCATAATTTGGGCAAAAGTGGGCAAAAACTGCAAAAGCTGCTGTTTTTCCTGCTGTCCTTTTAGTTTTTTACAGAGCTACGAGTTTTTTTTTCCTTTAAGGAGCTATCTAAAGTTTACGTTTCTGCGCCTGGGAGCTTGACCTTGAAATTCCAGGCGAACTGTCAACATTCAGGAGTAGCTGTACACTCTGAGCATTGCTATCTTGCTTTCGTGAAGAAAACAAAGAGATTCTCTTGCTCTCTCAGAGCACAGCTAGCTGGCTTTGACTTTCACAGTGTCTGCTAATTACTACCAGCTATGAATCTACTCTCCATTCCAGCTGCTCTGTTTAAGGGATTGAAAGCAATTATGATCTTCTCAACATATTGGCCATTTGTCCATCCCATGATTTTTTGCTGTGGAATTATGTATATATATAACCTAATAAGGGCACTGATGGAGACACCTGCCTGGTATTTATATGTGATATGGTATAATTTGAATGTTGGCACTTACATCCCAGATGGAATGGTCAATTTTTCAAGCACTTGCTTCCCAGATGGAATAGACAATTTTACAGACACCAAGATTCTCAATCCAGTGTACAGGCTGTACTCTCAGATTGTCACACACTTTTCAATAGCTGAGTTAGTGCTCATACTCCTGGTCATGTTATTAGCATCAATGAATGTATTCCAATACATTCGTTCTATACGGAAGTCTTCTCTAAAACCAGAGAATGCTGACTGGCAGGGAATATGGAAAGGTTTAGGAAAGATCTTAGAAGCGTGGGGACCCGCAGTGTCGTGGGATTTCACTCTTGAACACCTGAGGGACCCTGAGAAATTAAGTGAGTACTTGGGTCAGAAATCTAAGGAGGTAAACATTATTTGGGGTTTGGCTTACGCATACCGTGCTCTGTATAATACTATTCTGGAGAGAGAGAGTTTCCGATCTGAGATTCAAGCCAAAAAAGGAAAATCCCAAGTCAACTCTGATCAGTCACAGGAGGCACCAGTAACAATGTCAGTTGCCCCTGTGGAAGGCAAGAAATGGAAACGGGTGTCCACGCGTCTAGAACGAAGAGAAGGAGAAGCAGAGGAGGCAGCAGAAGAACCAGGCCCCTCGTCTGGATCGGCACCGAAAAAGGCAAAAAGAAAAACCAAGAGGCATGAAGAAGAGACTGATGATGAGGAGGAAATTACTTATCGTCGACCTCTGAAGCTGACTGAAATCCAAGGCTCAAGAAAGGAGTTTACACGGCGTCAAAATGAAGGTGTCCTTGCCTGGTTGCTTCGCTGCTGGGACAGTGGGGCCAACAGCTTGTCCCTAGATGGTAACGAAGCTCGTCAACTAGGAAGTATTGCCCAAGACCCAGGTGTCGACAGAGGAATTAGCAGAAGTTCGGATGGAGATGCCACTCTCTGGGAGCGACTGTTAGAAGCCGTGAGAGAAAGGTACCCCTACAAGGATGCTTTGAAGCCTAAAATTATTAGGTGGGATACCATCCAGAAAGGTATCCAGTACCTGAGGGAAATGGCCATGATGGAAATGTTGTACAACCCTGGTCCAAACGAACGTGATCCTGAGAAAGTGAGGACCGGTCCTGACATGTGGCAGAAACTCACAAGTACAGCACCAGAGAGATACGCACAGTCACTGGTAACAACTTTTGGAGGATATGAGGACCAACAGAGAAGACCCCAAGTTGTTGAACTGATTATCACACTTCAAAACATCGAACAGCAGCTCCCCCCACTGCGCGCCGCAGTTTCTGCCATCTCACGGGTAGAAGACCGACTAGATGAAATGTGCAAGAAAATGTTTCCATCAACGAATCGTAATGATCCCGTGGTAGTATCAGAAACGACTGACGAAGGTCAATTCCCGTATGAGCCACCAGGTTTAGTGAAGGATCTGATCAAAGTATTCCAGTCCTACTCCTACCCTGTATCATCAAAAGTCTCAGCTATTAGACGCACACGTTTTCCAGTTCGAGCAAGGAACAACAGTACAATTCCACCACGTGTTTCCATGTGGCGCTACCTACGTGACCGCGGAGAAGACATGAGGAAGTGGCACGACCAACCTACTTCTGTACTACGAGCACGGGTGAGAGAACTACAAAACATCCCAACCACCAGCACCGTTGCTCCAGTCATCACAGGTAACCAATAGAGGGGCCCTGCCCTCAGTCAGGGGAGGGAGAGGGATAATAGAGTTTATTGGACTGTGTGGATTCGATGGCCTGGCACATCAGAACCACAGGAATATAAGGCACTGGTGGATACCGGTGCACAGTGCACTCTAATGCCCTCCAGTCATGAAGGGACAGAATCAATCCATATTTCTGGAGTGACTGGGGGCTCTCAAGAATTGACTGTATTAGAGGCCGAAATAAGCCTCACTGGTAAAGACTGGCAAAAACATCCTATTGTGACTGGCCCAGGGGCTCCATGTATACTGGGTATTGATTACCTCAGAAGGGGGCATTTCAAGGATCCTAAGGGGTATCGATGGGCCTTTGGAATAGCTGCTGTAGACAACATTAAGCAGCTGTCTGTTTTGCCTGGCCTGTCAAAGGACCCGTCTGTTGTGGGGCTGCTACGAGTAAAAGAGCAGCAAGTACCGATTGCTACAAAGACAGTGCACAGGCGGCAGTACCGCACCAACAGGGATTCCTTGCTCCCCATTCATGATTTGATTCGCCAGCTGGAAAATCAGGGAGTGATCAGTAAAACTCACTCACCTTTTAATAGCCCTATATGGCCAGTGCGTAAAGCCAGTGGAGAATGGAGGCTAACAGTAGACTACCGTGGCCTGAATGAGGTAACACCCCCACTGAGTGCTGCTGTGCCGGACATGTTGGAACTCCAGTATGAGCTGGAGTCAAAAGCAGCCAAATGGTATGCCACCATTGACATTGCTAATGCTTTCTTCTCCATCCCTCTGGCCGCAGAATGTAGGCCACAGTTTGCCTTCACCTGGAGGGGCATTCAGTATACCTGGAACCGTTTGCCCCAGGGGTGGAAACACAGCCCAACCATTTGCCATGGGTTGGTCCAAACTGTATTGGAACAGGGTGGTGCTCCTGAGCACCTGCAGTACATTGATGACATTGTTGTGTGGGGTGATACAGCAGAGGAAGTTTTCACAAAAGGAGAGAAGATTATCCAAATTCTTCTACAAGCTGGTTTTGCTATTAAGCAAAGCAAAGTAAAAGGGCCTGCCCAAGAAATTCAGTTTCTAGGTATAAAGTGGCAGGATGGACGTCGTCACATCCCAACAGATGTGATTGACAAAATCACTGCCATGTCTCCACCAACTAACAAGAAAAAGACACAGTCCTTCCTGGGTGTAGTGGGCTTTTGGAGGATGCACATTCCAAACTACAGCCTCATTGTAAGCCCCCTTTATCATGTAACGCGGAAGAAGAATGAATTTGCATGGGGCCCTGAGCAGCAGCAGGCTTTTGAGCAGATAAAACAAGAGATAGCCCGTGCCGTGGCCTTGGGGCCAGTACGAACGGGACAGGATGTAAAGAACATCCTCTACACTGCTGCTGGAGAGAAAGGTCCCACTTGGAGTTTGTGGCAAAGGGCCTCAGGAGAGACCCGAGGCCGACCCCTGGGATTTTGGAGTCGAGCGTATAAGGGGTCTGAAGAGTGCTACACTCCAACTGAGAAGGAGATCTTAGCCGCATATGAGGGGGTTCGGGCTGCTTCCGAAGTAGTTGGTACTGAAACGCAGCTCCTTCTGGCACCTCGGCTACCAGTGCTGAACTGGATGTTCAAAGGACAGGTTCCCTCCACCCATCATGCTACCGATGTCACCTGGAGCAAGTGGATTACATTGATTACACAACGAGCGCGGATGGGGAACCTCAACCGTCCAGGAATTTTAGAGGTGATCATGGACTGGCCTGAAGGTAAAAGGTTTGGAACATCACCAACAGAAGAGGTGTCACGTGCTAAAGAAGCCCCACCATACAACGAGCTACCAGAAAATGAAAAGAAATATGCCCTGTTCACTGATGGATCATGTCGTATTGTAGGAAAGCATCGCAAATGGAAGGCTGCTGTGTGGAGCCCCACACGACAGGTTGCGGAGGCCACTGAAGGTAAGGGAGAATCAAGTCAGTTTGCAGAGGTAAAAGCTGTCCAGCTGGCCTTAGATGTTGCTGAACGGGAGAAGTGGCCAATGCTTTATCTTTATACTGACTCATGGATGGTGGCAAATGCCTTATGGGGGTGGTTACAGCAGTGGGAACAGAAGAACTGGCAGCGGAGGGGTAAACCTGTTTGGGCTGCTGAACTTTGGAAAGACATTGCTGCCCGAACAAAACGTATGGTTGTAAAGGTGCGTCACGTGGATGCACACGTGCCCAAGAGTCGGGCTACTGAAGAACAACAAAACAACCTTCAGGTAGATAAAGCTGCCAGAATTGAGGTGGCTCAAATAGACTTGGACTGGCAAAATAAAGGTGAACTATTTCTGGCTCGATGGGCCCATGAGACCTCGGGCCATCAAGGAAGAGATGCAACATATAAGTGGGCCAGAGACCGAGGGGTGGACTTAACTATGGGCGCTATTGCACAGGTTATTCATGACTGTGAAACATGTGCCATAATTAAACAAGCCAAGAGGATGAAACCTCTCTGGGAGGAAGGGCGATGGCAAAAGTACAAATATGGGGAAGCGTGGCAGGTTGATTATATCACCTTGCCACGATCTCGCAGTGGTAAATGCTATGTGCTTACCATGGTGGAGGCAACTACTGGGTGGCTTGAAACATACGCAGTACCCCATGCTACCGCCCGAAACACCATACTGGGTCTTGAGAAACAAGTCCTGTGGCGGCATGGCACCCCAGAAAGAATTGAATCTGATAATGGGACACATTTCAAAAATTCCCTTATAAATACTTGGGCCAAAGATCATGGCATTGAATGGATTTATCATATTCCCTACCATGCACCAGCTTCTGGTAAAATTGAACGATATAATGGGTTGTTGAAAACAATGTTGAAAGCAATGGGTGGTGGAACATTTAAGCACTGGGAAAAGCACCTGGCAGAAGCCACTTGGTTGGTCAATACAAGAGGATCTGTTAATCGTGATGGTCCTAGCCAATCTAGCCCCCTACACACAATAGAAGGAGATAAGGTCCCTGTTGTACATGTAAGGAACATGTTGGGAAAAGCTGTTTGGGTCCTTCCAGCCTCCGGAAAAGGAAAACCTGTCCGTGGAACTGTTTTTGCCCAGGGACCTGGGTGCACTTGGTGGGTAATGCAGAAGGATGGGGATGTTCAATGTGTACCACAAGGGAATTTGATGCTGGGGGAGTGCAGTCAATAATTCTATGTATCTATGTATATATTTGCATGTGTAGTGTGTTTTAGTTATTATAATTATACATTTAATTATGTTACATTTAAATGTACTATTTAGCTATCATAGTTTTATATACGTGTATATATGTATATATATATTAACCATGATGTAATAATGTGGAATAAGGGGTGGAATGTCATAGTTTTGTGGTGCTGCTGTCAATATTCCACATTATAACATCATGTGCAGTATGGACCATCCATACTCCAGTTCCGTAGAATGGTAGCATCCCAGGTGCTCAGCTCTCGGAGAAGAACTACACATCCCAGAGGACGCCGCGGCCAGAGATAAGTCACGGGAGGAGGACATTTATAATCTCGCTCCCAGGCTGGAACTCGCTCTCTCTCTCTCGGACTCTCAGGGAGTGAAAAGCATTCCTGCCGTGTCGACTAGACTTCACAGTAGGCCTCTCGGTTTTCGGGGACTCTCTCTCTTTGTTTTGTTCAATTAATTAGCCTCAATCATTGTATTCCGATATCATATTTAGTAAAATAAGTTTTCCTCCTTAGATTGCTGCCACTGTTTTATTTTCCCTACCTTTCCGGGGCCCCGGGAGGGGAGGGGAGGCCCTACGGGGCAGCTGCCCTGTCACGGATACAGGTAAATCTAGATAATCTGTGACACAGTATTTCACTGTAAAAGCGTAATGGTCCCACCCCCACCCCTCCTTTTTTATACAATCTTTTCTTCAGTCATACTAATCTCCAAAGGCTCTGAATCTAAGGAGCAGCCTCATTGATTTATCACCTAGATCAAGACAGAGGGGAAAAAACGGATGGAAACAGATGTAGATTAGGTTGAACACCTATGTGAAGGATGCATAAATAGTTAAAATTAAAATGTGAAGAACAAGTTAATGACATAATGTCAGAGTCACCTGGTGGTAAAAAGGTTAAAAATCAACACTCACTGAGTATAGCCTGTTTCATGTTGGTCTTGCATGAGCCATGAAACTTGCCTTTTGCAGAGTTCCGAAAACCTCGAGCATGCTCACAACTATTGCAAAGCACAACAGTAATATCTGGGCTGCAGAAGGGATCAGGTATCCCCAAAAGCTTTTCCTGCTCCTCTGATTATTTAGTACCTGCCAGCCACTTGCCTAAGCACTGGTGACTTTGGGATGGATAACCAGATATGGGCTGTTTATCTGGGGAGACAGAGTGAAAGCAGGAGGGATTTGTCTGCATACAATGCTCCTTGTTTTTCCACCATCTCAGCATTTGGGTTATATGGTATTTATAGACACTGCTTCAACCAAAGGGAATGATAAAAGGAAAATAAAAACATAATTCAAGAATCAGAGCTAGTGTACAACCAGCCAGCACAAACATTCATCAAGAGCTGTGTCTGAAGGAAAGACCAGTTCCTCAAGCAAAATGGCTCCTGAACCTTATACTACTGGTAGAAAGCAAAGGACAGAAAGGGATCCTCTAAATAGAAATGATACATGACTTATTATGCTTCAAAATAAGTTTTTTTCTGGTTCAGCTCTCAGGCTTTTCTAGCAGAAAGGTGTGCACGCGCATGCGCGCACACACACATACACACATACATACTTTAATCCAAAAGTAACACCTCCTTCTTATTTCCATGGAAACTACAACAGATTTAAAGAGCACATAAACACTATTTGATGGAGAAAATTCTTGTCTTTCACATTGCTATCACAGCTTCTGAAACAGACTACCCACTGCCTCTCAGTACTCACATCCACTGTGTGGTCTCTGTAAGTACTCAGCGAGTATCAATGAATATCAACAGGTGACCTTTCTTCTGCATAGAGTCAGCCAGTTCCACACCATTGCTTCTTATGTAGTCCCATGTCAGACATTGTTTTGTCAGATTGCCCTTCTTCTGCCATCTGTCACATGGCACCAAAATGAAAGGGAATATTGGTGGGAAGATTCCACCTCTGCTGCCATCCTACCAACATCCACCTCAGGGCTGACATAATAACGTAGGAGACATTACTTTTGGAGCAGCCCTCATGTGTGTTTATATAGAGAGAGATGTTTGTATATATAGATATGTACATACACATATATTTTCTTGGTTCTGAAAGGAATGATTGCACCAGATTTCATCACAGTCCTTTTGTGGCTTTATTTGAAGCTGAGCAGGTAAATACTGTTATCAGGGTCTTTGGGGCCTCTGTCTAAACTCTTTAAACATATTTGTTCAAAATAAAAGTGAGAGCTGGAAGCAAGCCAGGTTTTCCTCATCTTCCTCTACTTGCTTTTTATCCCCCCAGGAGATGCCATGGATATATACATGCTGCCACATGGGCTTGTCATCCCTGAATTTTGATTGCCTCAGGAGCTGGGCTACTGTCAGGGAGAGAGACTGGAACTTGAGCTAATCTCTCAGTGGTCTTACTTTTTACGGCTACTATATTTATTCAAACTTTTCCTTCCCTTTCCTAATTGCATGGCAACATAAGCCTGTATGTACCAGGAGGAGTGCATACATTGCCTTCGGAGGCAATTTGCACAGCTTCTGTTTCCTGTCATTTGCCTTACCTGTACACTAGGTATAAATTCCTGCTGCAGGTTTGCTCAATTACTGTTGAAGGGTCACTGAGCAGGTAGAGGGAGGAGTAGTAGGCCATCAATAAAAATAATCATAATACTGAAGGACTTTTGATGCTCTTTGCAAATCACTGATATTGTTCTTTTGGATGTCAAACGAGAACATGTGACTGATTACAAGATAAGCTTAGAAAGCAGCTGAAAATCAGACAGAAATGTCTTAACTACTTCCTTGTCAGCTGGAAGCATCACCAAGGCTATTGTTACCAGCACAGCTAGTAAGCTTGCTGCATGCAAATAGCACATGATTTATTTCACAAACTTTGAGATAAACCCAGTAATCATCTGAATTGCTGTTAGTCTGAGGTATACCATAGAACTAACAAGGGGAGTACTCAGGGAACAAAAATGGAGGGAAATATGTGTAAAATGTAATCCTGTTACCATTTGCTGCACAGTGAATAGCATGGTCAGTACAGGAAATGAATAAGCTGTGGATCTGGATATTCCTTGGACCTGGGAGTTGAGTTGTAGATGGCTTTTCACTGAACTGACCTCGTAATATAGACAGGCGTTCAAAATGTGTAGACACCGCTCTCTTTACTGTGGCAATACCGCCCACATTTTTTTCCTTTCTTCGTGTTTATTATTATGCTTAATTGGCCAAAATGATTGACATATTTCTGTTTCAATACAAATTCTCCTGAGTCGAGGGTTGGGGCTTAGCAAGAGGATTAGAGATTGGCTTGAATTGATGTTAATGAATTCCTGTATAGCACAAAGCAAGCAAGGTAGAGAACAATAATATTACATTTATTCAATGGATTTGTTCATGTCTCCTCTCCCCAGTCCCTGAAATTAATATGTTCTTTATGTTTCCATTTTCCATTTGGCATTAAATCATGAGCATTTAACGTTTGAAATGTGCAGTTTATAATCAGTCAGTTCATTATTTAATGGAGGATCTATTTCTTCTCCTCATACCTGGGCAACCATTTTTACATTAAATGTTATTTTCTGAAGATGCAACTGCCACAAGAACATGGGATATAAAACACAAAGCAGATGGGGTTGTCACCTGCAAAGAGTCTGAGAACAAGTTTTATTTCCCTCAAGAAAGTCTCTGTCTGTGTGCCACTATCATGAAAATGTCCATTTTCTGGCTCAAGCTTAAGCCAAAGGAGCCTGCTGCCAAGTGATTACCTGCCTGTTTTGGCATTCACTGCTTGCTTTTTGTCTCAGAGCCATACATTCCTGGAGATGGGACAGAAAGTTCACAGACTGGGATTATTTAGGTGTGGCTGACAAAATCAACACAGTAGTGGTTCCTCATATTTCCATTATTTCTTCCTAGCAATTAGAAGTGCACTGTGATCTGAACTCTTAAAGAAAAATGATGCCACTGGCACTACAGGTTGTAATTGTAGCACTAAATGTAGAGATGGTAAAAGTCACCGTTGAGCTGAGGGCAGATTAACTGCCTAACTTTGTGGGGCCTGAAGTATAGAACTGAAAGAAATCAAAAGTACTATACCAGGTACAATTGCTAATAAAACCATTTACATTAAATCACAGAATCATTTTAATTGAAGGGATCCTTAAAGTCACAGAATTATAGAATCATAGAATCCTTAGAATTGGAAGCGACCCTTAAAGGTTATCCAGTCCAGTTCCCCTGCACTCCACCACCTCTCTGGGCAACCTGTTCCAGTGCCTCACCAACCTCATTGTAAAAGACTTTTTCCTTGTATCCAACCTAAATCTACCCTCTTTAAGCTTGAAACCATTTCCCCTTGTTCTGTCACAGCAGACCCTGCTAAAGAGTCTGTCCCCTTATTTCTTATAAACCCCCTGTAGATACTGAAAGGCCACTATCAGGTCACCTCAGAACCTTTGGTTCTCCAGGCTGAACATCCTCAGCTCTCTCAGCCTGGACTTGTGAGGGAGGTGTTCCATCCCTTGGATCATTTTTGTGGCCTTTCTCTGGATGCACTCCAGAGGGTCCATGTCTCTCCTTTACTGAGGACTCCACATCTGGGTGCAGTACTACAGGTAAGGCCTGACCAGTGCAGAGTAGAGGGGAAGGATCACCTCCCTTGACCTGCTGGCCATGCCTCTTTTGATGCAGCCCAGGGTACGACTGTCTTTCTGAGCACATTGTTAGCTTATGTCCAGATTCCCATTCTCCAGTATCTCAATTTTTTATTTCTTTTTCAGAAGGGCCCAGGATGAGACCTTTGACCTTTGGATTCAGAGCCTGAGGTGGTTATGCACTAATAGTAGATCTTTAAAGAAGGTAAACTATAGGTAGGCTGTGATAAAGCCTAAAGGAGGAATATCTGGCCAAAGAAATCCAGAGCATTCCCCCCTTTTGCTGTAGTTTTGTTCTCTGCTCATTTTTTCTCTGTGTTGTCATGAAAATCAATCATGCAGGCTATCTTACAGAGACAGAACACTAGGGCAGCCGGACATTTAATCTGACGCAAGATGGCATATATTTGCTCTTTCTTCTTGTTTAAATTGTGCTGCATTGCTTGTGATGAATAGCTCTAATGGCCCATTTTCAAATCTGAAGATCAACTATACTGTTGGCTCTTGGTGTTCTAGGAAGGTAGGGTATGGATTATTAAGGCTTTAGAGAGTTAAATAGGAGATTAAGCATAGCCCACATTGAAGGTGTATAATAGAGAAAGAAGAGAAAGCAACAGGAAGAAACAAAAAAAGTTAATTTACTGGGAAAAAAGTTTAGGTTTAGGTTTATTTTCATTTTGTGATGGGGGAGGCATGCACCTTAAGACTATAACTTTTACTTCTTATTGGCAGCAAATCTAGAAACTCTCATAAAAGCTTCTGTGACCTGGACTGTGCAAAATAACTGTTACTAAATGTCCTCTCAGTTCTCAATCATTTTAAAATCTTTTTCTTGTGACTGAGTCTTTGTGTCACTTGATATGTCACACCTGACTTGCATTTCCTTTTGCTGTGGTCTGTATATTAATGCTGAAACTGCAAGCAGAGGGAATAGAGGTAGAGATGAATGTGAACAGCCAGGATTCTTAAGCTCTGAAATGACCCTCCCAAGAGTTTTAAGTGAAAACACATGTAGATCTTTCAAAAATGTAAATAAATCCTTCACAATTTTTCTAGAATTCTTACCCTTTTTGTTCAGCTTTGTTTCTAGCCAAGAAACTGTCTACATTCTTAGTCTAAACATATTCCTCTTGTCTTTACTTTTTCATAATTAAACACACTTTCCATAGTGTATAATCCAACTGGGACAGGCCTACATGATTGCCTCTCCATGTTGTTATAAATCAGAGCCCTCTCTGCAGAAAGAGGGACAAAATCTGTGAGTCTACCCAAGCAAAACATGAAATAAAACAAGATACCAAACAGATTTAAATATGGCGGTAACAATAAACAAGGATAGGCACTTCTGGTGCCTTTGCTGTGGTTCTGCATATGTATGGAGAAGTGTGTTTGTTTGAAGGTCCTTACTGACCCCATGGTTTTCATACACAGCTCTCTACACTTAGACACAGGTGGTAGTGCTTAAATATCTCCCCAAAGAGGAACAGTGATCTTCATATATAAATTCAGCACTTCCTATGTGATATCAGCAATGATGTGGCTTTCTTTTACCTTTTATTGGCAGCCTGCATGTCAGAATTTCATAGTAGTCTGCGACAGAGATATCCAAGTTACCAAGACATTTCCTGTAATTCAGAAACAGATGAAATATGATCCTCCCAGGCTGAGGTTAAGGGGCAGTAGGATGAGATGTGTGCGTTTGTCTACTGGAAAGAACTGGCTTTGCTCATTGACTGCTGCCGTATTTGAATCTGAATAAAGTGCTGGATAAGGTTTGAAAAAATTGTACAGCAGAGATTCTTAAAATTTACCAGTTGCCAGAGATAACTGGGCTTTGCAGTTAGATAACTTCAATATTTGTAATATTCAAAGCATTTCCTGTAGTAAGCACAGGAAAGTACAAATGAATTCTAAAAATGCTGAGATAGCTGTATCTGCTTATCTTAGGTAAAATGGAGGAACATTTAAAGGCCACTCATTGCTCTTTTTGCCTCTTTGCTTCTGTTCAACTAAACACAGAAGTATGAAAACAGAGATTGGCACTAAAAACAGAAAGGGGGATTTGTGACATTTCAGGTTTAGTTGAAAGTAGGATCACTTCTTCCATAAAATTTTTCAGATAAATTTCAGAAGTGTGCATTCATATTCATTTCAGAAGTCTCACTGTTTCAAAGAGGACTCTTATCTTGGATTAATTTATCTTCAGTTGAACAGATTCTTAGTTTTGCATTTAGCTTGCTTGGTAGTTAGCTCACTTTCTTTTAAACTTAATTTCTTTGCTAACATAAAAAAATGGTCTTGTGAGACAATGTGCAAGAAGAGGTTTGGGACTTATTCCCAGTAGGTACACATTTCAGATGATCCTTTTTCACTATCATTAGATGTTTCCCTGGGAAAAGCAAGGCCATTAAATGCTCAGACCAGAGACTGCTAGAAAACAATAGGCATGCTTTCAGGAACATGCTCCAAGGAGAGGCTCTGCTCAGGAACTGGGGTGACTTAGGAGGGCAGACTCAAACCTAGCCAGAGAGTTGCATCATCTCTTTTACTTCCTCAGGAAAACCACAACAGCAGATCTTCATATACATAGGTTGCTCAAAAAGTAGTATCTCCTATTTATTTTCATGGAGAATACAAGAGATACAAAGAGCACAAAAACATTTTTTGATTGAGCAAATTCTCAGCTACAAAATATGATTTTTTCAATATAGTCACTGTTATTTTCACCAGCAACGAACAAGAGCTCGCATGCCACTCTCAGAATCTGCATGGCTGTCTGGAATGTGGTTTGTCTTCCATGTTGCTGTCACCACTGATGAAATGTGTCACCCATCGCTCATATCCACTGTTTGGTCTCCATCAGTGTTCAGCAAGCGTTGAATGTCTGTGGGTGCCATTTTTTCTCACACAGAGTAATTCAGTTCAACATCTTAGCTTCATCAGCTATCAGACATCATTAAGTCAGACTGCCCCTCTGCTGCCATCTGTTGTATGTCTACAATACGTAAGGAAATAATGGTGGGAAGGTTCAGTCTCTACTACCATCCCACCAACATCTGCCTCTGATGTTGTGAGCCAAGATAATAGAATGGGAGGCATTACTTTTAGAACAGAATGCTTTGTAAGAAACTGCTGATCCCTGCAACATCTCTGATGAGCCCTGTGACCCCAGTTACAGTCACTGAAGCATGTAAAACTTAAACCACTGGTCTTTTGAGATTGTTTTATTATTCATTTCTTTTGTCACTTTAACAGACTGCTCTGTCTTATCATATTTCCTTACTTTGATTCTTGAGTTTACACCTGCAGTTTTACAGAGATGAATTTTCCCACTGCCATTTCTGAGCTGCCTGTCCTATCTCACTGTAACCTTTCTGTGATTTAGGCTTTTTGGTTCTCTGCTTCCATGCGGGTCATGTGGAATACTGTTTAACAGCATATTTCTAATATTTACCAGGCATTTCTTCAAAGCGAAGGAATTTACCTTCTAAACTTTGGATTACTTGCTTGCATTTCATATTTTTTTTTTCTTGTTTCCTCAGGGAAAGAAAAAGGCATGACATTCATAATATATAGTTCAATACACAGTGGATAAGTATCCAGTAAGTGTAGAGACTAAATAATGCAACAGTTTAAGTTTAATTAAAAAAAAAAAAAAAAAGTATTTTTAACCTGAAAATTCGACATGCATCCTGATATCCCCACACAACTGCAGGCGTTATGTTAGCCCTGTTAGCAACGCTAACATCCAACAAGGTAGAGGTCATCACTCTCACACACTTTTCAGACAAAAGACCATATTTGAGATATAGCTTATATTTGATGTCCGTGTTTGCCTTGTGCTTTTAAAATTTTCAGTGCAAACACAAGTTACAATAAGAGCCTTTCTCTGCACGCAGCTCCCCTTTTCACCTGAACAAGCTGCTAAAAAACCAAACAGCCACTCCTTGCTCCATGAAAGGTGAAATGGCTGTTCAAGTAGCCAGTGGTTGTGTGAGAGCAAACAGAAATGACTCACCAGCTGGTGTGAGTGTACTGTAGGCAAGGGATGTAATCCCGCTTTGACATCATGTGATAGTTTTGAGACAGAAGACCTTTTGAGATCCCCAGGTCATTTTACAAACAAGCAGAATGGTTTTCACCCCTGTCTGTACAAGCTAGGTGAGCACGTAGGGGGCTTTTGCTTAGGTCACAGTGCTGATTTAGCTTCCTTTCTCCAGCAACACTTAAACTGAGCACAGCCTCAACATGGGAAGTCCCCAGGATGCTAAATGACAGACAGGGGAAGCTGATGCCAAAGGAAGGAACACTCTGCTTCTTGTGGCGTTTGATTAGGTAGGCCTATCATCAACAACTTGATGTAGGGCAGAAGCCAGTATGCCATTCCTATAATCACTAATCAAACTACGTGACCCGAATGATTTGCTCTGCCATAATAGGCCTTTTGACCACTGCAATTCTAGTATTACCAGTGTAGGAAGAAAGAGAGTGAAAAATCAGGACCCATGATCAATATTTAGCTTGGTTTTCTGAGCGAAAATGACAGTAAGGAAAGGCATTGCTAACGAGAGGATGGAGAACAAATAGAAACTGAGAACTAAGGGATGTGAATAGAATATTGTGTAGTACGGTTTTCTCTTGGCTGGTGTTGGGTGTTCCTGGTTTTGTTCTGATACACAGTCACAAAATTTACCATCTCCAGCTCCACAGTTTTCCATACAGTGCCCTGATCCCACAGAGCTGCTTCAGGACAGAAGATCATGGCTCTCAGTGCACTGTTGGTGGGGGTTACAGGTGGGGACACAGAGGAAAACAGTGTCACAAAACCATCCTTATAGACGCAGTGTTTAACCTGGTACTATGGAACTTTTAAGGAAAGGGACTTGAAGTCAGCATTCGAGAAACTGGTTGATGATGTTGATGGGCATTACTTGCTTTCCAGTCCAGGAGGGAATGTAGAAAGGATTAAAAACTAATTGAATGAAAAATATATATATATATCAGAAAAATACAGCAGAAGAATATGAGGAGAAAACCAAAGAGAAAAACAAACAAATAGAATAGACAGGTTCTGAGATCTATGGAGGTCCATAAAAAGAGAATATGCTTCTAGATGCGATCTAGTTGAAAATGTAAACTATAATTCTATTATATTCATAAGGGAAACCAATCCATCCCAAAGATTTTTTAAAAACTCTTTCATATCAGAAAAATGGCCTATAAATTCCAAAAGAATGACACAAGTTTTCCCTCCTTTTTGCCTCACTCACTAGCCATAGCTTTCTTTGTGCTTTCATTTACCTAAATCTTGCTTTTTCAAACCCTATTCACTGGATTAACCTTGTCATTCAGCTAGCAAGGTTTAACTCAAAGATAAACTTCAGAAAGGGATTCAGTGAAAAATAAGTCTTCTACCTTCTGAGCCTCCTCCAGCTTGGATTTAGCCATGGAGGCTCTATATCAGTTGACCTGAAGGACATACTGGCTTGGTGCCTGGATATATCTCATGTGTTTCTGAGCAAGTCGAACATATAGAAGACTTTCGCCTGTTCAGTAGTGAGTCCTAAAACAAGAATCACAGAATCATCATTGAATAATCATTAAATCATAGAATGGTTTGCATTAGAAGGGACCCTTAAAGATCATCTAGACCAAATTCCCTGAAATGAACAATGATAGCTACAGCTAGATTAGGCTTCTCAGCATCCCCTTAAATGTCACCAGGAGCGGGTAATACACCACCTCTCTGTGCAACCTGTTCCAGTGCCTCACCACCCTCACTGTAAAAGACTTTTTCCTTATATCCAACCTAAATCTACCCTCTTTAAGCTTGAAACCATTTCTCTGTATCCAATCATAACAGACTTTGATAAATTGTCCATCCTTTTCTTCCTTATAACACCCCTTTAGATACTGAAAGGCTTCTATCAGGTCTCCCCAGAGTCTTCTTCTCTTCTCTTCTCTTCTCTTCTCTTCTCTTCTCTTCTCTTCTCTTCTCTTCTCTTCTCTTCTCTTCTCTTCTCTTCTCTTCTCTTCTCTTCTCTTCTCTTCTCTTCTCTTCTCTTCTCTTCTCTTCTCTTCTCTTCTCTTCTCTTCTCTTCTCTTCTCTTCTCTTCTCCAGCCCCAACTCTCTCAGCCTATCCTTGTGAAGGAGGTATTCCATCCCTTCAATCATTTTTGTGGCCCTCCTCTGGATGCACTCCAACAGGTCCGTGTCTCTCTTCTACCAAGGACTCAACATCTGGACACCAGTATTCAAAATCCAGCAAACACTAGTACAGTGCATCTTCAGATCAAAGAGGAATGTAAAATGGACTCTTGTTATGTCTGAGAACTGCCAAGGTAGCATCAGAAATTTTCTGCCCTGGAAATTTTACTGGTATCAGGCTGATATGTCCAATCCAAGGGCCTTGCTGAGGAAACTCTTGTGTCTGTTAGTGACTGTGAGCTAATTTGTGCTTTGCTTGTTTAGAAACACAGAAGAGCTGTCATGTGGTGAACTGCAGAGCTTTTGCCTCAATCTGTTGTGAATTTTGAGTGCCTGGCAACCCAAAGCCATAGTATGAACCAAAGTAAAACAGAATGAGTACTGAAGAAATAGCTCTCACAAAGATCTGCAACAGGAACATATCATTGTAATGGTACATGAAATGCATTTTTCAGCACGCAAATTTTATCTGGGCATCCTTGAGTACCAATATTGTATAGTCATGACGCAGCAGCTTACAGATGCTAGTCTCAGATAACTGGTTGTATTGGCCTCTTCTCAGGGTACAGATGTTCTGATTTAGATGGTGCTGGTTTGAAAACACTGAATTTTTGAATGGGGAGGATCAGCAAAGACCTGCAGTTCTGTCCAACTTTGGAATTCAGAAATACTGAATGACACTTTCCCTTCCTCACACTCTCTCCTTTCCTTAATCGATCACAGGATTGACTTAACATCATGAAAGCAGACAATTTCATTTTACAGTCTTTTTATATGTCTTCTGGTTCTGGAGCATTTAGGACTTTCATTTCCAGGCACTGTGGGCTAGAAACATACTCCTTTAAAAATAAAGTGAGATTTTCAATGATCGCTATGCAGCTGCTATTGCTTTCAGGAAAAAAAAAAAAAAAAAGAAAGAAAATAAAAATGTTCAGACTAAAACTGCAGCGCCTGTGACTGCCCATAAACTCTCTGTCTGCACTGGGCCTTATACAAAAGAGGTCCAGTCTGGCTGAGATCCCAAGACATTCCTGAATTTTAAGCGATAATATGACAAAGATATAATGTAATGGTCTTCTGCCTTGTTCAAAACAATCTTGCATGAGCAGATACCTAGATAAAGAAGTCTGTGTTTAAAAACAGGAAAAGGCAGTGACTCCTGTATGTTAGCTGCTGACTGGCTCCTTTCCAGGCTCACTAACTTCACTGATTAAGAACAGACAATAAATGGGAAATATTTAAGATTTTAATTTCTGCTGAAGCCTGACCATGTGGGAGATATTCCTATTTTTTCTGTGATATATTCCTTTTTATGTGAGAGAGAAAACTCTAGTTAGTGCTGGAATCTCTGCAAGATGAGTGTTCACTGGTGAGCAATTCATATTTGCAATATCTGCATGATATAAAAATACCATTAAAAATATACCTCCTTAAAAAGAGCAATTGCC